>NC_046161.1:95805437-97005437 GCF_011064425.1 Rattus rattus
TGAGTTCCCATTGTCCTAGATTTCTAGCTTGTTCCAAGATGAACCCCCCAATCAAGTTGTCCCCCCAATCAAGTTGTCTTTTCCAGTACTCTCTCCCTTCATCCTCCCTAAGTCAACCTTCTTTTTTTTTTCTTCTTCTTCTTTTTTTTTTTTTTTTTTTTTTACAGGGCTGGGAACCGAACCCAGGGCCTTGCGCTTGCTAGGCAAGCGCTCTACCACTGAGCTAAATCCCCAACCCCCTAAGTCAACCTTCCTGTTCCCTTCCTGTTCTCACCCAGTGCCCTCCTTCCACACAACTCTGATCTCTAATTTATTTCCCCTTGTCATCAAATTCAAGATTCAAGAGAAAATTCAAGATTCCAGAGTCCCCCCCCCTCGGGCCCTCCTTGTTGCTCTAGGTCTGTGGTTTGTATCATGGTTAATTACAAATTGAAACTTTTAACTTTCAAGGACTTAAAATAGGACAGACAGGAACTTATTCTTAACTGTCCTAACTGCAAACAGAACCCTTAACCTGCAAAGTTTATCGTTCCTGTTTTGGTCACCCGTCAACTTGCAAAGTACATTGTTCCTGTTTAATGTCACACAGACACCAGGCGGTAGCTGCAAACAGCATCTGCTAGCATTTCTGTTCTCAGACAGGCTGTGGGCATGAGGATCTTCAACCCACGGCCGCAATGGTTATCATGTAGCTTTCTCAAGGTACCTCTGGAGCGTTGGAAGCAGCTGGTGCTGGCAGGAAAGCTGCCCAGTGTGGGCTGATTGGCTGATAATCCTTTATTCAGGCAGACAGAGTCCTGGAAGAGGGCCTTGCAGCTAGCTGTCCAGTCGGGAGTCAAGCTGCAACTCTTAGCTTATTTAAAGGGGAAATAAGCATTGAAGGGGGCACTTGAAATAAAACATGCCATTAACATTGACTGTGATTTCACAGCATTTGATGACATTCTAACAATACCTGACTCTTGACATCTATACATTCCTAGAAAATACAGTAAGTGTGTGTGTGTGTGTGTGTGTGTGTGTGTGTGTGTCTGTTTCCATGTTCGTGTGCGTGTGCGTGTGCATGTGTGCGTTTAGGTTAACTCCTATGGTGATACACGGCAGCCTTCATTCTGATTTTTGTTTTAGTCACTCAGCATTAACTTTTGGAGATCTAGCCATGTTCTGTGCACATTTAGTTCCTTGCCTCAACCTCCAGGCAAAATCCACAGTCTGAGCCTGAGATTTATCTTCCCACTTTTCCTAATGATGAATAAATTAGGCGCATCTGATTCATTCCTTGTTTCCAAAAGCAGAATTCTGATAAATAGTTCTTTTGTCCCCAGACAAGGACTTCTTTAAGGAGTGAAACGGAACGACATACACTCTTATTTTCACAGTCTACACAAAGCACCCACGCAGGCTCATGGTTCCAGATCCACTGCACACAGTTTTCATGCCTGTACAGCCTGGCCAGTCCCCTGCGTCACAGGACTCTGATGCTCACCCATGGGATACGTATCAAATGGCTGATTAGCATATCTCATCTGAATTAGCTTTGAGGTTTCCTGTGTGTGTGCGTGACAGAGAGAGAGGGAGGAACAGAGAGAGGGAGGGACAGAGAGAGAGAGAGAGAGAGAGAGAGAGAGAGAGAGAGAGAGAGAGAGAGAGAGAATTGCCTATTCGTGTTTTTGGCTTAATTTTTGTCTTTAATAAAACAATTCCTTGCATTTTCCACCACACTGCATCTTGTTACAAAATCTACATAGACACATCACACTTGCCTGGTTCTTACGTTTTAGTGAGCACTTACGTCTACTTATGTTTCTACCTGCTGACCTTGGCTTTCTACCAGCTATCAAACTCACTAAGTTAGTACCATTTTGGCCTTAACGATCCTAGTGTATTGGTTGGTTTGTACAGCCATGTTCTGGTAGAGATGCTTTCCCTCAATCATTAAAATCACTTAAGAGATAGATCATTTATGACAGAGCTCTGAGAACTCTTGGGAATCTTCCTGATAGTTATTGATCTAATTCTGTAAAAGGAATTAAAACAAAACCCTTTCTAAAATTTACAGCAATTTTTCTTTATTTAAGGATCCTTACATCTGGCTATGTGGCTAAGTAATAAAGTGATATCGTTCCATACAGGACAGGCTTTCTAAACCAATCCTGAATCTGTCTGTCTGTCTGTCCATCTATCCATCTATCATCTCATCTATATCTATATCTATGAACTCACCTCCCTATTGCTGTGAAAGTTAGATGTGCAAATGCTGCTTTGTGTCGCTCTCAAGAAGTGTTTATGTATTTGGGAATGTTTATGAAGGAGACTCAGCTGCAGTTTGCAGTACAGTCTGTCATCTTACCTTTTAGTGTGACGTCTTTCTCCCAGCAATCATGTGCTTGTTGGAAATATTATAGTACTCTCAATGTTTGATGATTATAAACACAATCCAAGCGATTGTATCCAAGGACACTATTTTACAACTACACTCTAAGGTGTCCTTCAGGAGAAGTTGAAGTTGATCTTGGCATTTTTGTTTGCAGGGAACTGAGGAAGAGACTGAAAGAAATACACCATGAATCCTATCTCTGTTGCTTTCACCAGATTGGCAAATATGATCAATTAGAAAGCAGAAGTGACAACCTTCACCCACTTACAGGCACTGTTGAGTGACAATATCCTTACAGTTGAAACAGTTTCTTCCTGGAAGGAGACTCTGTGTCTTAAGAAGTAAACAACTCCCAAATACTAGGAAGTCACTGAAACTTAATAAGATTCACAAAGCCCCTTGCTCCTTGAGCCTGTATAAACCATAAAGATTACTGACAGACCTAAACTGGACTCTCCGACTTGTCAGGCTGTCTGAGAAGTCTGTGGAAATGCCAAGATGATAGCTTTTGTAAGTGATCATCTATACTCCAATGCTTGGGTGTCTTTTTAACGATGCACCTGCCTTGAATTCATGCCTACACCTGTTAGTAACCCTTAACCTACACTCTTGTAAGTAACCCCAATAAACTTACTGGTTAAGCAAATTGGACTTTGGTGTAGGGTAAGTGTATCGGGATTTGAGGGCTGGCATGTGGTTGTGGCAGCGGTGGAATGGGTCTGGAGCAAGAGTGAGGTCAAGATGTGTACAAACTTGGAAAATTTCATCTTGAGACAGGCAGGAGTAAGAACTGCTTCCTCCTTGTTCTGGGCCTACATGCCTCAGAGAACAAATCTTTGTGACCCCAACCTCCACCACCATTGAGGTAGTCACATTAGCCTGGTGGCCAAATTACAGGTTTAACTTAGGCTCTTCCTGTAAGGACATGTCCAGCAAGCACCTAGAATTCCTTTTCATGCAAATGAAGTGTTCCTAGCACCTCAGTATCACTCACCATGAAAAAACCCTCCCTACCCACTCCCCAAGGTTTATATAGCTCGTATTACCCCTGAATAGAGAGAGCTGTAACACTTGGGAATCATCTTGGAGACAGCTTACTTCTCCCTGGCCAAATGAGTTCCTGCGAACCTACCCTGCCTGGACAACCTTTGTTCCTTTCATTTCAGGCAGGTGGGCTGTGGTTGGTACCCGAATACTGTGAATATAGAAACAGAACCGGACCACAGTTTGGTCATTGGTACCCTTTCTGATGTGAAAGGAAAATTTTTTCAGGGTTTCCCCCTTTAAAAAATTTACAAAGCAGGCAAATAATTAGTAATTGAAACATTAACTGCACTGGGACCTAAATCCAGTTCAGAATCATGGGGAGCATCGCAGCGTAGCCTATGTTCTGGAATCCAGAAATGTAGGCTGTCCAGGTGTTAATGTGTTTAGTTGTGTTTATATGGGTAAGACTCTGCCCATCCCATTCTAGTCAAACTATCCCAATGATGCTGTCTATGTGTTAGATGCAGTCTGTGTGGTAGCCACAATGCTGATATCGGGTAATTTCAGTGAGAGCTGAGGCTTTCCAGTGAGAGGAATCTCTGTTTCTTTCCTGAAGTCCATCTTTTCATTCACAGTCAGCTTCCTCGCCTGTGCCACTTAGGCCTGATAGCAAATGCAAGGGTGCCGTTGGATTCTAGGGACGGATTCATTTCCTGTTTTTGTCATTCAGACAAACCGACAACGGACTTTTGGAAGAACGCCTGGCACTGGCGCCTTTCAAACGTTTTCTCATAGCTCTTGTGCAGTTACATTCATCTGTTGGTTCTAAGAACAGAAGGGAACAGACCCAGGTCCAAACTTGCCACTGGGATGCTTACCAGCCACAAGACTTTGACTGAGTCAATCTTAGTGCGCAACCCCCTCCCCAACCTTCCTTGTTTGTGAACGCTGACCTTGAAGGCTGTTACAAGAAAAACCGGAAGTGATGTCTGTATACCCCTAGCGCTTCGCCAATCACATTCAAGCTCCTTAGTTCATTTTCTTTCCTTGCTGATCACAAGAAGAGGCAGGTTGCTTTGGAGGTGGGAAGTCAGTGTCTGATTCCAAATTGGGCAACCTTCTCAAGATTCCTGTCAGGTATTCTCAACCACATCCCTATTTTGACAGATGCTAGACTCTCTCTGCGAGAGGCCTAGCACTGGGACAGGGACGCTATGCAAATGAAGCCTTTGCAAGAGCTGCTGAATGTCAGCAGACAGGGCTTCTGCCACAGACTTTTGATGTGCTATGTGTCCCAGGCTGTTCCTCCAAGCCTTCTGAGTACTCCTAAGACTAGAGCCAAAGAACTTCCAGGGTTTGCCAAGGCAGCGCTCCTTAGCACTGCAGCCAGAGCAGAGGGTGGGTAGGAGGGTCAATGTCTGACTCTAGGACGCTGGGATACCGACATGTCAAAGTCTTGTGGCTGGGTTTCTTTCTTTTTTTTTTTTTTAAGTTGGAAAATAATTATTTGTTCTAGGGCATTGGCTAGAGTCCCCTTAGAACTTCTGAAACTGCTTCTTGGTGCCAGCAGCCTTGGTGACCTCGAGCACATTGAATGGAACAGTCTTGCTCAGGGGCCTGCAACTCTCCAACAGTGACAATGTCGCCGATCTCCACATCCCTGAAACGGGGACAGGTACACAGATATGCTCTTGTGACGCTTCTCAAAGCGGTTGTACTTTCGGATGTAATGGAGATAGTCCCAGTGGATGACAATGGTCCTCTGCATCTTCATCTTCGTCACCACACCAGACAGGATCCGACCTCGGATGGAGACATTACCAGCGAATGGGGCATTTCTTGTCTATGTAGGCGCCCTCGATGGCCTCCTTGGGTGTTTTGAAGCCTGGACCGATGTTTTTGTAGTACCGAGGGAGTTTTTCCTTGCCGGTTCCTCCCAGCAAAACATTCTTCTTCTTTTGAAAGATTGTAGACAGCTCTTGGTAAGCACGCTCCTTCTGAATGTCCACCATCTTCCCAGCAGCCTGAGGAAAGGAGAGGTAGGCGCACTCCCGGCTTCCTTATTCACAACTTGAGAGGTCTGATGGGCTGGGTTTCTTATACCTCAAGACAACAGTAGCTTTGCAGGAGAAGAGTAAATGTCAAACCCGGGAGAGGGAAGTGTTAATTCTCTTTTTAGGTGCAAAGCGAAAGAGCATTCTGTTCTCCCATATTGAAAGGTTCTCCCATATTGAAAGACCCATGGTTCCAGCTGCATATGTAGCAGAGGATAGGCCTTGTCGGGCATCAATGGGAGGAGTAGCCCTTGGTCTTGTGAAGGCTCGATGCCCCAGTGTAGGGGAATGCCATGGTGAGGAGGTGGGAGGGAATGAGTGGGTGGGTGAGGGAGGACCCTCATAGAGTCAGGTGGGGGGAGATGGGATGGGAGAGGAAACCGGGAAATGAGATAGCACTTGGAATGTAAATAAAGAAAATAATCCAATAAAAAAAGAGCAACATTAAAAAAAAAAAGAATCTTCAGTGTTCAATCGAAGTCTGAGTCCTTAGGGCAAGTTGCACAGTGGTGTTGGGTTCTGGCCAGAGTCTGAAGGCCTGACAAGCAGGAGTTTCAAACGCTGAGGGCAGGGGAAGATGGATGTCTCAGCCTGAGGAAGGGAAGAAATGATGAATTCAGGCCTTAATGCAGCCCGATGAGTCCAATGTTAATCTCTTCCGAGAGATACACTACTCAGAAACAATGTTTAACAGCTATTTCGGTGTGCCCAGCTCAGCTGAGTTAACATGTGATGCTAGTACCACAATTATTATTTCTATAGTATTTGTCATTACAATTATTTAAAATCTAGAAAAAGCTATGAAAAGAGCCTAGAAGTGGGTCTATCAGCTTAAAGAAATCAGAATTATACAAGTTGCTTGTATAGCGTATATTCTATAACGCCTGTTTCTGGATTTTTGACAAGTGTATTGCTAGTGGTTGCTGTAGAACGAACAAGTACAAAAAAAAAATTCTCCACTGTAGAGAATAATCATTTGTCTGGGGGCTGTGGAATGCTCTGCTTCAAGTGCAGGTCTTAAGTCTATGCTATGTGCTTCATTTGGAGGTTCAGGATTCGGGGACAGGGTGCTGGAGAGATGGCTCAGTGGTTAAGAGCACTGGCTGCTCTTCTAGAGGACGGGGGATGTGTTCTCAGACCTCCACATCGTGGCTAACCATCTCTAACTCTAGTTCCAAAGGATATAATTCTATTCTCTGTTCTAGTTTGGTACTATACAATATGACACACACACACACACACATACATATATGCAGGCAAAACACTCCACACATAAGATAAAAACAAGTAAATCTTAAAAATAAGGTGTAATTCAGAAGCTACTAGAACACCTTTCAAATACTAATGGGGAAGCAAAATTACTTGAGACCTCTGAAGGTCTAGGCTTTGAATCAGTGTATAGGTTCTTTTGTATGTATAATTGACCAAAGAAAGTCACATGATCAAGCTCAAAGGCAAGGGGTGGAGATCTGTGCTCTACTGGTGCAGGCGTGAGCAACTTGCTTTTTCAAAGTTTCCCAGTCTAGGGCATGAATACCCAGGAGGGTGGATAAGAACCGAGGGCAAAGACCCTATCCAGGAATTAGCAAGAACAGCCTAAAGCATCAAAGCTCTATTTTATTAAATCTCTTTCCTGCTTTGTGCCATCCAGGTGACTTTATGATTTGCTCTGCTGGGCTAACATTTCCCTCAAATTCCCGCCTGGCCAAGCACAGTGGGCAGGAAACACTGAAAAGAAAAGCTAGCAAGTGTGGAATTTGTGCTTTTAAAATGCTTATTCTTGAAGAACTATATGCATTTCCAAAGTGCTCAAGTCTTTAGGGTACAGCTTACAGAACTTTCACATACCAAGCAAATGAAGCATAACTTGGATCTAAGTGAGTCGCCAGAGCCAGTGTCTCAAAAACCCACCTCATAACACTGTCTGGCCATTATCCCCCGAGGGGAGGCACTGTACTAACTTCTAGCACTGTGGTGATGTTTAGGACTCTGTGGCACACCTTGTCTTTTCTGAGACTTCTCTCTCGTCAGAAGCTCCCCTGTTACATATACAGCGTCTTCTGTGCTCACAGAGGCCTTCACGGCTTTCTTACTGCTCGGCGCTTTGACTGATGTGCTAGCATTTAAGTATCATTTAATCTCCACTTGGCAGTGTAGATGTACTTTCTACAGCGGTGTGTTAGGGATAATGACGGGATGGGGGGAGGGGGAGGGGGAGGGGGGGAGGAGCTCTTCAGGTCGTCTGAATCACCGAGTGTTTTAATCTACTCATCCTGTCATGTTTGGAAGAGGTATGTTAAAAATCTCCAGCTATAATTTTAGAGGCAATTTTTGTATCTCCCTTTTTAGTTGTCAGTTTCTTAACCTCGTCGTTAAAATTGTTGTTATTAAACGCAGACACATTTGTAATCATCATGTCTCTCTGACACATCGGCTCTGTTATTATTTTCTTTTCCTTTTAGGGTGTTTTCTTTTTTTTATTAATTTATTTATTTATTCACTTTGCATCTCAATATCAGCCCCCCTACTCCTCCCAGGACAACCCCTATTTCCCTCTCCTCTTCTCTGGGGATATCACCCTACCCTAACACACCAAGTCACTGCAGGACTAGGAGTATCCTCTCTCACTTTGGCCAGCATGGGATCCTCAGGCAGGCAAGAGATTCAGCCCCTGTTCCAGTTGTTGGGGGACCTGCATGAAGACCAAGCTGCATATCTGTTACATGTGGGCGGGGCCTGGGTCCAGCCCATGCTCACTCTTCAGTTGGTGCTTCAGTCTCTGGGAGCCCCCAAGAGTTCAGGTCAGTTGGCTCTGTTGGTCTTGATTCTTTTCAAAGTTCTGTAATCCATCACCAGTGCGTGTGTGTGTGTGTGTGTGTGTGTGTGTGTGTGTGTGTGTGGTTTGCATGTATGCATACATGTGATTATGAGTGCACAGACTTCTGCATGCCTGGGTATAGCCTAGAGGTTTATACTGGGCATCTTCCTGTGTTACCCTCCACCTTAATTTTTTAGACCAAGACTCTCCTTAAACCTGGTGCTCACTGATTGGCTAGACTGGTCGGCCAATGAGTTTCAGGAATCCACCTGTCTCTTCCCCCACCCAACCCTGCCCAGCTCTAACTTATATGTATATGCTTTTTACATGGGCCCTGGGGATCCGAACTCCGGTCCTCATGATTTCACAGCAATCACTTTACCCACTGAGCCATTGCTCTAGTCCCCATCATTCTGTTTTGAAGAACTAAAGAAGAGCGGCGTGTCCTTTCGATCCAGAGCTTACTGTCACAACAGCGGGCCCTTTCTCCTGGGCCAAGGAAGGAAACTTTGTTGTATGAACTTTCTATAGTCAGGACCCTGAAAGGAAATCGCTAACATGCCTCAGAGTTTTACATGTTTACAGTTTACAGTGTAACGAACAAAGTGTGGGCGGAGTTCAGGCAACCAACCGGAAGAGCCTGGAAAGCGCCTGGAGGTTGACAGCAGACGGCGGGAGTTAACACTGGGCTTAAAGACAGAAGGGGAGAGATAGATAGTCTTCCTGGGGAGCCCAGCAAGCGGAAGTGATGGAAGCAGCCTCCCAACGGGAGCCATGGCTGTTGAGGAAGGGCCTGTGACCAGAATGGTAGGGAAGGATCAGAGCAGAAATAAATCCCTTTTGTCATTTTCTTATCCCTTCTAGTCATTTCCATTGGCCCAATCCAGCTAGAAGCCAAAAAGAAAAAGGCGTTAAGTAATGCAGACTCCGGTGTTTAGCCCTCTTTCGGGACACAGAACAGAGCAGGTCCGGGTTTGAGCACTGACTGCATAGGAGAAAGAATACCCAGGGTGGTTGGTATCTGAGGTCCAGAAGGGCCCATAGTGCTCACGGGAGGGGGAGTGTAGCCTCGAATTGTCCCAGTTCTGAAGGCAGACCCCCCCCCCCCCGGGGTCAGCATCCTGCCTGTGGCATTTAACCGTTGTTATTGCTAGGTAACGGCTCACACATGCTGTACCTCCGTTCTGCACCTACAGGGCGAGTGTGATGGTGTCTGACTCACAGAGCTGTGAAGACGAAGAGAGTGAAGTGTGTGGAAGTCAAGAGAGCCCTGGGGACGGCGCACACCATGGAGTGGCATTTTTAGAGCCCAGTGATCAGAAGTCACGCTTTTTAAAGCTCTGCAGCATATGTGACGGATGGCTCCAGCGTTTCAGTCACCTTGAACAATACAGAGGAGACAAGTTGATAGGATTCTGTTGTATGGGTGGAAGAGAGAGAGTTTAACCCTGGACGAGGTTAGTGACTACAGTCGGGCCCTGGGAGGGCAAAGCAAAACCCACGGCCACTGCACTTTGCCAGGAGAAGACTTGGGTACCTCACTGCTTCCCTGGTGCCTGAGGGTAAGCGCCTGTGCATAAATGATGTTGCTAAAACAACAATTCCACAAACCTTACTGCTCACTTTAGAAGCTAGGAAACCAGCAACGGAGGGGAGAGACAGAGAACGCGGTTCTATCATTTACAACGTTTGTCATCATTTAAACTTGCTAGCATTAGTTACAGGTTTGAACCTGCCACGTCATGTAACATGGCTATGGTTGGAACTGGCTAGGCTTAGATGTATATATTTTTTTTATCTTTTAACTTTTTTGGTAGTACTGTATCTGTACCAAACGCACCCTGATTGTTTGCAAACACCCCTCCCTGACCGTCTCTCGTACCTCTCCACTCCCCCTGATCTCGTTTTCTTCCCTACTGGTCTGTTTGACTCAGGTCCCTACTTTCCCGTTTCTTTCCAGGTTCCACGCAGGCACTCGCAGCTGCTGTGCGTTCATCGTTGCAACAGTCACATCCGGTGGGCAGCACCCCCACGGCTCCCTTCCCTCGGTCTTCGCAGTCCTCCCAAGCACTGCTGTTCCTTGTTCTCACTTTGACCGAGTAGCTCCTTCTCTGACTGTTGTTTGATACCTAAAGAGGCTTCATTTTATTAGGGCTGGAGACTCAGCTCTTTTGTTCTTGCTCAACTCTCAGCCTCTCGGCCCTATTGGATGACAATCAATGTAAGTTAAAAAAAAAAAGAGTTGAACGAACGCGTATCCTATTACCATCTAGACTGCTGAGTGAGCCGGACTTGAAGGCTGTTCTCGGGAGATCGGGGTAGGACATTTGTCTCTGTAGACCTTGCCAAAGCATTTTAGGATCCCTAGAGGAGGACTCCTTTATGCCACTGGAGAGCGGTGTTAAGAAAGTGAGGAAGGGGGTAGTGCTGGTTACACAGGAGAGCTCAGCAAATACTCATAGGCTAGCAGGTCGAGGCACCCCGCAAGACTCATGCCCCCGGTTTATACCTTTACCATCCCATTTGCCCTAAAGGCCAATAGCATCCCCTCTGGACCGTCTCTCCAGAATTCCCTTCTTATTTTCTTCCTTTGCTCACAACCCAGCTTCACTGTTGTCTTCCCTGTATATGAGTCACAAGAACTGTGGTGGCTCTGGCCAATTAGGGTTACGTTCAGCTGATAATGAAAGGAAGGCTGTTGGGAGAAGTTCAAGTAACAAGTTTGTCTCTCTAAACTAAGAAGCTCACTGGTGGGCAATGCAAGGTTGGCACAGCCTGGGATGCCCCGAGAACCCAGGCGCTTCCTTCCCATTCTCTATCCTGATGGATATCCATTTGTGCTCCTGTCAGTGCCCTTTTGGGTCATGGTTATATGACCTCTGGTCACTGGGAGAGCATCATAGGAAGGAAGAATGGTGTGTGGCGATGGAATGGCATGTCAGAAAGACAGCCCTTTCATCCAGGCAGAGGCACTGGTGTTGAGTCTCTTGCCTACGTGTCGTTGGTCATATCTACACCACTGGCATGCCCTGGTCTACAACGGGGGGCTGGGAAGTCATGCGTTTTTAGTAGGGTTTATTGCCAACCTGAACAAATCAGGTTGGGAGGAGGAGGAATAGCACTTGGTGGATAATAGGTAGTGTTGGGAACCTATAGTGCTGTCTCTCGGCTTTCACTATTGCTGCCGTGTCTTTGCTCAGATTGCCAAGGTTATCGCCATGTTGGAAAAATCATCCAGTAGACATTTCTAAGAGAGAAGTGCAGACCTGTAGTCTATCAGTGCCTCTGCTGCTAAGTGTTGGGCATCATAGCAGCAGCATGTTGGGCATGGGATCTTAGAACACATCCTTCTGTGTGCAGGTGCAGATATGCATAGTCAACCCGGGCTGTGTAACCCAGTGGATAGTTTTAGTTCTCTCTCACTGGTTTAAAAAAATTACCAATACAGTAGTACGTGAGCGTGAGACACTCGCCTGTTTTTCAGTAGTGGTGGACGCTTCATTTTCTAAATGGAAATCAACTTTCCTGCCATTACAGTGGGAAAAAAAATAAAGAAAACGACCAGTCTAACTTTGGTGTCTTTGATTATCTGTGTATAAATTCTGGCCAGATTAGGGAAACTTTTCACTGTGTCATTAGCCGGAACTTCTTTTGTTTTTATTTTTTTAAGCCTCTGTCCCCAGTATATTATTTCTGATTTTTTTCCACTTTCAAACATACCACCCCTCTCTTCAAAGTAGATTTAGAACAATCTCAGCACCATCATGGTGTTGCCTTGCCTTTGAAGAGCCCCTTGAGTTTCACAGCCATTTCTGCGCACATCATTATTGTTTTATAGTTTGAGACAGGGTCTATGCAGCCCAGGGTGGCCTTGAAATTGTGAAACTCTTACCTCAAGTTCCTAAGTTTTGAAATCTGATCCCCCCACAATCACTTGGTGGGAGCGGGGATAGCAGGGTATACTAGGAGGCACAGGATTCAATGTGCCTGCTTTAGAAAGAGCAGTAACGCATTAAAACCAGTTGCTGGGTATTTACCCTAATGCCGAGATTAGCCCATTGCACCTGGAAACTTGCTTATGGATCCTGCTTCTGCTTGATCTACAACCCACAGTGCTAGCTGGCGTTGCTGGTCATTGGTTGCCCGCCTTCTTCTGCTCATTTTTTTTCCTCTGGAGTCTCTGCTGATAACGTCTATCCTACCTTCCTGTTTACCGTATTTGAGGGCATCCTCAACTCTGTTTTTGATTTTGTGTCCAGGTTCCAGGTTCCAGATACAGATACAGATTCAACGTGCCTCCTCCTTGTTTAGGTGGAACCCATACCCACCCACAAGTACCCCAGGTCACTCATCTCTTATGGGAGAACAGCACCCTTCTTCTTTTGTACCCGTTTTTGGCTCCCTCCCAGACCCACAGTGTAATTCTGTAGATTGCACTCATTCCCGCACTTAGTGTCTGAAACCAAGACTGACTGGATTGACGGCGGCTCTGCCGTTCAGATTGTTATTCGGCTCCCACAATTCTTCCTCCAGCCTCCAAATCGGAAGGCAAACATGTTCCCTTCATTTTGCTTTGCAGATGTGTAATTAGCTCTCTCCCGTCTCCCTGGATCCTTGTAGTTCTTTCGGATTCCATTAACTCTGCCCTCTGGCTTCTGAAAAGGGGCTTCAGTAAAACCTTTGTAGCCCCACGATGCCTGCTCCCCACGCGACTTTGCCTGAAAATGAGCCGCCTAGAGCTGATGACTTTTCCTTCTATCCCTGACCTCCGTGCCTTGGTCACAGGAACATCATTCCTAACCCCCTTTGCCTAGTTTTAATTTTTCTATTTTGTCTCTTCCAACAAAGCTGAGAGCTCTAATGAGGTGGAAACCTGGGAAGGAAAAAGGCCCCCGATGACACAAGTGGGCACTTGCTGTGTCTTTATTCTCCATTCTGTCCCTGCCTGCCAGCTGTCCCCACCACTTCCCTGCCTACTGTGGCTTCCTTAACAGGAAGATCATGTCCTATTTCTAGACGCGGTTACTATTGACATCACTTACTAAGTTCTTCTCCAGTTGATAAGAATGGATTTAGAACAGGTGGCCCAGCTCCCTTGGCCCAGAGACCGGAGGTGGGAAGACTGAATTTAAAAATCCCAACTTTTTTTTTTTTTTTTGAGAATTTCAAAGTGAAAATCTAAAGGTTTATCTAGAAGAGTGGAAAGCCAGGCTGTCACTAATAGTTACTTGGAAGGGTGTAACTGGAAGAGACACAAGGAGAGAAGTCGTAGAGGCTTTAGTAGAAGCACAAGATAGATTTATAACTGTCTCTAATCAGATGTTTCGCTTGTGTGGTTTGCAGCATATATACTTACCTTCCTGAGTAGGTAGGGTAGATGTCTAGTTACCAGCCTCTTTATAGATTTAAGATGCTCGCAAGTAAACCAGCTGTATCATTCCATCTTCCACATCTCATTCCCAGAGTGTTTTTGTAACTAGGAATCTTCCCCAGGCTGTTCTCAGTGTCCAAGCTAGAAGCCAGCACTCTGTCTCTGCCTCTGCCTCTGCCTCTGCCTCTGCCTCTGCCTCTGCCTCTGCCTCTGCCTCTGCCTCTGCCTCTGCCTCTGCCTCTGCCTCTGCCTCTGCCTCTGCCTCTGCCTCTGCCTCTGCCTCTGCCTCTTTCTCCCTCTCTCCCCCTCTCTTCTTCCCTCCCCTCTCTGCTTAATTGAAGTAAGACTGGGAGTAGTAGACTATTCACTTGAAGGGCGATGTCTTGATGCATGTAGACACTGTGAAACAATTGCAATCAAAGGAGTCCCCTTATCTATCACCCCACACAGTTGCCTTCTTTGTGTGAGACCAGAGGATACTTACGAGCTCTGGGTGGGGCTGGAGAGGTGGCTCTGTGGTTAAGAGCAGGGGCTGCTCTTCTAGAGGCCTCTGGTCTCATTCCGAGCACCTGGATAGTGGTTTATGTTTACAGCAAGTCCAGATCCAAGGGATCTAATGCCTTCCCCTGGCTCCCCTGCTTCCAGGTAGACCTCTACTCAGGCAAAAGCACCCACGTATGTAAAGCAAAATAATAATTAAAAAATACTCAAGATGCCCTCTTAGCAAAGTTTAGGTAGCAACATAATGTTGTATGGCCTGGTGACCTTGCTGATCTCAGATTGTTCTCGAAGAGCTTATTTGCTACCACATCTCCTCTAAAGAGATGTTTGTAAATCACTTGCACACTATTTAAACACTGAGTCTTCTTGTTTGCAAATTGCTCTGGCAGGCTGTGGTGGTTCTCAAAAGCAAGCGAGCTTCAGAATCACCCAGAAGCTTCTCAGAACATGTATCTGTTTTCCAAGGTCTGGTGGGACTTTTCTCTCATTTCCACTAAATTCAAAGGATGCACCGTTGTCACCATGGCCGCTGCTGCTGCTGGCAGTCTAAGCTGAGCTCCTAGAGTCTTGACCGTGGTCCGAGATGAGATTTGCATATAGACTTGAGTTTGAATGGTGTCCCAGCCACTGACTAGTTGGTCAGTTTATTTAATCAGCTTAAGCACTGGTTTCCTCTTGAAACAAAATGTACTTCTCAAGGCTAACTTCTTGTAGCATCAATGCCTTGCATCCCGCTGAAATTCATCTCCTATTTCTTTGCTCTTTGCTACTTCAAGTTGAAAGTTCCTAGTTAAATAGCCAAATAGTGGATTTGTCATGTAGCGAGCAGGTCATAATCGCCGAAGCAGAACGTTTTGGGACAGGGAATAAACCACCAACAGCTCTTTGAAAAAGAATATCATTTTAGTTGGCTGAATTAAAACATTTCTCAACAGCTAAGAAAGCATATCACAGGATCTCTCCCTACTTAAAACTCTCAAGTATAACATGTATTTCTCAGAAACAATATGATTCATTGAGTACCTATACCAGGGCTGGGGCAAGGCACACGTTTCTTGAGGCCATAGGCAGTTACTTTCTTTTGCATTGTTTTTAAGCACATGGGGTTCCGTAGGTATACTGGAGTGGGTGACACGAGAATATTTTGTATTCTTACTATTGGATAGATGGCATGTCTTCTGTTACCCTAATTGTGTGAGTCTTAGCAGGGATAAGATAGACAATGGCTTCTGGGGTTGTGAACACGGAAGCCATAGGAAATCGACATGGAAAGGTTATAGGTCATATGTCAGGGAGCAAAGACCCCTGTGTTCCTCCAGCTCACAAGTGCGAATTCTCAAGTTGTTCACACGAGGGCCCTTGCTTTGATTTGCTTCATTAGACTGCCTCAAGTCACATTTATTTAACTCAAATTCGCTCTAAAAAATACTGAGCACACACAGAAAGGAACTATTATTAAACAAAAGCAAAAAACCTTATCTTATCCTCTTTCATCATGTGGGCTCCTTGTTGTAAAGACTTTTGTTTAGTAATATTTTTATTAATTCTTTGAAAATTCCATGTAAAGTATTTAGTCATATTCGCTCTTCCTCAGTCCCCCCCATCTCCCTCCTCTCCCAACATTGGGTTTTCTCTCTTTCTTTTTTACAAAAGCCCAATGAATACAATTTGTGTTGCCAAATACATATAGGTGTAGAGCCTGCCCTGGAGCTTTGTGGTCAGACAGAACACAGTCTGTATTTTTATTGGGGACTGCTTTGTATCCTAACTTGCTGTTGATTTTGGAGAAAGTTTCATGGGCTGCTGAGAAAAGAATATATTCTCTAGTGTTTGGATAGAATGTTCTATAGATCCCCATTCAGTCCATTTGATTTATGATAGTTATCTCTGGAGTTTCTACAGTTATTTTTTTTCCCCAAATGACCTTCCCTTTGGTGAGGATGGGATACTAAAGTCACTCACTATCCCTGTGTTGGGTTTACTGTGTGGCTTTAGATCTACTCATGTTTATTTTATGAACTGGAGTGTGCCTGTGTTTGGTAGATATTTACTTAGAATTATAATACTCTTCTGACGGAATTTTCCCTTTAATGAGTATGAAATGTTCTTTTCTATCTCTTTTGACTGGTTCTGGGTTTGCCAGATGTCAGAGTAGTTACAGCTGCCTGTTTCTTAGTTCTATTTGCCTGGAATACATTTTCCATCCCTTTATCCTAAGGTTACAGTTGTTGACAGTGAAGTGGGTTTGGGGGGTGATATTCAAAGGACGAGTCCTGTTTTCTAGTCCAGTCTTAGTTTGTGTCTTTTAATGAGAAACTGAGACCATTAATATAAAGAGTTACTATTGAACTATATTTATTAATTTGTATTATTTTGTTGTTGTGTAGCTGTTTTCTTAGACCTCCTTTACTACAAGGTTCTGGAATTGTTTACATATTCCTTGTCCTCTCTTGGGTGCATTCAATCTTCTCTTTAAGCTGAAGTATTTCTTCTAGTACCTCTGTAGAGCTGACTTAGTTTCCAGAAGTTCCACATATATGTTTTTATGATGAAAAGTTTTTCTTTCCTCTTCAATTATGACTGGTCGTTTTGATGGGTATAATAGTCTTTACTGGAATCTATGGTCTTTTAGAACTTGTAGAACACCAATCCAGGCCTTTTGGCTTTCAAAGTCTCCACTGAAAAATTCAGATATTATTCTGAGGAACCTGCTTTAATATGTGATTTGGTCACTCTCCTTTGAAGATTATAATAGCTTTTCTTTATTTTATATTCTGTATTTTGAGTATTATGCAACCCGAGAGTTACTTTTCTGGTCCGTCTTTCATATTGTCTATGCCCCTTGTGTTTTGATAGGCATCTCTTTTTTAGATATGGGAGATTTTCTTCTATGTTTTTTTTTAAAAAACATTTTCTGTGACTGTGACCCAGGTTTCTTCTACTATACCCCATTATTAATAGGTTTATTCTATTCATGGCACCCCAGAGGTCCTGCATGCCCTGTCCCTGGGTTTTTCCTACTTAACTTTTTTTGACGAAATGATCCAATTTCTCTACCTTGTCATCAGATACAACACGATATTCTTGCTTTCACTTGATCCCATGTGTTCATGAGGCTTTCCTCTGAGCTTTTTGTTTGACTTCCTGAGTTTTTCATTTTGAGTTTTGTTCCTGTTCAGCTTTACTTCCATATTCTCTTTATTAAATTATATTTTCAAATCCCGAATTATTTTTATTATTTAAACGATTGTTTGTGGTTTTGTGTTCTTCATGCCGGCATTTATTCACATCCTCTTAGAGCTTCTTGAACTTATTCATAATTACTATTTTGAAATCATTTTCTTGTGCTTCAGATAAGTTGCTTTTCTTGGGAGAACATTATGATGAAGGAATTAATATTGTCTTGGTTGTTTTTGTAATTTGTCCTTTCACTGTGGCATCTGGAGTTAGATTGTTGGGTGTACTCCTTAGTATGAATATCTGGTCTCACCCTTTCTTGAGTGGCTGTTTTGGTCTTTATTTGCTATTACCACAACTTGTCAGGTTATTGACAATATTGCTCCAATATTGAATATTGCTTCAGGTTCAGTCTTGGCGGAACTCTGTGTTGATATGCCAATGGGGTGTCATAAGTTCCCAGAGATAGGAGCAACTTCTTAGTCCAGGAAAAGAATCTTCTGTAGTTTTATAAGATACCTGATATCAGTTTTTGGAAGTTTGCAGAAGGCTTGCTGGCTTCCACAGGTGCTCCTTGTGTGGCAGAGGTTGCGGTCTCTGCGGGAGCAGCAGTTCTCTGTGGGGACGGGACACAGGATGCTTCATAGTCCTGACATACAGAGGTGGATATGACAGTGGCTAGGCTGGAGGTCCCTGTTTGGGATCAGGGACACAGGATATCATGTGGCCCCAGAGTATCCTGTTGTGTGGTGGTGGTTGTGGTGGACTGTGTCCCTCCCTAGGTTTGCTGGTGCAGCATGCCACACAGGTCCTGGGTAGTACGGTAGATGGAGTGGCTGGGTGAGCCGATATTTTTCAAGGTACGTGGGAAATGAAGGATTTTTCTGTGAAGGTGATGTTATAACGTTACTATCAAGTTAAATAACATGGATGTTTCCCTGTGGTTGTGGACTAAAACCTGCATGCCGCTGCTGTCACAGGCTTTCAGTTTTCAGCTTCTGATTTGATGCACTTTTAAGTTTTCTGTGAAAAGGGCAGACAAGGCATCATTACTGTGGTGCTGGAGGCTGAGATGCAAATCCGGATCCAGAGACTGGATTTCCACCTCTGCTTCAGTAGTTAGGCCTCCTGGGGCGGCTCTCCAGGCTATGAAGTGATGTTGACACATCTTCAAGAATAAGGAAAACCCTGTGAGTAGAGAAAACGCAGGTTAAGTCTTCACATCCTGAACTCTTGGGACTCCAGAGAGTGTTTTGTGATGGATGCTGACATTGTTTTGTGATGGATGTTGAAATTGTTTTCTTTTCCTTTTCCTTTTTTTTTTTTTTTTGAGTTAACGTCCATTACAAAACTGAAAAGAATAACTGTCCATAAAAATTATTGGGTAACATAAATGTACCCAAATGTAATCACTCTTAAGGGCTTGGCATTTTTTTTCTAGAATTTCTCTATTTCTTGTCTAAGCATATAAACACAAAGGTATAGAACATATATTATTTAATACTGTTTTTGATTTATTCTTAGAGATTTCACACATTTGTACAATGTATTGATCATATCCATCCATCATTACCTTCTCCATCTCCCTCGACTACTGCTCTCTATCCATTTACCTATCAAATTAATGGTTTGCATTTTTGTTTTGTTGCCGATAACTCCATGAATCCAGGGAGTGGTACTTATATGCACATGGTGTATGACCAACTACTAAGCATGGGCAACCTACTAGTGGCCATGTCCCCCAAAGGAGAATGACTGTTTCTCCTCGGCAACCATGCACTGCCACTGTCTCCTCCCCCAAGGGTAGAGCCTTGAGGGCCCATGTTGGATTTTGAATGGCTTGGTCTTATGCAGGTCTTGTGTGGGTAACCAATGTTGCTGTGAGCTGATGTGTGCAACAGCCGTGTCTTGCCCTGAAGTCAACATTTCCTAGCTCTCTCCTTCCTCTTCCGCCTCCTCTCCCTCCTCCTCCACCTTTTTCTCTTCCTCTTGCAACTTTCCATTCTTTTTGCTCATTCAGCAATGTCCTTTGAGCCCTGGATGGGAAAAGATTAATTTTAAAAAAGACTCATCTACAGTTATGCACACTAGAGCATATTTTAAATTCAAATTTATAATATATGTAATATTCTGTTTTTGTTATTTTTTATGTCTAATGAAATTTTTTTCCAGACAGTGTGACTTCAGGAACCACCACAGACACCAAAATGCACACATGTGCAAGTCTCACATATAAAATATTGTAGTGTTTACATGTTAGGCATGCACACCCTTCTGTGCATTTTAAATAATCTTTAGATTATTTGTAAGAGTTGACACAATGTAACTGCCATGAAAATAGTTACAGTGCACTGTTTAGGAAGCGATGAAGAACAAAATGCCTATCCATGTTCATTATAGATGTACTGTTTTTAAAGATATTATTTTATCCACATTTCACTGAATCCAAGAACATGGAACCCAACTCTATGAAGGGCTGACAGTAAGGAGCCTTTCTGGTTAGATGGATGCTCACATTTGATGAGTGTCAGTATGCAGGGGTTGGGTGTCAGCAATGTTTCTGCATAAACACGAAGACTCAGTGAGATCACCAGCACTGATGTAAGCACCTAGAGCACACCTCTAATCCCAGCATGGCGAGGACAGACAGAAAGGTCCCTGCAACTCAGTAGCCAGCCTGTCTAGCTGGATCTAGAAACAAATGGTGAACAAATAAGAAAGTTTTTCTCAGAGAAAAAAAACCAAAACTGTTTTTTACCCCCTCTGAAAAGAAATGAAAGATGTAAAGAAAAATCAAACTGAAATGGTAGAACTGAAAAGTGACACATTAAAAATAATTAAAAAACTGGTTGGGCAAGTGCAAGGCCCTTGGTTCGGTCCCCAGCTCCGAAAAAAAGAAAAACAAACAAACAAACAAACAAACAAACAACTGGATGGGTTCAGTAACCAAGGTGCAGCAAAGAAGAGGGAATATGTGGGCTTTGTAAAAAGAGAGGAACAGAAATGATGGAATAGCTATGTTGGGGACAAAGATGGCTGAATATTTAGCACAGCCTTAAGCATCTTTGAGGTGAGAACCATGTATCCTCCATCATTCTCATCAACATTTTGAAAAAAAAAAAGGTGGTAAGAAATTGAAGAAATCGTCTCCCAAATCTTTTAAAACTTTGCAAATAATACAGACTTAGAGAAGCAAAAGGTGATGAAACTCCCAATGAGGTAAACAAAGCCAGAACTGCATTCGTAAATACCAACATGCTGAAATGAACCCGTGGTCAGCCCAACACTGTATAGCTCTTCAGAGATCAGGGAGTCTGGTCCAGTGTGGCATTGCAATATTTCAACAGAATAAAAGGGACCAGAATCATTTATTCTGTTTAAATGGCCCCACACATTAAGATAAACTAACGAAACCATGAAATCTGTTTTTAGCAGAACCGGTATGAGAGTATTGCCCAAGAAAATTCTTCAGACAAGAAAAGAACAGAGGCAGCAGAATGGGCCTTTGGGTAATGAACCAACGGTGATGGAGAGGCTAGGCATGATGGGCCTCTCATTGTGTCATGAGTGTTTGATGACTCAAAGTTAGAACTACAATGTTTTTGGCGTGGTTTGCAAAATAATCGTTATTATTTTGTGTGCTGGAGATTGAGTTCTGGCCCTCCCCAACACTAAGCATGTCCTCTATGGCTGAGGTGTATTCTCTCTCTAGCTCTTAAAATGTATCAAAGACAATTATGTGACGCAGGACATAAAGGGACTTCAGTGATGCCAAGGTTCCTACTTTCCACCAGAGGTAATAAAGTGTTCATATTGACAGACTGATAAATTATGACTATATACTTAATACTCAGAGCAATCACTAAACTAAGTTTATACACAGAAAAACAGACAGACATAGACAGACATAGACAGACACACACTCATGCATGTACACACACAAACATGCACTCAAGGACACCTATCCTTAAAACCATACATATACACAAGAAAGGAATGAAAAATGGAAGAGACGGCAGAAAGATTGTGAGATCGAGAATAACAGAAAGTTCACTGTTAATCAGTCTCTTACAGAAATGGTTATAATCAAAATTTAATAGCAGTAATATCAATAGATATACTAACACTGAATGGGGGAAATCTCACAGATCCACATCCCTGGACAAAGAACTAATGAATGCAGAGAGAATTAGCATCTCCCAGGGAAGGGTCCCCTAATTGGTTGTCCAAGGCAGAGTGGTTAGCCCAGAAGCCATCATACACACACAAACAACAAATGAACTGATCAGTTTTTATTCTTATATTTGCGTATTTGGGAAAGTGGTATAACTATATTTTAATTTGAAATTTCTTACAGATCTTGTTTTTTACTGTTTTAAAGTAGTTTTATTAATTTATTAATTTATTTATTTTCATCCTAAATGTTGTGCCTTCTCCTGTTCCCCCATCAGAGTTTTTCACCCCATGCCACCTCCCCTTCACCTCTGAGAGGGTGCCTTCCCCTCCTTCCCCCACCCCCTGCATCAAGTCTCTACAGGATTAGGTTCACCCTCTCCCACTGAGACCAGACAGGGAAGCCCTCTGCTACATATGTGTTGGGGGAATGGGAGAGGCCGCAGACCAGCCCATGTGTGCTCTCTTTGGCTGATAATTCAGTCTCTGGGAGATCCCAGGGGTCCAGGTCAGTTGATACTGTTTTTGTTCTTCCTATGGGGTCACCATCCCCTTCAGCTCCTTCAATCCTTGCCCTAACTCTTCCATAGTCATGCCTGACCTCTGTCTAATGCTTGATATCTGTAAGTATCTGCATCTGTGTCAGTCAGCCTCTGGTAGAGCCTCTCAGAGGACAGCCATGCAAGGGTCCTGTCATGCATGTCTTTTGGGTCTGGAAAATGCCTTCCAGAAATTCACAGGAAGGGAGGGAGGGAGGGGGAAAAAGAATAGAAAAGAGAAAAAATGAAAATGATAGCTTTAAATCTTAAAATAACAAAAATTATATAAGAATATATATGAAAATGTGTTCTCACCATTGTTTTAATTTTCATTTTTATTATTAACCCATAGTACTGAATCTACAGTCATGTGCCTGACATCATAGTTTGATCTTCAGCACAGTTTCTATTCATCTCTTCTGCCTATTTTCTAGCTTTTAAAAAGTTTTTAAAATTAGCATATGTTAATTATACATAATGGGCTTCATTATGGTATTTTCAGACATGTACATCGTGCATTTGATCTTATTCATTCCACCATTAACCTCTTCCCCACCCCCACCCCTTTCTCCTTCCTTTTCTCAACTAGGCCCTTTCTGGTTTTTCTAATTTTATTATTGTTAATTAATAACAACAACAACAATAATAATAATTTTGTGGGACAGGGAGAGAAAGAGAGACAGAGGCAGAGAGAGGCATGCAGAGACTGGGTAAATTTCATCATGATTACAGTACATGGATGAGGAATGATTACAAATATATGGATAACTCTCTAGTGGCTATAACAGTGTAGAAGTTGTCCCTTTCTCAGCAATGATCAACTTCATATAAATCCTCAGGCAGGGGTGAGCTCTCATGACTAGCCCACCCCGCCTCCCTCAAGTCTGCAATTTTAGCTGCCATGAATCAAGT
Organism: Rattus rattus; assembly: GCF_011064425.1. NCBI lineage: Eukaryota > Metazoa > Chordata > Mammalia > Rodentia > Muridae > Rattus > Rattus rattus. The sequence continues at coordinate 95,828,347 of NC_046161.1, forward strand.
GTGCAATGACCACACCATGCCTGGATGACAGGATGGTGCCACATCATGCCTGGATGACAGGATGGCTCCACACCACTCCCCGGCTTCCTCCAGCTCTCAGCTTATCATGATATTCCCTGGCCTTGGAGGGTGTGCTTCAGATGTTTTATTCAGAATTGGACATTCAGTAGCCATTTATTCTCAGCATTTTGAAGTGATGAGTCTCTGTAGTTACTTTTGTCCATTACAAAAACCAATATCCCTAACAAAAGCCGACAGAAGCAGTAATCTAGGAGCATAAACACAATTATTTAGACAAGACTTAGACATTATTTCCATTTAGCAAAATAACCGTCAATGCTTCCCGACGAGAGCCTATGATCTCCCTAGCTATGTGATTTTGACCAGGTCAGATATAAATTCCTCTTGTGGAGTGGGACTCAAACCCTAATTTGTCATGTTTTATTTTTTATTATTTTACTTTGGAGATATGAAAGTTCTTTGTATGTTCTGGGAACAGAATCTTTGCCAAATATATAGTTCTCTATTTATCTCCTAGTGTATGGTTCATGTTCAAGCATTAGCCCCCAGTGTACAGTTCATGTATTTATTTTCTTCACAACACTTTTCACAGGACAAAAAGGTTTTTAACATTTTTACAGTTGTCAAACTTAGTATCTGTCTTAGGGCTTTATTGCTTTGAAGAGACACCATGACCAAGGTAAGTCTTATAAAGGACAACATTTAATTGGGGCTGGCTTACAGTTTCAGAGGTTCAATCCATTATCATCATGGCAGGAAGCATGGCAGCATCCAGGCAGGCATGGTGCTGGAGGAGCAGAGAGTTCTACATCTTGATCTGAAGGCAACCAGAAGAAACTCTCTATTCTACACTGGGAGCCCTCAAAGCCTACCTACACACTTCCTCCAACAAAACCACACCTATTCCAACAAGACCACTTCTCCTAATAGTGTCACTTCCCATGGGCCAAGCATATTCAAACCACCACAATACCTTTCTTTCAATAATTTGTAAACTCACTGGCTAGAAAGTTAGGCTAGAGAGAACAACACAGACTCATAAAGACTTCCGGAAGATATTCTGTGGCCAACAATGGCCAACAATGTTTTATGAAAGGTATACAAACAAATTCCACAAAGATAGGATGAACTTTCAACAAATACAGCACAATAATTAATAATTTCTTTTTATTTTCATCACACCCTTGAAAGGATGTACCATATTTTATTTATCCCTTTATCCACTGAAAGATTCAAATCATATAGTACTTAGGAATAAAGTTGTAAAAATAGATGTGTGGGTTTTAGAATGAACATATGGCTTCATTTCTCATAAGAAATACTTAAAGTTGGATTGCTGGCCCAGTTATGTGCACATTTAGCTTCCTAAACAACTGCTAAACTGTTTTCTATAATTGTTACCCCATGTTGGATTCCTGTAAACACTTTACATTGAGTATCATCACCAACACTTGATGTTGGGAGTATTTTTAATTTTTCTCTTTTATTGTGGGTGAAGTAGCGTCGCATCAAGTTTGTTCAAGGGTGTGTTCCGTACTTGGAACAGAGCCCAAGGACCATGCTAGGGAAGTGCTCTACCATGAAGCTACATCCCTAGTCCATAGCATGGCTTTAATTTTCACTTTAATTTTCTACCATGTAAATATTTTGAGCAATGAATTGCATGAATAGTTGTTTAACATCTGCCCACTTTCTTTGGTGTAGTGTTTCAAATCTTTTATTCATTTTTGTTACTTTCTTATCTTCTTGTTAATGAATTGTGTATGCTCACTGCATTCCTCGGCTAAGCCATGACAGATATGTAAGTTGTGACTCCTTCACTGGGCGTGTGGCTTGTCTTTTCATTACATGCTCTGTGCCTTTCATTGGGTAGCAGACGTGCACAGCAGAAGTTACCTGTTTGGGTGAAGTCCAGTTAATCAATTGTTTTATTAATAATTGATATTGGAGTTGAGATATTTGCCTAACCCAGTGCCAGAATTATTTTCTGGTATATTTTCTTTTCATTTTTTTAAACTGTTTTGTATTTTACCTATTCTTGGTTAGGTTTTTCATGGTGTAATTCAAGTTGTTTTAAATATGTATATGCAACTGTTGCTAGTTCACCAACTCTCTAGCTTTGGCAAACACCCAGTTCTTTAATATTTCCAGTGAGTTTTTATTTTTCATCTAGTCTACCTTTTCACTTCTGTAGCTTTAACTTGGTTAGCTCAATTTTAAGTCTTTTCAGGGTGCTCGTTTTTATTTACTCAATTCTGCATTTGTTCCCCTAATTGCTTCACATTATTGTATATAAGAAAATACTTGGCAGAGCATTCAGAGCGGCCGCCCAGGAAGGAGTTTCTGTGAGACTGTGTTCATCAGGATGGTACAAGCTAAGAGCTGGACCCTGAAGAAGCACTTTGAAGGCTTCCCTACTGACAGTAACTTTGAGTTGAGGACGACTGAGCTCCCACCCTTAAATAATGGAGAGGTCCTGCTGGAAGCCCTGTTCCTCTCCGTGGACCCTTACATGAGAGTTGCAGCAAAAAAACTGAAGGAGGGCGACAGCATGATGGGTGAACAAGTGGCCAGAGTTGTGGAAAGTAAAAACTCAGCCTTCCCAACGGGAACGATTGTTGTGGCTTTATTAGGTTGGACATCACATTCCATTTCTGATGGGAATGGACTGAGAAAGCTACCTGCAGAGTGGCCTGACAAGTTACCACTGTCTTTGGCTTTGGGGACAGTTGGCATGCCAGGCCTTACTGCCTACTTTGGCCTGCTTGACATCTGTGGCTTGAAGGGTGGAGAAACAGTGCTGGTCAATGCGGCAGCCGGGGCTGTGGGCTCTGTTGTGGGGCAGATAGCTAAGCTCAAGGGCTGCAAAGTTGTTGGTACAGCCGGGTCTGATGAAAAGGTTGCCTATCTTAAGAAGCTTGGATTTGACGTGGCCTTTAACTACAAGACAGTAAAGTCATTGGAAGAAGCTTTGAGAATAGCCTCTCCAGATGGTTATGATTGCTACTTTTATAATGTCGGTAGAGAGTTTTCAAACACTGTTATACCACAGATGAAGACGTTTGGAAGAATTGCAATCTATGGCGCCATCTCTCAATACAACCGCACTGGCTCATGTCCCCCAGGCCCATCTCCAGAGGTCATTATCTATCAGCAACTCTGCATGGAGGGGTTCATCGTTACTCGGTGGCAAGGAGAAGTCCGCCAGAAGGCTCTGACAGAATTGATGAATTGGGTTTCAGAGGGTAAGATCCGGTATCATGAATACATCACTGAAGGATTTGAGAAGATGCCCGCAGCGTTCATGGGAATGTTGAAAGGAGACAATCTGGGGAAGACTATAGTGAAAGCATGAAAAAAAAAAATGGCTCACGGATGGCTTAACCATTCAGTACAAATGCATATGTAAAACGTAACTGCAAGGAGTTTGGCCTATCTAATAAAACATGGTGGGTTTTTTCCATCTGAAAAAAAAAAAGAAAATACTTATAGTTTAATAGTTTAACTCATGATGATTTTATGTGCATTGGCAACTTTATGCTATGATACCACGTTGAACTGATCTTACTTTTTGAGGTACCATGAGATGGAGTTGCTGCCACCCGAGGGCTACCTGAACTTCCTTTGAGAATCTGACTCTGGTGTAGGGGGTGTAGGTCTTCGATCCAACCTTGCTTTAAGCTTTGGTATTCCCCCTCCTCCCCCCAACTAAATGCTGACCTTTGCTTTTTTCTTGTTCATCGTTCTGGTTACAGCTTACCGCTTACTGTCTCCCACCCTGCCTTTAACCCAAGCCAAACCATTCAGTGTTGTGCCTTGCTTTGCCATGAGCTCAATGCTTGGAAAAGATCGGTTGTCTGATTCACCCAGGATCTAGTTATATTTTAATGAGTGTACTTTCCAGAATATTTATTAGACCTATTGCAGACAGCAGGGATCTGTTTTACCCCTCTACACTTTCTTTTTTAGAACCGTGCCTGGAAACAGTTGCAAACTGTTTCCCATCTGAGTATTTTAGCTCTATTTAGTGAGGATAAGAAACATCTTATTTAGGATCAAGTCCAAGTAAGTCTCAGGTGCTTTTCGCTTGCCTTCTTAGATACACAGCCAGTGAAATCATCTTCAGAAGGACCACAGGAAAAAACCTTCTGAAACCAAGCCAAGTGGTGGCAAAGCACAGATGGTCTCAGTCCTCCCTTCAGATGAAGAGCGGTGACTTTCTATTCAGTCACCATGGCAAAACTATGCTATCCCACAGTAAGAAGCTCTCGTGACTCCAGGCCTTTCCCTTCTATGAAAGGCAAATATGGTGAAGAGCTGGGAATCTGAAAACAGCTCCCTACAATAGAAATGTAATTCTCCTCCATCTTAGAGAAGCCAAGAAGGCAACCAAGAACTGATTCCAGGGTGGACGCTGCACCATCTTGAAATCGTAGTCAGAGCACAGAGTTGTAGCACCTATTCATGACCACCTTTCTAATAAGCAGGGTTTTTCCCCCCAATGTGTTTTGCATTTGGTCTTTCCAAATCTTTCTCAGTACAGAGCTTTCATTTTTTCTAAATAGTCAAGCCTCCTGCTCTGAGAAAAGAAATATTAATCGATTGAGTGTTTATTTGCTTTGAAATTTCTGTCACATCTCTGTTCCCCCTTCCTCTGAATGGACAGATAGGGCTAGCATTTTTAATAAAGACAACACTTTCTAACATTTGCTCCAAGTGTTCTGTGTTGCCATAGGATCACCAGATGAAATACAGAGTGCTAAAAAACCCACCACCACTGACCCTCCAAACAAACAAACAAACAAACAAACAAACAAACAAACAAACAACAAACCCCAAGCAAGATGGATCCTGGGAAAGACCAAATACAAAACACATTGAGAAAAAAATCCTATTATCATTAGAAGGTGGTCACTGACCTGGTGCTACAGTCTCTGCTCTGACTACCATTTCAAGATGGTGCAGAGCCCACTCTGGAATCAGTTCTGGGTTGCCTGGATAACAACAAAAACCCTCAGCAGCCCTAGCCAGAAACATTGTGTGGTGGTTTGAATGAAAATGTCTCCTGTGGGCTCTGGTGTTTGGTACTTAGTTCTATGTTGGATCTGTTTGAGAAGGATTAGAAGCTGTGACCTTTCTGGAGAAGGTGAGTCATTGGATGTTGGCTTTGATCTTTCTAACATTTCTATTGGCTATTTTTTAAATTTGCATTTCAAATGTTATCCCCTTCCCCCACCCAATCGCCCACCCCTTCCCGCCTCCCTATCCTGACATTCCCCTACACTGGGGGGTCCAGCCTTGACAGGACCAAGGGCTTGTCCTCCCTTTGGTGCCCAACAAGGCCATCCTCTGCTACATATGCAGCTGGAGCCATGGCTCTGTCCATGTGTACTCTTTGGATGGTGGTTTAGTCCCTGGGAGCTCTGGTTGGTTGGTATTGTTATTCTTATGGGGCTGCAAACCCCTTCAGCTCCTTCAATCCTTTTTCTAACTCCTCCATTGGGGACTGCGTTCTCAGTTCAATGGTTGGCTGCAAGCATCCACCTCTGTATTTTTCATTCTCTGGCTGAGCTTCTCAGGAGACAGCTATATCAGGCTCCTGTCAGCATGCACTTCTTGGCATCAGCAATGTTGTCTGGGTTTGGTGGCTGTATGTATATGGGCTGGATCCTCCGGAAGGGCAGGCTCTGAATGGCCATTCCTTCAGTCTCTGCTCCAAACTTTGTCTCCATAACTCCTCCTCTGAATATTTTTGTTCCCAGTCTAACATGTCTAATGTTCTCTCTCTGTTTTGCACTTTGGGTTTGAAGCTGAGTCCTCAGCATCTACTCCCAGCGCCCGGTTTCTACCATCTTCCACCTCTGCTCCATCATCACGGACTTTTATTCCTCTGGAACCATAAGCCCAAATAAATAATTTCTTCTAAAAGTCATGGTGCTTTATCACAGAAATAGAAAAGTAATTAATACAATGTCAAAGACGTTGTTTAAATATGTATTATATTTTATCTTATATGCATGAGTGTTTTACCTCCTGACCCATAGTCGGTGCTGGAGGAGCCCAGAAGATAGCACCCGATCCCCTGGAACTGAAGGTAAGGACAGTTGTGAGCTACCAGGTAGGCATTGAAAACTAAACCTGGGTCCTCTGTAAGGAAAAGGACCAGCAAGTGCTCCTAACTGCTTTTACAAGTTTATCTTGAATATTTACCACACATCTACAAAGTTGGAGCGTGATAACCATGTTGGGGTTGGAATCCCTGTGTCTTGTCCCTGAGTGTAGACATTTCTGCTCTGCATATCCCTTGACCCCCCCGAAGGCGTGCAGAAGGCTCCCCGACCTCCCTCTCTAGGGAAGGAGGCTCAGCTTTTCTAGGATCAGAGTCTCTATGCACAGCCAAGCAGGAGCCTGAGAAAAAGTTGTCCAAAGACTTGAACATCCAGAAGAGATCAGAGACAAAGACTTACATCCTTTGGCCATTTCTTGCTCCCTTGGCTTGACACGTAGCGCGTGACATGCTATGAAGCATGACATCTGTAAGTGGCATATCTGGGGCAAAATTATGCATAAGAAGCTGTTCCCCTCAAGCCCTTCAAAAGCATTTTTTACAGTCATCTCTGGTTTCTTTTGAGCAAATGCTCTATAGCTTGGTAAATTTTCAAGTTAATGAAAAGCACGCTGTCTAGTTTTCTCTACCTTTAACAACATGGACGATTTATTTCAAATAAAGCCATAGATGTGGAAAAGGTATACATAGCTTCCTCTTGTGAACCCATCTGTGGGGACTGGACCTTTCCAGACAGAAAGCTGTGTCTGGAGATCTGACGTGGCCTTTCCATTGGCCCAGTGACAGATGACAACAGTGACACATGATTTGAGGGCAAGTGACGTCAGTGGGTGGGATGTCACTACAGCTCATTCGTCATCAGAAAGCTTGGGCAATTTAAATACCACCTATTCATTTTTATTTTGCAACATCTTTATCTTGTTTGTATTTTATCTCTCTTCACACGAAGCACTTTTTTCCCCACTAAAAATAAGCTTAGCCTTGTGCTTAGCAATATAAACAGATGACTTATCAAGTTTGGAATCAAGTTTGGAAAGTCATATGCTTGTTTTAAGGAAACATTAAATCATAAACATTTTAAATTTAAAAATATTTCTGTCTGAGCAACCCCAAATCTGCAGTCTAGCCAGGCATGTGTGCACACAATAGTTTGAGAAATACTGTCTTAGAGAAGGGGTCTGTAAACGTCCCATGGCTCCCTGTAGAAACTAAGTTTTATGAACATAGTCAAGTCCTTTTGTTACTGTACTGTCTTGTCTGCCTTTGAGCTATGACAGTAGGGTTGAGTAGATTCTACAGACTTGCATATGTCATAGAAACAGACATGTTTAATAAGTGACCCTTTAGAGCAAGGGTGGCAGGTGCATTTCTTAGTTTGTTTTTGTCTATTTCCATGATCGAGTCTTTTATTATTTTTCAATTGTGTATATGGTAGGTGATGTATATATGTGCATGTGTGTGTGCAGGTGCATATACACCTATGTGTGCATGCGGGAAGAGGCCAGAGGTTGACTGTGGGCATCTTCTTCCAACACTCTCTATTTTGTATATTGAGGCAGGGTCTCTAAATTGAGTGCAGAGGCCATCGATAAGTCCAGCTAGCCAGCTAGCTCCAGGGATCCCCTGCCACTGGAGTTAGATGGGCCGCCATGCCTGCCTGGCTTTTTTATGGGGTCCTGAGCATATGTCCTCCAGTACTCACTCTTGCAGGGTGCACCCACTGAGCCCTACTCTGTAGGAGTACCTCTCACGAGGTGAGAATGCTTTGCTTTTTATGGAGACGGGACCACAGAGATCCCACTTTATGCAGATTGGACCCACAAGGTTGACCAAGCATCACAGTACCTCTGCTGGCTGGAGGAAGATGCACTTCGATCTGCTTCGGGAGCTCGCTGGCTCATTACTCTGCAGCCAGCTGGACTGAATGTTCTGCACTTTCCCTCTCTCCCACGATCAGAACAGTAGCAACACAAAGTAAGGTTTGAAACTTGAACATTCGCTAAAGAAATATCTAACACTGGTGTTGTTGTAAAAATATAAAAATAAAAGTGTAAGTCTTTTACCCCGCTAGGTCCGCACCTCGGTGGCCCAAGATATCTGCTAGATATCTTGGCGGAAACACAACCCAGCCACACACTTTCCTACACTCAAACCCTCACATAAAAGAACACACAACACAATAATCTTAGATCCAATTGGTAAGATATAATTGCCCACTTAAACATACAAAGCCTGGTACTATCCATCCCTTGAGAACATTAATAACAACCTGTAAATACACAGAGCAGAATCTTTATTTTTTATTTTTTATTTTTTAATTTTTTTTATTAACTTGAGTATTTCTTATTTACATTTCAAGTGTTATTCCCTTTCCCGGTTTCCAGGCCAACATCCCCCTAACCCCTCCCCCTCCCCTTCTTTATGGGTGTTCCCCTCCCCATTCTCCCCAAATTGCTGCCCTCCCCCCAACAATCACGTTCACTGGGGGTTAAGTCTTAGCAGGACCCAGGGCTTCCCCTTCCACTGGTGCTCTTACTAGGATATTCATTGCTACCTATGAGGTCAGAGTCCAGGGTCAGTCCATGTATAGTCTTTAGGTAGTGGCTTAGTCCCTGGAAGCTCTGGTTGGTTGGCATTGTTATTCATATGGGGTCTCGAGTTCCTTCAAGCTCTTCCAGTTCTTTCTCTGATTCCTTCAACAGGGGTCCTGTTCTCAGTTCAATGGATTGCTGCTGGCATTCGCCTCTGTATTTGCTGTATTCTGGCTGTGTCTCTCAGGAGCGATCTACATCTGGCTCCTGTCGGCCTGCACTTCTATGCTTCATCCATCTTGCACAGAGCAGAATCTTAACATCACCTGCCATCTCGTCCTGCCACGGCTTCTCTGGCCCTCTCCTCCGCCCTGTCTCCTCCTCTCTCCCCTAGTCTCCTCCTCTTCCTTCAAACTTCTCTCCCTCCCATCCTTCCTTCTCCTCCAATGACAGGCCTCCTTCTATCCTGTACCTGCCTCACCTGTGACATCATCCTACACACTGGTGTGGCTGTCATGTTGTCTCTCATATCTAGATACTCAGGAGGGATGGGTACAGGCAGATCCTGTTGGAGATTAGGCAGGTACATGCCAAGTAGAGGAAGAAAAACAAGGAGCTTTGTGACCCATGGTACGCTGTCTGGAAATTTTGTTTTTCAACCATATATATCTCTATGTCTATATCTATCATCTATATCTTCAGATGGTTGAAATATATATTATGTAAATAAATATATAAAACCAAGGTGTATAGACGTGAATATATGTACATATTCCTTACATATACGCAAGTAAGAAATGCCAATATTGAATACTAAAGCAGAATGACTATGTGTATTAGCAATTGCTCTGGAAATATATTTTATTTCTCATTACTATGGTTACAACCATCAGGTGCATTGAGATATTTAGTATGTGTCATTAATGAGATAAGAGGTTATGATTAAACACTTTTAGAATAAACCTGTTTCTTCAAGACGACTGTGGATTGACTAACTGAATTATGTATAAAATATTGACTTGTTACAGAGAAGAAAATGTGGGTGTGGGGAAGTGGGTAGGAAAAGGTTTTCTAGAGGAAGTTTTGTTTGAGTCATGATGGATGAGGAAGAGCTGTCTCAGTAGAGAAGCATTTCAGGCAACAGGAATTGTCCTCGCAGGGAGTGTGTGACCATGACTGAACTTTGCTAGAGACATTGGCTACATGATCACTGTCCAGAGCAAGCTTCACTTGAGGGAAGCCTTTCAGAACTCTCTCAGGAAAAGGTGTTTCTTTGTTTTGGGGTATAGAACACACACACACACACACACACACACACACACACACATGCACACATGTACACGCACACACGCACACACGCACATGTGCACACACGCGCACACACGCACACACATGCACACACACGCACACACACACTTTTGTTTTCATTTTGATCTCCTGGAGCCCAGGCTGTCCTCAGTCTTGCCGTGTAGATACCTTTGAGGATATGAGTCACCTACCCCATCCCTAGGATGCGAGGTTACAAGCGTGCGCCCATATCGAGGTCGTGTGCTTTGTGTACACTGAGCAGGTACTCTACCGACTGAGCTAGGTCCCTGGTCCCCCTTCTAATGATCGGTACATTCACTTGTCGTATCAGAGTCGACGTGTCTCCTGTGATGTATGCATTGGAGAGATAGAGGTTCAGCTTTAAGGCAGGAAACAAGATTGGAGCAGCTGCATGACTGCTGCAGGAGTTTCCTCCCTGACTGACTGGGGCGTGTCAGTCTCCCACACAACTGCTTCACACTTTGATCTATCATCTGTTCAGCTCTCCCTCACAGTAGCCTCTCCATCTGCCTCTGCTACATGACTAGGACCCCACGATTCCTTCGGCTTAGCGCCTACCCCTTTCTTAGAACAGTGTAGTTTTTTTCTTTTGGTGTGGGAAGAGCAGACACATCCATGCTCAGTCCAAGGACCCTGAACCCAAAGGCAGAGACCTTCATGGGACTCTTTGCTGACGTAGGTCATGGGCACAGTTTATAGGTTAGCAACTTTGCAGGGGCTTTTCCATGGTGCTATAAACAAAGGATACCAGGGGAGTAGGGGCAAGGCAGAAGTATGACCCTCATAGTTCAAGGCACATCGAGTAATAATCTCTACATTGGCAGAGACATCTGCGTTGGGTCCACATGAAGAAGCCTCTGGTTGTGTAGCCCAGGCACTGGAGGCAGAGCTGGGTGACGGATTCACCAGCGTCCCTGAGAGCAGTGTCATCTGGAGGAGGTGACCAGGAAAGCCTCAGATGGGCTCAGCCACAGCCTGGCAACCTTCCTACTTGTTTGAAGAGTTTTGCACACCATGATAAGGCCCAAATGTCCTTTCTGCACCCCTTCAGCTTTACACAGCTCAGAGAATCCTTGCATAGGGAAGTGGCATGAATGTTACTGTCATCTGCTTCAACTTTCACATATTTATTTATATGTATTTATGAAGTTATTTATTTATTTTACATCCTGATTGCAGCTTTACCTCCCTTCTCTCTTCCCAGTCCCTCCCTCACACCTCTCCCCGCCCCATCCACCCCTCCTCCCATGGCCTTGGCAAATTAAGTTGCAGAAAGACTAGGTGCCTCTTCTCCTATTGAGGCTAGGGAAAGGGATCCAAAGGCAGGCAACAGAGACAGCCCCCGTTCCCACCTGTTCCCATTGTTAGGAGTCGCACATGGAGAATGGGATGGTGAGCTGTTGAGTATGTGAGGAAGGCCATGCATGTGCTCTGGTTGCCGGTTCAGTCTCTGTTAGCACCTTTGGGTCCAGGTTATCAACTCTTGCATTCTGTCTCCAGATGGAAACTGAGGTCCAGACAGAGCAACTGCTTTGTTCACGATGCCAGGCTCCAGTGTTGCAGTGTCTTCCTTTCCCTGCCCTTCCCCCTTTCCTTCCTTCCCTCATTCTGTCCACTCTTTTCTTGCAAATACACAATAAATGACTCCTATGTACTCTACTACGTAGGTGGGAAATGTCAGCGAATAAAATGGCTTCACAAATCCTACCTGCTTTTGAGGAACACACAAGGTGACTATATCATGTGATACAACTGAATAAGTGTGATGGGGAAAATCAGAGCGGAATTACTCAAGGTAGGAGAAAGGATGTGGTTTCAGCAGAGTGCTCAGGGGCCGGGATCTGTTCTAGAGATGATATTTGAATGAAGGCTGGAGTCGGAGTCTGCTGTGTGAGAATCTGGGCGCAGTGTATTCTAGGTAGAAGCACCAGCTGGTGCAAAGGCCTCAAGGTGGGAGTGTGTTTGGTGGGAATAGCACAGAGCCCACAGAGACTGGTGAGAGCAAAGGACGGGTGCAGAGTGGGAGATGAGACCATGGGAGCAGCCGGTTTATAATCCCATCGTCACTGGCTGTAACAGAACTGGCTTTATCCCAGCTAGGGGAGAAAACCACTGCAGGGTCTTTTGGCAGTGGAGTGACACAACTCGATTGGTGTTTATGGCGAGTAAGTGCTCTATGGATGTAGATTATAAAAGGGTAATTGGAGAATCGCGAGTCCAAGTGGGGCTCTCGTCCAGAAAGAAGAGTGGTTGCATTTTGCATGTGGATTGAGCTATGTGGTGATAAAAGAAGAGAGATGCCATAAATAATTCCAAAACTTTGACCTCCGTGGCAGGAAAGCTGGAGACACTATTAGCTGGGACTGTTAATCTTGCTTCTGGATGGATGAAGCAAATTTGAGAGACAAAAACCAGTTTAGTTTTAAACACATTGGCTGGGGAAAATCACTGAGATACTCAGGACAAGGTAAGCAGGAACCAGGTGCCAAATCCTGGAATTAACAGAAAGCTCTCTGCTAAAGATGTAAATTGTAAAGCGAGTATTGTATATGGAGTGCATAAACCCACGAGACTAGGCGAAATTGTCAAGATAGTGTATAAATGAGAGAGAGAGAAGAAAAGGAGAAAGCGGCGACAGTGATTGTTAATCTTGATTGTCGACTTGATGGGATTCGAATTGCCATGGAAACAAATCTCTAGGTATGTGTATGAGGGATTATCTGGATTGGTTTAATTGAGGTGCGAGACCCATTCTGAATGTAAGTGGTACTATTTCCTGAGTGCGTGTTCAGGACTGAATTAAAAAAACAAAACAAAACAAAACAAAACAAAACAGAACAACAACACAACAACAATAACAATGACAACAACAGAAAGAGTAGGAACCCGGGCGCATGCGCACCAGGGCTCTCAGCTTCCTAACTTGTGGACATGTGACCAGCCACCCCTGCTCCTGTTGCTATATCTCGGTAGGCAGGATAGACCGACCGTACTTTCTGGAACCATAAAGCCCCTCCTTCCTAAAGTTGTCTTGTTGGGTATTTTGTTGTAGCAATGGGGGGTAATTGATTAATGTAGTGACCAAGGTCCCAACCCTAGCACATCGTAGTTTTAGGAGTTCAGAAAACAGAGAAGGCTGGAAAGAAAACTCAGATAATAAAAACCATAGGAGGTAGCAGGAAGCCAGAAGGCTGGGCTGACCGCGAACACAGGGAGGCAGTATAATTAAAACAGGGGCAACGAAGAGTTTGTGACTGTTGCTGATGGATCAGAGGGTATGTGGACAGAAGGCTGCATCGAACATGCCAGGGAGATATAACCTGAGAGAGCAGCAATTGGGAAGGCTGAGTTGAAATGGATTTCTGCGATACCAGTGGCCCCAGCAAGGTCAGAATCCATGTAAGAAGAAACGAGGCTGAAGCAGCCTTACAAAGCCTTTGTGCTGCGGAGGGAAGAGACTTCCTCTGGCAACAGCATCAGTAATAATAATAACTGTTATTAATTGTAACTGTAGTGATGACAATAATTATAACATTAGCTAAATTTGCCAGAGAGCCATCTATATGCCAAGGACTTTATAAAAACGAGCTCCTCGGTCTTGAGACCCATTGGGTAATGTAGGCGGTTCGATTCTTATATTTTTAGAAGTTAAAACTGTGGTTGGGAGATATTAATTTTATAGAGATCTCACACACATTAATAACAGGACTGGGATTTGAACCAGACACATCTGATACAATAACCTATGCTCGCCCTGCATTGTCCTTGTCTTTGCCCCGGGTAACTTTCGTCTTCAGACCCCTTCTTGGGAGATAAAAATGTTGGAGGTTTTGGGTGTCAGGAATTTTCAGGGCTGAAGTAATCTGCAATTTACTGGTGGTTCTGTTTCCAAATTTTGTGAACTAGAAATTCAGGGTGATTGCAACCATAGAGAGTGGGTGGACTATCTATTCCTGGGAAGAGATCAGTTCAGCTGCACTTTGATCTCACAGCCGGCGCCTTGAAGCCGTTGCCTGGATGGACGGAAATGGTTCCTGTCTCGTTCTACTCTAGGGGCATCCTAGATGAACTCCTTTGCAGTCTGTAAACGGTAATTCATGAAAGCTATGCGAAACCCATGCTCACGAACACACCACCCTTTTTTCTATTCATTTTGCATCTGACACTATTAGATTCTCCTCCCTGCTTAATTATATCCTTCTAAGTCGGTATTTCAAGCGTTCCTTTTCATCAGAGGCTTCCGTAGTCTAAGGTTGAATAGCATTGCAGAGTTCATTATGGAAAGCAGGAGCTCATAATTTTTCTGCCGATTTCTCTCTCTTAAGGGATCCGCACCCTAACAGCTAAGCTAGAGCATTTTGGAATGAGTGGAAATTTCCCCATTCAGGGTCCATTTGCCAATGTCTATGGGTGCCTTTTCTTATTTCAACCAAGGTAGTGGGTTGAGGGTAGAGACCATGTTAAATATTCTATATTATAAAGATGGTTCTTTAACAAAGACTTGTCTGAGTCCAAAAGGTCAAAAGTACTGAGATTGAAAAACACTTCTGTAAAACATCTTTAGAGGACATTACATCCAGGAGTTTTCATGACGGTAAAGCTAGGACATTACATCCCCCAAACCTCAATGAGTAGACACCTTTTCTCCCACCACAAGCTCTATTCTTTGCAACTTTTTTTGTCAAGTACGTTGCTGGTGCAATGTGATACCAATGCATTCTGATTTTTATGAGATCAAGTGCTAGACAGACTGTTAGGTAGGTGAAGATAACGGAGAGACTGAGATTTCCCCTTAAGTCACTTGGCTGGGTAGTTCTGTTGTCCAGATATGAACTCTACTCTCTAAGCCCTGCCAGCTACAATGAGCTTATGCTCAATTTCTTCTTCTTTTTTTTCAGTGACAAGGGTCAAGCCTTGTTTTCTTGAAATCTTTGTTCTAGAAAGTCAATCTACTATCTATCCCAATCTGGTACCTTGGGTGGCAGCTGCAGGAGCAGCAGCAGGACCAGCTCAGGAACCTCTAGAACAATGAATATGTCTTTCTCCACACATATGTAAAACCTAGACCGTAGTGGCTGGCTTTTCCTAGCCATGTTGTCTAGATTATTAGAATAAGACAATCTCCTTCGAAATCTTCAGAGTTTTAAAGTGTTTTTAATCTTATATGTGGGTATTTCACTGGCATGTATATACGCACATCATGTGCATGTAGTGTCGGAGGCAACCAGAAGAGGGCATTAGAGCCCCTGGAACTGAAATTACAGGCATCGACTCCCATGTGGGGCCTGGGAACTGAGCCTGGGTCCTTTGTAAGAACAGCTGGGGCTCTTAATAGCTGAGGCACATTTCCAGCATCAAATCAAATAATTTTTACATTAAAACCTCTCTTGGAACAGAGTATAAGTACCTCAAAATTAGTGTTTAGTGTCCTCCTTCTTTAGAAGGCAATTTTTCAAAGGGAAGAAAGAAACTGAACTGGTTTTTAATGACTGTGTTTATTGGATGGCAAAGGTGTTGGACTTTTAAAACCTCAAAGCCAGGTCCCAGAGGCACACCTCTTCCAACAAGGCCACACCTTCTAATCCTTCCCAAACAGTTTCATGGCTTGGGGACCAAATGTTCAATCATGAGTCTTTGGGGATCATTTTCATTCAAACTACCACACTCATGGTCCAATCTAAAGAGTGAAGATCTCCCATTGGTTACATCTCATCTCTGCCACTAACTGATTGTGGAGAAAGTTCACACATCCTATGCTGTGATTGTCACCCACACAAGAATAGGTATTTACCATGGACTGAACAGGATGTCCTCAGAGTTACTTGGCTATAATTGATAAAGTTGAGATTCGCCTAGGGACTTCTATTTGCACAACTTCTCAACACTTGATCTGTGACAATGAGTGACAGAGGCATCCCTGGCCCTGTGAAGCCACACATGGTAACTAAGACCAACCAACGAGCTATTAACACTTGATCATTTCTCTTTCTTTTCAGGTTTCATCGACAAATCTGCCTGTTGTGAGGGGACATTCAGATGTCCTTCCAGAGTACATTTTGTCAGAGGTTTGTGGGTGATAGCCTCTGAAGAGAGAAGTTTGCAATGTGAGGGTGTCTCTGCAAGGGACTTGCATGTGAGGGGGGGCAAATTTGAACCCAGGTTCCTGGGTTTCTTGTTAGTGAATAGGTCTCATCATTGGAGACACAAAATGGTGGGAGAGAAATTCAGCAGGTGCAAGGTTTATCCTGAGGCATTTAATAACTCACATCCTATGTCAAGAACACCGTATCACACATGACTGATTGCCATAGCCAGTCATTCATTTTCTTGCTTATCACACATATATTAAGTACCCATCATCTCTTATGGCCTAACACATCTCTTCTGCTTCTATGAAATTCTCCATCCATTCCATTTCCAAGGTGTGCACTGTATGCTGTGGCCAGATGTGAGGCCAAGGGGTTGAACAGGAAGGCATAATTTTCAAGCTGTGCTGGTGGCTAGGAAATGACCAGGACAATTAGATTTACTCTTTTCCCAGTGACCAGCTGTACAGCATGAGCTGAGCTCTTGTAGAGGTAACATGAACACAAGATGTAGGTCCATGTGTCAGGAGTTCCCTGTTGAGAAGACAAGTTAGTCAGAGCAGGGAGTCAAAACCTTGATTTGGCCAGTGGCGGTATCATTTAACATTCAGGAATAACGAGGGTTATATTTACTTCTGATTTGTGTCTAGGAGCACACGCCTGACGGCATGTGTATAGAAGTCAGAAGGCAACATGCAGGGATCCATTCTCTCCTTCAACCACATGAGTCCTGGTGGGGAGGAGAGGGGACTGAACTCAGGTCATTAGGCTTGGCGGCAAGCACCTTTACCCACTAACCTATCTCACTGGCTCAAACTTAAATGTCTAAATAATAATGTTATATTTATTATAACTTCATTTCTGAGCACATTCTTGTGAATGAGATTTTATACATATAAAATATATATCAAATGATACCTATATTTTACTGTTTATACATAGATTTCATATCTATGTCTATATATATACCTATATATCTATATCTATATTTTTTTTCCTTCAGTAGGGTGTCATGTAGCCCAGGCTGGCCCCAAACTCTCCACACAGCTGAGACTAGCCTTGAACCCTTGATCCCCCTGTCTCTACTTACCAAGGGTTGAGATTATAGGCATATAACCCCATGCTGACCTAACATTATATCTTGAAAACTTTTCTGTATTGGTAAACATTTTTATGGTATAATTACAATACTGTTTTAGTTTATTTGGTGACTTCTATTGATTTTCACTCACAGAAGCTAGTAGTTCCCTGAATGTTGTTTGAATTTTTGATTTTTTTGTATAGATGGTCAGAGGAACTGCTAGGATTAATAAGTTTTAACTTTTCGAAGCTTTTGATACCTATCACAAAAGCTTTCTCCCCCCCACCCAAGCTAATGTACCGAAACACACTGCCTCAGCATGGTACTTTGGTGACTGGCAAAGGGTACCGTCTCTGATGTTGTGTATTACTTAGTGACTTTCCTACTGTTGAATTAGTTATTGAGTTGGGAGTTGCAGGAACCTGGGAAGAGCTCCTTATTAGAGCTGAATGTTTATTATCTTCCTTTGAATACTTTCCCAAGAAAGATCGAGAGTCAGTTGTCTAGGAAGCCATTGATACCTTCTGTGAGTTCTGATTCAATTTCATCTTGCTGCTGAGAGATGCTCTGAATGTTTTGTGTTCTCACCCCAGTGCCCTCAAAACACTTCTCTGGGTGGCCCTCTGATTTCTTTCTTATCCTTCTGTCTGATAAAGAATATTCTTCAGAATATTCTTGAAGATGCTATGGGACTTGAAGCTGCTGACTGGGACTCAGAAAAAACAAGGTTATTGCAAGTTCCTTACCTACTCTCCATTTTGACCCTAACTAAGCTTGACATAAGAACATACATAGCTTCTACTTTCTAATTTGTCCAGAAGTATAAGGTCTATAGCCACCAGTGTCATGAGATACTTAAAATAATTATTACACTTATCTTTTGCTTCTGAATCCAATAAGCTTTTTAAGAAGTAGAAGTGAATATTATAAAAGTCGTCCTGTGGACTGAGATTCTCAACTTGCTGAAGTTGGGCAGATGGTTCCTTCTTCCAGGCTGTGTCTACAGACAGGCGTGTCTACACTGACGACAGGTGGAGGGCTGACTGGAACAGCATGGCAGCTGACTTCTTGGGTCGAGCTACCTTAGAGAGTGGAGCTGATTTTGGAAGCCAGAAGAAGGTGCAGTTGACTGTAGAAGTTTGTAGTTAGATAATAAGGCACCCAATACTCTGTAGTATGACAACACTGGGTGGGACAGAAGATGGATTCTATCAGGAAATAACAGCAGTGCCTTAACAGGTGAGTCTAGCACAGGGTAGAAATGGGTGGCCGGGGTGATCTGGCCATGACAGTGAGTCACTAAACATGAATATAGGAACCAGGATGCTACTTACCACTCAAAAGACAACGGTGGGTAATGGAGTGTTGGGGACAAGGATAGCCTTCTAGACAAGCTGGTGATTGAGGGGAAAAGGCCCTGCAGTGGGATGAAATTATTGTGAGTCAGCTGGGTAGTCCAGACTTCAGACTCTGAAGAGACCAATCATGCAGTTTCTACTTTGTCCTTGTTGAAGATCACTATGACATCTTTTGGATGTGCATGCTGGTTATGAGGACAATTTTAATCTGTTTCTTTTGTCTTCCCGTTTCACCTGCATCCTCTGAAAGTGAGCAACTCCATGTTGATACCAGGGGTCAAGGCTGGTCGGGAATGCATAGCAATCCTCTTGCCTCAGCCTCCCAAATATTGGGCTTACAGATATGAGCCACCATTACCAGTTAGACCATTTATCTTTTCCAAGGCAGTTCCCCATGGTGGAGCAGTATTCCATCACAGCGCAGTGTTTACCTAGATCATGACAGAAAAGCTTTGTGCAAACAGAACTTGGCAAACAAAAGAAAAGGCTTTGAATTTAAGTGGGGGCATCCCTGCCATCTCTCTCCATTCTGGTTACACAGTCTGCTCCGCAGAGGTCCTGCATGCTGATTGGTGGGCAGAGCACGGACTAGTAGGCCATCAAAACAGACCATGACTCCAAGCTTAAACGTATGTTAACAGAACATGGAAACCAGGGTCTAATTAATGGGCTTTCAGGATTGTTTGGTGTGTTTCTGGAATAAGAAGGGGGATACATTCTGTAGAGTGAAAATGTGGTACAAATAAAAATTGAAGTTCTGAGTATAAAGACAATTAAAATATGAACCATCGTTGATCCACCACTTCCATCCCTAACCTTGTCCAGAATTAATGCTTGAGCAAAGAGAAGGTCTGAGGTGCCCAATCTCTCAGAACTAAGCCAATGAAAGGATCATTCTCTCAGGTGCTTATAGGCCAGGGAAAGGGAGGAGATGGCCTATAACCCAGGCTCTTAATTAGGGCAATATTTCTGTAAATAGGGAGAGGGAAAAGGAAAGGGAGGAAGAGGGGAAGGGAAAGACAGGGAGAGGGGGAGAAAAGGAGAGGGGAAGAGGAGAAAAGGGGAGAGGGGGAATGAGCTCCAACACTGGTCAAACCTACTTTTTATCCAAAGAATGCTGAGCAGTATTCTGGAATTTTCATCACGCTTTTATGTGCACCGGAATCATTTGAGCAGCTGAGCTTTTGTATTATCTAATACATTTTTACAAAATAGAGTCCTCAAGCAGGAGCTCTTTATCCTCAGCTGCTCCCAGAAAGCCTAGTTTTCACGGACACTGGCAGCAGCCTGGACATGACTCAGTGGCACAGAAGGATATCTCACATCTCTACAGTCCTACCTCACTGACTGTTCTTCCCTTTGCCTGTTCCCTTCTCTCTATGCCCCCCAGCACTTCCCACATCCATCACTGAGGTCACAGCATGTCCATACCGCTTTTATTATGACTTATTAGGCGTCAATAACATTGAGATGAGGAGGGCCGTCTAGAAGTCTCGAAGGCAGCCTTCCTCTTGGCTGCTTAACTGCTATCCTGTGAGATACTTGTGGACAATACATACGTTTCTGTCTGGCGTGAGTACGTGATCTTCATGTATGGTCTCCAGAATGGCTGCCGCACCCCTTCGGTCTGTCCAGTTTGCCTCAGAGGCTCTTCCTGTCTTCACACCTATTTCAACCTATGTGTCCAGAGGACATGATTAGGTCTACTAAACTCAGCCAGCCCTTCTCTCCATCGCCGTGTGCTTCGACACTCTCACATGGGCATCAGGGCAGACTTTTCCGTACTCTTTACGTTGTCCTAGCCTCATCCACAGCACTGATGTTCCCGTTGTGCCCGGCTGCTGCGGTCGAAGCGTTGATGGATGGCCTTGCTCTCAGGTGCCGCTCTGCTTCCATGACTTTGTTCTATGGCAGGTGTCCTTGTTATTAAAGAATCGGTGTGAGAGGGAAAAATGTGTCTCCGTGGGAAGGACACTGCATGATTTTTAATTTTTCCCCCCACATTGGAAGCTTCAGAGGGCGGAAAGGCATATGTGGGCTGTCTCATGATCCCGCAGCTCCCCATTAAAGGACAGGAGTAGGAAGCAGGGAGGGAGTTAAAGGACACAAAACTCCAGGTGGGACAGTGGTGGGATGGGGTGACTTTCTTTTCATCCGTTTAGAGTCCGTGTGCTTTGGGGGATTATTGTTTGAGTTTCATTGGTCTTATGTATAAATTGAAATAAATACACCGGCGAGCGTCTGAGAAGAAAAGGTGTGATTGGCGAGCTATGCAGTGGTGTGCATACGTGCGCTCGATAGTTCAAATAACAGTGGCTTTGATGGTTTCCTGGATTTCGGAGTTGGCTTTCCCTTTCGCCTCTCATCCTTGATCAGAAGCTCTGTAAACATGTAGTGTGGCAGGCCGGGCTTTAGCAGGCTTTTGGCAGACTATTTGCTAAATGATTTCTAAGGTTTGTTCAAGATAGGACAAAAATGCAAGAGACCAAGGCACTCAGATGTATAAATCAGCGTGCATGAAAGCACACACTCATACACACATATACAAACACCCACTACATATGTGTGCACACACATGTGCACAGAAACACCACACACATATACACACACAACCCATGACACACACATATACAAACACCCACCACACATGTGTGCACATACATTCACACATATACCACATGCATATACACACACTACAGCATGCACTTACCCACACATACACACCACCCACGCATACACACTCACACTTATGCACTCTCAAAGACACCTGAGTATGCACAGACATTACACAGGCATACGCAGACTCCTCTCTCCCCTGAACATCAGAACTGTGACTTCTTCAAGTTGCATGATGAAAAAAAGAAAGGAAGAAATGTTTGATTTTCCCCACGGCTAATTATAACTCCAGCTGGAAAAGCAGTGCTGACACCTTTGGAGCTGGCGGCTCCAGGCTGACTCAGGAGTTCATGGCAGAAACAGGACACCCCCGCAGAGAGGGTGGCCTTGCCGTAGAAAGTAGGGCTAGGATTCCAAGGAGAAGGGCCTTGTCATCTTCCAGTGCTGGACTCTATGGGGGCCAAACCTTTAGTGTTGTTTCCACCAGTGTGGTTTCTCTATCACCTCATGGGCTGTCTGAGAAGACAGCGGTACCTTATGTACATCCTTGGGATGCTGGGTCACCTAAGAGAGGCAAGGGCCAGCCTGCAGGCCACTGCATCACGGTCTTAATTGTCTAGAAAATTGTTACCCAGGTACTGTGAGGAGAGGTCCTATCTGAGAACTTTACTGCTTAGCTTAGCCCCGGATGGTTCAAGCCAGAGATGTGCATATGCATGAGTATGTAGGCAGGCTCCAAAATTCTTTCCATTTAAATAGAAGATTCATTTTCTTAGGGTAAGTGTATATGCAGTACCCTCAGAGGCCAGAAGAGGGCAGGAAAGCCCCGGGAGCTGGACTTGCAGAAGGTTGTGTACTCCCTAACGTGGGTGTTGGGAACCTGACCATGGTCCTGTGTAAGAGTAATGCAAGCTTGTACTGGCTGGTTTTCTGACACAAGCTAGAGCCATCCGAGAGGAAGGAGCCTCCATTGGGGAAATGCCTCCATGAGACCCAGCTGTAAGGCATGTTCTCAAGTAGTGATCAATGAGGGAGGGCTCAGACCACGGTGTGTGGTGCCATTCCTGGGATTGCAGCCTTGGGTTCTATTAAAGAAAGGTGAGTCAGCCATGTGAAGCAGGCCCAGTAACCAGGCCAGTAAGCAGCACCCGTCCATGGCCTCTGCATCAGCTGCCACCTCCAGGTTCCAGCCCGGTTTGAGTTTCTGTCCTGACTTCCAGTGATGGACAATGATCTGGAGGTGTAAGCTGAATAAACCCTTTTCTCTACGACTTGCTTTTTGATCATGGTCTTTCATGGCAGCAATAGAACCCCTGGTAAAGTCAAAGCTCTTAGTCTCTTAGCCAACTCTCCATTTCTCCCTTTCATTTTTCTCCAGGTGAACCTTGGGTATTGGGGTTCAAATATGAGTTGGAGAAGTTAGCTGTTTAATTACAGTTGCTCTTTATCTTAACTATAAGGCTCTTGGTAAAACAAAGCCAGACAAACTGAGATTCAAGCCCCACATCGTGAATTTGGATGGTGATCAGCACGGTCTGATGCTCTGTGGTTGTGCCTTCGTCTGTTGTGTGGATCTTGGTCAGCACAATCCCCATGGTTCTCATAGAACTGTAGAGAAATAAGTACTCACAGGGGTCTGGGCTGCAGTGGGTACTGCTAGTTTTCCTTCCCCGAGCCCCATCGCTACTCCTAGCTCTCTGTGGGTTTCCTTCCATGCCTGGTTTTTTAGATCTAGTTTGTTCAGGAGTCTTTCAGTTGTTTGTTCGACTGTCTTCATGCTAATCTAGATTATATTAGCAGCTGCTGGTACATTTCTCATGAATTCATTGCAGAGAATAAATGGTATATTACAGGTACCATAGCATGGGGCTTGGCCAAGAATAGGTGAATATACATTAGCTGAAAGGTTTGATTTTCCTAATGAAGAGGGGAAAATGGGGGGACATACCTTGAGCCTCATTTTGACTCCATCTGCAATTGTCTTTTGAGGGCACAGAGCAAGTCAGGGTCTGAAGTGTTTGTCTCCGGTAAGTGGTTATCTCCTTTCCCTGATACGATTGAACATTCTCCAGCCAGCTACAGCCTTGACTGTATTCTGACCTGAATTGTTAATTGGATTTGGTGGGACCATTCCCCAAGATAGTGAAGTGTTTCTAGAAATTTCTCCCGATGCTGATTCTGTATGCGGGGAATAGAAATGGAGATAGGGATAAAGATAAAGTAAGCGAGCTTAGAAATGTTCTCTTTGATCAGAGAGGAACCATGCCTTTATCTTAGCTATGACTCTAGCTTCAGGTCGTGACCACAGGCAAGAACACTTCCCCCAAGTCACTTATTCCAATGTAGGACAGCACGCGGTTACAAATTACAGCTCTAGGTGCCAATTCCTCAGACTCTTGATTTCTTTACTTACTGACAACATTGAAACTCAGGGGGTTTTCATCTCAAGAGAACACAAAATAATAACACTAATAAAAAGGTAGAAAAGCCTATATCTAAAAATACATTTGTGGCCTGGGAAGCATGTAGATCTTTTCACATGCATATAGAATTGGCCTACTTAATGTTTATTTACAAATGTTTTCTTTGGGGGGCATTCCTCAAGTTCAGCATGTAGAGAATAAATGTGTATCATATGGATAGCGAAAAATCTTGTTTCTTTTTCTGCAGTATGGAAGTAGCTTTGCCATTTTAAACAGCAGGAGAAATGAGCATCGCCCTTTGCAGGATGCCTTTGTTTTACATCACAGAGGAGAGAACATTACAGGTCTCTCTCAATGGCTTCTTGAAGGGTGGGAATTGAGTTTGCTTTCTCCCAGGGCATCATTCGAAGGAGAGAATGGCAGGAGAGACAGAGGTATTTTCTGCACGCTAAACCAAAATGATGGCAGGGCCTTTTAATCTTACAGGGCTGCCTGGAAGATGTTCTGTGAGAAATAGGGAATAGGAGGAGACTTACAGAATGAGGAGACGCTACAGAGGACCAGAGGCCTAATGTGGCAGGAAGCTGATGCCTAAGAGAAGCATCATAGCCAGCAGCAGAGCATGAGAAGGAAGGATGCTTTGTTGTTGTTGATGGTGTTAGCACACATGTCATACTTCCCCCTTTTCAGATAAAAAGTTGTAGTCTTCATTCTATAGCTTCAAGGAATGACTGTTTACGTAGAGCCCGCCGTGTTCATGGTGTGTTCTGTTAGTAGCCGGTTAGGGTGGGTCCTCTAGGAGTAGCTGGGATGCAAGAACAGAGAGAGATGCAAAGCGTCCATTGGGGATTTGGTAGAAGAAGGATGTGAGGAGGACAACTATGGCACAGTTCAATGCTGTGGCTAGCCCAAGAATCATTTTAAAGGCAGCAAAGGGGGAGGGCAGGGCATGTGTGGACGTCTCATACAGACAGGAGAGTTGAGGACTTCATGGTTCTACTTGACAGTTAAATATGAGATAATCCATAGAGGGGTGGAGTATATGGGTGCCTCAGAGGCAGCTGGGGGCATGGAGTGTGTGCATTGTGTGTGCTTGGGGTAAAGAATACCTGGTGAGATAAACCATCAGTGCTGGTATCGTTCCATGCATTGTACCTCATGCTTGAGAGAGCGATTTTATGTAAGTCATCAGGCTGAAAGAGATGCCACAGCCTTAGTGTGTGATTCTTGACACTTTTGGAGGTGCCAGGAGACTGTGTCGTCCTTATCAATTGTGAGAGCCATACCGACAGAACTGTAATGAAGGACAGAAATAAAAAAATTGGAATAAAAGCATAACAAATATATCCTATAGTCCAAGAAGTTTAGGGTGTCATAGGAGAGTTCAGAAAGGAAGACCTAGCTCCAGGAGAAAACCAGCTGGCATTGTTCCTAGTCTCATGAAATGGCCATCTGTGCAGGGTGGTGATGAGGCAGGGGAGTGCAGGCTAATGATAATAGACTAATGTGGACCTAGCACAGCCTGCTTGCTGATTCTCTAAAGAACAGGGCAGGACCCTTCCTCCTCACCTCCCCAATGAAGCATTTGCTTCCAGAAAGAGGGAGTCTAATTTCTGTGATCTGCTTTGGGGAAGAGAAATTCCAGTTTCTGATCTGTTTCTTGGGAGGAAGAAGAGACAGGGAGGCTGAAGGTCAAACTGACCACTGAGACCTTTCGGTTCAAGAGCTCAATGTGCAGGGACGCTGAACCCCCAGGGTTCATGTTCTGAGCCCCAACACGGGGAACTTCCCTGTACTGCCATATTAGATGCAATCTATGTGAACAACATGCCAGGTTAGGGGGAAACTAATTGTGTGGATAAAAAAGAGGAGCCTTATAAATGACCAGTTATATCGCACCTCCTATCCTGGAACTGTGCTATAGGCTTCTTTCCAGGGCTTCTGTACAGATCTTTCCCCTCCTTCCTTGTCTGTACGTCAGGCGGGCATCTGCTCAGAGCAGGGAGTAGGGAGCCGACCTCAGCCTTAACCATGTTAGGTCATGGCATTTGTCACAGCTTAGAATACTGATCCATTTCCCAAGCTATGTCCTTCACTAAACATTTAGCCTTCTGAGGAAGGAGTACCCAATCTTAGCAATATATAAAATATGTAAAGACTGAATGCTTGTATATGCCAAAATTCCCATTTTTGAATCCCAATCCTGCATTGTGATGGCATTTATAGGTGGCAGATCATTAAAGCAAAGCCCTTGTAAGTAAGTGTCCAGCCCCGAGCACTCCTTCACACCTTCCACTCTGAAGGCACAG
Source organism: Rattus rattus (assembly GCF_011064425.1). Classification (NCBI taxonomy): domain Eukaryota; kingdom Metazoa; phylum Chordata; class Mammalia; order Rodentia; family Muridae; genus Rattus; species Rattus rattus. The sequence continues at coordinate 95,854,168 of NC_046161.1, forward strand.
CCAGAAGTGACCCTTGATGACAGAAATTGAGTCCTGGTAGGACACTGAATCTGGCAATGCCTTGATTGCGGGCTTGTCAGCCTCGAAAACTGTGAGAAATAAAGCCTGGTTGTTTAGCGTCCATTCAGTGTATGGTAGTTGTTTTCACAGCCCTAACTGATTGGATACAGGAGCCCCTCCGTTAAGACTAAAGGAATGAGATTCTGTTTCTTGGGGTAGAGCTGCCATGCTAAGCCCCTAGTTAGATGGTTTTGAAGTCAGGCACATGTGTGCTGCTTTCTCTTCGGACTCTTTATATCCCAACCACCATCTGGAAGGTGCTTCCCACACACAGGGTTGGCCCGTCCCCCTCACTTGATCCTCTCTAGAAATTCTCCCACAGACATGCCCAGAGATCCATCCCCGGTGTGATTCTAAATCCAGACACGTTGCCAGGATCAACCATCAGATCCTCTTTTCTAGGAAACAGGGAGGGTGCAGGGTCATTCTCCAAAAGCAACAGAGTTGGAAAAATGTGTAGACTGTTAAGATTTAGAGGGGAGTCTATGAATATGGGAGGCATATCTTATCTTGAGTTATACCCTGGGGGGTGGGTGTCAAATTAGGAACTGGTTCAGGGTTACATTATATGAAATGAAACTTTAAAAACCATTCTCTCTGGTTTAGTGCTGACTAGGTGCAATAGTTCACGCACTCCTTCCATTATCCCAGGGCCCATCCAGTCATTGAGCACACGCTCAACCCTCCAGAAATCCCAGTGGTTGTTGAGAGCTGTTGCTGACTCCCATCCACTCAGGCTGTGCCTGGGGACTTACCACTGATGCTTTGCTTTTATCTCAGTGGTAGTTGTATCAACTACACTTCATTCACAAATGGGAGAGGACTGTAAAGTTAAGACGAGATTCGATAATTAATAATGGGTTTTTGAATATTTTTTTCTCGATTTCTGCTCCAGGAGCAACCTGAGAAGTATTTTTTGACTCTGGGAGAATTCTTGATTTATCACCATATTCAATGATATAAGGTAGAAGTGCTGAAAAGCAGGCTCAAAGGAGAGTTTCAACAGATTGGGAGAAGCCAGGTGCCCGGCCGCCTGAGAATCAGGACTTCAGGGTCATCCTTGCCACATAGTTTGAGGCTGCCAAGGATACATGAGATGCTATAGTAAAAGAATCGGATTGAGGAACTGCTGTCTTAGGAAAGGACTTTAAAAAATGATACAGCAGTTTTTGTAAGACACAGATATGATAAGCAGAGTGGCTATATAATTTCAAAGGATATGAAAATTCTCAGTGCAGACTCATTCGCCAAATTCCCTAAGAAACCGAGAGCTAATTTCTGACTCTCTAAAGTCAGACTTGATTTCCGGCAGGACCCACGTGAGGCTGGTACAAGACAGCATAGAACTGAAAGGCCATTCCTCTCTCAGGAAACAGATGAGCCCTTGGCTGATGACTCCATGCAGTTTGGCTGGAGGAGGGAAAGGGTGGGGCTGAGTGGTCAGTATCACGTCACGTGAGTACCATCACTGGAGGTCGCCATGCCGTTCCAAACCTGTGAATGGGTCATACTGAGAAGCTGAAATCTTGATTGATTCATCATGTCCACGACTTTGTAGTTTGTTCTTAAGGATACCAATGGCCTTAATAGTCTTCGAAGTGTTTCATAGGCTCATTTTAGGAGGCTAAGAAAAAACTGGGAAGGTGTGTGTGTGTGTGTGTGTGTGTGTGTGTGTGTGTGTGTGTGTGCGAGTATATGTGCAAGACCCCCTGCAAGTGTTCTAATCCCTTAATTACTTCATGGCAGAAGTAACTGTTTAATCATACTTGCCCAGCACCCCCGTTGGCCAAGACGGTCTTGGGTGAGCGTTCTTAAACTCAGGTATCTGTGGATGTTGGTGGCTCCAGTTCTGTGCTGTTTGTCAGCTTGGTACATACCAGCATTACTTGCAAAGAGAGAGACTTGACTGACATCTGATTGGCCTGTGGGCAAGTCTGAAGGGCATTCTCTTGATTTATAGTTAATGTGGGAGGGCCCAGTTGACTGTGGGTGATGCTACCCATGGACAATTGGTCCTCCGATGTATCAAAAGCCAGGCTGAGTGAGCCATGGGGAGAAGCCAGCAAGCAGCACTCCTTCATGGCCTCTGCTTCAGTCCCTGCCTCCAGGTTCCTGCCTTCAGTTTTTCAGTTTCCGCCCTGTTTTTTTGTTTGTTTGTTTGTTTTTGTTTTTTTGATGGTGATGGACTATGATGTGTGTAAGCTGACACCCCCCCAACACACCCAAGTTCTCTTTTGGTCATGGTGTTTTCCATAACAACAGAAAAGTAAAGTAGGCAAACTTAATTCTTTAAAATTTACACTGGGGAACAGGACACCAATGCCTGTTGCTTTGTTTCTTGCTAAATATCCAGGGGAGTTTTCTCGTAGTCTCAGAATTCAGTAACTTAACTGTGTTCTAATAATTTTCTTCTTTTACTGGAATATTCTGTGTATTTTTAGAATATAGATTGTTTTACTTTATTTCCAGAACAGTCTCTCTTCTACATATTTTAATCCACTTCTGCCCCGTTATTGAATTCTCTATTTTGGTAATATGCCTTAGGCTGAGCCATTTGCCTTTCTTCCCATCTGCTCTGTCTCTTTTCTTCATTGTTTGAGGCCATGGTCTTTTTCTGTCTATGCCCACTGTGATTACATGCTCACATATTTGTAATTGTTTTCAGCTGTGTCTATTGTACTCCAGTGTCCCACCGTGGGATGTTATGACTCGGGACTGATTTTCTTGTATTTGCAATCTCAGTTTTTATCTCAGTCTCTCACCTTACCATCTTGTTTGTGGTCTTGTTGACGTTCTCTGTAAATCTACAGAAATAAGACAGTGCAGTGTTCTACGTTAGGGAAGGGGGTCTTCTATGTTAGGCTTTTGAGCAGTTTGGGGTTATTTATATCTTGAATCTTTTGGCTCTCCTTTATTTCAGTTGGTCCAAGTATATTCTTGCAATAGCACACTATTTCCTCCCAATTTCTTTCATGAGTCTATGGACAGACATAGCCAGAATCCCCATTTGTCCTAACTAATGGTGCAGACAGACTCTCCTTGAGTATTCCCTCTCTCTGTGACCTTTGTTTTCCTCTTCTGAGCTACTGGGTGCATGTGTCTTTGTGTGTTTCTGTGTTTGCACATGTGTATGTTGTGTGTTCACATGTGTGTGAGAGGGTGTGTGTGCACGTGTGCATGGGGAAGCCAGAGGTCAACGTCAGGGGTTTTTCTTCATCCCTCTCCACCTTATTTTTGAGACATAGACTCTCATCAAACTTGGAGCTCATCAGAATCTATAGGCTGGCTGACCAGTGAGCTTCAGGGCTTCTCCTGTGTCTCTGCCCCATCCTTGTCAGAGCTGGGGTTACAGAAACAGGCAGCTGCATTAAGTTTTGAAAGTAGGTTATGGGATCAAATTCAGGTTCTCATACTTATGCAGCAGGCTCTGCATAAGCCATCTACCCATCCCCTGAGCTACTTTTAATTGTCATTTTTATTACTTTTAAACAAGGCAGAGTTCTGGGAGAGAATTTGGAGAGTTCTGCATGAGTTGACTTATGGTTTCTTAAAGGACCTAGTATTTCTTTTCTTTGGAGACTCTTTCAGATATCCTGTGACCCTCCCTACCCCTGGGGATTGTGGGTGGATATCAGTCTATGAGGGCAAATGGAACAGAGTACAGATGACAGGCTTGGGGGCTTGGGGGCTTGGGGGCTTGGGGGCTTGGGGGCTTGGGGATGGGAGTGGGTTCAGAAGCCCTGTGAGTATGTACAGCACACACTGGGACCAACTGTGGGGAAACAGATCACTTTATTTGGGGTCATTCAAGGATTATATACTTTTGGGGATGGGGATGGGCAAAGGTCATTGGCTGGAGTAGTAAGGTGCCAAAATGCCTCATTAGCATAGAGAGGCATTCCAGGAATCTCAGGAAAAAGGAAGTTGAACCTGTAATCTTAACCAAGGTTATGTGACATTCCTCAGGTAGAGATGTGTGTGGGTTAAGCTCAGAGAAGGGGACGCCCTGTATTAAAGGGAGTCTTCTATTTTGTACCGAGCCCAGAGAGCCCAGAAGGCTATCTGGACAATGGTAGACTTTGACCTTAATTGCAGGGCAACAATATCCTGCATCATAACTTATGATCCTTGGCTGGGTGAAGCTGCATGTTTTCTTGCACAGCTGAGTGGGGACCATACTAACACGAAGTTGGTCGTCCTGCTGGTTCATCTCACCATTCTACTTACTGGTCTTTTTCTTAGAGCAATGTCTATCTTTGTCAGTAGAAGAAAAAATTAAAACAGTGCCTGAAAAATTCACCCCTCTTTCATCCCTCTGAGGACGGGGTGAGTTCTCACCTGGAGATCTGGGGTACCACGTATACCTGAAGCAAAGGGTTTTGCTACTGTTGTGGGTGTTTCTGTTGTGTGTGTGTCACTGTTGTGGGCGTCACTGCTGTTGCTAGCCTTCTTTTCATTTTGTTTGACTTTTGTTGTTTGTTTGTTTCATTTAAGTCTCCCTTGTGATTGGGGGTGATAGATATTCCATTTTGCATTCCTGTCACTTCTTTCTCGTTTCGATGGTGCCCAGATGGAGAGCCAGCCATCTCCCTGTTCCTTAGGGGAGTCTCTACCACATCTCCCTCACTGCTGACCGTGCGCTCCTGGGACTGTTAAGCATGATGCTCAAGTTTGCTGATTCACAGTCTTTAACCCAATTTGCTGTCAAAGCCACAGAAGCTCCTTATCTTTCACTGGTGCAGCTGCCATTTTAAAAACACTTTATTTAGTATTCATAATGCATAAAATGTATTTTGATCAAACCCACTTTCCATTCCTTCATTACCAATTCTTCCCGTCTCCTTCAGCACATCCCTCCCAACCCTGGGCTTGCTAGCTTGCTTGCTTCCTTCCCACTGAGTTACTGCCTGTAGCTTGGGTATGGACTATCTCCTGGGTCATGGGTAGCCTCCCAGGACCTGCATCCTTGTAGAAAACTTCCTCTTCCTCTCCCAACAGCCGTCAATTGTCAGTATCTCCTAGAATATGGGAGATGGGTGAAACTTTGTCAGTCCCTCACCCATCCATGCTGCTACTTTGGCTGCCTTGATCTTGTGAAAGGCTTGCGCATGCAGTGTTAGCCCCTGTTAGTCCATGTGTGCAACTATGCTGTCCTGTCTGGCAAAAACTGTCTCACTGCAGGCATCCATATACAAAGTGCTTTACCCACTGAACCACTTCCCAGCCCAACACTAATGTTGGCGATGTAGTCCCTGTGGGAGTGCCAGATGTTTATAAATACATTAACTGAAAGTTCTGCCAGAAAAGGCTTTAAAAAATATTCTTTAAAGACCATCCACATAAAACTGTAAGAACAAAACAAAAATAAAAAGGCTTGAAAGGTATGGGAAAAATATGAGATTTCCCCAGAACCCCACTTCTTTCAATTAGGGTTTGGTTAAATCTAGTCTTTATCACATGAGCCCATATGATGTTGGCCAAGGGCTTTAACCTCCTTAAAGTTTAGAGATGAATAAAATCCCTTAATATGCAGACTCACAGGGAGAATTAAATGAGAAGACATATTACAACGTGTACCACCCACAAGAGCCCTCTCTGGTGCTGGGAAATGGTTGCCCCTGCCCTCCCCACAACTCCTGTCCCACCTTCCTTTCTGATATGCAGACCTGGTCATCCTATTTGAGCTAATAGGAGAGAGAACACTTTGTTCAGGGATGGAGTCTGGGGCTGAGACACAGCTTACATTTAATGGAAACCTTTTCACCCTTTGACATGAAGGAGTGGAGATTAAGTGGTAAGCAGGAGGCAAGGCTTTCAGATCTAATCCCTAGACAGTGGGTACAGCGTCGCTTTAGAATTTACATGTGTGAAATGCAGGACATCATCAACAGCAATTGGAGACTAAGCTAATTATCATTCCAGGAATAAGTACTTGACAAGGCCCAGCAAGGATGAATACATATTAATGAAATGTAGGCATCTAAAGCCAAGATGTGTGGCTGAGGTGACTGGAGTGGCTATTATTTCCTTCTGGTTGCCCACGGTCACCCACAAGGAAAAGGGATGTCAGGTTGAGGGCTAGACTTCCTTACTGAGAAAGACAGGGGCCTGAATGGACTAGAATCAAAATCTTTACAATACCTTGAGACTTGTTCATAAGTGGGGGCATGGCCATGATGACCTCTGCTGGCTGAGAGCTCATTAAAAGCTCACTGGAAGGTCATTTGAGGGACAGAGAAGGGGCCATGATGACCAATTTGTAGCTGTGGAGGTGATGATGCAAGGTGTGTTCCTATGAAAACATTTCTGCCCCCTTCATATGGGAGATGATGAACAGGACCATCTGCGGATCAGGGCCCTTGCTCTGGGATGCTACCCTTGCTTTTCCTACAGCAGCAGCCTAGGGATCTTAGGGACAGTTGCTATGTACAAAGACTCACAGACTACAGCAAACAGAACCATTCATTAATCGAATCTTAGATAGCAGGAGATAATCATGACCAATTACATTTCTGGTTAACCAAGGAATCACCTAGTGACCCAATTTCTTGTTTCCAAAAATGTATGACTATAATCATAGAATGACTATTACAAGGATTTGGATTTTTGCTGTTGTTTGAGACTGGGCCAGTAGCCCAGGCTGGCATCAAACTCTAGGGTAGCTAAGGATGACCGTAAACTTTTAATCTTCCTGCCTCTAACTCCCAAGTGCTAGAATTATAGACATACACCACCACAGGCCATTTTATATGGTGCTGAGACTAAACCTAGGGCTTCGTGTATGTCAGGTAAACACCTTACCAACTGAGTTATATTCTATGCTTCAATTGGGTTCTTAATTCAATTTGAACAAACACCCACAATGGTGAAAGTATTAAAGATGTCTACTATTATAGATTATTTTATGGGCCTATAGCATCCCTTAAGAAGTGTTTTGTCTTTCTTAGGGTATGAGTTTAGTGGATTCTCCTAAAATCTGTATGTTAAATCTTATAGTCTAGTATCTTGTAATGTGGTTGACTTTAGAGAGCGGGACCTAGAAGAGTTAACTAAGTTGAAGTAAGGTCATTAGCGTTATTAGGCTCCCGTTCAATAACACATATTCTGATCAGGCTTTCTCCTTGCTAATTATCTTTATAAGAGCAGGAAAGTAGATCAAGATGTGCACACACAGAATGATGGTGAGGAAAACATAGAAAATTATTTTAATGCAAACCATGGAGAAAGGCCAAGAATGGATATTTCTCTTAAAGCCTGTGTAGGAGCCCTGGTCACATTTAGCCTTAAAAAACAAGAGGTTGCCAATGGCTGTTGGGTATCTTCCCAATCTGATCTGCAATGCTTTAGAAATGTAGCTCTCACCAACTGTTGAGGCTTGGTCGGCTGCTATGTATTGCAATGCTAAATACTGGACCTGGTTGCCTCGGGGACAAGGAGATCCTCATGTACACCAAGTGATGATATGTAACCTTCCAACCCTCCCCCACCAAGTTATCCCTGGTTGGTCAATTAAGATGCCTACAGCCTATAGCTGGGTAAATGAGAAATAGGTAGGGTTTTGGTTCCTGGGCTGGGGGTCTGAGGAGAAAGCATGAGAAGAGAGTGGAGGATAGAGTGGGGAGAAGTTGCCATGGGGTAAGGGATCATGAGAACTGACCATGAAGGCTGCTTCATCAGAATAAGAGCAGCTTAGGTGGAACATGGCAAGTCATGTCTTTGGGTTATTGGCAGGGAAGTAGACATAATAGTGAGAGGGTAGTTATCTGTCCAGCTGTAATGCTGATTAAGGCTTATTATAAATATAAAGGTTTTGTGTCTTTTATCTGGGAACTGAATAATCAAAGCTGGGGAAGAAACATCTGATTGAGATAAAATATTTACTACAACAATCAATGAACACTTCGTGTTTCAGTGTTCCCACTCATGCTGGCTTCTAGGGTCTTTGCCCTCTTCCCTCTCTAGACCTTGAGTCCTCTCTGATATCCACCCTAGAACATGCCTTTCTTTCCATGGTAAAGTGAAAACATCTGGAACAACAATATTGAAAGTTGGGAGGGATTTTTATCTCTTGGAGTTCTGATTGGATGTGAGGGACAAGAGATAAGTTCATTTTAAAATATATGGTATTATATATTAACTTCCCACTGAGTCATTTGATAACATAGTCATTACATTCATTGGGATCATGGGAGCTTCCTGGAGATCCTGTGGTTGCTCATAACATTCGAGAGCAATGTGGGAAAGGAGGAGTCAAGTTTGATCAAAGTGTGATGTCATAATGAACCCATTGTTTTGTGCAATGAATAAACCCTAATAAAAAGCTTCAGATCTTGGAGCATTTCAAATGTCTTAGTTTTGGAGTTGGGATGTTCAATCTCTGTAAGCAGTGTTTGCTTCCTACTTTCATAGATCCAACCCCAAGTTTACTTGTTTGAAATAAAGAATCAAAGAGGAGTTATGCCAGCTAGAGCAAGACCCTCCAGCCACTCCCTGTGCCCTTTAGGGTCAAGATGAGCTTGGTCATGGAGTGGAGTCAAGAGTTTAGCCTAACAGCACTGCTCTGGCCTCAGAATGGACTCTTTATTTGCCATATGCCTAACAGATCCAGTCAGGGTTCATGAGCCACCTTCATCAAATTGTTTCTCCTCTTCCAATCCTGTGCTATTTGCAAACTCATAAGCCCAGGTCTAGACCCACAGACCAGGATATCTCTTTGACTGTTAGCCATCTTTGCTAGGTAAGTAACTTCTCTCCTTCCCAATTATCCTTCCTCGCCTATGGCCATCTCACACCCATAGGCTTAGGTCCATATTGGTAGTCTTTGAACTTGCTCAAGAGACATCTTCAACAGATAAATGGTCCTGTGATCTCTCATCCCTCTACCTGCTGCCATTTTGCTTGGTCTGATTAAGTCACTCATCCACCAGCTTATTCTGGCTGAGCTCTTGTCACATAGCACCTGCATTGTGCCAGTCTAAGGAAGAAAGGAAAGAAGGAAAGAAGGAAGGAAGGAAAGAAGGAAAGAAGGAAGGAAGAAAAGAAGGATTGTCACATCAGGCACATAACCAAAGAAAGATGTCCACATATCCAGGTCAAATCTCAAAAACAAGATGACTGCCCAAGTCAGAATATTTCCCATCAAACCCACCACTCCTAAAGAAGTACTCTTTAATAAAAACTACCTATGTAACAGCTCTTCACAGCTCCCACTGAACCGTAGCACAACTGACATTATGTTGAAAGCACCCTTCTAACCTTAAAATCCAGCCTGTAGGGCCTAACATCTGCCAAGTGGAAAGACCTGATTCACAGACCTGGTCCCTAGTTCTAGACCCAGGAAAGTCCCTAAATGGACTAACCTGCCTTTTGTCTTCTGCAGTTTCACCTTCTGCTAACCGTTCTCATTACCGAGGGATAACAACAAGGATGTAGTCTTTGTGCATAAAAGACAAAGAATAGTGAGGCTGGATCTGCATGATTTGGAAAATACAGACTTTCTAGTCAGCTTGAAGGATGAGCACGTGTTCTCTGGTGGAATTACCTCAAAACACCTAGATGAACCTCAGGATAGAAAATTTAAGCGAATGACTCCAAATTTTATCAAAGAATTCGAGGCACACCTAAAGATACAGTTAAGCAAAGAAGAAAAGCACAGAATGGGAAAGAATCTTTGCCCGCCATGCATGTGGTGGAGGATTAATATCCAGGACATACGAAGAACTGACAAAACAGTCAATGAAACCAATGACCCCGTGAAAAACAGGACTAGACAGTTAAACAAAGTTCTTACTCTAAGAAAAAAAAGTGACTAAGAAATATCTCAAAACATGTTCATCACCCTTGGCAGCTGGGGAAATGCAAATTAAAACAACTTTGAGATTTCCTCTTATCCTAGTCAGAATGACTAAGATTAACAAAGCAACTGAAGAAGGAAGATATCAAGGTTGTGGGGGAAGGGGAATCCCCGTTCACTATTGGTGGAAATGCAAATTGGCGTAGGCACTGTGGAAATACGCATGGAAATTCAAACAAACAAACAAACAAACAAACGCCTACAAATAAATATATCATATGACCCACCCACACTATTCCTTGGCATATGCCCTTCACATCCTACTCCATAGAACCTTGTTCAGCCATACTCACTGATGCCCTCTCCACGATAGCTAGGAAATGGAAATGACCTAAATGTTCTTCAGTAGGTGAATGGATAATGAAAACACACACAACGAAATACTATTCAGCAGTAGAGAAAAAAAAATGAAAATTCAAAATGGGCGAACCTTGAACAGAGTATGTTGCAGGTCCAGAGAGACATATGTGTATGTTCCCCCTCACCTGCACTTCCCAGCTCCAGACCTCCAGACCCGTGAGTATATAACTTGGAGTATCCACCGGAACTCAGAAAGTACAAAGAAACCAACAGTGGGAGTGGTGGGGGATGGGATGGGGTTGAAACGGGAATAGCAGGATGCCGCCGACATGAATTCTCAAATGGAAAAGTGAGAAGGATCCTGATGCTGTGGCAGAAAGGGAGAGAGGTTAATACAGAAGGAGCAGAGGGAGGAGGAATTAACATGTAGGTATATGCCTATGCGTGTGCGTGTACGTGTACGTGTGCGTGTGCGTGTGCGTGTGCGTGTGTGTTAAAGGAGGTTATGGTGCTTGGGCTTATCGTGTTCTCCATAAGAACCAGAGACTGATAGGAAGCTCCAGTGCCAGGCATGAGAAACCTCCTTTCGAATGGTTGGTCAGTGTAGTTCACATGACTCTCAAAACAATCTTGACTATTGCTATTTCCCTTGGCTACACCTCAGAGGTTGGAGGTAAGCCCTTTTTGCTGAAGAAACCACATATTTCAGACACAGGACTTGGATAATTCAAGCCGTATCTGACCCAAAAGCCTCCTTCCCAAGGTCTAGCTTCCATGGTACCAGAAAAACACTATGCAAGCTGTCATGGGAGTGAAGCAATTGAGAGTCCTCGCCAACAGCAACGCCTATGAACCACATCAAGGATCAGCACCACAAGATGTACATGGTGCAAAAGGTGGTGGTGGTACCCAGCAGCTCTCTAAGTGGACGTAAGGCCCCCTCAACAGGAGGGGAATAACCCCTGGTAATAGACAACGCACTCACTTCCCAAGAGGTGAGCTCATGGATCTTAGACTGGAATCTGTTACTGTCACTTTCCTAGACAGCATAATTTCTTACTACACTAAATCTTATCCTTATACCCACAGGTGAGTGTAGCTACCATCTCTCGTCAAGGAAGCTTTTCTTTATCATCCTGAGTGAGGTAACCCAATGACAGAAAAACACACTTGGTATGTACTCATTGATAAGTGGATATTAGCCTAAATGCTCCAATTACCCTAGATGCACAGAACACGTGAAACTCAAGAAGGATGACCAAAATGTGGATGCTTCACTCCTTTAAAAGGGGAACAAGAATACCCTTGGGAGGGGATAGGGAGGCAAAGTTTAGAACAGAGACAGAAGGAACACCCATTCAGAGCCTGCCCCACATGTGGCCCATACATATACAGCCACCAAACTAGGTAAGATGGATGAAGCAAAGAAGTGCAGGCTGATAGGAACTGGATGTAAATCTCTCCTGAGAGACACAGCCAGAAATCGGCAAATACATAGGCGAATGCCAGTAGCAAACACTGAACTGAGAACAGGACCCCCATTGAAGGAATCAGAGAAAGGACTGAAAGAACTTGAAGGGGCTCAAGACCCCATAAGAACAACAATGCCAAACAACTAGAGCTTCCAGGGACTAAGCCACTACCCAAAGACTATACATGGACTGACCCTGGGCTCCAACTGCATAGGTAGCAATGAATATCCTAGTAAGTGCACCAGTGGAAGGGGAAGCCCTTGGTCCTGCCAAGACTGGACCCACAGTGAATGCGATTCTTGGGGGGAGGGCGGTAATGGGGGCAGGATTGGGAGGAGAACACCCATATAGAAGGGGAGGGGGAGGGATTAGGGGGATGTCGGTCCACAAATAAGGGAAGGGGGATAACAAACGAAAATGTAAATAAGAAATACTCAAGTTAATAAAGATGGAAAAAAAAAAAAGAAAGGAAACTTTTCTTTAGAGCAAATGGAGACCATCACAGAAAAACTACTACCAGACACAAGGGAAAGATCAACGGATCGCAGGAACTGCTGTGAAATGGGACAATGAATTAGAGGAGTGATCAGTCAAAACCAAGAAGAGAAGTCATCGCAAGTCTGAGCATGGGGCTGTCAGGGTTCAGCTAAATAGTTATTAAACAGGTTTTGACATATGAACAAAGTCAGAAAATGTACACAGGAGCCAAAAGGGGAGTGGATGGATTGGAGAGAAACACGACAGGCGTGTAAGCCAGTCTTATGTCAACTTGACACCAACTGGAGTTATCTGAAAGGAGGGAACAAACTCAGTTGAGACGATGCCTCCATAAAATCCAGATGTAATCACTCTTAATTAGTGATTGATGGGGGAGGACCCAGAATGTTGTGGGTGGTCCATCACTGAGTTGGTGGTCTTGGGTTCTATAAGAAATCAGGTTGAACAAGCCACGTGGAGCAAGCCAGTAAGCAGCACCCTTCTATGACCTCTGCATCAGCTCCTGCCTTTAGGTTCCTGCCCTGTTTGAGTTCCTGTCCTAACTTCCTTTGGTGATGGTGGAAGGGTATGATGAATAAACCCTTTCCTCCCCAACTTGCTTTTCAGCCATGGTGTTTGTCAAAGCAATAGAGGCCCTAACTAGGACAATAGGAAACAAGTGGGGACAGACTGATGATACCTCACAGAGAGGAAGGAATGGGGCTGAAGAGTCCTCCCTAGAGTGACAGTGACCTAGCTTTAAGTAAGTTAGATTGTCAACAACAAGCCTCGTGACGTCACGAGCTGGCCACAGGAAGATGAACACAGTTGATATTGATGATGTCACTGAGATAGAAACAAATATAGTTTTTTTAAACACGGCTCATTCTGACCATCAAGTCAATAAATATTCTTCACATAGATGGGTATGTGCTCATTACAAATCAGCAGACAGGTAAGAAATCCGCTTAGGCCTATAACATTTAAATAGTGTCAGCATTTTTCTTGTGTTGTGTTTTTTCCCTTTCTCTACTTTCTCAGCAGTGGTTGTAGCAGAAAGGGGGATGGGGTGGGGGTACTTTGGACTTAAAGTCCTGGAATGGAATTCTGACCTTGCTAATTTACTGGCTATGAAGCCCTGGGAAAATGATATAATGTTTTTGAGCCTTTATTTTCTCCCTCTTCATAAGAGGGGGACTATTTTTGTCTTAATTAGTCATTGCTTTTATCGCAGACTCCTTGCAAAGTTCAGTGTCTGGGCCAGTGAGAAGGTTCAGTATAGTTCCATCCTTGGGACCCAAATAGTGGAAAGAGAAGAGTTCTCTGATCACCATATTGTACTGCACACACACACACACACACACACACACACACACACACACACACACCAATACATTAATGCAATATTAAGTTCAATGGCTTATAAAGTAAAAAAAGGATGCTTGTTCATTGCCTCCTCATTCTGAGCAACCCCATTGTTCCATTAGCTCCCTTTGGATCGTGATCGATGTGATATGACCTTGAAAGGTTTACTTGGGGTAAGTTTCAGAGGTTTGTCACTCAGGCTTCTTTTGAGAACAGAGTTGTTAGAATAAAAGGGGATTTATTAGACTGGCTTTCATGCTGCATGGGCTGAGTCAGACAACAATGGCTGTGTGTGTGTGTGGGGGGGGCTGTGGACCCAGTGAGGCTCCATCTAAGGCTGAAGGCCTTGGCAGCCCCAGTCTGGCATTGGGGGTTTGGAAGATCCTGGCGAGCCCATTGGTTTTCGGATGACGTTGGAGGGCTGGAGAAGCTGGACTGAGGAACCAGAGAAGGATGGCTGCAGGGCTAGACATAGAGTAGATGCACGTACAAGCAAGTGGGGAGGGCAGGCAGGGAAAATGCAAGAGCTTTCACCTCCTTATATCTGGGCTGCATCTGGAAGTTACCACCTACTTGGGAGAGCGGTGCCTTCTCTCAGGTACTCTTTGGGGAAGCCACTCTAGCTGCCCTTCCTGGAGATGTGGCTTAGCTGTTTCCAGATCCAAGCAAGATTAACCACCATGGGAGATAACAGTTCATCATGGTAAAGAGAACATAGCAGAGCAGAGAAATTCACATCGTGACCACCGGGAAGCAAAGAGAAGGGGGGATAGGATTCGGGGCAAGATGCAGTCCCAAAGATTTGTCTCTACAGACCCCTACCTCTAACCAGAGCTCATCTCTTACCTTTCAGCACCCCTCAGTAATGCCATCAGATGAGTGAACTGCACAACATAGAGTCAGAACCCCCATGACCTAAATCATTTCTGGAAACAACATCATAGACACCTTCAGAAGTGTCTCATCTCGGACATTCATTTCCTCAGGCTGACCACGTCACCCACCAAAGGTAGGTAGAACATTGCTCACTGGAGTGTTTATGGCCATTTGAGGGCTGGTTGAGGTCTTGGTCATGCCTGGGTTTTCTCACACATGTGGCTCATCTCTCTGCCCCATCTCTCATTTTTCAAACAAGAAAGTCATCTTGAGTGTGATGTCATCATGGTTGGCGGGTGGCAATGCACCAGATATTTCTCAAGCCTAGGCTCAGAACTGGTAGAGCATTGCGTCTGCAGCTCTCCGCTGACCAAAGCAGATCACTAGGCCCTCCGAGGGTCAAACAGGTGGAGAAGGAGGAGTCTTCCTTCCACGAGAGGAGCCTTGGAGGCGCAGGGCAAGAGGCGTTGGCAGTGGTCATTCTTCAGAATCTTCCACCCTTTGCATTGTTGTGGAGATTTAATAAGAACATACCTGGAGCTGCCCACGGCAGCAGCCAGCAGACAGATGTGCAACCCTTGTGTCAACGTCTCCCTTCCTACAAAAAGCTAAGAGCGCGACCAGACGCGCCGGATCTTCCGGGTGCACAGCAAAGGGAGCGCGGGCAGGGATAGAACAGATGAACTTTTGCAGCGCATGCCTGGAGCACTGCTTACGCCTGCCTCGTCAGGCAAGTGTTTTCAAAGAGATTTCAAAAGAGCGAAATTATAGGCCTCGCTTTTAGCAAACCTTGGCAATGTGGTGTCTCTCTCTTACTCTTCTTTCTTTCCTCCCCCAAGAATACCCTCTGGAATGATAGGACTTCACCTTCTCATCTCCAGAGGAACAATGTGTTATTTTGGTCTGCCTTTGATCACCAGTGATTCACTTTAAAGGCAGCGCTGCTGAAAATGCGCACAGGAAGCTGGGCTGCAATCAGAAAAATGACTATGTAAAAATGGCGTCCTCATCTCTCTGCTCTTATATTTCCCTGGGAGGTGTTTTTTTCTCTCTCTCTCTCTTTTTCCCTTTCACTTCCTAATCCATTGGCCTGTGGAGACCCAGCCTGACTGAGCAGGTAGGCAGTTCTCCTCACATCCTCTCTGAGTTTTGCCAGGAATTAACTGGAGACTATATTATTATGTAATTTGCCAAAATGACATTTGACTTAAGGCTGCCAAGCAGCTAAAGTAAGCTTTTCTTTTATTTTTACTTTAAAAAGTAGTCGGAAACGACGCGTTAAATTATGATTACAATGATGGTAATTTCACAAAATGTATTGAAAACCTGAACGTTTGTCAGAACTCTCAATGCAGCTGCCTGCATTTTATGACCTGGAGGAAGCAAGTGAAAAACTTGTGGTTTTTAAAGGTGAAAGTTGAGAGTCAGCAAGGTGGCTCATTGGTTACCGGCACTGTGGTCAAACCTGAACCACGGCTTCATTCCTAGGACCCATGTGACGAAGAGAGAAACTATCTTTCAAAGATGTCCTCTGAGATACGTGTGTGGGCTGTGGCACAGGCCCACCTACTCACACTCAAAATCAATAAGAATATGCAAAACCTATCTGAATGAAAGTTGAATTTACGATAGCTTTAGATCTGTGGCAAGGTTTTAAGGATATGCATAGGGGGAAGAGTCCCAGCTAATCATCACCATTTCCCCTGTGCTGACAGACGACATCATCAGGGAAGAGCTGCTACAGTTATGTGACCAGCTTAACTAAATCCAGGCTCCATGTGAGTCTCCCCTTTCCCTTGAACACTTCCACTTTGTTCCCAGTACAATCTAGGGCACCATGCTTCATCTAGTGATCATGTCTCCCTGAGAGACTCTACCCTGTGTTGCTTTCTCGGTCTTGTTTTTAATGATGTGGACAGCTGTGAGGAAGGCTGGTGGGGATGGTTATAGAACATTTGGGTCCCGTTGATATTATCCTCGTTATACTGGATTATGCATGGACTTCAGGGTGGATGTTATAAAGTTGTTCTTCTGGACATTCTTGTCGCCATGCTGCTGGCTTATGACATCATCATAGCTTATGACATCATCATAGCTTATGACATCATCATGCTTCTGGCTTATGACATCATCATGCTGCTGGCTTATGACATCATCATGCTGCTGGCTTATGACATCATCATGCTGCTGGCTTATGACATCATCATGCTGCTGGCTTATGACATCATCATGCTGCTGGCTTATGACGTACATCCTTGCCAGTGGCAACACTGTGTTGAGTACTGAAAAAATTGGAAATCAAGGCTTCACAGCAGGGGGTTAGTGTAGCACATATTCTTACATTGTCTTGTTGTTTGTTCTCAGCATTGAAAATTAATTAAATTGTGTTCATTGACAATTTCACATACAGGCATCATTTAAGTGACTACTCTTAACCCCACAATCTCCCATTTCCCTGTTTCTTTCTCCCTTCTCCCTACAACTCTCTTTCTCATGCCCTTGTCTATTCGTTTTGTTTTGTGATCTGCAGAGTTTTACTGGAATCTTCCACACAACCATGTGTTGGGAGCTATCCTTTGGAGCCTGGACACACAGGGGAAGGCAATGGCTCATCCCCAAAACTCTGTCACTTGCTGATAGTTGGGCAGTAAGTGGTGAGGCCCAGAAGCCCTTCTGCTTCCTCTGACTGTGTAAAATGTCAGTTTTGTGCTGACCCCATGCAGGTAATCATAGTTGTGAGTTCATGACTGTAATGTTTTATCCAGTCTAGAGTATGGCATCTCACAGCCCTTTACTCTCTCTCCTGTCTCATATACACTTCCCACCCTTTTTTCTGCAGTGTTCCCTAAGCCTTGGAGGGCACAGTGTAAATGTCTTGTTTAGGACTGAGCCCTCAGTGCTCATTTATTCTCAGCATCTTGAGCAGCCATGGGCCTCTGCACTGAGTACCATTCACTGCACAGGGAGGCTTCTCTGATTAGTGCTGGGAGCAGTTTTTGTCTGTAGGTACAAAAAAGATATTTAGAATGCAATTTGATGTGATGTCAATTTATTTCAACAACACGTGTTAGTTTCTTTCCTGTTTTTGTGTCAAAGTACCATGACGAAAGCAACTTAAAAACACAGCATTTAACGGGGTTTACGGTCTCAGAAGGTTAGAGTTTATGATGGCACAGCAAAGGCACTGCGGCAGGAAGAGCTGAGAGCTCACATCTTGATCAGTAAGCAAGAAGCAGAGGCTACACCGACAATGGTAGGAGTCTTTTGAAACCTCCGGGCCACCATTGACACATCTCATCTAGCAAGGCCACACCTCATAATCCTTCCCAGACGGTTCTATCAACTGAAGCTATTCTCACTCAAACCACCACACAGCATTAGCAAGTTTCCCACTTGGGCTTACGACCTCCACAGGCATGGGTTGTTAACCCAGGTTACGATGCCAGACATGGGTTCTCTGGCATAGAGTGGGATGCAGATCCAATCAGAGGACAGTTGTTTATGGTTTCTGCAGAACAAGCAGTTGGGCCACTGTTGCATACGTGGCCACAGTGTGCCCAGAAGTTTGGTTTCTTGGGGTCACAGTGATCACAGCTGGAAAAGACCATCAAGTCCCCTCTTACCTCAGCCCCTTGCATAGCACCATCTGGCATTTTGACAGCTAGCCAGCAGTGAGGGAGTTTCCAACCCCATTCCACTTTGCTATTCTATAGCTTGTCACCAAAGTATAGATAAGAGGATAGTGTCTTATCTACAAGTTCTGGCAGGAAGCCAAGAAGGCTGACAAGAGCCCGCATGGTCTTAGGGTTCTTTGGGGTCTCTGTTCAGCCTCTGCTCAGGTGTGTCACACCTCGGACAGGGGACTGTGTTTAGTAGCCCTCTGTGTCTGAGAACAGCTTTATATAGTCATGCAGGGGAGCTCCGTGTATTCTCTCCGTTGTACTGTATTTCGGTTATAAGATAGCAAGTATCCATAGAGCTTTTTTTTTTTTTGGTTTTTTTTCGGAGCTGGGGACCGAACCCAGGGCCTTATGCCTCCTAGGCAAGCACTCTACCACTGAGCTAAATCCCCAACCCCTCCATAGAGCTTTTAAACCCACCTTTTATTTGGGTTAATTTCCCTCCTACAGCTTTATCTCCCCAATTTCCCCAACTCCATCCCCACATAAACCTTTCCACCCTCATGTTCTTGCTCTCTACTTCCCCTCTAACCGTGTTCTACTATGTTCTCTCTCCCTTAGAGACCATCTTGAATCTTTCTAGTTCCCCGGCCTCCATAGACACTCCATACTAAACAACCAAAGCTGAGGAGTTATAAACAACCAAAGCTGAGGAGCTGAGGTTACGATCCACAGGTAAGATCGAGTGTGCAGCCTTTGTCTTTCTGGGTCTGGATTACTTCACTCAGCATACGTATTTTTTTTTTTAAATCCATTTACACGAGAATTTCCTTATTTGAAGTTTTCTTTGCGAACAAAGAATATTCCAATGTATAAACGCACCACATCCCCTAGCTATTAGGAACAAAGTAGCAATGACTATGTGTGAGCAAACATCTCTGTAGTGGACTATAGATCCCTTTGGATATATGTCAATAAGCTATATGTTGGGTCATATGACTCAACCATTATTTCTGGTTTTCTGAGAAAGCTCCAGACTTATTCCCAAGGTGGCTATAGCGTACACTCCCACCGACAATGTGCAGAGGTTAACTTTCCCCATGTCCACACGAGCGTCTGTGGTCATTTGTTTTCTCTTGACTCATCCTCTGCCTCTGCATACAAGGACTGCAAGTGTGTGCTACTGCAGCTGGTTTACAGAGTAATAAGAATCACTCCTAGAGCCCCGTGGAGGCTACTGCCCTGGACTCACTTAGCTACATTTCCAGTGTCACCATTTTTCTTGTCTTAGCAGCTTATTGAGGTATTTTCTAGCCATTACAAGTTATGATTAGTTTTGATCCATTTATGATCAGTTGATGTTTATTGCTCTAAGAGTCAGGTTGCAAAGCAGGCTATGAAGAGGTTCCTTTGAATGCTTTAAAATATTTCCTCATGCACACGCTCTTAGAAACTGCACATAGTACATCATTTCAACCTTCCGGGAGGACATTTTCACCAATCCTATGATGAGGGCATTTCCATCCTGAGCCTGCCTTTGACTGCTCCCTGACTCTGGTGTGCCACTCTTCGGTGGGAGCCAGTGTCTGTATCACCTCACATCCCCTCAGAGGTGCTCTTTACTGATCTCGGTATTTCTCATTCCAATCAAACCTTCAGGGTTAAACTCTGCAGCAAAGGGCAACCTGCTTACATCAGGAAAATGCCTCTCCTCTTGGGTAAACCACATTGTCCCTCAAAGGCATGTTCTACATAACGAGGCTAATGGTGCCTCCTGGATCTATTGGCGAGAAAAAGTGTAACACACATCCAGATAACACACGGGAGAGAATTTGTGACTGGTGTAAGAAAACATGGTGGTCGAACCTGAGGAGTCATTAAGAAACAAAAGTTATGGGAATGGTAGAATGGTGGATCATACTGGGGAAGGTAACCTGTTGAGGCAAATCCTTCCTTCCTTTAAACCCCTTGTGTGCACATATGTGTCGACACCCTTCTCCATAAATAACCTCCTGCATGTTGATGGGGAACAACCCTTCTTCTCTGCTGATATCAATGATAGCTACTGTCTCTGTTGTCCGTGCATAGAATTCAGTTCTAATCAGAGCCTCCTTTGGGTTTCAATTTCTTCCATAGAACTATGAGGTCCTAAAGAATGAGATGATGTTCTGTGAGTCTCAGTATCTAAAGTGGCATTTTGTTGCATTGGGCGCCGTCTATTTCGAGTAATTAAAAACCAAAAACCGAAAACCAAAAACCACTCTACCGCCTTTCCTGGGACCTCCACCCATACCCAGCTTAGCTCTGGGATCAGTAGCTGCCACACCCACTCTCAGCTTGCCTCAGAGCTGTGACCCTGGAGCTGTTGCCCATGTGTTGACCACTGCTGGCTTCCTGTTCTTTCTGGCATAACTTCACCAAGCCGCCATCATTGACCTGGCTACTCACTCTCCCCACCTTTGCTCCACTGATGAAAAACACTCAGACAGCTTTAATCCTTTAGAAGTTATCTACTAGCAAAATTGTTGGGCACAGACTGTCCTGCCCTAAATTCTTCAGATAGCCTGTATCAGCTAGTTTCCACCAACCTCCTTGGCTCCCCACCCACTGCGGAGGCTGCAGGCCCTAGCTGCCCCGCGCTCTTAGGTAACTGCTGCTTTCTTCTTGTTCCAATGCCTGGCAGCAAAAAGCTTTCTCTTATCCTCCATCTCCTCTTTCCTCCTGGGACCAAGAAGTCCCACCTGTCCCTTCCACCCAGCAGTTGGCACCCAACCTCCTTTATTGACCAAATCAAGAACCAATTAGGGAACCAGACTTCAGCATCAGCATTTGCCCCTATAGCATTTGGCCCAGACTAGATGCTCATGCTATCTAATTAATGAAACCAACACATCTTCACTAATGCCAACTCTCCCCACATACTTTTTGTCCTTCAGTCCTCTCTACCCCTTTAACAAGTCTGGCATAACTTCTGCATCCTCTGTTGTCCGAGCTGTTCTGACTGGCTATTAACAATTCTGTCCACCTCTGGCCTTGCTATTCCTCCTGCCTTGAGTATTCATCCTCCTAGCTTTTATTCACCATCTCACTCTTCTATTTACCACACAGTTCAGATGCTGTCTTATTAGGGAGAGCTTTGGGGCCATCCTTCAAGGACTCATTTCTAAGAGAGGCTTACTCACCATCCTTTTCATTCCCATCGTAGGATTTGTCTATGTTTACAGATACTCTTTCTTCTCCGGGACTCCCAATCTCTCTGTGTTTTCCTTTTGTCCCTCTGACTTAATTGATAACCACTACCTTTTCTGTCATTGTAGAGCCACAATGGCATCATGAGGTTGGGCCTTTGAGAGCTGATTGTGCCAGAAGAGCTCCACAAGTCCTGTTTTGAAAAAGTGGAGATTTTTATGAAAGAGGCTTCACATACAGGTCAGTCCTCTTGTCCTTCCTTCTCTCCCATCAGATGAGGTCACAGTATGCACCCCCTTTCCAGGAATACAGCAATAGGTGCCATCTTGGAAGCAGATAGAATGGGACTTCTCTAGACGGCAGGCCTTCTGGGTCTTGGCCTTGGGTTTCCCAGCCTCTAGAGCTGGAAGGGATAAATTTATATGATTTATAAATGACCATATCTGTGATGTTGGATTGTAGTGCAAAATAAACCTAGAACTGGATGTGATGACTCCTGTCTATGATGCCAGCATGTAGGAGGCAGAGACAGGAAGGTTACCGCAAGCCTAAGGACAGCTTGGATCATACACTGAGTGCCAGTTCAGCTTAAGCTACAGAGTTAGACCGTGTTCAAAAAAATCTAGAGACAATTATGAGGGAACATCATATGAGAATTCTGAATATTCATCTCTGCCATCCTGTGTGACTGAGACAATAGAACAGGGGGTTGTGTCTCCTGTTATTGATGAAGTTCAAGGGGTAGAGAAGGGAGGAAAGAGAATTGAGGCTGTCTCTGCATGACCCTTCTAACTTGCAACCTCTGGAGAAGGACTCTCTTCCTTCCTTGAGTGAAGCAGGGTTGGGTATAGACTTAGGAGAAATGGCAGGGTAGGGACCTGGGATTATATTGAAAGGCTACCGTGACATCTTAGGACTCAGCTAATTAGTGCCACCAGATCCAAATTTGGGCTGAGTCCCCAACTCTTGTTAGGAGGCCTATACATACTCTTGTCACACACTCCTCATATACTTTTGATATACCATGGGTGGATGAGACGGGGTAGCTGGATAGAGTTGGACATCTGTAGGGCTGAGGGTGCAGGGGCTTTAGAATAGATCTGCACTCACTAAGGGGCACTTGACTTCCAAAGACTGACTTAATCACTGTTTAGAAAGGTCTTTATAAAAGTATTCAGAACACGTATTGCTCGTTTCTTAATGAACACAGCAGACACCCAGCAGAATTTCCTGCAATAATCTGGGTCACCAAGGACATCAGTTGTTTTCTCATGCTCTTCGTTTGGAGGGAGGGGTTCTCAGTGCTTCAGCTATCGGGGACTGAACCTGTCACCTTACAAATGCAAGATATTATGATTGGAATTTAATACGTCCTTCACAGAGGTACCTGTTTGAACCCTTGCTCTTCCACGGGCCATGTTGCTTTGGGAGGCTGTTCAGTAGGAAGCAGAGCCTTACTAGAGGAGGTAAGAGATGGAGCTGATGATCATAGCTAGGCCTTGTTTCTTCCTCTCTCTCTCTCTATTTTCTGATTCATGCACTTGTGAATAAGTACTTTCTCCAAGTTCCTGCCACCATGGAGTGGCCCAGTGTCATGCCTTCTACGACACGACAGACCATCTCCCCTCAAACAAGGCTTTCACGATCCTTTCCTCCTTTAAGATGCTTCTTGTCAAGTATTTAATCACAGTCATGGAAAGAGTAACTAATGCACGAGGTGAATTCAGTACCGCTGAGCTACACTTCCAGTTCCCACTGTCCTCACCGTCACCATTAATCTGCTCTTGGGGAGAGTGTGAGGTTAAATTCTTTAGTGACATTTACTTCTCGTTTTCTCTGTGGATTCTGTGTTCCATTTACATGATTTTCTTATCCTGTTAGGATGCATTCATGAATTAGGGTGCAAGTCTATGCGATTTTTTAAAAAAAAACAACAACATTTTTTTCCTTTCTTTTATGAGTCGAAAAAGAAAAAGAAAACATTTAATTTCATTTTGAATTTAAAAATCTTTCTCTCCATTTTTCACATCTTCTGTTCTTCTGGTTGCTCCTGAGAGCATCCTCCCAACTCACATAAAATTTCATATCCCCTACAGTATCTTTAAATGTAAGAAAAGCTCTCTCTCTCTCTCTCTCTCTCTCTCTCTCTCTCTCTCCCTCCCTCCCTCTCCCTCCTTTCCTCTCTCTCTATCTCTCCTCCTCCCTCCTCTCTTCTCTCTCTCTCTCTCTCTCTCTCTCTCTCTCTCCCTTTCCTCTCTCTTTCCCTCCCTCCTCTCTCTCTCTCTCTCTCTCTCTCTCTCTCTCTTTCCTCCCTATCTCTCTCTCTCTCTCTCTCTCTCTCTCTCTCTCACACACACACACACACACACACACACACACACACACAGATGATTTCAGGGAAAAAAAGCTTTGTGTGTGTGTGTGTGATTGTGAGTACGTCTGTGTTCATGCAGATGAAGATAACTATACCTTATTATGGTAGACAAGACTGAAGCATGTTAAAAAATCTGACAGAGCAGGTGTAATGAGAGCCTTGAAAAATTCAAGCACAAACCAGAGTCTAACACCATGATCACGTGGAATTTTATTAGGAAATATGACACGGACCCAAAGGATCCAGGTCTAAAGCTCACCCTGAAGCTACCTAGCTGTACAGGCTTTGCTTGGCTAATTTCCCTGAGCCTACGTTTGTAGTCAAAGGGATGATATGAGTATCTACCCCGTTGAGTTGTCACAAGATGTCACCATGATAATATTATCAAGTCACTTCAGCCCCCAGTATAAATGCTATTTCATTTTTTTCTATCTACACTCACCCACCTCCTTTCCAGGAAAATTCGTAACTGCTCTTCAGCTGAGCGATAAACTAGAAGGCATTCATTCTCACTGTGGCTGAAGCCCATCTGCGCCCCTTTTGTCTCTTTTGACATTTTGAAATGAGTGCTCCATAATGCGCTCTCATGGTGTACACATTACTTCATCTCCTTCAGCCAGCATCTTGACTTCGACTCCGACTGAATAAAGGAAAGCAGGAAAAATAGCCTTGTTTGTCTAAGACCATTAATAGAAAGTTGTCTGGGTAATGTTCCGGAGGATACATCAATTAGAAATAATATTTGGTTCTAAGGAATGAAGAGCTGAAAATAATGGCTTGAATCAATGGAGGGCTTTCTTTCCTTGTAACAAACAAAGAAACAAACCTGGACATAATGGTCATCTTCCTGGTATTGAAAACTCAGGTTCCTTTTACCATTTTGTTTAGCCTGCCTTAGCAAATGCTACTCTGGCCTCATCGTGTCTGACCCCCTGCACTCTGGGTAGAAACAAGAGAAGGGCCAAAATAGTAAATGTATGCTCTAGCAGAGTCAGGTCCTTCACTCCCTTCCGCAATGCTCCTGGGTAGTGCCCCACACCAGCCTTAGAACCTCCTGCAGTGTTAGCAATGTTCTATGTGGACTCAGGATGTTAGCTACTAGCTGCTTAGGACTTCCTGGCACTCAATATTGGCTAGGGAAAGCGGAGAAGTACACTTTTAGTTCTACTTAACAAATGCAAAGGGCTATATGTACCGGCTATACTGAAGAACACAGGGTTAGATCTGATTTATAACTAACCCATCCACAAACAAGGCTGGAAAATGTATAGACTTGGGGGCTGGGACCATTGCTACCTCTCACAATATTTTTTCTTCATAAGGAAAAAAAAAAGATGTGAAAGGGTGGGGCAAACAGTAGAGTCTACAAGAGGATGCTAGCTATATGCCAACGTTCCTTCAGCCCAAAGGAGTAAGATCTTGAGGGCTTATGGTAAGCTGTGATGTGGTGTGTCAGGGGAGACCTCTGTCTGAGTATCAGGGTCCTAAATCTTGGGGTTCATTCAAGAACCCTTTGCCTAAACTGGGGTTTAAAAGATGACTGAGAGTCTCTCTTCAAAGATAATAGGGTGACCTGCTACGAAATAACAGAGTCAATTAATGGCCTTTCAAACACCACCCCCGGTAAACTGTAAAATCTCAGAAAGAAAATGCCCTGAGCTCATGTTTTTTAAAATGTAGGGAGGAAAAGCTAGAGAGATTTTGATGCCACCTATTGGCAGAAACAAGTATCAGGTGGCCCTCCATAGCATAGCTTGTTACCGAGCACTAGAGGTATCGCAGGTCATGAAGGGTCCTTGTGATCTCTGCCTCAGCTTGGAACAAGTGTTATGAACTCTCCCTTGACTCTCCACATCTTAGAAAGGCTTCTTTGGAAAAGTCCTCTCTGCTTTCCAGTAACACAGCTCGCCTCAGGAGTACATGGAAATGAAAAAGGAAAGCACGTCCTTCAATTCTCAAAATTACATGAAGTAGGGAAAAAACACATCTCATACCTTTGAGCTATAAACAACCCTGGGGTGAAATTCAAGGCATTTCTTTGATCCGAGGTCTCAAAAATAAGTCCCGTTTTTCTAGCCATCACTTGACTGGTTGGATGTGTAACATACGACAGCTCAAAAGGAAGAAAAGAAAAAAAAAAGGAAAGAAAACAGAAATTCCATTTCAAAACAAAAATGCTCACCCTGACTCACTCAGGGAAGGAGCCAAGGTTTCTGATGTAGGGTACTGACTCTCCGCCTGCTATTCCCCCTTCATCATCTGCCACCCTTCAAAATGCTATCCACCACACAGGGAAGAGTTCACATCCCTTCCCTCTTGTTCCCTGGCTCCCTTCCAGCCTTTGACTTGTCATACTGATGGGTGAGATGCCTTTCGTACTGGCATAGGACACAGAGCGGATGCCTCCCCTTATGTTATCCAGCAGACCCAGCGAGTGGAGCCTCCTTTCAAGCTTGGGAACATTGGTGCCACAGAGTCCAGCAGCCTGGCTTTCGCTAACCTTAACCATGGCTGTAGAACACAGCAACCCAGAATCCATGAAAAAGAGAGTTGGGAGGAGGTGAGTGGAATGGGGAAAGGGAAGGTTTTGATTTCACAATGGTAGAGGGGACTCCGGCTGGTGGGCAACTTGCCGTGGGGGCAGTGACGAAGAGCAGAGTTTGTGAGCTGGTTATAAATCATCGTTCGTTCAGTCGAGCTGTCGATTTCATAGGAGAGGTAGGAGTGAGCTCTGCTTATGTACCTCGCCTCGCAAAGAGCCTCTTTGAATTTGGTTTCAGTGTTGTGGAGAGAAAGAGAAAGAGAGAGAGAGAGAGAGAGAGAGAGAGAGAGAGAGAGAGAGAGAGAGAGAGGGAGGGAGAGAGAGAAAGAGAGAGAGGGGGGCAGGGAGGGAGGGAGGGAGAGAGAGAGAGAGAGAGAGAGAGAGAGAGAGAGAGAGAGAGAGAGAGAGAAAGAGAGATATCCTGGCATAAAGCTGCACATGTGTTCTTCGTACTGGCTTGCAGGCAAACTGTTTGTTTCTAATTAGGGAGCAGAAGCCTGCTGGCAGTCACAAGTTTTGGTGTTGTGTTTAGTTCGCATGCCTGTGCTTTTGGCATGGGGGAGTGGGTAACTGCATTAGGGTTTTCTCAATTGGTTTTGACTTTGCAACTTCTCCGTGGTCCACTTTTGGTTGCTAGGCACCTTCAGGGCCCACTTCAAGTAATACTCAGCGAGAACTGAGCTGTGGTCTGGTTATCCCAATCACCTTAACCTGGTTTGTGCTAGACATGATAAAACTACTTGGGAAGGCTGTTATACAAATTAAAAAGGCTGATAAGTAGACTTGACTAGGAGATTATTGGAAACAGCTTATGCTCATCAGATCATAACTGCCTTCCTCTTACCTATAAAAGAAAAGGTTTGTTCTAAACCTTCTAGAAAACATTTAAAACCTTTTTAAATTTAGTAAGTGTGTATTTGCTGTCTGCTACGTGGGGGCACTCTCCTAGGCTTTGTGGCTCCAATCATGAAAGAGCTAAAAAACAAACAAACAAACAAACAAACGAACAAACAGACAAACCAGAGGTATCACCTCCATGGAATTTAAATGTTAGAGTTCACAGTGAACATACAAGAAAAATAAATAAGGCATTCTTTTTTTTTTTAAATTCGTCTTTGCAAATTCAGCCCACCACAAACTTCATCTCTAGGGTTAGATGCTATTGAATAAAACTGAGCAGGAATTAGCAAACATATTGTTGATTTACTTTTCCGGAATCCATCCTTCTTTCCCTGGTAGGGAACCCTGAGAATTCCTGGGGAGTCAGCCCTTCCAGCAGTTGTAGGTGTGATTCAGAGGAAGTTCCAGTCTGTTTCCAGTAGTACTGAGAGCATAATTCCTGCCCCAAACACCAGGACCTGCTCTTTATTGCAACCTCACATGCCAAAGCCTCAATGACTAGCTTGTGCACAATCACGTGACCTAAGTGCTCCCAGTCAAGGCAAACCATAGGTTCCTGTGTGAGTTCCATGATACAGCTAGATTCTCTCAGGGTTGTTGTCATTATTATTATTATTATTATTATTATTATTATTATTATTATTGTTATTAGGCTTGTGGCTAATATGGTATCTCAGAGTAGCACATGAAGAGACTGAAAGAAGGAAAATGTTGATTTTTCTAGAAACTGTTTCTTCTCAAAGATCTTCTCATTTGATTTCCAGAATCATTTATGAGACCCCTTTGCCTTCTCCAGTCATTTCTCCTTCTCTGGCCTTTGAAACTGGGAACTGGGCAGTGGTGTAAAGCATATGCCCTTCACCTTATGAGAGACCTTGCTGGGTAATACTTCAAGAAGCAGAGAGGGAGACACCACCCTCCCTTGCCCCGTGTGCTTGCCCACCATTTCTAACCTGCCTGCAGCCCCGCAGGTACAGAGAGAGACTTTTACTCACTTTGCTTTATGGATTATAAAGTCTGACTTGATTCTGATTATGGGAGTACACGGAGAGGTTTTAGTTGTCTGGTTTATCTACTTCTGCAGAGACAAATGGAAGCACACCCTGGTCTGCCTCCTCATCGTTCCTTTGCCTGAATCTGACTTTGAATACATTCGTAACAGAGAAGTCACCATTTCCAAACTGCCCATAAGGGATAGAGGTGTCACTTAGTGGCACAGCAAAGGAGAACAGCAGACCCACTACTTCTTGGGTAAATGTTTTGTAGTGTATCCAAAGTGTTTTATAATATGTGGCAGTGGCTATTCCTTAAAAAAGACCTATAGTTTTGGTTTGGGCTTTTTGAAACAGTTTCAAACTCTCTTTGTAGTTGAGGGTAACTTGACCTTCTGAGCCTTCTGCCTCTACCTCTCAAATTCTGGGGTTTCAGGGATGCAATGCCTTGCCTGGTTTTGTACAATGTTGGGGCTTGAATGCAGAGCCCTCTGCATGTTAGGCCAGTGCTCTAACGACGGAGCTACAACCCCAGGTAAAAACTCTATTTTAAAACGTACATTCCCTAAGCAAGGAGAGGTGTTTGTGTTCTGGAAAATACTCTGAGGTGAAGAGGAAAATAGCTGTTCGTTCATTTAATCATGCATTTATTGATATGTATTTACCAAAATAAGTGCTCAATGTCACCCCCATTTTTAGTGAGAGTTGAGCCAGTCAAGAAGTTCTCTTGAATGTATGAAAAAAAGTATAGCTTCTATTCTCTTCCTTCTGCTCCTGTGATTTCACTGCTTTATCATAGAATAAGGAGAAATTAATCACATGCCTCTCAGGAGCTGGTGGGAATTGCAAAGCTAGCAGGGAATCAGGGCTGAGGGCGCGGCAGGACCATGGAGAGCGCCAGGGCTGTGACCAGGGCGGGGCGTCGCTGAGTCCCCGGAACCCCCCAGGGGGCGCTCGAGAGGAGGCTTAAGAACTAGTATCTTGCTGGGCTGCTGGGCGCAAGGGTTTCGTCAGAAGGTGGAAATCTCAGCTAGAAGCTGCCATCTCCTGGCTCTCACTCCCTCCCTCCCTCCCTTCCTCCTTTCCTTCCTCCCTCCTCGGCTCCCTCCCTCCTTCCCCAGTTCCTTCCTCTTTACTCAGCGAGTTCCCGAGCCCAGCAGCTCCTTTCACGCCGTTCACCCTCTCCCCCAGCCCCCACCCCCAAGAATGGAGTCGGGGTTTCCAGAGCGACCAAACTCTCCTCCCAGCATCTTTATCCTCCTCGGCTGTTGCTAAACTGTCCCCAGAGGACCAAAGAGAGGGGAGGAAAACCCGACCCTCCTAAGACCTCTTTACAACTACATCACCCAGGACCTCCACTCCAAAGGCGGATTTTGCATCCTGGGGGCGTGACAGACCTGTCCCGGGCCGAATTCTCTTTCTAGTCTCCGAGGCTGGCACACCCAGGTGAGTAGATGTCAACTCTGAACCCTGTGTTCTTGCAAACTCGGCAAGGCTGCTGCGTAGCCAGACCAACTTTTGAGAAGCTCTGGGTTTTCGCCCAGCCTGGCTTGTTTGTCATTGCTGTTGTTCTGTATAGTGGCAGGAGCATCAGTCCTTAAAGGCGGAAAAAAACTTTCAGCCAATATACCTGCCTTTTCACAGAACTCCACTTGCCCAGGTGGAGTGGCAGGGAGGCCCCAGGCGGGACCACAGAGCGAGCGGAGGGTGAGGTTAGGCTGTGGAAGTCCTGCGGGCTTGGGGGAGGATTATTATTGTTTTAGAAATGGGAAGGGGGATGGGACCAGAGTCGGGGCTGGAGTTGCTGCTTCGCATTCGACCGCAAGAAAGGTGTGTGGAGCATCAGTAGTGTTAGCCAATGGCTCGACCCTCCTGCTGTTTGAATTCAGCCTCTGTACACTCTTTACCAAGAGGTCCTAATAATATTTAACCGCTTCCATGACGCTCGGGCTTGCCCGTGGGCTTGCCGGTGGTTTTATTTGGCTCGGTCTCCAACATTTATTTTTTTCTTCTTGTTAAATGAAATAGCAAGGAATCTAGAAGTACTGGAAGTCGGTTCTGACTAGAGAGATCAAAACTCAGTATCCTATACTACCAAGGGATGGCTAGAACTGAATCCAAGGGAGTCAGAAAGTGGTCCACACTGAGTGGAGCTGAGCAGCAATGGGTGGGAGTGGGCAGAATCCAAGGAATACTCTTAGGAACGCGAAGCCAGTTTTCCTCTTAGAGTAAGTGGGCTTCACGCCTGCTGGCCTCATTCTGCATTCCAGATTTTATTGGGGGGTGGGGTGGGGCTTGCAGGATTTAGGGAAGATTACCTGTAGAGATTCAGAGAGGTGGAGGCAGGGAAGGAAAGCAAGGTAGAAGTAGAGTGGGGATGGGGTGGAAGTAGGTATCTCCTTCCTTCTTGCTGTGGACCCACCAGCTCCTAGAGTGTTCACGTCTCTGGAACTGAAAGGCTTCGGCAGCTCACACTTTGTCTTTGAAACTCTGCAGACCAGACCAAGTGCTTCTTCTCACTGCTGCTTTGCAGGGATTTTCTGAGCTCGGCTCTGGTTTCTCTTGGCTCACTTGTTTTCTCTGTTTCCTGAACAGCATTTTGAGCTGTTACAGAGCACTTAAGTGTTCTTGACCAGTGAGCCATCTCTCCAGCTCCGACTTAAGTGTTCTTAAACTGAGACTATACTCTGTCTTTATTTAAACAAAACCCCAAACTACCCTAGCTCCAGCGTCCTCCCTACTTCTAATCCCTGCTTGTTTTGTGGCTTTTGCTTTATAGCGATGCGGTGTAAGCCCCACCCCTTCAAACTTTCTTCAGGATGTCGGTTGCTGGTTTTGCTTTGTGGTTCACAGTAACAGGTAGCCACAGTTGCTGAAAAGCCAGGGGCAAAGAGACCACTTTGTCTGATGTCTTTCAAGTGTAGGAAGACCACATTTTCTGACAGAAGATAGGACTCATGAGGGGCTTCTCTGTAATTAGATAAGTTCTGATGTTTCCATTTCCCTACCTGAACTGCCCCTGGGTCGATTAATTTGATTTGCCTGCCTGGTATGAAAGAGGGGCTGACAAAACCCATCTAGCAGGTCAGAGCTCTGAGCTGAGTTGGTCAAAGCTCGTTATACACAGAGAGATAGGTAAAAACAGAGAGGAGGTTGGGAAATGCAGTTAGGACACCCGTGTGCGTCAGGCCAAGATTTTCACATTTTCTTTTGATGGAAAGATTCTGACAGTTTCACGGGTTCGAATTCAAACCATGTCAGATGTAGGCGATTCCCCCCTGAGCATTCTATAAAACAATCTGTTGGTTCATAGTGGGAGTGGTTGCTGAAGCCTGGGCAGTTGCCAAGGACCATAAGCAAAAGGGGCTTGTGAGGAAACCAAGCCTTCACCCACTGGGTTCCATGTAAGAACTCCCATTGCTCTTCTAATACTCTTACACGCACAGACAGGTTTTTAGCTCCTAAGCTAGCAACTTTACTAGAACTTCTAATTCTTTACTCTAGAATAACTGGTTTGGGATTTGTGAATTGCTTCTTAATTGTAGAAAAAAAAAGAAAAAGAAAAAGAAACAACTTCCTGTTTGTCTCCAGGTGGGGCTAGGTGACATTTTACATTTTGTTTAAATGATCAGCCTTATCTTCAGGGGACCCTGCTTCTCTAGGTTCTGGATAAAAAGTCTCTTACTGTGAAGGATTTTTTTTTCACGTGCGAGCATGTAAAAGTAATATTGTAGTTAATGGAAACAAAGATGGAATACATTATATTCCAAAGATGGTGTGTTTTTGTTTGTGTGAGAGAGAGATAGAGATGAGAGAGAGAGAGAGAAAGAGAGAGAGAGAGAGAGAGAGAGAGAGAGAGAGAGAGAGAGAGAGAGAGAGAGAGAGAGAGAGAGAGAGAGATATTATTATGAGTGAAAACCCTTTAGCTTTCCTGACTATAAGGAATAGTCATGGGGAGAAACTGGGTCAATGTTGGAATCTTTTTTTTTTCCCACATCTGTATTAGAATCCATCTTTTTTGATTCAGCTGAATGTATTTATCAGCTTTGTACCATGACTTGCCTTTCCTTCATGCCTGGAAGGTTAGGACCACCTTTACTCATACAGAAAGAGCCACACATTTTGGAATGGTTTGCATCCAGAATAGAGAGTGAGCAGTCATTCTGAGGATATCTACCTGGCTGATGGGCTGGGAGTTTTCTAGTGGGCAAAAATCGTGTAATTAAAAAAAAATGTGATCAGATTTGTAGTTCATGGATCTTGAA
Organism: Rattus rattus; assembly: GCF_011064425.1. Taxonomy (NCBI): domain Eukaryota; kingdom Metazoa; phylum Chordata; class Mammalia; order Rodentia; family Muridae; genus Rattus; species Rattus rattus. The sequence goes on from NC_046161.1 coordinate 95,886,453, forward strand.
GAGGAAAGGGGAAGTAAATTCGTCCCCTTTATTTGATCTTTCCATTTTTGTCTTGTTAATATTTTAAAAACAAAACAAACAAACCCCTTTGGATCCATGGCAGGAACCCAAGTCACATTTCCTTGGCAACGGTAGTGACACACTGGAGTTATGAAATAGCAAGACAGAAAATTCTAAATGCATTCAAAATAAAATGCCACACAGTTTAGGACCGTCCTCGGGTGCATTAAAATTGATCTCCCAGCATTCAGTAAGAGTTGCTTCTTTCCAGATCAAACACAGATGGTTAGAATTGGTCTTTAGTTTTTATTCTTTTTAGAATCCAAGAATCTTATCCTTTAGTTGCTGCTGTTGTTGTAGGAGTCATGTCATGAAAATAATCAGCTTGATATTTCAGGTCTATTCTCTGGTTTGGGTATGTCGAGGTTGGTTTTAAGTTCAAGACCAAACATGGTGGTGCTAACATGGTCTCTCAGCCTTTCTTTTCTTTTCTTTTCTTTTTTTTTTGGAGCTGGGGACCGAACCCAGGGCCTTGCTCTTGCTAGGCAAGCGCTCTACCACTGAGCTAAATCCCCAACCCCCTCTCAGCCTTTCTTATAGTAGCGATCTCATTTCTAAGGGGCCTCTGTTTGTTCTATGAATAAATATAATACATCATATAGCATACCTTATATATTGGTGAATTCCAATGATTCCTTTCTCTGCCAAGTTCTTTGAAAGCCTCCAAAAGGCCACTAGCTGTTAGATCGGTGCATATGGAAGACCTTAAGGTGGATCTTGAGAAGAAAGAGACAGTAGGTGATAGTGTGTCTTTTTTCTAGTTCTGTGCTTTTCCTGTGCCCAGGGGTGGCAGAGTTCACTTAAGAAGCTCTGTGGTAGATTCACTTCTAAACTACAAAGGACAACTTAGTACCATGGACATGGGGCTCTCCAAACTGGACGAGTTTGAGGATAATCTACTGTTCCATTGGACAGATGTGGAAAAGAAAAGTCAGGCAGTTAACTTGTTCAAGAAAGGGAGACTCATTCGACAACCTCCTTGATGACGCCTCTCAGTTCCCTGCAGGCCACTGCTGTGGTGGCGCCAATCCCTGGCGCCATGAATGCTGACCATCTCTGTGGACCAGGAGTTAGAGATGGTGGAGCGCCTGGGGTGGGGGTGGGGGTGGGGGACTCCCACCTCCACCGTGCTGTTTAGAGAATCAGGCTTGGGAATTTATTACATTTTCTCTTGGAGACACTGCAATATTTACCCAGCAGATGTGATTAAATTTGTACAAAGTCATTGTCTGCAGCCATCTCTGTTAGTGTGCATGCATTGTGAAGAGCTGCCCGTGCACAGACTTAGACTTCTATTTTAAATGTTGCCCGGAGTCAATAAAATAAACAGAGGGATCTTCTAAGTGTCCACAGTTCTAGGAACCCATGGGGGAAATCCTAGCTCTGCTTTAAGTTAAAGGTCTATTTAAAATGAACAAGCTTTCTTAAATGTTGTTCTCACATATCTGCTTCAGAACACAATATATCTAGCTTCATTATTATTATTTTTTTAAAGAAAATTAAGGATTCCCACACTCCCAGAACTACCAGGGGGAAATACAGCATTTCAATTGGACCCAAGAAACCTTCTCTGGCTTAAAGTTTATGGATTAAAGACATTTCTTTCTCAAAGATCTAGCCTTTTTTGGGCCACTTTATTGATCCTTGAACTAGGGAGTGGCGGAAGTTGGTTAGCAGAGGCCCTGCTCCCTCAAGCCCCCAGGGCTGTCTAGTCCAAGCTGGGTTACAGAGGGTTAGCATTAGAGTGGACGGTCACTAGAGGGCGCTGGAGCACCGGCAGAGCCCACCTCTGGGGGACCAGGAGCCTTCAAGGTGCAGGGATGTTGGGTGATGGAGCTTCAGAACTGTGCCCAGGTGTGTGAGGAAATCATGGGATTTCCTCTCTCCTCTGTCCTTCCAGCCCAGATCGCGCTCTGTCTCATACACTCACTTGCTCAGTAATAGGGAGACACAGTCTCTGTTCCAAAAGCAAAAGTTTGAAAGTCACTAGGCTGGAGAAACATTCAAAATCAAAGGGAAGGAAGAGGGGTGGACATAGGATCCAAGGAGAGAGGGAGAGGAAGAGGGAGAGGGAGGGAGAAAGGGAGAGGGAGGGAGGGAGAGAAGGAGAGGGACAGGGAGACAGGGAGACAGGGAAGCAGGGGGAGCGGGAGAGTGGGGAGCAGGGGAACAGGGGAGAGGGGAAGAAGGGGAAAGGGGGAGAGGGGGAGAGCGTCATTGTTTCTGTAAATCAGGAAGGGGTTCTTTACAAAACTCACTACTGTGAGTTTTCATTTCCCTGTATGCCAAAGAACTAGGCCAATGGAGGGTAATTCAGAGAGAGAAAAGAGTGGTCAAGTCCTACCTAGCAGGAATTTTAATATATTTATTTAGTATGTACCTATTTATCATATCTATCTATCTATCTATCTATCTATCTATCTATCTATCTATCTATCTATCTATCTATCTATCTATCTATCTACTATATATCTACCCATTGTCTATATATTATCTCTATCACCTATTTGTGTACTATCTACTTATCCTATCTATCTATTGTCTATCTATATATCACCTATCTGTCTATCATCCATATATTGTCTGTTGCCTTATTTTTTTTGAGACAATGTCTCACGGTGTAGCCCAGGTTTGTCCTCAAACTCTTCATCCTTCTACCTTAGCCTTCCAAGAGCTGGCGTTAATAAGTGTGCTCCACCACGCTCAGCTACCCTTCTGTACCAAAATGCGTGCGTGTACACGCACACATGAATATTTAACAGCGTTAATATTCATAAATCCAATCAAGTTGTACTGCTGCCTTGTATATACTACTCTCATCAATACCCTAATATAATAAACGCTTAAGTAATTGACTTAATGCATTTATGTGGAAAACGATTTAGAAGGAAATTCAATAGAAATGTAGCAGCCACCCACCAGGCACTCTAATCACTGAATGGCATGTCTGAAACAATCAATCAAAGTGTAATTTCTGTTTTAAAATATTTAAAGGCAGGGCTGGAGAAGAGATGGCTCAGTGGTTAAGAGTACAGGCTGATCTTCCAGAGGACCCGAGTTTGACTCCCAGCACCCACACAGCTGTTCACAAGAGTCTGTAGCTCCAGTTTCAGGGGATCAGACTCCCCATTTTAGTACCTGCAGGTTCCAGGTATGCATGTGGTGCACAAACATACATGCAGGCATAACATCCATAAATGTAAAATAAATTAAAAATTTTCAGTATTGAAATATATATATACACACATATGTATATATATGTTCAATGTAGATGTTATTCAAATAAGAACAGTAGATTCCAGAAACAATATCTAATCATTGTCATTAAAACGGCAAGTCAAGGTTTGACTCTCTTAGGCAGCACCCGGGGTGCAGACATCTTCCCTTTTGTGTTATTGACACAACAGGCAACTCAGAGGCAAAGGTTTAGATACAAAATGGAAAAATTCCACCGACTTGCATCTGACATCGCATCCCTATACTACTGGGTACGAGCACCTCTGACCACGTGGGTTGGTACTGTCTGGGAAGAGTGCAGAACTCTGGAGAACATCCTTCTGTCTTCCTAGACGTGGAAGCAAAGGTTCAGGAGAAAACAAACAATCAAAACAAAACAAAAACAACAAACAAACAAGACACCAGGGCCAGCCTTTTCTCCACGCCACCTGCTCAAGTCTAGAATTTATATGATTATGAAAATTCTGTGATTTGTATCGATTGTGAGAAATATCAGAGAAAAGGGATGATAAGAGAAGATCTGGAAACAGATTTGGGAACAGCTATTAATATAGACCATAGATCCTGGCCTGATTTAATTCTTTCTATTAATTTTTTTGTAGGATCCTCAGCATACAAGTCCTTCTATTTCATTTTGATTTGAGACAGGGTCTCAATTAATTCCACAATCTGACCTTGAACTAGTGATCCTCCTGCTTCAGCCACCTAAATAGCTGGGATTTCAGGCCTTTACAACCAGGCTGGGTGTGGCCTGGACTGATTTAATTTTAAAGAGATAAGAAACTACTTTTCATGGATGCAGGAAATGTGAGATCTTGACAATCCCAGGAAATTAAGAATACCCTTTGTCTTAGTCACCATTCTATTCTATAAGGAGGTACCATGTCCATGGTAACTCTTAGAAAAAAACCAGTATTTGATTGAGAGATTGCTTACAGTTTTAGAGGCTTAGTCCATTATCATCATGGCCCAGCACAGGGAGGCACACAGGGGGGCATGGTGTTGGAGAGGTAGTTGAGAGCTATATTCTGATCTGAGAAAGAGAGAGAGAGAGAGAGAGAGAGAGAGAGAGAGAGAGAGAGAGAGAGAGAGATATATACCTGATACACTTCCTCCACCGAGGCCACACCTACTCCAATGAGGCCACACCTACTAAATTTTTCTTATCCTTTCAAAGCTCCCTGATGATAAACATCCAAATATATGAGCCTATGGAGTCCATTCCCATTCAAGCCACCAAACATGTCTGTATTCTAAAGTAGCTTTAGCAACGTACAACACACACGAACCACTTGGTACCCAGGTTACACTAGAGGGTGGGTTCTTCAACCCTGGTCCCGTGTACTGTGCTCCAGCTCATTCTTCTGCTTTCTGTAATACTACCTGAACGAGTGTAGGACCTTCTGTCTTGCACAGAGGTGAACTAAAAAATGTCAATCATCTAACAGTTCCTTCAAAAACATGAAAGAGTAGTTTGTGTCTAGAGGACTCTAGGTCCTTCTCTCTTCTTTCCTCTTGTTTAGACGATGTGCCAGAAGTCACAGTACTGTGATCTGGATCGATGAGGATCAATAAGGAATTGTGGGATTCTAGGATAAGAAAGGATCAGACCACGGCACTAACAGGCTCAACCACTCTGTGGGTGTCTGGATTTGGCTGAATTGCATATCCCTTTCATGCCTTACTCATTCATTTGTAAAAACGCTGACAGACTGAAGCTAGTACAGAGGGGACGTGGGCCCGTGCTCCATGCGCTAAGTATTGGCTTTCTCTGACTTCCACACTTTTGACTTCTGCTCTTCCTGGGTTGGTTTAAGGGGATATAGTACTTTTTGTGTGTATGTTGTCCATGTATGGATGTGTGTCCATGTTTCTTTGTCTCTGTCTCTCTGTCTTTCACTGTTTCTCTATCTGTCTGTCTGACTGTCTCTGTGTGTATTTGGAAGACAGATGTGAATGTTAGTGTCCTTCTCAACCTCTCTTCACCGTAATTTTGCAGCAATTTCTCACCAAATCTGGACCTGACTTGTTTGGCTTGAGTGGCTGTCCATTTATCCTCAGGGATCCTCTTGTGTCTGCTTTCCAGGACTGGGACTGTAGATGCTTGCCCCTGTGCCTGGGTGCTTGTTTATTTACTTATTTTAAACATAAGATTCAAAGGTTCTAAATTCATATCTTCATGCTTATGTGAGAGCCATTTTTATCAACCAAGGTATCTCCCTGGCCCCAGAATAGTAGCTTTGTTTTTAAAAATCGATTTTATTACCTACTACTCACATTTACCTTATATAAAATATGAAATTATTCAAATAAACAAACAAATACATATACAGTTAGTAAAAGTAATGCTGTGTGGGCTAGTTGTAGTTATTCCTGTTTTACAAATGATTTTTTTTGCATGTCCAGTGAAGCTAGGGAGGAAAAGAAACTAGACTGAGGGGCTGGGGAGATGGCTCAGTGTCTGAGAGTGCTAAACTGCGGCTGTAGAAGACCTGGCTTGGTTCCCGGCATGCACATCAGGTGGTTCACAGCCTCCTGTTACTCCTGCTCAAGGAGCGCTCTGGGCTTTGCACAGATGCATGTATATGGTGCACTTAAGCTCATGCAGGGTGCATGTACACACACATGCACACACAGAAATGAAAGAAAATTGAGATTCTCTCTCTCTCTCTCTCTCTCTTCTTCTTCTCCTCCTCCTCCTCCTCCTCCTCCTCCTCCTCCTCCTTCTTCTTCCTTTGATCTCTTCCTGCATTATTTCCTTCTTCCCATGGTTCTAGGGTTCTTCCTTCACCTTTTTATGGGTCTAGGGCTTCAAACCAAGACTATGTACCTTCTAGGCAAAGCACTCCACCACTGAGATTCACCTCAGTTTCCTTTTCCTTTTCTCTGACCTGTGGTATTGTTACTTTGTAATGTGGGCATGGATGGATGGATACACCCCCTCCCAGGGCTCACAACATGGATGCTGATATCTGCAGATGCTGACATCTTTGGATTCTCATCCCCTTTCATAATGATGTGTTATTTACACATATTCCACACATATCCTTCTACATACTTGAATTATTTCTAGTTACTTACAATACCTAATGCAATCATTTCATAAACAGTCTATGCTGCCCATGGAATGACAGTGACTGACTTACACAGTGCTCCATTCTTTAAACAGTTTGATTGGTCTATCATTAACTTAGTTCACAGAGGTAGAGGGAAGGCCCCCTGTTCTCCATCTATCCCCTGTGTACACTCATTCCTTACTCAAGTCCACTGCATGCAGGCCACGTGTGCCATCACTCGAGATCCAATCTGCACCAGTGGGATTTGTTTAAAATACTCTCATAGGCAGACATAGCACCATAGCCAGATGTGGTGGCACTTGGAAGGCAGAAGCAGGAAGATCTTTGAGGTCAAGACCAGCCTGGTCTACAGAGAGAGTTCTGGGATGGCCAGAGAAACCCTGTCTCAAGAAAACAAACAAAACAAAACCACAAAACAAACAAACTAACCCAAACCCAAAGCCAAAAAATACCACCGCCACCAAAAAACTCTCATGTCTTGGTTGTTTGTTCTAAATCACATGCTATGACAGATGTGTGAAGTGTATGTTACCCTCTCTATGTGTGCAAATACATTAGATACTGGCTTGAAGGTCACTGGATTTATTTTTTAAAGGCTGATTTTGATCCTCATAAATGTCCCACTCTCTCTCTGCGCTGGCTAGCTGGTTAGTTTGCTTGTTTTTGTCAACTTGACCCATGACAGGGTCATGTGGGAAGAGAGCCTTAATTTGAGAAAATGCTTCCATCAGATCAGATTGTCAAGTCTGTGGACCCTGAAGAGGGAGGGTCCAGCCCACTGTGGGCAGTGTGCCAGGCCCGGGGAGGTGATTCTGGGTTGTGTAAGAAAGTAAACTGAGTGCGTCATGGGGACCAAGCCAGTAAGCAGAGCTCCTCTGTGGTTCTGCCCTGCCCTCAACAGGGCTCGGTTTAGATATGTAAGCCAGATAAACACTTCTGTTCCCTACACTGCTCTTGGTCATGGTCTTTATCTTAGCAATAGAAAGCACACTGGAAAAAAAAAAAACTCTGCAGGGCAATGCTCTGTGTAGTCAGACAGTCAGATAGGATTGCTTGATGGTCTTGGACATCCATTCTGAGTGAAATGTTCCCCGGTTTGAAATTCCGGCTCTGTTCGTCCCGTTGAAGTGCTGTAGATGCAAAGGGAAGACAACTGCAGTGCTGAGATAGCTGGGAAGCTTGTAATTATTCAGATTGTAACTATTCTTGGCTGTGGACATCTCTCAAAAAGGTACCCTGATGTGATTTCCTAATGGTAGTGGTTTGCTGAGTTGCCGGGGAGTTGGAAAAGTGGGGAGTGTGTTTATAAAGCTATTGTTGAAGTCAGCAGCAACACGGACACTTTTCACAGCCTCTCGGCAGTCGGTTACCCTCTCCTTCTTCACCTCTTCTCCCTTTCCTGTGCTCCCAAAAGATGACTTGACACCCAAGCTGGGCCTTCTGCAAGTTCAAGCTTCCTATTTCTGTTGGTTGGAGTTTTATTTCAGATGCAAGGGCATTCTTAGCACTGGCCTTAGGAACACGGCCAGAGCGCAGAAGCAGCCCCTGCACTCTACAAGGCCAGCAACAGAGAATTCCTGCATTAGACTTTAAAAAGCCCTTAACTTGTATCCACAAGGCATCCAAGGTCACCAGCCATAGTAAACACAGTGGGCATTCTCCTGCCATCAGAGTCCAAAATGGGGCCCAGGGAGATGGCTCAGCAGTTAAGGGCATGTACTGTTCTTTCAAAAGGCCTAAATTTAGTTAGCACCCATATTGAACAGCTCGTAACTACCTGTAACTCCAGCTCCAGGGAAACACATACATGCACACATGTACACATACTCACTGCATGCCAACACACACACACACACACACACACACACACACACACACACACACCATTAAACATAAAAAAATCTTTTAAGAAGGAAGTAGAAAATGTTAGTAGCATAAAATACAATTTTCAAGTGCGACTCTCACTTGAGCCTGATCAGGCCTCTTCTGGAGAGAAGCCTGAAACACAGCGATGGGCCCTCCACCTCGGCTTTCTGATTAGCACACTCAGCGCAGGGGCAAAGTCCTTTGTATTTCTGTTTCCCAGGTGATGCGTAGCTTCTGGCTTAGAGACCATACTTTGAGAGCTGGTGCCTTAAATATTTACCTAATATAAACCAGTTATGTGTTTTCTCTCCTGTGCTTCCATTGAGAAAAACATGAGTGGTAAACATACACACACACACACACACACACACACACACACACACACACACACACAAAGAAAGAAAGAAAGAAAGGAAGAAAGAAAGAAAAAGGAAGCAAAGGACCTAGAATTCGCTGAGCACCGGCAGTATTTACAGTGTGCCAGGTACCTTCCAGGATACCGTGCGCATATTATCCTAGACGTTCTCAGAGCCATGCTGCCCAGTGGTCCAGGATTATTTATCGAGTATCATGCAGTGTGCTGTGCAAGGCTGTAGGGGACATGGAATGGACGAGAGGGGCATAGTCCTTCCCTCACAGTTCCTCTACATCATCAGGAAAGACATGTAGCGACAATAATCACGGGGCAGTTGGACTTATCTATACAAAAGGGAAGCATGGAGATAGCCAATAACTTGGCTGTAATTACACTGGGCCCTGGATACATGAGACAAAGACAAAGACCATTTTACCCAAAATGCACAGTCCTCCTCTTAAAACAAGGCTGCTCAAACATTTGAGTTTCAGGCCCCTTCCCTCTCCTGAAGTTAGCAAAGACCTCAGTGGAGTTTCGTTCATGTGTGTTGCTAGTGTTAATATTTGCTGTATTAGAATTAAAGACGCTTACTGTTTGAGAATTGCTGTATTCAACCTGCTTCAAATCCTATCACCTTTCCTAGACCCTGAGTCTTCATGTTTAGTGATCTTTGGAGCCATTAAAGATGAGAAACGTCTCATTTTAAGCACAAGGCTCTGTCTTACACCTTTGCGTGCCTGCCTTCTCTAGTGATTACGATTTCCTAAGCAGAAGGCTGACCTGCTTTGGAACTGTGCTTTGCATTATTAAAGCATTTGTTTGTATAAAGGGAAGGCAAGAGTTAAAGTGTTGATCACAGGTCAAATCAAGACATGGCTTTGTTATCCATTGAAAGAACTCAGTCCTAGCTGAGGGCACTTAGAAAAGTAACAACCCACACAAGTTTGCTATGTGTGTTGCATCCATGTCCCCCAGGGTACGTGCCATTGCAAGGGAAGCCCAGGGTAGCTGTCTGAGGGATCATTTCTGCTGCTTCAGTACATCGAGAGAAATAGACGAATGGCGAGCCTTAAGAGAACCGGAGGTTTTTCTACATTGCTCCCAACTGGTTTGTGTTTAATCGTGGGTTAATGTCTGAAACGCTACATGTCCCCATCATTTTAATTCCTTATCTGGTGGCAAAGAGGGATTCTAGTAGATATTTTCCTTTGACGCGTAATGGTCCGTGGCTGTTGAGTGGGGCTGCTGCTCTGGCTGATTCTGAGTGCTTTATGGTGTCATTAAGAGTTACTGAGCAAAACCAACCCAATCGGAACTGATACGATTCAGTGTGGTTCTCAGTGGATGATCAATGGATTCAAATCTCCTTCTGCCTTTATAGAGACAAGTGAACATGGGATTCTTTTTTTTTTTTTTTTTTGGTTCTTTTTTTCGGAGCTGGGGACCGAACCCAGGGCCTTGCATTTCCTAGGTAAGCGCTCTACCACTGAGCTAAATCCCCAGCCCCGAACATGGGATTCTTTAGCGGTAACAGCTCCTTGGATGAGAAGTTAGGGAGAAGGGGAGGTGGCCGTCATCCGACTGTGATCTTTTTGACACTGAACATCTGGATTGCTGGCTCCCGGGGCAGCTTTTAAAATGTTTATCCAGATGTTTTGTGTCACAGGCACGATCCATCACACAAATAAACGGACCCACAAAGGGTGATGCTATGTGGTTATTTGTCATTGTTAGTGGAAGCTAAAATCCACCAGTTGACCTCAGGCTGTTTGAATCCTTTGGCTTGGTACCTGTGTGTACAGGGGGGAGGAGAGGATACGCTTGCAGGAATAATCATTCTGGCAAACTACACCTCCTTGTCATGTCACATCAAGCACGAGTCTGGGATTTGTCCCATGAGGGCCATCTCCTTAAAACTCTTTTAACCGAGTGCCTCAAGCTGTTTTAAGATGTGAGCAGTTTGGTCAGACGTCTGAAGCTCCCGAATCAATAGGCTCGGGTGAGCAGTGTACACCCTCGCTCTACATGACGAGCCCTCTTAGACTGGCAGCTAGGATGCATGAGAACCCCCTTTCTCCTGAAGGCACAAGCACAGGAGACAGCTGGGCTCTCTTTCCCCTTTTCTATCCACTCCTGCCTGATGAGATGCCCATGCTCACCCTACACATCCCCTCCGTTTGGGGAAGCCCAGGCATGAACTTAGAGCCTTCAGCAGAAATGAATGGGAGTCGTTTTCCATGGAGAAGAGACAGTGAGAGAGATGTGTGGTACTGGGTAATTGCATGAGAACATTGTCGTCCAGGATCAGAATGCCCAGGGAAGCTCAATGCTTAGTTACTTGGAAGGCAGTATCTCCCCTTCTAAGCCTGGGTGGCCCAGGGACAATCCCTTCATGATTCTTACTCCTTTCCTATGTTTGAAACAAATCCCAATGGCTGGCTGTGACATAGACCCTTAATGTTCTATTCTGTGTTCAAGAGAAGTTTGAGGTGAAACAAGAAAAGCTTTAGGCAACTGAGGATCTGCTGTTCCTGAAAGTTATTATCTAACACCAACTATTAAAGCAGGCCAGCAAACTATAGGCTGTGATCAAACTGGTTTTTTTTTTTTGTAGAGGTTTCCTTCTTCTTCTTCTTCTTCTTCTTCTTCTTCTTCTTCTTCTTCTTCTTCTTCTTCTTCTTCTTCTTCTTCTTCTTCTTCTTCTTCTTCTTCTTCTTCTTCTTCTTCTTCTTCTTCTTCTTCTTCTTCTTCTTCTTCTTCTTCTTCTTCTTCTTCTTCTTCTTCTTCTTCTTCTTCTTCTTCTCTTCCTCTTCCTCTTCCTCTTCTTCTTCCAAATCAAGTTTCGTAAGAACATAGTCATACCCATTCCTATACATAGTTCCTTCACGTGACAATGACAGAGCTGAAAAGCTGTGATACACACTAACCCACTCCTGCACTCTAAATTCCTATTGAAAAAGTCTATGAAGCCTTGTGCTTGAGGTTTCTCGATCTGGCCATTCCCTGTCAGGGAAAGTACACATTGTGGAAATGTCCAGGGGAATAGTATCCTGGAATCCAGCCGATGGGCCAGATAGCTAAGTGCCTGACCTTGGTTGTTATTTATTGTGTGTCTCTTGCACTCAGTAGGTACTTAGTTGACTCTCTGACTCTAGATTAATGATTTGCTATTCATGTTTTATCCTCCCATTTATAAAATCGAAATATCTTATTTACTCTCTAGTGGGATATTGTGTGTGTGTGTGTGTGTGTGTGTGTGTGTGTGTGTGTGTATGGCTACTCTGTGAGGGAGGAGAGGAATAAGCAGGAACACCCTGGTGCATCCGGGACCCAACCTGCTCAAGCAACAGCCGCTGTCTCCTGAGTCGCAATCTGTCAAACTGACTTAGCATCAGCTTGACTTATTGGACGGACACAAAAGCATGAGCGTCTGCTGTCACAGGGTCTCACCTGGAGAGAAACATGGAATTTGGGAATTGCCACAATCCTGCCTGACGCTTGTTCTGAGCATATCTAGAGAGATGGGGAGAATGTTTATTGCGTGTATCCAGTAGTTCTCTGGGTTAACGGTCCCCTGCCATCATGTACTTGGAGTACCTAAGGTCCTTTGACTCATGTGTCAAAATCACAGGTGGAAATAAGATTCCTGTAGTTTCGAAAAATTACTGGGAGGACGACTGTTATAAAATCATTACTCGTTAGGAGAGGAGAGGGGCAGATGTGGTGGTGAGGGTAGCCTGTGGTGATGAGAGTAGCCTGTGGTGGTGAGGGTAGCCTGTGGTGGTAGGGGTAGCCTGTGGTGGTGGGGGTAGCCTGTGGTGGTGAGGGTAGCCTGTGGTGGTGAGGGTAGCCTGTGGTGGTGAGGGTAGCCTGTGGTGGTGAGGGTAGCCTGTGGTGGTGAGGGTAGCCTATAGTGTGCTCTACACAGAAGAAAGTGAGGCTGGTCTTCCTGGGAGGCAGGCTGTGTTCTACAGAGAACTCAGGGTAGCTGACTCCTAACTCAAAGAGTGCGCTGTGCCCACTTCAGGAACTGGAGTTCCCACTGCCCTCTCTCCGGAGGAGACAGCCGGGCTTCCATCTGCTCGGCTTCATAGATTTGACCATGGAGTTATCATTTATTAATTCAGACATTTAGGAGGCAGACACACTGGCTCAGCTGAGGGGGGAGCAGAGCCCCGGTCTTAGCCTCTGTATTAGACTATGAGGCTGCAGGGTTTTCCTAGCAGTCACTCCGACCTCCGAAGCACTGAGTGGAGAGAGCAATCCAGCTGGCCTCCTGTTTGTGGTAAGTGACTCACTCCCTGTGCAGGACGGATGGCTGAGAAGGCAGACTGTGAAGCGCCCTGGGCTGAGGCTGGGGAACCTTCTCCTAGGCTCTTGACTTAGTCGTGTAGGACCCTGGCTACGTTATCTCATTTGGAAAAAGAAACCTAGAGAGGTGCATTTTAACTCTTGGACTCTTAAGTTCCAATTTGCAATTGGCTTACTTTGGAGAGCCATGGTGGTGTGGGAATGGGCTTAATGATCCCAGGTTTGAACGGCCTTGCCCACATATGCTAGGAACTGGCAGGTACGAACAGACATACAGGCAGACAGATAGTCAGGCGTAAGGTGTGTTGCTTGAATAGATTGTGTTGTCTTTCCAGTTGAGAGGTAGCTATAACTTGGGCTTTTTGTATCTGAGAATTTTTCACCTTTTTAGAATTTCCAGACACTATCACACACGGGATTAGCGGCAGAGAGATAAGGCGTGCTTCTGTGATAGCCCAATATAGTGACCCCATGGTGTCAAAGAAGAGCGTGAGGACAAATTTTTCTGAACCCCAAGTTTCCCACTGTTGCTTGCATCATTCCGTTTTACAAGGCACAAAGAGGAACCCAAAGAATCTGAGTTTGAACCTCGTCTTTTCACATACAAGCCCTAACAATGGACACCTCACTTTATTTATTTTGGGGAGGATTCTATCTCAGGCAGATGTAATATTACTTTGAATCACAATCTGGGAAGCGTCTCCGAAGGATTTAAGACCTAAGCGAGATCTTACTTTGAATCACATTTGTTTAACTTTCTGGTGTCCCACGGATATATGAATATCTCTGTTACCGTGAAGGGCTGTAAAGCTGTTCTTATGATCAAGGTAGAGCCTTAGTGGGGAAAGGTCGCTGTTATTTTGTAAGAGCCAGGATCATTCTTGTAGCTTGGAAAGGAAGACGCTCATCTTTGAGCTCACGCTGTTGACCTTGTTTGTCAATGTTGATCCTAGCATCATGAGCCCCCGAGCCCTCCCTTGCGGCTTGTTTCACAGTGTAGTGTACAAAAAGGAAGGTAATAGAGGAAAATCTTTTAAAGATAAGACACGATTCATAAAGGCGACAGCCGTGCCGTGTGTGAACAGTGATTAGCGGAGTCTGCAAACTACTTTTTAAAAACAAAGCGATAAGGCAGATTTCCCATTATTCCGGGTGTCGGTGCTTGCTCAAGTGCGTCGTCGTCCTCCTGGTTTGTCTCAGCTTTATTTCATTCCGGAACAATTGAATCAGTCTTCATGTGCCCAGTGGTGCTACTGGGGCTTAAATATTTCAGAGACTCCTGGTTATCCTTCAATTTTAGGAATCAGGACGATGAGGCGGTACACAAAAAATCAGAATCTCCTTTACGCCCATGGGCGGGTTTGTAACTGGGATGGTTTTGCCAGGCTGGTCCACCTGAGAATGGTTCACTTAATTCAGACGGGGGACCAGCCTAATGAAGACTCACAAGTTTGAACAGTTTTCCCTGGCAGACAGTGGCTGTGTCCGTAGGGCTGCTGAGCACAGGCAGACAGACAGGCAGTCAAACAGGCAGGCAGACTTATTTCTGAGATGAAGAGGGTAGGTTTCAAAATGGAGTTATTTTAGCAAAAATGGTGTAATCCTAGAAAATGCTTTACAAAACAAACCAGACAAAAACCAAACAACAACAACAACAATAACAAAAATAACAACAACAACGACAACTCTGTTTTGTTTGGTAAAGTAACCATGTGCTGTCTCTTTGCATGGTTGAGACTTTACCCATACAGAGCACAGAGTGGGGACTCTCAGACCTTGTTTGGGTCAGAAGCTCCTCGTTAAAGATGCTCAAAATCAGACACACATAGTCCCAAGTCTACAGCCAGTGTTTCAGGGGTTCACACACCTACCTAAGGTAGACACTATCTCCTTTTCCCTTTAAAAGCCCCTTTCTTATCAGTAAGTGTGTTCCTCATGAAAAATGTCTTTAAATAAAAAAAGCATGCTAGCATTTCTTATGTTGTGGCACTCGTTAGAGAGAAAGGGGCTCAGTGAGCTGAGGACCTCGTGGGGACCTGAGCTGCTCTGTTTTAGATCAATGAGCCATATCTTTATAGGTTTTGGGCACCCGTCTGTCCTTATGGTTGTGGGCCTTCTTGTCCCTAGTCTCTGGGTCCTCATGGTTAGGTAAAGAAGGGATGTCACAGTCTAGGGGACTTGGCAGGGAGGGAGTCATGAATTCATGCCAATGAGTATCTGAGAATCCTCAAAGGCCCTTGCCCTGCCCGCCCCATGGAGCCTCTGAGCCTGGATTCCCTGACGGGCTGCTCAGGAAGCCAGTGGACTGAGGGTGTCATGTGATTCCTTGGGACTAATAAGGGGAGAGGACCTCCCATCACAGCTCCTGGTAGAGAGCCAGGGATGCCCTGGCTTTTGCCCACATATTCTTCAGTGCTCTGTACCTTGGGTTATGAAGCAGGGCTTCCCAGGGCTGACTCCTGAAGATCTATGACTCCCTACTCATAGGAGAAGGTGTTAGCCAGCAAGGCACCAATCTAGTAGTGGGAGTCATCCACACACAACCTTCTGTAGGTGTGCCAACAAGCTTGAAACTAGGTGCAGTGTGCCCTGCAAGGCAGCAAGAGCCGTTTGGGAAGTCGAGAAAGAACGAGAGTAAAAATGGAAGACTCAGAGGCACAAGGGTAAGACCTTTCTTCACGCCTTTCGCGTTTCCCCACGCCCTCTCCTCTCTGGCTTCCTTCCACTTCTCTATCTTTACCTCCATTTTCTTTCCTTCCTTCTGTCCTTCCCTTTCTTGTCCCCTTGCTATTCATCATCTATTTTACTCTTCTCTCTTTCCTTCCTTCCGTCCTGTCTTGCCTCCTTCCTTCACTTCATGCCATAACAGCTCTACCTTTTCTGTTGCCGAGGGAACGTTTATTTTTTTGTCCCGAGTTAACCTCCATCTCTTCTTTTCCCGGCTTGTGTTCCTTGACCACTCAGCCAGCTAGTAGATATTGAATGTCTACTATGAGCTGGTACCTTAGAAAAAAGGTTGAAATGGCGCGGGGCTCTCCAGAGTGTTAAGATTCAATTCTGGAGGGTTGGTGCAGATACAGGCAAGACAAAATAATCGCTGTGGTTATGTAATCGTGCAAAGCTATAACTAGAGACGATGCAAGATGATTCTGGAAGCCTTGCTAGATGAGCTGCAAGAAGGGAACACTCTTTGATGGGGTACGTGAATTTAAGAAAGCCTGTTAGACAATGAATGTGAGTTTAATTTCCACGTATTATTAATAATTAGCGGAGAGATAAAACCCCAGGCCTGGGAGGGAATGACTGTGGATAAAATCTCCATGTTGGTGACCTGTATCCTTGTCACCTACACTTTCCATAATAAACTATTATCCTCCCTCAGGCTCCGTTGGCTGCCTAGCTTCCCTTCAGTCCTGGGCATGGCTGTAGTTCTCCCCAGATGTGATTTCACTTCAGCTGGTGACAGGTTCAGGGGATTAACCAGTCCATACCAACTCTAGTTGGTCAGTGGATTGGTCCATTTGCATAGTGATTGGGAAAATCACGTATATAGAAAGAGAACCTGAAGGAAAACATGGTAATGGAGCCCTAGCCTGTAGTAGAAATTCCAACCCAGATTTCTGTCAGATCTTCCTGTAACCAAAGCTCTCAAAGCTGTAGTTTGACTACCTAGAGACCCCAGGAAGGCTGGATGCCAAGACTTGGGTCAGAAATATTAATTTGGCTAGCTTGTGTCTGGCATGTCATTGGACTCTTTTTATCCAGTGGGAGAACTTGAACCCAAGACTTTTCATGTGCTAGGTGAGTGTAGTATCACTGAGCTATGACCTTCCCCTCTTGTCTCTTTTTGGTTCCAGCACTTAGGAATTGAAAAGCTTAGACTGTCTTGCTTTCTGCGTTGCCCAGTTCCGTAGGTCAGAAAAAGTCTCCGGTTTTATGTGTTTGCTCACATGTACATTTAATCTGCATTTGTGGTTTTCATAGTGGACACATAACTGAGACTGATTCGAATTATATGGCTTTTCAGCATCTCTAACCCACAGAAAGCAATCTCACTACTACTGTCACAGCTGTGAGTGAGATTAGCGAGTCTGAAGATGAGACAGTATGCTGTACAAATAAATATGCATCTGGGTCATCAGAGCGTTGTCGCATCCCCGAGGACCCGAGAAAAGTCTGTGGGAAAGGCAGATTGATACCTACAGCTATGGCAGCCACATACATTTTTGCTTGGGATAAGGTGACTATACAATATGAAGAGGGTACCAAGGTGCCAATTTCCTGTTACAGAGAAAACAGAACATTAAATAAATACTCAACAGGAGTACGCACTGTGGGTAACACTGTGCTGATGAGCCCTGGTCCGGGTTCTTGTCTGTGCCTCTTTCTGTGGAAGTGCTTATGTGAAATCTAGCTGAGATATTGCATATCAGCCGAGCTAGGGACGGTGACGATTCTAAGTTTATTCCCTCCGAGGCTGGCATTTCTCTGTGATTGTTCCATGTGACGCCGGAGAGCTTAGCTTTACTCTTAGCATTGCTTGGGAGACAGAGGGTACTTGAGGACTCCTCTGCTCATGACCTTTGGATTTTGGCCCTGAAGCAAAGGAAATAATCCCTTTATCAAATATTTGCTGGCTGCTTGGAATATAAATGTTCTCACTGCTACATTTTCATTGATTATTGAAATGTTCACACCTCACACCGCCGATGATATATGTGCTGGCCGTGGGTTTGTGGGTCTGTGGAGTTCCTAGAGTTTGTCCATGTTTTGCCTCCTTTGATTTCTTAGGTGAGACCTGGCTGAAAGGGTGGCCTTGTAGAGGAAGGAAGGGGGCCGAGGTCCTTGGTGATGCGTGTAACCCATCATGTGTTAGGATGGGGTCATTAAAAGGTGATGGAAGACCGCGCTCCTCCCCGTGTTATAACGCAAGGAAACGGAAGCTCAGTGAAGGGAGATCACTTGGATTAACTTGATGTGGCAGACTAAAGCTAAGTTAAGTTGATGAGTTCAAGGCTAGCCAGGGCTACAGATGGAGACCCATCCTAATGGAACAAACACAACAATAAGAAGAGTTAAACCAGGATCCAAGCATGGACTCTTTGGTATCCTCAAATAAATAAATTAAACCCTTGTTTTCAGTTGTGAAGCTGCATCAGACAAAGGGTGAAATGGTAAAGAAAACGAATATTTGGTTAGCAGAGTGAATTGACTTTTGTTCCCAATTTGACTAGAAGTAAATTAATAGAAATTTCAAGAAAATCTTTAAACTATAGAATATTCTTTAAAGAATACAGAGATTTTAAATATATATATATATATGTATGTACATATATATATATATAATTTTAAAATATTCCTGGTTAAGTAATGACAGATTTACTGCACATTATATTATCATAATGTCATATAACAACTTCAGAGGTGTATAATAGTAAGAAAAGCAAGCTTAGCCAGCTGATCAAAGACTGCCCAATGACTATTTCTATTTTCTGTTTCCAAGACCAGTGTTTTAAAAAAAATCAACAAATTAAATGGTTTAGGAAATAGAAAAGAAAAATATGGAAGAAATACTAGTTCAGGGCACACGGTCATAACTCCAGCTCCAGTTTATTTGATTTGGTGCCAGGTACCAAACTGGGGGCCTAGAGGGTTGGTTCTGGGAAACTTCTCCCTTCTTGAACCCCCTCACATGGTTTGATATTGCCTTCTCCTGCTCCTTACCCCACAGCGTGATCCCTGAACTTCTCAGATACAGGGTCATAGGACAAGGGGTAAGAATGTGGAGGGGGATAGGGCAGGCCTGGGGTCAATGTGCTGGATCCATGTTCCCATGGGTAAGGCTCAGACATTTCTGTCTGTAGGCATATTCCCAACGTCTTCAACATGAGGTAGCTGTACAAAGGCTTTCTTCATCCTCTCTCCTCCTACTTTCTTTTTCTCCCCTCCCATCCAGATGATCAGGGCTGAAAATATTGTTTTGGAAAGACAGTAGACATCTGGGAGTGACTTGTTTTCTGTGAGAGGCTAATGCCACATGTACTATGAGTTTATCAGTGTGACACAAGCTATGTCATTTTGAGCAAACCCCTTTCTATAGACAGTGCGAGGTAGCTCTCTGCTGACTCTCTGTGGGGAATTCTCTTGCTCAGACTTGCCTGTATCCAGCTGCACTCATGGGTCCTATATTGTCTGTGGCTGCCTTTCAGATGGAGGCCATATTGCTCTTGAAGTCCCGGAAAATGTTATCTAGCCATTTATAGAAAAATTGTCTTGATATTTAACATTAAAAAGTTGATTGTAAAGGAAGAGGAGGGAGTCTTGTCAGGATAATTTGGGGGCCGTGGTCAACGGGTTTCCACAGATGGAGAATCTAAGGGACGTGATCGGATTAGTAAAGGAATGGTAAGTGTCCTGTAGGAAACAGGACAGCAAGGCACTAATGACAAGACTTTTGTCACAGGCTCCTGCCACCTGAGCTTTGGGTTGGAAAAGCTGCTCTAATTCCATTGAGTTCATCCCTAATAATATGCCAAATTTTTTTTCAGCACAAAAGTCACATAAAATAAAATACTTCAGCGACAGGGAGCTGAATAGATTTCTTTCAAATGAAGCTCTGTTCTCCCACAGCTGGGCCATGCCGGCTTTTCACAGTTTCAGAACAAAACCATCTTGTGGGATTTGACCTTGAGTTTTTAAGCATTGATTGTGGACCAGATGATTAGATTCCCCTGCCCCAGCAACCAGAGTCCTTTTCATCACTTTGCATGCATTACCATCCCCCACCCTCCAGGCAACCCGTCCTGTATAAAAATGTCCTTAAGGAACCCAAGCCTGGCAAGCTCTCTCATATCACCCCCTCTGTCATTAAAGACACCAAAGTGAGTGAAGATTATTAACAAGGAAGGGTGAGCTTTGGTCAACAATTCCTGCTCTACAAAGACATAAAGCATTAGGCACTATTTACTTTCCAGATGTGGCTGTGTTGTCTGCATTAAAAGGTCATTAGTGTGAGCCCAGCTCGATGCCAAGTCGTTATCGCCATTCAGAGCAAACCTCTGCTGGGGTTTGTCTCCTGTAGGCTCACCAGTCACTTGGTCACCAGCTGCTGGGGCTCCTTTAGAAATGTCAGGAGATGGAACCTCTCTGAAGGAAGTGGGCTGCTAGGGGGTGGGTCCTGAGATTTGATTGACTCCTGACTGTGGATCCCAGGTGATCCGCTCCCTTCTGCCTCTGCCATCAGACCTTCCAGCCATGATTCCTGATCCTTCCTTCTTAATTCATGATCTTGCTAATGAGTAAACTCTTCTTTCCTTAAGTTCTTTTCCCAGTTATTTTTGTCACAGAGATGAGAAGAGTGAGCAGAGATGGGAAGAGTAAGGAGCACGCTTTCTCAGGGCACAGGTGTCCTGTCTGCTCTCTGAAGTGTCTGGGACACTTAGACTCACAGGTAATCAGGGTTGCCCTGTATAAGCAGTCAGCACTGCTCCCGTGGACACAAGGAGCTCTATGGGCTAGCAACACTCCTGACCTTGCCTCTCCGTGGCCCTCTGTTTCACTGTGAGGGGGAAATCAGGCTCAATAGTTTCCAAGGCATCTTCTAACTCTTTGATTCGGAGGCCTTCTGAGGCAGTGTGGGCAGTCCTCCTCACCGCCCTGTGGTGCTTCCAGGCCTGAGGTGCCTTTGAAGTCAGCAGGGAAAGCAGTGGGCCAGGAAATCCCTGGGGCTGGAGAGAAGGGAGCTCTTGGGGTTGCTCTAAGGACAGGACTAGAGGCTAGAGGTGTGGGACTGGCATGCATCAGATCACAGGCAGATGTGGCTGAGTCGGGGCTAATTTTGCCCAGCTTCGGAACAAAGGAGAGAGGCTGCAGGCATCTCATATGACAGCCTTTCCTGTCTTACTCAGGCCACCCTCGGCTAACGCTTGGACTTTGCAGTCACACCTGGACTCAAAAGTGTTCAGGTACTTAGACTAAGGAAAGGGACAAAAGTCATTAGAACAGGTCACTGAGGGCTGTAAGTACACAGTGCTAGGGCTCCCCTGGCTAGAGCCAAAGAACCCTCTGTGAAGAGAAATAGCAAGTCTGAGCAGACTCAACTCTCAGTTCCCTTTGCATTCGGAAGAAAAGTATTTAGCCCCCAGCATTCAGTTCGTCAAACCAGATAAAGACTTTGTGCTGAGCAGTTTATCATGCCATATAATTGAACCTCATGCCAGGTTGGGTTTGCCTTCAGTCAAGGGACAAATGGAAACCCTCTGAAGTCAGGTTCCCACAGCTGTCAAGTTGGAACATTCTGCTGCTCAAATGCAAACCCAGATCTTAGAGCAGACTAGAGTGCGCTCTTGCTTCCAAAGTACATGTCTAAGCCTAAATGCTGCTGCTGCCGCCGCTGTAGGCTACTGAGAGAGCAAGTGCCTCACTTTTCATGTTAACCTAGCCCGGGGTTCTCAGTCCCAGCTCTGACATTTCAGGTCACTGAACTATCTGTTATTGGAGGCTTCCCTGAGCATCCCGGGATGTCTGTGACACCATCCCTGGCCTCTAACTCATATGGTGCCAGTGGCAGGCCCTTCTCCCCCAACGCTATCACTCAGTGATACCAGCATCCAAATTCTGAAGACTTTGCAGAATCCCAACCTTGCATCAACAAAACGAGGATCAGTCACATGACCCAATGTCCATTCGCCATCCAAAGAAAAATCTATATATTATTTTTTAAAAGCGGCATTCCATTTTGTTTTCTTTTATACCAAAATTCTATTGCTAATGACTTAACTCCCTCTCCCTGCCTGGCTGAGATCCTGGCGTGTGTCACTGGGAAGCCTTTGCCTTCCTGGCAGCCTCCCAATTCTCTCAAACACGTTCTCTTTGAAGCCTGGAGCCTCCTAAGGAAGTATTAAGAGCCAACCAACTATGAAAGTGGCGTGCTCTTCTCTTGGCTAAGTGCCTCTGCTCAGGCAGTAAAATGTTTCAGTGGCATGAACATATGGCCTCAACATGGCCTCTGAGAGCCATGCTGGGAGGTTAACAAGCGTGGAGGAAAAGGAGACAAGGTTGTGCTATGCTCAGAAAGCTGACAGAATAGGACCGCCCCTTCCTTAGGAGGACTGGACTGGACTTCCTTGGGGTACTTGATTCTGTACAGTTCATGTTTTGTGTGCGATAGGGCTAGTACCTTGGCACTATCGTGCACTGTTCCTTTAGCAGGGCTTGCTCTAGACCCTGGCATCTGCCACAGAGAGACTTGGAGCAGCCATGTAGCCCAGCATCAGTGCTAGGTCTGACTCCAGGCAGACACCCACCTTCCACTAGGCAAAAGGATGCAAGCTATTCAGCAGCCAGGCACTGCATTCCGAGTGCACAGGCTCTGAGGTGGCATCCATCAGTTTGGAGACTCCGAGCAGACACTTAGCCTAGAGCATTGGTCAGAGGTCAGCTGTGCAGGCTGCAGAGTAGCCCAGGTTAACAGTTCCAGGATGAACAAGGCTCACAAAGCTCGTCGGCATATTCTATCCTAAAAGCATATGGACTATGTATGAAGCTTCCCTGTCCTACCAGGAATGAGACATCTTCCTCCTGGGTGCCGTCAACAAGGCACGTTGCTAATGGGTGTTTGTAAATGAAATGGATTTTGTCATCGTCATCATTTTCTGTGTGAATGCCGACAGGGGATGTACACCATGGTGTTTGTGTGGAGGTCAGAATACAACCTCGTCTGTCTTTACATCTTATGTGGGTTTTATTAATCAAAAAGGTTAGCAGGCCTTCATGGTAAACACATTTATACAGTGGGCCGTCACATCGGTCCTATAATGGATTCATTTCATGGAATTTATTCTGAGAGCATGTTTTTTTGGAATAAGTAAGGACCCTCTGGAAATATGTTCCCCCTCTTCACTTCTTTTTGAAGTGGGGTCTCACACAGTCCAGGCTGGCCTTGAACTCCTGTCTACCTAAGAATGGTCTTGAACTCTGACTCTCCTGCCTCCATGCCTGGGTGCTGAGTTTACAGGAGCGAGCTGCCAGCTTTATACATTACACACACACACACACACACACACACACGTGGAATATTCGCCTCATTTCATGCTCAGGACTGGTGAGGATGTTCTGCGTCTTAAGTGCTTTCTTTTGGTAAGACTTCTGAAGTATTTTTCACATTAAGTCTCTAGGAGCTCCAGCTCTTCGTTCATTTCACAAGTAAATAAAGTCAATAAAGCACCTACTGTGTGCCAAGCACTCACCCAGGTGCTTTGGATTCAGCAGTGAAAATAAGCACCAATCTTTTATTCCTTCCTTCCTTCCTTTCTCCCTCCTTCCCTCCCTCCCTTTTTCCTTCCTCCCTCCCTCCCTTTCCTTTATAAAATAAAGTGTTTTTAAAAATCTATTTTAGTGTGGTAAGGGACACGTGTACATGTATGTGTGTTAACCTGGGCATGCTCATGTAGAGGCCAGACGTCAATATCTGATGTGTTCCCAATTGTTCTCTGCCTTATTTATTTATTTTTGAGGCAAGATCTCTCACTGAACACGGAACTCACCGAATTGCTAGACTGGCCGGCTAGCAATCCCCACTCCCCATATTTTTTTTTTTGTCTCTTACTCCTCAGTGCTAGAACTCTGCCTTATACTTGCCTTTTATATAGGCGTTGGGGATTCAAACTCAGCTCCTCAGGCTTGCAGAGTGATGATTTCACTCACTGCCCTGTTCCCTCATCTCACTTCCCAGGAACACGTGTGCCAAGTGTGGTTCTGCTATGCCTCCAGGAGTCTGGTGTTCAGCTGTGGTTAGGGCATCTATGAACAAACTGTGCCCCATTCAATCTGAGCTGGGTGCTGGAGGAGAATGAGTGCACCGAGAGCAGAGAGTCTGGAACCCAGCCTCAGTGGTGGGTGGACTGGATAACTGATACATGAGCAATTAATTTGGAGACTGAAAAATGCAAATTCGTGACAGGCGTCATGACAATCTAAGAATTTTCAAATACATTTCTGGGTGAGAGAATTCATTAAGGCTTACCAGGGGATGTCAAGGCGTGGTGCCTGGAACATACTCTGTAAACATTTGCATGAATGAACAGTTGAGTGAGGAGAAGAAGCTGCCATGTAGAGTTGCATGTGCCTTGTACCGCACATCTCGAGGGCACCCCGTTCAGATAGGAGAGCTAACGTACAGGCCACCCGGCCAGGTACAATGGCTTTATTCAGCGTCTTGTTCAGTATCAGCAAATCCTTTATATGTCCCAACTACCACTTCAGGGATATTTCCCTCTGCTGTGCCAGAAGTGAGACCAGAGAGGTCAATTCTTCCCTGGGTTCATAAAGTATTTCAGGGAGGGGGTCTCGATCAGAACAGATGCGTCTAACACAGAGTTCCTACATGGGGAACGGGATGAAACAGTCCCTGGAGTGCGATGGAGTCATGGAAGCATTTAGGTCTCTGGGGCTCAACAGGAAGACTCTGAGATGGTGATTTCCCAGGTCTTAGGTTTCCTGGTATAAGTTCAAGAGCCCTTTGTTGGGTAAATTCGTGCAACTTGTTTTCTGTCTGGAAGGCTCCGTCTGCTGAACTCTTTTTCCTCCTTTTCTCAAAAGACTTCAGAAAGATTCAAGAAAACACCAGCCGATGGAGGTTCTGGGCACGCCACAGGCTCTGTTGGGGATTGAAGGGTAGCAGCAGAAGTGGGGGAGATCAGAGTCAACTCCAGCGAGTGATTTCTGTGAGAACTCACTTTGAATATCTGACCTTCCTCAGAGTCAGCAGTAAAGAAGACATGTGATATATCGGGCTAGCCTTGGCTTCTCTTAATTCTGATAGCCTGTGCTTATAAATAGGCCCTTACACTTTCAGTCCTGTTCATCCTCCTTGAGGAAATCAGAAAGAGTCAAGCAAAGAGCCCCACATGTGATTCCTTGAATCACCTCAAAGACCCTGAGAAGTAGGTTGCCTGTCTGAGATCTGGGGGTGTCACACCCAGTGAGACTGTGGGAAGCCACTCTTTAATGAGTCCCCTTATTCATCGGGACCATTTAATCGATTCTCAGTAAACACCCAGCACACTGAGCTCCCGGGGCCACAAAAGGTAAAAAGACAGGCTTTTGTCATACTGGGAAAGTGTGGATAGGGATGGAGATGACCTTGAAGGTTCGGTGGATTTCGGGAGGGTGCAGCATTCCTTTTGTGGACACATCTAGCTCCATGTGCTGTGACCATCTCTTCAAATGGCAGAGCCTGTGGAGCCTTAGAGAGAATCTACCTACAGGGCTGAACACGTCTCATGATGCTTTTTTGGGGGGCGGGGGGCTGGTCTTCCTAATGAAAATGGGGAGACTGAGGCAAGAGATGTCTGTTGCTAATTTACATGCTAGTATTGCATGTTCTTTGTTTTCTCTCTTCAGACTAACTCCTGTGTAACGTGTGCACTTTATACAGTATGAGTTCTCATGGCCTTGGCTATTTCCTTAGGCAGCAGGAAGGCTGTGCTCTGGTAATGCAGGTCATACTCCCTGCCCATAGTTAGTAAGCACTTACTCTGTCACTGGGCTCGATTTTATGTTCTTAGAGCGCTCCAGGGAGGAAGAAGGTATTGCCTTCTCCCCATTTGACAGATGGTAAAGTTGAGGCCCACAGAGACAAAAGCATCTCCACAATGGCACAGTTGTTAGAAATGCCCGCCTATGTATTTGTGTGCAGTGGGGTATGTATGCATGTATATTTGCAGGTATTCACGAGGAGATCAGAGGAGGACTTCAGATATCTTGCTTTCTCATTTTCTGCCTGATTTCCTTAAGATAAGGTCTTTCCCTGTGTCTGGAACTAGGTTGGCAGCCAGCGGGCCCCAGTGACTGTCCAGTCACTCATCCACCCACTGTTTACATGGGGGTTACATGGAGCATTTACATGCGTGCTAGGGATTCGAACTTAGGTCCTAATGCTTGAACAGCAAGCACTCTTACCCACTGAGCCATTTCTCCACTCCAGCCCCATCATCTTATATCTTTTTTTTCTGTTAGATTTTAGATTTCTAGCAGGAATGAATTACCTGTAATTAGTTCCTTTGCCCCTCAAACTACCTGAAAAGTACTTTTCTCCCTAAGGAGGCTTATTCCTTAGCTTCCCATACCTACTGAACACGGTGAATGTCACTGGGTCTGGCTTGGCCTCTGTGGCATGTTTCTGGTGACTTCTCGTTTCCTGTCCATCGGGCAGGTGGGTGAGAAGAAGGGTGTGCGAGCATGCAGCTGTCTTGGTGTCAGGTGTAGCATCACATAATAATTTATACGTTATCAAATGCTACACGATGACATTTTGTGTGGCTTCGTTAGTCATCAGGTAATGCTGACTTGGAGAAGAATCTCAAGAGTTTCACACAGGGAAACAACTACAGGGCAGTTATAATATTATCAGTGAGCCAGAGACTGCCTTGGTCTTGGCTGGGCCTTGCCAACACAAGGCCCACTTCACAGTCGCACAACTGATCTGGGTGCTGGGTCTACCTTTGTGCCAGCTGTTTCCTGGGTCTGGTAGGCTACAGAAGAAGTAGAGGAAGAAGACAGTATACACAGGTCCCCAGGAGCCTTTATTCCAGCACAGTCGACTCCTTCACAATAAATGCTAACTGGACTTTACAAGATAGGAGAGTATGCATATTACAACATCCAATTTGTCTCTTTCTTGTTCCTTTCTGAAAACACACACACACACACACACACACACACACACACACACACACACCAAAATAATAACATCCTTTATTCATGAGTTTAATTTCTATTTTTATTTTCTTCTCTAACTTTTCTAAAAATTTAATAAGAACTTGTATAGAAACCACCATCTTTGTTACTTGAATATGCAATAGTAATAAAGCTATATTTTTACATATGCACATTATCTATTTGCCCTGTTTCTTTTTTTTAAATCACTAACAGCTTGTATCAACTTCTTACAGAAGATATACAAGGCAGAAAGGGAGGAAAATGTCACTCAGAGGTGAGGAGGGCATCATCTGTACCGCAAAATCCAATTTAATTACTGTCCGCCAGCCCCTCGTCACCCTCCTCTTGTGCTTGCTCAGGTTAGGTAATTCCAGGCATTTTCTGCCAATTGCCATCTTGCAATTAAAATGCCGGGGCTGGCCCGTTTCAGCATCTCAGCGTCCATGACCCCAGCTGTCAGCAGCTGCATCTGTTCAATCAGGACCCGTGCTGCTCTCTTCCATCAAGCAGCTTTCAGCTTTCTCAGGTACCGGTAAACTTGGATGGAAGAGAAAGACATCAGTTGAATTTTAATCTAATCTTGCCACTTAGAAAATATACTGAAGAAGTGGTCTTAGGATGGCTTGTCAATGGAGGGATGGAGGATGCAGATGTTGGGGGTCTGAGTACTGCCATCATTTCATCCACAGTGGGATGCTGTGGATCACCAGAAGGCTGGGTACCCAAAAGCCATTGATGGAGAGCAGAGAATGAGCCCTTGGCCGGATAGATCATCACATGCCTTGCTGTCCCAGTAACGGAAGGAAGGAGATCTGAACCTCACTCACATGTTTCCTAGGAATGGAATAGTGTGTCTCATGTGGGCTTGGTGTGTAGACCAATGACAGCATCACCTCCAAATCCCCAACAGGAGAGCATTACCGCAAACAGGCTGTGAAGTTATTCCCTGCAAAAAGTGACCCACACACCCCTGACTTCTTTAACGACAGAGCTTCCCTACAGTGGAAGCCATGATGTCCTCTCTAGTAGCTAGCTATGCTGATACATACCTTCATGTGTATGTTGGCTAAGGATGAGTCGAAACCACACAGACTTGATCAAGAACCTATAGTTAAGTCATTAACTCAGTGCTTCTTCAACCCTAAAGGGCATGGAGCATGGAGTGGGGGTGGGGTGCTTATAAATATGCAGATTTTAAGGCATTGTGACTGGGGTCTGAAGAGTTAGCATTTCTAACAAGTTCCAAGCAATAGAAGGCCTCTCATCCAAGGGCCACACTGGAGGATATACATCATCGGTTTGTTTTCATAGGGACCAGCAGCTTTTTAAAAGGACATTGGGGAAGGTCAACTTCTTCATACAGTTTTTCTTAAATTGCTTTATTGACAAGAATAGTTTTTTCTTATGTACACTTTGATATGTAAATAACTGCTGGTTGATTACTTGCCTTGCTGGTCTGAGACACGATGTCTTTCTTTTTTTTTTCTTTTTTTTTTTTTAACTTGAATATTTCTTATATACATTTCGAAAGTGTTATTCCCTTTCCCGGTTTCCGGGCAACATCCCCTCCCCCTCCCCTTCCTTATGGGCGTTCCTCCCGACCCTCCCCCATTGCCGCCCTCCCCCCAACAGTCTAGTTCACTGGGGGTTCAGTATTAGCAGGACCCAGGGCTTCCTCTTCCACTGGGAGACACGTATGTCTTAATGGACTTGTGGAGATCAGAGGACAAACTGAAAAACTGAACTGTTTTCTCCTGCTACCATGTGGGAATCAGGGGATCAAACATGGGTCTTTGGGCCTCCTGTAAGTAATAAATGCATTTCCCTGCTGAGCCAAGTTTGTGTTTTGTTTTTAAGCAGAGAATGAACTTGTCCAAGCCGCCATCACTGACCTGCTTTGTGCAGGCCGGGCAGGCTTGCTTGCTCATGCCGATCACCCTTTAGAGTGGGAGTTTCTGGAAGGGACAGGGAAGGACAGGATCAGGAACTGCCCCTTTCCCATGTGCTTTGTTTTTATTGTTGCTCTGTTAGGATGGACTTGGAAAAAGTGATGCATTTTAGTAAGATGTGGTGTGAAAACGTGAAGAAATTTGCTGCAAAGTCCTTTGCCTTGCGCTCTTGCTTAAATCAGAGTTCAGTTCCTTTCAAGAGCCCTATGCCCATGACAGTTGGGAAACACATTAATGACAGTCTCAGCTCCTGTCTCCTCCTTTTCTTCCCCTATCTGCTTTGGAGTGGTTTA
The DNA here is from genome assembly GCF_011064425.1 of Rattus rattus. Lineage (NCBI taxonomy): Eukaryota > Metazoa > Chordata > Mammalia > Rodentia > Muridae > Rattus > Rattus rattus. The sequence goes on from NC_046161.1 coordinate 95,915,320, forward strand.
AAGCAAAACTCCCATATCTGGAGCCATAGGTCTTTGGCCTCTGAGACTCCTATGAAGACTGTACTGAGCTATTGGGGTGACTGGGTGGGATAAATAAGAGAAGTCAAGAGATGTGGATTGATGTCTATGTGCAGGTGAGGGCAGCTACAAGATGAGACAAGGTCTGTGATTGAGCAGTAAAAAAGAAAGGCGGGGGTAGAGTTTTCAAAGGCAGGAGAGATAGGAGAAGAAAGAGGAGAAGAAATAGATGGAGGAAGAGAAGGATGACCGGCCCCCATGTGGCTTTAAATAGCCCCAGGTAGCTATGAAAATCCTATAAGGGACGAATAATTACAGGACAATCTGTCTTATCTAGGTGGGCAGTTTATATCAATATTAATTGGCTCTGAGTTTATTGTGTGGACATTCTGCGGAGTGAGAATTTACTGATATAAATCTAATTGATAAATTACAAGCATCTAGAGTTTTGATTTTATCAGGTTGTTGGGAATGTGAGCAGAGTCTGCAGCAGAGAGGGCTGTGAGATAGGGGATGTGGGACTGGTGTGGCAGTGACTTGCTGCGGGAACTAGATGGGTGGTCGATGATGGGGCTAGCCATGGAGGCAGAGAGACCGGGGACAGAGAGTAGCAAGAGAAAGCGTGGGATGGAAATTGAAAACTTAGAGAGTCTGGTGGAGATGTTTTGAGAGCTCTGTGCCAGAGAGTCTGCCTAGATGGAAACACCCTACTAGTGCCATGTCGCCCGCTAGTGTGGCATGGTGTTTCTCTTTAATATTTCCCGCAACAAAGAGAGCAGACACAGGTGCTTGTGTAGCGGTGCTGGTGCAATCTGTCTATTTGCTACTGAGGCTGTGTTGTGATGACCTCATCCTTCCTAAAGGCTCTCACTGGGAACAGCATAGCATGGGTAAGAACAGAAGTACTTGGAAAAGCCTGTAGGGGGATACGGTGATTCTCTTCTTCAGCAGCAGAGGATCATGGGAAGTTAGAAATGTGAGTGTGTTGGATCTGGGCTTCTAGAGTTCATGTGGAATGAATAACTGTAGTAATCACTTGAGAGCACCCTGCATAATCTTCTTTATAGTCACATGGACAGCATTTGCCTAGATTCAGTCTTTGAGTTTTGCAGGAGTCTCTTCCTACTTGGAGTGGATGCGAAGACAGAGCCATAAGACCCACCTACCCCTACCTACTTCACATAGATGGAGGCATTTTCAAGACTCATTTCTTGGACTCTTATACTCAGTATGGAAGAGGACTTTGCTGTTTTTGTCATATAATCTATCTATCTATCTATCTATCTATCTATCTATCTATCTATCTATCTCTATCATATATGTATAAATGTATGTATGAATATATCTATCATGTATGTATATATCTATCATTATTTGTGTGTATATATGTATCTATCATGTATGCATGTGTGTACATATATATTATTCATGTATGTATGTATGTATGTATGTATGTATGTATGTATGTACGTACCTACCTACCTGTTTATGTTTGCGAGAACTCATACATCGTGGGCATATTGGATGTCATAGGACATCTTGTGGAAGCAGGCATTTTCCTTCCATGTGGGTTCTGGGGATTGAACTCAGGCCCTTGGGCTTGGCCTGACCCCCTGATTTCCACAAGCCCCTCTTCACTGAATTATCATGCTGGCCCATTATTTTTGATTGTTTATTTGTTTTTAATAGTACTGGGTTTTGAGTATAGGGCCAAACATACTTGACAAATGCTCTACCATTGAGGTCTATCCTAGCCCCATTTTTTTACTGGCTTGCCTTAACTTTGAGACAGGATCTTACGAAGTTATTTATGATGACTTTGAACACATTCTATAGCCAAGAAAGGCCTTGAACTTGTGACTTCCTGTCTCAGTTTCCCGAGTAGGTAGAATTATAGCCCAGACCTGCTTCTCCCCACCACTCTTTTTCTTTTTTTCTTTATTTCTGCTGAAAACTATAAGACTCAGTTATTTCCTAAAGTCCAGCCCAGTTTGGGATGGTTTGATGTTTGTTGCTGTTTTGTTTTATGTGTGTGTGAACACACTGATGTGTGCACGGGGAGTGCACTGTCACAGGGGTGGGTAGTGCTCCTCAGTGGGGGGCCACACACCTTGTTTGTTGTGAATGAAACTTCAAGAGTTTCATTTTAATTTTAAAAGTTTGTTTATCCCAGTGTGGTGTGTGGGTGTCACTTATGTGTGTGTTGTTGTATGCTCCTGTGTGCAGGCGCTTGGAACCCTGCGCATATGTAGAAGCCAAAGGAAGATGTTGCCCGTCCTTCTCTCCCACACTCCACCTTATTCCATTGAGGCAGGGTCTCTCATTGAAGCTGGAGTTAGACTGGCAAACAGCAAGTCCCAGTGACCCTGTACTATCTTTGCTTCACCCCAGTGTTGGAATTACAGATACATGTGAGTGAGCACCCTTGTTTGTCTGTTACAGGAGTACTAGAGATTTGAACTCAGGTCTTTAAGCTTTATGAAAACACTTAACTAAGTGAACCATCTCTACATTCCCTGGCTTTGATTTTTTTTGAAACAGTTGCTTCCCCTGTGTGTGTGTGTGTGTGTGTGTGTGTGTGTGTGTGTGTGTGTGTGTGTGTGTGTGTTGTTTTGTGGGTTTGGTTGCAGCCAGGTTGCTTTTACCATTTCATCTGTGGTCTATTAAAATAACCACAGTGCTCTCGCTATGCGTTCATCACAGCTGGGCAAGGTTTTCCCTCTGCCCCTTCTGGGACAGTGTTTTATTTCTGTTCTTCTGAATTAAGATTCATCATGCTTCTCATCTGTTTCAACCTTTGGATCTTGTGGTGGACCCGTTTGGCTTTCCTGCCCCACCAGCCAGCAGATGAAATCGCTTGTCAGTCAGAATTCAGTCAGAATTCAGCAGAATTGGCTTTGCTGGCGTGTGCAGGTCATACCATAGAGATTACCCACCAGGCACAGCTCTATCTTCTCCCTAACACCTCTGTCTATAGGGAGAGGAGAAACTAGAACCACAGGCTAAAGTCAGTTGGTCAGAGGGTCTGTTCTGGGTGGGTCTAGGTAAGGGGAGCTACATTTCTACGCTTTAGTTTTCCTGACCTAAAACGTTTCAATACACAGCTTGCAGGGTGGAAGACGAGAGGTGAGAATGCCTTATTCATGGTTTATGCTTTCTCTGTGTACTTGAGAGGTTACTGCCTCAGGACTTGGGCACACTTTTCCATCTGTCTGGAGTGCTTTGCCACCCACTCCCAAATTGCCCACTCTCCCATCCCTTTAAGATTTTACTTAAGAGTTTCCAACTCAATGAAGAGTTGCCTTTTTAAAACATTACCACCTCCATTAACACTCTGCCTTTCCTCCCTGCTCCACTATTTATGTAAGACCATCAGATAAACTGGGTATCTCTTCCTTATTCACTGCTGTTCCCCTCCTAGAAAGTCATAAAATCAAGAAATCCTGTGCCCTGTTTTGATCCCTAATGCCTGGGGATGCAATAAATATTAGTTAGATTAATGTACTGTGCTTACACATCCTAGCATTTAATAAACCCATGCCTGGGCGATCTCTCATGGCCTTCTCTTCATTTATGACCCAAGCTCCATAGCTGAATTTACCAGATAAACACTTTCTGCATTGACTCAGAGATTCCCCAATGCCAATCTCCTCCGTCTGTCTTTAAATCCCATGCTATGATAACGTTATCCCCCCTGCTCTCTCGGATCTTGTTTTCTGATTATCTTACTTGAATGAATCCCATCTTCCCGACCGTTTTTTGGAAGCTGCTTGTTAGCAGGAACAAATGGTTCTAATTACTCCACTTTCTTCTTCCTGCTACTTGGGGCATGGTGGATGTTCTGCTGAGCATGGTTGGAGGCTGCTGAAGCTGCCTCAGTTTGTGCTGAGGACGTGACATGTGACTTCCGGCTTTATCACTTATAACTACGGCCAGTTGAGGGAAGGAAGGGGACGTTCAAGCTAGACACAGCGTTCACACGAGTGAGGTGTATTTACTTGGAAATCCTTTGAGCCACACCTTTCTCCATCGCTCTAGGAGAAAGTTATGCTCAAAACCCTCTGGCCTCCTTTTCTTGCCCAGAATTTTAGAGTGAAAAAAAAGGGAGGCATAGAAAATTGAGTATCAGAACAGTCTAAAGGATTTTTATGGTAAAATCCCATGGACTTACCAATTAGGTTCTAGCCTTATAATTTTAATGTGATTTGCTTTTTCACAAATCTCTCCTTTCACCCACCGTTTTCTGTATTAACACATTTTGTAGTTGATGTGTTTCAAAGTAAACTGCAGATATTGTATGTTTTTGGTTTGAATATGCTTGACCCAGGGAGTCACACTATTAGGAGGTATAGCCTTGTCGGAGTAGGTGTGGCCTTGTTGGAGGAAGTGTGTTACTGTAGGGGTGGGCTTTGAGACCCACTCCTCATCATATCAGCGTGTGTTATCTCAGAGTTCAGCATCGCAATTGGCATTCTGATGTATGTACGTATAGGTGTATGTGTGTATGTATAGAATTCTCTTGCTTTTTCTACATCTTATAAATGAGAGTGTGTGGTGGGTGCCTCTTCTGCAGAATGTCCGCTCTCCAATTTGTGTTTTTGAGCTTCAGCTATGTCATGATCCCACTCCTGACCAGGACCACAGCCAACTTAGTCCCTAGCACATATAAAATGCCTACTGTGTGTCTCATAGATGCACACATGAGAACAGCTTCATGGTACATGAAAGAAAAATTAATTCTGTAAAATGTCTTCATTCCGGCCTTGGCAGCTAATCAAGTCCCTAATCTTGATTATAAATCTATTTTAATACCTGGATACCAAATGTGTCACAGCTAGGTGAGAGGTATCCAGGAAGAAAATACTGGGAAAAAGAAAATACCTGGGAACCCACGTGACTATAATTTCCTAAATTTGCTTTTCAGTGGTGCCAAATGTGTTTCTGTGCTTGACTTCTTGAGGTCATTCTAGCTCAGGGAAAGGGTGAAAAAGAAAGCATTTAACATACAGATATTTAGGGAGCGTGATTGGACGTGGTTTTCTTGTCTTGAGCACAGATTGGTATCTAGGATACCCGTAAACACAGCTAAAGAAAATCTTTGACCTTCAAGGAGAGGAAAAGACAGCAGCTCTGCTTCAGATCTGATGTGGAGAGAAGGGAAGAGATAGGGTGGTTGGGGACAGAAAAGGTGAGAGAAAGGTTGGCTGGGGGTATCTACATCCGGGTCTTTGCTTTCTCAACCTAGGTGACTGCACTGCGCACGTCTGCCTACAATGGGAGTTAAGAAGGGAATCTTTTAGTCATTCGACAGCTCATGGAGTAGACAATCAATGAAAACTCTGGGGGATAATCTTCCTAAAATCAGCCTCTCCTTGCATTGCCTGCAAATACACATGTGGTTGAGTCTTATAAACAGGCACGGCCAAGGCAGGTGCTCCAAGGTATAGGGAACATCCCATGGAAGCAAGGGCAGAAGACTGTAGGAGCCAGAGGTGCACTGGGGATTGGGGAACAGTGTCTTTGGCATGGCGTGGCCTTGATACTCTGAGCTCACAGTAGATGTCATCACTGCACAAGGCCTTACAAGACTGAGCCTGTGTACCATTCATCCTCGACCAGAGAGGGGTTTACAAGGCTCTATCTACCTCAAAGGATTTATTGGTAGTTAATGGTTGTTGGGGAGGGAGAACCATTTTCTTCAGTGGCGTCATTCCCCATATGGTACCTAGGCTCCTGTAAGCAACTCTAATGAGTCGCCTGGGTCACAAAAGCAAACAAAGGCCAAACTAAACCAAAATCCATAGGAAGAGGAAGAGAATCAGAAGGGGCCAAGGGGGACAAGAGATAGCAGTGGGGAATTAATATGACACAGATATAGTATATTAATATATACCAATGCCACGTGAAACCTGTTAATATATCAAATTAACATATGCTAAGGAAACAAAAAATAAAATCGTAGTTCAAATTGTCCCCATCCCCACAATCAAAGCGTAATCTTTATTCTTAGGCTTCTATCACATGAGGAAGAGAGAGGACTGTTTGGGAATAAGAAACCATGCCTTCCTGTGGACTCTTCACTTGTTTTCACTGCTTTAATGGAGAGTAAGGCTCACATCCATGGAAGCACTCTCTCAGTTGAGGAAAACCAAGTCTGGATCAGGGCAACCAGAGCAGAGGGGTGAGAGCTGAGAGAACGCTGCAGGCTTCGTCCTTGGTAGGCGTAACTGTGAGGAAGAGTTTATTTATCAGGGCTCTAAATGATCCTCTGGAGGGCTGGCTACCCTGCATTGCAACACTCTATGTCGTATATCTTAGAAACTCAGGTATAATTTAAACTATCTGAGTCTTCAGGGCTTGGTGAAGTGAAGGAGTCAGGGAAGATCACAGTCTAAAGCAACTCTGTCTCCCCACGACTCATATCCGACAGCCTCTTCAGGCCCCGGACAGGAGTGACTGAGGTGCTAGAAGACACTGGAGTCACCATCCTGGCTGGTCTGTTTGCTTGTTTGTTTGGTGAGCAATCAGAACTCTGAGTCAGCTATTTTTTGTTTTATTTTCTAAGGAATTCAGAATTCAGAGACTGAGCTAGGCATGGACTTTGGTTAGTAAAGAGACCACCTGTCTGGCTGTCACACAGCCCTGGGTTCCAGCCACCAAACCACACAAACCTGGCATGGTGGCTCATGCCTATCTTTATGGTACTTGGAGGTGGAGACTAGAGGATCAGAAGTTCAAAGCCTACGTCTCGAAAAACCAACCCCCAAATGTTATGGTGAGTTTTGACTCCACCACTTAGTGCTCTAGTGGGTCACACTCACTAACCCACCCAGGAGCTGTTTTGGGGTCCTCGAATGAAAGACGAAGAGAGAGGAGGTGGGATGGGGAGAGGGGAGGGGGAGGGGGAGGAGAAGGGAGGAGGGGGAGGGAGACAGGAAGAGGAGGGGAATAGGAAGTGGGAGGGAAAGGGAGAAGAGGAGGAGGGAGGGGGAGGAGGGGGAGGGGAGGGGGAGAGAATAGTAGAAAGGATAGAGTGTTAAGGAAGATTTATTTGTAGTATGGAGAGAGGGAGAGAGGGAAAGAATAGAAGGAAGGAAAGTGTTTAGGAAGATGTCTTTGTAGCATCGTGTCCGGGTTGTCCTGGACATTATTCCTAAGTGTGATATTACAGCTGCCAGGGAGGCAAATGGAAAAGGCGTTGCGAAGCACAAGCGAGATGATACAAATACTAAAGTAGGGAGGGAGGCCCAGAATGTGGGGCACAGACCTGGAACCCCAGCAGGCATTCCAGAAGGCCCACAGAGGAGCAGGTGGAAGACATTTAAAAACAATCATAAAGGGGAATCTACATAGTTGGAGCAATTTGCACCTATTCTCCGAAAGTCAGTTGTGTGGAACTAAAAAACCAAAAACAACCCTCCTCCAACCAGAAAGGAACAATATGCTTGGGGTTCTGACAGGGCAGCAATGAAACTCACAGCCATGTCCTTTTCCAAGAGGCCGTTTGCCTAATTCACTTGATCTTATGTCACTCCAGAAATACAGATCGCTCAGCAAACAGCATTCCTATTATGGTACTTTGCCGTTCAAAAAAAAAAAAAATCCCCTCCTCTGGAGCTGCTTACAGAATGATGTTTACACTGTGGCTTAACATCTGAGTCCCTGTTAACTGTGGCAACTTCATTGCCACCAATCTAATTTAAAAAAACGATATCTCTACCTGTGGCCATCCACAATGCCATCTCTGGTTGTAAAAATGTCTCCATATTACACGCAGTAAAAAGAGAAACCTCTGGCTTCCTGCTTTAAATGAGAAGACGTGGGGCTTGATGTGTATTCCACACACTCAGTTCAAAGGCTCTGGAAGCTAGAGTTAGGATTTTTAACCTGTAGAGTCAGTCTCTCTGTGTCTCTCTTTCTCTCCATTCCCTCTCTGTCTTCTCCCCTCATCCTCTGTCTATATGTCTGTCTGTCTTTCTTTCTCTCCCTTTCTCTCTACCTCTCTTCTTTTCTTGGCTAGTCCTTTATCTTGTTCCCATAAACAAAGGGGAAAAAAGCAAACATAATGACTTGATCAGTGTTATGTAGTTTCCTAGTAGTTGACTGAGGACTGATGAAAAAATTAGAAATATTTGACAGGTTATTCCCCTCCCCCCCTGGGGGCCTCTTGCTTCCTCGTGCCATGGGGAGGAGTGGGAGTGGGGACTTGTTGGCCAGAAGCTGATCTACAAAGCACACCTTTGTGTTTGGGGTAGCAGTAGCTGTTGGACTGTCTGACCACTGAACTCCTCTGAGGTCTGGCCTTTTCACTATTGGATAAAACCAGGTTTACTATGTCTGTCTCTGACCAAAACGACTTAATAGAGAATGGGTTTTTCTTGGCCGACAGCTCCGGAAAGATGTTGTGCATCATGGCAGGGGACATGGACAAGAAAGGTATGGTGGGGTAGCATGAGGGTACAAGGTCACATTGTATCTGCATTTAGAAGCAGACACGGAATGCGGCAGGGGCTGGGCTACAAAGCTTAAAGGCCTACCTATCCCAGCTACCCACTTCCTCCTGAGAGGCCCCACTTCCTAAAGGTTCCACACTTTCCAAGCAGCACTAGCAGCTGGGAAACAAGTGTTTGTGGATTCAATGACATGAGCCTATGGGGGAACATTTCACCCAGAAACCCAGACACACACACACACACACACACACACACACACACACACACACACACACACACACACACCTTTTCAGGCAAATGAATTACAAAGTCGGAGGGATTTTAGAACCCAGAAGTTTTTCTGTAGACAATGGTTTGCATCAAAACCACGATGGAGAGATAAGATCTTAGCATACTTCTTTTTTCTTCTCCAGACAGGGCTCCTCTGTACAGCCCTGGGTGTCCTGGCACTCACTCTGTAGTCCATGCTGGTCTTGAACTCAGAGATCTGTCTGCCTCTGCCTCCTGAGTGCTGGGACTAAGGAACCATGACCACTGCCCGGCTTTATCATACCTTCTTGTAGCCCATTATTCTCCCCACATCATCCTTGTAGGTCTTTGTAACTCTTTAAGCATCTGTACATTGTACAATGCTTCAGAAATGCTGGTGCCAAGCTTCTATCACTGAAATTCTAGGCTTTCCCATTTCTAAACACCCGTTTGAAGTGATGCAGACATTTCCTCCCTGATCCTCTCCTAGCTCCCTGATCCCGCCTATCCGGCTGTCAACACGGAATCCCAGGAGCATGAATCCTCTACACTAACCCCAAACCTACTGAGAGCTACTCACAGTAGTCATCCCTCAGGCAGATTTGATCATCCTACTCCTGGGCTCTGCAAGCAGATGATAGCTGGGTTGAAAGGCATCAAGTAGAGTGTCTGTCTACATTAAATAAGCTCCCTCTGCTCTCCAAGGTGTGGCCAGCCAAGGATGCTTTTAGGTACCTGGCTTCTCCCCCCTTTCCCGTCTGGTTAATTCCCCCATTTCCCTCTGACACTATTGAGTTTCTCTCCTTCTAGGCAGCCTCTTCCTCTGCTTACACCAAGTGCCGCTTCCTCTCCCTCCTACCTGCTGGCTTTTTCATCTCCAGCCTCTCCGCTTTCCTGCCTGAGTTCACCCTATTTTTAATGGGATCTCTCCTCTGCTTCTCTTCGCTCTCCACCTACTCTCCGTGTTCCTCCACAATCTCCCAGCTATAAATAACCCAAGGCATCCAACCTTTTGCTCTCACGGAGAAATGAATAATTAAAACTCCAAAGGACGACACGTGGATTAAATCAGGCACTCGATTTCTTCAAAACACGGCGAGCATTTTATGTTGTCCCGTGCGAATGAGTGAGTCACAGCCAATTACCTCAGGAGGGAAGAAGGCCGAGGTTTGCTTCTATCACTGGCCCTTGCAGAAGGAGATAACGAATGTCAGACATTGGTCAGGAAGGACGCTTCCAAATTCAGCAGTGAGAGCCACAGGGTCCCGACCGTGACTCCTGTGACGGCGGCAGTTCTCTGAACGAGGGTGCTGTTCCTTCTCGTTCCTTTTCCAAAGTGCTATACTGCACACTTGGGTGCTTGCCTCCTTAGTGTGCCCTGAGGACAATTCATGTGGTCAGGACCTGGGGAGATGACTCAGTTGCTAACGTGTCTGCCATACAAGCATGAGGCCCTCATCTCAGAACCCCAAAACTCATGTTGAAAAGACAGTGCCGTGGCCTGTGTTTGTATCCACAGCACTGTGGAGCACCACATCCTGGGGCTCATTGGCCGGTTAGTCCAGCTCAAAGGGTGAGATCTAGGCTCACCGAGAGACCCAGGTGGAGGGCTGGTGGGATGGCTCAGCTGGTAATGGGTTTGCTGACACCTGATCCTTTGAACCCACATAGCAGAAGGGGAGAATTCCTAAAGATTGTCCTCTGGCATGTGCATGCATACATACACGCATGCACGCATATGCACACACAAAAAGAGGCATGCAGCACACATGCACACATGCACACATGCACACATGCACGCATGTGAGATCTGGTGGATGAAATTTGATAATTGCAATTTTTCCTAGGCTGTATGAAGATAATTTGTGAGACTAATCCAAGCTTAGGTCAGTGGACTTCGTGGAGATGTCTCAGGAAATGAGTGGCCCCATGGAGGACACTGGGTGATTCCCAGGATTCCGAGCTGTCAAGCAGTTGCCTGTTAGGTACTCAGCGTTAGCTCTCTCATTTCCCTCCTTCTCGGGTTGATTTCCTTCCAGCGTCTCCACATTCTGCATCTTTTGTGCTGGCACATCCTGCTTAGAGAGGAGCCAGGGAGGTACAGGAGTCAGGATATGCTATGTCACGGTCAGGCTGCTGCTCTGGGGAGGAACTTGCTGGAAGAAATGTGAAGAAGCATTCTCCTCCCAGGTGGTGCTTGAAGAACCTCATATTGGAACTCGAAAGACCTTTCCAGAGCCTTTAATGGGAAGGTATTAGGTAGAGACCCAAGAGGGAACAGAAGCTCGAAGCACACATAAACTTAAAGAAACATTGGTACCTTGTCAAGCTAACACCCCAATCTCCTATCGTCAAATCTGACAACCAGTACACTAGCTAGGAATGAGAGTTGTGTGTGTGTGTGTGTGTGTGTGTGTGTGTGTGCACACACACACACACACATCGAACCTAGAGGGGATTGTTCTGAAGTGAACTTTAAGGCATCTTTGAACAGAGGAGGGAGATGTGACTTTCGTTCACATTATTGAGCAGCCTGTGCATTTTGGCTCACACGGTCTTGATCTTGTCCTTTCAAACATTGATTAACTGCTTTAATGTACAAAGGACAATTTCATTATATCCCCTTCAACTCCCTGTAAATACCTTACTGTAAAAGTTTAGGCCCTTGGGGAGGGATCTCTGCTAATTGAAGCTAATTACTCGTTTAACCTGTTCAAACTTTAGAGATGGCTTTAGGGTCTAGTTCCAGGACACTCAAAGACAAGCCTTCAAAGGGATTTAATTAATTTCATTTGCCTGCACTTTACCGCCCAGAGGAAGGGAAAGTGTTTGGCAAACAGCGATTTGTTTTGAGGAATGGCTGGGAGAAAAATCACACCTAGCCCATCTCTCCCTGAGCTGTTGGGAGCATAGATATCACCGGCCTGGGAGTCTGGTTAAAAGGAATATCACACACATGTCATGTGTCATGCGTCAGGTGCCTTGTGTCATGGTAAACTTTTAGCCATCGTCTCAGTGTGTGAATGGGTGAGTCTCTGGGTCTTGTGCCTTCTCTTGGATTCTTTTCTTCCTCTTGATTTGTCTTGTCAAACTTCGATGTGATAGCTTTATTTTATATTTTATTTATGTTATACTATTTTGCTATATTTTATTATCATCCATTAGAAGCCTGTTTATTTTTTCTAATGGGAGACAGAAAGGGAGTGGATCCCGAGGGGAGGAGAGGTGGGAAGGAACTAGGAGGAGCAGAGGCAGAGGGAACCATAAAATCAGGATATAGGAGACGAGAATCTATTTCTTCATGGCTTATCAGGCGAGGGGCAGCTGCGGGGACATAGCTGCTGCTGGTCCACCAGCACACTTGGAGAAGCCAAGGGTTGGCATTTCAAACCGTTACCTCTTTACACTCGGAACTTGGGGTTATCTTTAATTTGTTTATGATGTAATCACAAGCTCCTCCGCAGATTTGGTTGGGACTGCATTGCATCGATGTAAACATTTATCCTCCAGTCTGCAAAATGCATACCTGTGCCTCCCGCTACAAGGGCGTGGAGTCTTCTTCTTTTTTAATTACAACTTTTCAGTTTTCAATATGAAAATCTTGGGCATGTATTGCTGCTACATTTTTTGACTTTCATCTACAGTTTTTATCTCATCTGTGTCTCCAGCACAGTCTATATCTTAGTACATTATAAATAGCTCTTTTGAAAAAATATTTTAATTTCCTATTCCACGGTTAGCGTACAGAAATGCTGTGTGTGTATTCATGGGTGTTTTATGTGCATACACACATGTGGGAGCATGTGTGTGTGTGTGTGTGTGTGTGTGTGTGTTTGCACATGTATACACGAAGGCCAGAGGCTGAAGTTCAGTGTCGTTCTCAGTTACTCTCCATTTAATTTTTTAAAGACAGAGTTTCTCATTGAACATGGAACTCACCAATTCAGCTGGGTGCCTGGCCCGGGAGCTTAGGTCTGTTTCGCACTTCCCAACCGCATGAACTGGGATTACTGAGGGTACAGCTGCTTCAGCCCTGGGCTGGGGCTACAGCAGGCACTCAGTCCCTCACAATTTGAGGTAAACACTGTGCAGGCTGAGCCGTCACCCTTAACTTCTGGTGTGTTATGTGGCCTTATATGTGCTTCCATTTGCTCTGTTCTGTTTTTTTCTTTTGTTTGTTGGCTTGTTTTGTTTTTGTTTTTGTTTTGTTTTTACAGCATCTCATTGTATTGGTTAGGCTAGCTTAGAAATCCTTGAACCTCTTTGGCGGCCCTGGGATGGAGTGCCAGGCATGTGCCCCAGTGCCCTGCCTGGATAATGCCGTTCGGCAGCACTGGATTCCTGAAGCTTCCTTGCAGACTTTTGGGGTAGTCACTTTCCCTGCAGTTGGGGACAGCTTGATCTCTTCTCTTGATATCTGGATGCTTTTCTTTGCAGTTTGCATCAGCAAACCTGTCAAGGAGGCAGTCGAATAAGAGCGCTTGACTGCTCATCTCTCTAAGAATATTTGGCAAGCAGTATTATAGAAGTCTGGGGATGGTGGCTTAGACCCAGTGCCCCTTGCCTGATAACACACTTGGGCTGTGACTTTCATCCTTGCTGTGTTGACCACACTTGGGCTGTGACTTGACAAAGCTAGTCCTTGCTGTGTTGACAAAGCGAGTTTGCCCTACGTGAGACATTCTTTCAGAGTTCAGCTTTAACCTGGGCATTTTGTTTCCGCTGCTCTCCAGCACCCTGGGTGACACCTGGCTCCCTGCTTCCATGAAATTATGCTAGGGAATGCAGGATGCTGTGCCTGCCTGCTTCTCATTCTTCCTCAAAAACCAGGCATTTTTCTATTTCAGCAGCCCCATGCTTCAATATTAACACTATTTCTCTGTGGCCATCTGCTTCTTGGGAAAAAAAATGCTGATCATGGAATACAAGATGCAAGTGTGGCGTGCCCTTCTTTGAGGTCTTGAACCAGGCTTGTCTTTATCGATCTGCCTGGCTTCAGGACACATTCAATGTTTTGTAACCAGAGCCTTCTGACTAAGGCTCCACTCTGCAGGGGTGGGGGTGGAGGTGTTTTCAGCACACCAGCTCCTCCTACTCACTCTCAAAGGACACAAATGCAAATGCCGGTGTAAAAGGCAGAAAAGGCTCTTAACATTGCTAAGCCGGAAAGATGAAAGTCACACACTTCCGCTCATCTTCCGGAGCACAGACTTTCCCAGCCCATCTTCTGGGTACCAGTATCTGAGATTAAGCTTTAACTAGAGGAAGAATAGAGAACAAGAGGTCTGCATAGTTTAGCAGTCTTGGTCAAAGTGTTTGCTCCTTGGCCATTGTTTCAGTCCTGGCTCTGTACAAGGGCCTAAGAAGTTCTCCCAATTTCAGGGGGGAAACCTGTTATTATAAGATTATTGCTCCTGCTTGGAGCTGATCTGTCCCGCCATGGCTCTGTTCCTAGAATCTCAGCTGGCAGCAGGTTTAGAGCAATGACTGGATACTTCAGGAAGTTTTGGGAGGGGGAGGAGTCTGGAAAAACTGACAGGATTCAGCTACCCTTAGCTCAGCCTTGAGAAGGGATGCAGTAGGCGAGATATTACCAACGTATAGGCAGGCACTTTGCAGAATTAACGTGCTTGTACGTAGCCTGAGGAAGGTGTCTGACCCAAACTTTATAAAAGGAAATTAAGGAATATTAAAAAATAAAACCCTTCAGGTGCAAATCGCAATTAGAGACCGAAATTATTCTTTCACAAAGCCGAAACTACTGATTGTGTTGTTCTATAACTCTGAATACATTATAATGTTTTATTTTTCAAAATGTTGCCATGTAATTTATAGAAGTCTATAAAGAGATTTACAGAGTAAGCAAGTTGATTGTTAAAGACGTGTAATTTTTTTTTGACATGGAGTCTTATTACGTAGTCCTGGCTGGTCTAGAAGTCACAATGTAGACGATGCTGGCCTCGGACTCACAGAGAACTACCTGTCTTTCTCTGCCTCCTGAATCCTAGCCACCATGAGCAGCAAGGCATGAGACGAGCAGTCTTGAGTGTGCCGCTGCTTATATAAAGTTTACCTTGATCATGAGCATCGTTCTTCACCTGGAGGGGAACCAGGCTTTGGCTGCGAATGTACAAAAACCCACTCTGCATTCTCCATAGGCCAGCAACGATTCCTCTCTACTGATCTCAGTAGCCACTAGAAGTTTTCATTTCTTTCAGAGACGTCATAATGTATCCTTAAACCTATGAGGTCATGTTCTGTACATGCCTCTCTTTAGGAGGGCTCCTGATTGCAGGATGTTCTAAATTCAGTTTCAAAGTACACTGCCCTGGAAAGTAAATACAGTGGAGTACATAACTACAAGTCCTCCCTTAAGCTTGCACCTCCGTGCACAGTAGTCAGTTACTTGTTTGAAAGAACCTACCTATGAAAGAATGATTCCGATTTAAACTTTGAATTTGGGGGGCTTTATGTTCACAACAGGCTTAGAACTTCAATGATCCATGGTTAGATGAGTATCTCTTTCAAAGCTATAGGAACGAGGCAAAAAAGAACGACTGTAACTGCTATCAAACACATTTTTGTAAATTTATAGATTTGTGTATGGGAGCATTCTTACATTTGGTGTAAGGCTGTAGGCCATGGAATTGTCAACAAGGGTGCTAGGTGTACCTGGAAGAGAATGGGGGACAAGAGACGCGGAGAAGGACAGCCAAGACAAGAGTCTGATCAAGGCCACAATTTTATTTTTCCCCAAGGCTGAATTTATACCATAACATGGGTAACAGAGGGAGGGGGAAATAAGAAACATTTACACAGGCCAAGGACACAATATTCGTGTGGTCAGGGAATCGGCTGATGTTGACAGGATGTCAGAAAGGTCACAGGTTTGTCATATCTATTAGTCAGCAGATGTTGGTTTTTCAGAAAGGTTACAGGTCATCACATTGGGTATCTTTATCATATGATTATTCATTTTGACCACCATATTTGTATTAGTCTTCTGCAGCTGGCTGGGGATTTTCCAGGAACCCAGTCATACTTAATTCTAACCATAATAATAACATCAATAATGGAGGGTTTCAAGGGCATCGCTCCCAACACAGAATACACTTTTATAAAATGGGGCAAGCCTAGAGAATGTGTAAACAATAAAGCCCACTTTTGTTCCCACTTTTGTGAATGGTGATCCACTTCCACGGTTACGCAAATGGAGAGGTTCACGGTTTTCCTCAATGCCCTTATTGTCAATCTATACTCATCTATAAGATGCAATGGAGAAAATAATGGTGAAGGGCAGGAAGTTGTTTATTTAATATAGCTCTGTTAGGAAGATGAGACGGTCCATAATCATCTGTCTTCTCTTCGGGAATAAGGACACGAGCTTTAAGATTACAGAGTGAAGAAAAGCCAGAAGCCTGCACGGCCAGGAGGTCTTGATGAAGCCGTGGTCTGGTTTGGGAAGCTCTGAGGAAGCCTTGACTATCGCTTGAGCAACTCCATTCCCATCATGCAATGGTTGTGCCTGCCTAGAAGAACAGTCTTAATATAGGGGGAATGCCTACAAGGATCTTCGTCCTTGGCAAGTCTAGGGAAATGACTGGAGATGCTCAGATGGCCTCCTAGCTCTCTGTATAGGACTTTGTAAAAGATGGCCCTTGAGAGTGCTTTGGTCTGTCTCATCTTATTGTCCTCAGCCTGGATGACGAAAGATCACCTCTCCTTAAGCAATAAACATCCTGTGTGCAGAGTGGACAGGAGTCTGACCCAATGTAAAGGGGACAGATGCCAAATCCAGGCAGGAATACTAAGATCTATCCTGTGCTTAGGTATCTCATTGGCATCTTTGGTCTCATGCGTCTAGACAAGTACCATCCCAGTCCTACAGCCAGCGTGTCCTACAGACTCCATCATAAATATTCATAAACTAGGTCCACCCCTGTCTCTACAGATGTCACCCTTGTCCAAGCTAACAGCACCCCTCTGGACCTCTAGCCGATTCTACTTTCTGGCCCCCATCCAATAAGCTCTCCACACCATGGTTAGAGTGATCTTTTTAAAAATGTAAATCTGATTATGCCACCACCCCCTGCTTAAGACCTTTCAAAGGCTTCCCATTGCTCCTAAGATAAGACCAGAGTCCTTACTGTGGTTTTCTGCAGACCTTACTTTCTTTGCCCCTGCTTGGGTCAGCCACCTCTTTGCTGACTGCCTTCCACCGTTCTCACTCTTCAACCGAAGCTGCCTTCATTCAACAGAGAAGCTCTCCTTTCTTATACGGCATAGGTCAATTTGGCTGAATAACTATCTGTTTGCTTTGTAGCCTAATACTCAGATATCTGGGGTAGAGAGGTAGTGGGAGGCTTCCCTGACTTCTTCATGTCTATTTTCCCTGCCTATAACATATGGCAGAGACCTACTGCGCTATCTTTAATCTGTAGCATTATTATGGAACTTACTTGATTTCAGTAATCTGTGGCTTGCTGAAAGACAGCCTACAAGCTGATGATTATTTATGGGCCTGGTTTTGAGCCCTGACATTGAGTAGTGGCGCTGGGGCATGACTAGAAACAGAGCTCCACTCTGCCATCAACAGCAGCCTGGGGAGGTCTTTTCAGAGACCCTCACTCAGATGCAACTGGGATTCTTGACTTCTCCGCAGGAAGAACTTTAGTGGATGTCATATGAAGCAGAGAGAGAATTTAAGAATGGTTTCAAGCATGGGGAGTAAGAGAGAAGTGCTCAGAGAAAACAGAAAACATGCAAGTCTGCTTGTGGGCTCTTTAAAGGACAATCACTCTCAATGGTGTATTCAACAACCATACGAACACACACACACACAGACACACAGACACACAGACACAGACACACACACACACACACACACACACACACACACACACACGTGATGACCTTACTCAAAAGTTATCTGTTCATTGCTAATTTAACATCCTTTGAAAATCTCTCTGTAAAAGGAACATTGTCTCTGTGCACGCATTCTTCATAACAAATGTTAACATCACTGGCCTTCCTTCAACCAGTCTCTGGAGTGGAATCCTTTCTCTTCTTATGTCTCCTTGATTTTTTACCCCACCTTTCTATCTCACATTGTTTACAGGGCTCAAATCAATGTCTGGTATATTATAGAGCCTAGGGGCCATTTATAGTCATTTCACTTGTGAGTCACCCTGGACAGTAGTCTGGAGTCAGTGACTCAAAGTGGAATCAGGTCAAGAGCATCAAGATTGCCTGGAGGCTTGTTAATCAAGAATCTGAGTCCAGAGCTCAGAGTTTTTAGTTTCAAATCTACCCCAGTAGTACTACTATTTACATGGAGGCTTAGCGTTTCTATACAAAATATATAGTTAAGCCTTCCTTCCTTCCTTCCTTCCTCCCTTCCTTCCTTCCTTCCTTCCTTATTTCCTTATTTCCTTCCTTTTCTTCTTTGTTTTTGAGACATGTAGCTTAGCCTGGCCCTGAACTTGCTGTGTTGGTGAAGCTGACCTTACATTTCCAGTCTTTTAGCAACTACCTCCTAAATGGTGGGATCACAGGCATGCGCCACCATACCTGCTGAAGTATACGATTGAATGTGTCCCCTTCCATATCGAAGGTAGATCATTTCTAGCTCACACCGTACTTTACTCTTCCCCGTTCTAGGCAATTGCCCACCAGAGGCAATCACTCACCTCACTTCCACCAATGTCAGCCAGTGTTTCATGTTCGTGAACTTAGAAGGTGCCGCTATACTTGCTTATTATTTTAAAATTCTACCTGTTTTCGAAATCCCCAGGTCTCTTATGCATGCATCACATTTGAGAAGTACCGCCATGGTGTGTTCATGCTGGACGTTGATATCCGCTGACACCTGGGTAGCATCCCCAGGGATTCTGACTAAATTAGCCTCTGTGAGGCTTAGACATTAGGATTAAGAAAACTTCTCAGGGAATTCTAATTTGCAGGCCAAATTGGAAAATACAGCCCTCACTGTGTCTCGGGAGTTCTACATTGCATAGCTCTGCCTATCTCCCTACTCCATGATGGCAAACAGCTATTACCTCTCAGAATGAAGCCGGGCTTTCTCATTGTAGTCTTGCCTGCTTCCTTCTTTACTGCCTTTTCTCATCTCCAACCTTCCCTAGAGCTTGGAGGAGATGCACTCACGCTATTTGGTAGCCATTATCAGCAGCCTACAGGAGCAGTGATGCATTAGAGCTGGCTCTTACTGGCCTGCAATGGAAGATTGTAGGCTCTGTTCATCCACCCTTAGCTATCCATCCATTCAGTGCATCATCTCGGCAACTTGAACTTGGCTATTGCGGGTGTATTTACATCTTAGAAATCTACAAATACCACTGGCCAAGATTTATTTCAGCTTCCACCACTTTCCAGGGAGCTGGATTGCTCCTGTATGCTCTCTACAGGTCAACACTGTTAGGGAAGAGGAGGAGGAGGAGGAGGAGGAGGAGGAGGAGGAGGAGGAGGAGGGGGGGGATTGAACTCACCAAGCTCTCCTTTCTGCTAGCCTGTAGTGTACTATTTGGCAAATCGTATGCGTGGGTAATGCTGGTGACACTTGCAGTCATCTGTGGGTTCTAAGAAGATGAAGATGTGTTCTCTCATCCAATTTGGTTAGAAACTCCTAGAAGCCTATTTCCAATGGTTACGACTGTCCAGTTCTGCTTAAACTTGTCTATACTTGGCTGTGCTTAGTTCCTGAAAAGGGAACAGACATCATCAATGGCCTTCATTGTTGGCTTTCCCTCAAGGCTTACCATTGAATCCAGTACTCTCTTGGTGTTGCCAGACATGTATGTATGATTGATTTGTTTCCTGTTGATTATTAATTTCCATGGGTACAGAGTCAAGACCTTAAGGCCATTGTCTATATACACCTGTAAGGTATCCAGCATCCAAGGCTAGTGTAGTTCTCAGCAGCTAAAGGGGACACTCGAGTCAGACCTGTTTTTTAATTCTAGCTCTTCTACTCCTTCATGATCATCAGCCAGTTATGGGATCCTTATCTGAAAAAATGAGTGTTAAAATATTTGTGGGTTTGTGATGATTATTAAGATAAAATAACAAAGGAAGTAAGCATTAACCTGACATAGTAAAACAGTACCTTAGGTTCAGTTCTAGGAGCTGAATTTGAGTTCATGTAGTTTGAGGAATTGTTGTAGACTTAAGGCTTATGTTTCCTTCAAATTCATGTTTAAATCTTTGTAAATGTTTTTTTTAAATACTTACTTATTATGTATACACCGTACAGCTTTCTACCTGCATGCATGCCTGCAGGCTAGAAGAAGACATCAGATATCATAACAGATGGTTGTGAGCCACCATGTGGTTGCTGGGAATTGAACTCAGGACCTCTGGAAGAGCAGTCAGTGCTCTTAACCGCTGAGCCATCTCTCCAGCCCCTCCCCTCATGTTTAAATCTTAATCCTCCATGTATTACAATTAGGACAAAGAGGTGGGAAGGGCACGAGGACTGATGAGTGGGTTTAGTGCCTTTAAGAAACACAACCCAGAGAGAGCTCTAGCTCACTTTCCCACACAATGGGAAGTTAGAAGTCTGTCAGTAGGAAGATGGTCCTACGAGAATCCAACCTGCTGGTACTTTGGCTTCAAATCTCCAATTTCAGAATCATAAGAGCTATCTCTTGCTCGCACGCCATCCGGTGTGTGATGATTGGTTACAGCAGCTTTTGGGTTAAGATGGAGGCTATCCCAGTGAATACTGGGATGAGAGTAGAAGAGGGAAGAGGTGAAGAAATGCCTGTTCTTCTTGACAAAATACTCAATAAGAAGCAACTCAAAGGAGAGGGCATTTATTTTGGCCCATAGTTAGGGGCTAAGATCCACCATGGTGGGGAAGACAGCAGTAAGAATGGTTCTAGGCTGTGGCTTACACATTAGACAACTAGGAATCAGAAAGAGAAAGAGAGTTGGCTAGAAGCTGGACGGGTAGGACCATAACCCATAAGATCTGCCTACAGTGTTCCGGTTCCTCAAGCAACACCTATATTTATAGCATCTAAGATGCCGTGGCTACCACACACAGCTCTGTCAGCTTGACACCATGTCAACTTGACATAAATTACTGTCACTGGGAAAGGGGAACCTCGATTGAGAAAATGCCATAATTATTTTATTGGTTAATTATTGATGTGGGATGGTTAAGCCCACTGTGAGCAGTGCTGGCCCTAGAAATTGGTACTGGGTTGTCTAAGCCAGCCAGCCTGCCAGTAAGCCGCACTCCTTTGTGGTATCTGCTTTAGTTCTTACTTCCAGGTTTTGGCTTTGAGTGCCTGCCTTAGCTTTCCTCGATGAAGGACTGATTAACTCTGTCCTCCTCCAAGTTGCTTTGGTCATAGTGGTTTACTACACCGACGGAAAGCTAACTCGTGCAAGCACCACCACTAGTTCAAGTGCATGAGCCTATGGAGGACATTGTATTATTAGTAACAGGCATATAATTTATCAGTTTTTACCATTCATTGTCTGGCATGTATTGTCAGGGTGTCAGGGGGAAAAGCTCAGGGCTGTGTATGTGCTTGGCAAGGGCTCAACTGCTGGGCTACATGCAGGACTCTAGTCACTGGTTATTAATTACCTAGTGCCGCAAGCGTCCATACGTATGAGCAGAGCAGGAACCAGTGGCGATGGGAAACACTTGGCAAAGAGTGAATGTTGTTGGGGAATCACAGGAATCCAGACAAGCACTGGCATCTGTGCTGCTCGATAAATAAGCCACAGCTACGAATGGAGAGTTTCATTATGGAAACTAGTCCGTCAACTACTGGGAGAAAGGCAGAATGGCTTAATTAAAGGGTTATTAGTTCAGTTCCTAAGGTTCATCCTAGCTCTAATATTCACAAACATTTTATGGCATTTTTTTTTCTAAATGAACAGACATTGCTGCTTTTAGGAATTAAGTTATAAGAAACCCTATGCGGTCTTCGTTCTCTCCTTCATTTTTGGGAAACGGGTTGCATCCTTTCGCCTCTTCTGAGATAAAGGACAGTTATATTTAGAATCACTGATGCAGCGCAAAGGCCCTGGGGTATGATCAGTCAGTAGATCTCCATGGAGTCCTAGCCCAGTCATTGTGCCCATTGCCATTTCTGTGGTCACTGAATACAGTGTCCCTGAGTCACCACCGAGGAGAAGGATCTGCTCCCTGGTTATATTGTAGTGAGAGAGGAAGCTCAGTGCTCTGCACAGGGATTGACACAAATGCTCAAGTCTACATGCAATCAGCAAGTCTCTATCAGCAAACAGGGCATGGGCGGTTGTCTGCTTTGCTATGGATCAGGCATTCACTTCGTGGGTGTCTCAAGCTTTTCTGGTCTTCTCAGCACTGCAGTGATTTGTGGCACGGAGACTCGCTGACTCTCAGGGGATGCCTTACACACACTGATGTCAATCAGCCAGCTCTGAGGGTTCTATGTAGCATTGGTCTTCAACAGAGAGAGTGGTGGGTGGCCCCTGCCTGGCTCGTTTCCCTCAGTCCATTCTCATGGGTTATTTTCAATGACTCAGACTGAAAACCGGATCAAGAGCTTTACAAGATTTGTAAAACTCATCTCTGAAAGGGTTTCTCTACAAAAGGTTAGAAAAGATAGAACAAGTCACCCTGAATGTCGGTGGTGCCATCCCTTGAGCTGGAGACCCCGATGCAGAGAAAGGAGAAAGGAAAAAGGCCCTCTCTTCCCTTTGCCCTCCTCTCTCCTTTCCATCCAGTATGATGTATGCTGGGTCCTCCTGCCATGAAAGACTGAGACTATCAAACCCAGGAGCCAAAATAGGGTCTCTTCCCTTAAGTTGTTTTGCCAAGGTATCTTGTCATAGGGGCAGCTCTGACCAGCACAGTGCCACCCTTCCTTGTCCCCAAATCCAAGAGACAATCACGTGAACTCTGCAGTATGATGCTCGTTTTACGTCAAGATGTCTACTGCATTCCGAATCATGGTCTTCCATAAATAAGGCACTGCTATTGGGATATTGAGTTAATTTACAGCTGGGTAGATATCTAAGTGGAGGACTTTGGAGCTCTGAAAGTTGAGTGGGACTTGTGAACCTTATAGAGGTACGTTCGGGCTGTATGTTCAGGGCTAGTGAGATGGCTCAGTGGTTAAGAGCATTTGCTACTCTTCCAGAGGACCTAGGTTTGACTCCCAGCACCCTAATGGTGGCCCACACCACCGGAAACTCCAGTGTCAGGGTATCTTGTGGCCCCTCTGACCTATACAGACACCTAGTATGTATACTGTGCACCAGCATACATGTAGGCAAAATACAACGAACAAATCTGATATTTTAAAAACTTAAAGAGGCCTCTGATAAATTAGGTTACCCAACATAAGTCCTGTGGCTTCCTATCAGAGCAAAGACTTTAGAGTGTGTGTATTTCATAGACGAAACATGGCATTCTAGCAACTGAACTCTCTCAGAATATAAATGAGAATGTAAATTAGTTCTGCCAGGTTTTGTGTTTTAAATTGAAACACAATTTTTGTACATTTAAGGATCATCCTACTTACAGAGAGAAATAGCTACACCTCCTTTTTCTTCCTCTTAAGTTTAGAAAAATCCCTTCCACCAGAATTTACTCTTAACATTCTAAACTCAGGTGCTTGAGAATTTAGATATTTACAGGAAATCTAAAATTCCCCCAGAATGTCATTTAATTTTTGTGTGCTTTTAGCATCCCCTGGGTTTAATATTTAGCAAGATACTGTTGAAGTGGCTTTGAAAATAAAAGCGGCAAGACAATTAAAGACAGAAAATAATCAATTTATCTTTTCCTTTTATTTAAAGGTTCTGTTTGCTCAGTGCAGTATCAGGTAGCACTTTATCAAGACCATAACATTTCAGAATATCCACAAAAATTATGCGGCTAGAGTGTTTCTAAATAGTTTGTACACACACACACACACACACACACACACAAATATATACACACAAACACACAAATAATTTGTATCTGTCTGTATGTCCATCTGCCCATCCATCCATCTGTCTGCCCATCCATCCATCTGTCTGTCCATCCATCCATCCATCCATCCATCCATCCATCCATCCATCCATCCATCTACCCATCTATCTATCTGTCTCTACATCTACAAACTCTATGACCTCAAGTCAGTCGAAGTTCACTGAAAAGTCTAAGCATGCATTACAAGTAATTTTTGATCTTTTAAAAAGCAGTCTGTTTTTCTGTATAACCTAGGCATATTTGTTTAAGCGAATAGCAATAGCGTGGTATCAACAATACTAGCACTAAGGCCCCCGGATAACGCCTCAGTGACTTTGAGTCAACTCTAATCTCGGTGAAGGTTAAAGGTTGCTTATGACAAGGGAACAAATGGCAATGGCCTTCGAGAAACCCGTTGTCCCCTTTGCTTTACTTCATTTTCTAAATGCAGCGTTTCATTTTCTCCAGTTACAGGGCCTGCCTCATGCTTGTATCCCGTGCTTCCGAAGGACACAGTGAATAGCTGCAGATTGACAAGACTCCTGTGAATTCTGATACTTTATTAACTTATCTCTCAGGACACACACTCATTTGTGTATTTGTAGTTGCTTTTGTTGAATTACGTTGCATGCGTAAGACACTTGACTAACCTAAGTTGTTCTTTGTTAAGAGCCCTGAGTGGATGCATTTTTAGTGGTAAGACAATTCACCTTGCAAGCTTGATTGGAAAATGAAACTACCAAAGGTAAAGCGAGGAAACATCCTGAGCCCCCAGCAAGCATACGAAAGACCCATTAAAACACTGATAAAGATCGCACATGTTTATAGTTATAACATAACATGTAGCATTTTGCTACACATGCATGGTTTAGATGATGTTTAAAACAGAACTGAGATAGCTTTCGAAAGGTTGATAGTTCATTTGTGATGAACCCATTCACAATTATTTTCTTACCACATTTCTATTGATTCTTTAAACATTTCTTACCTACGTACAATGTATCTTGGTCAAACTCCCCTCTACTGGTCCCCTCAAACTCTCCAAAAGTTTCCCCCAAAATATCTTCCCCCAATTCTGCCCTCCCTCTCTCCCTCCCTCCTTCCTTCCTATTTGTTTATTTCTATTAACACACCAGGTCTAACCAGTGTTGCCCTATGCATGCACATGGGTGTGTGGTCGTCCACTGAAGCATGGGAAACTAACCAGTGACTTCCCCTATAAACGAAAAGTGACTTTGCCATTACCAGCTGCCACCAATGCCAGTGGCTTCTCAGTCAGGGGTAGGGCCTTTGTGGCCCCTCCCCATTCTGTGGTGGCACTTATAACTGGCTTCATCTTGTGTGGGTCTTGTGTAGGAAAAACTCCCCTCCCCCCATTGTTTATTGAAAGAGCTGTCTGGATAGCCGAGAGGAGCGACATAACTGGTTTCTGTTGCCGTCTAGGGCAGTGGTAGGAGGGGCTAGGTATCATCACGGGAAAGTGACAGATGCTGGATGGATTTTTCAGCCTGGCATGCCCTTTAAGTTTCGAGTTCTAGTTGAGGTGTGAGGTTCTCTTAGCTTGTGCTGCTTTTCACAGTCCCGAAAGAAGGTGTCGGGAAGCTAATTAATACTGTACTTCATCTGTTACTGTAAAGGGAAGTCTGTGTCGTGCTTGGAGGAAGTGAGGCGTTAGCCAGGGTACTAAAGACTTCCTCCCAGGGACTTGCTCTATGATGTAAGGCAGCTCTGGGGAAATGTGTGCTTCTCACCTATTTGTTGCTGCAACCGTTGTAGGGAGGAGACTCCGATCTTCAGATTCCTCTCACAGATTCCCCTTCTCTCTCCTCTTTTGAGTCCAACATGTTTTAATGCTTTTGCTTAGAATAGTCCATTTGTATCTGACTTGCATTTCCACAAAGATGATTAAAGGATGAGATAAGTTTTACCTTCTAAAGTAGCCTTATTAAAAGTATTATTTTAGTGTCTAAGTTGTTCATACATCTATGATATTGTATATATATATGTATATATATACATATATACATATACATTATATATGCATGTGAAAGCCAGAGATCAATGGTGGATGCCTTTCTCAATCTTTTTACATTTTATTTTTTGAGATAAGGTCCCTCCTTGCACCCTCATATCACTTATTCAACTAATCTGGCTGACTATCCTGCCCCTGAACTCCTCTTGTCTCCCCAGCCATAGGGTTACATGCGTGTGCCCCTGTACCTGTTTTTTTTATGTGGGAGCTGGGAATTGAACTCAGGTCTCCCTGCTTGCCTGGCAAGCCCTTAACTGACTGATCCGTGATCCCAGCCCACCTAGTTATCTAGTGTTCTGGAGTGTTGAACTTCTATCCCTCTCAAATATGAAGAAGCCAACTGCCAGATCCTTCCCCAGCCACTATACAGTCAGGTCACTGCGCAGGCTCCAACTCAGAAGTGATCCATTCCATCATCAGTGTGCTTGGGCCCCTGAAGCTGCCACACTTACATGTCCCCTTGGTGCAGTGTCAGTCCACACAGAATTTCTGACAGTCACCTCAGAGAGGACACTAGAAGAGACTCGAGAGTCTCCCTCCCCATCTTCTGTCCCCATTGCTAACTTCACTGTCTTGAGAAAACAAAAACCCTAATGTTTTCTTCTCCTGTAGTCTCAGACCCACAGGCGAACCTCTG
This sequence comes from Rattus rattus, assembly GCF_011064425.1. Lineage (NCBI taxonomy): Eukaryota > Metazoa > Chordata > Mammalia > Rodentia > Muridae > Rattus > Rattus rattus. The sequence goes on from NC_046161.1 coordinate 95,941,689, forward strand.
GAGGGAAAGTAGGTTAGGAGAATTTTAACAGAGTTTTCTGTTGTCATTGTTGGGTTTCGTCCTTTATTTATTTCCATGAACAGAATATTAAAACCATGAAAACTGGGTAAGTCCTCTTCCACCTGGGCCTCTTTTCTGGGGTATCAGCATCTAGACTGGGTTAGTAGGAAGCTTGAGAGTGACGTCAAGAGAAGAATGCTACAGTCTCACAGGGAAAGCAGAGGGAGAGCACTCTTGCGGGTTTTGTTTTGTTTTGTTTGTTTTTGACAAAAACTGACAGCTTGCTTTCCGCTTTCCAGTCTAAGTCATCCTCTGTCACAGCTGTGTCCCGTGCAGTGTTAGTGTCTCCTTTAACTCGATACCCTGTCCAATCAGTGGATGTTGCCATGGCTTCCCTTCTGACTTGTGCTTACGTAATCTGTGGTTATGAACCAGGCTATGATACTTGTCCTTTCTGAATTCCGTTCCCTCATAGCCTGGTTTATTTGTTGAATTAGTTCTGTATACATAAGCCAGGCATGACTATGCATGGACAAACACCTTTAAAAATGACTGTATACTTAAGCATTAGAATGCGGGAACTGTTCTTTAATTTCCTTTTTTTATACGGCCACTTAGGATAGTGACAGGTATAAAACCATCTCAATCTTGGGGATGGGAGGGTCACCCTTGATTTCCTTTTTATAGGCCTGCGCCTGCAGTGCTGGCATTTATGCCCTGTAGAAGCAGCAAGCAGAGTTTTCTCTGGGTACAAGACAAACTGGGCTGTGGAGGCAGGAGGCGGCCATGCAGAGTTCTCTTGTAGTCGTACCCAGCAGTTGAGGCTGGTGGGAACAGGGCTTACTTGAATGTAATGAATGCAACCTCTCCTCCTCAGAGTGAGGGATGGACGGGACATCTAGGGGTAGCCGGTCTCTAGCCTGGGTGATGCAAAGTCAATTTGCAAAAGAGGGAAAGATTTCTTTTAGCCCATAGTTTTGGAAGTTTCAGTGCATGGTCATTGGGCCCCATAACCCTTGGGCTTATGGGGAAGCAAGCACATGATAACAAGAGAGAGTGACATTGTGACATCATCCAATCTCTTTATGCCCAACCCAACAAGAGAAAAGGAGGAGCCAGAGCCCAGCTGTCCCCTCAGGAGCCTGCCCCACCGATTCCAAGACTTCCTAGAAGATCCTACCACTTAAAGTTTCTATTGCCTCAGTAGCGCACAGCTGGGGCCAAAGCATTTGATACATGGGCCGTTGGAAGCTTCTGAGAGTAGCTCTATAGTTCTCCTTCAAGGGATTCTACACTTGACATCCAGGGCTTTCGCAACCACACTGTGAAATCCGTGCTTTCATCTCTGACTCTCCTACAGGGTATCTTCACAGCTTTTAATTTCTCCTCTTGATCTTGACCAGGTTTTCTTGACTTGTAGTCTTGGAATTGAAAGGGACATGTATAAACCATCTCATCTAACCTCAAGAGCCTAGTCAAGATTTGACAAGCAGGTCCTCCTCGAAGGAGAGGCAATACCACCCCTGCTCCCCAGGGCCTCGTTTCAATTGTTGATGGCTTCAAAGCCACTGCTAAAGCTTAATGATGTAACTTTACTTGTGAGGGATGCCCAATCCTGTATTTCTGCTTTGCATCCCTTTTGAACAGTCAGAGAGGAAACTAGGCAGACTGACCTGGTCTTATTAGCATTTCTGCTTTGCATCCCTTTTGAACAGTCAGAGAGGATACTAGGCTGACTGACCTGGTCTTATTAGCATAGCATGGAGGAGGGGAGCAGGCGGACACCTTTTACTGCCAGTGGTGACTAATGAATTGGTGACTAATGAATTCTGAGTTGGCTCTTTTCTCATTAGAGGAAGGGAAGAGAGATTCTGCCTTGGTGTCCTGTCTCAGCTAAATCTGCTTCCAGAGGAGCAGCTCATCTGTCACTGTCATTTAAGCTGGGAGTCTTATACTGAGGAGAGATCAGGAAGCTGGCTTGTGTGTGTATTGGGTGTGTACTTGTGTGAGTTATCTATATATGCATATACTTACTGTGTATGCGTATAAGCATATGTTCACCTGTACATGTGCATAAACAGATACACACACGTACGCATACACAGGTATGCCCACAGTAGATTTTTATAATGTCTAATTGTGAAAGAAAGCAGAAGTTAAGGACTTCTATAAATCTTTTGTGTGGAGAAACAAGGTGCTGTACAGAGACCTGAGAACAGAAAGTTCTGGCAAAATCAAGTGTGTTTCTCATCCTAAAATGATGTGTTCGATGGGATAATTTCTTTCCAAATCCCCCCTTTCTTTCATAATAGATTTTAATGATGGCCCTTCCCCTCTCTGTTTACGTGGTGGTGGTGGGGGGACACCAAGGAAGTCGGTTGCCATGGTGATTGAAGATCAACTGGTGCTGTTCTGTAGTTTTGGATAACATACTTTGAATAGTTGAGGTAAGAAGCCTGGGAGTGTTGATTTTTGTAACTTGGTGTCTTGCTGCTCTGAGCTCAATTCTTTTTTTTTTTTTTTTTCGGGAGCTGAGGACCGAACCCAGGGCCTTGCGCTTGTTAGGCAAGCGCTCTACCACTGAGCTAAATCCCCAACCCCTCTGAGCTCAATTCTTAAAGTAGACAGATCAGTACAACACTTGGTGAACCAGTTCTGTTATTTTGTTTTTGTTTTTGTTTTTAACAAGAATTTTTTCACATGTACGGTATGTATTATATCAGTGTACATGATTGCATCTGTGTGTAGGAGCATATGAATGTGTGTGGGGTATGCTGCAAGTTCTTCCTTAATCTCTTTGCACTTCATTTGTCGAGGAGAATCTCTTGCTGATTTGACTAACCAGCTTGGTGCAGAGACCCCACCCCACCCCTATCTCTTCCTTCCTACCGCTGAGATTACAGGTGGCCACTAGGCCTGTCTGCCTCTACATAGGTTCTGGGACTCTGAATTCTGGCGAGCATGGCAGGTACTTTTATCTACTGAGCCATTTCCTAGGTCCCAGTAAATGCTTCTATCGTCTCCACTTTCCTCAGGTAATTGCTAAGTGGATACGGAGATGAAAGGAAATTGACCTAAGAGACACAACTTCGCGCTGACTCATCCTTTCTTAAAGCTCATGAAAATATTCCACCCGGATTTCTTTGCAGAGGTTATCCCATGCTGGGGGAGCCAATAGGCACACTGAACCATTGCTGGGATCACGTTACACGGTTGGAATGGCAGCTTTGCCAACAGTGGAACTGTGAGACTTCGAGAAAATTACTTAATCATTTTCATCCTCAGCTTGCTGTCTCACCTTGAGGATGCTGATATAATATCTATTGTTTAGAGCTGTGCTGAAGAGTTAGTTGATGGATATATGGTACTCAGAGCCATGCCCGGTCCGTTCTGGTGTCTGCAAACATGACAGATCTCTTTGCCATTTTTTTAGTGATATTTTTACATGGATTCTCACCGGGTAAAAATTAATACCCTCTCTATTTCCTACTACTCTTTAAATAGACTCTGGGAGAATAAGAGCAGTTTAATCCACGGAAAACAGGGGATCTATCGATCACTGGAGTGACAGATCAACTTTTGAGGTCACCTAAAAGTCTTCTGAGATCCTCTAGGTTTCCTTTCTCTCCTGAATTCAGGGTCTAGCTTTGGAGGCGGGGGTGTTGTCACTAACCAGTTGTATGGAGTGCTCTCTTTAGCCATCAGAAGCACTATGAGTCTGGGCATTGTGGAGCCATAGGTTAGTTCAGGAGAATACAGATATTGATGGGAAGAGAAGGGAAGCTGTCCCTGGGGTGTAGTTACCATGACAACATTGGGAAACACATACAGCACCTAACAAGTGGGTTCTTGCAACTTCACTCACAGGGCTGGAGGGATGGCTCAGCGGTTAGAGCACTGACTGCTCTTGCAGAGGTCCTGAGTTCAGTTCCCAACAACCACATGGTGGCTCACAACTGTCTGCAATGGGGTCCAATGCCCTCTCCTGGTGTATCTGAAGACAACGACAGTGTACTCACATAAGTACAATAAATAAATCTTTTAAAAAAGAGTTCTATACTCTTATCACTTTATAAAGATATATGGGAGCTCATGCAGGAATATATTACAAGTCAGATTCCATGCATGTCTGTGACTGCCCTGTGGGCAGGCGTTCTTCAACATCTGGGATTTTAGAATGCTACATTCTTGACCTCATTGGGAGCATCTGATCCTGCTTCCTCCATATAGAGGAAGAAGCATGCAATGGCTGACATGAATTGTCAACTGGACAGAGTTGAGAATCACCTTGGAGATAAACCTCTGGGTGTGGCAATGAGAAGGTTTCTAGATTGAGTTAACTGAGGCTAGCCCACGATGGGTGGCACCATTGCATGGACTGGGCTCCCAGGCTGAAAAAGAAAAGGGAAAGCAGGTGGAACTCCAGCATCCATCTCTCTCTGATGGTGGGCACAGTGTGACTGCCACCACACCCTGTGCTTTTGTGACCTCTGTCCATGATGAACTATACTCTCAAATGTGAGCCCCAATACACATCTCTTTCTTCAAGTTGCGTTTCTTCAGGAAATTTGTCACAGAAAAGAGGAAGAGAGTAAATATAAAGAACTCTAAGAGTCATGAGTGGCTTACCCACAGTTGACAGACAAAACCAAAAGCAAGACTCTCAGGTCACCTCTGGCCTGGCCTAGAGTTGCCCACAGTAGCATCACCATTAGGACCAGAATCCGATGTACCATTTGTTCTCTTCTCTTTGTCATATGCTACCAGGTCTTGATCTCACCTGATTCCTGACACTGATAGAGGATTATCCTTTGACATAAGGAATAGGAGAGGCAGCTTCATGTGGGTCCCAAATTCAAATCCAGGGGCCATATTAAAAATGGAGAGTGCAGTGGGAAAGATAAAAAATTGTCCAGAACATGAGGGTTTTATAAATAAACCCCAATAACCCGCTGTGTTATTTAAGTCTATAAGGAAGACATGTATGTCTTTAAGGGATAAAGGGATTACTGTTTTCTCCTCAAAGCTTAATGTAGTGGCTGGAAGCTTTGGACCCAATGGTGCCTTAGACAACCAGAGGAGCAGACAAGAAACGTACCACGGTTCCATGTTACGAGGAAGATGATTGCAAATGCTTTTCCATCCCTTCTACGAAGACATGAAATTATTTTGCCTTTCATATAACCTGGATATAATCCACTTGGTTTCTTCTTTGGCCTAAACAAACAAGCAACCCCAAACAAATAACAAAAAAACCCTAATAGATGTAAAAGTCTAGCACTTGCAAGCCTACCTTAAAAGAGACCTTGCAGATTATGTCTTAGGAAAGATCTTCTTGGGAAACTTGATCTACTCTATACAAGAAATAATTCAGCTTTTAAAAGAGTACCATCCTGGGACTCGAGTTTACAGACAAGGCTGAGCCTCATGTTTCAGGTGTCCCTAGCCAGTGGTCGAGTATAGGAGTGACTCTCTGGACCAGCCTCACTGCCACGGGGGGCAGAAGAACCCTCTGTAGCGTGTGTCTCAAATTCCTGAACTCCAAAAATCCCGAGATACGATAAAATATCCCCCATTCTGTTTTGCGGGAAGTTTAAAGCAGCGCCGGGCAGTTGAAACATGCTCTAACGTTCTCAGACTGACTATAACAAACATTCCATCACTTATGTTTTCAATGGGAAGTAATGCCAACTATCATTAACCCATTCACACGCACGCACACATACACAGACACACACAGACACAGACACAGACACACAGACACACACAGACACAGACACACAGACACATACACACACAGACACACACACAGACACACACAGACACAGACACACACACACAGAGACACACACAGACACAGACACACAGACACACACACACAGACACACACACAGACAGACACACAGAGAGACACACACAGACACAGACACACACACACAGACACAGATACACAGACACACACACACAGACACACACAGAGAGACACACACAGACACAGACACATAGACACACAGACACACAGACACAGACACACACACACACACACACACACACACACACACACACACACGCTCATACATATAGCTTTAACTTTCTGATTCAGTTTAAAAATGAAAAATAAGATCTAGCCAGATAATGGACTCTAATGTTGAGCTGTTGAACTCTAGGGGTTTTTAGAGGTGGAGAAATCTGTAGAGTCAGAGCTCTACAGAACCATGACAGAATCTAGAAAGTGAAACAGAGGGAAGGAATATAATTCTATCCTCTTAAGTTGTCTTGAAATAAAAACTTAGCACTTTAACACATCCTATGCTCCTTACCGAAATGCTTCATCACGACAAAAATACTGAGGGCTGGAGAGCTGGGTTAGCAGTTGAGAGCACGCATCTCTCTTGCAGGGACCTGAGTTCAATTCCTGGAGCACATGTGGGATAGCTCACAGCCACCTGTAACTCCAGCGCCAGGACATGCAATATTTTCTTCTGGACTTAGCATTGGTACTCACACGTGCATATACTTACACACAGATACACATAGATACATAATTAAACATAAAATAGATATCGAAAACAAATACACTTTTATTAGGCTAAATGGTGAGGTTAGACCACTTTTTAACAGGAGGTCCCAGCTAATGGGCAGTTAGTGGGATTTAATGGAAAGTAAACTTGCTAAGAACTGTACTAAGCGTAGTGCTGGTCTGAACGCTACTGACGGTTGTTAAACAAACAAACAAACAAACAAACAAACAGGCAAGCGCTGTGTCTCTAGGACTCAAGAGAAAACGATTTCTTAACAATGGCTACCAGTACGTGTATGGGAGGGAAATCTCCACTCCTCAGACACACAGCATAACAGACGTCACAACAGCATGTACTTCCAAGGTTTCCAGAGCACTGGGAAGTCTAGGCAACTTACATTAGTGATGCTTAAAAACTTCCTGAAAAGAAAGTAGGCAACTTCTGTTCCAGTTACTGGGCAAAGGGAATCATGTGGCCTCACTTGAGTTTGAAGACAGAGACGTTTGCCCGGGAAAGGAGGAACCTGAAAACCCCACAGGACAGCAACGGCAGCTACAACTGTCTGCGCCTCTTAGAACACAGGCGCTTTGGTAAGCATAGAGTAACAAAACCCTACGCAGAAGTCTGATGGTGCCGAGGACGGAAGGCAGGGGTCTTACACGCTACAGGAGCGCTCTACCGCTGACCCCAGCTTCCAACAAACAAACCAAACCCATTTTATGGGTAGAAAACGGGCCTAGAGAGCCATACACCCTTCCGTGGTCGCAGAACAATGGAAGAAGGGAACGAGCCACCCAGGGTCTTACATTCAATATCAAAGTGTGGGCTGTTTGTTTCGGCATGGTGCGTATTAAGAATACCCAAGCCGTTTAGGAATTAGCAAGGTCAAAAGGAAGTGAAGGGAATTTAATAATTATATTTGCATTCCGGGGTCACTTTCATCTTAACAAGGCATTTCTCGTCTCTGTGGACATGTGCTCTGAAGTGCGCTGGGATGATTACTGAGCAGCGGAGTCCCCACTGTGTTCAGATCAGGGACGAGCTTCAGTGTCCTTGTACAATCTAGTGTACCCGAAGAAAGAGGAGATAAACATTTTAAGGAAAGGCTCGCATGCACTTGAAGGGTATACTTATAAATTAATATGGAGTGCATCTCTTGACGCTTCAACAAGGTGGTTTTTTTTTTCTCCAAAAGAATATTTCTTTTATATAGCCAGTAGAAAAATCTTGGAACTTGTTCAGATATAAATATATGTTATCCCAAGCAGGGTTTGGAACCATTTAGAATGACAATTTTTATTTTTTTCTTTTTGAAACAAGGATGCTGGGAAGCTGCCAAAAAGCTACTTTTATTCTCAGAAAAAAAATGTATTTACATGCTGGGAGTTTAAAAAAAATTTTTTTTTATAGGTTCAGTATAGACACATTTCCTGCCACAAGCCCATCCTTTTTCTTAAGATTTTGTGGTTTAGGTAAACCTTCAATTATAAAAGCCTGCGCTCCTATCCCAGCCTCCCCCAAACCCAGTCAGTTGACTGAATGAATGGGAAGAGGGAACATTGGAGACGCATCCAGCCTATGATCTCTGTGGCTGTCACTCACAGAAGTGGGCTTTGCTTTGCTCTGCGGTATCGGCACAACCTTATTTTACTTTACTCTTTCAAACGTTGTCATTGTTCATCGCATGTAAACTGAGCTCAGAGGAACCGAGAGAAGATCAAATGCTGAAGGAAAACAAAAAGGGGGGCCGATTATAGCTGACAGATCTGGGCCCCAGAGCAGTGGCTGACACTTGTAACCGCTTTAGAGGGAAGGGAAAGTTGTCTGTTCATTCAGTCCTGATGGATCTCAGACACCTGTTAAACATGAAGAAAGAAACCATCCATCTCCCATCCAGAAGTCGGTGTTTGCTAGTGCTCCTCTCCTTCCTTTAGTTCCTAAAATAATTCCACCTTCTTCTTATGTGGGTCTTTGAAGAGTAATCTCTCTCTCTCCTCTCCTCTTCTCTTCTCTTCTCTCTCCTCTCCTCTCCTCTCCTCTTCTCCCTCCTCTCCTCTCCTCTCCTCTCCTCTCCTCTCTCTCTTCCTCTTCTCTTCTCTTCTCTTCTCTTCTTCTCTTCCCTTCCCTTCTCCCCTTCCTTCCCTTCCCTTCCCCTTCCTTCCCTTCCCCCCTTCCTTTCCCTTCCCCCCCCTTCCTTTCCTTCCCTTCTCTTCCCTTCCCCTTCCTTCCTTCCTTCCTTCCTTCCCTTCCCTCCCTCCCTCCCTCCCTCCCTCTCTCTCCCTCTCCCCCTCCCCCTCTCCCCCCCCCCCCCCCCCCCTTCCCCCCCCCTTCCCCCCTCTCTCTTCCAGCAGGACTAAGTACTTTAACTGTGCTTAGCCCTTTCACCAGATATGTGAGTCTCTGTATTAATCATCACCCACTATAGAGAAGCTTCTCTGGCCCGCGTTGTTGATACTGTGGCAGTACATGTTGAAGGGCACACATGTACAAGTTTAGAAGAGTTTGGCAGCAGCCGTTTAGCTCAATGTCAAAAAGGTACATTCATTCATACAATGTGTCCTGAATACAATGTATGAGATTGGCAAACCCTAAATTAAAAAAACAGAAGCCACAATAAGAGAGGAGCAACTCGCTGTGGGATTGTAGAAGACGACAGAGCAATCCGGAGGATAATTAGGGCTTTTCAGGGTTAGAAGAGAGATGTAGTCAGAGGGAAATCGCATCGGCAGGTTGTGTGCATATGCATGGGGTTCTGAGACCTTGAGAGAGGACATCACTTCTTGTTGTTTGTGTTGGAAGCTAATAACGCTTTCAGAAAGGATCCTTTCCAATGCATTGGAATAGCAGCAGAGGTCTGTTACATAGTTGCCAACATGAACAGCTTAAGAGCCAGGGATATTTTTAAATGAACTATCCCAGGCCTCGGTACCTACAGGGCTAAGGAATGAATAACTAGTGGGTTAAGAACCTGGTTTGACTAGTTGGGAGGAAGATAAACTGATTAACATTTTGAAAGTGTGGGGAAGACTTGATGATAGGTATCTAAGCCCAAGTCTGGGTTAAGGAAAGGGAGATGGGGGAGTGAATTATGCACAATTGTTCTGAGATATTTGGTTTGTGCAGTTCGGTGACGTCACCTCTGGGGTTCCCTGTTCTTTCAGCTGATGGTCTTTCTTCAAGAGCACGTTTTGAGGATCATAGTGAGGGATCATGGGGCTTATTCTGGCCTCTCATCTTTGAGGTGTGAGTATTGCATACGAGGAACAGATAACAGCGAGGGGTAGGATGGTGCTTTGGGAAGTCAGATCAGGACTTGCTTCCCGTGACATCTGTGTGAGTGTGTCTCATCCATCTACAGAGTTCTGAGAATAAGAAGTCACCCACATCATCTTCTGTTCTAAATGATGGCAGCCAGGCTGACCTAGTTGCAATCAACTCTGTGGATAGAAATATAATAAATCAAATTCATCACTAAGATAAATATTGTCAGAAGGCATTATCAGCATTTTCCAAGCAATAAGAATTTCTGAATGTGATTATATATCCATTTTGTGCTAATTAGCATAAATCAATCCCTCCTTTTCTCTCATATGTTTAACACAGCATGTTGTAGGGCTCACAATTCTTTCAATGCCAATTCTGGGCTATTTTGATGACCTACATTTTAAGAAGAACTCAATAATATGAGTTACTACTTGAATTTGTGATAGTGTTATAATATCTGAAATATATATCTGAGAAATCTTCTCAGGGAGAAATTGTATACCTCAGGTCGACCTGTGGGGTTGTCTGTGGAGGACTGATTGTATCGATTGCATAGAGTGAGGCTGAAGACCAGACCATTGTAGGTAGCATCATTTGATGGTCCCGGAATGTATAAGGGCGGAGGGGGCCCCCACCCAAGTGAGCCCACATGAATTCATTCTTCTTCTGTTCCCATCTGTGGATGTAACTGGACACTTCACATCCTGCTTCATTTCCCTGAAATGATCTTCTGTAACTTGGAACTGTACACTAAATGAACCTTATCTCTTGAAAGTTGCTTTTGTCAGGTGGCTCTGTGTGTGTGTGTGTGTGTGTGTGTGTGTGTGTGTGTGTGAGAGAGAGAGAGAGAGAGAGAGAGAGAGAGAGAGAGAGAGAGAGAGAGAGAGAGAGAAGGTAAAGTCTCACTCTGCAGTTCTGCAGTCCTGGCTGTCCTGGAAATGGCTATGCAGGTCAAGACCAAGTTGTCTTTGAATTCAACTCACAGAGATCCACCTGCTTCTGCCTTCCCCGAGTCCTGGGATTAAAGCCACTCACCACTCTCAGCTCTTCTTGGGGTGTTTTAGCACAGAGATGACGGAAATGAAACTGGGCCAGGCCCTTGCTATGAATTACATTTTCTGAAGAGGAGAAATGAGAGACTCAGCGGCGAGCAGACCTGACCAAGGTCGCACAGCTGGAATGCATAAAGGCTGGAGCAGTGTTCCGGGTCTCTTATTTCAGAGGCTGGGGAAGTGCTGTGTCTCTCAAACATCGATTGTCCCTTGGAAGGCTTGAAGTCACTTGGAAGGCTTGCTGAAGCAGCTTTGAGCATCATCTACTCTCAAAGTGCTTCTGAATCAGCAGTTCTGGGGTGGGGCCTGGAAACAGACATTACAAGAGGGCACTTTTCTAAAAAAAAAAAAAAATTTACATCCAAAATGTTGCCCCCTCTTCTGATCCCCCCTCTGAGTTTTTACCCCCATCCCTCCTCTCCTCCACTTCTGAGATGGTGCCCCACCCCGGGGCATTCCCCTCCCCTAGCACTTCAAGTCTCTACAGGATTAGGCACAATCTCACCCACTGAGGCCAGACAAGGCAGTCCTCTGCTACATGTGCGCCCAGGGCCTCAGATCAGCCCAGGTATGCTCTTTGGTTGGTGGCTTAGTCATGGAAGCTCCCAGGGGTTCAGGTTAGTTGACACGGTTGGTCTCCCTATGGGGACTTCCATCCCCTTTAGTACCTTCAGTCCTTCCCTTACTCTTATGTAGGGGTCCCCAACCTCAGTCCAGTGCTTGGCTTTGAGGGTTTGCATCTGTCTCACTGAGCTGCTGGTAGAGCCTCTCAGAGAACAGCCATCCTAGGCTTCTGTTTGCAAGCACAGCTTAGCATCATAGTGTCAGGGTGGGCTAGTCACTGGTTGGCCATTCCTTCAGTCTCTGCTCCATTTTTGTCCCTGCATGTCTTTTAGAGAGAAGCAATTTGGGGTCGAAAATTTCGTAGGTGGGTTGGTGTCCCCATCCCTTCACTGGAGGCTCTACCTACTGGAAGTGGTTTCTTCAAGTTCCATCTCCCCACCCTTGGGCATTTTGGCTAAGGTCACCCACATTGAGTCCTGATAGCCTCTCATAGTTCAGGATTCTGGGACTTTCTAGTGGTTTCCCCCATCCCCTACCCCTGGCAGCTGTGTATTTCCATTCATTCTCCTGGCCCTCAGGGCTTCTCTCCTGTCATTCCACATACCTGACCCTACCCCCTTTTACTCTCCCTTTTCCTTCTCCTACTTATGTCCCTCCCTTCCTCTTTCTTCCATGATTATTTTTGTTCCCTTTTCTAAGTGGGATTTAAGCATCCTCACTTGGGTCTTCCTCCTTGTTTAACTACTTAGGACTGTGGTGTATATCATGGATAGTCTGTAAGCTTTGACTAATATCCACTGATCAGTGAGTACAGACCATGCATGATGTTCTTTTGGCTCTAGGTTACCTCACTCAGGATGATATTTTCTAGTTCTCTCCATTTGCCTGCAAAACTCATGATCTCCTCATTCTTAATAGCTAAATAGTATTTGATTGTATAAATAAACCACATTTTCTGTATCCATTATTCTGTTGAGAGACATCTGGGTTATTTCGAGTTTCTGGCTATTACAAATACAGCTGCTATGAACATATTGGAGAACATGTCCTTGTGGTATGGTGGAGCATCTTTTGGTTATATGCCCGGTAGTGGTATAGTTGGGTCTTTAGGTAGAATTATTTCCAGTTTTCTGAGGAACCACCAGATTGGTTTCCAGAGTGGTTGTACCAGTTTGAAATCTCATCAACTATGGAGGAGTGTTCCTCTTTCTCCACATCCTCTCTAGCATTTTCTGTCATCTGAGTTTTTGATCTTAACCATTCTGATTGGTGTAAGGTAGACTCTCAGTGTCATTTTGACTTGTATTTCCATGATGACTAAGGAAGATGAACATTTCCTTAAGTGGTTCTCAACCATTCAAGATTCCTCTGTTGCAAATTCTCTGTTTAGCTCTGTACTCCATTTTTAATTGTTTTTTTTGGGGGGGGGAGCCTAAGTTCTTGAGTTCTTTATATATTTTGGATAATAGACCTCTATCAGATGTAGGGTTAGTGAAGATCTTTTCCCAATCTGTAGGCTGCCATTTTGTCCTATTGACAGTGTCCTTTGCCTTACAGAAACTTTTCAGTTTCATGATGTCCCATTTGTCAATTGTTGAGCTTAGAGCCTGAGCCATTGGTGTTCTGTTCAGGAAAATCCCCCCTCCTCCCTGTGCCAATGCATTCAAAGCTGTTTCCCACTTTCTCTTCCATAGAATTCAGTGTATCTGGTTTTATGTTGAGGTCCTTGATCCACTTGGACTTGAGCTTTATGTAGGGTGATTAATTTGGATCAATTTGCATTCTTTTATATAGCCAGTTAGATCAGCACCACTTGTTGAAAATCCCCCTTCCCCCCACTGCATGGTTTTGGTTTCATTGTGAAAGATCAAGTGTCCATAGTTGTGTGGTTTTATTTCTAGGACTTTGATTCTATTCCATTGATTGACCTGTCTGTCTCTGTACCAGTACCATATGTTTTTTTTTTGTTGTTGTTTTTTATTACTATTGCTCTGTAGTGTAGCTTGAGGTCAGGAATGGTGATTTTCCCCAGAAGGTCTTTTATTGTTCAGAATTGTTTTGGTTATCCTAGGTTTTTTGTTATTCCAGATGAGGTTGAGAACTACTTTTTCTATCTCTGTGAAGAATTGAGTTGGAATTTTGATGGGATTGCATTGAATCTGTAGATTGCTTTTGGTAGGATGGCTATTTCCACTATGTTAATCCTACCTATCTATGAACATGGGAGATCTTTCCATCTTTTGAGGTCTTCTTCAATTTCTTCCTTCAGGGACTTGAAGTTCTTGTCATACAGATCTTTTGCTTTCTTGGTTAGAGTTACACCAAGATATTTTATGTTATTTGTGGCTATTGTGAAGAGTGTTGTTTCCCTAATTTCTTTCTTAGCCTGTTTATCATTTGTATAAAGGAGGGCTACTGATTTGTTTGAGTTAGTTTATGTCCAGCCACTTTGCTGACGATGGTAATCAGCTGTAGGAGTTCACTGGTAGAATTTTGGAGGTTGCTCTTGTATGCTATCATATCACCCAAGAATAGTGATAACTTGACTTCTTCCTTTCCAATTTGTATCCCTTGATCTCTTGCTGTCTTTTTGCTCTAGCTAGAACTTCAAGTACTATATTGAATAGTAGGGAGAAAATGGGCAGCCTTGTCTGTCCCTGATTTTAATGGGATTGCTTCAAGTTTCTCTCCCTTTAATTTGATGTTAGCTATTGGTTTGCTGCATATTGCTTTTGTTATGTCTAGGTGTGTTAGAAGCAGACTCTTATGTGACGTTGATGCAGCTGGTCTGAGGACCATGGCATGACCCCACCATGGTGTAGAGAAATGGGTTCCCAGTCAGGCTGCTAGGATGCAAATAGTGGCTTCATTGCTAACTAAGGGCAAGAGTTGGGGGAAAGCCACTCTCTCTCTGAGTTCCTTATTACACAGTGCACCTGCCTGCTAGGGCTGCAGTAGCCTGGTTTGAAATGAAGCTTCTCAGATGCCTTTGAGAAAGCCCAGAGTCTTGAAGTCACCGGAAATTCCCCAATTGTTATCTTTCTTATCAGGTTAAACTTTCCAGGCTTTGCTGATCTTTTCTGTGCCTGAGACCTCATGCGCTCCATTTCTGAAGCCTCGTTCTTCTTATCCCTCCTACATCAATTTTTTCAATCTGCAAGGTATTCATTTCTTCCTTCTCCGTCAGTCACTGCCCATCGATCACATTTTCCTCCCAACCAAAATTGAGCTATTTCAAATCTCCTTCTACATAGAAGATTAAAACCTAGCCCTCTTTCTGGCTTTGCAATTTTGCTCACTCAACTGTAAGTTCAACTGCCCTCAGGTATGTCCACCATGTGGCCCAGAAGACATAGGAGAATCATCTGAGATCCCCCTCTAGAATAAACTTCTTAAAGCTGGGGGTTAGGTGCATCAATTCTCAGCTTCACTGTGACCAAAATGCCTTTCATTAGCAGGAGGTTACTCAATACCCACAGTGAATGACCACATCAGGTCAACAGCTTGGGGGTCAGAAGAACCGTGGTCAGGCCACCTGGGGTGAATTCTTTCAGGGATTTTTTTCCCTTAGAGAAAGCTCCATGTTAGAATCATAATTTTAAATTTACCATATGCCTTTTCTGTTTTCGTCAGTACACTCCCATGGGAAAATGATTTCTTATCCACCCATTTGGTGGCAATGCTGGTAGTTCATGATGCCGTGTGTACTCTTCTTTGGTGTCTCCATGACAGGGTTCATGCCTGAGAACCTGCTGTGAAATGGATGATGGGCTATGCTAGTGTATACTGTGGAGAGTTTGCTTTTTTCTAAAATCCCTTTGGTTCAGCTTGGGAACTTGTGTTTGTTTCAGGAAGCAGCAGGTAGGCATAGAGACATCGTTTATTTTGAAGGGGCTGTTTTTTTCACAGCTTGAAGGATGCCCTAGATGAATTCTGACAGTAGTAGGGCTCTGGTGTTCATGCTCTGAGGCAGTTACGGGTGTCAGCAATTTCTCTCTCACTTTCTATGTGAGGTTACCTTGCATCCCAGCTCCGACTAAGTAGGACGTGGCCCGGAGCTGGAGCTGTGAGAGAATGTATTGGATGTGAGCTGATTTAACGCCTTATTCTAGCAAACTGTGGCTCGAACACCTCTTTGAAATATTAGTGACTTTTTAAAATGTTAGAAATATGTTTAGTTCCTGTTGACAAAAGTCCCCTCATCACTGTGATAAAATTCTAATGAAGAATGAGGCAAGGTTAGAACTTAAGGTCCTGGGTCTTTTTCCATTTGCTAACAAATAAAGCAATAGATTATCTGATAGCTTCTACTTACTAACAATAAGAATTTTCTCCCAATCATTACTTGAAGAATATTAATTGTTTTGGATATGGAGTATTCATGTGGGTGAATGAATACTTCCCAGCATGCTTTTTGATACAGCCCAGGATACCTGCCCAGGGGAGGCACTGCCCACAGAGACCTGGGAACTCCCATTTCATTCATTCCTCAAGACAATGCTGCCATAGACTTGCTTACTGGCCAACCTAATAGAGACAATTCCTCTATTGAAGACCCCTTCTACAAATGACTCTAGTTAGTGACAAGTTGTCCAAAATTTAACCATAATGCTAATTGACATTATCATGAATGTGCTTCAATGTATATGTATGCAGAGAAAATCATTACAACTTTTACTAGACTACCATTAAGTTGGGAACTGTATCAACATCCAGAAGTATGTCTTTTTAAAAAATATTTGACGTGAACTCACACAGATTTCAAGCTATATTTTTTCTTTTCTTTTCTCCATCTTTATTAAATTGGTTATTTCTTATTTACATTTCCATTGTTATTACCTTTCCCAGTTTCCAGGCAAATATCCCCCCTAACTCCTCCCCCTCCCCTTCTATATGGGTGTTCCCCTCCACATCCTCCTCCCCTTACCCCCCTCCCCCCAACAATCCCGTTTACTGGGGGTTCAGTCTTGGCAGGACCAAGGGCTTCCCCTTCCACTGGTGCTCTTACTAGGATATTTACTGCTACCTATGCAGTTGGAGCCCAGGGTCAGTCCATGTATAGTCTTTGGATAGTGGCTTAGTCTCTGGATCAAGCTATATTTTTAATGTAAAAATTCTGATATTAAGATTTGATTGACTGCTGGAGACATAGGAAACCTCAGTGAACCATTAAAATTAATGTGCTACTAAAACCATATGCTCCCATTAAAATTATAGCAGTATGTGTTTCTAAACAGAAATGGTCTTAAGTGGACCATTCCTTGTATGTATTTCCAAGGACACAAAAGAAAAGCTATTGGCTCAGTTTCCATAGAGGGATTACTTTGATACTAAAATGAATTGTGACAGTGAAAGGAAACTGTGATGGTTAATTCGGTTAAGGATTACAAATGAATGATTTCTAAGTTAAAGAGTAGCACTTAAAAACTTAGTCAGGGGCCGGAGAGATGACTCAGCGGTCAGGAACACTTCTTGTTCTCACAGAGCACCTTGATTTGATTTCCAGTCCCCACAATGGCAGTTCACAGCTGTCTGGAACTCTAGTCTCAGGGGATCCGATATGTACTCCTGACCTCCGTTAGCCCCAGAAACACACATGCTACCCAGATACACAAGCACTCACACATCAAGTAAGAATAAGTGAATCTAAATCTACACAAGAAAAACTTCGTATAAATGAGAGTTTAATTCAGGAGCGAGTGAGCGGAGGATAGATCTGTAAATATCAATATAGATCAGCATATTATCTGAAAGGGACTGAGCGTGGAACATGCTATCAATATTGTCTCAATATTGCCACAATATACTTTATTCTCAGTGCCCTATGTTAGGTCTGCTGGAACACAGAGCCCAGAGCAGAGGTGGTAACATGGACACATTGAAAACTACTCGTTCTGGCAGTGAATGTTGGAAAAGAGGTGACTATGAGGCAGAGGCATGTGACATAATTATGTTGTTGTACCGGTCCCCACTTCCAAATACATGGCAAATGCATTCAGCTACAAATAGGCAATCATATTCCCTCGGCTAATGGCAATGTCTCCAAGATAAAACTCTCCTTTTATTGGCTAAAGCACACAACACAGAGACCTTATGCTTTGTACACCTGGCAGTATGACAGTATTCAGTAGGTGGATTGTATAACATGCCCAGTACGTTATTGAAAAACCACGCAAATTCCATATTGGCATAAGTGTAGATATAGTCAAGTGTAAGATAACAAAGCCCTCCCACTCCACCTTTTCCTGAAGAAGAAACTGAACACAGGATCCGGGCATATAAGTCAGTGGCACAGTGTGTTTGTAAGGACCTAGTTCAGTGCCTAACACTTGATCAGTCAACCAATCAATCAATAGAGAAAAACAATATAGGACTTAACCAGATGATTACAAGAGAAATGAAATATGGCATTTCTAGCTGGTGGCCGTGAGCTTGCACTGGAGGGCAGTCCTGAAAGTGAGATGGTTCTATAGTGAGGGCTGTGCTATGAGGGGTGTGCTGTGAGGGAGGTCTCAGGGAGGAGTTAGCCAAGGTGAAAGAGGATGTTCTCATTCACAATAAAAATGTGGCAGCCGCATGCTTGGCTATGATTAGTTTCTGCCTTATCTATGTGCGAGTAAAAATCAACAGAATCGACAGTAATTAAAAATAAAAGCTCAGAGTGTTTCAAGATAAAAATATTAAAAATTTCAGTAGCGAACCATATGCTAGCAGCCATCAATTAGGAAAGCTATGGTTAAACATATAATTATAGTCATGCAAAATTACAGAGCACCTATGAATAAATTCAATCCCCACATGTACTGTGTTCTCACAGAGAAGATTACAGAACAGCTCTTAGAGATGGCAACAGAGAAGATAGTAATTGATTCTTTAAGGATGTTAATTCTATCCAGATTAACCTATTGTTTTAATGTGGTCCCAGTAAAAAATTCCAACAGGATTTTAAAAATTAAAAATGGAGCATTTTGCTAGTACCTAGCTCTCTCTCTGCTAGCAGGAGTGGTTCAGTGTTAGCTGAGCAGAAATCTCGCATATACTGAAGATCATCTCTGTGTCCCGTTGAGAAACCTGAGAGGCATGTATGAGAGCACACATTTTTAACGGAGACAGCATGCATGCAGCCTCGATATTCTTTGTGGGAGGAATGGGATGAATACATGATCTGTTCCTTCAGTAGAGTGACTTCTTTGTTTTAGCATCTCAGGAGAAGAGTGTACATTAAGTGGCGTAGCCACGTGAAGTGTATCCTGTGTCAAAATATAAAAAATAGAGCAGACACCCAGATGTGATGGTGCACGCTTGTAATACTCAAGCCTGGGGGATACAGGCAATAGGACCAGACGTGAGTTCAAGGCCAGTGTGGTCTGCACATAATGTAAGTTCTGGCAAGCCATGGTTACACAGCAAAGACTTGTCTACAAACAAAGAAACAAACAAACATGTTTTTTTTTCTGATTCACAATCTAACAAATGGTATGTGATGGATTAATGTTTACTGAATGAATGCTTCTAACTTACATTGTGTGTGTGGATTTTGGGGACTGGGATTCTCCGAGTAGCCATGGTTGTTCTGCAACTCACACTGGAGACCAGGCTGGCCTCGAACTCAGAGATTCACCTGCCTCTGCCTCCCGAGTGCTGTGATTATTGGCATGTGCCACCGCTGCCCAGCTTCATCTTCATTTTTAAGTGTTAATTTTCATCATTCCCATTCCCAGTCCTCATAAGACTTGTCTCAGTAGTTATACTCACTATGTGTCTTATTTTAGTCCTCCAGGAAGCATGTGCCAAGGTAAAATTATTCATATACAAATAGAACATGCTTTATTTAATTATTATGCTTATTATACACCCATTCACCTGCCAGCACTATAAGACAGTATGAAGGGGGTACCATGTATTTATCCTTTCTTTCCATGAAGGAAACATCTTAGGGTTCTGTGTGCATCGTCACCATTTGCAAAGAACAAAGGAGTAAAAGAGCGGTGTAGGTGGGAAAAGCTTTAGGCTGAAGCTGGCCTTGTGAGAAGGAAGAGGAAGGGATTGTGTAGGAAGGTCACATGATCAGCTCTTGGCAGGTGCAAGGTTAAAGGCCAGCCTGACCTTTCACCCTATACATGGTTCATCCGAGCACACACTTACTTGAAAATGTATCCCCTTTAAAGCTGTGGACGGCAGGACCACTGCACGCTCTATAA
The DNA here is from genome assembly GCF_011064425.1 of Rattus rattus. NCBI lineage: Eukaryota > Metazoa > Chordata > Mammalia > Rodentia > Muridae > Rattus > Rattus rattus. The sequence continues at coordinate 95,961,291 of NC_046161.1, forward strand.
AACTGTCCACACAGGCACATCTGCTAGCCCGGGTGTGCCCATATGCGGGTTTTACTTAAGTTTCTCATTTCTGACTGCATCTGCACACCACTGAGGAGCGCCAAGTCTTCTCCCACCATCAGATGGAAATTGGAATTGGGAGCCTTTGGAAGGACCGTCTGAGTTTCAACACTGAAATATTCATCTTTGAAAAAACCTATCTTAGGAGGGGAAAAAAAATAAGATGTAAATTGGTTTCATTTAAATCTCACTACTTGCATCACTCAAATCTGTTAAGTCGATAGAGCCAGGCTGGAAAGGGCTGTCTCCCTCCCGTGTCATCTGGAGGGAGGCAGAAGAACCACAGCTGCTTCTGTCTGGGGCAGGTTGCCAGCTGGGGACCGAGCTCCGCTCCCACCGCTGGTGTTGCTGTTATGGAAAATGAAGCACTAATGTTACTAAGAGCTAAGAGCCATCTATGAGCAGGTAGTAACCTGTGGTCACCTCCAAACCATGTATCTTACTTGCTTTCCTGAATGCAGCCCCTCCCCATCCCCATGCCTCCTCTTCCTAAGGTGCCCCACACCAAACTGTCATTTGTCACAGTCCACCAGAGGAATGACACCTGCCTGTCTTCCTGGGCTTTGCCTGGACTGAGTCTTTTCTGTTATGGAAAGAGGAAATGTTCCAGCTTTGCTGGTTAGGAAGTAAACCCTGGACACCCAGTTAACCTCTGCACAGTGTTAGACCTGCATTTCCATTTTGCGGATGTTTTCATCGCTGGCAGCAGTCAAACATTAAAGGTTTGCTTTTGGGTAGATGTTCTAAAAGTCTTCTAAATGTATGGTGACCCAAGATAAACTCAAAATTGAAGATGTGACCAATATGAGGCATTTCCGCATGCTTGCCCGTGTTACATTGAGGGACTTCACTGCGTCTGTGGTTAAGAATGCATATGTATAGTTTTCATGCTGCACTGCCACCAATGCCTGCTGCCTGTAAGTCTTCCGCTCAAATCCGAGGGCATTGTGTGTTATAAATTGCATGCCTTTTTACTGTACATGCTAGGTTTTCTGCTCTTGTAGAAATGGAATGGTTTCTTGACAGAAAACAAAGACGTGTATTGTCTTCTGAGCATGTAAGTTACCAGATTAGTAAGTCTTGGAATAGTTTTGTGCTGGTTGAACAAGCAGATCTCTCTCTGTTGGGATAACCTACCCTAATACAGGTTGTAAGTTAAGTGTCCCTGGATTCTCGATTGTTAGTTGCTGGGCTAGCGGGGCACAAGTGCTGGCAGGATATTTGGTATTTTCATTTCTGTGGCCCATACCTGCTTTCTATATGTAAGTGCTTGTCCTTCCTCACCTGCCATTGAAAATGCAGGGGCACACCTACACAACCATTGACACAATGTGTGTGTGTGGAGTAGGTTATCCCAACATAACTCATTAGTATGCAGATAGGCTTTCGTCGTCAATAAATGGTAAAATATATGTAAATGGAAAATTGTCTTAAAATAAACGTCCTTATGTCTTATTGTCAGTGAATGTTTGATTTGTACAGCAGTTTTATATGCCTCTATTCTTGAGAGTCATGTAGAACTTTCTTACAGTGTATGGATGGGTGTGTCTGGTGTTGAAGGGTCAGATAAGAACTGGCTTTGTAGATAAGGCCAAATGAATTAGACTTCATGAAGTTCATGATGGAAAAACAGTGGGGCGTAGAGGAGATTCAAGGTCACGCTGGTGTGTTTCAGGGCAGTCCTGTGCTGACATAGGAGGTTGGTACTCAGGAGTTTGAGAGGTAAAGTAGAGGGCTCATAGAGGAGATCAAGTAAGAGTGAAGATCAGTCTTATCCTTGTCATCCCAGCACTCCAGAGGTAGAGGCAGGGGCATCACAAACTTGAGAAAGCTACATTGTACAAACCACTGCATACAATCCCCAGCATTTAGGAGGTAGCAAGGTGTTGCAATGTCAAAGCCAATGGACTTACTGTGTGTAGAAAAAGCCAGGTCAGCCAAGGTAACAGAGCAAGATCTTGCCTCAAACAAATGAACAGCCCAAAACAAAAATCATGAACACTGGAATTAATACAAATAAGAGCTGCATGGGAAAGAAAAGGCTACGCACGTGAGATAGAGATGGGAGAGCTTATGGATGGGAGCTAACCACAGCGGTAAGTACTAATGTGCTGGGGGCGTGATTGTCGTTAGTTTACTGAAGTGGTGTTCATTAGCCCATGCATCCTTCCCAGGTCTGTGACAGGTAAGCTTCATTTCGCATGGTGACCTACAAGCTCTTATAGGTTTCTGGTCTCTTGTCCATGATTTTAGACCTTGCTAGAACACTGAAGATTCCCATACTCATTTGTATCAAATCTTGAGAAGTGTTTTGGACTCACTTCCTGGAAAATTCTGACCTAAAATTACAAGAGGGGAGTCAAAGCTCTATGTATGTCACCTACAGTGTGTCCTCATGCTTTCGATTTAGCAGTATTTGTGTGATGGCATGGAGCTGCTGAGACCCAAAGGCACAGTAGATGTTAAGATGTGGGACAACGTCATCTTTCATGACACATTGTAATCTTTGTGAACTCCACGTATCTACATTTCCATAACGCATCTACCCCACTAGTTTCAGGTAAGTGATTGTGTGTCCCCATGCCTAGCTGCAGAAATGGACGTACTGAGAAGGATGTGCAGAGACACGCAACCAAGAGGTGGCAGATCCAGGGTGAGAATCCATTGTTTGGGGACAACCTGTGTCCTCAGTCCTTGTAGTCTACAGAGCTTGGCAAAAAAAAAAAAAAAAAAAAAAGACCCTAGAGACTAGTTTTCAGGTGAGGCAAACTATGTTCCTTTTCTGGATTCTGGGGATAGATATTCCTAACACTTAATGGATGTTAGGGAAGACGAATGATCCCTTTATCAGATTTACAAAAGTGGAGCTTTCGGACATGGAACAAGGCCACGAGCAGAGGGTAAGGTTTCTAAGACGGGCATATTGGATGTAGTTTAGTAGACCATTGGTGCAGATGGAAGATCAGGAGTGACTCAGTGTCGAAAAGCCTGATGGGAAATCCTGTTCCTCATTTTCTAACCTAGCAAGATGAAATGCACACAGAAACGTATTCAAGCAGTAGTGGATTTGGGAGATTGAGAGTGTCAATGACTCCCGCCCTCTGCCCCCCATAGTGCTGAAAATCAAACACGATCTCACAAATGGTAGGCAGGGGCTTTGCCTCTGGGCCATAGCCTGTGATTTAGGTTTTGATCCTGAAAGCTTTGTAGGTATTCTCCACAGTAGTCTGTTTTTCCTTCTTACTTAGGTAATGCTACTTTTAATTTCTCTGTTATAAGGGACATATTCTCAAGTGGAATGAAGCAAGAAACGCCTTATAACTAACAGATTTTCACTCAATGTGGGTAACTTGTTCAGTGGATAGCCTTTTTTTCCCCTCAAACTGATTCTAACTACCTCCTATTTTTAGAAATATTTTTCTATTTTTAAAGCTATAGTTATTCATTGCACTGCAGTAGAGACATTTTAAAAGGATTTCTGATTATAGTGATTTGTTCAGTAGAAATAAAATACTTAAGGTAACATCTCCATAATATGAGAAAATTCAGGAGACACTTTAAAACCTATTACAACTTCATTTTACATTTATGAAGTTTCATATTTGTTTAATTATGTGTCAGTGTGGTCCATGTACTTGTTCATGTGAGTGTGAGCACACATGCACATGTGTGTGCAGGCCAGGGTTGAGTTTAAGTGTCCTACTTGGTTTCTCCTAGCCTTACTTTTGCAACTGAGCTCTCTGGTTGGTTAGGCTCCCTAGTCAATGTGTTCCATGGATCTGCTCAGTCTCCCCCTTCTCTCCAGTGCTGGCATCACAGATATGTGCCCAACTGCTAGGTAGGTGCCGAGTATCAGCACTCAGGTCCTCGTGCTTGTGCAACGGGCACCTCGCTGCCTAAGCTGCCTCTCTAGCCCTGTGTCAAGAGCCAATCAAAGAACAAAATCTTTTCTAGTTGAGTAAGATATTGTTTTTATTGTTCTTATTGTTGAATCTTTTCTTTCCTTTTTCTCATTCTTTCTTTTCTTTTCTTCCTTTTTTTATACAGCATCTTGCCATATTGCCCAAGCTAGCCTTGAAATTAGTTACCATCCTGCCTCTGCCTCTTGAGATCAGTGATTACAAGCATGTTTGGCCAAGTAAGGAGTTAAGAGTTTTCTTTAATTGAACACCTAAGATTTTAATTTGTTTTATTATGTTTTTCTTTGCATGTATGTAACACACCATATACATGCCTGATTCTCATGAATGATGGAAGAGGGTAAACGACCCCCCCGTAGTTGGAGTTAGAGATGGTTTTGAGCCACCATGTAGGTGCTGGGAATTGAACCTGTGTCCTCAGAAAGAGCAACAAGTATTCTTAATGGCCGAGCCATCTTCCCAGCCCTAATATCCAACTTGTATCAGGTAGAGGATGGAACTTTGAGAAAGTCCCTGCTCTAGTCTTTAGATTTAAGATATTGTCTCTTCCCAAGACCAGAAGTTGTGACTTTCTTTAACATCCCAACAGGACAACTTGATGAGATGTTTGCACTGTTATAATACTCACTAGCAGGAGATAGACTGAACTGTTGTTTCTTTCAAGTGTGATCTCGTGGTCTCTCTTGTTTGATTTTGAATTCTCACCTGTAGATGGAGGGCCATGCCTAGTAGGGTGCTGTTAAATGTTTAAGAGTTTCTATCAAAAATAAAAACTGGAGGAAAAAAAATAGAAGTCTTGACTTTTAGTTGACCTATCTTTTGTGGTGTAACTATCTGAGTGGCTGATTTCAAATGACCAATGTAACATCAAAACATAACTGAGTAGTGTCTCTTTCCTTGTTACATATGGAGTAGAAGTAAATACTCTTAAGAGCATAAATAAGAGTGAAATGTAGTAAAATTATTGAGAAGTGGTGAGCTTTAAATACTTATAACATAAGTTTTTAATTTAAGTTTAAATGTATATAATTTAACCTTTGATAAGTAGCTATAGTTAGTAACCACTTTTCAGAACTTTTAGAAATTTACAATGATCTATTGGAACCAGGCCAGCCTGGGTCCAGCCTGGCATATTGGAGGTTAAAGATACCCAGTGGTGCCTTGGAGTAGCTGAGGTCCTCCATGCATTCTCATCTTCTCTATTTCCTTTGTGTTTTATTCAGCTCTGGCTTCTCCTTGGGGGTCTCGGTAACATCTCCAGTTTTACCACAAAAGCCAAAGACAAATTGGATTGATGAAATTTAAGATTTTCAGGAGAATGTGCTGAGGGGCCCTACAAGAGTTAGCTCTCCTGAGAGCCAGGAAGACATTTCCTGAGAACCAGGAAGACATTGACATCTTCATCCTTCTTTGCAAACATCTGTTCTTCCTTTAAAAGCCTGGGTGTCTGGTTCACTGCCTGTTCCTCTGTCACACCGATTCTTTCATTTCGCTCAGCTTAGAGCTAAACCAACAGAGAAACCAACCGTACTGGAGAATCATTGAACCTCAGGGTAAAGGTCTAAATGGGGTTCCGGTTGGAACAAGCGTGCACGCATGCGCGCATGCGCACATGCGCACACGCGTATGTAAGAAATTAACACAGGCATTCTTTCTTGACTGCTTAAGGCTTACATTTAGTTTGATGCCAGTTAGCGGGTCAGATGCGTCCAATGTAACTTTTGCTACCGTTTTGTCATCTCATCAAGCAGCTGTTATTTATCCCCATGCATTTATTTTTTTTCCAAGACGGGTTCCTAAGTGTAACATAGCCTTCCTTCTTATAAGCTCTTTAAAATTAATCTGTGGCATTTATACCCAGAGGACAATTTGACTTAAAGTACTTGACTCATTCTCTCACTCTTTGAAGACCTCGTTGGTGCTGGTGTGTTGTTTTCTGTTGTAGAATTTCTCCGTGGGAAGATCTAATGTCAGTGTCATTTATCTGCCATGGTTTGGTGTGGTTGCCCAAATCATCCTTTAACGTGTGGTGATGACATTTCCTAGGAGACACCTCAGACCTGACTGTCTCTGTGGTGTTTGTAGGTAGGCGGGCAGTTCACTCTCAGCGAGCATGTGCAATGCTATCCTCGTGTGACTGTTTACTTGCTGGGGCTTTTTCGTTATTCTTCTGCTTCCTCTGCTATTTTAGTTGAGCTGCGCGCATTGGAAAAGAAGGAGTAGATTGGTCCTCTTTCTTTTACACTTTTCACTGCCTCTCAACCCCATCTCCGTGTTCTCCTCCCTGCTTCACCAGTCTTACCTTGCTCTCTGTCCTCCCCAGCCCCACTTTGATTTCCCATCTGTAATGTTTTCCCTTCTGTTGATTTTCTGGGTTCTACAAATTCTTTCTTTCTCCCTGTTCGCCTGGCTCTCTGCTGATATCTTTTGTTTCTTTTCTGTACTCTCCCTAGCAAATGGGATTACTTATTCCATGCTTAAAATCTGTGCTAAAGCATTTTGATCACAGTTTTTACGGGACTATGATGTTCTGTAATGACCATGCTTTGTACTTTTTTTCCCCCTGCTCTCTTCAACATTTAAAAGGTTATTTTTCTTGTAGCGTGTCTTTGCTGGTGTACTCTTTTCCCTCCTCACTGACAACTTGGATTTTTCTTGAATTAGTTATGTGCAGAAAATGTCTCTTTGATGTGGCAAAGGTCCGGAGTAGACTTTCCCTGTCTCTACTGCTGTGCACATAGACTCACCCTAATGCATCTTTGTCACCTACTAGCATTTTCTCTGGATGGCTCTTCCTGCACCCCCCACCCCCACGCCCAGCCTGCCTACATCATTTTGACAGACCAGAGACCCTTATACAATCAGGTGATAGCTTCACTTTCAAGTGGATTTTGCTGATCTTTTCTAAAAATCTGTCTGTGATGAATTCTCTCACCGGTTTTTATTCTCTTTCCTCTCCCAGAGTAGTCTCTGCCAGCTCTCAGCTGTTCTTGGCAGGTCTTTTATATGTTACGAGGCTCTGAGGATTAACGGTGTCCCCTGGTCTCACTAAAAATGGAATTTGACAATGTTCTTCTTTATTCTCTTTGTTACTTTTATTTGGTGCTTATGAAGAGAAGAGCAAGAAATTTGACTTAATGCAGAATGGTAATTGTATCAGGAGGACGGCACATTATTTCAGTTAGAGCAAAATAAAACAAAACAAATAAAGCAGAACAAAGCGAAGCAAGAGCCCCAGAGTCTTGGGCAGCACGGCGGCTGCCAGCCTTCACCGTTCCGAGCTTTTTGTAACATATGAAAGGCAGTCTTTACCCCTGCGTTGATCCACATGCAGATCCAAAACAAACAAACCAACACCCCCTTGCTTCTGCTTGCTCTTCTCAAGGCTTCTCTAAGCAGTAAATCTCCTCAAAGCTGTATTTTCTACAGCTCTTGGGTCCTTTGCTTTGTTGAGCAGAGCACTGTCTGGCTGGTCCCCACACAGCATTTCCCCTGTGGTAGCTTCCGTCAGAGATTACTTTTTATCACATATTTTATTTATTTACATTCCAAACGCTATCCCCTTTCCTGGTTTTCCCTCTGCAAACCTCCTATCCCATCTCCCCTCCCCCCCCGCTTCTATGAGGGTTCTCCCCCCAAATTAGAGCTTTAAAAAAATAGCATATTTATTTTTTGCTGAGTATTTTCTTCGTCATTAAACACTTACTTTGCATATCCTTTAATCTCCTAAACCACGGACCTCCTTCCATTCACCATTATCAAATGCTGTTATACTGGTTTGCTGAAGGCATAGAAGCCATCAAAAGAGGTGCATCCTTTTGTCATCGTACCCACAGTGTCATATGTCACCCCCATGCCCAGTGAAGGCAGAGTCTTCTGATTACAACAGGTACCTCCAGGCACAATTGCTTCCTACGCTTTAGAAGTCTTCTGCTCCAACCTTATTCTCGACTCTGCCATTGGATTCTTCTCAGAGACATGCATCAAGTCCCCATTTACTATGTCTTTAGACTATTCCTCTCTTGTTGTTATAGTTCTATAATCCTTGGAACAGACTTCCTTTTAAACTTTTGTAGAGTCATGGTATGCAATGCCCTTACGTGAATTCTGTGCCTGGAATTGACATGCACTAATCTTGATAAAGCCACCAATGGTCCATCTCATGTTGAATGGCCACTTTTAAATCTTCATCTCACAGTAGCAGCATATAACATGGCTTGTGAGAACAGAAACTTTTGATTTCCATCGTTGGTGTCTAGTTCGTCCTTCCCAGTGTCTCATCTTTCAGAACATATTTACACATATCTGATTACTCATAGTGTGAACCTAGGCATGCTTTTAACCACTTTCACATTTTGATATAAATTCTCTTTTGTTGAGATAGAGTATGTTTATAGCTTTTCTGATCTGTAACTCCATATGTATCCTAATCTAGCCTCTGTCTTGTTATCCTCTTGCCTTAGGCTCAGGGTATAGATCTATACTGTCTCATTTATCCAGTGTTCCACAAAAGCTTGTCACTAATGTGCCAGCATTCTTTCAGGGTTGAATTTTGTGACCTTATAACCACATCAGTTGATTTCATGTAATTGAGACCTTTCAAATCGTCCACATGTATGCATTCCTATCTCCACTGCCAACCTTTGTCTTGTAACCCTCTTGGTGTTCGGTCCAAACATGTGATCTAACGTATACGATAAGTCTGATGTGTACAGAAGCGCCATTAAGCAAGTCTTCCTATCTGCCCTGCCTCCTGATGCTGTGGGCACCTCACAAGTTGCCTACTGTGGCCCTCATCATAGCCTTCCAGTGTTTATGATCTTCAAAGCCAACAGGCTTTGCCATAGAAGAAGCAAAGGAAATCTTTCTCTTTTTCTCAGAATCACAGACTGTCAGAACTAGTCTATACCTTACAGTCATAATCCAAACTCCCACGGCAAAGCTATAAAACTGTAAGCTCAGAGAAATGCAGCAGTTTCTCTAAGATCACACCATTTGTGACCTCTTTGTCGGCTGCATTGTGCACTTGTCTTCGGGACAAAAATACGCCTGCTGCTTTGAGATTGCTTTTCTAGAATTTTTTTTTCTGAGTTGCAAAAAAAGGTTAGAGAAGGTGAAGGCAAGATCTAAATAGTGTTGGAGACTCTAGTGTTCTCTGTCAGCACAAGGAAAGACCCAGATTCCTCATCCCTCAGAGCCGAAGAAGTCTACAGAGGTCATATAACCATATGCATGGGCTTCACACCTACAGACACGCACAGGCAGTCTCCATACCCGTGGATGTGCATAGGGAGTTTCTACACACATGGGCTTGCACAGGTAGCCTCCAGACCCATGGATGTTCAGCTTAAGCAACATAAGCAGGGTGAAGGTTGATCTCTTCCACATATAGTTTGTTTTTAAAGAATATTGTTGGAAAAAGTAAAGTTAACTCTAGCCCTTCTCCTACCTGGGACGACTCTAGCACCGTCGTGACTGTTTTAATGGAGTCTGTTCTTTACTTAAGTTGCCTTTCTTGAGACATTTCACACTGCCTTTATTCTGAGGTTGGATTTTATGAATGGTGGTTGAATTTCAGGCGCATATTGAGAACGATCCTCTCTACTTGATCCTCAGGGCACATTTTATTTGGCAGCCCTTTTCACTGTGACCGAAACCTGCCTGCAATGCACCGGGAGAAGCAAGCGCAAGCTGCTTTTGCTAAAATATCAGGGAGTGATATTTCCTGTATGAGGCACTGGCTTGTGCATTGATTGGAAATATTTCTAATCAACACCCTTAGCATCCTGTGTGTGAGCTCATTCTTTCTCACCTCCCATCAGCTCATCTGCCTCATCTCACCTTGGGAGATGGCAAAGCTCTCGGGAGGAAACGGTAATTCTGAAATCACCTGTTTGTGAAAATTCTGTGAGTAGTCAGGCTCGAGAATCTGGAAGCATTTATACCATTCTCCGGGTCCTTTAGTATTTAAGGGCATGAGCTCACTTAAAGGATGGTTTATCTTTACGTTCCCATGTGAGGGGCCCAAAGGCTTGCATGCCCACATAGAACTGGGCACTGCCAACTGTGCCTGTCCCAGTTAAAAGAGGAGAGGGAGTTTGTATTCACGCAGCTTTTGTCAAGCATTAGGCTAGGTATTTATAGGACTGGGATGCAAGTATTTGGTTAGGTGCTTAGTAGGGCTGCCCTAGTGTGGGATTCTAGGGAATATCACTCACACTGCAGTCAGCGTAAGATGTGGAATTTAAAGTGGTACACTGAGACAGTCTTTTATTATCACAGCTATATAACTGCCTTAGAAATGATCCTGCCAATCAGTAAGTCTTTTGGATCCCATTTTTTTTAAGTAGAAGAAAGATTAGAAGAAGGTCAAAAGAAAAGGTAGAGTTTGAGTTTGTGTTCCCTGGATTTTTTTTCTATAGTTACTTTGGATTGGCTGTTCTCTGTCCAATATACATACATATATACATACATACACATACATGTATATTAGAATATAAATACACACATACCCACATATATATATATTCATATTCTTCTAGGTTCTAGCTCCTTTTATTGGTTCTTTGGATTGAAAGGTTGCTGAAACATTCCCCTTGGGTATCCTATGCCACAAGCATTCTAGTTTGAGTGCGCCCTCTGTTTCCTGCCTCAAAAAGCTGTATCCTCAACATGAAACCTTTCTGACAAGAAACCAAAGACCCCTTGCTCAACACTGTTAACGCTCACTGAAAAAAGTTGATACTTGAGCAGGATTTGTGAAGTTGAATGAAATCAATGACATATTAGATATCTACTCAAGTTCTCCACCGCATGTTTATCTATGGTAGCCAGTAAGCGTGTGCGTCTTGTAGATGATTCTCAAAGGGTCACACATCGAAACACAGAAAAATCCTTCCTTTGTCAAATGCCCTCCAGCACCCAGAACCTCACTGGTCAGCCAATGACAGTAATGTAGATACAGCCAGAAGCAGAAAGGCTTTGCAAATCCAGAAGTATTTAGTAGAAGACAAGAACCCTTGTGAGGAGTATTCTCAACAGGAAAGCTGATTAATTGCTGAACTTTCAAAGATAGCTGGCCAGGAAACAAGGGTCCGAGAAGGGACTAGTGTTAACAAGGAAAGGAAATAGGACCCACAGACATGGAAAATGGGTAGATATGAGATATAGGATAACAATCACTTTTCCTACAACCTGGTTAGCTATGGAAGTCTCCAGAGCACTTTCCACTCTCGCAAAGGATTTTCCTGGCTCAAACTCTCATCTTTCCATGAAGAGTCCCTTTATATATAGTTATAGATCCTAGGAAAAGTGAGAAGTATATAGATTATCAAGAATTAGTCCACCCAGAGAAGATTCCCAGGAAAGAACTCCAGAGAATAGGAGGGGTTGGAATATTTTTAGGGTGTGATCTATCCTTTATCTAGCTACCTCTTGACTTAATGCTTCTTAAACTGCATTGCAACCCCATATAGGGTCATATAACTGAGGGTAGAGATTGTGAAAACTTTGGCCTACAGTAGTTTGTTCTGAATGTAGAACAAACATTATTTCAAAGTCAATCACAAAATGTGACTATGACAATGTTCTCCTGTGTTACGTTTTACAGTGTCCTTGCATTCTTGGCTCTGAACACATATCACTAACACTGTGTTCTGCATGCCAACATTCTATACAGCATCATCAAGCATTGCCCGAGACACTGCAATTCAAATTCTATACTCCTCCTGTTGTGAATTTCAATGTTTTTATTGTACAAAATATATTGCTCTTATGGAAACATAATGGTTTTAATTACAGAGTAAAAAAAGGACAATGTTTTTCTGTCATCATTCGTCAGCCTAGAAGTCCCAAATTAGTATGTCTGTGAATTGTATTGTGTTAGACTAACATGAACATTTACCTCATTAGCATGCAAATTCTTTTTCGTGGTTAATAAATGTTGAAATTATATGTAGATCAAAGTATTGTATTAAATGACGTTTCTTTATGATATGCCATCAATACATATTATATTTGTATGCCTGTCTTTTGGGTTGTATAAATATTTCTCTGGCAAAGAAATGAAGTGAATGAAACACCTTTAAGAAGCCTTTGTGTAAATTGGACTCAGAGTTATTGTAGGGACCCACATAGAAGCTACTGGGGCTGGCACCTGTGCCACATCTATTTTCCATGGATGGAATACGATCAAAAGAGGAACGTAAAACGAAAGGCTATATGCAGCGAGCTGTGGGCCAGTAGCAAGGAACAAGTTTTGGTGTAAACCTGGCTACTTGGTTCACATCTTTCATTGCCTAAGCTGCAGAATCCATTGAACGTCAGTTTCTTTTCTATCATTAGGATTGTATAACATATGCAGACGGGCTTTATATCACAGGCTTCCTGTGAGAGTCTATGAAGTTATTCACAGTTTGACCTAACTCCTGACTTACGTTAAAGGTCCCCTCTATATTAGCCATGAGGGTGATTAGTAGGAATGCAATGAGAAGGAAGAAAACAGTGTTAGCCGTTGGTGGGATGGTGCCGGGAAGGCCTCTTGGGTTCGTTGGGATGTGTCTTGCTGCATAGTTCTGAACCACCTTGCAGGTTTTCTTTGTCACTTATCCAGTTAACAGATATTTCTTGAGGGTTTACAGCAATGCCAAACACTAAAAGGGACAATGGTTATGTGAGACGGGGCAAAGTCATTCTCCTGAGCGGCTTTCCTGAAAGTGGAGGAGACACGCTTGGGAACAGGGGATTAAAACGCACGGTGGCGTGTGCTATAGGAAGGGCAGAGTTGGTGTTGTTAAGGGAGGCAGAAAGAGACAGCGTTTAACTTGGCTTTGAGTCAAGTCAGTGTGGTCTCCTTGTTTCGTGATCACTTGCCTTGGGTGGAAGAAAATGGAGCACAGAACTACAAAGCCAAGGTTACAGTTACTTGATTGCTAAATGTTCAGTGACCATTACCTCCATACCAGGCAGACAAGTTGTTGCTCCATGGGGGCACAGGCAGTATCTCTTCTGCTCTTTTTCGGTAAACATCTCTGGCTTGATAGAACAGTGATATGAAGGAGTTAGGATACCTAGATGGTGTGAAGATCATCCGATTCGTGGTCTTTATACTTGGGATCTCTGGCCCATAGTGGGTTGTTTATACCTGGGATCTCTGGCCCATAGTGGGTTGTTTATACTTGGGATCTCTGGCCCATAGTGGGTTGTTTATACTTGGGATCTCTGGCCCATAGTGGGTTGTTTATTTTACTTGGCAACAATGGGTGAGCAGCAATCTAAGGCATTCATGATCTCAATGGAGTCCTCCAGAACACAGCAAGTCTTTATGTCTATGTGAGTACAACTTGGGAGCTGACCATCCTGAAGAGGGAGACGGTGGTAGAATAGAAGAAATCTAAATCTGGACAGCTTGAGGAATCTTACCCATCCCAGGAGCTGCATGTGATGTCTTTAAGGCCTTTTTGACAGACATACTAGAAACCATGATGTGTGTGTGTGTGTGTGTGTGGGGGTGTTCTTTGCCTCCCGCTGTTGTTAGAAAGCTCTCTGGCTCCATTGAACAGTCATAGCATTGGCTCTCTCTTGTGGACTGTGTCCAGAGCCTCATTTTTCACTGTCAGTGCTGGAAGCCAGCCTTCAGTGCTGTAGCAGCCAGCTTCCATCGAACCCCTTCCATTTTCCTGTATTCTTGACAGACATGTCAAGGAAACAATAGTTTCCATTGTCAACTTCCCTTGGCTGATGACTCAAGGCTTTACATTCCTCCGTCTGTTCCAGGCCAGTCTTGACTGAGAGTGGACAGCAGAATGGCCACTCTGGCACATTTGTATCGACGACTGTGGCCAGGTACAATGTAGTCAGAATTCGGCTTTGTTTTCTAGACACCTCACTGGAACACGGCTTCGGGTTGGGGAAGGCATTTCCACGGGCTGTCCAGATTCAAGGCATTGTCTGGGATGGACGGGGTGTTTGTATTGTCAAATAATAAGAAAAACTCACCCTGAGTACTGCTGACTTGAAAGGCCTGCTCCTTTCAATGGATTTGCCTTGCTTTCATGCCGAATTTCTAAGAGTCCATGGCCAAGCAGGTTTGAAAAATGAACTGTGATGTTTCTGCTTTAAGTCTGGTCCTCAGTTATGCCTGCCGTCCTTTCACAAAAAGCAGAACTATTAAAGTTTTCAAGTCCATCTTTTAGATCACTGTTATAATATGTTAAATAGTGAATAGGTGATCATTTCAAACCTGAACACCGAATATTATAAAAGAACCCATGTCTATTAATGCTTAAAAACAGTCATTGGTTTTTGTAACAAAACATAAAACTACATATACTCATTGCTTAGTAATGACGCCAAAATTCATAACAATAAAACTTAAAATCACCTGTAACCAGTAGTCTGAGGCACATTTTATTAACATTGTGATATGTTCTCTCTTTGGCATTTATCAAATGTTTATCATCGTTAATGTGTAAAGCTCATGACAGCAAGTACACACATAAGAAAGAACATTAAAGTGCTTTCTTGTCTGTGTTGGCTGTTCTTGAACACCCCTTCTCTTGATACTATCCAGTAACTTCTGCCTTCTGCTGCAAATATAAGACCAGAATACCAGGGTGGCAGGAGGGAGTCAGAACAAGTAAAGCAAAAAAGACTCTGGTTAATAGGTGGGAAAGGACAACTGTCTCATCTCCTTGTTGGGAAGGCTGTTTTACATAGGTGACCCTTGTATAGGACACAAGGCTGAGGAAGGGCAAGTCTGTTTCCTGAAACTGAGCGTGGACATCCATCTTCTGTTCTATTGCTTTGTCTGGACTCTAAAGCCTTCAGATTCCAATCATGGTTCACACTTGGCCTTTAGGTCTGTGAGCTATGCTGTGGAATTGACGCTAACAAGCTCACAGCACCATTTGGAAAGCCAAAGAAGAGGGACTTGAGGAAGGAACTGTGGGTGAGCAGAGAGCGTAGGTCACAGCTATGGCCCTGATGTGTGAGCCCCATGATGTGTACCTCTGTAGGCTGTTCCACTACAACTGATCAAGAACACCCCGTGGAGAGTTGTTTCTTCTTGGATTCATCCTTCTTCATACCCTGAAGTATAGTTTCTGACACCATGCATTTTGCAGCATCCTTTCTAAAGACTAGAAACATGGTACTGGTCTAGCCTCATCTTCCTATAACATTAATCTCTATCTATATTGGAATCACCTAAGTCTGAACATCTGAAGTATGAGTGTCAATATCTTTGTAAAGACTCCCAAATGATTCCTGGCTGCAGAAAAGTTTGGAAGTCACCTCTCTACATATTTTATAAAACAGATGCCTCTGGTTTCCATTGATAACCACAAAGCAGAAGTGTCACATGGCTTTAAACAGTTGCTACCGTGTGATCTTTCAAAGCCGATACCCAATATATTTTTGGGACAGTGATAAATAGAAATAATATGTATGCCATTAAATTATATTTAAGTAGCAGCACATTAAAAGCAAAAATAACAGTGTAAGGAAAATGGGGTAGTTGAATAAATTTTATATTAGATTAATGAGTATTAGTTATTCATGTTCATGTTTATAAAATGTGCTCTTAAACACCCAATTATGTTAAAAAAATCAGTAGGAAAATTACTTACATGTCCTGAATCCTTTTAAAATATATAGACATAAAAAGACTATAATAAAATATTCCAAAGTAATGACTTTTTTATTTGTATAGTAAAATCGTAAATGATTCCATTTTCTCTTTCCTTTCTCAATCGTTTCTATTTTTCAACTCCAAGTTTCATATTTCTTTTATTTCTGAGGAATATTATAAAGTATAAATTTCATTTAAAGAAATATTCAACTTTCTGTGAGTGGCACTTGAGGTAATGTCCAAGGACAGATGATATGTCTTTGATGCTAAATGACAGGTGCTTAGCCACTGATTTCAAAGAAGCAGTGAGAGAGATCAGAGGGACTTAAGGTATGGATTAATGAAAAGTAGGAAATGGATTGTGAGGCACGTATCTACTTCAAAGCCATCATAGATGGCGGCTCATGAGCATTTGGTTGTCACTCTAAATAATGGATCCCAGAAGACCCTCCCCCGACGCGTTTAAGTGACAGAAGCCAGCACATCACATATTCATTCTCACAACAATGCTTTTCTGTGACTGCACACAGAGTTAAACTTTTTCTCTCGTAATCCCCCACCCTAGGTACATTTTGTTTGATTCAAAAAAGAATGATGTTATCATCAGGAAAAGTTAAGTCATGCAGTAATAGCATGTAAGACCAAATCTCCATAGATTTATATACCTTTGAAAGTGTTTTAGCATATCTTACTCTCTCTCTCTCTCTCTCTCTCTCTCTCTCTCTCTGTGTGTGTGTGTGTGTGTGTGTGTGTGTGTGTGTGTGTGTGTGTGTGTGTGTGTATGAGGCCAGAGGAAAACTTCCAGGAGTTGCTTCTTTCCTTCACCATGTGAATTCCAGAGATCACCCTTGGGCTATCAGCTTGGCAACAAATGCTGCTACCCATTGAGCCATTCTGCCAGCCACATAAAGCCTTTGACAAACCCCGATCATTCTGCAGAGAACCAGCTCTCAGCAGCACCTCACTGACTGAGGCTGCCTCGGTATTGTTACCTCCTAGGCTCGACTGTTTCCTTGGTCCAGCTGCCCTGGGAAAGGGCAGCTAGAGGGCACACGCTGCTTTTTCTACCCTTCTCCCTGAAGCACATTGCTTATCAGAAGGAGATTCGTGGCTGTGTCCCACTGTACTGAGCGAGCAGGTGAAATATTTGCTAAGATGGTTTTACAGAGACAGTTCCCCCATCCACCTCTGTTACACTTTAACCTTTGCTTCCTTGATCCTATCAGAGAACATAGGAAAGACTCTAATGAGAAAAATATTCTTGTAAAAGGCATTGTTTGATATGTTTCTTGAGAATTTCATACAAAACTGTATACAGAAGTAAGTGTGTGTGTGTGTGTGTGTGTGTGTGTGTGTGTGTGTGTGTGAATGATAATTAAACCATAGCAGGTTTTTAAAATTGAATTAACCTCTGACCCTCAAGTAAGAATGACGCTAACTAGTCTTCTATAACTTTCGAAGCTAAGTTCCTGTAGAGAAGTCACGGATGCCTAATGAACCACTCTAACTTATAATTCAGACTGTTCAAAAATGTTTGGCCCAAATAAAAGTACATTAATAACTTTTAACATTAATGGATTTTAAATTTAGAGTCTTAATTTATCACAGTAATTTATCCTTAAGTCATAGTTCTTACACAATTTGATATTTGCTGTGATCTGTACCACAGTACAGGAGTTATGAAAATAGAAACAATATTTCAGGCAGTCTACTGTGTTGATCATTTGCTTGGTTTTATAATTGGCCTATTATCTCCTCTAATCTCCACAGTAGCCTAGGAAGCAGACATCATCGATGCTGTTTTTAGAGGAAAAAGCTCAAGCCTAGGAAAGTTGTATCACTGCTGGGAAATCCCAGATGCACAGAGTCTGTGTTTCTAAAATGTTCTTCAACCTACCATGCTTCACCAAGCAATGGTTACTGATATGGACAGCTAGGGTTGTAGATACAGTACGTTGTTTGGGGCATTTGTAGGGTGACTATCATATGCATTGTCATTTTCTGATTCCTTGGGACTTTGTGAACCCTCTATAGTCTTTGCTGGTTACATTGGCAATCTATTACATATCTACTCTGTAACTCATTCACATCAGAGCAGATCCCTTGTGATCACTTAGTGCTCACTGTATGCTTTGTGTGCACATCATTACACAGCAGGCTTCATCACAGTGTTGAGAGAGGCTCTACAATTAGTTCTACTTTCACAAGAGGAAGCCAAAGTCCATCTTTTATGTAGTGCGGTTAATAAACCATGGATCCAGAACGCAACCATAGATAGTCAGATTCAAATGCCTACACAGTTTAATAACTCTAATGCATTCCTCAAATAGACATTTTATCTTATTAGCCACACTAAAAGGTTCTCCAAAGACAATGACCGTATATTATATCAGCATTCCTCTTGGCATGCAAAAGTATGGAGCACATATTTGACTCATGTCCAATAATTATTTGATGAGTTAAAGTTTAGAGATTTTAGAGGTAAACGAATACCTCTGTCTATAACAATTTCTTTTCATTGTTTTTAGTTAGAAGAATTTTTCTAAGGGAATTTGGAATGTAGTTCAGTTTGTAGAATGCTTGCTCACTACATAGGAAACCCTAAGTTCAATTCCCAGAACATACCTGTAATCCCAGATCTTGGAAGGTAAAGGCGGGAGGTTCAGAAGTTTAAGAGTATTCTGAGCTGAGTTTAAGGATAGTCTGGGTTACATAAGACCTTGTCTCAAAACCAAAAAAGATCCAGAAATATAAAGTATTTTTGCATCTATTTCTTGGGACTTCTAGCCTTCAACAAAGACAAACATGAAGTCCAGAATGTGAAAGACCTACTAGTTAAAGGATATACCTACGTCTTCTAGTCCAATTGTTGATAAAACTAGGGTTGAATTAGTGATGCCTAGTACAAGTAGAATAATTTCTTGGGGAACTGCATCTTAGAGATGGAGAGATTAGGATTTCACTTTATAGTTCTTATCCTTTGGCACAGTCTACTGATGTTAAAGGTAGGGCACCCATGATGTCATCCTATCAGGTGTGAGTAGGAAGTCTTTCTTTTTCTTAGCTCTTGGTTACCCAGTTCCTCTGTCTTCTTTGGCTTTTTATATTTATCAGGATGATCTATCTTTGAGTTAGTATCAGTGAGACACTTAATGCAGGGAAGAAAGGGAACTCAGAAGCTAAGTGCCTTCTTGCATAGAGTCTCACTCCAATTATAATATTCTATGTGATTTATGACAATTTAGATCATACCTATAGTTCATGATCATTTGATATTCTGAGTTTTTGGCTGGCTGCCTAAGTTTTTCTTTCTGACTCTAGACATCTCTTCTCTATTAATAACGGGAGCTACTGATTATAACATTCTCTGCAAACAAAAGGCCTTTCATTATATGAATTAGGAAGCTAATTCTAGCCTGTTCTACTTTGAATCATGGATAGTCTTTGGTCTTTAACCACTAGGACTTCTATAGACATGGAGGCCAATAGACCAGGTATGTGATAACTGGATTGAGAGGAATATAGCAACACAGATTAACCGATGCCCATCAAGAGTAAGAAAACTGTCACAAGATTAATACTGAAGCATGAAGTATTGATAAGTAAAAATTTTTATATAAATAAAAATCTTAATGTCTATTCTCTAATCCTATGAACAGTAATGATAGAACCAAGGAATACTTGAAGTTTCTTTGTGTGGTAGATAGTGATTAATGTAGAAAATCACAGTTGGTCAAAGTACAGAGAATAAATATCTATAGAGGGCTCATCCACAAATGGGACATCTATACACACCCTTTCACTGCATGGCTTAGGGACCATCTCAGAAAAGGGACATAAAGATTGGAAGTGGTTGCCAGGCCTTGTACACATGGGTGTCACACCCATGAACTTTAATCCCAGAACTTGTGAGGCAGAGGCAGGCAGATCTCTGTGAGACTGGGGACATATATTATATAGTGACTACATAGTGAATTCAAAGACTGCCAGGGTTACATAGAAGGCCTAGTATCAAGAAAACAATAAATAAATAAATAAAAAGAGCCAGAGATTGAAGAATACCAGAACAAAACAGAGTCTTCCGTATTTATGAACTCTTGAGCTCTGAAACTGTCTACACAAGACTTGCACAAGATCAATTCAGTCAACACTAGCATAGGGAATGAGAAGAGACTCATGACCCTTATCCACAGCTGAGGAGCTATTGACACTTGGTGGCTCCTGGGAGAAAAAAGAGAGTCAGTTTTCTTTAAGGATGTGGCTCCTAGTATGTCTACCATGCTCCAATAGATGGCCTCACATCCCTGAGAATAGGGTAGGTCAAAATGGACTCTACATGCTATTTAAATACAAATAAATAAGAGGACAGGGAGTTTGGGGATGTGCTAATTACTTTTCCATTGATGTGAAGAGACGCCATGACCAAGGAAGACAACTTATAAAAAAGTTTATCGGGACTCATGATTCTAATCAGTCAGAATATATGATCGATGTGGTAGGGAGTCTGGCAGCAGACAGACAGCCATGGCTCTGGAGCAGTAGCTGAGAGATTAGCTTACATTCTGATCTACAGAAAAGGGCAGAGACAGAAAAAGCTAACTGGGACTGGCATGAGTTTTTAAACCTCAAGGCACACCCACAGTGATACACTTCCTCTGGCAAGGCCACACCTCCTAATCCTTCCCAAATAGTTTCACCAGCTGGAGTCCGAGCATTTAAATATATGAGCCTACTGGAGCCATTCTCATTCAAACATCACTATGGGGGTGTGGGAAGTAGAAGGTAGATCTAGGAGGAGTTAGGTAAAAGGATAGGAGGTGATAAACTACATTGTATTCATGTGTGAAATTCTCAAAGAATTAATAAGACTATTATATTTTTAAAAAGAAATACTCAAAAATGTGAGTATGCTCAAATACAATATACCTCTGCCCATTATCCTTCAACCTCTTCTGTTTTTTCTCAAAGTATTTTTCTCTGTGTCTAATCTTTCATATTATATTGTATCTGGTGGACTATTTTTCTATGATTGAATAATGTGTGGAATAATTACAATATTATTAGTATATTATTATATATTAACATGTAATATTTTATCTAAAATTATATATTATATCAAATTTAATTGAAATAATTATAATTAAATAATGTGCTGTTTTTAAGAGGCTCACATACTGATTACAGAAATATCTTGCCCTGAACAAACCAACTTTAAGCTTTAATCTCTGCAATTTCCTTATGAGAATACCCACTGACACCTCTTCCCACATCCATTTTGTAACTGCTTTGTGGAAAACAGGGGGAAATCCACATGCATTTTTCCCCCTTTGCAGTGTTATAGCTGATTTCTAAGTCTCTTGGTGTCTGTTTTAATGAGAATGTGGCAGACGGTGGAACAAGTAAAATTTATCCATTGTAAATATTTGTTCTCCTGTCATTTCCCCAGCAGCCGGTTAGCACCATGAAGGTGGCAGCCTTGTCTTTTTATCTTTCTGTCTCCCAGCACTCAGCATGGTTCTCAGCACATACTTGAAGTGTTCAATAAATATTTTATGAATGAATGAATGAGCTCCAACATTCTAAGACTTCCAGCATTGACATTCTCAAGTGGAATTAGCATTAATCCTACGTGTGAAGTCTGAGAAAATGGAGGGTAGCATCACATTCAGAGTCCTGACCAGTTGAGTTTTAAAAAATGTGAGAGTCCTGTCTCCCCTATTTTTTGACCTGGGACTGAATATTTTTCATAGATTTTTCTGAGTCATATGTCTTTTGTTCTCATTTGTAGAATAGGACTATTGATAGCTTATTACTGTAACTCTCAGAATTAAATGTGACAGTGCCACAGGATGGGTGTTTGAGCATCCTGAAATAGGACGGTTTTGATGTCACTGTTGTGTGTTGGTCTATTTATCCACCACTTGTTCTTCTTGTCTGTTTGTGCCCGCACTGGAGACTATGGGATTTCATGTACATTCTTGAATTCTCTTCATATTTGATGAACAGTAGAAAGCCATTGAATTTTCAGCTATTCCCCACTGTGACATTGGCTACATTTCTCCTCCTATGCTGTATCACACTAAATCGTGTTCAGGTACATAGACTTAACTCAGCCAACACTTGTTCCTGCCCTCACAGGCTTCTAAAGTTTCCCCATGCTAATAGGGAATCTCTTTCCTTTGCCGTTCCTTCCTGCTGAATGCCTCCAGTCACGGTACATGCCTTACGTTGTTCTACAGCAGTGTGTCTCACCAAGCCGACACTCTTGTACACAGGAAGTCATGTGACCATGTGTGCTCACTGATAAGCATGTACCCCTCCCTTCGTCTTCTGTGACTTTCCTCTTCTGTAAACATCGGCCATGTTTTCATGAGAGTGGGCACTTGATGGATCACTGAGATGGGCATGATGCTGGCCTCGGACATGTCCTTCCTTAAACCCTCTTTCTCTTCCACTGCAGAACCAGGTGCTCTTCTCACAATATTTATACATGAATTTCAGTCTCTGTTTTAATTCATAAAGGTCTCAATAAGTCTATCTGACATGAACCTGATGCTCTGCCATCTTGAACTCTGTCTGTCTGTCCGTCTGTCTGTCTGTCTCTGTCTCTCTCTGTCTCTCTGTGCCTGTCTGTCTGTCTCTGTCTCTGTCTCTGTCCCTGTCTCTGTCTCTGTCTCTGTCTCTGTCTCTCTCTCTCTCTCTCTCTGTGTGTGTGTGATGGTATATACTCAGTCATATGGTTGAGTTTGGAGATCAAGAATTTACATAGAATTTTTCCTCAATCATTTCTCTGTTTTACTTTTTGAGGCAGGGTCTCTCACTGAATCGAAAGCTCATTCCACCAAACTCCCAAGATCCATGTGCTTCAATTTCAGGGTCTTAGGTGTGTTACCTGGATTTTACATGCAATCCCATCTCAGATGCTTGCGTTCGCATAGCCAGCATTTTGCCCACAAAAACAGGTCCTTAGGCCCATGTTGAAACTTTTGACAGAACCATCACCACCCATTGGAGATGACGGTCCAAGGAGATTCATTTCAGTATTGTTCCTAGTCCTTTGCGCATGAGCTGGCCCGTCCATGTTCCAACCACTGTGAGTTAATCAGGTGAGGTTTTCCTATGTAGCTATCTCCCTGTAGGACCTATAGGCAATCAAGAGTAGATACGGTAGCAGGAAGAACCAAGCTTTGCCTGTGTCTTTTAGAATTTCTGAATCTGATTTACACCAAATAATGGAACAATGGTGTCTCACATGAGTCCTAATTACACAAAGGAAAGAGAAGAGAGAGAGAGAGAGAGAGAGAGAGAGAGAG
Source organism: Rattus rattus (assembly GCF_011064425.1). Classification (NCBI taxonomy): domain Eukaryota; kingdom Metazoa; phylum Chordata; class Mammalia; order Rodentia; family Muridae; genus Rattus; species Rattus rattus. Next base: position 95,984,213 of record NC_046161.1, read on the forward strand.
AGAGAGAGAAGAGAGAGAGAGAGAGAGAGAGAGAGAGAGAGAGAGAGAGAGAGAGAGACCAATTGCGGCCCCAAATGCTAAGCACTACACATATCTGATGTGGTAGTCACCAACCACAGGTGGCAATTTAAACTTAAGATGACATAAATTAAGAAACTCTTTCTTCAGCTGTACTAGCTGCCCTCCAGCCACCCATAGCTGGTTGCCCTATATCCATCTGCATAGGCTCAGGTGATCACATGCATTTTGGTGGGGTGGCCCCAAACAACTGTTCTGTATACTCAAAAGGCACTTCTTTCTGTATCAAGAAAAAAATCTCCCCAGTTTCTTCTTTCCCTAAACGCTCCATGTTGCGCTCTGCCTACCAAGCGAAAGCTCCTTGACACTAGTATCTAATTCAAAGCAGTCAAAGCAGGTCCTAAGCAAGAAAGAGCAGGAGCTGAACAAGACCCAGAAGTTGCAGCTTTTCAAGGAAATTGGCTTGTGGCTTCCTCTGCTGTCTGTAACATCTCTTCTTGAATACAGAAATAATCTTGCTCTTTTTTTTCCCCTTGAGTGTATCTCATGCTTGAGACTAGAAGTCTCAAATCCATTTTTTTCCTGAGCCCCCAGCTTCCTGTTAACATGACATTTGTAGAAAGACCCAGCGTATGATTATATTAAAAAAGGAAAGGAACGGAACAAAAGAAGGCTGCGGTCTGATCTTCCTACTGGGTAAATTTAGTTGCCTGAGAAACAGGAGGAAATGATTTTAAAGCCACAAGAATGAAACATCACTGGAATTTGCTTCCCCACCTCTCGATTCCGGAAATAGGCTTGCTTTTTGACATAATATGAAGGGAGGGGCTGCAGCAGGGAGGGAGACATTCATTCATGTTATTTCCCTCGGTGTTTAGTTGAAATTTTACTTTTAAAAAGTTTCTGTCAGCCTTTATAATTATCTGGTTAAATTTATACGTGCAGCTTGTTCTCCTAAGAGTGGCTGACATTTAAGTGCTACAAAATTAATATGAATGTGATACAGTGGACATAATTGCTTTCTAGAAAAGTCTCATCTGGATGACTCACTGTTAGAGCCAAAATTATGAGCCCAGAGTTTCCTGAGAGCATCAGCACATCAGATTCCTTCTGCACACTTCCCCAGGAATCCTGTTTTTTAGGGATAGGAATCTGTGTTTCTCCTTGGTCTCTGCTGCTTCCCACCAGGAAGTTCAGGAAACAGCTAAAAATAAAACGGTTTTCTCTACAAGGATCACGTGGGTATACCACATTCCAGAAAAAAAATCATATATGCATACTATCAATTTGGAATGCCCATAACGATTTTCATATTGTCAATTTGTGTACACAGGCTGGCTTGCTACTTATTAAAACCATGTCCTTGTGTGACTCACGTGGCTTGGCTTACACTTCCACGTTTCTTGGGCATTGCAGCTTTTCTACCTCTAATTTACTGTGCTTAGTGGTTGGGATAATTATAGCTAACAGATAATATTCTCAGACTCCTCGGTTTGTTAGCGCTGCACTGAAAGTGGGGCTGAGGACTGACTTGAGTTGCCTTGGGACTCAATGGATAGAAGAAGAACGAATTAAAACATTTAAATGTATTTGTACGCGTATTGGTGTCCTGCATGCATGTGTGTCTGTGTACTGTGTGTGTACAGTACCACTGGAAGCCGGAAGAGGGCGTTGGCTCCTCTGGAATGGACAGACAGTCGTTGGCTGCCACATACTTGCTGGGAATCAGACCCAGGTCTTCTACAAGAGTAGCCGGTGTGTGCTCTTAACCTGAGTCATCTCTCCAGCCCCCAAAATACATCTTACGAACTGTTCAATCACCGTGTCAGGAGCACATGTGCCACACTTTGAGGGTTTGCTAATATGTAAACAGCACCAGAAGCTACCTTTATGATGCAGAAATTGTTAAGAAAAATGACTAACCGTTTCCTATAAAATGATAAAAACAAAACAAAATATGAGTTTTGGGATCTATGAGGCATGCGTTCCATTCTTGGCTTGGGCAGGTGCCAGCTGTGGTGATGGACTGGAAGGGAACCACCCGTCTTGAGCCTCGTTATTCACATCTGTGGAAGACGTTCGATAGCGCCTATCTCAAAGGAGTGTGTCAATGACAAAATGAGACGATACACAGATAGTTCATTTTTACCATGTATTATCAGCATACCATATTTATCACTGATTATTTATATAGTTAATAGTGGTGGCCAGAAAAGCAAGAATTTTTCCCCTCTCAGAGAGTCTCATCATCGTATTCAATTGTACATTATACTTTGTTTTGCTGTGATGTCTTCATGCATACTCGTTGTCCTCTGATTTATCCCTTTATCATCCTTTCTTTGTCCCTCAGCCCTCTCCTTCTTCTTCCCCAGTTGTCTTCACTCTATTTTACTCCTGCCCCTACATTCCACCTATAAGAGAAAAGACACAGTTTCCTTCCAGACTCTTTCTGAGTCTGGCTTATTTGATTGAATATGATCATGCCTAGTCCTTTGTGCCTGACTAACACTCAGTTGGGTGTATAAATCATATCTTCTTTTATACCTTGATAAGAGTTGAGGTTGGTTCTGTGACTTGGCTATCGTGAGTAGTTGTCACAATAAACATGGATGCCCAGATGTCTCTATGTAATGTGACTTTTGGTATGTACCATGGGTAATATCGCTGGGTCATGTTTATCATTTCCTCTCTCTCTCTCTCTCTCTCTCTCTCTCTCTCTCTCTCTCTGTCTCTGTCTCTGTTTCTCTCTCTTCCTTTCCTTCTCTGTCTCTCTCACTGTCTCTTTCTCCCTCTCTCTCTGTGTTTCTGTCTCTCTTCCTTCTTTTCTCCCTTTCTTTTTCCTCTGTCTTTCTTCATTACTTTCTTACCTTCCTCCCTTCCTCTTTCCCTCCTTCCCTCCTTCCCTCCTTCCCTCCTTCCCCTCCTTCCTTTCATGCTTTCAGGACCTTCATATTGACTTCCACAGTGGTTAAACCAGTTCACACTCATACCAACAGCGTTTAGGCCTCTTCCCTCACTTTCCTGTCCAAGACAGCAATTTTGACTGTGGTGAACCAGACTACCCATGTATTTCTGATTTGCTTTCCCGTGATGGCTTAATGTGTTGAACATTTTTCCCTGAATGCATTGGCTGTTTATACTTCTTGTTTTGAGAAGTATTTGTTGGATTTATTTTCCATTAGTTAACTGGATTGCTGGTTTCTGTGCACCACAAGTATGCTTGGTGCTGACAGAGGCCAGAAGAAGATATTGCACCTCCCAGAACTGGAGTAACTGATAGTTGTGAGCTGCCTGTTGGACCTTGTGTTTTCCCCTGGCTGTGGCTTTTCTTCAATGCTCAGTCATCTCCTTTTCTCCACAGACAAGTCAGTCTGATGTGACCCCATCTGTCACCCCTTGCTGCTACTTGCTAACCTCTGGAGTTCTAGTCCGGAAATCATTGCCCACATCTGAACCCGGAAGCGCTTTCCTCTAGTCACCCTCTTAGCCTTCCTTTGGTCTATTTTTGAGTTGATGTCCAGGCAAGGTAAGAGTAAGAGTCTTGTTGCAGTCTTCCGGGTACTGATATCCTCCGTTCTCATCACCCTTTGCCAAAAGAGACTCTTGCTTTCTCCAACAGATTATGTTTGACATTTCTGTCAAGAATTAAATGTTTGTGGTTTCTTGGGTCTATTCCTTGGTTCACCAATACTTCCCCCTATTTAAAATGACAATTTCAATGTAGTTGCTCTGTTTGACTATTTGGGATCTTTCAAGCTTCTGTATAGATTTAGGATTTTGTTTTGTTTTGTTTTGTTTTGTTTTGTTTTGTTTTGTGAGGAATGGTTTTGATGTCCTGATGGGGGTTAGATTGACTCTGCATATCACTTAGGCAATATGGCCATTTCGGCAATACTAGCTCTGAAGTCTGTGAGCCCAGGTTATCTTTCCCACAGCTAGAGGAGCCTGCAGTTTCCTTCCTTATTGCTTTATATTTTCATCATGTAGATACCTCACGATCTTGGTTATCCTTTAGGATAGATCCTTCCGGAGCCTTTTTGAATGTGATTTAGTCCCCAATTTCCTTCATAGTAGGTTCATTGGTGGTAAATAATAAAGCTACTTCTTTTTTGAATGTTGACTTTGTTTCCTGCTACTCTCCTGAAAATATTTATCATATCTAAAACTCTCAGGAAGTGTTTGGGGATTTTAACGATAGCACTATCATGCATTGTTTTTACAGTCTCTGACTTTTAAATGTTTTAAAAGATTTATTTATTGATATGAGTTTTTTTTTTTCTTTGGCCTGCATGTATTTCTTCACACCATGTGCGTGCAGTGCCCAAAGAAGCCAGAAGAGGTCATTGGGTCCTGTGGAGCTGCAGTTACAGATGGTTGGGAGTTAGCATGTGGGTGCTGGGAATTGAACCTGGGACCTCTGTAAGAGCAGCAAGTGCCCTTAACCATGGAGTCATCTCCCAGCCCCAAGTTTCGGATTTTTATAGCTATTTGCCAACCTTTAAAAAAAAAAACCCAGAAACTTAGAGAAGAGACGGAGGTTGGGGGAGGTCGATGACATATGACATTCAACGAGACAGTGAATCATAAGAATGTTGGGATATATGTGGTTTTAATTCCCTACTTCTTTGAAGCATCCTAAACAGCTAGCCCTCTGAGTGGCCATAGAACCGAGTAGGTGAAGACACAGACTGTGGCCCTGAATGGTTGCTGGGCTTACATCTGAGTGGCCTTATTGCTTCATGGCCAAGTAGCTGTGTGTAGTGTTGATCTTGTTCTAAAATGCGTTTTCTTCCCTGGGAAATGGGCCTCTTATACAGAAACCAACACAGCATTATCCTGATGATCGGATGATGTTAATTGCTCGATGCTCGGCAAATATGTGAGGGTTTGATAAATGTTACACGGGCTTAGTGGTGTGATTAAAATCAACGGTAATCCTATTAGATATTAAAATAATCCCCGAGGCCCAGGTACTCTGCTGAGAACTCTATGTGAGTCCATTCATTAAACTCTGAAGACTACAAAGTGGAATTGTTACTACCTTCATCTAAAAGATGATAAATTAGAGGCCCAGCTTCAAGTGAATTGCTCAAGATCACACAGCTAGTGAACTATGGGACACGGGTTCAAACATTCATCTTCTGATGGGAGAGGCATGCCCACACCCGTGCCAATGGATACTGCCTGTGTGAATGATGCATATCAAGAGAAACAACCTCGGGGGCAGTTCGCTTTGCTTTGAATAGATGCATGGTTTGGAGAGAGGAAGAAGGAAGAGAGTGGAGAGGGGAGAGGAGAAAGGGGACATGGGAGACGGGAAACTGGTGATGATGGTGGTGGTATTGCTGGTGGTGGTGGATAGAAATCGAAGCACATTTGTGTGCATGTGTATGGGCATTTGCGTGTACATGTATGGAGTGCAGAGGTTGACAAGTGCCTTCCTCAGTCACTCTCTGCCTCAGTTTTTGAGACAAGGTCTCTCAGTGAACCTGGAGCTTGGTGATAAGTCAACTGGCTGGCTAACAAATTCTAAGTATCCTTTTGAGTACGATTCCCTAGTACTGTTACTGGAATTACAAGTGTTTATCACCATGCTTGGCCTTTCTACATGGGCTCTAGGGGATCAAACTGAGGGCATCATGTTTGCACAACAAGTACTTTAGTGACCAAGCCATGGCCCAGACCCTACAATTAAATTACATATATATATACATACATATATATATATTATATAGGTATTTCAGTGTGTGTATCTGTCTGTGTGGTGTGCATGCATACACGTTGGCATGTGCTTGTGGTTGGATGGGGGAACTGTTGGATTTAAAATTTGGTTTTCTCCTTCCATCATGTAGGGATGAATATCAAATTGAAATCAGCAGGCATGGAGGCAAGCTCCTTTAACATTGGTGGTCAGGTTATGTCTGAGAATCACTGTTCAGAATGGAAACTTCAGACAGATGGATTCCCCGTCTTATTCATACCACTGCTTCCTACAGGGTCCTACAAAGTGCTTGCTGCTTACGGTTGAGAACAGATGTATTATTGACTTGGCTGATCTCTGAGTTCATAGATGACTGTGTAGATGTTCATGGCGTCCAGTTCATTCCAACATGGAGCTAGAGTCCTAGAAGGTACTTCCTATAGTCCTTGGATTAAGATTGAAAGGTTGCATGGTGGAGACATCCAGCATTCCTGCCTTCCTTGCATTTGCTGAGATACTGAAAAGACTGACTAAGGCCACGGCAAGCAGTACAGTGATTAAGCACTTATTCTTAATGGTCTTGGGACAAACTCTGCTCAGTTGGTTCCCCTGTGAAATCCAGCTGATTTCCTTCCCTCCTGAGCTCTCTATTGTCTTGGTGTTGTTTGCAACTCATGCAGAAACTAATTAAGTTTCTGGATCAGTCTGTCCTGTAAGAGAGTGTGGATATGCTGAAGTGGTCTTTTTTTATACCTTAAATTATCAGAGTGAAAGGACAATTATAATTTACTTCTAAAATTGTCCAAAAGTCAGCTTCCATCAAAATTATTCTGAGCAGACATAACCGTGGTGTTGTACGAAAGGCAACAAAGAGGATTTAAATAGGCCATGGAAAATGTATTGATAATCTGGCCATATTAATCCCGGTCTCTAACAGAGTGTGAAATTACTTGTTTATTCCACTTATCCAGGGCCATGGGGGAAGCTGATCACTCATTGACAGAGTTACACTTTGTGATCACCTTTCAACAGTGAGCTTCAGCTGGGCCCAGGCCAAACAATCTACCTTCCTGGCCTCTGTCCCATCTCCAGAGTCAAGGTCAGGGTTGCTGCTTGCTCTGAGCAGGCTTGGGTATTGATATAGTCACATAGTCCATTATATTTGGTTGAGGCTTTCATTTGAGCATGGGTAGAGACATAAAACAGAGACTCTGAGAAGAACTGAAAATTTGGGACTTTGTTATTAATACTCACACATTTCTATCTTGTCCCCAATATCCCAGAAAGAAGGTGGGGTTGAATACTATCATGGAAGATATAAAAAATAGTTCTTGACTCCAAAATCATGCATGTACTGTACACACCATGTATATACATGCATACACATGCACATAAACATCCTAGAGTGCTTCGCTAATCTTTCAATTTAGTTACTGCATAACAATATTACCATACACAGAGCATAATTATTACTAGACATAAAATAACAGCACTAGTCAGTCTTCAAAGGAAGCGGACACGATTCCCTTCAATGAGGTTTATTAGAATGGGAGGGCGTCAAGGTTCTGACTGATGAGGAGCCTCATTAACAGTGAGAATCAGTCAGGGATAGGGAGAGGGAGAGAGGGAGATAGCCACTCTATGTGAGGTGACTGGGAAGGCCAGGCAAGCCTCAAGAAGTCTCTCTGGGGAGTCTTAGACAAATCTCTAGAGTGAAGAAAGAGACAGTGTAGGGTAGTGTGAAATCTTACATCATGTGATTTAGTTCAGCATAGCATGTATGACAGGGAGTATGGGAGAGCCAGGTACCATAAACTGACAGTCACAGCACAAAATGCTTTTTAACTCAGAGAGAGAGAGAGAGAGAGAGAGAGAGAGAGAGAGAGAGAGAGAGAGAGAGAGCGAGCGCTGGGGGGCAGAATGGTTTGATTCAGGATATGGGATCAGACATAAAGGTACAGACCTGTGTTCTAGTAGTCACTATGGCCTAGGCCTTTGGTCATGAGTCAGTTGTGTTCATTGTTCCAGGGTCTTGAGAGACTCTAACTTGAGTATCATCCAGGGATACTGTCTCATCTAAATTTTGATTTGGAAATGACACACTTCCATGCTCATAAACTTGTTTGCAAAATTCATATCCTTGAGCCTAAGGGACTCAGTTTCCTATTAGCTGTCAGATGAAGGCTACTTTTGGTTCTTTGCCTTCCTAACATGACCACTTCATCAAAGCCAGCAAGGGATCGAGATGGTGTCATTAATGTAGAAAAATCATAAAAACAGATGTACTTTGTCATATTTTAAAGATGATAAACCCACAGGTCTCACCCACACTCAAGGAGAGAAGATGAGACAGTTTGTGAATATAAGGAGGTGGGCACCTTAGTTTCTACCACAGTGAGAAGAACAGGAAATTAAAAGATTAGTCGGGTCGGGCAGAGTCCCAGGGATATGTCCAGAGTCAAGGGAACCAAAAGACACTCTTTCTGAGACTCATCTCTGTGGTGAAAAATACTCTGTGGACACTCTGCTTGGATCTCTTTATCCAGTTAATGTACTCATTCCCTGTAGTAATAAGCGTTGCTTCTAGTGGCTCATAGCTGCCCTTCTCCTGGAGAATGCTTAGTCTCTCTCTTCTCTGTTCAGTTTGACAAGTATGTATGCATTTCCCTTTCCTGCTGTGTTCTATGAAGCCTGCCTCTTTTCCCTTTTATTGGATATTTTTTAATCTACATTTCAAATGTTATTCCTTTTCCCGGTTTTCCGGACATAAGCCCCCTATCCCATCCCTCTCCCCTTTTTCTATAAGGGTGTTTTCCTCCCCATCCACTCCTCCTTCCCATCCCCTGACATTCCTCTATACTGGGTGTCCAACCTTGGCAGGACCAAGGGCTTCTCCTTCCATTGGTGCCCAACAAGGCCACCCTCTGCAACGTATGCAGCTGATGCCATTGGTAAGACACCATTGTTAACCCATGAGTCTAAAAGAGCAAGGGGAGAAACGAGAGTGAGGAACAAGACTTGATCAAAGCTGTGCCCCCTGGTTGGGATCCAGGCAGGAGCTGGGAAGAAATATGCTGTGCATTCTCTTTTCCCTTTAACTCTCTTTCTCTAGTCAAACACTGCAGAACGCTTGCCAACAACGAGCATTAGCAGTCAGTGAGTGTCATACTTTGAGGACCCTGAGCAGAAGCAGGAAGACTCAGCCGACAGTGGAACAATGGACAATGACAGGCCCGATGATAATTCTCTCTGTCAGCACAGCCATCATATTGGTGCTAGAATGATCTTCAGGGCTTTTATTCTGCCATCCCTCACTCAGCTCTACTTTGTCCAGATCTGCTGTGTTTCTCTTATGTTGCTTAAAAGATCACAAAAGTGTGAACCATGAAACTGCGGGCTAGATATTAATAAAAAAATTCTGACCATGTACAAAACGTTTATTCATTTATAAATTGCTTAATTTCACTGTTGTTGCACCTAGTGTTGTAGCTTAGTTAATAAAGTGTTTTCCCAGCCTCCATGAAGCCCTGGGTATGATTCCAAGCACTGTATAAACCAAGCATTATGGGGGATGCTGGTAAGCCTATCCTTTTGATTGAGGCAAAAGGATAGGGAGTTCAAAGTCATTCATGGCTAAATAGAGAATTTGAGGCCAATATGAACTGCATGAGACCCTGGTAAGATAAAATAATTGATAAATTTAATTAATTAATTAATTAATTAGTAGGTTTATTTACTGTTGTTATATAATATTTCAGTATATGGCATACCCTTAATTTAAGCTATACCATGTTGTATGACAGACTTTTCCGAGGGAAACACAATAGACACATGTCGTCACAGATAGGCAGATCAATAGAGACCAAAGTGCAAGTTGGTAGATCAATGAGTTTTATTGGGGTTACTTACAGGAACAGAAATGACTTAATGACAGCTGCATCACTAAGGCCCATCCCAACGTGGACAACAACTCACAAAAGCTGGAGTCCACTGCACAACCTGCAGGCAGGTCAATGGGTCATAGCACATCATTTCCAGGTGGCTCATTTGGTCTTTGTTTCTTCTGGGCAGTTTGGCTGGTCTTTGCTTCTTTCTAGAGGCTAGACTTGTCAGAGAACGTTCACAGCTTGTTTTGTCTGAGAGTGACTTTTAGCAGCATTTTCTATTTAAATATTCTGCGGAGGGAGGAGCCTAGTGAGTCTCATCTGTTTCAGGGACTTCCTGAAGCTATTTCGAGTTACTTCTTTCTTATCTGAATGAGCGTACCTGGAGGATGGAATGTATCAATATTGTAGAAAACTGCTACTCGATCACTACTAATTATTGTGAAAAAACACCTGATAATTTTCTGTTGCTTTTGGACATTTTTGGGCACAGATGACTAGATTGCTACCATTTAAAATCAGGTGAGTTGATTGATGGGAACCTCAAATCAAGAGCAGATGTGGCACCTCTGATCTTCCCCCATCATTGTAGTTTCTTATCTTCACAATTGTACATTCAATCAGAGGTTTTCTTTGCATTTATGGAAGTGTGTAGTTGAAATTATTTGTTACTGCTTGAATCCACGGGGCAACAAGGTACATGTGGGGGGAAAGTACTGTCGTAATCTGTAAATGAAAAAATGAGGGAAGATGAATTTGTGGAGCTACCTGTTCTGTAGAACTTGTGCAGGTCCCGTCAGACCTCTCATGTAGCACACACAGGACATGTGATCATCTGTCATATAGAACAAGAGATGATTTTTTATGGAATATGTGGTTCCTAGGAGCCAGCTGCTGCTATAGAAAGACCACTGTGTGTGTGTGTCTTGAGGATAAACGACCTGACCTGCAAGCTGAGACTGCAGTTAAACAAATTTATCAGAGCGGGCGCCACCATTTTCTTCTTGCTCTGTGAACTTAACAGTAACTCGTGCTCATAGCTTCCCTTGTGAGCTGCTGATTTGAGAAGTGGCTGTGAGCTTTTAGAGGAAGGTATGCCCAGATAATGTGAGCTTCTGTGGTGGTTTGAATATGCTTGGCCCAGGAAGTGGCACTAGTAGGAGGTGTGGCCTTGTTGGAGGAGGTGTGGCCTTGTTGAAGGAGGTGTGGCCTTGTTGGAGGAGGTGTGGCCTTGTTGGAGGAGGTGTGGCCTTGTTGGAGGAGGTGTGGCCTTGACACAGTGTGTCACGGTGAGGGTGGGCTTTGAGACCCTCCTTTTAGCTGCCTGAGAAGAGTCTGTTCCTGGCTTCCTTTGGTTGAAGTTGTAGAATTCTCAGCCCCTCCAGCTTCATACCTGTCTGGACATGGATATGCTTCCCGCCATGATGACAATGGACTGAACCTCTGAGGCTGTAAACCAGTCCTAATTAAACCACCACAACTCCAAAGGCAGAAGGACTTTATAGGAGTGAGTTGTGCTTTGTTTTTAAAGCACTAGGGAGACATGTTAGAGATTCCAAGTAGGAGAATGACATTTCTTTCTTGCAAGAAGTCAGACAATGATACTAAGAGCCAAAACTCTGAGAATATTTACCATATGCCTAACATTGTACAAACCACTTGACATACGTTATTTCTTATATTCATTACAGAATCTTTTCCATGTAGGTGCTACTAAAGGACAGGTTGGGGGTCCTGTTCAGTGTTTCACAGTGAATGGAGGAGCTAGGATTTAAGCAGTCAAACTTAGAATTGCTTCTCTCTTCGATAGAGTCTCTTGCAGTATATATCACCATTGACACGAGTATTAGAGGAGTTAGAAGCCCAGGGGATTAGAGCACTTGGTGCTTTTCCAGAGGATCTGAGTTTGTTCCTAGCACCCACGTGGCAGCTCACAAAGAGCTTCTTTTGGGCAACAGTCCACCCAGAGTGTACTTACATACATGCAGGTAAAAGATTCATACCCATAAATAAATCTTAACAAGAAGACTGGCGTTAGAGAAGCTGTTCCATTCTCTAGGAGAAGCTTGCTTATTCTTTATAGAGAATGAGGAAAAGGACAGATGTGATCCTGTGAAGGCACAGTAGGGGTGGTTCTAGTGAGAGGGGTGGCGACAAGAACATCAGAAGAACATGGTGGATTGAAAGAAGCCCATGAGTGCACGGGGAGAATCAGGGGTTCGGGATGACTCTGACCTACTAAAGGCTGGCAACGTCCACTGAATACTTAGCAACCTGGTCTCTATAGAAGACATCTTCATCCAAGGGGTTCTCCCCCTCATGTGCTTTGTCAAGGTCTTCATCCAGGCATGCCTGGGCTCTCACGCTTGCTCACAATTTGTACAAATACAGGGACCATGATTTGGTAAGCTGCGGATTTACAACCTGCTTGTCGTCTATATTTGAATATCAGTTATTTTGAACTAGGAAGGAAGTATGACCGAGGGGCTGACACAAGCCCAGGATGTTTGTCATGATCATTGTGCCTTGGTAGATTTGGATGTTTCTACACCGAAGGTTTTACTTGTTGTAGGGTGGGAGAGAGAAAGCTGGCATTGAAGCTCCAGCCTTGCCATGAGAATAATCCTGTGACACGGGCAAGCAGCCAATCCTCTAGGAACTCAACGTTTTTAATATGGAAAAAACAACTGTCCCAAAGTCTTTATTAATATTCAGTAAGTAGAAGACAGAGTTGCATGAATTCTTGGACTGATTTTCCAACACTTTTGAAAAAAAAATAGGATAGGAAGTCCCCTCAATCACAAACTCACTTTAACCTGACATTTTAGAGATGCAGTGGCACAAATTCTCTGACTACAATAGTAAATATCTCAGGCTTTGTTGGCCCTGCAATCTCTATTTCGGCTACTACGTACAGCCACTGAAGTAAAAGTAACCACAGATAATAAGTAAGTAAACATGTCTATGCCTGCATCTCACTAAAACTTTACTGCTTTATATGCTCATGTCTACACATGTGGTGTCTGTGCATATATGCACACACATGTGTGGTTAAGGCCTAGGTACAATCAGCACCCTGTGAAAGGGGTGGTATGGCGTGCACATTTGAACTAGCATGCCAATAGCAATGGGAAGAAATGAAATGCTTGTGGTGGAAGAGAAGGAAACAGGGAAAAACTGTCTCAATCTTATAGGAGACATTTTACTGCAAGCCGTCAACTCCACATGAAGATCAGGAAGCCATTGCTGGTTTTCCAGTTGCAGGTAGAAGCATAGAGCATGCTGTGAGAGTTTTATTCCTGTTGAATCTGTCAGCATCTCCACAGGCCTCCTGTTCAGAGGGAGGAGACTGTGGGTACCTCTCGCCTGAACGCTATGTGAAGTCAAGTTGAACTGGACCAGGCCGCAGTGTTCAGAGCCACGTCTGATGTTTCAGGAGTTCCGAAGCAATCTTGGAGGGGTGTTTGTTCTTTTCTTTTGTTTCCCCATTCTTTCCTTTGAGTTTTGAGTCCTGATATGGTAAATGGGAGTCTAGAGGACAGGAAGGAAGGAAAGAGTAAACTTAGACACTTGAGGTAGCAAAAGCCATGAGCCAGAGTTTAGAAGCGAGAAACTTGGATTACTTTCAGAGACAAGACAGCGGACTTCTGTGATCCATTACATAGGAGGAGAGTTGGAGTTTTAAGAAATCAATGAAATGGCTCAGCAGATGAAGGTGCTTATTGTACACAAGCCTGGTGATCGGGGTTCGATTCCTGGAACCTACACAGGTAGAAGGGGGAAAAAACCAATTCTACAAAGGCGTCCTTTGACCTCCATGCACGCTGCGTGGTGGACATGCTCCTGTACTTGCAGGCAAACACAACAGGTTACAATAATAATTAAGAAAATAAATGGGATGTCATAAAATTCATTCGCTGACAGATCAGTAAAAAAATTTACATAAAGCTTAGAGTTAATATAACTCCGGATTGCGTCTTGTGGTCTGTTTCACCAACTCACGAATTTTATTTCACAGACGAAAATATTTACTATGCAAATGAGGCGGGAAAACCCGGCGTTCTCAGCCAAGTGTGCCAGCCGCTTGTTGGGAAGCTTTATTTTGGTGGTGGTGGGGAGGACTGTTGCCTACTTCACTGAAATTGCTAGTCGTTTTGAAAGGTGAGATAATAGAGACTTCAAACATTCGCATCTGCGCGCCGAACAGTTTCCTGTATGGGGGTGGGCACGGGGACGCTTCCTCCCTTTGAAAAATATCGCAGTGACTGGCGCGTCATTCTCTTCCCTCTTTTTATTTTCTAACACAGAATGAAGAAGATGAGCAACATTTACGAGTCGGCTGCCAACACGCTGGGGATCTTTAACAGCCCCTGCCTGACCAAGGTCGAGCTGCGTGTGGCGTGCAAAGGCATTTCCGACAGAGATGCTCTGTCTAAGCCGGACCCTTGCGTCATCCTCAAGATGCAATCCCACGGGCAGTGGTTCGAGGTAGGCTTGCCCACAGTGCCAGACAGAAGCCTGCCTGGCTGGCTGGCTGGTCTGTTCAATATAAAACAAAACAATTTCCTGTCTTTAGCATGTTTGTTGTAAAGCGAGAGAAAGTTCTAGAAAACTTTAAATGGAATCACGTTTCTGTTTATCTCATGATGTTTTGATATGTGATATTTTGACAATTTGTGGGCCTGGGATTTTCAACATGTTTCCGATAACCGCAGTGCACTCTGTATTATACTCCAATCACTGACAAAATATTAATGGGTCAGAAACAGATTTGCATCCAGAACCCAGGCCGGGCTCGGGTGACAAGATGAATGTTGCAACTAATAGTTCCACAGAGCCAAGCCTTTAGGTTAGATTTATTAAGAACCAGGCCCCTGGGTATGATGGGAGGGAGGCCCCTTGTTCTGAGGGAACATGGTTGGGATGTCAAGAGAGAATTGAGTACTCAGATAAAGTTAGTACAGGGTCTACGGTTTTTCTAGATTGAGTTAGAAGTTGAGGATGACTGTAACAAGCAAGCCAGTCCTGTGGAATCTCTGGACCTTGCTCTTCAGTCTGAGGGCAAACTCTGGCTCAGGAGTTGGGCTGGGTCCCGGGATGTTGTTCAGAATGAGCGAAGACTAGGGGCCAGCCCTTTGATTAAGCTCTTAACAGAGTAGCAGGAAAGGAGTTGGATTGGCTCGACTTATAAGGGATGTGAGGGACAGCGCAAGTTTTACGGAATGGTGTGGATCTCAAAACCAGGTGTCTGAGAGAGCAACATGGGACACGCTGACAATAATAGAGCCCAGTCCTCAAGGCCTGTGGGTCACGGGGTTTGAACAACACTTTCACAGGAGTTGCACACCAGATATCCTGCATATCAGTTATTTACATTATGACTTATAACAGTAGCAAAATTACAGTTATAAAGTAGCAATGAGAATAACTTTATGATTGGCGCTTACCACAACACAGAGGAACTGTGTTAAAGGGTTGCAGCATTAAGATGGTTGGGAACTACAGGTCTGGAGGGATCATTCTAAGTCCCATGGCACTGGGATTCTGTGTTGGATGTAGAACTTTAATCTGAGTTGATGGAGGACTAATGAAAGAGAAGCCTGGGTGTATATAAATCTTGAAGGGTTTGACAGTGAAGAGAGACATTGGGAGGGTAGATGTGGGGAGAGGAAGGAGTGAGCTGGGAGCCTATATGTTCATAGCACTTTAAGTGGTGTTGGAAGGCAACAAGCTATAAAAGAATTCTATATCCCAATGGATCACTGGGTAAGGGTATGAATGAAATGGCATTGCTATGCATTAGTCTTGCAAGAGTGGCCATTTCCAATTTGTCAAGAGAGGACTTGGTGTTTTATTTCACCTATTTTGGGGAAGGAATTGATCTTTTTATATGATTGCCTGTGAGATTCCAGAATATCAGTGACCTGGTGAAGGATAGCTGTAGGGATAAGCAGAGAGGCTCTTTATGTCCCCTGGACTGGCTAGAACTCATGCTGGTAAATGCTCATACAGACACGATGGTACTCGGGGAAGAGCAGAGAAGACTACTGTATATGATGTGCATCATGCAATATTTATGGTTTTGAGTGAAACTTGAAACAATGGGAGTTACATCTTATCAGCAACTTCTCAAAGACTGAGTGAATTGATCTAGTGACTCCAGGGTCTGAATAGGAAAGAAAAAAAAAAAGACAGGGAGAGTGTGGCTTTTTTCAATATTGTTCTGCCTATAGGAGGAAAAGGCAATATTTAAGCCCAGGCAGCCCCGCAACCTGAAGTTTTTATTGCTGCTTCAGGCTTACTGTAGGCACCGGCACAGTCTTTGGCGGGTTATCTGGAAATACTGTGGCCTGAGTTTTATGGATGGGTTTTCTTTGCTATTGTTGATTGTTTGTAACAATAAAATGTTGCATCTCAGCATTCCTTTTTGAATAAGCATTTTTAACTATTGTTTTTAGTTAATGACCAAAATAAAGGTATACTATGGCATTTTCATACACACACATGCATGTGTATATGTGTGCATGTGTGTGCATCTATCATCTATCTATCTATCTATCTATCTATCTATCTATCTATCTATCATCTATCTATCTATCTATCATCTATCTATCTATCATCTATCATCCATCTATCTATCTATATCTATCTATCTATCTATCTATCATCTATCATCCATCTATCTATCTATCTCTATCATCCATATATCTATCATCTATCTATCATCTATCTATCTATCTATCATCCATCTATCTATTATCTATCTATCTATCATCTATCTATCATCTATCTTCTATCTATCATCCATCTATCTATCATCTATCTTCTATCTATCATCCATCTATCATCTATCTATCTTTTATCTATCTACCTATCTATCTATCATCTATCTATCTATCTATCTATCTATCATCTATCTATGAATCTATTCTCTATCTATCTGTCTATCTATTATCTATCTATCTATCTATCTATCTATCTATCTATCTATCTATCTATCCATCTATCTATCTTAGTCAGTGTTCTAGTGCCGTGAAGAGATGCTCTGGCTCTGGCAACTCTTATAAAACAAAGCGTTTAACGGAGATTTGCTTACACTCAAAGGTTTAAGCATGGAGAGCACAGGCAGACACGGTGCTGGAGAGGGAGCTGAGAGCTCTACGTCTGGATCTGGAGGCAGCAGGAAGAAAGTGGGACACTGGGCCTGGCATAAGCATTTGAGGCCCCAAAGCCCACCTTTAGTGCCATACTTTCTCCAGTAATGCTATAACTCCTAAGTCCTGTCTAATGACCCAGCATTCAAATCTGTACGCCTATGGGAGTTATTCTTATTCAAATGACCACACTATGTATTATTGTACGTTGCACCTATTCACGCCCCAACAAGGTCCTTTCTAGTGCCTTTTCCCAATTCTTATGGCCCTCTTCCTTCTCGCAAATAGTGCTCCTTCTGCTCCGATGGTCTGTCTCTGTGTGTGCCGTTATAAACTGATATAAATTTTGCTCATGAGCAAAGGCATACTGTATATGTCAGTGTTCTCTAGAGGAACAGAAACCAAACAGGATGGGTATGTATTGAAAAGAGATTTCAGATTGGCTTACATAATAGTTGTGATGGGAGGCGGGATTTAACAATGGCTGTCTTCACACTGAATAGAAGCTGAGAACTTAGGAACAGTGGCAGTCCGGTTTGATGCTGAAAGGACTTGGAGGGTCACTGGTCTTCAGTCTTCCGTGGAGGGCCAATGAATCTGGGTTCCACTGTCAGCAGAAGATGACAGCCCCAGCAACAGAACAGAGATTCACACAGTAGTATTAGAAGTGAAGGTAGGCAGTTGGAAAAAAGCCCCCTTTGTCCTGGGATCTTTCTCATCTGGGATGCTATTAAAGGATGCTGCTGACCCTGGGGGAGAGACTTTCTCCCTCAGTTAATCCTGGCAGGAAATACCTGCCCAGTATTGTGTCTTTTAGTTAATCCCAAGTCAACCCAACCCACTTGCAATCTCATAGGATCAGCCCTACAGACTTGCCTCCTCCTCTTTTGCCTGTTTATGAATAGGTAGGACAGCCTTCCCCTCCACGGTAGGAAAACTATCACAAGATTTAAGAGGCAACATATTACTCATGTAAGCCTGTGGTAGCAACCACTGAAAGGGAGTGCTGATGGCTGTTCATGTGTAGATGGCATTCCAGCGAGGGGACCCATTCCTGGAGAATGAATGACAGGAAGATTGGGATCCTAAGTTAGGTCTTGCATTGTAAGCTGAATTCTTCATCACTGGGGTTTTATGTGTAATGGCACGTTTTTCCCTTTCTAAGCAACCATCTTGTAGACTTTATTGGTGAACCTTTAAAAAATAAATCTAAGCTAAACAAAATTAAATGGAATGACACGGTACGGACAAATCACTTTCTGAAAATTTGCAGAGTAAGTTGTTTTTTAGAACACTGTTTTTCCTATTCTGACATTTCATATTTTCTTTTTCTAACTTCGTCTTTAATATTTCTTTGCTTGGCATGTGTTGAGGATGAGGGCATATGTGTGATAACATGAGTGGGGAGGTCAGAGGACAAAGTGCAGAAGTTCATTCTCACCGTATACCCTGTGGCTTCTGGTAATAGAAGCCCGGCTATCCGCTTCCCTCTGAGCCATCTCTCAGGCTCCATTTTAACATGATTCTTATGCATGTAAAATGTTCTTTCCTGATTTTATTGCCTAGCAGTATATGCCTTTTCCACATCTCTACAATTTTGATAAAATGCAATTTTCGAGTTGCATAATATCCTATCAGATAGATTTACTTAAGCTGCTGTCTGATCTCTTGCCTTTTAAAATGCCTTCATTTAAGTAATACCAGACCGAACATCTTTGTGCACACAATTTTTCAATTATTTTTGAATGGGCTCCTAGAAGAGATGCTGTCAAAATAGAACTGGTGGGATACAGGATAGGACGTTTTATTTTGTTTTCTTTTTCGAGAACATCACACACGGGCATTGCATTTACACCACTAATGCTCCTCCTGTGTCTCCAGCTCCCTCCCCAATACATAGCCTCTTCTTTACTTCTGTTATATATACACACACTTGCACATGCGTGTATGTGTGTACACGTGTGCATGTGTTGTGTGTGTGTGTGCATGTGTACAACCTACACGTCCACACAGCATTGCTCATATGTACAGGTGTCCAGAGTTGGCCACTTGGAATTGGATAACCTAGGACCAAGCTTGTCCCTGTCAGAATCTGATTCTTCCTCTTTTAGCAGTCATTGACCACCTGAATCTCTCCATCTAGAGATAGGGCATTGCGGCATTTTTCTTCTCTACGGTGATATGTCAACTGGTATTGTTATTATGCTGGTCTAGTTCAGACAACCATATTGTTGAGGCTGTCTGAGTACATTTTACCTGTCATGTCTTGGGGACACTATCCCTCAGACGACAACTTGAGCCTCTGGCTCTGTCAGTCTTTGTGCTCTCTCTTCCATGCTGCTCCCTGAGTCATAAGTGTATGGGTTGTGTTGTGGAAATATCAGTTAGGGCTGGGCACCCTTCGGTCACTTATGCTTTATTGTAGATTTCTGTAATTGTCTCCATACGTTGCAAAGAGAAACCTCTTCGATGAGGGATGAGAGCTACACTTGTGTGTGGGAATAAGGAAAGTAGAGAGTCACACATGACATTCATTTAGGAAAATGGCAGTAGTGCATTCTTCTCTGGGCTCCATTACGGACCTGTCTGGGTACAGGTAGTTCGCTGGGTTTACCAGGCCTAACTTCCTTTCCACTGAGATGGCCAGGAAGACGGATCCCATGCCATGCAGCTGCCAGAAAGAACTCATTCGTGTGACTATTGATGATGGAGTTGAAACTAAATAAAGGCTGTGACGTCACTTTGAGATGAGAACCAGGAAATCGGTACTTAGCTTAGGGCTGGAAAAGTGATGTGTTAAGACAAACTTATAAAGCTGCCTGAGAGAGAGAGAGTTCTCAAACATTCAGAGACTGTTTGGGCCAATGTATATTCATTGCATTGACAACACAGAGAGCCAGTTGCTAAAAATGTGCCAGCCTACCGCTGCCAAGAGCAAAAAGGAGAGTTGAGTATTAAAGACCAAGCAGGTGCATTACCTAGGAGAAGCTGGATCAATGGGTGTCAGGATGGGGGAAGGACCAACCTACCAGGGGCCCTCAGCTGGCTCAAAATCCAGTAGGGATGACAAGTAATTTTCCCCTCTCCCGCTAATTCATTCTATTGGACAAACTTTGCTGGAAGTCTGCTGGCAGAGTTTGCAGAAAGAGAACACAGAATATAATTTAGACCAAAGAGGCAAGTAGACGACACATAGACCAACCACCCACTGGGAGAATCATTTACAGTTAGCAAGTGGTGAGCATTTATTTAGTGACACCACCTACTTTCTGATGCAAGTTCCCAAAGTGACTTTCACATCCTCATCTCTATGCTAGAAGTGAGGAGTGATATGCTCAGGGAAGGCCAGCAAGCACAATTCAGTGGGGAGGCTTTTCTGTTGAAGACCTTGGTGGCAAGAGAGACTCCTATGTACAGAAACACAGAAGCGGGAGAAAGGTTTTTTTTATCCAAGGTTGAAGACAGTTTAAATGTCTAATAGTTAGGGTTTCCATTGCTGTGAAGAGACACCATGACCAAGGCAACTCTTATAAAGAACAACATTTAAATGGGGCTGGCTTATAGTTCTCAGAGGTTTAGTCCATTATCATCATGGCAGGCAGCACGGCAGCATCCAGGCAGACATAGTGTTGGGGGAGTCAAGAATTCTACATCTTGATCCAAAGGCAGCCAGGAGGAAACTCTGCTTCTATGCTGGGCAGTGTGTGAGCACTAACAGACCTTAAAGTCGATCCCCACAGTGACAGTTTCCTCCAACAAGGCCATGCCTGCTCCAATAAGGCCACATCTCTTAGTAGTGTCACTCCCTATGGCCAAGCACATGAATCTAGAGGGGCCAACCTATCTAAAGAACCCCATTAGGTTTCTTAGTTTCTTCATCTGGGGACTCTGAAGTGATAAACAATTAACGAAGAGAGTGTTGAGGAGTTTCGGGGAGAGACTCAGAAAATCAAAGTAATCTTACCTTCCAGTGAGAGCTTTAAAGTTTGACAAAAAGGGAAACATTATCATGAGTGTTTAATTTATATGTATGGGTCTTTTGTCAGCATGTGCATCTCTGATCCACATACATATATGGTGCCCAAGGAGGCTAGAAGAAGGCATAGGATTCCCTAGAAATGGAGTTATACATACTTGTGAGCTCTCATATGGGTACTGGGAGTCAAGCCTGGGTCCTCAGGAAGAACAGCTTGAGCTCCTAACCAGTGACCTATCTCCCCAGACCCCAATTTACTTTAAAATGGAATTTCAACAGAGCAAGAGCCCTGTGATACCATGGTAAGCAACTCAGGTTACTGCTGTAACAGATCTAACCACTTTCAGTTGAGCCTTCCACATAATGGGCACACATTTACTGTTTTCATTGATCTGTTAGCAAGGGCAGAGAACATCTGACCCCTAAAGGGGATTATAAAATCTTCCTGTTTAGCCTCAAATAGACCTATGCTCTGACTGTCTGTGCTGTATTGATGATTAATGTCACCATGAGAAGTTGTCTTTGAATTTAGGAGATGAATTGTTCTGAAATGTACTGCAATGGCTGCTTTGTGTGTATCTGCAGTATCTGAGGTATATATCTAAGAACTAAGAATTCAGAAGCAGAATTGTTTTCCTTCTGGAAATATGCAAATTTTGTGTGTGTGTGTGTGTAAACTTTCGATAAGTCTTTTACACTGCCTATGGACTGAAGGAAGACGAAGCTGTGACTTGGATGTACTTTCCAAACAGTTTCAGAGACACTCAATTTTCTTAATTTGAGGGTCATACCCATCCATTATTATAATCTCTTGTGTACCCTCTCTGGGCCATACAGAGATGAAAGTATAAAGCTAATGAGAATGTGGAACTTACAGCTTCTGATGAGGTGTAGGAATAATTCCTTCTTGTCTCTTGTGAGTGTCAATGGATCATTAGCTCCTGGAACTTGACATCTTAACAGGGGTGATAAATGAAAGCTTCCCAGAGAACTGAGAGGCAGACACCTGTGACCTGAAGGCTTTCCCTCTGTTTGCTGGAACATAGGCTTTCTCCACGGCAGTGTTGGATGTTTCCCATGGAGCTGAGCCAAGCTGACGATTGTGTGGCCTTGGGCCCAGATCCCATGAATGAGGAGAACTTGTCATTATGGGGAAGCCCAAATTACATTGCACACTCTGAAGATGTTGCTTCTATCACTGTTAATCTCACCGCTATACTTAATTTTAATATATCGTTATTGGGTTCATAGGACACTTAATTTTAATATATGTTTATTGGGTTCATAGGACATGCTGAGCAACTCAGGACTAATCATCCATGAATCAATTTCCTACGAAAATACGTTTCAGTGAATCTTGGGCTTCGATGCATTATCCAGGAGTAACAGTTAGTAATAATTATGATTATTACATTTAACATATCAACAGAGAACTCTGATATAAGGTTATTATTATTAATAATATTATATGCATACAGCCCTTATACTCACAATCTCTGCTTACAATTTTAATTTGCTTTTCACCTTAGTCCTGTGAGAAAGCATCATGGACATTAAAATTAACCACAGTGTGTGTTGGGCACCGTGAGGAAAGCACAATGCATGCCCCTAACTGTGTGACTGTCATCCGTACTCACTCCGTCTTAGAGACAGAGGGCTAGAGGCTCAGACAGACCTGGAAAAGAGCTCAAACAGTTCCTGACTTAGATCTGTTCTCATTCCTAAGGTGTAGTGGGCACAGTGCAGTGATACCCAAATCAACTACTGTTCTTTCTAATGATGCAGGGATGGAAACACATCTATACACTGTCCCCCGACACAACCCAAGGAGTCGTATTTTTGGAGACCTCTGCTGAAGCAAACCCAGCATTTCTGGCTTCAACCCAGAAAAGAATTTCAGGAGAGCTACTGTACCACACAGTTGGAATTTGTTAAAAGGGGTACACACAGGGGTTAAGAGTAAAGAGAATGCAGGGAGAGGAGTAAGATACACCTAAGTGAATAGGTGGGAGCACCTCAAAGACACATAGGAGCCATGTGTACCGTATTTGGTGCCTTTTGAAGTTATTAACATCTAAGGCTAGTCAGGAAACCTAAAGAAGTTCACAAGTTGGTTTTCCATGGGCACCTGACAGGACTACAGTAGAGAAAGTCAAACTCTAGAACACAAGAGTTGCAGGAAGGTAGGATGCCATTGCTGTGAGCAACGCTAATCAACTTCCCTGTGAGCGGGATGAGATCGTAGCCATCAGGCCTTAAGCCCAGTGCATAGCTATTTGCACATAAGCTATCTATACACGACAGGAATGGCGTGTATCTTGGCAACTTTCACAGCAGGTAGTTGTGCTGGAATTCTTGGTTCTCAGATGATGGGAGGCCTCAACCACACTGCTGGGGGAAGGGCTTGTTTTCCTTCCCCACCCACATAATGCCTTCCGCCTTTCTAACCTGCCTTGGCTTCACGATTTCCCATTTTCTTTTCTCCTTCCTTACTCCATTCTATCTAGATGTAGGCTTTGATCCTCATACGCTGTAGCATCCCTGTTAGCAACACAGAAGTATTGTGTTGGTATATTGGTATATGTGTCCCAGAGAAGTGGGTCATGAACGTTTTTACCAATCTCTTGTTGAATGGTGCATGTAAAAATGAGTTCTCTGGAACATGTCTCTTTCATCTTTAGAATGGTTATAAACCATGACTGTTTTACAGGGCTATGATGTCAGGCCCCAACAGAAGAGTTTGGAGACCTTATTTTTCTGAAATCAGAATTGGCAAGACAATTTACATATAGAATGCATCCTTTCTTCACTGTTCCACTGGCTACATTTTGACAAATGTGTGCACTCATGAAATCATCATCTCAACTAAGACAGAATATTTCCTAAAATATATTTTAATATATAATATGTAAATCATACTTAATTTTTATTTTCAAGCCCAACTTTATTAAGGTTTAATTATTATATGAAATCTGTGTAGAGTCAATGTCTACTTTGATAAATTTAGACTCATATAGGCATGCATGGTAATGTCTCCATGATTAGGTAATAAATGTATTCATCACCTCCTTATGCTTCTATAGGGCCCTTTGGTTTAGTTTGTTGTTCATCATGATAAAGACATTTAATGTGAGATTCATTTTCTTAATAAAATGTTATGAACACGATAACTTATTGCTAACCTCAGGCACATGCGATGGTGCTCAGCCTAGGTGCTTTCTTTATACAGCTCTTACTTTATGCAAAATAAGCAAAAAAAATCACCCTATCTTCTCTGTGTCCCCCAGTAATGAGCATACTAATGTCCCTTTCTATACCGTTGACTACATTAGACCCTCACAGAAGAGGAATCATGCAGGCTTTGTTCTGTTACTCATCTATATCATTTAGCTCAGTGCCATTCAGTTCCATGCTATCTGAGCCACAAATGGTAAAGATCCCTTCCCTTCTCGAGCTGAGTGATATTCTATTGTATGCTTATGATACACTTCATATTCATACATCTGTGAAAAGACATATAAATGTTCCCTTGTATCATGAGTAGGCTAGAATAAACATGGGAATGTGGAGACCTTTGGGATGTTTGGGAAAGGTGGCCAGAGTATGCTTCTGGGGTAACCTGGCAGTTCTATTTTTAGGGCTTAAACTCCATATTTTTTATTCAGTGGCTGCTGCATTTTTCATCCCTAACAATAGCACGCAAAGATTCTAGCCTTTTCATCACCTTGGTGTCTTCTTTTAGAAATAAAGATTACCCTTCCAGATGTGATACTTTATCTCACTGTAGTACTGATTTGCATCCTGTCACGATTATTGATATTGAATACATTTTCATGCGTCCATTGACCATTTTTATGTTCACTTCTAAGAACTGTCAATTCATAGCATTATTCATTTTTAAAATCGGGTTGTTTGTTTTCTCTTGTTATTATTTTGTTTAGCCGCTAAGTTTAGCAATCCCTAACATGTTTTATAAATTAATTCCTTGCTTGGTGGGTGGCATGCAAGTATGTTCTCCCATTCTCTAAGTTTCCTTTCCACTCTGCTGCCTGGTTCTCCTGCTGTATGAAAGCATTTTAGTTTGCTACAATACTGCTCATCCTGTTTTGCTTTGGCGGCTTATGCAACTGGTGTTAAAGCCAAACAAATCCTTGTTCAGGTTAACGGTAGAAAGTGTTTCCTTTAAGTTTCTTCTGGAAATGTAGAGTTTTGGGTCTTATTCCATTATGAGTTGACTTTTTTGTGATGTGAGATAAGGACCCAGTTTCATCTTTCTGCTGTAGACGTCCAGTTTTTCCATTCGTTGACAGCAACAATGTTGCTGCACTGTGTATGGTTAGCTCCTTTCCAATGATCTGTTCCCCAACACAAATGCTTAAATTGCACTGCATTTGAAGCCACTGACTCTCAGATTGCGTGCCATTAGGATACTACAGTGAAATGACAGGAATTCTAAATTATGTGACTAAAATATATCAAACTATTAAGCATAACAGCATTCTAGGCGAGGTTTTGGTTTAAAGGGAGAAGATATGGTTCCATTTGTAAAATAGCACTGGAGGATTCCAGAAAGAATGCCAGTGGAAGAAACTTAAAACTCCAAGGTGATCTATCTTTATGGCACGGACCATCAGACTTCAGCTCAAGCTGAGTTATCTTTCTGGACAATTCAGGGAATTCTAGAAGCCTTGATTGATCTGGAGCCAGTATTAAATGAAGCAAATGTCTGCCTCGGATTCATTGTGTCGTCTTGGAAAAGTCCTCCATCATCCCTGAGCTTTTCATAGGACTTTATCTCTAAAAGGTTGTGAAGATGGAGTACCTGGCTCGCCAGGTAATGAAGTGGCTGAGGAGACAGCATCTGGAATCTGAACTTCAATTTTCCATATGAGCTCCCAGAAACTCACCAACTTCCTTGGGCCTGGATTTTCCATCATCTACACAATGATAGTGAAAGTAAGGTTTACTGTGAGGATGAAAAGGGATAGTGCTTAAGAGTGGCATTTTATAATGCCTGGCACGAGTTGGGCACTTGATAAATACTAGACACTACTTTGCCTAATAGCAATAATGCATAAAGCCTAATGTCACATGAAAACTAATATTATAGATCCGTTGGTGCTCAGGTATGCATGTATGTATGCATGTATGCATGTATGTATGTATGCATGTATGTATGCATATGTATATAGAGATATGAAAATAATTATCATGTAGTGATCGCATCTAGATGTATTTAATGCCAAAGGCAAGGTTTTGGTCTGCTGACTAGCCTAAGAGTTCTTGGTTCTATTGTCTGTAGAAATTGAGGCCGTTGCATGAAAAGTTTTATTAAGTCTACATGCTTTTACTACATGAATAACCATCTGATTGATGGGTTTCAACTTCCTGGCAGGGAATTATCTGATTTTTCCTTATCCCTCTACTCTCTGCATTTTGAAGAAGATGAATAGGTGTGGAGAGAGTTCACTCTGCTGGTCTGTGTTCTCTAATCTGTAAGCTCAGAATCTCAGAGAGGCCATGCTGATAACCTCTCTTCCCATTTCTGCTTTTTTTGCCAACATGGTCCTCCACTGTCTGGCAGACTTACAAGTGACAAGAAAATTTCTCGCCTTCTGGAAGCTCCAGATGTTCTGAGGGTCAGTTGTAGGCTAATTAAATATTTTATCTTGACTGAAGCTTGGAAATCTTCAACTCCCTATCTTGGATCCTAGTTTCAAATACTTGATTTCTTTTTGAGAGTTCTCTCTCATCTGAGGACTTAGTTCCAAAATCTTTGCCTCTTGAATACATAGACAAGTTCTTGGTGAAAGATCACAGCTCAGAACTGTGTGTCAAAGAAGGATTGGACAGTCTTTCCCTGACTTTGTTCAGTGTTAGCTTTTTCAAAACAATTTCTGAACAAGGAGGCCGTGGTGTAAGGAATTTATTTTAGCCTTTATCTACTGAAGGTTTTGCCTCCTCTAGCTTCCTTCAGTTACTAGCATTGTGTAGCAAGTACCCAGAACTGAAGCAGCTTAAATGGACTCACTGCTTCCCTAGGAGGAGGTCAGACAGAGCACAAGTAGTATGGTTCATTCCTGTCCCACAATGGCTAGAACAGCAGCAGGGCACACTTGAAAGAATAGACATGATTGAATGCCCAATGTTCCCTATTATCTACAAATCTTCACACCACAGGTTCGCGTTAATTGGTAAAGTGCTTATATGTAGACTCCCATTCATGAGAGTCCAGGATAAGTGTGTGGATTCTCTTTTTAACGGGAAATGCTAACTTTTCCCACACAATGAAGCCAGGGACTATGCCTGGACATAATTTGAGAATTTCATCTTATTATCATATGGAACACTATTGCTGTTAAGCGTGTGCACATGAAGAGTGCAGTCACACTCAAGATCTCAATTCCTCTTCACAGGTCTCTCTTGGAATCTTGAATGGGGCAACATAGACTTCACGAAAGAAAACACTTTCTATCCTGAATACTCAACTTAGGCAGTGAATAGTTTCAAGGAGTATGGGAAAGAAATATGGATTTCAGTCTCTCTCCTACTTTTAGGGACATGCATAAATGTATTACCACACTAGAAATGAGGGAAATGACGAAATAAAACCAGTACCTGGAAATTTCTTTCACACAAGTTTTCTCATCAGTTCCTTAAACTGACCCCTCAAGACCAGCACTACAACCTCAGTTACTCATCATGAATGAGGAAGCCGAGACTCTGAGATGCCATGATGTCTTCATGATGGTTATTATAGCGGAGCCTTCTCTCTAAATTCTCTGACTTTAGATTCAGGAGCCCTAGTCATTCCAGGAGCCCTCTTCTGCTGGTGGACCAGGTTACCAAGTCTTGCTTTCTTACTGAACCAGTACTCATGTGGTTACAGAATCACAGTCAAAGCTGAATCTGCCCATATCTGATTAGTCTTTTTCTTGCCCACTACTATGTTGAGATGTTTTCTCTGTCTGCTGTTGTTGCTTTTGTTTTTGTTTTTTGTTTTGTTTTGTTTTTTTCTTTTTCTTTTTCTTTCTTTTCTTTTTCTTTTCTTGAGACAGGGTTTCTCTGTGCATTCCTTTCTGTCTTGTAACTCACTCTGTAGACAAGGCTAGCCCAAATCAGAGATCTGCATGCCCCTGCCTCTGCCTCTCAAGTGCTGAAAATAAAGGCGTGCACTATAACCCCTAGCATATTGAAAATTAAAAAAATTATTGAAACTACATTTTGCTACTTAAATGTGAATTCTATACAACTCAGTGGCATAAAGCAGTTTGTCCTTGGGTGAGCCTAATTCATCTACCAGTCCATTAAACATACACGTGTATATAAATCTCTACTTTTGTTTGTTTGTTTAATTTGGCAAACATTTATTAAGTTCCTGCCCAGACACTTTTCTCAGCACTGGAGATACAGCAGGGATAAACATGGCATTAGCTTTTGTTGCTGGGAAAATAGAAAATATGCAATAATTGTCTAATCTATTGTTAGAAAGTGGTAAATACTCTGATCATACACTAAAGCAAAGAAGTGGATAGGGAATGGTCCAATATTGATTTAAAAATCGTAGTCAGGGAGGACTTCTCTGAGAAAGAAATATTCATATAGAAGCCTGATGGGCAAGGAGACAGCCATCTAGACACTGGGGAAGGTATTCTGGCAGAAGTAAGGACAGAGGCCCTGCTACAGGCTAACTACATAAGGGATAAATCCAAGAATATGTCTGATAGGTGCATCATAGATCCATTGTGCATTATGGTGTCTAGAGTTAATGCTACATACTTAAAAGTTCGTGAAGAGGCTGGACCAGGTACCAGTCGTTTATATTATCATTGTCTTTATCTTCATCCTTTTCATCACCCTCATCCTTATAATTCCCAAACAGCAAGGAGGTAATGTGGCTGGAAGACAACGAGATAAGAAAAATATCCTGAAATAATCTTGGAGTTGTGAACCAATCATCATCATACAAAGCCCTGTAGACAATAGAAGAGGTCTTGGAAGATTTTAGTCAGCATGTCATATGTGTATGATTTCCCTCCCCTGAGTAGATGTGAACAAATACTTTTTCACCCCAGATAGGGCACCAATATGACAGGCCAAAGGGGAGAAAATCTGTCCAAATCTTGTTTAGTGTTTTTGGGGTTACTTATAGGAGATTAGATGACTCACAGGCACCTGTATTACTGAAAGGTCCACCCAAGGATACTTGTCTTTGTTACTTTTCTGTTGCTATGAAGGGACAAGACATTTTATAAAAGGCAATGCACATTGGGCCCTCAATTCCTGATGGTTGGAGCCCATGATCATCATGACATAGAACATGGCAACAGGCAGGCAGACATAGTGCTGGAATAGTATCTGAGGGCTTATATTCTGTTCCAGAAACATGCAGCAGAAAGATAGAAAGAGATAATCAGAATAGCATGGATTTTTGAAACCTCAAAGCCTCCCCGTCATGACACACCTTCTTCAGTGAGGCCATACCTCCTAATCCTTCTCAAACAGTTCTAGTTCTACAAATTGAGGACTAAGTTTTTGAACATATGAGCCTATGGGGAGCTAAACTACTACAAGGGATGTCAACTCACTAAGGCTACATTCCTGTAGCCTTACTTGACTTGCAGACAGCTCAATTGGTTGTACTGTCTTTTCTCCCAGCAATTGTTACTGCTTGTATAACCTTGGACAGGGGCTTTGTGAATCCTGCAAGTTTCTTGTAATCTTCTTGGGACTTGTGAGTTGTATTTATTTCCTGAGCTTTAGCCAAATACTTCAACTTGCAGGAAATAGTTCTACAACACAAGTGGAGGTCATGGGAACAGAAAAGCAGCTTATACTCTATGAAATAAACTTATTTGCTTATGATAGACAGTGCACAATGACAAATGTGCATATTGCAGAGAGCTTGGGAGGCCACTGGATTTGTCCTTCTGAGAGTTGTGATAGTATGGATAAGAAGGAACTGTGGCAAAGCCAAGAGTAGTTGAAAATGAGCTTTGTTTTTAAAAGCAACCATTGTACTTTCTACTAAAAGATGGTGTAAGAAAAACCTTAAGAGCTAATAGGGATTCCAGAGCTGTGAGGTTGACTGATTGAGACAAGTACTGAGGAGAGGGGTAGGTCACTTCTGGAATCAAGTTGCATCAAAAATTCTGTGAAGAATGTATTTTTAGTGTTGAAAAAATACATCAGACTCCAGCAGAGATGCTCTTTATTTGAGCTCTAGAGTTACTATTTACTGTCTATGAGATCCTTTAGAAATAAGTTACCTATATTTCCTCTTTCATAAATGGAGATAGTAAAATGGGCTATATCATTTAGTTATTAACTTATTATTGACATTATTATTAATACTTGACAGACTACATAATTCTTTCTTTGAAGTCATATTGAAGAACATATTCATTTTTTTAAACATTAAAAATAATCCAAGTTTCCATCTGAAATGATCATAACAATATATAACTATCAGTAAAACTAGATTCAGAAATATTAAAATATTTCCAGTGCAAAGGGATACTCGTGCCCCAGTCACAGAGTGCAAACTTTCTTGGCATTTTTAGTAACTTGTTTAATTATTGTGATCAGACCCCAACAAAAACACTAATGTAAGGGAGGAATTGTTGTCTTTGGCTCACGGCTTCAAAAGGTATAGTCCAAGATCTCTGTACTCCATGTCTCTGACCCCATTTTGAAGCAAAGCATCCTAGTGCCAGGACCTGATGGTGGAGAAGCTTCTCCATGGCAGACTGCCAGGAGGCAAAGGCAGAAAGTACAGGGAGTTGCCACGTGAGATGCAGCCCCAATGATATACCCAGGGTGACCACTTCCTCCTCCACATATGCCTTGTTTTCTTTTACCATTTTCCAATGCCATCACATTATGTATCTATCAGGACCCTCAAATCTGCATGGCTCTAAATACCCTTCTAGACCCAGATAACTGAGGTGTTTTTCAGTTCATTCAGGTTAACGATCAAGATTAACCATCATATTTGGTTTGACATAATTTGAGCTCACTTAAGCAATCCTAAGTAATTTCTGTCTTTTCTAAAATTTCATTTATGTCAATAAATGTGTCAACTATTAATATAATATGATTAATGTAATATAAAATAGTGTGACTAGGA
The DNA here is from genome assembly GCF_011064425.1 of Rattus rattus. Lineage (NCBI taxonomy): Eukaryota > Metazoa > Chordata > Mammalia > Rodentia > Muridae > Rattus > Rattus rattus. Next base: position 96,015,075 of record NC_046161.1, read on the forward strand.
TTGTAGCAAAGTTGGGATATAATTAAAACCCAACTAATTCATATATTAGTAATATACAATGAATATGAGTTGACAAGAACAGTGTGAGTTGTGTCTATATGTGTGCTCAAGATAGATGATGAATCCAAACATTTCCAAGTTGTCATTTTTGATTCTGAAGCATTGCTGTGCTTGATGCTGTGTGTTATTTAAAGAGAGAGAGAGAAATTGATTTAATAACCTGTCACATTATACAACACAAGACGAACTTGAGAAGAGAAAGCACTCTGGTATTCTTTAGTGGAAAGAAAAATATTGTGACAGCTCTATGGAGAAATCCTTGCACATGAACCGGTAGAAATCCTGGTGCTGTGTAAGAATGTGGGGGAAATCCGTTGCTTCTGTACAATACATGGACCACCACTCTACAGAGCTTCATATGTGGGTTGCTGTTTCTCTTTTGTGTGAGGAAAGTAATGAAATGAAATTCCAATAGTTTCTTAAAAGTAATTTATTCTATTTTTGGTTGACCAACTACTCCTGGGTATGGGTCCTACCATGGAATGTGGGTGTTACACCCAGCGACACTCTACTGGAAAAAAATTTATTTTCCCTTCCTTAGTAGGCATCAATTGCAAGTAGCTGCTTGGTTAGAGACAGGCTTTATCTTTTTCATTTTGGTTTGGTGTTCTTTATTTATTTTTATTTTTTATTTTTGCTTTATTGTCTCATGGTTCTGGTTTTTATTTTATTTGGAGGAGGAGAAAGAACATGAAGTTGGGTAGGTAATGAGGTAAAGAGAATCTTTGAGGAATTAGGGGAAAAGAAAATGAATGATCAAAATATATTGTAAGGAAAAAGTTTTTAAATAAAACCCCAAAATAACTTTATAGCTGGTAAACTTCTGGTAATTTCTGCTATTTCATTTTTAAACTGAGGTGGAACAGAAATATGAAACAATTTATAGTAATATCTTTTCTGGTGGTTCTTCCAGAGAGTCTATTACTTGAGTATAAACTCTGGCTTTGGGGATAGCCTATTTTCTCCTTGATTGAACAAAGTAAAGTATTGTTCATACCTTCCAGTAAACAACTAAGAAATGCACACCAACTGTGGAATAAGTTGGTTTTGTTGCTTGTGGCTACAGAGAAGATACATTGTGGGTTATTCAAGGTTCCTTAGTAAGAGAGTTCAGAAGAGCTCACAGCATTGACATTAGTCACTACAAAGAGGACTTGCATGGGGATGGCTTTATTCTAGAAGGACTGTTGTCAAGAAGGCAGGGCAATTCTGAGTGTCTCTTAATAAATATTATTACAATGTGGAGAACAGACCATGACTGAAGGTAAAGAAATAAATTTCACTCATCTTGCCCAAGGTAAGGAGAAGAGTGGATGCGTTTGTCGTTTGACCAATATCTGTCTTTGCTACAGGCATGATTATGAAATTGTCTCACCTTTATCTTTCTCCATCATAGGCACAGAGTGACCTTGTCTTATGAAAACCTTTGACAGGAAGATGTAGAAGATCAGCTGTGGGTACCAGGCCAGCTGCAGTCTGCACTGGGTCAGGTAGATAGAACCAAGTCAGTTCCTAGATATCAGTGGCTGCTTTGCTTGTGAGCACAGCTCAGATACTGTGCTGCTACCTTTTTAACATAAATTAACTTTAGTCTGCATGTTTGCAAAGCATAAAAGGAGGGGAAAAGTTAATCATAACAAGTTTTGTGTCTCAGTGAACTTTCATTCCCAGGTTCTTCCTTTTGCATTAAAAGACTGGTTGTGATGCTAATAGTAATTATCATCGACATACTCATCTTTAACACCAATTTTTCTCTGTTTTTCCTCTACCTTCCTGATGATATAAAGGGAAAATTCTCACAAATTCATTGGAAGATACTCAAATCTCTTTTCATCTCTATTTGGAGCCCCTTAAAACTTAAATTTATCCTGCACATGTACATGTAAAGAATACAGTCTGATTGTATAGGCTACATGGAGGTACAAGAAGGTTATTATAATGTGAGGTAATTAACACATCTACAATATTATAGTTATCTCCTGCTTTTTTTTGGTTCTGATGACAAGAGTGTTGAAATCTATATTTTTCACACCAAGTCCAAATACAGTATAATTTCACCACCTAAATTTCTTGTGGTACATTTTAATTAGATTTCTAAACTTACTCATCCTGTTTATCTACTCACTTCTTTATGCTCTTTGACCTAAAAAATGAGGTATATTTTTTTTGCCAGGGATCTGGTGAGGAGAGTACCTCAGTGATATAGCTGTTCCATTCCTGTCTTAGTTCCTAAGCCAGGTTCTATTCACATTTCATCCCAATCACAGTCTCCTCCCTCCTCTTCTTCCAGTCCCACCCTTACAAATCCCTCCCCTTATTACTCCTCCCTTTCTCCTCAGAGACAGTGAAGCCCCTCTTGGTTACTGCCCTACCCTGGGACATCTAGTCCCAACAAGACTAAGCATTTCCTTTTCCACTGAGGCCCAACCAGGTATCTGTGAGTCCCATGGGCCCAGGCTAATTGACTACGTAGGCCTTCTTATGATATCCTTGATCCTCCCAGTTTGTTCAATTCTGTCCCCAACTCTTCCACAAGACTCCCCAAGCTCTGCCTGACGCTTAGCTATGGGTCTCTACATCTGTTTCCACCTATTGCTGGATGAAGCCTCTCAGGAGACAGTTATTCCTGGTTCCTGTCTGCCAGCATAGCAGAGTATCATCAGTAGTGTTGGGGTTGACTTTCTCCCATTAGATGGGTCTAATGTTGGCCAGTCATTCGTTAGTCATTCCGTCAGTCTCTATTTGATCTTTGTCCCTGCATATCTGGTAGTCAGGGTAAATTTTGAGTTGAAGGTTTTGTGGGTAGGTTGATGTCCTCTTCCTTCCACTGGAAGACCTGCTTGGTTACAAGACGTGACCACTCAAGTTTCTGTATCCTCCTCCCCCTCATAGGAATCTCAGCTAAGGTCACCCACATAGACTCCCCATATAACCCCTAAGGAAATAGGTAGAAGCAGCCAAAAAGTCTAGCAACAACAACAACAACAACAACAACAACAACAACAACAACAGCAACGCCCAGGGCCAGATGGTTTTAGTGCAGAATTCTACCACTTTCAAAGAGATGATACCAATATTCCTCAATCCATTTCTTCAAAAATAGAAACAGAAGAACCATTGCCAAACTCATTCTTTGAGGCCAGAGTCACCCTGATACCTAAACTACACAAAGAACCAACAAATAAAGAGAACTTCAGACCAATTTCCCTTATAAACAGTGATGCAAAGATATTCAATAAAGTACTCGCAAACCAAATCCAAGATCACATAAAAAACATCATCCATCATCAAGTAGGCTTCATACCAGGGATGCAGGGGTGGTTCAATATATGGAAATCCATCAATGGAATTCACCATATAAACAAACTGAAAGAAAAAAAAAACCCACCTGATCATCTCTTTAGATGTTGAAAAAACCTTTGAAAAAAATTCAAGACCACTTTATGTTAAAACTCTTGGAGAGGTCAGGGACACGGGGCCCATACCTAAACACAATAAAGGCAATACACAGCAAGCCATTAGCCAGCATCGGATTAAATGGGAGGAAACGTAAAAGTATTCCACTAAAACCAGGAACAAGTCTGTTCAGTCTTTCCGCATTTCTTCAACAAAGCACTTGGAGTTCTAGCCAATTTCACTTCCAACAAGTCATTTGGACGTATCAGCTGGTCACTGACAGTGACTGCACACCTCCCATATGCCGTGTACCCTCCTTGTCACTTCATGTGAGAACGAACAGTTATGTTCCTCAGGAGACCAAGTAACGTATGAATCAAACTGTTCTTTGCAAACTTGGATGCCAGGGGTGTCAGAGAAAGGTATGTATGTTCCTCACTGGAGTAGGAAGATGAGCCAAGGGAGACGTCATAGAGGAGATATGACCTGGGATTGATCTTAAGTTGTGAGTCTGCAGGGGATAAAGTGCAGAAATAACACTGCTTTCAAAGGAAAATGTAAACTTTTTGCAGAAATCTGAGCCCCAGAAAGGGTCAACGAACTGTGATAACTCAATGGTGAATAGCTCTGACGAGACCATATGAAGGAGAATGCATCTTCTTGGCTGGGGCCTTAGCCCCCAGGAAAGATGGTCTTTGCTATTTTTAAAGACTGATTGAGAAGAAGAGGACTGAACCGTCCTAGGGCCCCTGCTGCTCTGGCATCACTGTCTGTTCAGCACAGATGGTTTTCAGAAGAGCTCAGCTGGGGAGAGGAAAGGACTTCCCAGGAGGGATTGCTGCTTTTGAGGGCTAAGTCTTTGAATAGAGAATTGCCCTGATGTGGTCTCCAGCTTGTGTGAATTTACTCTGATGGTGGCCTTTCCTCTGAATCTACCAACAAGACAAAGTGCAGGCATATTGAATGTGACAGCTGACTCCTGCTCCACTGCTGGGTCTTAAGAGTAAGAAAGCTGGCAAACTTTTTAAAATGTACTTGGGTTAGACCAGTTACTGTGGTTCAGCTTGACACATATAGTCTCACTCACATGTCTCCTGACCTCCCATCACACTGCACACTTACTCCATGAATGACTTTGAAGCCCATTTTGACTTAGATGATCTTGCACACCTGTCTCTTTCACACAGACACAGAAAGAGATAGACAGGCAGACATGCACACATGCACATATGTATACATGCACATGCACACACACATATGTACACACACGTGCATGGACATACGCACTACCTTAGTACATTGTTGCCTTCAGTACAGAGCTAAGTTTTGGGGCTTAGCAAATAAGATCAACCCAGGAAGTCAAAGCTAGAGAAAGAGCTTCAGTTGTAATTTTCTAGAGTAAACAAACCCATTGCTAAACTATTAAAGACACAGCAAATAAGGGCAGACTACAGTAATCCCAAGATGTCAAGATCTTGGTCACAAAGTTGCTACACCTAGGACAATGTCTGATACCAGGTTAACACAGTTCAGTATTTGAGTGTTGAGTGTGTGGATGAAGGAGGTTCCTGTTTGCTACATTAAGAGTGTGGAAACTTTCCTATGGGGATGGGCATACCGGATAGTTGCAGCATGGTTCTATAAAGGTCAGTGCTATCTGCTTATTTTTAATCAGTACAAAGTATAGGGTTTAATTCTTGGATTTTAAACAATATTTGGGTTTGCTTCCTTTCCTCTCCTTCCTTGCCCCCTCATTCCTGTGTGCCCCATCTCCCCTCATTCCTCTGCCCCCTTCCCTGTTCCCTTTCTCCCCAAGAGCCTCCTTTTCATTTCCCTTCCACAGATAATCTGCTACTTTCTCTTCTTTCCTCCACACACCCTGTCCCTTCCACGGTCTTCTTTATGTCCCATCCTATGTCTTCACTTATACCCACGTAGACACATGCATACATTTAAGCATTAGGGGTTAGGGTTCACAAGAGAGTGAACACGTGATGTTTGTCTTTCTGAATCTGGATTGCCTTGCTTTCCAGATAAACACTCATCCATTTCCCTGCAGATTTCATTTTTCCTTCCGGCTGAATAAAATTCCATTGTGCATATGTATGTGCCACATTTTCATTTTCCTTTCATCTTTTGATGGGCACCTAGCTGGTTCCATTCCTTGCTGTTGTGAATCATGGATGGACTTCTATTATTACTCAAATGTCTTATTTCTTGATGGTAACTTGTTTTGAAAACTTGACTTCTTAATGAGTCAGTCATCCCGTCAATGAGATGTTTTACCCAAGCCTTCCTTTAGAGAATGTCCTCTGATAAATATTTGTAGATTAACCTTATCTCATATACCTTAACTGCGTGGTTAAATCTACTTTTAAAAAGGGAGCACAACTCTAACACCAGCGCCCAACCAAGAAAGACATCAACAGCACCTCAGACACTAACTTAGACCTCCCTTCTGTTCCCATCCATCTCTGTGGGGTAACCTTGTGTTGACTTCTAACAGGGATTTGGATTGTGCTTCACTTTTACATGAACATATGTCATACACAATTTCCTGTTTAGCTTGTGATCTCTTTCACGTAACAGGTTTGGAGGTTTATGGTATTGTACAGAGTCTGGCTGACCCATCCCTGCCTGCTGCATCCCGTTGCCCTGTAGAGCTATGATGTATTCATTTGCTCTATTGCTAACAAATGTTTGGGTTGTTGCTGGTTCAGAGCTCTCAGGAACAATGTTGCTTTTGGACCCTCCTACATATCGATCATTTTCATAAGCATATGGATTCGGTTCTTCATGCTACAAATATTTAGAAGTATGATTGCTGAGTCATAGAATGGGACTATGCTGCGTTGTGGTAGATGTCTTGAAATAGTTTCCAGAAATGTTTATATCAATACATACTCCTACCAGTAATGTGTGACGGTTATCAACATTCTGCCTGTTCCCCAACATGTGGAGTTATCCATTCTTTGCATTACAGCCTGTCTGGTGCATCTGCACTGGTACTTTGCTGGGGACCAAACCCAGGTCCTCATACACACTAGCTAAGTTCTCTTCTATGAAGCTGTATTCAGAGCCTCCCCTGAGAAGGGAGATTTTAACACACATAGTCATTATGAGTAATACATTGATTGAAGTTGATTATAATATTTTGGTTTTATTTCTTTTGCATTTTTAAGACTGAGACTTTTTGTTTGCACTTGCATCAAGACAGAGAATTGATTTGTATCTCTAGTTGGCTTGGAATGTTCAGTAATCCTCCTGCCTCAGCCTGCTGAGTGCTGGGATTGCAAATGTGTACCATCATGGCAGTTTATCTTACTTGTGCTCTATCTCTTTATGATAAACATTTTTAAACCTTTTATTGGTTCTTGTGCATGTCACATCATGCACCCTTATCCCACTCATCCCCCCATCCCTTTGTACCTGCCCTTCACTCTTGCAACCTCTTCCCCAATGGATAAAAAAATAACTTGTTGTGGGAGCTGTGGTGTGTCACAGTGTGTCCCATAGTATTCCCTTTTGTCCTCAGTTTTGCTTGCAATGACTTGTTCGTCTGGTGTGTGGCCTCTGGCTTCTGCTACTCTGTATATGGGGACTTCACTGGGACTCCTTTTAGATATCTGGTGTGGGAGCCAGTCCAGCTCTGATACCTTTCAGGTCCAGATTTACAGCTTTGAATTGGCTCAGCCCAACATGTACCCCATTGATGAACTGCTGGAGTTCATGAAGGGGCCAGTCCTACAGATCCAAAAGATCTCCATGACGCAGGGCAATCACCAAAGATTTCTTTTCAGTTGTATTTCAGTATATCTGTGTATCTGTGTCCCTAACCCTCACGCTCTTCATTCAAACCACTTCATCTCTACAACCACTATTAGACTAACATCTTAAAAGTAAGAACTTTAAGTGTTTACCGTTGTATTTGTTTTCACTTCCATTCCTGTGCTGTGGAGTTTTATGCTGTTGCATTTAGTATCTATTATCTTTCCCTTCAACTGTAAAATCAGTATGCATCCTTACTCATATACAGTTAGATCATTTTCCATATTTTTTCACAGGCATCATTGTAACCAAACCTAATTCTCTGTAGCATTCAAATCACAGCTACTTACAGTAGGAAAATGGGCCAGACAGTCATAAATAAGATTATGTTTTTTCATATAAAGAGTTATTTCTGGTATTGATCCAGAGCCTCTGTTATCACTACAGAAACCTACATTATTTTTTCATGCATTATTTTAACCCATTCTTAACAAGCTGAATCTCTTCCATGAAGACAGAATGGTGATTGTGTTGACAATCTTGTCCACATTCTAAGGGGAAAAAAAGATGGGTAAAAGGCTATTCCAGTTATGTTCAGAACGTGATGCCTGGTACTTTATCAGCTGCTCATATCTCTTTTTATTATTTTTAGATAAATAGTTTTATTTATATAAATATATATTTATTACACAAATATATAAACTATAAATTTTATTTATATACATATGTAATAAATTATTCATACATTTTAAAATAATAAAATGATATAGTAAATGTATAAAATTATATTAAAATATATTTATTTTGTATAAGAGATAAATACATGTCTGTTGAAGTATATTCCTCATGTATCTGGGACCCCAGAGAAATGAAACAGGGCATCAGAACTCCTGAAGCAGGAGTTACAGGAGGTTGTGAATTGCCAGATGTGGGCACTGGGAACAAAGACCTCTGCAGGAGCAGTGAGTTCTCTCAAAGGCTGAGGTGTCCCTCTAGCCTGTTAGGTTTCTGTCTTGAAGACCACTGAGTACTGGTTAGAACTGGCTTCTGGGGAGGCTAGGAAATTAGTGGTTGACTTTTAAACCCCTAACGCGGATCAAGGGGGAAGCTGTTAGTTTGGTGTGAAGGCAGAAATAAAAAAGATGTTGGAGAAAGGCATCCCAAACAGCACTGCTCTGTCAACGCCTCTTTAGCCCTGGGAACAGGCTACTGGAATCGACAGCGCCCTCTGCTGGTGCAGCCTCACCTTTGGCCTGGTGCACAGGGAGTGGGCTTAGGCTTCACTCAGTGTCCCTTCTCTGGCTGTTTGTTCTAAGGGGCGATGTTGTGCTCAAGCCTCATTAGACTCAGCCACCTTTTCCCCATTACCATACCAATTGACCTTTAGTAAAATAGATGACAGCACACGCCGCTACCCACACACTCGGTGGGAAATGGGAAGGCCATGTTTTACAGCAAACATCCCTCCTTCCCCAATGAATGGGCATACCTTCCACTTGGCTTGGCTTGGAAGTCTGTGCAAACCAGATAAACATTTGCCTTCCTTCTCTACTGGTAAATAGAGGGACTTGTTTTCCTCTGGCAAGGTGGTCATTTCTATTTTTTAAGAAGCAGGACTAATGGATAAATAAAATAAAAATACCAACCAACAAAAAACTATGAGCCTCTTCACAAGTCCAGAGAAAGTTCTGTTGGCAAAAGGCAGATAGGGGACTAAAGATAGAAACCCAAACCTTTTAAGTACTGGCCTGGAAGCCTTCATCACTTAGGGTCCCCACCTCTGGGTTTTTATTTGCATAATAAGTAAATTGTCTAATTTATAAGTTTCTCCAATAGGTAAGAAGTATCATGTGAGTTCTTTTTAGTGAAAGCCTAATAGCAAAGGCCTCTGATGTCAGTGTAGAGACACACACATTCTGCAGAGGATTTTGGTCCACCAACGGATGTGAGAAACAGTCACAAATCCTAAGCACGCCCCTCCACATCCTCCTTTTGAATCTAATTTGATGTTAAGCCAAATTCTTTCCAGCTTCTCCCATTGTAACGAGGAACACCAGATGTGAGTTCTTAAATCAAATTATTTACCATAAAGTAGTGATTCAATCATTTCGGTGAAAATGCTTTGCAGATTGAATGAGCACATTAAGTATAACAAAGAAGATGAAGTGAGCGTTTTCCTTTAAGCTCATCCAATTTGCGTGCTGGACTTCCCTGAGCACAGCCACTCCATCTCCACAACGATCTTGCCACACTGTGGTGCTAACCTTCGTTTGTAGTTGAAGAAACCGGACTTTAGAGACCTTGTGACTTACAAGGTTACACAAGCATCAAAAGGGGTCTTGGTACCCCAACTCCAGGGCGGTTTGTGTGCAGGAGGAAAGGAAGGATGAAGAGTGGGCTTTGGTTTGTTTTATTTTTAAATACCTACTTCTAAAGGCATCTTGAGGCCAGAGGCCTTATTTCATTCCCTGTTTTATTTCCAGTGTTTGGCCCAATGCTTACTATACATCTGTCCAATAAACACTGTCTGCACGGATAAATGAGTCCTAAATCATAAGCCATTGCAGTGCTTTCCAACCAAGATTAATCGGTCAGAAGGTACCTCCCACGGGAGACAACCACTGTGCTACTGACTCCAGAACCTTAATAGAAAGAAAGGACTTGGGATTGGGAGGAAGGATATCCAGTTATCTTCTTCTTTGTTCACTGTCTGTCTGTTGGGCTAGCCTTAGCCTCAAGTATGGCCCGATGAGTGAGATGCAGGTGAAGAAGGAAGCTGAGGATCCAGAGAGAAGGACTCCATGTTGAATATTCCTTCAGAGTATCCCCAAGGCCAAGGCCCACTGTGTTCCTTGCTGGTCTGAGCCAAGAACTGTTTTTCAGTCGATCACATTTTTAAAAAATGGATTCTGGGCATGCATGAACTGATCATCTGTCATTACTAAATCCCCACCATTTAGCCTAAAGTTAGTGTGCTGTAGGTATGTGTGGACCCAATCAGGGACACTGGTGGTCTAGGAGAAATTCTTTCTACTCAGCAGAAGTCTGACCTCTGCTAGGGAAGTTCCTGGAACAGCAGGTGCCTCGGGGTGGCCTCAAGCCCTCTCTACAGAGCCAGTAAGGCATGGCTGGACAAGAAACTAAGGATAGGCTGGTTAGACTTCAGTTCTAAGAAAGGAGGAAAGGCTCAGCCAGCATCTTCAAGATCCATTCTCTATCTGAATCTAGGACTGGGCTTTGCTGGAACAATCATTTCCATCTCCACCGTATCAGTCAGCATCTGATCAGGGGACAGAAGCCATCCATTGTCTTGAAAGGGAAAATTTCATCTAAAGAGCTGATTAGTGGGAGCTAAAGCTGTGATGTCGTTAGGGAGTCAAAAAGACAGCAGCTGCAGGAAGCAGCTTCAACCCTAGGTATGGGAATAAAAGGGGCCCTGGGTTAGCAGAGCTCAGAGTTTCAATAAGGGCAGGGGGGTGCTGTCTCTGGAGAGGTGGTGTATGGCTGGTGTGGATCGTTGTCATCTTGATGGGAATATAGACTCACCTAGGAGACTTACCTCTGGGCATTTCTAGGGATATGTAACTGAGGAAGGCAGACCTCCATTGACTGTGACCAGCACTAAGCCACAAACGGAACTTAAAAGTGAAAGTGAACTGAGCACTACATCCCCCTTTCAGCATTTGCTAGCTGGACCGTGGCTCGAGCTACTCCCATCACCACGCCCTTCCTGTCTCTAGGGGCGAGCATCCCGATGACTGTGAGCCAGGACAATGAACCTTTCTTCCCCACAGAGAGATAACTAAGCAGGGATTATTAAGGGTGGTTTTCAGGAGTGGTGGGAAAGTGAAAAGCAAATCCAACAATGGTAGAGGAGAGAAACTCAGCCCCCAGGTGAGGAGCTACATGTGGTTGGGCAAGGCTGCCGGTGCTCAGAGCCAAGGTGATCGAGAGCTGCTCTCCTTTCCTTTCCTCTCCAGCCTTGTAGTCTTGACTAGCGGCCTGCAGAGGTTGAGCCAAGTAGAGATCTAGCAGTAAGGATGGAATTGGTTTTCAGAGCCAATGGATCCAGCTTCACAAAGCAATGAGCGACACAGCTTCATAATCATCACAGCTGTCCATTGTCCCCAAGTGGTCTGATAGTCACGGGCATGAGCTGTCTGCAGTTATTGTCCAAGGCAGCTAAATGCTCCTGTTGGCTATGACTGATATTTAAGTCATTTGGTGTTACCTGCATAGTTATAGGCTCTTCTAGAAAGGGGAGGCTAGATTTCCCATTCCTGTCTGTCATGTCTGAAGCGTCACCCTGTGCTCTCTAATAAATTGATAGTGTTGGACACAGGCTCTGGGGTTTTGTGTGTGTGTGTGTGTATGTGTGTGTGTGTGTGTGTGTGTGTGTGTAGTTTACATGCATGCATGTATGCATATGTACATACATGTATACATGCATGTGGAGGCCACGGGTTGATGTCTGTGTCTTCCCCAGCCACTCTTCATCTTATCTTTTGAGGCAAAGTCTCTCGCTGAGTCTGGGGCTCACAGATTCAGCTGGACTTGCTGGTCAGTGAGTACCAGAAACCCACCTGACTGTGCTATCAGCACCATGGTTATAGCTTATCTTGTCATGCGAGGTTTTCAATGCAGCTGTTGGGATCTGAACTTAAGACCTCATGCTTGTACGGTAAATGCTTTACCTGTTCATCTATCTCCCCAACCATTTTGGCCTTGACTCTGCAACTGTCTAGATAAGAGTCTGCGGCTCCCCTTCCATTTCATCTATAACAGGACTGCTTTATACAACTGGAGATGGTATGGATTCAGAAAAAGATGAAGTTCAGGACTAGTTGATGCCCACTAAATAGTAATTCTTATTCTGCCATTGATTTCTTTTTCCTTTTGGGCATTGTGTGTATGTGTGTGTGTGGGGGGTGTAGCCTTATGGAGCCCAGACTGGACTGGAACTTACGATGTAGCCACGGGTGGCCTTGAACTTCTCATCTTCCTGCTTTTGCTGACCATGTGCTAGGATTCTAGGTCAATGGCACAATACCCAGCCTTTCCTTGGGGCGGTTTGTGATTGCGTGTGACAAGGATTGAAGAAGTGAGTGAAGTGGATCCTCTACAAATTCACCTATCTACCAATATCTTGATTGCTGTGTTCTGTGACCTGGAAGCACATAGGTGAAAGGTCATGGATCCCGCCATGTCGAGGCTCCCAGTATTGTGATTCTGAGAGCAAATGGAGGAACAAAACAGTGTGATAGGAGTTATGACTTATTAAACTGGTATCATAGGACCGTGTGATATCTCCACTCATTTTCTATTGCTCTGCAAAGCTTTACCTTATCTGTAACCCAAGGGGAGTCACGAGTTGTCTCTTACATTTTCTATGGCTCTATTAGTAAGACAAAGCACATCAAAGCTCATCTTGTCCCACCTTGACAATACTGGAGTCCTTGTCAGAAAAGACTGAAGGCTGAAATTACCCAGTCCCCCATTTAGTCATGTGTGTGGTGTGACCACTTACAGTGCCTAGCTAGTGTTGTTTCTCAAAATGTCTGCATTTGGCTTCTACATATTCTATGCTAAGCTAAAACATAATGGTTGGACCTCTAGGGCAATTATCAGAGGGAGAGAGGAATATGAGGCATAGCCTTATAGCTTTTTGTGATTTCACCTCACATGATAAGTTATTTTTATGTGTGAGCTTGACTGAGCCAGGGGATAGTCAAACGTTCTTTGTATGAGAGGGGAAAGAAAATTTCCCTTCCTAACATAAGTGGATTTTATCTAATTAGTTGAAGGTTTGATAGAACTGAAAGCTCACTTTACCTACAGTAAGAGAATCCATCCTGCTTTTCCTTGCTATGGACTTGACATGAAATACTAACTCTCCGCAGGTTTTAAGCCTACAGGCTTTCAGTGTGTAATAACACCATGAGCTGTTAAAGTTCTCAGGCTTCTGACAGGAACTCTTCCATCACTGTCAGCCATAGAACTTTCCAACTTCTGTAGTCATTAGAGCTAATTCCTGGACACACACCCACACCCCACACACACTCAGGAGGCAGGGAGGGGCAGGGAGAGGGGGAGAGAGAGAAAGAGAGAGAGAGAGAGAGGAGGGAGGGAGGGAGGGAGGGAGGGAGGGAGGGAGGGGAGGAGGGGAGGGAGGAGAGAGAGAGAGAGAGAGAGAGAGAGAGAGAGAGAGAGAATTTGTTTTGTTTCTTTGAAGAACCCTGATTTATACATTTCAGAAACCTCACCTCTGTCACGTTGTATTGATTAAACCAATCACAAAGGACCAGGCAGCTGACAGCCTTGGAATCAAGACCTCTAGTCCTGTTGGAGCTGTGTCAACACCAGAGTATAAGAATATGATATGTCATGGCAGTCATCTTTGCAAATTGTAATCTGTCATAGCCTCTTACTCAGTCTGGGGCTAGGGGAAGGGGATTCTAAAAAAGAGTCAACGTTGCAACATTGTTTCTGTCAAACTCTGAATGACTCTAAGAGGTGGCAGTGAAAAGTATTTCATTTTAGAGTTAAAGATATATCAACCTGGGAGGGCATTAGATAGATTCTGGGCATACATGGCCATCTTGAAGAAGATGCCATTCAGAGACTAGTCCATCCAGTGTCCTCTTACATCATGTTCTACCTGGACACCCTCCTGGCGTCCGGAACAGTAAATGCCCCTATGGTAGCATAATACCAGATGTGTTCAGCACCAGTGTGGGGATAGGTAAGAAGAGAACATGAAGACATCAGCAAACTGCCTCCAACTCCACGTAGATGCTGTCGTCAACATTTTGATGATTATTCCCACTTCGAACATCTGAAAGCATGGTCTTAATGTTGAAGTTTTCCATGGAGGCTCCTCCACTTTCCTGGATATACTGGTTTCTACTGTCCATCAGGTCTGATGCTTCCCATTGAGACAAATCCCAGCAGAGTTTTCTTCCCTACCCAGCTTACCTCCCTCTATACAGAGAACACACACACATGTTCTGTTTTTACTTGGTGGCTATTTCGTTTGCACTGTGACCCAAGTATATAACTACATAAAGTAAGAGGAAGGGTTTATTATGCATCATGGGTCCAGAGGGCATGGTCTTTCATGGTGGGGAAAGTGCAGCAGAGAAGCTCAATACACAGCAGTAAAAGCATGTGTCTAAAAAGCTGTCCCCATCTTAGCACAGCAGATCAGGACGTAGTAAGAACTAGAGACTTGACAGAACCTTCAAAGGTCTCCCCTTAATAACCTACTTCCTCCAGACAGGCCAGTGTCTCTAGCTAAGGGACTAACATCCAAAACTTGCACTTGTGGGGGGGGTGTATTTTCAATACATATTGTGGCAGTAGAATTTATAAGACAGTTGCTACCGCCTGCAGAACAGTTACAAATAATTAGATGTTGTAGGCTCTGTCTCCCTTGCTCTTCCTAACTGAAGAATCACTTTATATCTAAACAGTGTATTATCCACTTTTTAAAATGTATCACATTCTCTCTGCCCTCCCCTCCTCTCGATTTTCCAGTTCACCACGGACTATTGCAGCTGTGGAATAATTGGTACGGCAATCTATTGGCTCTCTCTCTCTCTCTCTAGCTTCTCCACTAAACATCAGAAGGACCTCTTCACAGAGGGCACTGAACAAATGGCTCCCCATGCTTCTCGAGCACGGCTTCATGTGATGTCTCCTACTTGGCGTCAAGTGACTCCTAAATAGAAACCTTCTGGTAGCACCGTCATTAATTAGCGTCCTTGCTCAGAACATCTAAAAGGAGCTTGTTGGGAGAACAATGCATTCCCCACAAAGCTAAGGAAGTTAAGCCGGCTGGCTTTAAAGAGAAGAAAATAAGCAGTGCCTGGCGTTGACTCTCTCAGTCTTCTCTTTCCCAGAATTCCTTTGACTATCCCTCTATCCTCATTTATTCCTGCCTTGTCCTTTCCTCTCCCAGTTATTCTTGCCTGTTCACTGGTCACACCGTGTGCCATTTATATTTTGTTATCACAGCTGGAGGTAAGGGTTGCCTTAGTTCGTAAGACTGGCTGCTCCCCGAGTGCCGTTACCATGTCTTCTTCATACCTGAGCTCGACAGTTCTAAAATACAGATAGCTCAGAACAAGGGCCCAGAAAGCATAGAGTAAGTGAGTGCATGAGCAGATCATTGTAAGTAGTGGTGGCTTGTTCATTTGGGGATATGGCGGCCAGCCAGGTGGGAGCTGCCTGAGATGGCGTTCTGACAAAACCTCACTAGGGAACTTCTGTGGAGTTGTCTCTTTCCTCTTCCCACACCCATCAGAACTTCTCCTGCTTGGTGTGGATAGGTTACAATTCAGCTTTCATTTACTTGAGAAACTGCCCCTAAGCCCTCCCCTTATGCTCTGTTCTCCCTTCTGACCAAGACTGAGAGACTGTGGTGTTCTTTACATCCTCCACGTCACAGGAGATGATATATCTTACGGCTTGCTTCTTAATTACAGTCTCTTTCAAGACACCAGCCTGTTGTCTCATGCGTTTAGCTTTCATGTTACTTCTGGTGTCAAACATTGCCTGGACCACTTCTTCTTTCAGGAATTAGGAGTTGAAGTATGTGTGAGTAATTGAAAAAGCCAAATCACTTCTTATACCTTTTGGAATAGTCTTTCCTCTTCCTCCTCTTCCTCCTCCTCCTCCTCCCCCTTCTCCTCCTCCTCCTCTTCTTCCTTCTTCTCTCAAGATGCAACTATAGTCATCTATGAAGTTATGATGGTGCCATGAAAGGATAAAGTCGTAATAAACTACAATACATACAATGTACTGTTCAAACACCCAGGAACATTTTTTATTTATGTTTTTGTCTAAAAATATCCCATTACTATAAAATATGCAGAAGTAGAGGATACATGGCCGGCAGTTTTCCTTACATTATGAAAAGCCAAGCTAACTAATGGACTCCTGCTGCCTCTACGGTTCATTTTGAATGGGCTGCCCCAGCTATTTTGAGAATTATCAGTGACATTCATCTTCTTCTTGGAGGAGAATATCATTATTATGAGAAATATGGAAGGATTTTATCTTAAAGTGACAAAAAAATTAATAGTTCTAATATAACCCATTTCTGGAATTATAGAAGCTGCTATGAGCTTCAGAACACAGAACTACAAGACTGACTAACAATGTGAAAGTTGTGGTCTCACTCGACACAATAAGAAGCAACACCAGTCTCACCATATTGTTTGTGAGAATTATAAAATTTATCCTATCCATATGTCTTTTTTCAAGACTGGGACTGGACAGGAAGGGTTGAGGGGATGGAAGAAGAAATATTTTTCTACTATCTAAATTATTTTTTTAATTCTTTGGTTTATATCACAACAGCCTCTAAAATGCGCCTGTCATATGTATGGAGATTTTTTTTTTGTCAATTAGTATTTTGAGGCTCTGATCCCACATCCTCCTAGTCTTCAGACACTTTGTGGAAGACAAGAACCCTTTATAGAACTGGTATCCACCATCTCAACATCTAGAGAGGTGGCTGTCTTCTGTATCCATCATAGAAATATTTGTCTATGTGGAGGCACCCGATGCTGCTCTTGAGATGTTCCAGTCCCATGTTAGAAGATTGTCTTGTTCACTTCACACACACACACACACACACACACACACACACACACACTTGGTTTTATTTACTCATAGAAGATTGGGAGATATGTTGGTCATAGGTGTTGAGACTGTCCTGCGTTCAAATGCTAAACCCATAGAAGGTTCCAGAAAAACTTTTATGTGATATGAAATCAATAATATGTTAGGCTTTATTTAGGCTGGGCTGTGGGTTTAGCATAAAATATCCCCCATAGGCTTGATAGACTCAAGGGTTGAACACTTGACCCCCAGCTTAATGATGCTGTTTGTGAAAGTTCTGAAACCGTTAGGGGATGGAGTCTCACTGGGAAGTGAGTCATGGGGACAGGCCTTGAGGGTGTAACAGCCCCACCCAACTTCCCATCCTTTTAGATAGCAAGAATGAGGAAGGGGAAAGAAGTGTGTAACTGATTCTCTTTAAGGACACCGCTTTCTGCCAGGACTTGGTTGGCCACGCCTAATTGGAGTGCGGAGGTGGAAAAGAATACCTGTTCTCACATAAACACGAGTCAGGATCAAAATTAGAAACTGTCTTAGTTTGTGTTTTATTGCTGTAAAGAGACACCATGACCAAGGCAACTCTTATAAAAGACAACATTTAATCAGGGCTGGCTTACAGTTTCAGGGGTTTAGTCCACTGTCAGCATAGTGGGGACCATGGTACTGTCCAGGCAGATTTGGTGCTGAAGAGGTAGCTGGGAGTTGTACAACTTGGTCTGCAGTCAGCAGAAGGGGACACACTGGTTGTACCTTGAGTATAGGAGACCTCAAAGTCTACTCCCACAGTGACTCATTTCCTCCAACAAGGCCACACCTATTTCAACAAGGCCATACCTCTTAATAGTGCCACTCTCTGCGGGGGGGCGGCAAGCACTCAAATACATGAGTCTATGGGGTCCATACTTATTCAAACCACTGTAGGAGCTGCTTTTCTGAAGACAAGAAGGGTGCATACTGGGGACCAGGAACCAAGAGAGATGCTTTATGAGAATATATTTTGCTTGCTTAAGCCATTTCTCCTGTGTAGGTTTTATTACTAAAATATTATCAGTAGAATTTTTATCAGTAGGGATCTAGGAAAAAAGTAAAGAATAAAGGAATTGGGGTTGCCTGCTTCTCAAAGGGCAGTTATTAGGTAATATTCTGTTCTGGAGAACTACCGTTGAGATATATTTCATGAAGGATTATTCGAAAGAAAACGCATCCTTCACCATCCATTTACATAGAGGACAAGAGAGCCAAGGGACAGATGGTCTAACTCGCTCATTGAGCAGATGAGGAAATGAGGCCTGGAGAAAGAATGCTATTTTTCTGAAATCTTGGAGCTGGTTTGTGGCGGAGCCAGAATTAAATTCGGGAACCCTGCCAGGACAGTCAGTGTCGGGTCCACTGCAGAGGCCTCACCTCCCTTAAACAGAAGTCAATTATGAAGCGAGGGGATAGGTTTTTGAACTTGCAAAGGAAGCTTGTGGTCAAGAAGTTGTTGGCATTTTCCAAGAATGGACAGAGCCATCATTTGCGGCAGAGGGCTACGCTGACCTGTGTAAGAGGTCCCAGATACCAGCATTCTCCAATGCCTCTAGTGAAAATTCATAATGGCTCATTCAATATTTCAACATATACTTTCCTTCCCAGCTATGGAAGTGACCCTGCCATCTCTCTGCCCCGTAACTCCACCCTCACTCTGCCCTGGAGATGACTCAGACACTTTACTTACTCTCATTGTTGCAGTGTTATGACTTTGGGGACTCTTAGCTTATCAGTTCCTGATTTTTTTTTTTTTACCTGCTCTTGTAACAGCTGTGCCAGGGAGGTGGCGGTGGTGGGAGGGACTCACTTCCTCTTCAGTGTCACAGCTCTCTTTGCAGCTCCATCCGAACATCAAGGAAGCCTATTTCTATCTTCAAAATACGACCTTTAGCTTCTTTTCTGAACGCTGGCGACCAGCCCTGAACACGCAGCATTGGCAGCTGCCTTTTGGACTCCTCGCTTGAAGTTCCCAGGAGACTGGCATACGGGCTGCTGACATCCTTGTGCCTCGCACTCTGTGCTTGTTTTATTTTAATGCTAGGTGGTATCTCAGTCCTGCTTTGCCCTTTCCTTCATTAGTCACTTCTTTGCCTCTTTAATTGGAGCTGACTTTGATTCTTTGTCCGCTGTGTAAAGCTCCACAGTGCTCTCCTTTCTCTGCCTCTTCTAGCAGGCCTTAGTCATGTTCGTAGCTTTGTTCTGCTAAATGGGAAAGAGTCAGTTTACCAGACAGTTACTTGGTGCATTGGCCAGGTCTCCTTATTATCCAAGCTCTTTACCTGTCTCTTGTTTTTCTTTCGATCTGGATTCCTCCGTCTGAATTCATATGACAGAGATACCTGCTTCCTATGTTATATTCGTTCTTCCCTTTTTCACAATCAAGAGTCTGCCATGGGGACATGGCTGGGAGAGGCAGTTGGTCCAGTTGTATGAATCACAGCTTCCTGCCTTCCTTGTATCTAGGGCCCTTGCCATGAGATAGTGTTCCCATCAGTAAAGTCTGGGGCTTCTGGTAAAGTTCGATTTCCTATGGATGCCACTGAGTTTTGTTGTTGTTGTTGCTGCTGCTGCTGCCGCTGCTGTTGTCTGTTTTTGCCCTTCCACCTCCCTAGAATCTAGATTCAGTGACTAAGGTTTTCATAACCATGAGTCAACTGTGAGAGTAAAACACAGAGAACAGGGAGACCCCAGGCCTAGAGTTCGAACACTAAACAAATGTGAACAATCTGAATTTCCAGATTTCCTGTTAAAAGAAACGGGCATCTCATGAGTTCACCAGTGTTACGGGGGAGTGCGGCTTTCTGTTACTTGTGATCCTTCTTAGGTCATGACAAAGTGAACTCAGCCCCCGAGGTGGATGCTGTACTCAGCCACCTGATTGGGCTGTTGCCACAATGTGAAGGCCATCAAGTGATCCTGGTTCTCTGTGCTTCAGTGAGTGATCTCAGCTTCGAAAGCCTTGCTACACAAGATCACTGTGTCCCTCATTCAAGAAGGACTTAGGATCATTATGTCATATGACAAAACTTTTCCTGAGGAGACACAACACACACACACACACACACACACACACACACACACACACACACACATCTGCTCACTCCAGACAGTGTGCCCACAACAGACCAAGTACAGATACCACCAAAGCCCAGTTTGCTGAACCATGAGTTTTACTGGGGTTACTTACAGGAGTATGGGTGAATGGTTACTTACAGGAGCAGAAACAACTCAAAGACAGCTGCATCATCTAAGCCCACCCCAGCATGGGTGACAGCTCTGGGAACCTGGACCACAGCCTACAGGAAGCTCAACAGACTGGAGAGTGTCCCTTCCAAGTGAATCAGTTGTTCTAAACCTCTTCCAGGCAGCTCAGGTAGTTTCTGCTTCTTCTGGGCAGCTGGTCTGGTCTCAGAGGCGAGTGTTTGACATATGGGCCTGTCAGGGGGCATTAGAGTCAAACCACAAGTTTGTATATAATAGAGCATTGTAAATATGTTTGTATTGTAGTCAAGATTGAAACGCACAAGCATATCTGCATGTGCAGACAGTATCCCATGTAGAAAGAGAACAAGGAAAGCTACATACCAAGGGATGAACACGCACTAATCCAGGTAATGGATATAAGTTAGGAAAGGGGACATACAGCTAAATGTTTTTCTATTCCTAATCTTGATGTGGACTTTTCATTTTTCGTAGTGAATAAGTACATAAAATTATATTCCATAAAGTGCAAGATACAACGTGAAGCTTCAGAATGGCTAGTCTAACCACATAGAAGTTATTTGAGATATGGGAACTGTCGGGGCTGTTTCCCTTCCCATTCCCCAACATCTCTTTTAAGTGTTTCATAAGAACAAGAAAAAATAGGCTCAAGTCAGATACAAGGCTATTGGTGTCTTGTCTCTCCTTCCCTTGGGTTCTGTAGAACAGTAGTCCTCACTTAGTATCTGAACCATTTCCAATCCTTTAATGTAAGTTAGTGATGCGGTGGCTTTTGTAGCTTTATGGCCTTAGGCACTGTAGGCCCTGGTGGATAGGTCCTCCCTGTGATCATCATCCTCACCCAGGGGTAATCCCTGAGGCATCACTGCAATGCTTTGCTGTGTGGTGTGCCAATGTAGCTTTACAGATACTCAAAAGGCTAACTCGTGGTGAATAGACAAAGATTCAGACGCCTTGATGGGCTGAAATATGATTCTGTGCATAGAGAAGCCAAGTAGGAACCAGAAGTTGATTTGAGATTAGAAAAAAAAGGAATGGGAACATTGCAACCGAATGAGACAGTGCAGCAGGGTGAGTCCTTCTGTGAATGGATTTGCATTGGGCCGCTCTCTTCTCCTCAGTATTCATATTATTCATTTCTGGCAACATTGTAATCTTTTTATACTGGACAGTGTCTCCTTGGCGATTTCTTTTCCATTAGACAGTCCCTTCCAGAATTTGATTCTTGAGAAATAAACAAGTTGAGGCACCAGCAGACTCTTGGGCTGAATTCGGGTACCCTTGTAAATCTGCATAGGCTTAATGGGATCTTCTGGATAATATTGTTTCTCAGTCTTGGATAAACATTCAAATTACTTAGAGACCCTTAAGATGCTGATGTGAGACTTCTGCCTTGAGAGACTCCAATTTTATTAGCATGAGCTGTGCCCTGACTGTTGGGCTCTCTCTCTCTCTCTCTCTCTCTCTCTCTCTCTCTCTCTCTCTCTCTATATATATATATATATATATATGTCTATCTATCATTCATCTATCCCTCCTTTCTTCCTCCTTCCTTCCATCCTTCCTTCTCTCTCTCTCTCTCTCTCTCTCTCTCTCTCTCTCTCTCTCTCTCTCTCTGTGTATGCCTCCCTAACACTGGGGTTACAGATGCATACATCACACACAGCTTTGTCATGTGGTTGCTGGGGGTTTAAACTCAGTTTCTCCTGCTTATATGGCATCTTAGGGCTTCTACTGCTGCAAAAAGAGACCATGAACATACTCTTATAAAGGCAAACTTGTAGTTGGGGCTAGTTTATAGTTCAGAGGTTCAGTCCACCATCATCATGTCGGGAAGCACGGTGGCGCTCAGGCAGACACGGTGCTGGAGCGGGAGCTGAGAGCTCTACGTCTGGATCTGAGGGCAGTAGCAGGGGGAGCGTCACAGTAGGCCTGGTTTAAGCAGCTGGGACCTCAAAGCCTGCCCCTAACAAGACCACATCAGCTCCAACAAAACTACACCTCCCACTAGTGCAGCTCCCTATGGGCCTATGGGAGCCATTTTTATTCAAATCACCACATGTGGTAAGCACCTTACTGTCAGAGTCGTCTCAGCTCCTGTTCATCCCTAAGTGCCTCTGACTTGGGTAGATTGATTCCAGTGACAGCTATTTGCGTGAAACTTTCTAAGTGATGTAAGTTTGCCACTGTGCTTGAGAATCACATATATATATATATATATATATATATATATATATATATGTATTTGTTTGTTTTATTTAAGTACACTGTCATCTCAAGACACACCAAAAGAGGGCATTGGATTCCATTACAGATGGCTGTGAGCCACCATGTGGTTGCTGAGATTTGAACTCGGGACCTCTGGAGGAGCAGTCAGTGCTCTTAACCGCTGAGCCATCTCTCCAGCCCCAAGAATCACCTCTTAAGGAGTGGATGTTATTTGCATTTCTTGGTGGGGAGTTTATGGATGGCAAATGGCTGATTCTGGTGGTGTGTAGGGTGAGGCCTATTGCTTTAGGGTCGTAAGTCCTAAACAAAATTGACAGTCACAAGAACCGTGACTCTTAGATGATGGTTTAGGGACTCGTAGTCTTTACATGCCATTGCTTTGGGCAGAGAGTTTGACAGTGATGATTTCTAAACGTTGTCGTGGCATCCAAAAGAGAACTTGCAGTATAACTTGTAGTGTGCTGTAGGATGCCCTCTAGGTTCATGTGTAAAAGAGACTCTATGTCTAACAAGTGAAGGACACAAAGTGTCCCACTCGGGTGTCAGAACACTCTGCCTCTTTGTGAATAAAGCTCTCTGATCCAAACTTTGTGCAGAGTCTGTGCTTCCCTAGTTCTGTTGTCTCTTTCTTGAGCTGCGTTTTCTTTAAGCAGTAATTCACTAGCATCCATCAGAAAAAAAAATTAGGGTTGGGGATTTAGCTCAGTGGTAGAGCGCTTGCCTAGTAAGCGCAAGGCCCTGGGTTCGGTACCCAGCTCCGGAAAAAAAAAATCAAAAGTATATATAAATAGAAACTCTACTAGCTAGGCTGGGGTGATGGCTAGTGGGTAAAAAGAGCATTTATTACCCTTCCAGAGGATGCGAATTCATTTCTCATAGCCCATGTTCAGCAGCTCACGACCACTTGCAACTCCATCTCTAGGGGATCTGGCGTGCTCTTCTGGCCTCTGTGGGGATCTGCACACATCTGGCTTGCTGATAACACAGACATACACATACATAAATAAAAATAGTAGCAAAAAGAAACCCAAATATCTTTGCTTCAGTGGACCTGGTTGATGGTGGGTAAGGGGAGAGAGGCGAGATGGGAGAAGAGTGTCAATTCGGATTGGAATACACAGATTCACATCTGAAATCATTGTACTTTTTAAACTTCTTACGTTGTGTAAAAGCAAATAATCATGGTGAAACATTTAATTTTCTCGACTTGAAGAGTTTGAAGGAAATTTGAAGGCACAGAAACACAGAACATTGAAAATTTAAATTTAATAAGACATCACCAAAGAAATGTGTTTAGCTGTTCAGAAAAGTTGAGTTGTCAAGAAAAAGAGACATATTTGCATAATTAGGAGAGCTTACCCCCTCCCAACACCTGTGTGGTAGTATTTATATGGCCTACATCTGGTATTTTTTTTCTGTTTTAATTTTTTTTTAACCACCTAACACCTGCTGGAAATTGCTGTGCCGTTAGGAGAAATGAGGGTGGGATTCAATTTCTCAGTGGATGCCAAACACAATTTAGCCCAGGAGTCTAATTGATTGAGCAGTAGAAGTCCTGGGGATGGGGGATGGGGGATAGATGATGGGGGATGGGGGTCTACCACAGGGGTTCCCTGCTAGTCCTGAGAGTATTCCTTTAGGCTGACCTTCCAGAGACAGTGGGAACCAGAAAGAACATTTGGTCTCGAGGCTGACTAACGGCAATTCTATGGAACTGTCAAGTTAACCAAGTCTTCTAGGCTCCAGCTTTTGCTCTTTCCCAGTGCCCGAAAGTTTAGTCAGATAGTTGCCAATTCTTGCTCTGCTCTGACTTGTTTGCAGAACTCCACAAGTGAGGAAACCTTCCCCATCTCCCATCTGGCAGAGAGGGTTTAAATGGTTCCTGGAGGACCAGCTCCCCGTTTTCCTCGATTCACATTGCAGTGATCTGCTGAAGTTTGCAGGATAGGAGCAACCACTTTGTCTTTGCAACTAAAACCACAAGCCTGTTAGCTTGCAGGTCAACTTTTCTCGGGGCTGTCTTGAGACCTTAGAATCTGTTACTAGGGTCAGCACAAGCTGTGCTTTATGAGTTTTTATTTAAAGACTACTGGAAGGAACATGTGACTTTTTTATCTTTGTTCTTTTTCTTCTCATGTCCTTGAGGCAGAGAGATGACATGTAATTCAAGGTGGATGGTACACCTTGTCAGGGAAAGCTGATATTTGTGTGTGAAATTCCATGCCAGGAACAGAAATAATGAATGAAACTCCTACTCTACTGAATAAATGCAATAATAGATCACCGTGGAGAAGAACAGGGCTTCTTCAACCAGGATGGGTTCAAGTCTGAGGTTTACCACTGATGCTAGTTTCATGGCACTGAGTTTTCACTGTTTAACCTTGTTCATGTGGAAAATGGAGACAGTAACAACTGCATTCTGAGCTTGCAAACATTTGCTTTTATTACAGCCATCGACTAAGGGTGTTGTCGCTGTGAAGAGACTCCATGACCACAGCAACTCTGATAAAGGAAAACATTTACTTGGGGCTGGCTCTCAGTTAAAAAATCCAGTCCGTTATCGTTGGGGTGGGAAACATGGTGGCATGCAGCCAGACTTGGTGCTGAAGAGGTGGCTGAGAATTCTACATCCTGATTGGCAGGCAGCAGGGGGAGAGAGACACACACTGGGCCTGTCTTTGTGCTTCTGAAACCTCAAAGCTCACACCGAGTGACACACTTTGTCCGGCAAGGCCACACCCACTCCAACAAGGCTACACCTCCTAACAATAAGCCACTATGAGCCTATTGGAACCATTTTCATTTGAACTACCACATCCTATCTATCTTTCTATCTTTCTATCTATCTATCTATCTATCTATCTATCTATCTATCTATCTATCTATCTATCATCTATCAGCCTGCTTATCTCTGTTTATTTGTGCATTTGAGTGTGCAAACATACTACAGCACATATGTGGGGGTCAGAGGACATCCTGTAGGTGTCAGTTCTCTCCTTCCATTCGGTGGGTGTCTGGGGATTAATCTTAAATCATCATGCTTGGTGATAAGTGACTTAACTTGCTGAGCCATCTCACTGGCTCCAAAGCATTTTCGTTCCAAAGATCATGTTTGCAGAAAATCTCTTCATGGACAGATTTCCCAAGCATTGTTTTTGTTTTGTTTTCTTTTGTTTTGTTTTTTGGCATGTTTTGCTTTCTGTTACCCAGATTTTCTATTGTTGTATATCTTCTTGTCTTTATTCCCTACCCTAGTGCAGAAATGAAGTATCACATCCCACCTCCCAGGCAAAGCACAGATCCATCAGGTCCTGTACAAGTTCAGAATGAGATGCTTGGTGCTTTTGTTTCCTGGCTTATTCACAGATGTTTCAAAACATTTTTGCCACTGTTGTTATAAAACTTATTAATTTGAATAAAGTATATATATATAACCATTATGAAAGAAATGACTGTGTAGAAACCATACAATGAGAATTGTGTTCCCTCCGGATTCTTGGCAGTGAATGCTCTGAAAAATGTGTGATGCCTTGAATGTATTTACAGACCAAGCTTTGTGGTTGGTCATTTTCCTTTTAGCTGTGGCAGACAGGAATCAAAGGCTTCTCCCCTGTGTAGGAAGAGAGCGCTGTATTCCAGCAAACAGCACGACAACTCCAAGCAAACTACCCATTAGCTTTCATCCCAAATGTAATCAGTGTTTCTGTGACCATTCATCTGGGAGGGGTGGGGCTCAGAAAGGCGGATATATGAAACTGAGTGCAGGAAGAAACCGAGAAAATTATTTATATGAACTCAATATCTGGTATTAGAAAGGCTTGGGCTTGGTGGCATTACTAGTGATGGCAGATACAGACAGCTAAAGAATTATGGGCTTAGCTAAGTCAGGGCTGAAATTGGAGGTCTTTGTAAATGAAGGCCCAAGGAAATTCTTCAAGATGAAATGATTGAATTTCAGAATATATTTACACATTGCACTCCCCTCCCCGTGCACGCTCACGTTGCAACCTCAAGGCACAATTAAGAGGACAAATGAGACCTCAGCCGAAACCCAGAAACCAAGGACGCTGTGAGTTAGCTGCTTGTATAAATAATGAATGCAAGATTAACAACGGAGACCATGATTTTTAAAAATCAATCCAAGTTGCGCCATAGGGGACAGAGGTACAGGGTGGAATGGACCCTTTTCAAGAGGAGCCACCTTTTTTGTTGTTTTGTTTTTAGATTGTTTGTTTGTTGTTTGTTTTGTTTTGTTTTACCCCAGACAGGATTTCTCTGGTCAGCAGCACTGGATGTCCTGGAACTCACTTTGTAGACCAGGCTGTCCTAGAACTCAGAGAGATCCACTTGCCTCTCTGTCTCCCAAGTACTGAGATTAAAGTTGTGCACCATCCACCAAGTTCTGGAGCAACCTTTCCAAAACCTGATCGAGACTCCTTGGTAATCAGAATGCGTTGAATGAAGGAGTAATTAATTAAGACAAAGAACAAGCCAAAAATATCTGCTTGTGCTCAGAAACTGAAGCAGGGCAACATTACACATCTGTCCTTTATGTCCCAACTAGAGTGGGTCCAAAGCCATTGCTGCTACCATGGTGAGGGACATGTGTTGACCAAGTCTATACTCCTCATCATAGGCCAGCCTTTATCCACCTGGAGCTTGTCAGTCATCAGAATTTTCTGGCCATGGATGACCGTGTGTCTTGTGGTCCAGGATAGAAAATCCAATAACATCAAGATGCATCAGTTAGGGTCAAGCCGACATCAGGCTTTCTTGAATAGTGACGGATCAAACTCAGAAAAGGGCTCATAAGAATCACACTAATAAAAAGTAGAAATTGGTCCTTTCTCTTGAACTGATTCATTCATTCCTTTCGCTAGACTCCCATTTGAAGACACCGTAAGAGTACCCTGGGTTGGCTTGTGTTGGTAGCAGGGAGAGGTTGTATAGACAGATATTTGTCTCTGTGCTATGCTGTGCTCACGCATGGTTTTAATTATTGCATTACATGAAAATGAATTCTCTGTTGAAACTCATTGTAATTTTCCGTGCATTCACAGTAGAAAGGTAGGGGGAGTAAGGAGAAACATGGAGACAGGAAGAAAAAAGAGTGGGGGAGAGACAAGGGAAGGAGAAAGAATGAATGAAGGAATGAAAATCTCTGTCTGTAACGATGCTGACTACATTTCACCACAGAATGAGGAAGTGCAGATTTTACATAGGCTTGTTCTGCAAAGGAGCCTGTGTCCTGAAGCAGAGAATATTAATGTAGTTAGCTTCCTTCAGTCAGATTTGGTGAAACATTGTTCTATTTATTTAAATATATTTATGTCCTTTTTTCTGACAGAACTCTCGTGTAGCCTGGCCGGACCTTGACTTGTTATGTAGTTGAGGATGGTAAGACGCCCCGATCCCCCTGCCTCTACCTTCCAAGTGCTAGGATTATAGGTGTGTGCTACCACTCCTGGCATCCTTTCACCTACTTTTAAAAATCGTGGTAAATTTGTATATCAGATTTACTTCCTGAGCATAGATCTGGTGGCCCATGCATATTCTTTTACAGATAATACAGATTAGATTCACCTAACAGAAAGTCCTCAGTGTCCTTCCCCACTTCCAAGCTCAGCCTTTCCAAGGAAGCAGTCTACATTCAGAGTCCAGTCCTGTGTGTATATGTGTGTGTGTGTGTGTGTGTGTGTGTGTGTGTGTGTGTGTGTGTGTGTGTGTGTGTGTGTGTGTGTGTGTGGTGTGTGTGTGTGTGTGTGTGTGTGTGTGTGTGTGTGTGTGTGTGTGGTGTGGTGTGTGTGTGTGTGTGTGTGTGTGTGTGTGTGTGTGTGTGTGTGTGTGTGTGGTGTCCAGTGTGTGTGTGTGTGTGTGTGTGGTGTGTGTGTGTGTGTGGTGTGGTGTGTGTGTGTGTGTGTGTGTGTGTGTGTGTGTGTGTGTGTGTGTGTGTGTGGTGTGTGTGGTGTGTGTGTGTGTGTGTGGTGTGTGTGTGTGTGTGTGTGTGTGGTGTGTGTGTGTGTGTGTGTGTGTGTGTGTGTGTGTGTGTGTGTGGTGTGTGTGTGGTGTGTGTGTGTGTGTGTGTGTGTGTGTGTGTGTGTGTGTGTGTGTGTGTTTCTTTTGTTAGCTACTTCTTTTCTCAGCATGATGTTGTCTTGAGTATCTGTAGTTTATCCTAACAGTTCATTGTTTGAATATAGAATATTTTCATTTTTTCTGTTTTGGACAGTCACACTTTACCAGTTTTCAGCTATTAGAAATAGTCTTCTATAAGTCTTTTACCAAATAGATATATCCGATGCTCTTGTGCCAGTGCATAAACATGAAATTGTTAGGGCAAGTAGTAACGGTGTGTTTAGCTTTCTAAGAAAGTTCATACAATCTTCCAAAATGGTTCTATCATTTGCATTCCCAGTGGGAGTGAATGAGATCTCCATTTGTACAGTGGTCATAGATTTTATCCAATTTAATATTTCAACATTGTGTTATACAGCTTGTCTTTTTATTTTCTAACACTCCTCTAAAGGGAAAAAATAAATTCTGACTAAAGTCAAATATTTAAATATCTATTGAAAATGAATCCTAGAAATCATTGCCTTTCTATAAGTCACAAAGCAACCCCTTCTGAAACTTTCATTGACAATATAAATTACATAGATACTGGGCATCAAAAAGAACCATACACTCACATAGGTACCAGTATTGCTTTGTTTCCTTAGGTGATTGGGAAAAGCTCGTGGGTGTTTGTGGCATTACTGGTGCTATGATTATATAGATATTTCTATTTTATATTAGAATAAAAAAGATAATAGAAATGATTGACAGGATATATCAAAGAGAATGTCGAAGCCCAGAGATACTTCGGGACCTGTTTCTTTTGCCTAGTCTAAGACAGATGTTTGCAACCTGCTGAATTTTGCTGACTCATGCCTTCCCCATTTTAAATAAAGTTGGATAAGCAAATTAAAAGATATATCACCTTCTGTTTTCTGATAGATGGTTTAGAATCCTAGCTTTTACTTAATCCTTTGATCCATGTCAAATTCATTTTTATTTATAGAATGAGATAGAACTTGGGATTTAAAAAAAAAATACACAGATGTCCAGTGACAACTGGACATATTTTAAAATTTAATTTTTGTTTTACTGATTTATTTTACATCCTGCTCACTGCCCCACTTCAGGTCACTCTCTCCTGGGATCCTTCCCCCATTCCCTGTCCCCTTCTCCTCTGAACTGACATCCCCCAACCCTGGCACTCACAGAGACTTGAAAACACTTCCTTTAGGAACAGGGCTCAGGGCCTCCTGCAGGGCAGGCAAGTGCATTCCCACAGAGCCACATCTCCATTACCTGCCCTACTTATTTAAATGTTTGAAACATTTTTTTTTCTCATGATTTTCTGTGGCTCTTTTCTTGAGACTCAGAAGTACTTGCATAATTTTAAGATTTTAATTCTAGACTTCCTAGACTCCACCCTCTTCAATTTGTACATTTTCCTATCTTTTACACCAGTATCACCCTTTAAAAACTATTATAATTTCAGGATAAGTCTTAAATTCACATAATCTAAGCCTGCCAATGTTTTTATTTTTCAGGGTTATTTTGACTCCTTAACATCACACAAGTTTTTCAAGAAATTGTAAGTTCAGGAGAACAATTCTTTTTAGAAAATTAAACTGGTATTTTGGCTGAGGTTGCTCTGACAATTTAGTGAAAACTGACAGTTATTGTCTAGCTTAACCTGATAAATCTGTGGTCACAAACATTATAAGATATCTGGAGAACAGGGCTGGAGAGATGGCTCAGTGGTTAAGAGCACTGGCTGCTCTTCCAGAGGACCCTGTTTGGTTTCCAACATCCACATGGTGGCTTACAACAATCTGTGCACATAAGTAAAAGTCAAGCATTCTAAAAGATATTCTTTTAAATATACAGAAAGTGATAGGTGGGGACACTCACACCCAGAACTGCAAGGACCTGTAATATACATATATTGTAATATATATATTGCACATATGAGTATCATATCAACACACACATACACACACAAATGTTTAAATTTGTTTTTGACAATTATTTTTAGAGTTTTCACTATACAGGTTATACATGTTTTACTAAATTTATTTGTAACATCTTATTTTATGTTGCCTTAAGGGGTTTTTTTGTTTTGTTTTTTAACATGACATTTTCATTGATTGTTTGGAAAATATGCAAAGTGCTCCGAATCACCTTCACTTCCCAGTCCTCCCAGGTCTACCCCCATCCTCATGACCTCCCTGAAGAAGAAGAAGAAGAAGAAGAAGAAGAAGAAGAAGAAGAAGAAGAAGAAGAAGAAGAAGAAGAAGAAGAAGAAGAAGAAGAAGAAGAAGGGAGGGGAGGAGGAGGAGGGAGAAAGAAGAGAAAAGAAAGATAGATAGGAAAAGAAAGAAAAGAAAGGAAGGAAGAAAGAAAGAAAGGAAGAAGAAAGAAAATAAGTAAAAATACCAAGTCCAGTCTGTGTTACCCATATACTCACAGGAGCAAGGTCAAACTCCCAGTGGCCCGCCTCTTAAGGATAACTGATTCCTTTCCTACCCCATCCCTGTCAGAAGCCACTAACTGTGAAGAACCACACTTCAGCATCCCTATCACATTTTAAAAGAGTTCCTCAATGACTTCCTGTCTAGACTGTTTCTTTCCTTTTTTTCTTTTGAGGGTTGGGGGTTGTCACAGACGCTTTCCCTGTCTCTCATTCTCAACCTCAAGTGTGCAGTCACTCTGCACTTTGCAAATCAGCTTCCTTGTCCTTTGCAGTCAGCAGCAGCACGGGTCAGGGACTTCCGTGTGGTGCCTGGCTTGTTTTATATGTAAATTATTTATTATATAAAGTACGCTCATTTGTATATTTTCATTGTATTATGTGAACTTGCTGATTCATTCAATTAGTTTAATTTCTTTGTTTTTTTTTAAGTCATTTCTTATTTTCTGAATGCCAGGTACTATGTCAGTAATGACGGTGGTCTTGTCAATATAAAGGTTTTTTTTTTTAATTTTTTATTTATTTTTACACTCTAGATTTCATTCCCCTCCTGGTCTACCTCTGACTGTTCCACATCCCATACCTCCTCCCCGTCCTCCCCCACACCCCATCTCCATGAGGATGTCCCCACCCACCCACCCCACCAGACCTCTAGACTTCCTGGGGCCTCCAGTCTCTTGAGGGTTAGGTGCATCTTCTCTGACTGAATCCAGACCGTGGAGTCCCCTGCTGTATATGTGTGGAAGGCCTCATTTTGACTGGTGTATCTGCCTGGTTGGTGATCCAGTGTCTGAGAGCTCTCAGGGGTCCAGGTTAATTGACACTGCTGGTCCTCCTACAGGGTTGCCCTCCTCCTCAGCTTCCTCCAGCTTCTCCCTAATTCAACCAGAGGGGTCAGCAGCTTCTGTCCATTGGTTAGGTGCACATATCTGCATCTGACTCTTTCAGCTGCTTGTTGGGTCTTTTAGAGGGCAGTCATGATAGGTCCCTTTTTTTGTGAGTGCCCCATAGCCTTAATAATGGTATCAGGCCTTGGGGCTTCCCCTTGGGCTGGATCCCACTTTGGGCCTGCCACTGGGCCTTCTTTTCCTCAGGCTCTTCTCCGTTTCCATCCCTGCATTTCTTTTCAACAGGAAGAATTATGGGTCAGAACTTTGGCTGTGGGATAGCAACCCCATCCCTCACTTGATGCCCCATCTTTCTGCTGGAGGTAGGCTCAACAAGGTCCCTCTCCCCACTGTAGGGACTTTCATCTAGCTGCCCCCCCCTAGAGTCCTGAGGGTCTCCCACTTCCCAGGTCTGTGGTACATTCTGGAGGGTCCTCCCAACCTCCTTCCTCCAGAGGTCGCCTGTTTCCATTCTTTCTGCTGGCCCTCAGGGCTTCAGTCCTTTTCCCCTACCCAATACCAGATCATGTTCCCCTCTCTTCCCATCTCCATCCCCTTTCCCTCCCCTGTCTCTCCCTTCCTCCCTGCTGTGGTTGCTTTCTTCTCCCTCCCAAGGGGGACTGAGGTGTCCTCACTTGGGTCCTTCGGCTTGTTGACCTTTTTGGGTTCTGTGGACTGTATCTTGGGTATTTTTAGCTTCATCATCTAGTGAGCAGTTGAGCAGATACAACATGATCAGATACATTTGTTTTATCCTGATCTTTGAAAGGCATCTAAGGTTTTGCCATTCGATATGTCACGAGCCCCAAGACTGTGGAAGATTTGCTCAGGAAGAGTCCATTTTCAGTGTTCTGAGAAGTTTTGACATGAACACGCCCTTAAGTTTGTCACATGCCTTCTCTACATCTCTTGCTAATGTGGACTTTTGTTCAAATTATTGTGGGCTCAACCCCACATAGTCATAACTATATTCTCCTTTGTACACATTACTGGATATTTTTTGTCCTGCCCCTGTTGAATAATATCGCAAGAGCACACAGCTCACGTTATCCCATAAGACTGAGATCCCAAGAAGAGAACATTTTTTCCTCATGCTCCAAACCACCTTTCCTGAAATATTCTCAGGAAGCTCAGAGCGTCTGCAGGAAAGGTAAAGAATAAATCAGATCAACAGGCCCAGCTCGCTGCTCTGATATCTCTCCTGGGAGTAGGTTTTGCTAAAAGGCTTCCCCTTACAGAAGTACTCTATATAGGCATATGTGATAAGAATTACCCTCAGAGAGTACGGATACACTGGTTCTGTTTTCCCTCAGAAATCAAGGTGATCTCATCAGACATGCAGTGACCAGGAAAAGGCTAGAATCCCAGCTTAGGATCTCCTGCCAGTGAGAGATCTCAGGCACCCCACATTTCCCATGCATGCCTCTCTTTTCCCCTCTGTGTAAAAAGCAAAGCTATTAGTCTGCATAACCCCTCTGGTGCACAAGATTCCATACATGATGGAGACGGGACTGTGGGAAAGCAGGGGATGTAACCCAGACCAGCTCAACCAGCTTGGGCTAAGCTGATGATTTCTCCCACTAGAGTGCTCTGTCATTTCCTTTCTAACTGTTCCGTGCTGGCTGTTTAGAGGATTACAGAAATCGTCCTACAGAGAACTAGCCATTTGTCTGTTCTCTTCTGTCACCCATGAAAGGACTCTATAAAGACGCTGTAATGTGAGATTAGGAGACAAAGCCCTATGTACCCACCCCCCACCTCCCAACTATTACACAGTGAGCATGAAGCCCAGAGAGTACTCTGTGAGTCAAACTTTTGAGTTTCTCATTGAATGTTTTCTTAAGGAGAAAACTGAAAATATCAATTGCAATCGAGCAATGATATACAAATACAGTCTCATTTTAAAAGATTTGAACATTATCGATACAGATAATGTCTATCTAAATTATTCTCAATCACAAATCTCCTGCCCCAGACACCTTCCACGTCCTTTCCACATTGGGACTTCCTTACACGTTAGCGTGCATGCTTGCATATACCTAAGGCGTCTACAATATTAATGTAAGTAGAAGCAAGCAAAGCTTGATTTCCAGTAGATTCCTTTGTCACATGGTTTATCAGTATCATAAATGGCGTATATATTATCTTGTACATAAATGTAATGGAAATGGACGGTCAGAGCTGGTGCATCTGAAGCAGGCTCACATTTAACAGGGAAAGGTCAGGGAAGGGGGCTCTGGTGCTACACCACCCAAGGTTGGGTTCTTGCTCTGTAATTTATTAGACCTGTAACTTGGATCTGCTCTATCACACAACAGGGCCGTGCCGATTCCTAAGAAGATTCCATAAGTTTACCACATGGAAAGCACTTAGAATAGCGCCCAGTGTGGCCTGCACTTTTAGCTCACTCAAGCTTGGGTTTGGTGTTGTGTCTCAGTTAGCGGTTGCTTCCCGTGATGCTGGAGAACAAATACCTGTAGAAGCTGCATACAGATGTTCTTCAGCTGAGGTGTCTGTGGCAGGCTGGGAGCCAGGTGGCTCAGGCTGGGCTCCTGCTCATTCTGGTGGCTGAACACCGCTGTTGAGTCTATTTCTTATTTCCTTCTGGGATTAGAGGGCCATCTCTGCCCCATTTTATTTGTTGTAACAGTAAGAGTCCCAGAGAGAGAGAGAGAGAGAGAGAGAGAGAGAGAGAGAGAGAGAGAGAGAGAGAGAGAGAGAATATCATACAAACAACAGGGCTCTGTCCCAAGGGACTGTGCCTTCTATCCATTCATAAAAAAGGAAAAGGACAAAGGCAAGGTGTGGGAAAGCGTACAGTGCACTCTGGGTGAGGAGATCTCCACAGTTCCTTGGCAAACAGTATGGATCCACCGAGGGTGAAAAACTGGGGCTGGTAATTCCACCCACAACGTGTGGTCAGGATGCCTCTGCGGACTTGTCTGAGCTTCCTCTCCCGTTGTTGAACAAGTTAACACAGCGGAGAGGAAGTGGATGGACTCCCTGTTGTCCAGTCCCACCCGCCTGTCCTCCGTGCTTCTTTTGGAATCCCCACTGTCATTCCACCACTGAGGCTGTGATCTGTGATCAGAAATGCCTCCTCCAATCTTTCCTCTCCGATGGGCACATGAAGGGAAGAGCAATTTAAAATGAGCAGAAAAGCAGACTGCGTGTAGATTTTTGAGAACACCTGCATCTTATTTTAGATGCAATTGATGCTCTTGGCCTGGTTAGTGCTTGGGCAATTTGGAGTGATTAAAGAATTTTGCATTTCACAAGTGCCTCTGTGTTTAGAGGAGCCAAGTAGGAGTTGAGCACGAATCTTCAAGTTTTTTTTTTTTGATGCACTTTTAATTACTAATTGCCTAAAAAACATGGCAAAGATGTGAAGTTCCCAGTGTCCCAGTTTGAATTCACAGCAGAACGGATTTAGAAGGTTCCCTGGCAAGACTCATCCACTTGAGGCTTCCCCCTCCCTGTTTCTTTTCTCATATTTAACAACAAAAACTCCACGCCTCTGTGCTTGTCAGTTATGCTCACATGGAGTAGGCTGGAAGGAAGTGGCTCGAAACCAATGTTCTCTCTTAAGTAACAGTTATCACTCACTGGTGCAATGCTATGGAAGACTGAAAGTAGGTGGTGGGAACGGGTACGCAATGAGGATATTGTGGAATGTATTAATCTATTTCCTGTATTTTTATTTGCTTGTCACCTCAGTATGTGGAAGGAGAAACCTTTATCCAAGGAAAATTGGGATTCTTAAATCCATAGACAGATAGGAGTGTGCACAATGGCCTTAAATCGAAAATATTGAGATGCCATAACTTCACTTCAAAGCAGGGGCTCTCCACATGTAAGGTCCTGACCCCCACAGGAGTCACATATCCGATGTCCTGCATATCACATACTTACATTACAATTCTTAACAGCAGCAAAATTACAGTTATGAAGTATCAACAAGACAATTTTATGATTGGATGTCACCACGACATGAGAAACTGTATTAAGGGGTCGCAGTGCTAGGAAGGTTGAGAACAACTGCTTTAAAGCAATACTCAAGCCTGAGGGTGATCATAGAAACGTTGCCTTAGCTACCCAGACCATGAACACAAGACAGGTGCTGGCATGCCGTGGACGTCGAAGTCTTCTTTAGAGAGTATAAAGGATGCTATAGGAGTCTAAAGCACCACAAGCGATCCTTACGGAGCAAAATGTATGTCAGAGGCTAGCTGCTTGATTCCGAGGGGAACGAGCTTCCTCATCTATGATGCGTTCTTCAAGAACCACAAAGAAGCACAACACAGGAACAGACATCTCAACCCTGCTACCAGGAGCCTGTGAGCTTTATCCTGCTCTCAAGAGGTGATTGTAGCAAAGTGAGAAGTGGCTGGGGAGATTGCTCAGGGGATAAAGACCCCATTGTGCAATCATGAAGACTGGAGTTTAGATCCCTAGGACATACAATTGGGCAAGTTTGGGCATCTATATTCATGTTCACATATATAAACCTGCATGCACACATCCTAGGAACCTGAACATGGTCTCTCTCTCTCTCTCTCTCTCTCTCTCTCACACACACACACACACACACACACACACACACAGAGAGAGGGAGGAGAGAGAGAGAGAGAGAGAGAGAGAGAGAGAGAGAGAGAGAGTAGAGAGAACTGTGGGAAGATACTTTAAGCTAAAATAAATAATGGGGTGCAGTGGTACACCCCAGCAGTCCCAGCTATTTGGGGACTGAAATGAGAGGCTCACCCGAGTCTAGAAGTTTGAGGACAGCTTAGGCCACTTCAGGAGACTTTGTCATGATTAGAAATCTGATCTGAATGAATTCTCCTCCTGGCCTGTTCACCTCAAGCCGCCACGGTCCCTTACAAGTTCTTAAAAACATTAAGACTGTGGAGGAATTTTGAGCAGTCCACAGTGTACGGAATTGGAGCCCCTGAACTTAATGGGCAGCCACAACCCAGCTAATATGTGAATGACACCAGACTGAAGGCATTTGAATAACTTTGAAGTGGCAGCCATTGTATTGGCACCTAATATATTATTTAAAATAACCTTTACCGTCAAGCCCGTGATTTCGGTGATGGTATTTCAGTATACAGAAAGGAAACCAGAGGCACAGGAAGGCTTACTTAATGCAAGATGGCTATCGAGTGACCCCACTGCCCTCCTAAGGCAGACTGAGCTCCACATTTTCACATCCTACAGTTGATTCTCTCCCCCAATGTCTCAGCCTGTTAAGACATAGACTTCTCTTCCTTATCTCCTTCCTCTTCTAGGTCCTGTGTTTTTGCTGTGCCTTACTTTGCTTCTCTGTCCACAGTTATGTGATTCTTTCCCTCTGCCTATCAGTGTGTTTGCCCTTGGCTGATTCCTGTAGTTCGATGGGCACTTGACAGTCATTACATCCATGGCAAGGGAAGGCCTGTGAGTTCCAATGCCCACATGTGTCACCTCCAGAGACCTGCAGTGCTGTCTGCCACTTGTGACTACTCCCTGCACCTTGACCACTCATGCAACTCTGCAAAGGAGCAGACATGACACTGTCACTATGTACTGAGTTATCTGATCTGGAATTTGTTACTAGATGATGTTTTGGTCACGTTATCCCTAAGAACCGTGAAACCCAAATCTCTCTAGGACTTTTGGACTGTGTTTACAGCAGCTGTAGTCAGAGTCTGTTATTATGCGGGAGCTAAGGAACTCTCTCTGTGGATTTGACCCTGACCTGAGCATATTTTCCCCTGATTGTCTTATTTCTTTCTCCTGGAAGCTTATGTAGTAGGAAAATCTGAGAACTTGGTGATTAAGGATACTAGCTGTACAGTTAATTTCAGTCAGGTTGATGAGATCCAGGATCATCTGGGAGATACAAATGCCCAGAGGATTATTTTTATTAGGTTAATTGAAATGGGAAGACTTGTCCACTGTATGTATTTCTGTGTCCTAGGCCTTGTTCCTTGACTAAACGAAAAAGATAGATAGATAGATAGATAGATAGATAGATAGATAGATAGATAGGAGGAGGAAGAGGAGGAGGAAGGGAAGGAGGGAGGGGAGGGAAGGAAGGAGGGAAGGAGGGAGGGAGGGAAGGAAGGAGGGAGGGAAGGAGGGAGGGAAGGAGGGAGGGAGGGAGGGAAGCAAGCAGGCAAGCAGGCAAGCAGGCAAGCAGGCAAGCAGGCAAGCAGGCAAGCAGGCAAGCAGGCAAGCAGGCAAGCAGGCAATCAGGCAAGCAGGCAAGCAGGCAAGCAGGCAAGCAGGCAAGCAGGCAAGCAGGCAGGCAGGCAGGCAGGCAGGCAGGCAGGCAGGCAGGCAGGCAAGGCAGGCAGGCAGGCAAACAAAGAACACAGATGCTCATCCCTCTCTGATTCCTGATTGTGGATACAATGGATACAATGGAGGCAGCGGCTTTAGGCTTCTGTCTCCTTGACTTTCCTATCGTGATGGACTGTATTCTTGAGCTATGCGCCAAAATAAACCCTTTCTTCCTTAAGCTGCTTTCATCAGGGTATTTTATGACAGACATGGGAAAAACATCCACAATATACAGTTTTTCTGAAGCCTCCCTAGCATCATCAGACCAGGGAGGATTTGAAAATGCTGCTTACTCACAAAAAGCAGAAGTTGTGAAGAACTGACTGATGGAGGAGCAGAGCTCATAGCGCTCTCTTGTCGTTTGGGTAGATGCGTCTAGAGAGCATCTCTGAACTATTGCTTTGTACAATGGCGCTACTGTCTTCCCCGGACACCCATGGAGTTGCCTTTCCTGAGACTCCTTGATGAAGGTTTCTGAACATATGTCAGAGTGATCACTGCATCGTCTGCCATTGTAAATAATAGACAGGATACAGTTGGGCAGCCCAGGACAGGGCGAGTATGACAGTGATAACAGAAGCTGAATTCTTCTTACTAGAAACTTCTTCTTGCTCTTTGAAGTGGTCAATTTTTATAGCAGGAAGGAAAACTAAAGAGTACTGACTATATAATACAGGTACATTAGTTTACCCAACTCACTGAGGACTTTAACCATTACACACTTAGAACCTTAAACCTAGCATGCTTGGGAGTATAACTCCTTGAGGTTTAAAAAAAATCTTTACATCTTCAATAAATCCCTCAAACCTTCCAGAAGAGGAAAAATTAAATCTAAAGAAAAATCATAGCTCTCCTTGGCTTTAATTGCAAACCTGTGTACTGTTTAGTGTAATTTTTATCATAGATATATAAAATAAATCTTACATAAAAATTCTCCAAAAACTATAAAAAAATCTTTAAAATGCATTTTTAAATTTATTTTATTTTATATGTATGGGTATTTTGCCCACATACATTTCTGGGCATCACTTGTATACCTGATGCCTAAAGAGGGTGTCAGGTCCCCTGGAGTTGGAGTTATGATGATTTTGAGGAGGGGAATCGAGCCCAGCTCCTCTGAAAGAGCAATCAGTGGCCTAACTTCCTACTCATCTCTCCACCATGGAGAAGATATCTTTAATGGTCATTGGATAACTTCAGTCATTCCCTTTCATGACCGCAGTATATTCTCTAATCCATGGCTTTATTGAGTTGCCGTTTTTATTCTTTTCATTTCTAAGCTTCCGTGTTTGTGGTAATATGATTCTTTTCCCCAACTTTTCTCCTGAAGATTTTCAGTCATTTCAAATTATTAAAGAAGGGTCACCACGAACAGTCTTGTATCTGTCATCATGACACTTGATTGTACCATTGATCCACTAATATATTTAAATGTATGAAAAATAATTTGCAGATGCAGTAATAGAAATTGTGATGTGTGTATCTGTGTGTGTGTGTTCACGGTATGTGTATATGTTTATGTGTTGATATACTCATCTGTACACAATCCTTAAAACAACCTGAATGTAGAGGGACATGACTTTAATCTCAGCATTGGAGGGTGGGAAACAGTAAGATCCCTGGGACTTCCTGGCCATCCCAGCCTAGCCTGATCAGTGAATCCTAGGCTTATAAGGACCCTGTCTCAGAACACAAAGTGAACAACTTCTAAAGAATGACACAAAGATTTTCCTCTGGCCTCCAGGCACTGTAGGGGAATCTAGGCAAGCTCATCTGTGACAGACTTCTCAGCTACAGTGAGGGCATCCTTGTGGGGGTCTCTCAACTTCTGGTGATTCCATACATGCCCTTACCACCTCTGATTGTCTTGTTACTGTGCTTAAACCAAGGGTGAATCCCATAGACGCCAGGCAGACATTCCCCATTTGCTTCAACTCCCAGCTTTCCCTGGCCTCTTTGTATTGAGAAATCTTTATAAGTTCTGAGGAGGAGACCATAGCTTCCTCTCTTCCGTTAGTCTCAGGCCTCACAGATCTGTCAGGTCAGTACTGGGTTGGGAAGTTAAATGAAACAGAGTGGACAGGAAACTCTCTCTCTTGTGGCAGCTGTCACCAGGGTTACAATTTTCTTTCTCAGAATTGGCTTAGAGGGAAGCCCTTAGTCATTTTCCCTAGCTATTTGGCCCTAAGGTTGGTTTCCAAGCGTTCTTAGAGATCCAGTTGGTCTACTTAAACATCTTTAACAGCTATGTTCCTTCACCCTTCCTCCCTGTCCACCCCTCTTTTCCTCGTATGATTCAGAAATCCATGGTTCAAATACTATCTTACTTTGTAATGGATATGTGTGCAGAGATATGGAGATTCCCACAGGCAGTTTAAGCAGGCATCTAAATGCTTTCCAAACATATAAAAGTGTTGCTATATTCATAATCAAGTGTTAATTTTGAAGGCATAAAAATTTTACAATTATCATAATTGCTTGGGGTTTTTATTAATTATAACATCCAGTATTGTTGAGAATGCTGGAGAGGGATGCTCTAAGGTCTAACAGCTGACAGCGGAAAGAGGAACTAAGGAATGTTAACTTATGTATAGGGAGGGGTTGGAGCCTCACAATACTATCTTTAATGGTGGACATATGAAAACAGTTTCCACTGACAACAAGAGGGCCATGGTGAATTCTGTTCCTATAACTCAGGAGCATTCAGCTGGTTACAATGAGATTTGCAAACCATTTTTAATGACACCAATGGTGGAATGATGCTATTTAAAGAAACATATGTGGGGCGTGGAGAAGATCAGTCAGGGAAGTGCTTGAGGATCTGAGTTCCACCCCTTGAAGGCATGGGAAAAGCTGGGTGTGTGGTGGTGCGTGCCCAAAACCCCTGTGTTGGGAAGAAGTAGGCAAGAGAGTCCATGAGCTTCTGCCTCGCTAGTCCATTGCAATCAGTGAGCTCTGAGTTCTGTCAGAAACGCTGTCTTCAAAGCTAAGGTGGGGAATGATACAGGAGGACACCTGAGGTCAGCCTATGGTCTCTGCATGGCTGCGTAGACCCATACACACATGTGCAAATGTGTGTACCAATGTGCATACACACATGTACACATGCACATGCTATGTAAACACACATGTACAAACAACAGTAAGGAGGGAGATACTCAACTCTTGGAGTGATATAATTTCATTTCAGTTAA
Organism: Rattus rattus; assembly: GCF_011064425.1. Lineage (NCBI taxonomy): Eukaryota > Metazoa > Chordata > Mammalia > Rodentia > Muridae > Rattus > Rattus rattus. The sequence continues at coordinate 96,056,336 of NC_046161.1, forward strand.
AATTGTGAAAAGTGTACACAGAATTACCAGAAAAAAATGTATGCACCATTTCCTCTGAGTTATGAAGAAACAGGGGTCTCTAATTTTCGTTTTTCTCATTCATACATTGCAAATTGCCTTAATAATCAAGATAGATCACACTTTTTAAGACTGTGGCGATCGCTTTTTGTCCTCACAACATGTACTAACCACTTATCCTTTGCAGGAACCAGCTGTTTTTCTCAGTCCATTTGATTCCTTTTGTCCTCTCTTGAAATAGTGTCACAGCAAGTCCCCAAGGCAGACCTGTAATACACATGATCCTGGGCTAGCTCTTAACATATGCTGTACCTACCCAAACAGATCCAGGCTACATGGGCTTGGAACTCACAGTGTTGTGACACTGTAACATCTGATCAGCCACAGCTTTGGACTCAACTACCTCCCGTGCCCCCTCCACACATCCATATTCTGTGCTCTTCCCCAACACCCACACTCTCTTCCCAGCTCTGCCCCTAGGCCTGAGATAATCAGGTTTTCTCTCTAATAAGCAGAGCCAGCAGTGCATTCAGTTTTGCTCTATCACATATGCCTGAAGCTGTAGGAAGATACATTATTGAAAACATGGGTTTCTGGAACTGGTTATACCAATTATGACTAGATTTATTGAAATGAAGGGGGCTTGCTTCGTTTCTGGAGGAGTGACAAGGAGACAGAGCAGGGGGGCCACGGCTGTGGGGGTATGGATTAAATTCAGACGAAGCTGACACCGAGTGACCAGTTTGTGGTGAGCAAAGCTAAACACAGGTGGACAGCTGGACTCTGGGCACAGCCACAGAGGGCGGGACGGAAGCCTTGTGATTCCCGCATCCAGAAGAGGACTGGCAGGAAGGCATGAGTGCAGAACCAGGCACACAAGCACTGTGCCTAGTAGTAGGGTCATTAGAACGGTCAGGTAGAGCCTGTGTGCAATGCGTCAGGTGTGAGAGCACACCCTCTCCTATCTGCTCTGGTGTGTTCCATGACACTTTGTCACTTAAAGATGTGGACCTGGGGTGGGCTGTGATTCAGTCAGTGAGGCACTTGGTTATTGCTCTAGAAAGAAACATAGTCTCTGAGAGCTGGGGAAGACAGCATAGTTGGTGGAGCCCTTCCCTTGAAAACATAAGGAACTGAGTTTGGGGGCTGGAGGGATGGCTTGGAGGTCAGAGCGCTGGCTCCTCTTATAGATAACCTGGGCTTGGTTCCCAGCATCCATACTGGAGCTGACAACTGTCTAACTCCAGTTTCAGAGGATCTGACACTGTCTTCTTTCCTCTATGGACACCAGACATACACATGGTACACAGAGAATCATGAGGGCAAAGCACATATAAATGAGTAGAAAAATTTAAAAATAATAAATAAATAAATATTTTTCAAGAACTGCGTTTGATGTCCAGAACCCACATTTTAAAAGTCGTGGCATGAGGCATACGCTTGTAATTCCAGTTCTTGTGAGGGATTCCTGGTTCTCACCGGCCAGCCAGCCTAGCCTTAGAAAATTCCAGACTAATGAGAGACTGCTTCAGAAAAAGAAAGTTGGATAATGCCTGGGAAGCAAAACCACACACATGTGTTCTTCCCATCTTACATGTAGCAACACACACACACACACACACACACACACACACACACACACACACACACACCACATAAGCCTCTGACTGGGCTTGTAGGAACTCAGCCACCATCCTGTGAGGATACCCTGTGGCCAACAGACTAATAGACAGGTCATGCATTGGTTCAGTTTGAAGGAAAAAAAAAAGCCCAGCCTTCCACCCGAATCCATTCACTGGGATAAAAGATACCTAGCTCCCCAAACTGAACATACATCTCTTTACTATGTGGATATTACGCATGAAGTGGCTGGTTTATTCTGTCTGTGCATTCTTCCATAAGTACCTCTAATAAGCGACTCCTTATAGGGATCATGACCTTCTCCATCCCAAGCAAGGCCAATCCCTAAGCATCTCTCTGCCCCTCTCCTGAGCTGTCTTCCTAGTAACACATGAAGAACGAGTGTGCAGGGGAGTCAGCCGTGCTTGGGGATCTGGAACAAAGCAAAAGGCTTTATAGATGGACTTTCTGACAGCGGCGTGTGGTGATAAAGGGGGGAAGAAGGATGCACGTAGTTACTCATGTAGGGCATCTGCTGTCTACTCCGTTGGGAGAGCTTTTTCAAAGTCTAGGCACGAACAGGATGAACAAAGCAACCCATTCCAGAAAGTCTGGGCAAACTAATATCTCTGAGATCCTGGTATCACACTAGATATTCTTAAAGAGGTATAGCCTACCAAGTACCAGGGATTTCTCTATCTGGTTAAAATCTCTCCATGAGCCAAGTGTATAACTGTTACCATTCTACGTATAAGAAGCAGGTTAATTATCTTCCCCTAACCCCCCCGCCATTACTGTTTATAGAAACTGGAGTTGAAGCAGTTTGGGCTAGGTATGGTGCTATGTGTTTGTGAAAATCTCACAGTCAGCCTGGGGTACATAGTGAGCTCTGGGCCAGCCTACGATACACAGAGAGACTGTGTATCATGAAACAAACCCAGGACAGAGTCAGAGCAGTTTGACTGCAGCTTCCGTGCTATGAGCTAAATGCCATCAGATTTATGTTCCTAATTAAACTCCAGTTTTATTAATTAGCATTATATGTATTATGATATGATGCATTCCACGAAGAGATCTTTGCCTAAGTGTATCACTGAAATGTAGACCCAACTACATTCACCCCAACTCCCCCTTCCTCCCATGATTCCAATCCATTTCCCTAGGTAGTCTTGATTTTCACACCCTATGTCCATATACTGTTTACGTGTCTATAACATCTAGGACCCACCGATGGGAGAAAACGCAGTACTTATTTGTCGTCTCAAGCCTGAATTATTTTGGTTACTGTGATGGTCCCAGGTGTACCGAGTCCCTGTGAACAACATAATTTTGGTCTTCACTATGGCTGAAAGAATACAATGCTATTATATATGTGTGTCACGTTTCCATAGTGACTGAAGCAGCTTAGATACCCATCAGTGCCATGTAACGGTTTCTTTACCCTGCATCGTTGCCACCATTTGTTGTTTGTCTCCTCACTGATCGCCGTTCTGGCTGAGGTAGCCAAGTAATTATTTAAAACTAAGAATGAAGCACGCAAACTCATTTCAGTAACAAAATGAAGCAGAGGCAAGAAAAGTCCATGACTTAACGGTGACTAAGTTTTTAACCACATGGCAAAGCTTCTGAACAGCCTGGAATTTAATGTCCTGAGGGGAGCCGAAGCAAAGCCAGCGTCCAGTCCGTGTTGTGTTCAATGCTATGGGTTAACTTAACAGCATTCACAGAGCCTCTGGAGCCAGGAAGATTGCAGGCCAACAGTTTTAGTTCTGGTTAAGTTATTATGTCACTGATTATCCATGCGCTTTCAATAAGTGTCAATCAGTCAACCTTTCTGTATTCCTGTTTTGTTAAAGGCAGTACATAGAATTAGCAAAAAAACAAAACAAAACAAAACAAAACAAAAAGAACCCAAAAAACAAAAAACAAAACAAAACAAAAAAGAAAAGAAAAGAAAAATAAACAAAAAACAAAACAAAAAAATCCCATATGCTTAGATACTTTCTGACTGACTTGGACCACGTTCCACTTCTGTGCCCCTGGACTGTTGCAAAATGTCAAAGGTATCCCACGTTTCTGTAGCCAAATGTGAGTCGATTAGTGGGATCGTGTATCAGAACACTGTGCTGTAATTAAAGGGGCGAGCTGTGTAAACTTTGGAAGGCAGAGTTTTACAGCATACACCAGATACTCTGGTGTTAGGTGGAAGCAGGTTTGAGTCAAAGGTCCACTGCCTAGCTGTGACCTTGAGTGAGGAGTTTTGTATTTGAGGCTTTCTTTTTCTCGCTGTGGAATGCTAACAGTATCTCCAGGGGTTGTTGCGAAGGTTAAGCAGGATGATATGTCTAGATGGTTGGGCGCGTGATACCTGTCATAGGGGAGATATTTATTGTGAGTCCTAGGGTTACAATGGCACTAGAGTCCTATACAATGAGAAGTCAGCAGTTTAAATCAATGTAATGTGGCTTTTCAGTGACCCCTATGCCCAGTGAATATACGAAAATAGAATTGAAGCTCTGAGTCCATTTTCTGGTTGTAGGTATTTCCCCCAATCATTTTATTTCCCCTGGTGTCTGAATGTAAAGGAAAGTGATTACCTCACTGAAGGTGCAGCAAACCGGCAGCAGCAAACAAGATAAAACTCATAGCCACAGAGACGGATTGTTCAAGAGGGTGGTTTTGGAACACACGGGCTGCCTATTGCTGGAAAACTCTGGAAGAGACACAAAGTTGAAATGATGAAAGAGATGTAAAATGATTGTGTATTATGTGGGTCGGTTTTTCATTACTGTTGTAAAATACCAGGGAAAATCAACTTATACCAGAAGCAGGGTTGGTTTGTCTATAGTTCTAGTCTATATAGTTTTAGACATTTCAGTTACTTAACCCTGTTTCTTTGGGCCCTAGGATGAGGTAGGACACCATGCCAAGATTGTGTAGTGGAATAGGCTACTCACTTCATAACATTCAGAAGGAGAGAAAGGGAGGGGCCTGGAGACTTGTGTCCTGCAGTTTCCATTACAAACATAATCCTCATGACTCAGGATCTCATGACAGGGCCCAAACAAGGACTACGTACATAGGCCTACTGTGGGATGTTCAAGATCAAGACTATGGTACTCAGAAGAATATTAATAGGAGAAAAATGATTATGCTTGCCATGGTATATTTTGACCATTCTCTTCAGTTTGAAATCAATCCATGAGAATGAACTCGGCTTCAACTCCATGCCAAGGGACTTTGATGTGGAAAGAGCCAAGGGAACACAGTTCCTAAAGAGTTCACACCCCTGGACTAATGCACTGCAGTCAAACACCATGTTCTCCCCTGATAGCCCTGAGTGTTCTTCACTACATGTATCCGTGACGAGTCTCCATTAACCACCTATAACAAGGGGATAACAGAAAATACCAAGAGCTGCTGGGAATATTTCGTGAGGTGATACCCAATAAAACTTTCTGGGCCAGGGGAGATCGCTTAGTGGATAAGAACATTTGCTGTCAAGTCTGGTGACCCGAGTTTGAACCATGGGACACATCTTGAGGAAGGAGAGAACCAACTCTAGCAAGTTACCTCTGACTTGTACACACACGCGCGCGCACACACACTCACACACACACACACACACATGCATGCACACACAGCAGTGATAGATATACTTTACATTTAAAAAAATCTTTTTGACATAGATTAAAAAAATAATATATCGACAAATCGTAGTAATTGTCTGATCGCAAGGAGCTTTGATGGTAACCCACGAGAACACAGCACACGGGAAACATTCAGAGATTCTTGTATTTGATTGTGGAGAAAGGAGTTGCTTTTCTGTTGATTCTCCAGCACTGGGAATTGAACCTAGAGTTTTGCATACACTAGGCACATACTCTACCTCAGAGCTATGCTCTTGGCCTTTTTAAACTGTGTGTTTTTCATAGAGTGTCTTATGTGGGCCATGCTGGCCTTGGACCTAATTCTTTTTAAGCCAACATCTCTATCCAAGGGACATTACTGAGTGCATGTTGAGGCCCTATTCTAGACTGGTTAGGCATAGGGAACATTGCTCTTTTTAAAGCTTCCTAGAAAAGTGTCCTCAGTTTCTTCCAACAATACAAACAGAAACAGCGAACAGAGGTCCTTTGACCTGGGGATAAGAAGGCAAAGACCGAAGTGTGCCAACTGTTTGTTTGTTTGTTTGTTTGCTTGTTGATTTGTTTTGTTGGTATGTCTTATGACTCCAACAGTACTTCTAAAATGGCGTCTTGGTCTTCTGAGTTTACACACAAGGAAACTTAGGTTCAGGCAGATGAGTATTGGAGTTAATGCTGAATTCAAAACCACAGGCTAGCCTGCGGAACACCAAGTGGGGAAACCACTCCTGTTCCCTGTGGGCATAGCTTCGGCTTTTAAAAGTGTATCTAAAATCTGTTGAATTGATTAATAAATAAGCATACTTTTGCTGTAAACATTCCTTTTTTTTTTTTTTTCTGCACGCACCGTATCATTCTGCCCTCTGTTTGAGCAGCGTACCCTGCGGTGTGTAAATAAGAGATGATGAGTCTGGAATGTGCGTGTGGGTGGAATGGATTTGATAAAACAGAAGCATGCATAATTCAAGTATGAAGCCCCGTCCCACTCCATTTTTGCATAAATAATTTGCAGGCTCTCTGGATCTCTGCCAACAGCGCCCCCACCTCCTTCCACCTCTGCCTTCCAGAAATCTCTTGGAATTATGTCAGGCGTGGCGTAACACACCGAAGGTGCAGTAGACAAAGTGACTGTTTTCATTGAGCATTCGAAAATATGCTTTAAGAATATGGTTGGGTTTTCGCTTATTTTCGCCTGCATGAAAGTGGAGATGCAGAGAGAGAAAGGTAGGCTAGTGTGCTGTTGTGCGTTGCTGGCAGAAGTAAAGTTGGTTCCAACCCATTTGAATATCTGTGTAAGACTTGAACCGTGGACTTGGTGAATTCTTTGTTGCTTAATTTTCTCCTTGGATAAATGCTGTTCTTGTCTGTGGTTCTTCCCACTATGAGATCTTTGCCGATGGATGTCTATTAGGGTTCAGTGTTTCTTTTTACGTATAAGTAGCTTAAATGTTTGGTGACAACTCCCATGTCAAAAATGGGACTTGCTTTTTCTGCATAGGACTTTAACATCCTTCCATGCTGTATTTGTACTCAGTGGTTGGTGACAAAGACCCTCATTTGGTCACTGGAGGTGGCTTTGTCATTTCCAGTCTGCTACAGCTTCATGCATATTGGCACAATCGTCCTGGTACACGTGGTCAGTTGAGAGTTTAAATGAGGTCAGTTTAAAATGCAGTCACCTTACCCTTGTGGTCTTCTCCCTTCAAGGAGGCTCCTTCCCCTCCCCTCTTTCTAGTCTGGCATACAACTGCATGACATTGGACGGCTTCCTTATTGGTGTATCCTCCAGATCCCTGTTGGTCACCTCCGAGTGGATGTCTGTCCCCGATACTAAGCTCCTTTTAAATGGAGGCTCCTGGCTAGTGGCAGAGTGTGAAGACCTGTTGTCACCCCTGTTCCCTGCCTTGTGCCCCTTCGTTCCAAGCACAGGTTTCCTTTCTCTTATTGGCGTGTTGGAAACCTCGGACAAACCAGCCACTGACTATTAACTGAGAGTGCTTCCATAAGCCATTTGAAGTTGCCCTTCTACTATTTAGGCTCTCCAGTCATAGGTGAATTGGCCCAGCTGTTCTAGAAAAGTCAGGAGAGCAAGCCCATTGAGAGTTTCTATCCCATCACTGCTAAAAGGAGATTGGGGTCTAGCCTCAGCTCATGTCCCACACCCTGATGCAGGTGTTAGTAACCCAGGCAGATCTTTTAATTGCTTCCAACATGACTGAAAGCCACCTTCCATTTCATGTTATATAGTACCTCCTGTGTAGGGGCTGCCCCAAGAGGCTGTCTGCTGACTACCTCCATCTGCTTGAGGCAGTGAGCATTAAGGAAGCTCTGGGCATCCCATCTCTGTCTGTGACAATGGTAGGTGACTTCTCTGCTTGCTTCCTCATGTGACTTCAACTCACTTTCAATATTCTGGATCCATGTCTAAATGACGCATCCCCCCCCCCCTATTTAGGAATTGCTCGCTTTGTGGCAGCAAGAGGAGAAAACAGTACTGTCCCCATGGGAAACCGATTCTCTGTGGTTTTCTGTCCGGCCAGAGGTTGAGGGTGAAACACAGAAACTCAATGGGAATAATTTCACTCCTTCCTGTCGCTGGTAGCTCAGTAATTTCTCCCTAGGCATTGACCTCTGGGCTGTAGTTTTTTCGGAGATTGAAAGGGGTATCGGTGTTTCTCCTCAGGTGCTGGGTTAGGGAAGAATTGTGTTAAGGAGAAATGTGTGGGTGAGCCCAGTTAGGAACTAAAAAGGCTAACAAAAGCAACTCCACCCCTGGAGAAGGTTCCCTAAAGGGGTAACATAACAGATAGCCCCACAGCCAGATGCATGGCCCAACGTAAGGCCGATGGCATTGTGGCAGATGTCTAGGTGTATCATCGTTGCTCAAGGCAGCTCCAAGCTTGTTTTCTACTGAGTTTAGTTTACAAAAAAAAAAAAAAAAGCCAGAACTGTTTTTCTGGAAGCCTGCTATGCGACTGGGGTGATATAAAAAAGCTAGTGAGTAAATATCTGGAAAGACTTCCATAATGCTGGCCAATGACTGAAGGGGATGTCTGAAGGTGTTCATGAGCCCTGCCACTCGAAGTCCACAGTGGCAGCAACAATGCCAGTGTTTGTCCTGCTGCTTTGACAGGCCTGATTAGAAATGTAGAGTTCAGCAGCTTGACACACCCCGAACTCTGCTAAGCAGAAATTTAAATCAAACTGTAGAATTCAAATCCTGTTGATAAATATTTTGGCTGGCTATTTCCGGCTTGAGGCCAGCATTTAGCCAATGTGTTTGTCAACCGAGCTGTGATTTGTTCTTTTGCATCCCAATTCCGTGTTACCCTTTGACTGCTGATGGGGCTCATCATAGAGGAAAGTGAAACAAAAACTGACAACGATTCAGACGACTAATGGGAAGAGATTGGAAAGCGATTGAGAGAATTATAGAGGCAAAAACTCAGCACAACGAGCAGGGGCAGCACTCAGGCTGGTAGTAAGAACACTTCATGAAAAGTTGACACCTCCCTCCCAGATGTGAAGTTCCCCTCACAGGTCCAGCTCTTCATGGCACTCCCCAGTTCTCCCTCATGCCAAGGGAATTTATGCATGCACGCGGTGGTTTCTTCCTGACTAGAGTGAAGGGATCTGTGGTTGGTCTGTCTTATCTCCTTATGTTTCACTTTACAGTGTCTCACATGTGCTGGGTGCCTGCGCTGTACAATCAGAGTTAGGAAGGAACCTGGACAGAACATGACCTCAGCCTCTCACAGGTGACAGAATAGAGATCACGAGTAGAAGTGACCCAGAGACCACAGGCCAGGGCTCCAAGGTCTAAGCAAGTCCTTTGCCGATTACCATGTTGTCATCATAACAGCGGTGTATAGCAGAGAATCAATGTAGGGCTGGTGAGAGGGCTCGCTGCGTAAGGATATCTGTTGTTGGTGCCGTAAGACCTGAGTTAAATCCAGCGGACACACATGAAGGAAACAAAAGACAGATTTCTGCAAATTAGTCTCTGACCTTCCCACTTCACACTCATTTGTGGAGGGCATGCCCCATCCCACAAATAAATAAATGTTTAAAAAAAATCAAACTTCTACCATATTTCTGTCACCCAAAATAACCAATGTCAATATTGTATTAAATGTGTGTGTGTGTATTAGACTTGTTAATATACAAGTACAAAAATTATATATATGTATATATTATATAAGTAAAATGCATGCATACATTTGTTGTTTTAACTAAACATATATTAAATAACAAACTTAAAGAAAAAAGCATATGTAGTACATATGTCTTATGCCCTACTTTTAAAGATTCATTTTGCATTGCACTATAAGTATCTCCTGTGTTATATTTTCTCCACCAATATGATCTTCAAAAATTAAAAAGTCTACTGCCTGAGGTCAAGACTCTAGTACAGTTGTGAGGCTGCTCGCCTACCATGAACAATTTCCTGGGGTTTGTCCCGGAAGCACATCAGCCAGGCACAGCAGTACATGCCTATGCTTAGAAGACGAAGGCAGGAAGATCAGAACTTCAAATTTATGCTTCTCTTTACTGCATAGCAAGTTCAAGTCTAGCCTGGGCTCTATGAGGCGCTCTCTCCTTCTCTCTCTCTCCCTCTCTCTCTCCTTCTCTCTCCCCTTCTCTCTCTCTCTCTCTCTCCCCCTCTCTCTCCTCTTCTCTCTCTCCCTCTCTCTCTCTCCCTCCCTCTCTCTCTCTCTCTCTCTCTCTCTCTCTCTCTCTCTCTCTCTCTCTCTCTCTCTCTCTCTCTCTCTCCCTCTCTCTCTCTCTCTCTCTCTCTCTCTCTCTCTCTCTCTCTCTCTCTCTCTCTCTCTCTCCTTCTCTCTCCCCCTCTCTCTCTCTCTCTCTCTCTCTCTCTCTCTCTCTCTCTCTCTCTCTCACACACACACACACACACACACACACACATCGGCTCATTGTTTGCATTTATAATTTCTTGGCTCATTTCTATAGTGTAGATTTGGTAAGTACTTGAATACTTGCCATTATAATGTAATTATTTTATTATTTTCCTCAATAATTTTTCCCTTCCAAAGGCACAGTGTAGGGCACATGTTCATGTCAATCTTATCAGCACCTCCTGCTTCTGCACAGAAGTGATTTCTGAGACCAAGTCATGATGTCTCGTAAGAAAAATTAGAGATCGTTTTCTCTAATTCTCCCACAGCATCCTTCCATCTCTACCATCACTTGGCATTTCAAAATGCCAAGCTGTATTCCAATGTCTTTATTTTAAACTATGTCCATTCTTACCACAGAAAACAGATTGAATGAATAAACTTTCAGATCAGAATTATTCCTGTCATGTTTGAATTTACCGAGTTCACAAGTATGCATATGCAAATATTTACCTGTGTATGCATATGTACGAATATACACATAACCTTAGAATTCGCATTTGCGTATGGGTCTCTGTGTCCATGTGTCTGTGGATGAGCTTGCACATGCATGCCGTGACATGGACCCTGAGGTTAACTTCAGTCGTCATGCCCCCGGAAGCACCAGCCACTTGGTAATTTGAGCGAGGGCCATTCGTTTAACCTGGTGTTTGCTCTCTGTTTAGGATAGAACGCCTTGCCAGGGATCCCCAGGGATTCTCTTATTCCAGATTGCTCAGCACTGGGATTACAAAAACATCACCACTTAGTGTTTTATATGTGGGCTCTGGGAACCAGACTCAGGTTGTCATGTTTGTGAGGCGGGTACCTCAGAATCCCGATGCTGAGAATTTCCAGAAGTTACTGAAGAACTCTCACCACAATGCCATGTCATTACTCATTACTTGAGTTTGTTTTGTTTTGGTTCTGTGAGGCTCTTACAATGTTCTTTTGTCCTGGCTTCGAGCCTGAGCCTGGAGTCTCTGAGTCATTTCTCCACCCCAGTGATACTTTCCTTGTGACATAATTTTCTTCTAATGTCTTCAAGAAACAACTTAAAACATAAATCAGAATGATTCCTGTAAATTTAACCTAGGGATTTTAAATTTTATTCGTGTGGGGGGCATAGGCAGTACAGAGTGTGCCTGTGAAGGTCGTAGGACAGTCTGTGGGGGTCTCTTCTACCCAATGGGTCCCAGGATTGAGGTCATTATCCAACTTGACACCACGTGACTTTACCTACTGAGATATCCCATCAGCTTTTAGTTTGCACTTTTAAATGTTATCTTCACTTGGCACCTAATTTTCAAACTTGGTAAGAGTTCTTTTTATTACATTTGTAATTTTTTGTTGTGGTTTAGAGGGGGATAAAGGTTAGAGGACAACTCATGAGAGTCATTTCCTCCTTCTTGTAGATTCAAGAGATCAAACTCAGGTTATCATGCTAAGTGGCAAGCACCACTTTGTTGGGCTTTCAGGAATTATTCTATTTCTTCTTAAATATATTTTTCTTAATTCTTTCAGAATGTCATACGATATGATTGATCATATTCATCCCAAACTCCTCCTCCTGTTTCCTCTCTTACTTCCTTACCCACCTGACCTTGAGTTTTCTTTTTTTCCTCCCCATCGATACCAGTTTATGTTATTCAATTACTCTTGGGTGAAACCTTCCTTGGAATGTGGTCAACTTATCAGGGGTCACATCAATAAAGAAAATTGATGGCAGTGGGCATATCTTGTCAGCCCCTCATTATCGTACCACAGCTGGGTAATATTGACTCCTAGACACCACACACTAGCAAACGGAAACCACAGCACCAAGAATGAGTTACCTCTTCTTGAGTTGTTGGCTAATGGGCTCCTGTAGACTGCCCCCACCCCCAGGGTTACAGGCTATTGCCAATACTTTTGTTTACCTTCTGGAAATTGATGGGAAATCCTATTTTTGAAGACACCACAGATTTACGTCACAGAACAGAGAGAAATAAGGTTGGTCCTCACTTGGAGATATTATCCCTTCAGGATAGCTTTCATAGTGCACAAATTCTTTTTTAAACACAATTTTGTGTCACCTTCAGAAACAACTTTGTTAACCACTTTATGTGCATTGTTTAGTTCTTATTGGTCCTTGTGGGAGTGGCTTTTTTCTTCTGTACTAAATTAATTTTGCTTGTTCTAATAATAGTATTATTTCTAAGTCCCGACTCACAGAAATGCATATGAATGTTTCTTTTCCTGTGTGTAATGTAATTAAGTCCTTAATGCAATCTTGTCATTTATGGTTTTTCTAATATAGGTTACAGTGAAAAGGTTCATTTGTCTAGAGAGAGGCAACATGAATATCTGATAACTTTGTTAAATTTCTTACTAAAATAAACCTTAAGGTCTATACAGTAAAATTTTTTATCTTTAAAATATTTATATTGAAATAATTTCAGACTAATGTGGAACTTGTGGTACAGAAACTAGAAATTGCATATCCATAGGAATTAAAAAGATCTGAAGCCTGGGCCCAGAATAGGAATGGGGTAGGGTACTTGATAATGAGCAGAGGTTTCTTCTGGCAGAAGTACAAGCATTCAAAATAGTGGGGATGATTTTATTATCTTTGCAAATGTGCTAAAAAGCCATCCATAGTGCGCTTAGAACGAATGAATTTTCTTATGCGTCTTTATTACTTCATTATAGCATGTGTAAAAAACCTGAGTTTGACTCACAGCACTGAGAGAGAAGAAGGACTTAAAAATGTGACTCAGAGAATCCCTGTGTAAAATTCCCTCTTTTCTCCGCCACGCACACCTTTTTTCCTCATTGATGTTCTTGAATATTTTACATGGTTTTTCAAGCTATGACTTCTGACAGTAATAAACATTTGTGGTTTTTTCCTTCTGACTTTTATTTCTTTGTTTTTAAAAAATTTATATGTGAGCGTTTGTTCCAACATATATTTTCTCTTGAACACATTTCCCCAATTCACCCCCTTCTCCCTTCTCTCCTCTCCCCTCCTCCTGACAATCTCTTTAGCCTCCACTGAATTCTTTAAGCCTTCACTAATTCCACAGACTAGTGGGTTTCATTGTGATATTTTCATACACGAATAGTGCCTTCTTCTCCCAAGATGATATCATATGCAAATAACTTTAATGCAGTTATCAAGGCTGAAATTTGACGTTCTACAAACCTTGGAGCCACAGCATTTGGATTTCACTGAATTGTCCATGTACGTTCTTCCTTGTCTCTAAGTTTCCTTTGTTCTTTGTTTCTTTGTTTGTTTGTTTGTTTTATTGGTGTATGTGTGTAAGAGAGATGCAGTATATAGTTTTATGAACTTTATTACCCTAATAAACCTGCACAGCCACCACCTCAACCAGGAGAGCTTTTCTGTCACTAACCACTCTAAAATAAAGTACCCCTCCTATCTGCTGTGTCAACATCCATGACTCTGGCAGCCAACAACCTGTTCTCCATCATTATGGTGTGGTCATTTGCTAATTATAGAGAGAATGAAGTGAAATTTCTATGTAAGCAGTTGAGTTAGACTTCCCAGCCCCAACTCCAGAATAATGTTCTTCTCTTAAGAGTCATTCAAGGTATTGTTTATCACTTGTTTATAATTTTATTGCCATGTACTAATTTATGGTTTAGATGTCTAACAATGTCTCCACCATGTATGGAGTTTTTTTTTATTAAGTTTGTGTTTAGAGCTATGAGCATTTACTTATATTGAATTTTGTTTGTATGCTAAGTTTCAATTTCTCTAGCATAGATGTTTTGGTTTCTAAGAAGCTGCCCATAGGAAGACTTGCAGTCTCAACTAACCTGGACCCCTGAGATCTCTCAGATACTGAGCCACCAACCAGACCAGGCAACATACATGAGCCAGTCCCCCCCCAGGACACATATACAGCAGAGGGCGACCTGGTCTGGCCTCAGTGGGAAAAGGCATGCCTGACTCTTGAGAGACTTGAGGTCCCAGGGAGTGAGGATGCCTGGTGAGTGGAAAGGGGGAAGACATATCCTTGAAGACAGAGGGGATGAGGAATGAAATGAGAACTGTGGGAGGGCGAACTGGGAGGGAAGCAATGACTGGCTTGTATGAAAAATAAAGGTAATAAAAAAGGAGTAGTAGAGGAAAAGGAGAAGGAGGGGGAAGAAGAAGAAGGAGAAGGAGGAGGAAGAAGAGGAGGAAGAGGAAGGAAGAGGAAGGAGAGGAAGGAGAGGAAGGAGAGGAAAAAGAGGAAGAAGCTATCACTTTGTTTTCCAAAATGGCCGTGCCAGTTTTCAAACCCATCAGCAGCAGTGCGTGCCTTGTGTATACTGAGTGATTTACCCCTCTCCCCGACTTCACACTCATTTATTTTTAGCAATTAAATCTAGTTCGTATTTTAGAGTAAACCTCGCTTAGTTGAGGTATATCATTCTAATTATGTATTTATCAATATTTTTTTGTTGCTTCATATCTGTGATCATAAAGTATTTGGCTCAAGTGTTGTTTGATTTTCAAAGCCCTTAAAGTGCTCTTCTGGTATGCCCAACATGAATACCTCCCACCTCACACTGGGCGATATTTTCATACTGTACTCCATCTCTCACAGCTCTCTCTGTGTTGGTTGTGCTCAGTTTCTAGCATGGTCTACTTCAGGGTGAGCCTAGGACTTCATATGCCAATCACAGGGAGCCTTCTTCCTGCTCCTTCTTTTCAGTGGTTCTCTTCCCACTCTCCGGATAGAGGACAGGGAAGTAGAGAGATGCTGTCCGTGTTGACATTGGTTTAATGAACAGCTAACAAGCCACATACTGTGCCACATCACTGAATCTGCATAAAGTCAGCCAGTGGAGGCATCCGGTAGTCCTTTCCCTCTGTCACCTGCCCCAGCAGACGGGAATGAGTTAATAGCATTCCTTTGCATGGACTCCATGGAGGAGAAACCCATTGAAGAGATAGAAAGTAAGGGCACAGCCTCATATGCCACAGCTCTGTGGGTGGCAGTTGAGAGGGATATCACTTCTTATGGGTGGGAATGGGGTTTGAAAGATGAGAAGGGTCCCTCCTGCACAGCCTCCCTGTATTTGTCCTCTGTAGGCAGAACTCATTCTTCTGGTGACATTTTTCTTAACTCTATCTATAGCGGGCACTTAGAAACTGTTTTCTCTAAACTTCTTTGACTCCTTATTTGGCCCCAAGAGCTCCCTAAAGAAGAATAAAGAAAACCTGACACCTCCGCCTTCACTCTGTATCCATCTCTGTTACTTTGAGTCAGTCTTGTGATGCACTCCGCATAGCGATTGCTCAAGGGATGCCCGCCGAAGAACTCTGGTACTTAACCTCTCCATCTTCCTGCATGGTACAAGACACAGACCGCAGCTGAGGCCTCTTATTGTTCCCTTTTACAATGTCTTATCAGAGCTCTTCCCCCAAGTCATTTTGGACTATAGGAGCAATAGAACTTTGCAGAAATAAGGGCCCATTATAAGATCATCATTTCAAAGGAACAGGCTGGTTATGAAACTGATGACAGTGGTAATTTTGGAACCACCCTGGAAACCATACCTGAGATCCTGCTCAACCAGCCTACCTGGGGCCAAGACTGCTTAGCTACAGGCAGGTCTGCCGTTTGCCCCCACCCCCACCCCCCTCCCCCCTCCCCCGTTCTCCTTCAGTGTAAAGGTAATGCTCATGTTAATACCTTGAAGGTTGACTGGGGAGTCCTTGAACCCCTTTATCTGTTCTTTCTCAATGTGCTACATTAAATAAATCTCCTTTCTCTGTTTCTTACCACCATAATTCTCTTTAAAGGGTGAGAAGCCTTTTTGGGCTTCAGAGCTTGGCTTTTTAGTTCCTGCAACTTATCCTTTAATGGCTCTAAGTGACAGGCTGTTCTGTCACCCAGATCAGTTCTTATCACAGACTCAAGTCTCTCTCTCTCTCTCTTTCTTTCTCTCTCTCTCTCTCTCAAGCGCGCGCGCGCGCACACACACACACACACACACACACACACACACACACACATGATTTTTTTCGTAAGATGATTTCTCTGTGTAGTTTTGCTGTCTGGAACTC
Organism: Rattus rattus; assembly: GCF_011064425.1. Lineage (NCBI taxonomy): Eukaryota > Metazoa > Chordata > Mammalia > Rodentia > Muridae > Rattus > Rattus rattus. The sequence continues at coordinate 96,072,580 of NC_046161.1, forward strand.
ACTTTGTAGACCAGACTGACCTCAAACTCAGAGAAACTCAGAAACTCAAAAACTGCCTGTTTCTGTCTGAGTGCTGGGATTAGAGGCATCCAATACCACATAGGGCTCAAAATATATTTTAATTGAAATAGAATAACATTGCTTTCCCCTCTTTCTCTAGCCCCTTTCATGAGCCCTTCCACCAACCCCTCCCACACCCCAACTCTCAAATTGATAGGCTCTTTTCCTTTATTATTGTTACATATGTAGGTATGTGTGTGTGTGTGTGTGTGTGTGTGTGTGTGTGTGTGTGTGTATGTAAGTGCACATATATAGAGATGCAACCTGGTAAGTCTAGTTTTGATTGTGTACACGTGGTTTCAGTGATGACCAGTCTGCAGTGGACAATCAGCACGGGGCTCATCCCTGAGAGAAGCTAATTCCCCTAGCAGTCATCTAAACAAGACTAGAATAAAGGCAATACCAACTGACATGCTAGCATGGAAGGGGACATTTTCACAGAGTCAACCAACATCTTAATCCCATCTTTCAGAACCTTCTACCATTGCCTTACGCGGGCCGAGGGTTTTAATTAAAATGGCATGTGCTTTGGGACAATGCTTGGGTCACCTGCAGGAGCCACTTAGGCTTGTACAATTAATGAGACAAAATTCATTTTAAGTTAACTTTTATTTCTTCTTTTAATTATGTCTTCACTGTTGGGCAAACATCGAGTTCTAAATGTTAGGTAAGATGAACAGATATTCTCTATATCTCTACATATCTTGCTCACTTGTCTTCTTGTTTTATAAATTTATCATTTGGTTCCTTCTTTTTATATCCTCAGATCAGATTAAGTCATTTACTCCTCCACTTTACATTTAAACCATTGTCCATTTCGAATTTATTTTTATTTCACGGTGAAAAGTAAAATGACTTTATCTTCCCCTCCAAATAACTCATTGTCCCATCAGCTGGTTTTCAGTGGTGAGCCTTTCTCTCTGTCTCTGCTAGCAAGCATAATTACTGAAAGAACAAGATTTCTCTCTTGAAAGGATTTCTTTGCCATCACATCCCCCAAGCCTAACAAACCCTCTCCGGATTTAGATAAGAAAAGAGAAATCGGACTTCTCTCATGAGCGGTGATATCACATTTCCTTGTCTTCCCTCTTCCCTCTTGCTCATCATCCCGCATGTAAGAGAATGGACGAGCGAATGAACGAAGCAAGCAAAGAAACAAGGAACATGTGTAAAGAGAGATAATCAAGTCTGCCTGTCCCATGAGACAAGAAGGGAAGAAAATGCAGGGAGATGAAGATTATTATAAAATCGAAAAATAATTTAAACCTCAGGCTTTCATTGTAGTTTGCATCTCTCAGTTTTTCTTGCTAGCAGAGAGAGAGAGAGAGAGAGAGAGAGAGAGAGAGAGAGAGAGAGAGAGAGAGAAGAGAAGAGAAGAGAAGTGGGGAAGGGGAGATGTGATGTGAATATTTCTTGTCTTCTCAGAATGTGGAATTAAAATTGACATTTCATGAATAAGTAAGGTAATTGCATCTTTCTTGGGACACAGAGATTTCTTGTTTATCTGGTGAATTCTCTAAATTATTGAAATTGTTTTTAACTTCTTCGCTAGTTACTTGAGGACATGCATTAGCCTTTGGTTCTGTCCCCGCTTCTGTACAGATGGGGAAATATATTCCCACATGTCATGTTCCTCTTTCTAAAAAATATGTGTCTCTCTCAGTCAAAGCAGAAACGGTTTGCTCTGCGGGGCTGTGGGAATGAGTTGGAAACTTTGGTGTTCTTGGGTTCGTCTGGACCTTTGCAAAGTTACCAGTCTTGACCAGTTTATGCAAATCAGCCCAGACAAGTGGTAAGCCTTGGTGCCCGCCCCCGTTCTCCTCTGACACACAGGGAACTTTCAGCTGAAGAGAGGGAAAAATCACACCGTTCCCAGAGAACACCCAATCAGCTCCTACCACTTACTGTTACCCTCCATTTGAAACTGTCCCCGGGGTTGTATATGCAGCTAATAGTTACTACGGGAAGAGAGACGTTTTCTTGAATCTAGCCACTGGCAACCTCTCAGCCATACTTCTGTTAAGTAACCCTAATCAAAGTCATTGGATCAACAGCCACCACCGATATGGAAGTAGAAAAACAGGCAGGGAGAGGGAAGGGCGCTAGAGGACCTGGGAGGGGACAGGACAGGGTGATGAGAGATGAACATGAGCAAAGTACGTGTTATACGTGGATGAAAATGTCTTAATAAGTGCATTAAGTATATAAATATAAAATCATAGAAGTAAAGATATAAAAAACTGCCCAGGCTTTTGCTGTAATCTGCTCAAGTTGCTATAAAAAACAATAAGTAAACTAATAAATAAATAAACTAGTAATGTATAGACAAGAGAAATTTCTTTTCCATAGCTGGGCCCTGGGAAGCCCAAGTTCATCCATAACAGACCCTGGCTAACGGACAGCACCTTGGTACTGTGCCTGCACATGGGGGAAGATGCTCAGGAGCCCTGGGGTTTTACCATGAGGTCATTGATTCTATTCCTGATATGATTGTCTCACTAATCACCCTCTAAAAGGTTCCAATTCCTGGCACCTTTGGGGATAGGGTGTCGACATGTGCATTTTGAGAAGACACAGACATATACTCTCTTTCTTTCTAGTCCTGCTTATTTATCTCCAGGAATTCACCTCCTTCTCACAAACAGCCCTATCATTACATCCCCTTAACTCTTCCCTACTCCAACTTGTCAAGAGATAGATCATCCTGACAGGAGTTTCACTCCTGCTATGAGCTTGTCTAATTGAAAACGAAAGCATGTACCTCTGAAACGTGGGACAGACAGAGGAAATAGTCCCATATCCAAAGAAAGAACTAAAAAGAAAAGATTGTAACACGCTAAAAGTAAGGTCAGTGCACACAGTCAAGTCTACGGGAGCTCAGGTATTAGGATGGCTCTGCTGTCTGAGTCTGCGCTAACCACTGTGTGGCTCTGGTGACACCAGTGATGACTTCAAGGGAAACCTGGACAGGCCGAGTCTCTCAGTGAAGCATTAGCTCCTTCTATGTTGTATCCTAATAACAGGAAAGGGCTATTCTGGTTGTTTCCACACAACGTTATTTTGTGTTTCATCCAAACACAATTTTTGTGATTGATTGTCACGTCTTTCTGTGGTATGTCTGCCTGCAGTGCAGACAAAGGAAAATGAACATTCTTACCTTTCAATATTCTCTATTTTCCACAAGTTGGACCTCATACTTGGAGGATAAGGGTGGTGTCAGGACCTCGCTAGAATTCAAGAATTTTAAAATTTATCCCAAGATGCCGTGTTAGCTTTCTTTCCTCTGTATGGATGAGAGACACGGGGTTTTCACAGTGTTGATACGGAGCTTCAGAGTTTGGTTTACCTCTTCAGCGTAAAGAAAAAGGTCAAGTCTTCATCCAAGAGTGGGTACACTGGGGAAGATGGACGTATGGGAGACATTTTGTATTAGGGTGACCTGAGAAGCCCCTGGAACAGTGTGAGACTTAGGCAGGATGACGTAATTCCTCCCACTACGTTTCTCAGCATCCACTGTGCCACAGACGACCTGGTCTGGAGAAAGAAGGCCCAAGCATGCCTGCGGTATCCATGGGGGGTGCAGAAGAGCTAGATTTCCTGCATTTCGAGTTATTTCTAACAATGTTGTATATTAGATGAACGATCGAGGATTGTAGTTGATTTTCTCCCTTTAAAAGCCTTACTCTGTCGCGGGTAGCGATTCTCATCTGCTCTCGTAGCAACCGCAATGAGGAGGCGTGATGATCAGGAGGCCAAGGTCATCCTCAGCTCTATTGAAACTCAAGGCTAGTCTGGGTTACATGAAATTCAGCCTCGAGAAACAAAAGACTATAGCATAAGACTAACAACAAATCCACAACAAAAGCCTTCTTCTACTCCCAAGTAAGGTCATTTCTACCTGGAGGGCAACATGGAATCCAGCATCTGACCTAGTGCAATGGGGTCAACAGCAGTGCTTAGTGCATTTCCTGAATGTTCCATACTGAAGTTAACAAAAAAAAAAAAAGACCTTCATTTCCAGAAACTTCTAATGCAAGGTTATTCCTTTGTTCAGCAAGTATTCACGCCTACTCTAGCTGAGAATTGGACACTTGGGATAGATCAGTAAAGAAAAATAGACACAAATTCATAGACTTTCCTTGGCAGAGAGAGTTGGATAGAGAGCCAATAAAAAATACAATCAAGATGGTTCAGTGGGTAAAGGCACTTGCTGCCAAGCCTGATGACCTATGCTCTATCCGCAGGACCCCCATGGTAGGAGGAGACACTTTGTCCCCAGACATGCTATCCCATGTGAATATATGCATATAAAGAAATGCATGTATGTTAGAATCAGTCAGCAAGTACTAGAAGGAATGAGGTCAGTGCTTTGAGAGTCAGAGGACTGGGAAGCAAGGGCTATCCAGGCTTTGTCTGCAGTGAGCAGAGCAGGCTTCAGTGAGGAGGGGATATTGAACAAAAGTGCACAGCGGGGACAGCCAGGACAGTCCCAAGGGAGAAACTTTCCTGGCACATTCAGGAAGAGGAAGGAGGTAGGAGTAGCTGGAGTAGAGAGTATAAAGATGTAGGATGGTGAGGTGAGGTGTGTGGAGGGAAACAGAGCAGTGAGGATCTCTTTCCTCTTAAAAGAATCATCTTGTCAGCTGCATGGGACAAATCAGGATGAAGGAAACAAGGCCAGCTAGACCCGTATTCTAATCACACACACACACACACACACACACACACACACACACACACACACACACACAGAGAGAGAGAGAGAGAGAGAGAGAGAGAGAGAGAGAGAGAGAGAGAGAGAGAGAGAGAGAGAGATCTGGATATATACTGCATGCTAACAGTTTCTTGACTGCTTGTATATAGAGTATGACACAATTTATGAACAAGAAGAGAGTACAGCAGAAAGACATAGATTGGAAATATTCTGCTTTATCTAGATTGTATGGAAAAACATACAAAAGTAGAAAGAGTGCTATAGGAAGAAGGAGGAGTGGAAGGTTTAAAGCAACAATACAGAGGTAAATACAAGCTAAGCGCACAGTATGCGTTCATGAAGATGACACAGTAGAATCGCTACTTTGGACAGTCAGTGTACATGAATTAGAAGCTTAGCATGGGATCAAACGCCTGGGAAAGAATCACTGTAAAACAACATAAATTCACTGTTGGTCTTTGACCCCAAGGCAGCTTCATTTTGACCAATCTTCTAAGTCCCAAACATACAGTTAATTTAAGAGGAAAACAAATCTTGCAAAGACTTAGTTCATCCCTGTAGAGCCAAACAGACCTAAATGATGGTCATCTCTTTCTATGAGAGTCTGGATAGCATTGGCATGCATGGGTGCATGTGTGCGTATGTGCGGGGTGGGGGGGGGAGGGAGTGGAGAGGAGGTCTTATTAATTCTCAATCTGAAAAATTCTAAGTTAATGGCCTGATTGAAATGCACCCACGTTCTGTTGATAAACAGTCCTGACAGCAGTAATATACGTGTAGTTATTTCTGCAACAGATGACACATAAATCCAGCTGATCTCTCCACAGCTACTTGTAAAAGGTGTTGCTTCTGATTTATTCCAACTTAATATCATCAACATTTGTCAAGCGATGTCACACTGGGCCCTTTACTCCTTGATTTGTTAGTTAGTTTTAAATAAAGTAGTAACTGTCTCACTTATAGGGCTGTATAGTTAATATTCTAGGTATTTTTTCTTACATTTACCACCTCACTGGGTCCATGTTGCAGCTGAATTTTAAGATCGGACTGCTGTAACTTTACATCTTATGATGATGAGATGGCTTGTGGGTACCTGGGGGTACCTAAGCTGTATCAGTCAAATGTCAGTGATTTGACAACACTCACTTTAGGAGTATTTATCCATCTCTGCCAATGTACAGGCAGAGAGGTCATAACTCTAAGCAGGTGCATTTCTCCATTGGAATGATGCCTACTTTTATTTTATAAGATAAATCCTCAAAATAACACCATTTCTCAAGAAACACGCTGTTGAGTTGGACATGATGGCTCATGCTTATAACTCTAAAATACATGAGGCTGAGGCAGGAGAATTACAGAGAGTTCAAAGCCAGCCTGAGCCACATTAGTGAGTTACAGCCAACCCTGGGCTACAGAGTTAGATTTTGTCTCAAACAAATAAAATTGTGTGTGTGTGTGTGTGTGTGTGTGTGTGTGTGTGTGTGTGTGTGTACACCAAGTGATGAATTCAGATAAGAATTTAAGAATAGAGTGTGGGAATGCAGTAATTCTTTTCCTCATATCCATTAACAAGAAAGGAATACATCCAGCCAAGGTCTTCTTTGTCATACTCCAAATGGAAACAAGCGGAATGTCGTTCAACCCGAGGAAACCTTAACAAACAGTAGCATTTCATACAATGAAACAGCCTGTGGCAACCAAAAGAACAAACTATGAAATAAGGCACGTGAATAATGGAGATATAGCTCACAGACATTTTTGACTAAAGGAAGTTAAACATTAACGAGCACATACATTAAAGAGCATGAACTTGGGTGGGAAGAGAAGGGGGATCGATCTGGGAGGAGCTGGAGATCGCAGGGTGAGAGATGATCAAAACTCCCTGTTTGGTTTGTTCATTTTTGAGGATTTATTTTTTTATTTTATATATGTGAGTACACTGTCTCTCTCTTCAGTGATGCCAGAAGAGAGCATCGGATCCCATACAGATGGTTGTGAGCCACCATGTGGTTGTTGGGAATTGAACTCAGGACTTCTGGGAGAGCAGCTCTTAGCCGCTGAGCCATCCCTCCAGCCCTTTAAAACACCCCGTTGAAGGAAGTTTTTAAAGAATTTATTTTAGGAATGTACATAGTTTTTATCCATTTACATTTACCAGAAATGGGCAAGATTAAGTTATCATAATAAAGGTTAGTAAAGAAATAAATTTGTCTGAATGGTAGAAATGCTCAAGTCTTGGTTTTTCCTTCTGAAAGAGTAAATCATCACTCATTCATTTAATAAGAATTCACTGCGATCATGCTGGGTTTACCAAGGTATGAGTAAGCCAGAAAATACTACAGAGCCCTAAACTTACAGTCTGGTTACAGTGTCATCACGCACATCAATATCCATTTCTTTTTCATTTAAACTTGTTTTATTTTGTGTAAATGTGTGTATATAGACACTCACATGTGTGTGCATGTCTGTGTGTGGTCATAAACATGTGCATATGCCACAGTACATATGTAGTCCTAGGACGACTGAGGACTCAGTTCTCTCCTACCACCTCGTAGGATCCAGGGATCAAACTCAGGCTGTCAGGCCTGTGCCAAGTGCCTCTGCCCACTGAGACATCTCAACAATCCTTTCTAAATTTAAACAAAAGAAGAAATATCTAGCTGTCTACATTTGATACCAGATTCAAAACAATCGAGTTTTAATGTTTGTTTTGTTTCATTTAACTCTGCAACGTGTGCTCATATTTAAATATTTTCGCAATGTACCTGATGAAAGTCAGCTCTCCTTCCTGCCTGATCTTTAATTAGAGTGTGGTTGCCTTCTGATTTTTGTTAACTTGAGAAATTTTTGAGCATCGGTCGTTACCCGAAGCTTCTCCTCTATCATTGGCTTGCAGGGAGGTTTCACGTTGGTGCATGCTCAGTAAAAGGGAAGGCCTCATCCCATCTGCAGTCAGCAGCTTCTGCACAGGTCAGTCCCAACCTCAGTAGAGGTGCTGTTGGTACTGACCAGTTTTCAGGTTACAGCTTTGCCAAGCTTGTGGCTTGATAACAGTGGGAGGCTGAGAACACCGGGGTCAATGTAAGTACAGCTTTGCCACTTGCAAGCTGGGAGAGCCCAGGCAGGTTATGACCCTCCCAAACCACAGTTCGGTGGAAAGAACCCAGTGACCTCTGGCATGCCTGGTGTCTTCTAAAAGTGTAACAGGGGACAAGAACCTCAGGAAGCTGCCAGTCTGATAGAAGAGGCAGAGTAGCTTTTATAAATATTAATGTCCTTCTTCCTCTTTCTCCTGAACAAGAAAAGTTGTGATGTACAGAAATTGGGTAATTATATTGGAAACCCAAGACTAAATGAAAAAGAACATCTTAATGATTTGAAACAGAGATGTCTTCAAAATGATCTCAGGTAGATGGATTTCACTAGGACTCTGGGAGGGAGACTGTGACTTGGATCCCTGTTGTAGCCCTGCAGCCTAAGTGCTGGCAACACTGGGATTGTGTTTGGTTCACTGTGTCCGGCCCAAAGCCAGCTGACTCTCTGAGAAGACAGGGGCATTGATTTTAAGAACAATAAATTTAGAAGTAAAATCTTCCCTCCTTATTAAATCAATGAATTCTGAGTTATATGGCTATTTTGTTAGTGGTGGATTTTAGGAATAAAAATCAGAAATGATCATTTTCTGACCCCTTTCAAATTATTACTATAGAAAGCAACCTATCTGGGCCAAGGCTAGGCATACAGCCATCTGTGCGTTTCTAAGGACTGAGGCAGCAACCAGCCTGAAGAACACACACAGACACACAGACACACACACACACACACACACACACACACACATACACACACATACACACACATACACACACATACACACACACACACACACACATACACACACACACACACACACACACACACACACACACATACACACACATACACACACACACACACACACACACACACACACACACACACACACACACACACACACACACACACACACACCACCCCTCTTTAAGAAGCTTACAGAGAGCCAAATTTCAAATTCTACAGTGGAGTTCAGGCACAAATCATATGAAAATATAACCCAACACCTTTGCTATAGTCTGGTTACCGGTTAAAAAAAAATTTAAGAAATTTTCATTAGAACTTGAAAACAGTATATCATTCTATATAACTGGCCCATGCGGGGACACATTCATTGATTTTTAACTTTGTTGTAAATTGAGATTTTCCAGGTTTTATGGAGTTGGGAATTAATTTGCTTTTCTTATTATACTGAGTTCTTACCTAGTATTGCTTACTTCAAACTGTGCCGTTATTAATGATGAAAGACAGACACTCTTATTTCCTGAAGAAATCCGTCAAATATTAATGGGAAGCATAAGGCCTCAGAGGTAGCATGGGGGTCTAATAAATAGCATTCTGAGAGAAGTTGGTCAAACCATAGTTTGAATAGTCTCATGGGGAAAATAACGTCCATGTATCTCTGTTTCCTTGGAAACCAAAGGACTTCTGCTCTTCATCTTCACTCTAAAGCACCCATGGGCATCCCCATGTGATTCTCTTACAGACCGTCTCTCTGAAAGGAATAGAGTGGACACGGCACATCTGAGGGTCACTTATCTCTCTGGATGCATCAAGAGAACAGATAACATCAACCTAATCTTCTCTCAGTAAGGGGACTACTGGCTTTCTGCTTGCTCTACAAGAAGGTGGTTCTTCTTTTTGCCAAATCCATCCTCTTCGCCTTCCTCCATGCACGACATTGATCAACAACTCCCTTTTGTGTAACTTAGATGAATCCACGTCATATTGCTTGCAACCAAAAATCCCTAAGTGTCTCATAGAATTTTACTTTAGACTTGTCTCGAAATATAATATCCCCACCAGTTGATAAGTTGGATGCTCATAGAGAAGGATTCTGGAGTTTAAAGGAACTCTGAAAATCCCACAATCTTACTTTTTCCTATCTGCAGCTCTCCACAGGGCAGGGAGAAGACACAATTTGATAATGCTTGGAACTGAGAATATTGCAGGGTAATGGTTAACCGAGGCCACAGTTCCTATGGAAGCACTGGTGATTGAGAGTGGATGGGTCGGGTTAACGTTAGACAGAGAGGTGCAATGTGCCTAGTCAGAGCTTGCCCAGTAGACTAGGCAGGCTGGCCAGTGAGCCCCAGGGCTCTGCCTCTCTCTATTTCCCCAGGTCTGGGATTACAATGCGTGTCTAAGGATGGAACTCAGGCCCCATACTTGCAAGGCAAATGCTTTATTGACTACACCACCTCCTCAGTCCTCAAGGTTATTTTAAAGAATAGAAAATGTTATGCTTCCCAGCCTAATTGGCTTTCTTTCTGGACACTAGAATCTCTCTACTAGTCAGAAATGTTTGTAATGTTTCCATATTCTAAGGACAGAAAGCAAACGCTGTCCACAAAGTACACAATGGACGCAGAGATTCAGCATTCAAACCCACTCCCACCTCACCTTCCAAGGACTCAGGGACCAGCTGCTGAGGAAGCTGACAGCTTGAAGCTCCTTCAGAGATTGCCTCTACTGTACATCCCTCTCACCCAAAGTCCAGTCCTCCATGGAGAGGCCACGTCTACTGAGTGGCTGATTGTTGTGCCGGAAATATTCTTGGCATTCTCTTCATGCTTGATCAGTTTCATCAGGCTACATTAGCTCCAGGGATCCCTGAGAGACCATCCCAGGTTGGGAAGGGGACTTTGTCTTGGAACAACCTCTTCTGCCCTGTCTTTCTTCCTTCTTTGTTTTCATTTTTCAAGCTGTTGGCATTAAGGACATCTTAAACTTAGAATATGATTTCAGACGCACACAGCTGACCATATTATATTGGGCCTTCTACCTTTGACATGTTTAAGAATAGAGTCGCTTGCTCTCCCCAGCCCCATTTTTGACAAGTAGGAGAAGCTCCAAGAGGTAAGGAAATTGCCCCCATGAAAACATTAAGTGACAGGTCTGGGATTAAAACCTAGTTCAGATTGACTGCAAAGATCCAATCTCCTGAGAAATTATTAATACCTCTCCTTCGGGCTTGAGCAGATGATCTCACCAAGAGTGAGCAGCTGGGCTCTGTGCTCTGGACCAGGTCAGAGTCACAGGGTTCCCCTTGCCATTTTGGTCAGTTCAGATTGGATTTTCATTCCTTTGTCTTTTATTTCTGGGTGTCCATCTCTACTGCCGGAGGCACTGCCTATTGTCTTAACCTAAAAATAGAAAAGCATCAGCTTTTACACATTTTCAGAAATTTCAATGTAATTATTTTAAAATAGGCTCCGAAATTTTGTTTTCTCTCTATTGGCAACCATGGTTGCCATGGAGTTCAAGTAATAGATTGTGATGTTTAACACTGAATTAATTACTACTTCTCACTCCCAGGGAACATCTAATTATACATATTCATGCCGGGCAGGATTTGATTTTTAAGGAGAGGGAGAGAGAGAGAGAGAGAGAGAGAGAGAGAGAGAGAGAGAGAGAGAGAGAGAGAGCTTTTACTGTATGAGGCATGCAGATGCAGGGGAAGGGAGTGTGGCCTTTAGAAGGACTTCTCCTTGTACTTCAGTCTTTTCTCTGTTTCGCCCTGATCTACATATGTGTAGAGTCTCACTGTTTTTATCATGCATGTCCTCCTGCATCTGATAGCAATCCTGTTCTGTTACCTTTTTTTTTTTTTTAACACTGAGAGGAAATAAGTACAGCTATCTCCTATGTCCTTCCTCAGCCCTGCCCTGTGCTCACATGTCACTAGGTTATAAAGTATTTCTAGAAAAATCATCTACCTTGTAGACAATCAAATTGGAATAATGTTATCTATAAGTAGAGTCGATGCAAAGATTCCATGAGGTGTCTGTGTATGGTGGCGTGGATTTTTTGCAGGCACCTAAGTGTTTATATATCCACCCCCCAAACCCCCCACACATGCAAAGGTCTGAGCAGGGTGTTGGGTGTCTTCCTTTATCATTCTATGCCTTATTACCTTGAGACAGGGGCTCTTACTGAGAGAAGCATTTTGGCTCTTTTGGCTAAGCTGGATGGTCAATAAGTACTCTGACTCTACCTATCTCCAACCCCCACTGCTTGGTTACAGGGACGTGCAGTCTCGCCTGACTTTTTATATGGGTACTGGGGATTTGAGCCCGGGTTCTTATGTTTACAAAGCAAGCACTTTTACACCCTGAGTCGCCTTACCAGCCCCACTTTATGTACACATGGTGGTCATTGTACTTCTTCTCTTATATATTAATGTAGAAGGTGGAGGTCTTATCAAAGTACAGAGTCTAACTCAAAAAGCTATGCATAGATACCCCTCCCCCAAGTTACGAGTTCCGGACAACCTCCCATCTCAAAGCAATACTGTTGGTCTATGGAATAATTAAAATTTAGGTAATACTTGTGTGCATGTGTGCATGTGTGCATGCATGCGTGTGTGTGTGTGTGTGTGTGTGTGTGCATGTGTGTAAAATGCATATGAAACCGTTTGTGTCAGTCCTTAACTAGCCCTTACTGTACACCTTGTGGACAGAAGGGCACAGAACTTCACCATTAGCCAAATACAGAAACTGAGGCATAGTTGAGCAATCCTATGACAGTGAGATGAATTCTCTGGGCTTCTCTGTTGCTTATTGTAGCCTCACCCCGTAAGCTTCTATTTTTCTCCTGTGTGGGCTGTTACAATCCCTGCTGTTACTAATGGGAGTTACCCAAGCGTGTATTGGGAAAGAACAGAGATCCTGTAGTGTTTTTATATACTCAACTAATAAAGCAATTTCATGTTTTGCTGAAAAGAAACTATTTCTTGACACGGACAGTATGACATGGAAAAATTTGTGCTTTTTGATCCACTTACCAGATGACTTAAACATTGAATCTGGGTGTTCATTTGAGAAGAGAGCTGTGGTTCAGACACTTAGGAGACCTGAGTAGTTGGAACTGTATAAAGCGACCCAGTGTGGTTAAGATCAGGAGGTAGCCCCGGCTGGAAAGAGCCAGGATTCTTACAAAACAAAAGTCGACATCATTTCAGATGTGGGAAGGAGGTGTTTGTTTTATTTATACTCTTTTCATTTAGAGGTGCCGGGAAAATGCTTTTTATTTGACAAAGGATGTTTCTGCATCCCTCATGGGTCAGGAAGAGCGCTTCTCTCCACTGAATTCTACTGCAAATATCAGCAGCACCATTTCCCATTTTCCTATTCCTGGCTTTTTCCCTGAAACTTCTGGGTTCTTCTGGCTTGCCCCCTTGAGTTTATTCCTTTTCTGTTGGTCTTTGATATCCCATTGTCACCATTTCCTTAGCCGTTGACACTCTGACTCTGGGCTCTGTCACCTGCACACCTCCTTGTGACAATATTAGTTAGCCCAGCCTTCCAAATTGTACCTTGGCTCAAAACTGTTCTCCTAAAGCCCTTCTGCCATCCTTCCTGCTGTACTGATGGCACAGCTGTCACCAGGTTCCTGCTCCCTTTGGCTAGATAGCTGTGGGTTCTCTCTGTTAAAGAGTATAGTGGGCTACCCTCAAGGGATGAACGTGGACTATGGCCAAAGGGCCCATTAAAGAGCTCAGTACTCTCACAGCATGGAGGTGGACAAGGGCCAGGGAAGCCATTGTGATGATTTACATTTTTGTCAGGTTTTGTACTATTTCTAAAGCCTCTGAAACAGACAGCTTTTCAAAGAAAGCTGTGTGCTCAGGTGATTGACACATCCATTTGTGGTTGTTGCTTCGGGAGAAGGCAATGTTTTTGTTCTTTCTCTTAAAGAGAAAATGAGCAGGAACCCCAAAAGAGCCCAATATAGATGGTTATCAAGTAATAACCTGCCTGGAACTAGACTAGGTTTATGACTTGAGTCCTATTTCTCTACAAGTAAATTCCCGAGTTTTTAGGCCGGGGAGAGCCTGTGCTCTATGTAGTCCATCCAGCCTGGGAGCATCTTGCTCTGAAGTTGAGTTGACCCTTATTTCACTCCTACATTGATATAGGAATTAGAATCTGGTCATTCTGAAAACACACAGTGTTCATAATAAAGATTTAAAAAAAAAAACCCATTCTTTATTCTTAGAAAATATGCTAGGAAACAGTAAATGAGTGGTGACTTCTCAGGTTAATAGCTTTTAGAAAATAAAAATAAATACTACAGTGACGATTCTTCATCTCTATGCCTGAATGTCTCCCTGTGGGCTCCTGTTCCTAGACCTCCCCAAGTATAAATTCACCCAGAATGCTTTTCTGTCTTTGGTTCTACTTACAGTGCTGTCGTTTTGTCCAGTTTCAGGATCCCAAGGCCTCCTCCATAGCTCTTTCTGGGCTGCCTAAAGATACTTTCTGATTTTCATGCTAAATAATTCTCCCTTCTGATCTTTCTATCTCTTGGATATTTTTAGATTGCAAGTGTGTCCACCTCCACCACCCACTGTGGCTGCCTACTGGGCCTGCTCAGACAAACCATGCATATTTAATTCTTCTAATCTTCCCTTATCGAATAGACCTACCAGTTCCTTAAAATTGCGTTGCCGTTCTTTAGACCTCCTCTTGATTGTTGATGCCCTGTGCTCCTGCAGATAGGATTTCGGAGATGGCATCTGGAGGCATTGCCTGAATCTCTATATTTCATGCCTCAATTAAGGGCAAGCAATGCAGAAGGAAGGAAGGACTCCTCTGGTAACCATCAGTGGTGCTTTTTATCCATTTCCAGTTCCGTCTTCTGGACACCAATTCCATTTCCCAGGCCCTTCTCATTGGCAGGGCTTCCATTGTGACTAATTCCAGCAAGTGAACGATGACGAATGGGTCACTTTCAAAGCAGTCAAAGACTCCGGAGGATTGTTTCTCTGGAATAGCAGCTGCTGATGTCTGAGGTAGAGGCTTCTGTGTTAGTCTGTAATCTTGAGTAATAATGAAGAGAAAAGGCCCTGCCAAATCATGCGGCCCATGTAGCCAGAGGGCATATACCCTTAGGATTTTAAAAGTTAAGATTGGAACTCTACGTGTTATTGTGAAATAGCCACCTCTGTCTTTAGAGAGGCTACAACTATGCCTACACCTTAATATGTATACTCCTTTAGATCCAGTTCTGGTTCAGTTTGTCTTGCAACTCTGAACCGCTTTTGAAGCAATAACCTTCCATTGCCCTTGCGTACTCCAGCTCTGGGTCTGTCTCCATCTGCTTCTGCAGTGTAGGGTAAGAACCATGCGCCCTTCTCCCACTGATGTTCCTGACAGAGCTTAGACCTGAGCAAGTCCCCAGAACCAACCATGTGAAGCAGAATGAATAAAAGATGGTGCGTGCTCTCAGGGATTCCCAGTCACACACGATATTTGTTATTTATTATGAGGCTGTAAGGCCCCAGGCAGAGCTCATGGAACCTTCAAGCCTCTCGCTTTATTTGAGGATATAAAAAGTGTGCTTTGGGCTAGTCAGCTCCCGTATTTTTGGTTTTGTCCTTGAGTCTGGATCTTTGCTTTGATTGGATAGTTACCCTGCTTTGCATGAAATAAATATGTATTGAATATTTATCTTTGACTCCCTTCCCCCAGCGCTTCGGTTTCTTGTCCCCTTCCTTCTGGAAGTTACATGTCTTTGCTATGCTTTGATCTTAACATCTCTAATTTTATAGTCTTTGACCAGAACTGACTTTCTAGGCTCCATGGTTTTCCCTCCAGTTTGGCTATCTTATTTTTTCTATCTTTTATTCCCCCTTGGGAACCACAAACATCAGATCCTAATTGCAGCCCTAGGTGATTTAGACTCTAAGTTATGGCCCAGGGATAAAACTCTTTAATTTGTTCTTTATTGACCCAAAGACAGCCAGGCAGGCAGCGAGTTGAAATTCCTAGTGAGTACAATTGATTTCCAAGCCATCCTTCGTGGGCAGCTCACTCTCCCATACTTGAATAGGGAGCAGCACCCTTCCACACCGTCTTTCAGAAAAGTCATGTCCCTGCCTTGGTCAGTCAATATTGTATAACTTTGGACAAGTTGCTTAATCTCTTTGAAACTCAGTTTTATAGCTATCACATGAAGATGAGGTTACACGAGATGATACTCTTGACATTTAAACATTTGCACCAGAAACTTACAGGATATTCCTTCTGGAGAAATAGGTGTACTCTTATTTTGGAATGTGTTCATTTTGATTCACTATACTAATTGTTAGCCTCTGGGACACTCAGGGGCCTAGAACTTTTATATTGGTGCTAATTTGAATAGCATTTTCACAGAAAGGGCAAGAGTCAGGGTTAACACAGAAGAAAGACATGGGCCATCAGACACAGATAAATGGAGCTCTGCATAGAGTAGAAAGCTGAGCTTGTCTGGGACCAATTCTTGCTGGGTATGAAGCTATGAGTTGTCTTTCATTTCATTGTTTGTGTTCTAACCCAAAATATTCTTTTAGGCTATTTCCAGGAATAAGCATATATGTGGCTATATATACTTACTGAAGTATCAATATATATAGCTTGATAAATTATACAAGCTAAGGAACTGTCAGGCTCAAGGTCATAGGTGCACCCGTTGCCTCCCGAAGTTTCCTCTAGCTCTCTTTACTATTACTATTGAATTGTGTACACGTGGTAAGGGAAGTTAACATAAAATCTGCCTTTGAAGCAAATTTTAAATAAACAATATGGTATTATTAGCTGTAGGTCCTGTGTTGTCTGTTGAATCGGTCTCTAAAAATTCTTTTTTTAACTGATATTTTATAGCTTTGCTGAGTATCTATCACGTCCTTATTATCTCTACTCCTAGCCCTGGCCACCAGCATTTATTTTCTTCTTTTATTTCCCCATGAGAATAACATGTTGGAGTGTGTGTGTGTGTGTGTGTGTGTGTGTGTGTGTGTGTGTGTAAATATGTATGTGTGTGTGAGTGTGTGTTGTGTAAGAGAAAGAGAAAGTATGTGTTCTCTCTCTGTGTGTGTGTTTGTGTGTGTGTGTGTGTGTGTGTGTGTGTGTGTGTGTGTGTATGTGTGTGTGTGTGTGTAACAAACAGGCTTTTGGAGGCACAGAAATAAAGTCTAAAATGCTGGCTGACTTCCTGGCCCATAGTAAGTTGCCCATTTGATGACTTCATAACATAGTCCACTTGAAGCTGTTTATTGCATTTCTGTATTAAGGTTCACAAATTTCTGTAACATATGCTACATGATTATGGCCTGTTCTCACTTGTTCAAGTGAACACCCCTGGGTATCTGTCCCCTTTCCATTTCTTATTAGTGCAGGTTCTGCGGGGTTTTCATTAACCCTGGTGTATTTTCATTTCAATCTTACTCAATTTCTGTGACCACACAGTTGTGGTCTGACCCTTTATCTTCTGAAATCCCTATTGTCTCTAAGTGCTTATGGAAGCTTTGTCGATAAGGGGAGAGGTCATATTCATTTTTATGTTGCTATTATATCAAATTACCACAAATTCAGTGGCATGTAACTAGATAAGACACCTTTACCTTAGACATGCTTGTAGAATTCAGGACTTTATAAGGCTTCACTGTTTACTTGGGACAGAGAAACTGTTGCTCAGTGTGCCCACCTCCTACTTAAACTCGCCATAAGTTGTTAGAGGTGTGCTGTGCCCCCAGCCTCTCAGGGCACTGGTAGCACTGACACCAATTCCTGACCTCTGAGTTTTCCCAGGCTATCATGAATTTGCCAGGAGTGCAGGCCCATTGATATGGTGGTATGCACATTTCTTTTGTCTCCTCGTTTTTAATCCTGGAAAATATCTAATATAGACAAGAAGACCCTCGTGGCCCCCATAGCCTCTGCTTTGTGTGTAACAAATTTTGGGAACCATAAACTTTCTCCCTTGCAGCGTACTTTCCTGGGTAGTCGTTATGGTTTGAGAGGCAAACCCAAGAAGACTCATTGGCCATTCTTTTTCTCCTACCAGAATCTACTTCAGAGGGGAAAATCATGGCCCAGACTATTTACTGGACAGCAGATCAGGGCATGAAAATCACTGAGAAGTGCTGTACTTTTGGAACTTCTTGACTGCCTGCGAGATTTAATTTTTCCATCTACACCTGGGTCTTAATATCAGCTGATCAAGTTGACTGTGTGTTTTCATGCCCCAGGCTTCCAACTATAAAATTACTGTGTTCTGATTAATATCTCAAGGTGAAGTTCATACTCTAAATTAAATGTCATTTAGTTGTACGTGGAAGGATGGCACTGGGCCAACAGAAAGGTTCTCATTAACTTCCAAGATGCTTTTAGAAGACCCAGATGAAATTTCAAGTATCTAATTATATTTGAGACCTGCTTGGCTATTGCTAAAGAATATTCAATGCCTAAGTCGCCAGTTAGCACGATGTCAGATTCAAATCCATAAAAGTGAAATTACTCTCCATTTTAATGACTTCCTATGATTTACATGCAAATCTTTCGGTTTTTACTTTCCATAGTTTGACCATTTTGCATTGGTCCATGGGTGGGTGTTGTGCTGAGTCTTAGACCCCTTTTCTTGCCTCTGGTCATCCCCTTGTGAGACCACCTCAGTCAGTGCAGTGCACAGGGAAGCGCGATGACTTCTGAAACAATGAAGGAGCAAAGGTTAATCTTTAAGAACACGTACTTCTGGTGCCAAGCTATAACATGGTGGGATAGGTCCTGCGCCATGTGAACACACCAGTTGTAGGTGTTCCGGCTGCTAGCCAGCAGCAAACACCAGACATCAGAGTGAGGAAGGTTTAAAACTGAGGCTCACTGCCATTTGATACCACTTCAGGTGAGGTTCAAGTAAGAGTCATCTAGCTATGGGGTTGGGGGAGGGACTGGAG
Organism: Rattus rattus; assembly: GCF_011064425.1. Taxonomy (NCBI): domain Eukaryota; kingdom Metazoa; phylum Chordata; class Mammalia; order Rodentia; family Muridae; genus Rattus; species Rattus rattus. Next base: position 96,091,164 of record NC_046161.1, read on the forward strand.
AGATGGCTCAGCAGTTAAGAGCACTGGCTGATCTTCCAGAGGACCCAGGTTCGATGCCCAAGCACCCACATGGCAGCTCAAAACTATAACTCCAGTTCCAGAAGCTCTAACCTCTTCACACAGACATAAATGCAGGCCAAACACCAATGCACAAGAAATAAAAATTAAAATTAAAATATTAAAAAAAATCATCTAAGTGAGCATCCCCCATGCCCAGAACTGCATTGACTAGTAATTCTTTCTTCCAGTGGTGAGGATTGGAACCAGAATTTCGTACATGCTAGGGAGCCACTTCCCTACTGAGACGCATCCTGGACTAAATGCTGGTTCTTTTTTTTTCTTTTCTTTTCTTTTCTTTTTTCTTTTTTTCGGAGCTGGGGACCGAACCCAGGGCCTTGCGCTTGCTAGGCAAGCACTCTACCACTGAGCTAAATCCCCAACCCCTAAATGCTGGTTCTTATACCATCGTATTCACAGTGGCACTTTTAGAGAAGGCGTGGGAAATTGGAGCAGCGCTGGTCCAAAGGCAGAATCAACATTGGATTAGAAGGTGTAAAATTTGTTGGACTCCCTGCTCACAGTCTTGTGGATGCTGTTTCCCCACCTGTCTCCTCATCTTGCCAGCACGTCTTCACACACGCATCTTGCCACATGCACCTCCCTAAGATCGTTCTTCAAATTAGCTATCCACAATAATGTCTCTCACCAAGGCACCGAGAAAGGCAAGTTGCGGACTTTCTAGAAGAATTCACGTTTCTCTTTTGTAGCAGGTAGCACATGATTTACCTCCCCTGGCCTGATTGTGTGTGTGTGTGTGTGTGTGTGTGTGTGTGTGTGTGTGTGTGTGTGTGTGTGTGTGTAGAAAACTCACAGAATGGGTAACAAGAATTCTTCTGGACCGGCCTCAAGGTGAATTAATCTAGCAAGTTCTCGGGATGAGACTTGTTTGGAATCCAGGCTGCTTCTAGATCTATTCTTTCAGTATTAATTACACCGTCCAAAACTCACCGGCTTGAGCATCGGCTACTCGGGAGAGCTCACTGTGATGTGGGCCAGCAGTTTAGATTGTGTTCAGCTGTGATTTATCATGTGTAAATGCTCGGCTGCAGATGGAGTCTGGCAAATGACCGGGCCAGTGGGGATGACTAAGCTACAGGCCCCCGAAACTTCATCAGGTTAGACTGACCTCGGTCATGTGACAATGCCATAGTTCCGAGAGAAGGAACAGAGCACTGGCCCTCCTTGTGGTCTAGGCTTGGAAGAGGCCCACTGTCCTCTTCTGTTGCATTCTACTTGCTAAGGGAAATTATATTCTTATCTCAGATGGGAGGAAGAAATAGATAGATAGATAGATGATAGATAGATAGATAGATAGATAGAGATAGATAGATAGATAGATAGATAGATAGATAGATAGATAGATAAATAGATAGATAGGGGGGTTCTGTCCATAGCCATGGCTGTCTTGGAACTTCCTCTGTAGACCAGCTGATCTAAAATTCAGAGATCCAAGTTGTGAAATTAAAGGTGTTTAAAGGTGTGAGCCACCACTGCCCCGCCCACTGCATTATCTTTCCGTGAGATGAGTTACACACTGTGAAAGGCCCTGCACACACAGAGATCAGCAAACAGCTCCTCTGACAATCATTTATCTCTAGTCTTTGTTGGCCAGGCTGCTAGCTCTGTGTGTCAGATAAACACAGTGGGATGCTAGACATTTATTCACAAGGCTCAAATCATCCTTAAGCGAGATACAAATAGGCTCGTGAGTGCTTTTCAGGCCCCATCTTCCATGGACTCTCACAACTTGTATTTTTATGATATGTATCCATCTATTGTCATTAAAAGTCTCTCCTCCAGTGCCCCCATTATACTTGGGTTCTGTTGATAGCAGCCGATTGCATTTTATAAAGTATACATTCTGCTAACGTAAAACCAAATGCGAGTGGGTGCGGAAGTGATATGACTCTCAGGGCTTCAACTTGCTGACAGAAATCTTTGGTGCTGGCAGGAAACCTCAACTGTCACTTCTCTGACAGAACAGACTGATCCGTGTTGGAATCAGAGGCAGAGACCGACTTACTCTAGGCAGTCTGTGACATAGAAAAGATAAGGGGTAAAGAAAATGAATTAAGATTTATCGTGCCCAGAGTCAGGTTTTATAAACTCAGATGCTTAGATGCGAAACCACATCACAACTTCAACTGCTTTCGTCTTGAAGGTGGTGGTTGATGAATGAACCCAGAGCGTTATTCACGCTGGGTAAATGTTCTGTGAGGAACCTGGGCTGCCTGTTCAAGTACAGATTCTTATTTAAGCGGTTCATTCTCTTCATAACAGGATGTTTGAACCTGTTTCTAGTGGTGGTATGGTTCGGCCTTTAGCACACACCTTTAATCCCCCTGGCTGGAATAAAGACGCAGCCTCAATACTCACCTTTAGTCCCAAACAATGAGGGTTAATTTTTAGAAGGAAGCATCCATGTTTGAAAGTGTTGTCTAATTGAGTGCAAAGCGATGAATCAGAGAAAGATTGGACAGAATAGGATATGCCCAATTCTCAGAAGAGAGGAAGGGAAAGTTACTTAGGGGAGAGATAGACAGTCCAGGGAGAAGAGAGTGTCATACAGGAATACAGTTGAGTTCATGGAAAATAGTACTGAAGAGTCAAGAAGAAGAATCAAGCAGCCCAGAGAGGGAGACGGAGGCAGTGTTACCGGTAGACTTTTAGACAGATTGAAGAGAGCTAGGCACAGGTGAAGATAGAACGAACAAGAGATTGAGAAGGAACTAGAAGATTAAAAAAGATTGCTAGAGTTGGTTTGAGGCCAAGCAGAGCAATTCAGAAGCCAAGAAAAAAAAAAAGCCAGATTGATTAAGTTAGCTTGGGAGAAGCGTTTGAACCAGAACAGCTGAGGTGAACCAGCCAGCTAGAGTTCAGAAAGGACAAGAAAGCAGCCAGTCTCAGAGGCTGAAAACGTTCTAGGCCCAGATTAGATTTAAGGAGGCTAGAAGCTTCCCAGGAGTAGGCCTAGGTTGGCAGATGGAGGCAGTAAGCCTCCCTGACACCAATTTTACAACAGCCATCACCTTGGTCACTGCATAATGGCCCAGCAATTAGAAGCACATGCTCAACCAAGATTCTTCTTGTCTACTGATGCCACGGGTCCCATTTCCTTTAACTAGAACAGCACTGCAATAAGCATTTCCTAACACAGTGTGTTCTTATCACCTGTGTGTGGGCTTCAGAGGGCAGAGAGCTCTCTACCTACGCGTCTCCCATGCCAAGACCAGGGGCTGGCACTAATAGGTGCCTACCTGTGTTTCCTAGTGGTATTTTTTAAAACTTGATATAATGTTTCTCGCACTTCAAATTGTTTACGAAGAAGAAATTCCTAAACAGCTATTCTCTAATTCAAATAGGATATATGACTCAGAAAATGCACCAACATACATATTTACAGCGGTCATACTTGTTGCTACTCCCCCTCCCCTTTATTAATATATAGTGGTCTCCTTTATCCCTCCTGGCTAAGTTTTGGGTTGAATTCAATTTTACTGGAAACCAGAATAGCTGTGCCCACTTTTAGCGCCTTCTTGTTGACATGTTGATTTCCTTCCCTCAGTTTGTAGCCTTGGGGTGATTTTGCTGGTGGGCGTCACTGAAGTTAACGGATATTGTGTTGTGCTTTTCAATCCAGTCAACTAGTCTACATCTCTACAGTGGTGAGCTGGGACCATCTGCATTTAAAGTTAGTGTTGAGAGGGGCTACTACCTCCTGTGATTTTACCAGTTGCTCTTCTGGCTGTCTGTGCTATTGTTATTCTTTTTCCCCTTCCTTATTCCTGTCAGGAAATCGTTGACTTACTGTGTCAGACATGATTCCAGTTCTCATTTTTTCATTTTTTTCCTCATGATTTTATTTTTTTCTTGCGACGTCATGACTGAGGTTGTCTTTCTCCTCTTTAAATTTCCTGAAGTATTCCACAGTGCCAGCTTCGAGTTCCTAGATGGCTTCAGTTTCTGCTTGTCTTGAGATGGCCTTAAGATTAAACATCATGATAATCTAGCCATCCAATCAATATGTGGATTTAGTAGTTAGTTCTAAAAATAAGGACTATAAATGGCCAATAAATACTTGTACAAGGGGTTGGGGATTTAGCTCAGTGGTAGAGCGCTTGCCTAGGAAGCGCAAGGCCCTGGGTTGGTCCCCAGCTCCAAAAAAAAAAAAAAAAAAAAAGAATAATTGTACATATATTCAACACCCTCAGCTATCAGGAAAAATGTGCATTCAGTCTACACTGAGATTCCGTTTCACACCGGTCAGCTTGACTCTCCTTAAGAAAATCAATGGCAACAAAGACTGGTGAGGTTGTGGGGAAGGAGAAACTATTATACACTACTGACAGGAATATCAATTTGGCTAGCCAGCAGGCAAATCAATAAAGAGGTTCCTCAAACGTCTAAAAATATAATTACCATGTGACCTGCTTATATTACTGCTGGGTATGTACCTGAAGAGCTTTAAGTTGGTATAGTATAGAGACTAGAAATTTTAGGGATCTGTACCTGGGGTACGACATGTTGCTGGGGAAACTGAAGTCCTTTTCAGAGTTCTTAGTCTCATTAATAAATGAATTTAAGGATGGACACAGAAAAAAAACTTGAAGACAATTTTACTACTATTCAAAAGAAAAAAAAAAAAACAAGAGCAAGCAAGCTATACATCGTAGCAGCTGGCTGGAGGAGGAACATGGGGAAGAGAAGGAGCGAAATCCATCGGAGAAAGAATGATACAGCACAAAATGCTGGAGAGGTCATGCCAACCTCAGTTATCCTTATATCTGAAAGAGATAGAAATGAAGAAAAGGGAAAGTTATACCTTTCTGACTGAGGACTCAGAAAGGCAGACAAAAGAGCTCTTTATGGAATGATAAAGTCCTTTAGCAACTACATTAGGGCTAGTGCTTAGGGTGCATTCTGGGAAGGAATAGAGGCACAATCATTCCTCCTATCTTTTTAGCATGGCTTAAGGCAAGCCAGGCTTCCTGCGCTCAGGTGACTGACTGTCCCGACTGAACTAAGTCATTTCTTTTAAATCAACCTTTTTATGTATAAAAACACATTTTCCCATTAAATAACACTATAGTAGAATGACTTGATATAATTTTAAACGGAAGGACAAAGAGAACAGTTCCAGGATATAGAACCTCTTTCTAACAAGAAATTTGAAAAGAAAAAGTCATTTTTATCTAAGTGGGTCAGTTGAACAAATATATCCAGTGACTAATCATGTCTAACTGCTGGTGAGTGGAATCAAAAAGAAGTCCTGACTTTCACAATCATGGCCTCAAAGGAATAATACATAATACATGTTGGATTTTTTTTCTGAAATACAAGATTGGTTCTTGCTACTTCGAAACACAGAAAGTTGATGGAATAATCTTAAGAGAGAGAGAGAACAATGGCTTGTTTCACTTAGAGGTAGATTTCCCTTCCTTTCTTTTTTAATTTTTAAATTTATTTGATTTTATCTCACTTTTGTCTAGGAGGAAACGGTTTTCTTTAAGTTGCCTTAGCAGAGCCCTAACCTTAAATGTTATTATAGCAATACTTGTCTATACATGTTTACTGCTGAACTGCAGAATAGATAGCAATCTACAGATGAATGGGTAAAGAAAATATGATACATAGAATAGAATTCCATTAGCCACAGAGGAGAATAAAGGTATGGTGTTGGCAACAAATGGATGGAAATGGAGTCCATCATCTTGGAAGAAATGGGCAACTCAGACAAATTCTGCAGAAGTATATGAGAAACACATATCTAAATATGTGTTTATGTGCTTGTGTGTGTGTGTGTGTGTGTGTGTGTGTGTGTGTGTGTGTGTATGGGGTGGGCATGAGAGTAGAAATGGGATGAGGAAGGGAAATGATCTTAAGGAAGCAAGAGGGAGAGAGAGAGAAGAGAGAGAGAGAGAGACAGACAGAGAGAGAGAGAGAGAGAGAGAGAGAGACAGAGAGAGAGAGAGAGAGAGAGAGATCTACTATCTGTTGGGGGAAAGAAGAATGAAGAAAAGAAAAATGAGGCGGAAAAGTAAATGGGGATAAATCGTAATGGCGTGTACATATGAAAATGCTATCTCGGAACTTTTCACCTTGTTTGCTGTTTTGACGTGGTTGCTGTTGCCGTGATAAACACCATAACTAAAGCAACTGGGAATGGAAAGAACAGTTTATTTTAGATTATAGGCTATAGTTTACCATCAAGGGAAACCAAGGCATACTAAGCCAGCTTTCTTATATAATCCAGGCCCATTTGAAAAGGGATGACACCGCCCAAATTGGACTGGGCATGCCTACATCCAACAATAAAAAAAAAAAAAAAGCAACAGATGTTCTACAGGCCATTCTGATAGGTGTTTACTCTACTGAGGTTTCTTCCAACCAAGTGATAAAAGTTTGTGTCTAGTTGACAATAAAAACAAGTATATATGCTAACAAAAAGATAAAAAAAAAAACAAAAAACAAGGGTTGGACCTTGAATCTCAACAGTCTGGATATAGAGCAGAGACAGGAAGATCTTTATGAATTAGAGACAGCCTGGTATACGTAATGAGTTCCAGGGTAGCCAGAGCTGCAAAACAAACCCTGCATCTAAAACCAAAAAGAAAAGAACATTCTCCTACAAAGTACCTAATTACAGTCATGTACACACCCACTCTATAGCCAAAATATCAAAGCCAGGGCAACTGCTCGAAGTGCCTGTCCAGGGTATGAGTCTCTGGGCAGCTGTCCTGTTATAGCAATGTGAGGCTCTGTGTTATCATGACCTGGTCCTTCTTTATGGTCGTTAGTAAGCAGCATCTTTGCCCATGTCTAGAACATACCATTGTGATTCAGTTCTGTATCTTCAGGCACCTTAAGAGCTGCGGAAAAAGTTCCAGGATTGAGCTCCATGAATACTTTGTGCCTTCCTGATGCTGCTAAGGCGCTCAGTGTAGATGTGTGTTCACAGTGTCACTCACAGTCTTGCTGGGAGGAGCTCAGTGTGTTGTGACTTAGGCCGTCACAGTTAATAGTTCCTGTCAGCACTACTCTGAACCATCTCAGCAGAGTTCAGCCCAGAGCCAGCCTCTGATGGCCACCTCCCTGAACTTCCATTTTGGATTGTAGAAGAAACAACTGGGCAGTTTGTCAACAGTTTCTGCTGAACTGAAGAGCTTGTAACTATTCAAGCTTGTTCTGCTCCCAAAACTAGAGGTTTGGGATATTTGTATAATAATTCCTGCCCTTTGGGCTATTTTCTACCTCGATCCCAGAGCATTTCTTTGCAGCATCATTTTACAAAGGAAGTCTTTCTTGTTTATTACTTTGACCAACTGATCAGAAATGGATTCTCATCAAAATCCTCCTGGTTCATTTTCTGTATGATTCTTTTCCTCTCTTGTGTTGTATGTACTTATGTCCTGATTGACACGGACCTGAACTGCTTTCTGCCTTTCTCCTAACCTCTCATCTTACTTTCTTTCTTTTTTTTTTCTTTTTTTCAGAGCTGGGGACCGAACCCAGGGCCTTGCATTTGCTAGGCAAGTGCTCTACCACTGAGCTAAATCCCCAACCCCTCATCTTACTTTCTTGACAGATTACTATTGGCATCTCATCCACGGGTCCTACAGATGTTTCCCTCTCTCTTGCATGTCCCCTTTCTGTACCCACTGGCTTTTGAATTAGTTCTCTCTAATGTCTAGTATAGATTGGTGACAGTGCCACTAAGAAATGTACCCAGACTAAGCACAGACCTGAAGCATTTCATGTATCTTTATCATCCCTCAAAGCCCAATAGAATGCTACTTACATATGCCCTAGTTTATGCAGTGGGATGTTTTAAACCGTGACGCCCTACATTTGAAAAAGCTGACCTGTGACTGAGTGGTCATCTTTGATGAGAACATGGGACCCAGAGCTCATCACTGTCCCAGCTTGTCCTTTGTTGACCTATGCCTTTAGTGAAGACCTGTGGAGACATCTGGGTTTGATTCCACTTCTGTTTCTGGTTGGGGTCAAAAGACAGCTCTTTTCCCTTTGGTTTTACAGATTCAGCTCTTCACTAGTGGTATTTAAGCTCTGCAGGGATTGGACGGGGACTCATTGGGAAATGCGTGGAAAGTTCAAAAATAAACCTGACCCCGTTTCAATCAGGAAAGCAGCAGGAGCATTTTATGAAATCCCAGGCACTGCCTGGGTATGGATTGATTGGCCTGCTGTGGCCATTACCAATAGAAACAGGCCATTCCTCTAAGGCCAGTTTTTGCTCTGATAGGGGCTGCCTGTATGTGCCACTGGGGGAAATTACATTCAGATAGCACAATCTAGTTCAGGGTTCTGGATACTTATGTACTTGACTTAAGGCCATGCTGGTATGCTGAACTCTGACCCTTTTCATCTCTATTGTGTTTTTCTTTACAGCTGTAGTGGGGAATAGGCTGAGAATCCTTTGGAATGACTCCATACTATTAAGAGCTGATGAATATGGCCCCAAAATGCTCTTGGACCCATCTTCTTTTCTCTTCCTACCCTTATGGAAACCTCCATGTTCCTTATAGAAATACATGTGGTTGCCTAGTAAGCAAGACTGCCTTTGGCCTGGCACCCCATAGCTCCCATTGTCCAGCCACACCAATCACTTCCTTAGCAAAGGTAAAATCTCTTTCATGAGCCAGATATGGTATCACAGGCCCATAATTCCAGAAATTAGGAAGCAGAGGCAGAAGGATTTCTGTGATCTCAAGGCCAGCTTTGGCCATACAGTAAGTTTTGGGCCACCCTGTTCTACATAGTGTGGTATCATCTTAAAAAGCTAAATTAATTAACCATGAAATTATTCCCGTATACTCAGGCTAACATTTAAAGCATCCACAATAAATCCAATGATATCTCCCCTTAAATTTTGGTCTATCTAGCCTTCTCAAAGGTCACAGGAACAATATCAGTGGGAAATACAGTATGAGAACCTCACACGGGCTAAGAGCCCCACAGAACATACCATACTAAGAAGACTCTAAAGCTAACTCTATTTTCTCACTCATAAAATGTTTTGTTTCATACTAGCCCTGATAGTCTATGGCATCTGTGGAACAAATATGTTTTTATATTTAAGATCAGAATTCTATGTATTAGTTTCCTTTTTACCCATAATGAGTCAATAGAATGATTTACCATGAGACTTAATTATACAAATTAGGTTTATTTTTCCCCTGCCATATTCCTTGTTAGTCTCCAATTCCACAACCATTCTAATTTCTGTCACATATCCATCCTCCTAATATCTCCGAGCAACCACTCTATGTTGGGTCTTTGCAAGGAGCTGAAGCAGCTTGCTGAGCAACGGAGATGGAGATCCTGCAACTCTTCATGTCTTGTGAGAGTTGAAGAACCATCCTAGTGGTTACCCTGGGGCCACAAGCTCCAGGAAATCTATCTTTCTGGAAAGAGACAGTAAGTTAATAAGTTTGTATATGGACCAATAAGAGGAAGCATCTGTGCTGACTCAGATCAAAAGTTAAAAGTTCTTAGAGTCTACAACCTTGTCCATTTCTAGTCTTTGCTTTGTTGATAGACAGGAAGCAGAAACCTTAGCTGTGGGAACCCACCACTTCTTACTAGGTTATCTGCATATGGCAATCTTGGAGGATCACTTCTAGTGACTGTACCACAGGAAGGGAGCTAGGCTGCCATTGAAAATAGTGATTATGCTAAGGAATGCTGAGTATAGGAGAACTAGTCTTCCCCAGTGAAGAACACACCAATCTGTTATCCAATACCCGATGGTCAGCCCTGAATTCACATATACAAGGAGCATGATACAGACCAAGCAGGTTGTACTTATGAATTTTGAAAAGACATGGTGGCTGAGTAAACCTAAGTAAAGGTAGAGAATCAGTCACCAGAACTGAGTGATGGGCAAGAGGGAGTTCATTGCTGAGGATGATTCCAGCGGATTTCATTCTAAAATTCAGAGACTGAGAAAGAAGGACAAAACTTCATAAACAAAATTAAAACTAAAAACAAACAGTAGAACATGTAGAGTCATTTTTTAGCACATAGTACAACTTTGTAGGCAACTCTGGCCTAAAGAATAGGTTCAGGGAGACAGAACAGAATGCCCTCTGACAAAATGTGTGGGAGAATTCTATAACGCAGCTTTGGGGTTGTGCCTTCCATGGATTTACTATGGTGGACACACTCAGAATTATAGCTCTGTTCATCGTGTTGGTTTAAACACAGCATTAACCTTACACGAGTTTATCTTTCCTTTGGGGAGAGGTCCTGGTCCAGCCTTTTGCCTCTTTTCTAACTCAGTTATACCCAGTCTCTCAAGAGATAACAGTGAAAAACACACCCACAATAACATCCATCACATTTGCTCCTTGCAGAGCGGGTTTTCAAAAACTCTACAAAGTAAGTACATCTGAAGATCTCCGTAAATGTCTTGACTGTAGCTTGAAGAAACGTTCCTTTAATTGACGATAGGGCACATAAGTTCAATTTAAATTCTAAAGTGGAATTGAGCTAAACCTTGCACAATTCCAGCATATTGATTTTCTTTTGGATTTTGGCTTAAAAAATTAAAGAGGAGAAATGTTAACTACAAACAATAGCGCTGCTTTGTGAAATCTTAGCTGGGCTGCTATTGATGGTAATTCCTCAGGAACAGATATCATTTCCCACAATTCAGTGTTCATTTGCACGTCCCAGATTCAACTAATGACTTGATCAGAGGAGAGAATTAGAACTATCCTTTAGCTTTCAAATACTTGCCTCATTTGAAACGTTCAACTTTTCCATAAATTGCCACATTGGATTCAACCAAAAGACCACATCTGCCTGGCTTTATTCTTGTCAGCCCCATTGGCCAGATCATATGATGGTCCTGGCTGTAAATTTTCATAACATTCAATATACATCTTTTACACTAGACCTACACCATTTTGTATGGTTGTAATTATACATTTTCATATGTCCTTCTAGCTTTCATATGATATGCTTTGGGTTGACACCATGTCTAATTTATCTTCCTCTTGTCTAGAACATCCAGGCTGTGAGTCAATATAGACGGTCCTGGTGGTGACTGAATCAATGCTATCCACATCGATGTAGCTTTCTCTTAACAGAGTGTACAGTTCCTGATTGTATCCCTGACATAATTTCAGCAGAAGTCCTGGGGCAGAGCAGCTGAGGTCAAATTTTCTGTAATTTGCCATTTATTGGGCCTTATAAGAGAAATAGGACTATGTTTGAAAATCCTGGAGGAAGGCTATTAAATATTAGGAGAGGTCACAAGACTGAACCCTTACTTTTATAGGGCTTGTATCCAAACAACAAGAAGAGACAGCAGTGATCTCTTAGGACCAAGTCCTTCCCTAGAGCTAAGAATTACCTGATAACTTGTTGGTGCTTCAAGCCTCCACAATATGAGAAAATTTACTTCTGAAGCTCAAACCACCCCATCTTGTATTTTATTTTAGCATCTGCAGCTGACTAATATTCTCGGCAATTTCATTTGCTTGGTGAACATGCGGACAGACCTCTACACAGCTGGTTCAGTGGGCTGGATGATAGTGGCATTGTTGTGTCACATCTGAACCGGATAATTCCCTATCAGAAAGCATCTATTCTAGCATTAATGAGCAATGAGCTTCCATTGACAGCCAGGGAACAGTAATTAACCCAGCTTCCCCACCTATTGAATCTCAAGGCTCCAGGAAAGTTTGCAACTGGAGACCCCTCATTTTCATGTTCTCTTCCTGTAGCACAAGATAAAAACATGTAATAGGTGGCCCTCCTGGGTTCAAACCCTGCTGAGACATATGCATGGCATGCTTGCAAAGGTAGTAACAGACTCTCTGAAGAACACTGTTGGCTATACTCTGGGAGGGAGGTCTTTGTGACAGGATGAACTACCAGGCTGGATTAGCTAGGCACCAGGATGTTTCATTCATGTTTATGAGATGATGGGCTGGTCCTTAGAAAATGGGAGATATTCCCTGTTTTATTAGAGCTCAGGAGCCCTTGCTCAGGACATGTTGACTTGAATATAAACACTAAAACCTATTGAAACCCAAGCACTGCAATAATGAAGACTGTAGGAGTCCTACAGTTAGCCTCTTCTTGGTAATGACATGCTCTGGAAGATAGGCTTGGTAGGGCTAGAATTTGGGCCTAAAATTCAGACTACCATGGCTTAAGAATATCAAGCCTGTCTGGGCAGTGGTGGCACATGCCTTTAATCCCAGCATTTGTGAGTCAGAGGCAGGTGGATCTCTGTGAGTTCAAGGCCAGCCTGGTCTACAGAGTGAGTTCCAGGACACCCAGGGTTACACAAAGAAACCCTGTCTCAAACAAAACAAAACAAAAAGCTATCAAGCCTACTGTGTCCTACAGAGTTTAAGTTTTCAGTGTGGAATGAAGTAAGCCGTGCCTAGAAGCTGAAGGTGATTGACTCAATAGAATATTTGAAAGGGGAGTATTTTGCCCCTTTCCAAAAAAGGAGAGAGCAGTCACTGTCAGATGCAGGCAATGTTGTTATCTTTGCAAAGAAAGTTAGACTCACCCAACATAGATGAAAAGAATACGTGTGTATTATTCTAACAAGAAAGAAATGGCATCCTGAGGGTTGCCTCAGTGAGCCACTAGGCATGGATGCTCTTTGAATGGGAGGTTTCTGTTCATTTGCAAATGCGATGACATTTTCAGCTTTTTGTACCAGGAACAGAAGCACCTTAGGAAGCCCAGGTTGAATGCCTTCTCCCTAGAGAGTAGCAAATGAGGTTAATCCATTTATTGATGGAGGGTCTGGGAGTAAGGATAGGAGGAGGTTGGGATAGGAAGAGAGCATGTTGTGTGACCATGACATGATTGAGAGAAAGTTTGCATTTGTGTCCTTCCTCCAACATGATGATTTTCTCCAGACACAACAGGCATAGAGATCATTGTCCTGCTTTGTAAAAAGCTATGGTCTATTTGTGTCCTCTTGACCTGAGGGAACAGGTACAGAAATCAATGAATATGTTTGTAACTAAACCCCTGGGGATGGGACATTTGGCTACAAGTTAGGGATTCAATTCAACAGCAAGTCTGATAAAGAGGGGAGTCACTGCGGTCAAACCACCACCTTGTTTAATGGGTAAGGCCAACGGTGATTCCAGAATGGCTTAATGTAGCTGATGTGGCCTCCCAGGGTGGCTTTTTTTTCACCTAACACAGGGCAGCTGTGATGAGATTGAAGGAGGATTTTCTTCACAGAAGTCTCCAATCTATGCTCAAACCAAGAAAAGTCAAATCCAAGGAAGCTGGTGAATTTGTGCCTCAGCTTCCAGGTTAGAAGAAACTGATGAGCTGGATGACTCCTGTGGAGCTAGAAACTCTGTTAGTGCTCTGACCTGGGCTCTATCCCTCATGCCTCCCATTCTAGGATTCAGTACCCATCTGTCAGCATGTAGGGATTGGTTACAAACGAGCCCAGTGTGTGAGGAATAATAGACCCCAGGAATCAAGGAAAATCCTGAGGTTGATTGATTAATGGCTGGTTATTATGTCAGGTCACTGGGAGGTTGTTACTGGGATGGAGTTCTTCATCCTCTTGTAGTTAATGAAGCTGAAGCTGATTCCAAAGTGGTGCAGTAAACAAATGGTCAAAAAGACCAGTATCACGGAAGAAATGAGAAATCCTCTCCAGGTTGAATTTGAGAATGGTTTTCTCTAGGTTGACCAGCTCCCTGGCTTGGAACAAGGACTTGATTTCACTCCCAAAGCTTTCATTCCATGAACACCTTTATGGAACATAAGCTCTAAATTCAAATGCAGAGACCTGGTGCCAGCCTTAAACACCCATAGAGTTAAGAGAGAGCACGAAGGGTATCTAGGGGGAAGGAGAAGTGGCTCAGTGGTTATGAACACTTGTTGCACTTCTGGAGGAACTGAGTTCAATTCTCAGCACCCACATGAGATAACTAACAATTATCTGTAACTCCAGCTCCAGGGGGACTCTTCTGGTCTCTTCAGGGATGTAAATTCACATGTACACACACACACACACACACACACACACATACACATACACATACCCCACATCACATACACAATTAATTAAAATAAATAAATTTGTACAAGTACCATGTAGGTATAGTTTCCTTTATCCATGTAAGTCCTACTACACAATGGACCACATGAGACATTCCTTTAGAGTAGCTTTGTGTTCAGACATCAGAGTTCAAATTTCCTCTACTCATGTTCATTCTGTAGACCACTGTCAACTCTATTCCTAAAGGAATAGTTTCCAAAACTGAACTAGATTTTCATTGAGTATGTTCTCGAGAAAGGCAACTGGAATTGGCAGGGTCTATTGTCAAGGCCATCACAGGTAGTTCTTGCTTGTTAAGAATCTGCTAATCCCAGTGTTTGTTAGGACAGATGTGTGGCACAGCCAGAGGTAGAAGGGCAACTGCTGGCATTAAGCTCAGGAAAACTGGACTGGGTGTATTCAAGTGGTTGGTTTACTCCTGGCTTGAGCATTCTGAGCTCTTATATGTAGATGCAAAGACTGACAAATCTATTGTCCTCCCTGAAATCCTCTTTGAAGATTCAATGTTTGAACTGAGATCTGAATGTCAAAAGAGGCAAGCAAATGTGGGCAAAAGCATTCCAGAAAGAAGAAATAACTACTTCATTGGGCATGGGCAACCATAAGCACTCAAAAATTAACAACAAGAAATGGAATTTTTTAAAAAGTCAGTAGGTTTGGATTTTAATGACTGAGCTAGTAAGTGTAAAACCAGAGCAGTGGTCAGAGGTCAGGACAGTGACTGTCAACTCCCACTGCAAATCTGAAATGAATCTATAGAAATGCTCACATGCAGTTGGCCTGACAGGGAACCCACCATGGCTTTGGTTTTGTTGCTGTTGCTATTTTAGGGTCTCTTGTTATTTTAGGGTCTCCAGGTGATAGTAATTACAGACTAAAAATCACTGATGCAGTTCTATCCACTAGGTAAGAACTTTGAATTTTATTTTTAAGAACAATAGAAAAAGCTAGCAGCATGTGGTGACTCACTCCTGTAATCCCAGCACTTGATTTCAGAGTCAAAAGTTCAAGGTTAAGCTCAAGTACATAGCAAGTTCAAGACCTGCCTAGGCTACATGGGACTCTAGGTCTGGAAGCGAGAAAACAATGGGAAAGCACAAAATTCTAAATAGATTACATGCTTTGGTATCTATGATTACAGTGATCCAAAGAATGGACTGAAGGCTCAAAGGAGGCAAGGATGAGGGAAGCTACATGCTGCCTATGGGAAACAATCAAGGAGTCCATCTGGTAGGCTGAAGTGTGAAGATAGATGTGAAGCTGTAGTCCTCCACCTGATTTGATGATATGGTAAAAGATGAATGACTAGAGAAATTTTGATCGGAATAACTCTGTATACTGTAACAATAGTGGGAACTTGTTTTCTTTTCTTTTTTTCCAGAGCTGGGGACCGAACCCAGGGCCTTGCGCTTGCTAGGCAAGTGCTCTACCACTGAGCTAAATCCCCAACCCCGGGAACTGGGGTTCTTAACAAGTACTTTTGTATGAGGGGGAGGAAATAAAAATTGTGCTTTTTAGATGTTATATTTAAGATATATGTGAGATTGTAATGGGGGGGTGGTTGTTATGTCTGGGACTTGCAGAGTTTCTTCCCTGCAAGAACAGAGAGCTGAACAGGCAGGGAAGATGGAGGATTAAGCCTCTGGGAACTGGAAAGAAATGAGATAGTACATTAACCTTGGGGGAAGTCCAATCCTGGAAGTCTGATAAATTGACACTTATAGGGCCCCTGACTCCTCTCCTTTCTTCTATCAGTCCTGTTTAAATACCTACTGTGTGAGCATATGTGCATGGTCATGCACACACACACACACACACGACTTCCTGCCTTTTCCCCTCTCAAAGTCTTCTGAGAACCAGAAGCTGCCCTCTCAGAAAGGACTCCTTTGTTTTCATTGTCTACATATATCCCTCTGACTCTGCTTTAAGACTTCCAACTTTGTTTTGTGGTCAGGACATATACAGTCACTTAAAGAAATTAGGAAAGAGACCAAAATCATGCAGAGGATTTGTGGGTTTCTGTGGCATGTCTTTGGTTTTTCAAGCCATGAACTGGGATTTTTCTAAGAGCAAGAATGGACACCCTTTTTGAGGAGAGCAGTTGTTCACCCTCTAGGCATGTTGTGGTGACTCCTCCACACATACAATTATTTTCTTGCTACTTTATAATTGTAATTTTGCTGCCCTATGAATATTAATGTAGATATCTGATACATGATGAAGGGGCCATGACACGCAAGTTGAGAACCACTGTTCTAAGAGATTCCGGTAATGCAGGTACTTTTGAATGAATTAAAGTTAATAATAGTGGCTCCATGCAGAATATCCTAGTATCAAAATATCATTCTTAAATTTAAAAACAATACTGAAGTGGAAGGAAATTGAACTATGAACTTGCTATATGTAAACTCTAGTCAATTTATTTATTTTCCTCTTGGGAAGGAAATGAACTAAAGACTGCTGTGCGGTGTGGTAAGGGGTGGAGGGCAAGAATAAAGACTACAGTGATGGCCTCCCAGGATCATTTTATGTTATGACAGTCAAAGGTAAATCTATCAAATAAGTCATTAGAATCAATTCCTGTGGGACCACTCTTTCCAGGCTCCTCCCACTCCCGCTCAGCTGGAAATTGTCTGGTACTATTGATTCTTTGGGTCCCTTAATAATTATCCCCATTTGAAAACTTCAAGTTCTTCAAGTTTAAGTTTGATATTTGCAATAACAGAGAGATACCTCTAAGAATGAAATTGACCTGTGTTGTTAGAGAAGGAATGGCTGAAATAACGGAGAAGCCATGGCCTGGTGGCTGATGGTGTGGGAGAGATAAAATCTTTCGTCGCATGGCCATGGAGTATTCATGACCATGGGAAGAGTCTCTCCAGTCATCCTGATGAGTCTCTCCATCCCAGAAACATATCATTCATTTCCCTCCCCAGCAGTCCATGGATTGGCTGACCTCTGAGAGCCATCTTGAGTCTTGAGAAGACAATACTGGGAAACTTGAAGATTCCTAAAGAATAAATGTGGATTCCACTTTTACTCATTAAATTCCATCTGGACTATTTCATAAAATGAACTGTCCAGCAATAATTCAGTTCTCCCACTTTACATAATAGGAGAATTTGTCAGAACTGGGATGCTGTCGATGGTACAATACTTCATGGTTTAATAAACATCTTCTAAATTCTGACCAAGGAGCCATTTAAGGTACGGTAGGCACTGAGAAAGCAGATAACTCTCCTGGCTCTGGAATCAACAAATTTTTCCCCAAGTCACATCCTCTAGTTGTTTTCCCTCCTCAAAAGTAAAGGTGGATGTAATTAACTTGTCACTTGCTGAATATTTAAAGATATTTTTGATGATAGATCGCCATAAGATTTTTTTATATGCAACTTGGAGTACAAAAATTTGCGTGGCACAACTATTATGAAACTTCGATTTGTGTCTACTGAGATATAAGAAAAATGCAAATGATGAGAAGTTTCCTTTATTCTAGCAGTCATTCCTATTCACATACAAATACATGAAGTAACCATGGGGATGGGCTATACTTTATCTCATTAAGAGACATTTTGAATGAACTAAAATGATTCATTAGTTCTTGTAACCCATTGTTTTGGCCAACTTTGCACTCGTAATTATAAGGATATCTCAACCCAAATGATATGTTTAATACTTAGACTGGCACAGCTGTGCTTCAAAAATTTATATTTACAAATGAGTTCATCCCAGAGATATGAAAGACCAATCAATAAAACATTTTAAAGTATAAAGTTATATTTTTTATTTGGCTTCAATTTCATGTGCAAAGTGAAGTGGAAATACACTTTGAAGTGGGAAGTAAAGGTTACAAAAGTCATGAAGGAAGAGCTCATTTATGTACTTTTGTTTTAATCAATGTTAAGATCAAGTCGCTGTTGGCCAGTCTTTTGAGTTCAGATAGACAAGAGTAGAAATCAAATACACTAAATATATTTTAGTGCAGTGATGCAAATACATTATTTACGGCTGGTGGAATCCAAGATGGAATAGCTTAGATGCCAGCTTTGACTGTTTAAAGATGTCAGTGGCTTTTCAGAATTCTCTAATGGGAATATGATTAAGAAAACTAGATGTCTCTTAGAGCACATAATGGATGCTCTCCTTAGTCTCGCACTTTCTCTTCACTCTACACTCTAAATAAGTATTCTTTGGCCACTGAGCAATGAATGGTAGCAGGCACAGAGTCACCCAGAAAGATGGCCCCAAGAAATAGTCTCAAGTCAGAGTAATTGGAAAATGCGCACAAGTCGTTATATGCACTCACTTCATTTTGTGTCTTTTTAAGTGCACAGTTTGATAGCATTGAGATCCTTTGCACTGTTAGACATCCACAGCCAGCATGTACATAAATATGTGTTTAAAATCACCTAGGGCCTCAAAAAGTACCATTGATAAGTCTCCTTTACGGGTGAGTTCTTTTTTTTTTTTTTGAACAAGCTAGGCATAGGAGATCTTTTCCTTGTTCTCTGTGTAACCCCGAGAGTTTTGTTTGCTTTGTGCTGCCAAACAGATCCTGTGTGAAAGTAGCCCTTGGCTTTCACGTCTTAGAATTTGATTTGGAAAATGTTATCAGGGATTGGGCTCTTAGTGGTTTTTTTTTAAATATGTAATAACCATGTGTCACTTATCCAGCAAGATATAAAAAGAAAAGGTACGTTTTGACACAATTTTTTTCCATAGGAGTTGAGGCATATGCTCAGCTCTAGGTGACTGAGGCTGAGTCTTTGACACTTTAAGACACAGTTAGGATTGTGACTGCCGTAAAGATATTTTTACCCTAGAATGCCATCTGTTACTTTTACCTTAGCTCACATATCTGACCTATGTGGGAGCTTCAGTTTTCAATCATATACAAACATTGATCGAACACTGTGAGCTGCTCACCACTGTGCTGGCTCTGGGCTGCAGACAGGAGGCAAAATAACCATGTCCTGGACCCCTGGCTTGACAAAGTCGGATGCTCCTGATTGGTATCAGTGGTATACGTGCCGATGACGATTGAACCAGGGATTGAAGTGGAGGGCAAACCTCAGAGAAGAGTGGTCCAGGGAGCCTCAGAGGACCAGGAGGAATGAGAAAAAGAAGAATGGGGATTGTAGTCAAGGGGAAGCATCACCCCTCCCCCTGGACACTCCCTAGCTCAGCCTATTGACTTGTATTTGAGCAACTTAAACTTTAAGTTAGGTATTGCTGCAAGGAGTGGGCGGCAACTGAAACCAGATGTGTTGGGACGATGGGAAGTCAGACAGCGGCCCTATGAGACTTCAGAGAAGAGACTCATGCTCCCCTGTCTCAGTGTTCCTGAAACTCTGTGAGAGCAAGACTTGCATATTTACTTTTTTTTTTTATGAGCATTGGGGGTAAACAGAGCTTCTCATGAAATGTCAGAACAACTCAGGGAGAGAAGTACGTAATTCCCACATCTGGGTGGCAGCAACTGAAAAAGGACCTTGAACTTTAGAAGTGTGCACGGTGGATGCAAGGCAGTATGGTTCTGCCAGGTTGCCTAAGAGGGAGAGAGAAAGTAGAATGGGGAAGAAAAACACACTTGCCTTCTCCCCATAGGTTTTTTTTTTCTCTGTTCTTTCTTGTCGCTCTGTAGCCACTTACGTGTTTGGTGAGAGGTGATTAGAAGCAGAAGAGTATAGAAAGATACAAGAT
The DNA here is from genome assembly GCF_011064425.1 of Rattus rattus. Taxonomy (NCBI): domain Eukaryota; kingdom Metazoa; phylum Chordata; class Mammalia; order Rodentia; family Muridae; genus Rattus; species Rattus rattus. Next base: position 96,111,010 of record NC_046161.1, read on the forward strand.
GACTACCACCACATGCGTCAAGTTTCTACCAGGTTCATCCTCTTCTCAGAACCCCTATGCTGGATGGGGGCTCTCTTTAAGAGCTTGTAAGATGCCCGGTGTGGAATGCTGACTTGATTTCCTCCATGTAGCTGTCATCAGTTTTTCTTTATGTTCATGCCTCCCCTTTAAGACCAAGACTTTAGCAAGGGAGGGACTTTCTGATTCTCTGACCTCTCACATAGAGTTGATCACTGTCCTCAAGTGCTCGATTAACTGAATTGTCTCTGAGTTTTGCACCAAGTGTCTCAACTATGTAGTTGCAGTATGCAGAAGGTTCTGGGATTGCTCTAAGTGCTTGGTAATCTTCAAAATGCTCCTAAAACCTGGTAAAGCAAGTGCTGTCATTATTTCTTATTGTATGAGTTATCAGTCACAGAAAGCCTAAAAACTTGGCCATAATTCAAACTCTACTGTCAGCAGCAACAACAAGGTTTGAAACAAGGCAGTCTGGTCCCCTCGTCTGTGCTGCTGTACCAAGACTATCTAGCGAATGCTCAGAACTTTGTTTTTCCAAGAAGAGAGCGAGTCTCAGAATTCAAGGGTGTAGCTGCTTAGTCTGGGAGTTGGAATTAAACATGAAATTTTCCAGAGTTGTTTTCATTATACTGCAGAACAATTTGTGCCTTCTTAGCATGGAAACAGTTAAGTATTTTGATTGAGAAAGATGATAGAATTAGGGCATCCTTTATTCAAGGATGCAAGATGAGTAGCCTGAGATCAATGAGCAGGGGACAGAACTGTGATAAAGTTTCATCTATTGTTGGCATCTTATTCACAAACCTTGTATGGAGGAGGAAGTTGGGAAGGAGAGACAGTTTGGTTCATTTATGGTAATGCCAAGCTAATGTGTATAGGATATGAATATCTTGCAGCAAGAAAAACACAGGAAGTGATTATTATCATATTCTGATATAGTGATTAATTTTTATTCTTCTACAAAGTATGATAAATGATAATAAATGATAAATGTATTCATAAATACATTTTGATCTGCCTTGTTTATATTTGAATTTCTTCAACTTAATATTATAACCTGATTTCAATAAGTATTCTTCAACAGGGTGGATTTTAATAGCTGCATAGTAAGTAAATAAGCTAATTTATTTCCCTCTGATTCTTTCATGCTGAGTATTTATCGCTGTTTATATTTCGGATGACTTCTTTAGGGAAAATATTCAGAAGCAGCATGGTTGGCTCAAATGCTTTTCACTCGTGTGACCAAAATGTCCTCAAGAAAATTGTTGAAATTGATTCCACCACCAAATCTGTATTAGATATAAATTCTATCTCCCTGACCTCTGCCAACAGTATTATGCTCTCAAGATCTGCTACTTAGAGGCACAAGAATCTTTCTCTTCAGTTTTAAAATTGAAACCCATTGATTAACAAAGGCACTCAAGCCTTTCTCAAGCCCATTACTCATTTGTTTTTATTTTAGAACTGTACATACATATCATTTACTCCCTTTTTTCTATTAGGGAATTTTTGTTAGTCCAATAAATGTGTATAAATTCCTCATGCTTAATTTGCTACAGATTTCCCCCAAGGACTCACTTTTCTTTAATTTTTAAATGTTTTCTAATTTATGGAAATTTTAAAATCATATAAATATTCTCAGTGGCTCTCTCCTTTGCTTCCAACATTCCAATATCTCAAAAATCACAGCCATACTTACCAATGTCTTCTGAGAGTTATTATTTCAATTATATCTTTATGATTTTAATATATTTGCTAGGTATAGGTGCCAGGGAATACTGCTGCTCTTTTCCAGCTAAGTAATTGTTCAAATTGATGTACAACCACCCTTTCCCTTTTAACTTTATTATAATTCTCTTCCGGTTATTGTGTTTAATAAACATCTAGTCCATCTTCATAATCCAGAGGTCACAGTGCTGTATATTCTGGGATCTATAGATACATAATCCCTAGCTCTCCAGGAACTAATAGACAAGGGGGAGGGGCGTGTCAGCACTTCCGTTAGGCTGATGAACTCTCATATCTAGTTCCAGAACAGAGATGCACCGCCTGCATCATGGGGGCTCAGTTAGATCCTTTGGTGGAAGGTTGATGTCCAGCTACAGGAGTAATGATGAACCTTCAGGTTGTGTCCACATTACAAGACATATCTTGTGTGCACATCTTCTCTGTGCATAGTAACAAACAGTGTGAAATAAAATAGTCTCACCATGTAGGTGTAAGATAGAGCAGCTCCCATCATATTTGCCCCAGACCTATTCCTGCTCTTCTTTGAATTCTGCTTTTTGCCCTCTTCTTCCAGGCACTAATCCCCTCCCAGACCCAATTCCCAAGTCCACCTCAACATCTGGTGTTACAGAGCCCATCTGTGACAACAATTTTCTCCGTCCCCACATAATGGTCTGGAACAAGGTGGAAAATCAGCCCTTCCGGGGTGTCTTCAGAGCAGTGATTAGGGCTGTGGTAGACTCGGAAATAAGCAGGGGCATGGTGGGTGAATCAGTTAGCAAGTCATTTGAATTCAAATGTGTGAAGATTCAAATGGAGAGGCAGAAGTTTGAGTTGATAATAACTGATGTGCTCACAGAAGGTGTGCGGGGACGCTCCTGGCAGCAGCCTGGCAGTCAGAGATCTCAGGGGTTCACGATGCTCAGAGCTCAGAACTCAGAACTTGAAGGCAAAGTAAGGGATCGCCTCTTCCTGTCCAAAGAGAGTGCTTTCTATATTCCAGGCACAAAACCAAGTGTGATCTCTACAGGAGTGTTACATAATTCCACCTAACGATTACAGGGTATGCTGTGTGAAAGGCTTTTTCTCTCCCTCAGTGAAGCAAATACAGGCCAGATCAGACCAGATTAAAAGCAGATTTATCAGGAGGCAGGTTTTGGGAAGGTTCACTGATCTCACAGGAGGAGGTCAATGGAGTCCTGCATCCAGGGCTAAAGCAAAGGGGTTTTATAAAGCTCAGGCAAGGAGTGATAACAACTAGGGATTGGGATTTGACCCATACATGGTCAAAAACTGAGCCCTTGGGCAGGCACTTGTGGGTGGGTTGCAGGAGACAGGGAGATGAAGAATGATGGCATGTTAGCCTGAAGTTTGCTCTATGTAGGTGGAGTTGAGGGAAGAATAGCAAACCAGCTCCCTGGCTTGTACAGGGCAGAGCAGGGTTTCTAGCCAAACACTATGTGTTAATTGTCACCCCAGATTCCTCCTAAATATACTGTCACATTGAAAAAGACTCATCTTAGTGTCCAACCTCTCGAGTTCTACGTACATTTTGGATATTAGCCCTCTGTCAGATGTAGAATTGAGGAAGATCCTTTCCCAATCTGTAGGCTGCCATTTTGTCCTATTGACAGTGTCCTTTGCCTTACAGAAGCTTTGCAGTTTTCTGAGGTCCCATTTATCATTTATTGATCTTAGAGCTTGGGCCATTGGTGTACTGTTGGGGAAACTGTCTTCTATACCAATGCGTTCAAGGCTACTTGCCATGTTCTCTTCTCTGAGATTTAGCATATCCAGTTTTATGTTGAAGTCCTTGATTCACATGGACTCGAGTTTCGTGCAGGATGATGAATGTGGATTTATTTGCCCTTTTCTACATGTAGACATCCAGTTAGACTAGCACCATTTGTTGAAGATGCTTCCTTTTTAGCCACTGTATTGTTTTGGCTTCTCTATCAAGTGTCTACCGGTATATGGGTCTTCAATTCTATTCCATTGATCGACCTCTCTGTCTCTGTACCAATACCATGTGGGGTTTTTTTTAAATCACTATTCCTCTGTAGTACAGATTGACGTCAGGGATTGTGATACCTCCTAAGTTCTTTTATTGTTTTGGGAGGATAGGGAAAGGATTGTGAGAGGGGGTGAGTGGGACAGGGGCAATGAGTGTGATGTGAAGTGAATAAATAAAAAAGAAAATTAAAAAAAGAAAAAATGATTCATCTTCACAGGGAACATTAATGTCACATAGCTTGTCTAAAGTCTGACCTGGGAAATTACCTCAGTAGCTAAACCACTACTCTACTCTAGGTGCTTTGGCCACCAACAAGCTGAGTGACCTTCGAGAGTTGCTCTGACGTCAGTTTCTTCTTCTCTAATACAGGCATGATGGTGTATGCTTCATGGTTGCTTCTGTGCTTAAACTGAGTAATATGATATACAGCACCTAGCATGTCTCTGTCACAAAGTGAACTCTCTACTAACGTCAGTGGCCAGCCATCACTATCTGTTGACACTGGTGTTCTTAGGATACTGAAAGGCTGCTTTTACCCTGGACGGTAGGAATCCAGTTGCACTGAAGATGATATGATGAACTGTGTAGGATACCCTCCAGTATTCTTTTTCCAAAGATCGGTAGACTGGAAGATTCAGTCAACTGCTCCCTTTTAGAAATTGTAAGCCACTATAGTGGCTACTTTTATGTCAGCTTGACAGAAGCAGGAGTCATTTGGGAAGAGAGAACCTCAACTGAGAGAATACTCCCACCAGATTGGCCCAGGAGCAAGCCTGTGGGACATTTTCTGGATTGATGATTGGCAGGGGGAGAGGTTAGCTCACTGTGTGCTGTGCCACACGCTGGGCTAGTGGTATCAGGTGGTAGGAAGGAGGCTGAGCAAACCATGGGGAGCAAGCCAGTAAGCACCAGTGGTTTGTGTCCTCCTTGTTCCCATCTCTAGGTTTCTGTCTTGACTTCTTTGAATGATGGACTACAAACTACAAGAAGAAAGAAATGCCTTCCTTTCCATGGAGTGGACACCTACCTGTTACCAGATTGTTTTCTATGTGAAATGTCCTAACCTCAGAGAAAATCCAGAGGCTGGAAAGCAGTAGAATTAATCAGGGGCTTGATATCTGTACAACAATTACAACAGAAGTTGGAGCTGATTGGGCCAAGAGGTGAAGGTGTTATTAGATACTTCAATATCAAAAACATGTAGAATTAGTTCTATTACTCAATTTTATATCAAACATGAGTTCTGGGACCAATGGGGTTTCTATATTGAGCTTGTAAAAGTAAGACTTGATTGGCAATTGGAATCATTAAAAGTAGGAGTCAATGGTTTCTGAAGTAATGTGGGTCCAATATAAAACATACTAGGCAGGAGGCTTACTGCCCAGCCTCTCAGTATTGCTCGGGTGAATTAACCAGATCCCTTTGAAGAGCACTCCAGTCCTGAGAGCCTGGGACCTTAAGTATTTTCTCAATCTGTATTGCTTGTCCATAGATGTCATCATTGGCTTTGACATGTAAAAACAAAGCAACAAATCAAACTTGCAGAGGAAGTTTTCTCTGAGAAGTTCTATTACTTCCCCTGGCGTTGGGCAGCCTCAGGGAAACAGGATGGATCCTATTGTTCCCTGCACGGATGTGTGAGCTAGGAACTCTCTTGTCCTTTGGCCAGAGTGTCTAGGCAACAATGGGGAACTGAGAGGCAGCTCAGGGTCCCTAGAGCTTAAAGGTGGGAATAAACAACCAGAGGCTTTCCAGAAGACAGCGGTCCCCAAGGAGCAGACCTGATATTGGAGTTCAGACTCCAGTTCTGACTCCAGACTGGAGAGGAAGCATAAGCCAGCTTCCCTGCTGAAATAGTTTTTGGAGCATCACTGAGAATCAAATCGCAGTCTTGCTTAGAGAGCCTGGTTTGACCACCAGATCAGAATACAATGGTTTGCTTGTTTTGGGATTCCCTCAAAGCACTGTGAACCCATCCCATCAATGCTATACTGATGACCCCTCATGATGCAATACAGGACAACGCTCCATTCCAGAATGCTCACGAACTCTTTATGCTCCCTTTCACTCCAACCCAGGAAGAGAGGCTGAGAGCTCTGCATCCCACAGCCTTGCCATCCATCTGTGCCAAGGGCCAGGCTTAGTCTTAAAGGGGCTTGAAGGATCTCCAGAAATGTTGTTTTCTAGGTGTTGCTGCAAAGTGTAGGATCACTAGGATGACATCATCTCCGGAGTAGGTAGGAAGTCGCTGGGACTCCTAATGATGATCCATGCCCCCCTGGGAGGGAATTTGCCTACTTGTTGAGGAACAGAACTCTTTACACATATGCAAAATCTCCCCCTTGGACCTCTCTGGTCTTAGGTCTCCAATGTGATCCCTCTCCCAGTAGGACAACTCTTAACTAGTCGCCGCAGGGACAATCTCTCCCTTGTCCTATGTATAATAATCCTTATATTTAACAGTTGAAATTCCCAAGCTCTTTAAACTCAGCCACATAACTAACCAAATACTAACTAACTGGCTGAGAGAGTCAGCTTTTCCATTACTGTGATAGAAACACGGTGACCAAGGAAACATCATTTTAAAGCTTTCAGTTTGAACTTAAGCTTTCGAAGGGTTAGAGTCCATGACGGCTGAGAGAACAACAACTGAGCATTCTCATCCTGATGCACAACCATGAGGAGAACGTGCACACTGGTCCTGGCACGAGTCCTGGGAAATTTCAACATTCAGTCCCAGTGACTCACCTCCAAGAAGTACACACCTTCAAATCCTTCCCAATCAGTTCTACCAACCCAGGGCCAAGCGTTCAAACATACGAGCCTATGGAGGTCATTCTCATACAAACCACCGCACTAAGGAAATTAATAAATAAACAAAATTTCTGAGATGCTACTGCCACTGATTCGGTGCATTTAGAAGCTCAGAGCTGACTTCTGACCTTTGTCTGCATTCCTGAAGTTACAACCCTAACTAAACACACCTTGTCTTGGAAATTCTGCTCTGTGCTAAGGAAGGGTTGAGTTCAATCATTATACAAGTAAGACTTACATGAGTTACCAGAATTCCCCCTTACCATCCTCTTCTCAGAGAGAAAAAAAGGATACATTTTTCCCACATTAAAGCTGAACCTTGCCTATAACACAAAGCTTTCAGAAAGATAAATGGGAACATCTTTGAAAAAAAGATTTCATTTCAGTTTTGAATATCTCTAGGTATGCGTGTCTGCGTATAGGTAGGCACAATGAAGAAGAGAGGCTGCAAAAGCCAGAAGAGAGTATCGGATTCCTTGGAGCTGGAGTTATTAGTGGTTGTGAGGCACCCAGATGTTCTAGGAACTGAACTTGGGTGTTCTATAAGAACATTAAATATTTTTAAGCACTGAGCTGTCTCTCCAGCCTGAGTGCGTGCATTTTAGAATGCACGTCAGTAGCCGGCAAGGTACCACAGCTGGTGAAGGCAACTCTCCTTAACCTGACAACCTGAGTTCAAACCCCAGTACCCATGTGACGGGAGGGAATGAACAATTCCCACAAGTTGTATTATAACTTCTACGAATGTGCACATGCACTAAGTAAATGTAAATATAATTAAAGACTGTGTGTTGAATGTTTCAAACTCTCCAGGTAGGGTATGATCCAATGACTGAGTCTCTGAGAGAATGGGGGAACATGCATTTCTAACCAAAACAAATAAACAAACAAACAAACAAAAACCCATCAACACAGCAGCTTCTAGCCAGCCTTTCTGAGCTCCTAGGAGAATGGAATAGTTGTAACTGATATCAAACTCAATACATTAACTTGACACTCCCTAATTCAGCCTATATGTGTGCCTCCAAGCATTTGTTAATACTTACTCTATCTCCTCAAATATCTCTATGGCAGGTGGAGAATGAAATGAGGAACTATTTTCTCCCAGTAGCAACGCTTTTAGTTAACTGTCAACTCCTGATGAACAAGTCATTGTGCACTAAGATACAGTAGATGTGTTGTGTTACATGAGACAACCCCATTTCCCATGGTTTGTATTAAAAAAAATGCTGCCTTGTAGAAATGCTGACTGCATTTAGTCTAAGCTTTTTTTGTTTGGGGCCTTTCCCAAACTGGCATCTGCTTTATCTCCAGGGGGAGTGCTCTTGCTTGGCTTTACTTCAACAATTTAAATCTGACTGAAATGGTTTTGTCTGGAATGAATATCCCATTATCACCGTCTCTCCCTATCTATTGTGGGTGGTGATGGAATGCTGAAATGAGTGTTCCACAAAGATGCTATCAGCTTCCTCCATCTCCAGTTGCAGAGTCTGGGTTTTCAGAGCCTGATATCAGGACTTTGACAGTTCCTCAGGCCATGAAAAGAACACAGGAACCTGGATTCTCCCATTGGAATCTTGTTCCACCTCCTGTTGTTCAACGTTCTTAAGTCTTATAAGAAGAAAGACAAGCTAAGTGTAGGTTTGGCAACCATCTCCCTGAGAAATACATTTAGGAGAGAATCAAATCAGATGTGTGGTACCAACCTGTCATTCCAGCATCTGAGGGTGGAAGCGGGAGACTTGGACATTCAAGGTCATCCGTGGCTACATGGCAAATTTGAAGTCAACCTGGAATGTATGAGATCCGGTCTGGAAAGGTAAACAAGAAGAGACAGTGACCCATCATTGGCTGAGTAGAATGCTTCATTGTTTTGGAAGCTTCGTGCTTCAGTGAGAAGGAAAAAGGGATCCTCCAGTGCAAGCCATAGAGAAGTATGTGATGTTGCACAATATCCACTAATGGATCTTACTCATGTCCGAGGGTTGAGGGAAGTTGACATACTATTTAGACCACTGCTTTATTCTGTGTTTCTTTGTATGTTGTGCATAATTCACCAAGACATTCCTTCCTGGCAGATTCTGGTCTAACTATAGAAAAGCCACTACATTACACATCTTTCTTCCTGGAGTTCCGAGACCTGAGATTGCTGTTGAGACAAATGAAAGAAGGGGGTGGTGGAGAATTCTGTATTCTTTATGACTCTTGGATAGAACATTTATGATTTTTTTCATTTGTTCTGTATACCTGTACATGTGGTCAGCAGTAAGCCTACCCCTCAGAAAATGGGACCTGAAGATCCCCAGATTTCTGCCCCTGTTCCCATCTGACCACCTCTCTGTCAACTGTATTCCACTGTAATCTAGAGAAGTCAGGTTAAATCCCACCACACTTCCATATGAGGATACATCTACAAAGTTCATTGTCAACTTGATTGGCTTGAGAAAGGGCTAGAATAGTGATTGTCAACCTGTGGGTCTCAACCCCTAGGGGAGTCAAATGACCCTTTCACAGGTGTCTCCTAGGACTACATGCATATCAAATATTTACACCATGATTTATAAAAGTAACAGAATCACAATCATGAGATAGCAATGAAAATAATTTCGTAGTTGGGGGTCAGCACACCAGGTAGAACTGTATTAAGAGGTCACAGCATGAGAAGTTTGAGAACCATGGCCTTGAGGATTTGAAAAGTATGTCTTAGATAATGGCTGTGAATGAGTTTCAGAGGCAAATTCTCAGGGCTCTGATCTCATAGGTGATTTAGTTCATTGATGGACTTAAAATTTTAATAGACAATTGGCAAGGGGTAAGACTGTGCCAAGTATGATCTACTTAGATGAAGGACACCTAGGACATACCCTTAGGATCCATAGGTTGTCCCACCCCTTCCTGTTATCATTCTACTCTGCCTTCTGTTTGCCCTGACAGGAACTGCTATAGCCCACCATGCACTTCCTGTCCCCACAGATTGGCACCTCTGGATCCATAAGGAAAATAACCCTTTCAGCTGAAGTTCATTACCTCAGGTGTTTTCTCACAGCAATGAAATACTGGATAATGTACAGCAGCATTTAAAGTTATGAAAGGAGTGGGTACATCACCCCTTCCTTGTCTCCTTCCTTCCATCTTTCTCTTCCCCCCTTTTTAATTCTCTAACATTCAAATACTTATCATGTACAAACTGTCGAATGCAGTCACTTTTTTTTTTGGTTTGGGAAAACAAGAAAACATTATCCCTGAATCCTGATACAAGAATAATCAAAGGCTTCAAAGGTTGGGACCTCTTTCAGATTGCCTCAGGGATCCTCGCCCTCTTCCTTCCTCTGTAGGCTCAAGGGCATTCCACTCCTCATCAGGGCTTTCCCTGGAAATTAAACGCAACAAAAGGCAGAAGATGCACACAAGTCCAAAACTTGAGGATGGAAAATGACTGATCCGGCTATTTGTTTCATGGCCCTGTGTCGAGGTAATAAAAAATAAAGACTAGGTCAAGTGACAATCAATACCTGAACTGTCTTTAGGTTTTATCTTTCCCAATCCCCCATCAGATGAGGCAATTTAATGAATATTCAGCTGAATCTTCAATGAACCTCTTAAGCAGAAGACATCTTTAGAGTTGGTCCTTAGAGCAAAGGTCTTCTAAACCCAGCAGGAGCAACACACGTATGAACTCACAGACTGTGAATTCATGCAGCATGCACAGGGCCTGCACCAGATGAGGTCCTAGAGCCGAAAGGAGAAGTAGACACAAGACCCCATCTCTAACCCAGAAGCTATTTCCAATGATAACCGCTTACAAATGGAACTTAATTTTTTTCCAAGGCCATCACACCTGAAAAGTTAATCACTCTTAAGGCCCAACAGTAGATGGCCACCAGAAAACAAACTCAGTGGCACCTTTGGAAGTTTCTTGTCTCACAGTATCATGCCAGGGCTTTTTCTTTCTTACTTTTAAAAGTTTTATCTTTTATTATTTATTATTTTTATATATTTCCCCTGACAGTTGCTTTGCATATATATTATAGCTTCTGGCCTTATGTTTTCTGTGAGATTTCTGAGTGTGTGAAGACTGAGTGGGTCTCTGCACCTATCTGTACCTCTTTCTTGTGCCTTTTCTTGGGCTATTTTTCATTTGTTTGTTTAATCCAGTTCTGATATGTTAGTTTTATCTTATTATCATATTTTCTTATCATCCTTTAGAAGCCTGTGTATTTTCTCATAAGTGACAGAAAGGGGATGGATTTGGATGAGATGGGATATGGGGAGGATCTAGGAAAGGTGTAGGGAGGGAAACTGTAATCAAGATATATTGTATTAAAAACCTCTATTTTCAATAAAAAAAACCAGTTTTTTTAAAACCCTCTATGTGTTTTTTATTGTTGTTCTTGACGAGATAAAGCAGAAGAGAAGTCTCTAACACTGAACCTCTATGAGAGGAAGGAAGGGAGGTGTAGGGAGAGGATGGTATGTGTTGTCTTCAACTTAGCTTCTCTTACGCTGCTTTTCAAACACTTTTATTAATTCCATGAGAATTTCACACAATGTATTCTAATTATTTCACTCCATCTCTTCCCCTTAACTCCTCCAAGTTCTTCCCACTCCTAATATGATTGTTTGTATATGCTTGGCCCAGGGAGTGGGACTATTAGAAGGTGTGGCCTTGTTGGAGTAGGTGTGTCACTATGGGTATGAGCTTTAAGACCCTCATCCTAGCCACCTGGAAACCAGTATTCTGCTAGCGGCCTTCAGATGAAGATGTAGAACTCCTAGCTCCTTGTGTCCCATGCCTGTCTGGATGCTGCCATGTTCCCACTTTGATGATAATGAACTGAACCTCTGAACCTGTAAGCCAGCCCCAATTAAATGTTGTACTTACAAGAGTTGCCTTGGTCATGGTGTCTATTCACAGCAGTAAAACCCTAACTAAAACACTCACCAAATTTATTTCATTTTTTTAAAGTTTATTTTTAGTTAATAACTCATCCCCTCTAATGTGTGTGGTCCATATACTTATGAATGGGGAATATCCACTGGAGCATTGTTGTTGTAAAAATATAAATGTAAAAAGGAGTAGTTGTCTTTTACCCCGCTAGCTCTGTACCGCGGTGCCCCAAGATATCTGCTAGATATCTTGGCAGAAACACAGCCCAGCCGCACACTTTCTTACACTCAAACCCTCACATAAAAGAACACACAACACAATAATCTTAGATCCAATTGGTAAAATATAATTGCCCACTTAAACATACAAAGCCCGGTACCATCCATCCCTTGAGAACATTAATAACAACCTGTAAATACACAGAGCAGAATCTTAACATCACCTGCCATGGCTTCTCCCCTCTCTCCGTCTCTCGTCTCTCCCCTAGTCTCCTCCTCTTCCTTCAAACTTCTCTCCCGCCCATCCTTCCCTCTCCTCCAATGACAGGCCTCCTTCTATCCTGTACCTGCCTCACCTGTGACATCATCTTACAGAGCATGATAGACCTACCAAGAGCCACACCCTTAAAACTTGACTCTGCCTCCTTAGAAGTCATCAATCATCCACAGCATCTCAGTTAGGGGAGGGGGCTCCTGAGCCCTTTCCTTTCCTCGCTGAAGTGTTGACTGACTTGATGTTATGCAGATCTGTAGGCAACCGCACAACACAACCACAGCTGTTGTGAGTTCACTCGTCTAGCAGCCCTGTCATGTCCAGTAGATACTCTTTTACTCCTGCCTTTTTCCATCTCTGGCTATTTCAATCTTTCTGCTCCTCTTCCTTAGTGGTCCTTGAGCCATGGGAAGCAGTTGTGTGACACATCTGTGCCATTTGTGGCTGAGCATGTCACGGACACCTACGCCCTGCACTTTGGCCAGTTGTAGGTTTCCATGTTAACCACCATCTACAGCACAAGGAAACTTCTCTCATAAGATCTGATGGCATTCCCTCAAGCATCTAAGAAGAGAAATCCTGGGGGCCACCGAACTATGTTGCCTTGCTAATTTGATGGATCTAGTGGTCAGTCTGGTTTCAGTGCAAATCTCATTTCAGTCACTGCACCAGCCGAAGGGCTTTTGATTGCAAGTAATAGAATATTCAACTCATAGTGAATTATTAATGTCTCTATGAGCACGGGCACTTTCATCCCTCACTTCCTTCATCTAAAGCATGCTAGCTAGCTTTTACATTCAAGCTTGTTCCATGCTGAGACAAGATGGCAGCCAGAGCAGGCAGCATTTTGTTCTGAGGCTCCCTTGTCCAGCAGTAGAAGTGAAGCCTTTTTTGTCTGTCTGTCTGTCTGTCTCTGTCTCTGTCTCTCTCTCTTTCTCTCTCGCTCGCTCGCTCTTGCTCTCACTCTCGCTCTCTTTGTACAAGACAGGAAATGTATTGTAGAAATTCCTCAACAGATTATGAACCCTGTTCTATTTTTATCCTGGGAGTAGATGCAGGCTCACCTTTGAGCCAGTCTCTGGACAGAGAGAACGTTATATTACCACTTTGGGTTTTGGCCAATCATAATTCACTTCCATTCAGGGACACCTTTTATAAAGACTCTACTTGCTAGATAAAGCCTGAGATATTTTAGCAATGAAGAAGGAGAGCGTGGCTATTAGACAAATTGTCTGTGAGTCTGGTATCTGGTGATCCCAAGCCTAAGCCTCCTCATCTGGAAATTGGGAAAACAGAGTCAATGCTACACAAATGTTGTTTTGCTCAACACAAAACAAAGTCACCAAGATATGCAGAAACCAGTTTTTTATGTCATCTTCATTGTTGGGAATCCCTGGAATATTAAATAAAAGCTTTTTATTTATAATAAAATATTACATATTTTATTTATATAAAATATTATAATAAAATATTTATTTATATAATTTTTATATAAAATTCAACTGCCTTTCTTATTAAGGAAGGGGTCATCACTTATAAGCTAAAGAGTCTTCTGTTCCAAAGAATCTACTTCTTCTTCTTGCAAAGAACATAAATTCAAGTATTGCTTTCTGGGATACCAACATAGTTACCAACAAATTAAGTCCAGGACCATTTGCATGTCAACAAAACAGGCCTGAGAAAATATCCCAGTGGGAAACTGCTTGACTAGCATACACATATGGACACACACACACACACACACACACACACACACACACACACACACACGACGAAACTAGGTGCCACACTATCCTAAAAGAGAACAATCCTAACAGTGGATGGGTATTTTTATATGGTTAGTGAATAATATTTCTATGGTCACATGTCACTGAAAATGAAGAATCTTGTTTAAAATTTCTTATACTTCTCTCTAGAGAGAAAAACCATGGTTTGTTCTTCTCTACCACACTGCCTCACTTGGTAGGCGGTGAAAGTACATATTGATAGTCAGGGATCTTTTGCCTACATTGCATCCTATGGCATTCCATGTTGCTGAGTGTTATGCCTGAACAACTCTATTCACATATGATACACCTCCTACTTAAGTATAAGAGACTAAGGAGGTTTGAACTAGATTTTACATTAGTGAACACTGATTAGTCCTTAAGAGGATGTTGTCTCTGACGTCTATTAGTGATGTAGGCTGAATGCCTAGACCAGGTTCACCTCCACCTTTAGGGAACAACGCATGGGCCCCTCTGACTCTGGAATTTCCCCATCTACACTGATGATGTGGCCTGCAAATCACAAGTCCTAGGAAGGAGCAAAATGCCAACGGAGGCACAAATGGAAGAAATGTGCTAATCCATCATGCACAGTAAGATCCGGGCTAAACATCTCTCCCCGTGGTGTGCATTCTTTTCGACTGACAGGGCATTACCAGACCATCTGTGATTCACAAATGTGAGGAGAAAGACCAGGTGACGTCACCATCAATAATTTCTATCTCCAGGAGGAAACTATGGCATTTGTGGCTATCTGAGGATCCTGTGACAGGAGGGGATGCGACCTGTGATTCTGATGCTGAGAAGGAACCCCGAGTGAATTTCCTTGACTATGACTAATATGGAGATGTCATATCATGGCTCACATGCTGTGAACCTTGTCTGAAAGAAGTTTTAGTAACATTTATTATGGCAAGACTACTTTTACAGTCAACTAATATATTCCATCCATCCATCCATCCATCCATCCATCCATCCATCCATCCATCCATTTGCGTAGCATAAATTTGTTGAAAACCTTATCGCATACTAGGCTCTTATTAGTGTGATTCAGGTATGGACCAGATTGCCTGGTTTTGTCTCTGCAAATTCTCCTTCTCCATAGAGTTGAAGACAACTCAAATAACCCCTTGTGATGTTACCACCTACAGGGACCCCACTCCTCTGGCATAACAAGGAACTCATTCTGAAGGATCCAAGTCCTGATAAAATGTTGCAGTAAACATAACTTGGGCCTTTCTACCCCATCTTAGATCATTTAGTTCCCAAATAAAAGACAGAAAACCTTTATATTTATAATAAGCCTTAAAGCACTAGAGCTGGGCAGATATCAGTCCTCTGTGCTATTTTGTCTACTTCTCTGTCAATAACCCTGAGATATTACTTGCCATGCTCCCCCTGGGCTGTTCCTATTCCAACTGGCTGGACCTCATGGCCATGAGCTCACTATCCACCTACCCCATGGTACCTTCTTCCTTCTCCTCCTCCCTCTCTTCATAGCGCCAGCCTCAGACCCCAAGCCTGGGAAACAGAGGCCCCGCCTACCTCTCTTCTGCCCAGCTACAGGCTATAGACATCATTATTAACCAATAGTTTTAAATAAGGAGCAAGGTTTGCACAACAAAGGCTGGCATAGGTGAGAATTTGCTCATCTTCAAGCAACTAGGCCTTGGGATACAGAATTTAGTATTATAATACATAGCAGCAGACCACACCTCAACAAGAAAACTTCCCAGGCCATCTCTAGGACCTCGGTGGTAACTGAACTCTATCTCTTTCCTGGTCATTTGTGTATTGGTGATTGAGAGTACTGGGGGGAGGCTCAGAAATGGGCCTCGACTTTCTTAAAGTCAATAGAAATCTGTGCTGTGGAGATGGTTCAATGATATACAAGCAGCAAGATCTAAGTTCAGACCCCCCCCAGAACCCACATAGGAAGCTGGGGGCCTGGCTGTGCACACCTTTATACCTGAAATCCCAATGCTGAAGCTAGAAGAGGTAAGATGTTATCTTTTAGGAGTGTTGGCTGCTAGCCTAGACCCAAAATGGCAAGCTACAACTCTATCCACATATGACACACCTCCTACTTAAGTATAAGAGACTAAGGAGGTTTGAACTAGATTTTACATTAGTGAACACTGATTAGTCCTTAAGAGGATGTTGTCTCTGACGTCTATTAGTGATGTAGGCTGAATGCCTAGACCAGGTTCACCTCAGTGAGAGACCCCGTTTCAAAGAAGAAAAGCAGACAGCCGCAGAGAGAGCACCCATCGCCTCTCCTCTGACTTCCTCATGCATGCACCCACGTGCACATAGGTCTCTATAGCACATACATATACACATAGTATCAAAAACAGTATCAAGCCAACTTAACATGGGCCCATGCATGATCGTGTCTGGAAATGTGTGTGCTGGAATGGAGACAAAGGGAAGAAAAAGAGAACTGTGTGTCCTGGGTTCTAAGTGGAACGGGGCATGTGCGAAGTCATCTTCAAACAGGATTGACAAAGGAGCAGGACAGACTTTTTAAAACGTCAACTGGAGGGCTGGAAAGAAGGCTCAGCAGCTCCTGTTCTTAAAGAAGTCACAAGTTCAGTTTGCAGCACCCACATGACAATTTACAACAATCCGGTTTCGGGAGTACAGCACACTCTTCTGAGTTCCCTGGGTACTGCACACATGCATGTGTATATATATATATATATATATATATATATATATATATATATATATATGGGCAAAACACTCTTATAGCTTAATAATAGTAGTAATAACAATAACAGCAACAATAATAACATCAATTACAGTTCACATCCTTTTCAATAAATAAATGTACATGTCCTACACTATGCACACATCCATTAGTAACATTTTAGAGATCTATTTGATTTTTTCCCTGAGTGTTTCATGTGATAATCTGTCCCTGGACCCTGTGGATGGAGCCTAATGACTCGGAGAATATCAGGCATGCTTCTCATTTTCATGGAGTTTAGACCTTGGTAGGGATGAAATTTGAATAAAAGGATACATAAATAGAGACTGACGATGAAGGCAAAGACTTTCTGGATCAGACATTACCTTCGTGTTTATAAATACGTTTTCATGGGTTCTGACATGCAATGGTTGATAAAATGAAATGCCAACTTTTGAAAAGATACATGATGCCTCTGTGTTTTTTTTCCTTTGCAGTGCAGACAATTCATATGCACAGACAAGACATCTAAGACATATGGACTGTTAGGTTGGGCACATTAGTGTAGACCCTTGAGTACAGACTGTTTCACTGTCAGAAGGAGTCAGACGTTAACTTGGGTTTTTGTTTTCTTTCTTATCTTCCACAGCGCAGAACAGCCACCAGCACCTCCCTGTCTTTTCGATTATGTATTATGTTCACCTTACGGCCCCTCCCAGAGTTTGATATCTAATGATCTCACCTACTGCTTGAGAATCTGTGTGCACTGACAGGTTCCGTATGCAGCAGTGGGTGGTATCTGATAACACCAATAGATAAACACAGCTAGGATGTGATCAGTGACCCCAATACTCAATGAAAAATCCACACCCTCAAGCCATTTTTGAGTATTATGGTATGTTTTAGAAAAATTTGCCCTTCCCCGTTCATCAGCACTATGATATAGTTGATACACATCTTTCCATCATGGAAAATGAACTTAGCATTTTTCTCAAGTTAGCTAGTTGCTTGGAGAGCATTGGAGGTGGACTTCCTCTTGAACTCCTGCCTAGTTTGGAGTTTAAGCTTCATCCCAGGGTCTCATTCACAATTCATATCCAATCTGGTTGCACTGCAGGGCAGGGTGACATTGGATTCCTGGAGCAAAGGATTAAAACAGCCATCCACAGTGGCAGAAGGAATCGATTATGTTTTCCTAGACCTTTGGGTAGTTGATCCCAGGGAGCCAATCCTGCCCTGCTTGGGATGAATATGATTAGCCAGCATTCCGCTGGACGTACTGAGAAGTGTAGTTGTTACACATTTAACTCAGTTATAGCCACTACAAGGTCCTTTAAGCTCCGGGACATATTTAAAAATTGAGAGATTCCATTTAATACCCAAACAGCATTGACCGCATCAGGGGAGCTTTGTCAAGTGTAGTTCTTAACCTCTATGTTTGTCTTAACTATTCTTAAATGAAGGAATGAGGTAGGGGGCCAGCATGAAAGCCTGAGACCTGGGAATAGTTGAGGAAGGGGAACTGTGGTCAGAAGATATTGTATGAAAAAATATTCTCAATAAATATAAAAATACATCATTTTAAATACTCCGAAAAAATTTAGAGATCACAATTTTTAAAACTGCAATCATCATCATCATCATCATCATCATCATCATCATCATCATCATCATCATCATCATCATCATCATCATCATCATCAAACCCAAGATGGCAAGATGGTCTGCAAACCAGAATCCTAGATTCCAGATAGACTGAGATACAGGCTGTGTTTTGTGGAAGTGTTTGACGTTATGGAAAAAAGCATTCACAGCCTGCTTGTCCTGAAGCACATGCATATGTGCACATACACAAGTGCACACACACATGTACGCACATGCACACATATGTATGTACACACATGTATGCACGCACATATGCACACATGTGCATACAGACACGTATGCAAACACACATGTGCACACACACAACCAAAACATGAAATCAGAGGATGAAGGTTTATTAGGGTGAGGGTTTAGGACGAAGGGATTCAGAAAACTGTGAAGAAATCTCTCTAGCCTTAAGCTATCTTCTGGTGACAGATTGGGACTGAAGCTGTTGTTTTGAAGAAATAGTTTTCTGAGGTGAGGTAACAGAGACAAAAATATGACTATGAATTCTTCCTTTCAAGTTTGACAAAGCCTGAATTGTGCCCAATGGGGAAGTGGGGTGAGGCACAACTATGTCTCTGACTCTCCTATTGGTGCCCCAGCCAGCCTGCTGCTGATTAAAATTACCTTCTGAGGAACTCACAGATGCCCAGCCCAGTCTTTTTTTTTTTTTAATTTAAATTGTCTTTTCTTCATTTTTTTCTTAAAGGCACAGTTGTAAATAAATGCTACAATGTTGCTTCACACAGAGAGAGAAAGAGAAAGGAGAGAGAGAGAGAGAGAGAGAGAGAGAGAGAGAGAGAGAGAGAGAGAGAGAGAGAGAACACCAAGCACACTTAGGATCTTCTGTTCTGTTACCCTTACTACCCCAGTCAGGAAATGATAAATGCCAGGTTAAATATCAACTGCCTAATTCAGCTGTGAAACCACACTGCAAATGGGTTATCATTTTTATTCATTCTGTAGACAAAGCTGAAAATTTTATGCCTTACTTCAATTTTTCTTAGCTGGCAGGTTTGGAATCTGCCTAATGGCCTTCAGAAAAGTAAACATAAAATTACAAGTCAAATATTGGCAAACTAACTCAAATAAACATAAATAACATACCAAACAATAAATATTTGATACTATATAATCCATTATGAGTACACTTACTGTAGTAACGAAAGCGAGGTTAACTTTCGTCAGTGTTGCTAACCATGTGGTACTCAATGGAAGAAGGAAAACAAGTACAATAACATCAAAAATCAAGAAGACTTGAGGCAGTAGCTGGGCTCAGTTGGTAGCCTGTCTGCCTAGCATGCATGAAGCCTTGTGTTCAATCCTCAGCACCACATGAACATGTAGATGTGGTTGTAATCCTGGCACTTGGGGGATGTAGGAAAGAGAACCAGAAACTCAAGGTCATCTTCTGCCACTGGTGAGTTTAAGCCCAGCAAGCTACCTGAGACCTTGTTTTTTGTAAAATAGCATAGACACCCATCCTTTAAAGGTCCCACATCACCCCCATCCCTCTGTGGAGGAACCATGTTTCCAACACATGATCCTTTGCCATACTGTGTCCACACGGTAGCCTTGAGGAAGCTGGGAACCCATTCTGCTCCCAGATGTTCCCAGAACTCCTTCTCCATGTTTTTTCATTTCAAGAATGTGTGGTCATTCTTCCCAGGCTTCTAGGTTTACTTCATCCTCAGCAATATTAACAAACTAAGTCAAATAAACATCTCTTCCACCGATTCTCTCCTAGTCTCATCTTCCATTCCTTAATCTAGGGAGGAGTCAACTGTTGCCTGCCCAAAGGTACATAGGAAATCCAGCATCGAACAAAGTTAGTTGGATTTTCTGGCATGAGGCAGAATGCCCAGGGCAGAGTCCTGGGTCGGTATCTTCAGGGTCTGGGCTAGTTGCCTTGTAGTCAGTCTGAGGGGACAGGGAACTGGTCGGAACAGTGGAAATACAGGATTCATCTCCCTTTGGGTTAATACGGTTGATGAGTGACCTAAAATAATCTTGACAAGCAAGACATTAGTCTTCATAAGTAAGCTGTTGTGTTTGTTCAGGATCACATCGTCCAAATGCAAGTGTTCTTGGAGTTATTAAATGCCTTCTGTCTGTTCCAAAAGAGAGAGAAAAAACCCACAGTTCAATCCCACCATCATTTATCAACGGAAAAGCTGGCTGTTGTGGTTCTTACTGGAGAGGTTTTCTCCACTGATTTCCATGAGCTCCCAGATAAAGAGGAGGTGGACTGTGGCTTCTCATGGTGACCCTGAGTTACAAGTCTCATACTTGTAGCCTTTCCACTTCCAATAGGCTGCATACTAGAAACTTCTATGCCCAGACCCTGGAAATGAACAACAGCAGCACAGGTCATCAGATGTAGGAGTTTCTACCTCTCACAAGCCACTGGCATCTTGGAATCAGATCTATTCTGTGGTTTTCTAGGGGGCATCTCCTGGATGAAGGGACACCAAGCACACTGCCACAAGACCTTTGCTGAGGGGTCTTGGAGCTTTTAAATGAGCTTAATTGTCTTTCCTTGTGGGTTTATTGAGGTGCTGTCCAAATAGGAATCCTGATACCAGCTCTAAGTGTTCTTCTAAGGCATAAACTGATGAACTATTTTGTGCAGAGTTTCATACTAAGAACACGTGACAGTTCTCTTCTGAATTTCAGTGATAGGATCATTTCTGGAAGTGAACTACAGGATAGCAGGAAGTGAACATTTTCTTAGCTATTAATTTATATTGACAGATAACTCCCTGTGGAGGGTTGTCAATATTTATACTACCAGGATTAGTTTAGAAATATACTATTTCTGACAAAATACGACTAGTTTTTTTTATAGATATCTACTGGTTTGTGTATGTAGCTATACATACACATGAATATGTATATGAATAATTTAATTATAATAATAAATCTCTTTTTTAATTTCTACTCTGACATTTGTACAACTTGAAATCAAAACACACAGTCTTTTTAGCAAGAATGAGAACAAAGACATTGGCACAAAGGAATTGAAGTACCAAAAGATTCTCTAATATATCAATTATTAGTTTGATATGTCTGTTAATATTTTGATACATTTTAATAGATATCTACTTTCCTTTCATAGTCTTATTTTTTTTTATCCATTAAACTCAAGGACATACTATTCAACCTCTTTTATAACCTGCTTTTATTTTTTACCACTCCTCCATCTGTTTTAAACATATTTCCACATATCAGTATGTCATGCATTTGGTTATATCTCCTGAGCATTATCCCATTGGCTACGGCACTGAGACAGCAGAAACAGTAAAAGAGAACTGACCATGGAGCCCAGCTGCTGGCTTCAAATGCCTGGCCAACCTCCAGGTCAGCTCCTGGGTGGCTGTGTGACTTAGGATAGTTTAGTCATCATCTAACCATCTGCGAAATATAGACCATAACAGCATTGCTTCTGTAGTTATGTGTAGAATGAATAAGTGGAAATATACAACTATTATAGAGTCTTCCACATGGACACATCATGAATGTGCTTGGTACAGACAGTAGTAGGTCTACTGCAATAATTTAATCAAGTCTGTGTTATTGGATTTTACTGCGATTTCTCTTCCCCTCCATTATAGAAATGTTCTGAACATTCCTTGAGATGAATTTCTTAATATTAAGCAGAAGAGCATACGGTAGTTGAAGTTTCGATTACATACTTTCTTCCAAAGAGAATATCCCATGCTTGGTGTGAGATTGTGCTATTTCTTCCATGAGCAAGCAACTCATTTCCTTCAGGTCCCTCGATGTCTGAAAGATGTGAGGTTCAGGAAGTAAATATGATCTGATCGCAGAGCCAGGGGCACAATTTCCTGTGACCTCTCTCTTCTTCCTATCATCATATCCTCATTAGCCTGTCCGGGATGTTATCTACAGCAGGGAACACTGGCCATTTAGACAGGACTATGAGGGGAGAAATCATAACTGGCAATATTGCATTGAGGGTTATCATTAATTTGAATCACATTACAGTGAGACATCTCAGAAGGAGATGGAAGGTCTGAAGAAATAATAATCTGATTTATTAAAAGTGAACATGGGTAGAGTGAGCCTGGGACATGTTTACTATAGCATGTGCGTAAGAAGGGTGTATTGTCACACAGCTTGGCAAACGGGGTTGCTTGAACATGGCAGCTACGGTTTGATACCTCAGCTATTAAATCAGTTGTGGTATCATGTTCCTTGGGCTGCTCTATTATGGGTCTAGTTAAACAAGGAGAAGCTCATTGTACAGTTGAGTCAAATGGCAACAGCTCATCTTAAGCAAAGATACATGCAAAATTCCAGAACATTCTGGTTGAATCTGTCACTCTTTCGGAAGGTAATGCTAATTGTCTACATCTTGTAGAGAAGATTGTACTCCCCCCACCCCCACCCCCACCCCCATAAGGAAACCAATTTGTGTTGTATATGAGTCTTCCTGCCTTATTTCCTGCCCCATAGAAATCTTAGTGGCATTGGTCAGGAGTTTTTTCTTCTCTTTTGACATGTACATGTTTTTAATTGTAGTGATAAAATGACCATGGTGAGCCTTTGACCTCACTGTAACGTGGGCAACGGAAAAATAATGTGAAAGTCTAAAGGAGTAGAAAGACATTTGATTTTCTTTTATATTATCACCCCAACTTTCCTGCAAAGAGAATGAAATTGCGCTTATCAAATCTTTTTTATTTGAAAGAGCCATTCTCTGGTTCTGGCTTGATATTATTTAGAGGTCAGCTCTCTGCTATTCTAATTAACCCCTTTCAGGTCAGGTGCCTCTGAATCCCAAAGGGGAGAAAATGTTAAAACATGGACCTCATCAAACTGCCCTTTTAAGTTGCCTGGAGAAAAAAAAATACATTTGGAGAGGGAAAATGGAGTTCTTGGCTCATAGACGATCATTTCTAACCTCTGTCCTGGATATTCTCTCCCCTCAAACCACATGGACGGACAGGGGACACATGTGGGAGATGCAAAGACGCATTTACAAATGCAAGGAGAAAGGGAAAGACAATGCTGGCTCTCACATGCTGAGCACCAATACAGACAAGCCAATGCGATTAAGCTACATGATAAATGATATATTCGGTAATATATCAATGATTAATGAGTATGTGATGAATCATTTAACCTTGGCTCACAGCAGTGAGATAAGTATACATTTTAGAAGATTATTAATTATACCTGTGAGGGATGAGAGGTATTTTCATGACAAGCCATCTCCAAGCATCACAGATCTCACCAGAGTCTTTAATCTGTTCATTAGTGTTGCAGATATTTCAAAAGTCAATGGAAATATATATATAAACATATATACATATATAAAACATATATACATATATAAACATATATACATATATATGTGTGTGTATGCATGTATATATATATATATGTTTATGTATATATTACAGCACACTTAGCACTAGTTCCCCTCAAACAGATGCAAGACCCACTTTAGCCAGAACATTTAGTCAGCTAATGTTTCAAATTCCTTTAACCCAGATTATCTGACACTGATTTGAACATGAACAATTTGTATTATTTCTTGAACATTAATGTCCCCCAAAGTGATAAAAGGTGTCTGTTCTCTGAGGGATAAATATTTTTTCCATCCAGTTTACACACACACACACACACACATACACACACACACACACACACACACACACACTTTAATTCTCAACTTAAGTCTTTTTTAAAAAAAGCAATCGGAATGTTTAAACAAAACATTCAGATAGCGTACCTTTGCTAAGAAAGGTGAGTCACAGGAGAGCTAATCCATCTATGGTTTGCCCAGTGATTAAAGGTGTGCCCTTTAGTTGTGGCTGACGACCTGACTTGTGCTCTGGCTGGGCCATTTAGCTAGAATGTTGGCCTTACTCAACAGTATATAATCTGTTGTTTCACAGAGTTTTAAGGAACAGTGGGGTATTCGTACACCCACAAACTACTCAGAGCATAGCTTCCACCAGATGATGTTCCTTAATGAAGACACACACCCCAAATTCAAAAGGTGTAAATAACTCCATCCTTTTCATAGGAGTTCCCAGGAAATTGAAAGATGTTTATCCTGCCATATGCTTCAACAATGTGTTTCCTATCCATTTATTAACAATTATCTCTTCCTTAATGCTTCCCACTCATGTTTTATATATAAGATAATACTTAGTGCCATTTATATCTTACCTATTGGTCTATTTTATATCTTACCTTTTTTTTTTTGATGTTTTGATCTCCCAGTGAACGTAAATGTCACAAACCTTGGGTATTTGTGATACAATAATTTTTTTCGTGGCCATCAGTCACCTTACAATTTATAAGGAGATCCTTAGAATGCTTTGCAAGATCATACAGGATATCCTGCCTACTTTATTTCTGAGGCTACCTCACTAATTGCTCTCCCCTTCCCTAAGTCTGGTCTAACCACACTGGCCTTCTTGTCATTTGTTAAAGGCTCCTAATCCATTCCAGGTATCTGAGGGTGTTATTTCTTCTGCCCTGACTGTTTTGCTTACAGTAGCTCACTCCCATGGAGACACAGTGCAGTATGCCTGTAGTTCTGCTGTTTGGATGGCGGAGGAAGGAGAATCCCTCGAGCTTGAGTCCAGCCCGAGCATCAAAGAGAGCTGATAATAGAAGCATGGCTCACTCTATACTCAAAGCTACCTCTATTCTGCTGTTCTGAAACTTTTGTAATAGACTACCTCAAAAATCAGTGTCTAAGACCTGGCTAGATGCTCAATAAATAGATGTGCTTGGGGACAAGGCTAACAAACTGAGTCATTGGACTAACCACACTGTAGACACATACAGGACCCGTATGGCAGAAGGTGAGAAGCAACTCCAGCCCAGGTCATCCTCAGACCTCCACACTTGTGTGAGCCCTACACCCCAAACCCTACTAAATGAATACAAAACTTTCAATGTGGAATTCAATCTGCCTATAATTCTAAAGGACATTTAAAATCCAATAGAGACACAAATGGCCCTAGCTAAATGGATATAGAATAAAGTTCCAAGTCATGGACCTGGGAAAGGGACTGGTAGGAATCGGGGTAGTTGGGAGGGAGATAAAGGAGAGATAACTTTGGATATATTATATGTTTTGTAAAATTGTCAAATAGCAGAGTTGGTCAACTAAAAACTTTTTGGAGAGAATAATAATTTAAATACAGAGAAGTTATTATCATTGTAGCTTATGATTCTGGATCAAGAAATCGGGCAAGACAGGAGCCGGATGTAGATCTCTCCTGAGAGACACAGCCAGAATACAGCAAATACAGAGGCGTATGCCAGCAGCAAACCACTGAACTGAAAACAGGACCCCATTGAAGGAATCAGAGAAAGAACTGGAAGAGCTTGAAGGGGCTCGAGACCCCATATGAACAACAATGCCAAGCAACCAGAGCTTCCAGGGACTAAGCCACTACCCAAAGACTATACATGGACTGACCCTGGGCTCCAACTGCATAGGTAGCAATGAATATTCTAGTAAGAGCACCAGTGGAAGGGGAAGCCCTAGGTCCTGCCAAGACTGAACCCCCAGTGAACGTGATTGTTGGGGGGAGGGCAGCAATGGGGGAAGGATGGGGAGGGGAACACCCATAAAGAAGGGGAGAGGGAGGGGTTAGGGGGATGTTGGCCCGGAAACCAGGAAAGGGAATAACACTCGAAATGTATATAAGAAATACTCAAGTTAATAAAAAAAAGAAAAATTAAAAAAAAAAAAAAAGAAATGGGGTAAGGCACAGAGAGGGTGATTTTCTTTCTCCCTCCCGTTACAGAGGCCTCCTGGTGTATAGGGTTAGCCTCTTCACAGTGTGGAGCTTGGAGCTTGGAGCCACAAACGTGGAAGTTTCTAGTCATCTTTAAGCTACACGCCCCCACCAGCTACTTGGAGCATAGCTTCCACCAGATGATGTTGGTTAACGAAGACACATGCCTCAAATTCGAAGGGTGTAAATAGCTCCATCCTTTTGATAGGAGATTCCAGGAAGTTGAAGAATGTTTCTCCTGCCATATGCTTCAATGTCTTTCCTATCCATCTGTAATGCTTCCTGCCCCCATTCATGCTCTGTATATAAGCCAATACTTACCGTACTTTATTTCTTACCTATTGTCTATTTCATTGCTTACGTTTTATTTGTCATTTTCATCTTCTAGCATAGGTAAATGCTGCAGATCTAGAGACTTTGGTCATTATACTTACTGTCATCTCCTCAACCACAAGAATGATGGGTAACATAGTAGGCACTTTACAAAGAGTTACAGGAAGGAAAGTGAATAAATGACCTGGATATGTTAGTTGCGCTGAGCCCTCCATCTCTTATTAGCAAAATGAGAATAAGTCATCTCTCACTCTAGAGCTCTTGAGACTGAATGAGATGGGGGAGGAGTATAGACGTGTAGTGTAGAACCCGGGGAAGAATGAATTGCTATTCATTTCAGTGTCTTTTAGGTACGATTAAATGAATTGGAGAAAAGTCATGTGTAGTTGGAGGCATGGTGGCACATGTCTGTAATCCTCATACTAGGGGAGAAGGAAAGGGGATGCAATGTCACAGCCATCATTCAAATTAGTGAGTTCGAAGCCAGTCTGGGCTATGTGAGCCCCTTCTCACAAACAAATGAACAAAACTAGCAGGTCAATGTGCATGTGATCGTTTCAGGCATATTGTGATGTATGGAGGACAGGGGTGACTAGGGCTTCTTCTGATAAGTAAACTTTACCAGACAGAGAGGGAGATGGTGGTTCAGGAATCATTTATCTTTAAACTGAGTTTTCATTTAAAGTGAAATTGCTAGAAAATCCTTCATACAATGAGCATTGGATGGACCACTGTGTATTTTGCTACAAAGGGAAAAGCTTCTGACTGCTATCGCATGCCTCTTGACTACCTGGCTAAAAATAGCACCCAGTCATTTGTTTCTACTTAAAAGACATCCTAATTTGTTTGTCGGGGCAGTGTGAATATAGGTTTGCATTTCCCCTCATCTAGCGACTCATTGGGCATTCTACCTGTTTCCATTTCTACCCTCTACTCTGGCTTCCTTTTCTTCCTGGTGTAATTGAGAGTTAGCTCAAGATTTCCTGGCAAAAATCCTAGACCCAAGAATCAAATGTGCCCAGACCAGCAAGGGCACAGGATCGCGATGGTCTGAAGTATAGGTGGTTGCCTTGGAGTGTCTTGTTAGATATGACCCACTCCATCAGTTGCTGATGGGAGTCCCAAGCTGTCACTGCTCCCTGCCAAGTGGCATGATGTTTAGAAGCGCATGTTCTTCTGTAGCTTTGCCCCTGTGGTTCCAGTCTTTTTCCTGTATCAGCACTATCTGTCATTCCAGACAATATACTAAGGCTTTTCACTTAAAAAAAAATTCATGGGGTTGGGGATTTAGCTCAGTGGTAGAGCACTTGCCTACCAAGCGCAAGGCCCTGGGTTCAGTCCTCAGCTTCAGAAAAAAAAAAGACAAAAAAAATCATTTTCTCTCTTATTTTGTACCTTTAGCAACTAATTTACGGTTGAGGAGAACTAGCCTGAGTGAATCCTCTCCTAGCTTCACTACATTCTGTTTTCCCCTTACCTGTTTTTCCTTTTCCTTTCTTTGTCTTTCTTTTATTTGTATAAAGAGAGAAACGAATCCTACGCCAAGTTTCAGGGTAAATAGTTACAACCTCATTCAAGCCAAAAGCCTCCACTTCTATCCCAGAGAGAAATTACCCAGCAATCCCTCTGGAGAGACCTGTTTCTTTCTTCAGAGTTATCGATCCATCAGCTAAGAAAATTAAAGCACCCAATTCTCTCCATTAGGAATTCAGCGGCCACCTTGTGAACACCCACCCACACCAGTGTCTCAGAGCAGGTGACACATATCCCAGCAGAATTCCCATATATTGTGCTTGTATGAGGAATAAAGCAAATTAAGCTTGTTTATATATTTTTAAAGAAATTGAAGTTGTCTTGTTAAATCTTTTGTCTGTCTTTGTGCTTACGCCCCAATCTCATCCCCTACTTGTTTGACACTATCACTACCTCAGGTCGTGAGTGTAGGGTAAACCGATCATCTCATTTTGTGAAAAGAGGGCTACTATTTTGTAACTTAAAAAAAATGAAAGCTATCCTATATTTAAGCTTTCTTGGGAATGGTGTATCTGGATATTCAGAGTATAAATGGGAATAACATCAAAAGCTTTGCTCATCAAATTCCCCTTGTAGGCAAAGAGATACATTTTACCTCTTTCCATGAAATACATATGAAGACATGTGAATAGAGTGATTTGGGGGAACAAAGAGCAAAACAATGAGGGCCTTTGCCTTGTCTAATGGCCAGATGGCTGGTTCAATGTCCCATAGGAACAAGCACACATCACACTGGAACCTGAGGTGAATGACTGGTGACTGAGGAACTGGCGTGGTGCCTGCTTGTTCATTGCCCACTCTGTTGATTTTGCAAACTACTTAGTGTGTGTGGTCAGAGTCTACTGAATCTACGATGTGCTGGTTCTGCAGCCTTTGGGCACTTCTAAGCTCTTGCTGCGTCTCTTGCCTCTGCCAGGAAGATCAGGATGCCTACCTCACAGAGATGCTGTGACGGTGGCTTATATAAGGATGCAGTAAGGTCTCAACCAAAGTCTTCGCATCATGCAGACAAGTCCCTATTATCACAACTAGGTCAGGGACCTAGGCACATGGCTTTTCATTTCAATAAAATCTCCCCTAACAACAACAGTGACAGTTCAGTATTGAAGGAGTTGAGCCTCCTTTTAAAATGGCCACTATTTGCACTCTGCCCCAGTGTATCAAAGATATGAGTAAGATTATTAGATAAATGGGTATCGAGGTATGTCATTCTGACCAGGGCACTTTCCTTGTGATGAAGAAAGCACTATTTCGAAAGTGACAAAGCCATTTGGAGTTGGTCCTATAAAATGAATGCTTGATGATGTCATAATATCAGTGACCTCCTGGTCTTCGTAGCACTTAGGGAACATTAAAGTGCTGCCTTTAGGTTGCCCTATGAGGAGCCTTACAGATTTGTTCACATTTTCCAGAGAGACAGTTTTGAGCGCTTTTCTTTCATTTCTCGTTAATGTTAATCATTTCTTTAAAAAGACTTTCCCGGTGATTGTTGGGGGGAGGGAAGTAATGAGGGGAGGATGGGGAGGGGAACACCCATATAGAAGGGGATGGGGAGGGGTTAGGGGGATGTTGACCTGGAAACAGGGCTAGGGAATAACAATCAAAATGTAAATAAGAAATACCCAATTTAATAAAGATGGAAAAAGAAAAAATAATAAAATAATGATAAATATTAATAAAAAAAGAAAAAAAAGAAAAAAAAGACTTTTCCTACAGACATATTTTGAAGCGCTTCTAAACTCTAAGTCCATATACTCATGGACTCATTATCCCATCAATGACAATGCCATTGGTATACCTTGATAAATATAGTACGAAAGATCCAATTGTGTACACAGTTTCTACCCCACTGGAAATTTTTCCCCTTATATCTTCTTTGGCCGCCAATTCTTTTGTTTGTTCCATTGTTTTCTTTTTTTTCTTTAGTTAAAATTTTCATACTGGGAATAGCAGAGACTGTTTACTGATTAAGATTACCTGCTCCTCTTTCAGAAGCCTAGAACTGGGTTCAGCACCCACATCAGGTCGTTCAGAATCACCTGTAATTCTACCTCCAGGGGATCTGGTACCTTCTTCTGGCCTTTATAGCCACCTTCATGGACACACACACACACACACACACACACACACACACACACACACACACACAGAGAGAGAGAGAGAGAGAGAGAGAAAGAGAGAGAGAGAGAGAGAGAACACACAAATAGAAACCCACATACACACAAACACACATACACATACACACTCACACACAAGTACACACACAGTACTTTTATTTTAAAAAAAATCAGCATTTCACGGGCACCCACTAGCAAGGCTCTCCCATCAGATGGTTATTATAACTCTACTTTATAAACTATGAGTTGAGATTCAGTAAGGAGAAGGAATCGGTGCCTTGGCTTGGCTGTAGGGAATAAGAGAATGGAAGGAACTTTCAATGACTTAAGTTTCTGGGCTTTTAGTTATGAAATCCATGGAGTAGACTGGCCTTAGTGAGTTATCTGATAAGGGCCACCTTGCAAAGAGTGAGTGGATGTCAAGCCTACCCAATATATAAGTTATAGCTTCTCATGGATGCTCCCAGACCAGTGGGTTATCTCCAGGCTCTGCCAAACTCAGTGGCTTTTAGCATCCACCTGACTTGTTCCCTGTTGCTATAACTGTCACTCCTGATTTATTTCTTCCTTCTTATTGAGCCTCTCCTATTTTCTGGCATTACATTCTTATGGCCAGAACTTACTAGATTCCCATTGGTAGCTCAGTTCCACCCACTACCTCTGAGTTATGCACATTTCATCTGTTAAGTCCTCTAGCTCAGGACTTGCTAAACGCATGAGAAGAACTACCAATTATAGATGGGGTCTGCTAAAGGTGGCTTTATCCGCTGAAAAGACGTTCTTCTGCCATCTTCTATCCCAAACTGTCCAGTGACCCTGATCAGCTGCTGGCTCATGTCATTTGTCTCTTTTCACCCTAAAGCAGGGTGTGGGGAAGTAACAGTGAAACTCACATGTCTAGGCGAAGGCGTCTTGATCTGACTGTGCTGGCGGCAAAGTGAAGGCACCATATTATGGAGTCCTAGTAGATTCCTGTTCAAAAGCTGTGTAGGTTCCTTCCAAGCAGACTCCTGGGTAGAGATGTTGGGCATTAACGCTTTAAAATTTGTGAAATGAAAATGAGATCTGAACCCCAAATATGATGGTTGGCCCATGCCTGAAATCATAGCACTTGGAAGATAGAATCATGAGTTTGAGGTCAACCTGGACTACATATTGAGTTAAGCCACATAAGAGTCTGTTTTTTGGTTTGTTTGTTTGTTTGTTTGTTTTTAAGTAAAGAAAAGAAAACAAAACAGAAGGGAA
Source organism: Rattus rattus (assembly GCF_011064425.1). Taxonomy (NCBI): domain Eukaryota; kingdom Metazoa; phylum Chordata; class Mammalia; order Rodentia; family Muridae; genus Rattus; species Rattus rattus. The sequence continues at coordinate 96,142,093 of NC_046161.1, forward strand.
GGGAAAGAGATGGAATGAGGGAGGTTGGGACGGGAGAGATGAGGAGAGAAGCAAAGGGTAGGGGAGGGGGGGAGAAGGGGAGAGAAGGGAAAAGGAAAAGACAAGGGAGGATAAAGGACCCTTAGTTAAGAAGTGTCTTCAGAGAAACAAGGGTTGTTCTCAGCACGGGGTGTAGGAACAGTGAGTGGATGAAGCACAGGCCGCTAATGTTCTGAATTCGTTTGTGTTAAGTGCTGAGGATGATGTGGCCTAATCATCAAGACTCCTTGAGTTTGGCACATAGAGCAGAGGCCAAGTGTCTCAAATACCACAACTCTGTCACATTTTACCCCATGTCTATAGCCAGCCATAACAGCCTGGCATAGCACTTGGCAGACTGGGCACTCCTCTTGGGTGCCTGGCTTGAATGAGATGCTTGATCACGAAGACTTGGAGGAGCACACTGCCATTCTCTAAGAAGGGAATGGAGGCTGTCCACTCCCTTGTACACCAGTACAACACCCAGAGTGTCTCTTGGCTGTCCCGGGCAAGTTTGCATTTTGAAATTGGATCATGGGAATCTTCCTAACAGATGCTGGAGAATCCTAGGGCACCCCCAGCAGTCTCTGGCCTAAGAATGACTTGTACAGCAAGATAGATGATCCTAATGAAATTTATCTAATGATAATATAATAAGGTAGACAAGTGGCCTTTGAATTTTTACTATTCCCATTACAGAAACACACAAAGGAAGTAATCAACACTAGAATGTGCACATTCTGACTACATCTGATGGCTGGCTCTTGAGTATTAAGAAACTTGTCAAAATTATTGTGTTTCCTGGCAAAGCAGCTCTCAGATTTATGGCTCTGGAAAACCCCAATGTAACAGTAATTGATTTGTAATTGTTTTGCTGTCTTTCATCCCTGCAGGTTATCATGGAGGCAGTGGCTAGAATATCAATTAGCTCCTTGCAGTGAATAGGAAGAAAGATATCGATGGCACTCGTACAATGTTAATTTTGTTTTATGTATAAAGGGGGAAGATTTTACCTCACTGATGCAAAGGCCATTTGTCGCAGGCCCACATAGCTGCTTCTGTAGTAGTTATAGCTATTGCCCCTTCCCCATGGGAGTCTACATGGCTCTTCTACCCATCAGCCAACAGCTTAACTTCTAGCATCCCTTAGCACATGATACCTTTGGATCCTTTAGCTGTTCAGTGATTTTTCTCATAAGAGTCCAGTCTAAAAGAGATGCCTAATTACTCCATTTATGAAGTAATTGAGTCCAGACCATGAGCCAGGCTGTTTATTAAAGTTATGCACATAAATTTAAAGAGAAAATAATTTTTACCCCTTTTTTATTTATTCTTATTTTTGGATATTTTTTATTTACATTTCAAATGTTATTTCCTTTCCTTTCCTGGTTTCCCACCCATAAGCCCCCCATCTGAGATTCCCCCCCCTTCTTCTGTGAGGGTGTTCCTCCTCCCCACCCACCCCTCTTCTTGCCCTGCCATTCGCCTACACTGGGGGCGGGGTCTAGCCTTGGCAGGACCAAGGGCTTCTCCTCCCATTGGTGCCCAACAAGGCCATCCTCTGCTACACATGCAGCTGGAGCCATGGGTCATCCATGAGTACTCTTTGGATGGTGATTTAGTCCCTGGGAATTCTGGTTGATTGGTATTGTTATTCTTATGGGACCCCTCAATAATCTTATTTAATCCCCTTTGAAGGTGTGAGCTTGTGGGTCACTGTAGAGCTTCCCAACTGTGGAGTCACACCTGGATCCACCAGCAACCTCATTTCCTGCCCCAAGATGAAGCAAGTACCAAAATCTAATCCCCCAGGAGTAGTATGCCTTTGAAAGGAATGTGGCAGAAACACCTACGTGTAAACAAGTTCAAGGTTCCCCTGGGTTCCACTCCTGCTTAGACTTAAACACCCAAACATGTTCAATCTCTGCTGAAGGTTACCTCGAGTTAGCAGGTACCACGACATCGGTAGATGTCACATGTGCTTCCTTTTCTCTTCGAATTTTCTGGTGCTGCCCTAGACATCACTGTGGATCCCTAGAGTAGATGGGTGCCCAAGTTCTGAGCTGTGACACACGGCATTGTGGTACAGGAGCACCTCACTGAGAGTCACAGCTAAAAGCTGTCCTTATCTTCAGTCACTGGTTCTTAGGCATTGTGGTCTCTATGTGTCTGTCAAGTCTTCTGATCCTTATGGAAGAGGCTTTGGTGGTGACTTAAGGTAGGTATTTATTTATTAAACTTCAAATACACAACACTCACTGTGTAGTACGGCTAAGTGTGTGATCCCATCCTCCTACACATTATGAATAATTTGTTCTCCCACTGAATTTCTGATCATCCTATCCCTCTTTCCTTATATTCTCATTCCATAATGTAACTTAGGACATAGCATTCCATATTTGTTCTGTGTTCATATAATGCCACATAGATGTTGATATGCATAATATGGACACTTGTCATTGATTCCCAGGATAGAGACACATACATCATTTCTTCTTCAATGCAACTGCTATATCACTAACTCTTTTCAAATGGTTGCATGACAGTGTCCTCAAACATAGCTTAGGTGAACACAGCTCATCCTCCTGTTGAATACTCTTGGTAATGGCTACCATGATGTTTCCAGTTTGCTTGGCACTGAAAATAACGGTCTGTTTATTTCTGCTTTACTAACATGCCAGTGGTTTTGTTTACCAGCGATATACTCTCATATATTCAGAATGGTAGGCTGCCAGGTTATCTTTACATTAAAATTTTTATTGTTACTTTGTGTATTCGTCTGTGTTGGCATGGAGGTATGTGCTCATGAGTGTAGGGCTTATGGAGGCAAGAAGTTTTAGATCCTGATGTGGCAGGAATTGAACGTGAATCTTTTGCAAGAACAGCATGTGCTCTGAACCACTGAGCCATCTCTGACGTCACCATTTAAACTTTCTTAAATTAATGTCACTTAAATTCTCTCCCCAGAAGGTTGTAGCATCTCCTTTCCTGACTGACACTGTACATGTGCGTGCGTTTGGTCCCACATTTCCAACAGAATAGCTAATATCACCGCAGAATTTAAAGGGTGTTGTTGGTTCAGTTCCTAGTTCTTGAGCCCCAGTGAATGTGAGGATGCTTGGATTCTTTGGACATTGATTTTCACTCCTGAAAGTTATCTTCTTATTCCACTATCCAGTTTTCTCCAGGGTGATTTGTCTTTCAAGACTTTACAAGGACCCATTACACCGCTGCCATTTGAATTATGTCATCTGAATTATGTGGCACCTGAATTTCTTCTAACTCTATCATTTGTTTATTGACTTTTTATGATGTTTTTCTTATATAATTTTAAAGGATATTTTATAAGAGGGCTGGAGAGACATCTTAGCAGCTAAGTACAACTGCTTTTTCAGAGGATCAAAGTTCATTTCCCTGTACTCACATTGGGAGGGTCATAATCACCTGTAACTGGTTAGACTCTGTAACTCCAGCTCTGTGGGATCTAACAGCTCTGATCTCTGTGGGTATCTGCACTTACATGTACATACACACGTACAATTTAAAAGTAAAAATAAAACGTTAAAAAATTATGCTTTTTTAAAAAGGAATTGTTTTTGTGTTAATTGTTTTTTGTTTTTTTTTTTGGGTGTGCATGCCTGTGTGAGGATGTATGCATGTGACTGCATGTGCCGTGGAAGCTAGAAGAAGGCTTTGGATCCTCTGGACCTGAAGTTACAGGCGGTTGTGAACAGAAGGTCTGGGAGGCTGAGGACAGAACTAGGGTACCCTACAAGAGCCACATGCACTCTTGAAAGCCACTGAATCATCTCTCAAGCTTCTAATATGTATGTTTTTTTAAAAAATATTTCAATATAATTCATTTTAACAATAATTTATTTTTAAAATTGTAATATAATTATATATTTCTCCTTTCTTTCCTCCCTTCAATGCCTTCCAATCACCTCCATGCTCTCTCTTAAATGACTGTGTTTAACTCTTGTTATTCATACATACATTGTGCACGTGGTGGGGGCTGTGAATTTATTCCTAACTATATAAACACAGTCTGCTCAGTGCAGGGCTGCTTTAGGCGGCCATGTTGGTAAGACTCTGTGTAGCTTCTGACACTTCTAGAAGACACAATTTCACAGCAAGCTTCTTGCTCCTCTGGTTCTTACAGTTTTCCCACCCCTTTTCCCACAGTGATACCTGTGCATACCTTTCTAAACCTCTGTGTCTGTACACTTAACTGAGAATGAGATCTTTTCCCCTAACTTAGGCATGTGTAGTTACACTACTTTCTTGAAATATTGGTTTAGTCATTCATTACAGCTAAGCATTCACTGTCTAGACATGCTTTTAAATTTTCATATGTAGTAAGACAGGCTCCTTAACTTATTAGAGGGCTGAGAGTTTAAAACATAATGCATTTCTTTCCGCTGCAATGAATTTTATCATCTGGAAATTCTTATAAATATTTGTGATTTTATTTCTGACAGCTCAGTGGTGTTGGGTTGATCTATTTGTTAATTCCTCTACTGGGAGCTTCTTTGTTTGGTCAACATCAGCTTCGTAGTATGCTTCAATGTCTGGTGAAGAAATTTTCTCCTCAGTGATGGTTTATATTCATGTTTTTCTTATGTAGACTCAGGAATGACATAAACATGTGAGTGATGCACACAGACCTTCCTATTAGAATCTGTCACTTTCCTCACCAAGATATTGTGTCTTTCATGTGAAAGTTAGGTGGAAGAACACACTTCCACTATTAAGATAGAATAGATGTACGTTTATCTCTCTTCTAATTATAGCAAAAAGAAACCCTGGACATTAAATATTAAGCAAACAGAAAAAATACTTTTAAAAAAATGGGAAAGAGTAAGATATGCTGGAGTTGAAAAACCAGTAAACAAATACAAAGACCCTGTGACCTAAAAACACTAAACTTCACAGACAGAAGAGCCCTCAACAAAGCCTGCTCAGAGGACAAGGAGACAGAGAGAAAGAAATATTTAAACCAAACCCCAGAGATGAAACATGCCTCTACTTCTTTGGTAGCAGGCTCCCAACACCCATGTAGCCTTGTGTCAGAGAATTCTGAGGAACTGGAGTTTCCCTCCCCCTTAGATGGTACTAGCTTCCCAACCTGCTGTGGGATTAGAGACAGACCATGGGATGAATGCAAGCTTCCTCACTGCAGGGAATAATGAGGTCATGCCCCATTTCTGCTTATCAGAGCAGCATCAGGGGAAAAGCAAAACCCCAACTAAAACAAAGACCTTCAACAAGATCCACAGTCTCATAAAAATGTCTAGATTTTATTTGTCATCCCCAAACCCAGAAAAAAAAACCCTCAAACCATTTTTAAAAGGTAATTAAACGATGCCAACATTAAGATGACAGTGATGTTAAATTTATCTGACAAAGATTTAAAACAGCTGTAATTAAAATGCTTGAAAAAGCAATTATGCTTAAATGGAAAAATTGAAAACCTTAGCAGAGAAGGAGAAGATTTAATGAGGAACAAAATGGGAACATCGGAGCTGAAATATCTGATGGGAGAGGAAAAAATATCAAAATCAAAAACCCAAAAACCAAAACCAAAAAATCAGCAGTAGGATGGAAGGCTTGGGTGGAAAGATTTAGTAAATTGGAAGATATAATAGAAAATTATCCAATCTGATTGGATAGAAAAATAATGAATGGCGATACAGGGATTTCTAACTAAGGTGTCACATTGACATTGTCAGAGTCCAAGGAGAAGATGTTGGCAGACCTGAAGACCAATCCGGTGATGTAGCTGGAAGTTTTCAAAGTCTGGAGAGGTTAACGACCTACAAATTACAAATACTGGTGTTAGGTGAGCACTGAGCTCGATAAACCTGAGAAAACAATGAGACCACAGTGGCAAGAGACACAATTTATGCCAGAAAGAAGGAAAAAGGAAGAGCAGTTGCAGAAAAGTAAGCATTTTCCAAACAGTGGTGACAGCTAACCTCCCACCAATCGACATCCAGGAGGGAAGGAATGACCAGGGTGTTCAACTGCTAAAAGAACGGCCTGTCAACCTAGAATTTTATCCTTGGTTAAAAAGAAGCATCTTTCACACGGGCTGTGGGAATAAAGATACTCCCCGCTGAGGCAAAAGTGAAGACTGTCTGGCCAGCAGAGTTATACCAAGAGAGGCACTGAAAAATCCTTCTCAGATAGAAAGGAAACTATGTTTCTTTAAGTTCTTAGGTTTTTATTTTCAAGAATTTCATACATGTACAAATGAAGTCTGATCATATGTAAGCCCCATGTTCTGCTCCAGTTGTACTCATGTATCCTCCTGTGTCCCATTCTCAGCTTCAGATCTTTGTTATACAGTCCCTTAGGTCCAGTTACTGCTGTCTGCATGTGCCTGTGTGTGTGTGACCTTGAAAACTTTTTGATCATGGTACCAAGCATGGAATGTGCAAAGCCTATCAGTTACCACATCCTCAATTTAAAAAAAAAATCCTTCCCCTGGTAGCTATCTACTACCAATAGCTCCTCAGTAAGGGGCGGGGCCTGGAGATGATTGTCTACTCCATCTCAACTGGCAATTCGGTTGGCTTGATCTTGTATAGATCTTGTGCATACACTGCTATGAACTCATGATTGCATTATCAATGTCCCATCCAGAAGACAGCATTTTTCAGCACTCCTCCCCATCCTCTGGTTCCTGTACTCGTTCTACCTGCTCTTCCTCCTCTTCACTGTTTCTTGAGCCTCAGTGGTGTCAGTCTGTGGGTGGGAGGGGGAGTTAATATCCACACCCTATTTAGGGCTGAGCACTGAGTCTCTTGTTCTCAGCCCTTTGACATTTGTGCATCTCTCCATTGAGTGTCATCTGCTGCAAAAAGAACCTTTTCTGATGAAGGCTGACAGAAGCTCAGGTCTAAGGGTGTAAGCATAAATACTTAGAAAGGAATTTGGTACCATAGCCATTTGGGAAAAATAACAATAGCACGCTCTACATTAGGACCTTTGGCCTCTAAAGCCAGGGGTTTTTGATCAAGATTACAGTTACAAGCATGAATGGAGCAGGTTGCAAGTCCAACCAGATACTGTTTGCTTACCCTGTAACAGTCTTGTCATTGTACCATCAGGAACATCTCACCTGGTACTGCAGTCTACAGGGTCCAATGCTGGGTAAGACGATAATGTCTCTCCCCTTCAGTAGCCTGCACAGTATTTTCCAGTACTAAGAGAGCTAGCCAGCAAGGATAAAGTATACTGTTTGTTTGGTTTTTGTTTTGTTTGTTTTTTATCCATTCGAAAGTGGTTTCCATATATAAGGTAGCCATAGTGTCTTCAGCAAAAGGTCTCCCCGTGTTGTGAACAATGTGGTTAACCAAGTGGAAGAGAAATAGTGAGAGAGCAAGCTGGGTATAAAAACTTACAGATTCGATCTCTTGCCTTTTGACTGGGAATATAATAGTTGCTTCAAGTTCCTGCCTTGACTTTCCCCCAGTGATAGACTGTAACCTGAAATTGCATGCCAGACAAACCTTTTCTCCATTAAAGTTACCACTGTCTGGGTATTTTATCATAGCATCAGAAATGAAACTAGAAAAGTGCACATAGAAGTCCTTTAGGATAGCAAATAGAATGTATTGTGCTCTTTGCCACAACCAAATAAGATTTGAGTACTTTCCCCCAGTGATAAGGACAAAGCAAATCTGCCTGTTCCCACAGCCTGTGTACAGCATTGTGTTGAAGATCTAGCCAGGACAGTAAGAGATAACCAGAAAACGTAAGTAAGCAAGGGGAAGGAACACTGCCGTATCTGCTGTAGAGAACACAGATGTCTCTATAAACAGTCACAGGGAACACGCAAAGCAATTCCAGCAATTAAAAGTAAGTTCTTGGTCAAGCCTCAGTGTTCAATTGCAGCTAACAGAAAATGTGTAGAAACCAAAATTTAAAGGCAATACTAATTTTGGTTTCTTAAAGAAAAAGTGCCAGTGCTGGAGAGAGAAATATCTCAGTGGTTAAGCACTGGAAAAGCACTGGCTGCTCCTCCCAGAGGACCTGGGTTCAATTCCCAGCACCCATCTGGTGGCTCACAACTGTCTTCAACTCCAGTTCCAAGGGATCTGATGGCCTCTGACCTCTACTGGCCCCGGACTCCCACGGGGTGCATCAACATACATGTAGGCAAAACATCCATAAATGTCAGACAGTTTTTAATTAAAATTTCAAAGCTCGATACTAAGCAGCAATCCAACTAGAAAATGAGAAAACATGAAGAATCGTTTTACCAAAGATGCGCAGATGGGAATTAAGCACATGAAAAAGTGTTAGCAATTAGGGAAATTAGAATAAAAACCACAAGGCTATTTCTCTCAGAATGGCTAAAATGTGAAAACGACAACGAATTGTGTAGGGATTTGGGGGGGGGGATGGATCGGGCAGGCACTGCTGGTAGAGATGTAAAGTGGGGCAGACATTCTCAGAAACAATTTGTCAGTTTCTGCAAAAATTAGCATGCAGCCACCACATGACTCAGCAATTACACTCCTGGGCATTTATCCCAGAGAAATTATGGTTTGCACTCCAATGGAAATCTGCATACGAGGGTTTATAATGCGTTATCCCTAATGCTCCAAACTGGAAACAGATGTTTCTCAACAGGTGAATGTACGGAGTGTCATGGACAGAGTGCCATCCCTCCTTGTGCTCAAGGACAAATTGCCAATTCAGACAACAACCCGGATGAGCCTCTAGAGAATTGTGCAGTGCGAAGAGAGGCAGTCCTCAAAGCTTACACACTGTATGTGTCCGTTTAAATGACATTTCTAATGGACAAAAGTAAAGACCCGGAGAACAAGTCAGTGGAGGTTGAGCAGGAGGGAGGGAGAGCCCATCAAACGTTTGTCTTGCAAGCGTGAGGGTGTGAGTTCGAGTCCCAGAATCCATGAGTTGGGTGTGGTGCTATGGGTTTGCAATCCAATTCCACTGGTTGGGAGGCAGAGAAAGAAGGAACTCTGAGGCGTTCAGGCCAGCCAGCTTGGCCTAGTTGGCCAGGGCCAGTTCAGTGAAGGAGACTGTCTCAAGAAACAAGGTGGATGATGTCTGAGAAGGAATGACACCCAAATGTGTGTGTGTGCATGCAGGCGTGCCCACACATGCACGCACACACACATGCATACACACACACACACACACACACACACACAGAGAAAGGAATGGAAGTGTCTTTCAAATGTCAAATGAAGGGCTCAGCTGTATCAAATCTATACACTGTAACCTTATACCATGGTCTTGCATAAGTTTACTGTTGGGAGAAACTGAGTAAAGGCGATAAGAGGTTTTTTTTTTTAATTACTCCCTTGCAATTGAATGAAAATTTAGTATTAAATTAAATACATTTTAATTAAAATATATCTGTGGGATTTAAGTTTTGTATTGACGTTAGTAAGTCAATATATACTAAAATTCCCATGCCCATCTCGGCCTTGCCAAATCATTTTATGAGTCCTGACAGACTGACTGAGTATCTTGGCTCTTAGTGGATATACAGTTCTATAATCGCCAACAAGAAAATCATTTTAACTCTATTTTCATAAGGGCCCACCTATGTTGAGATTTCCTTGTCATACTTCTTTCAAATGGTTGTATGACAGTCATTATGGCTGTATGACAGTCTAGACCATAAGAGGAGTAAGTATGTGTGTTCCTACTAGTTGATTACTTGAATTGTTACAGTTGTGTCACTCTGCTTGTTCTATTGACATGTGATTTGCCTCTGGTTATTTTAAGTGGTTTCCGGCCCTCCATCTTTTACTCCATAGCACAGCCACAGATGTGGTCACATCCCTGATTTTTAACCCTTAGTTTCCCTTAGTGGAACCCAACTCTCTTTCACCACAATTTTGCATCTCTCTTCCTAATGAGACTGGTATATACTTCCCTATTTTCTCCTGTTCTTTATCAAGCTTTGCTGTTACATTTTTGCTTGTGCCACGAAATTAGTTGGTGAGCTGCCTAGCTTTCTCTCCGGCCTGGAACTGTCGGAGTAACATCATAATTACCCATTCTGTAAAGGTTAGATAAATCTCAGCTGTGAACCCATCTGGTCCCACTGGCCTTTCAGCATCGGATCTAATCATCTTCACCCGCTCATCTAGAGTTGCTGGGCTGTTCAAGTTTTCCACTTCTTCTTAGATACATTTAAGTTGTTTAGACTTTGCTAAAAAGTCATTTCCCTTGGGAAATAATTTGCACATAATATTCTTTTGATCTTTTCTGCATCTGTCGTTGCTCTTTCTCTTTTATGTGTAATCAGACTGCCGGGTGATGATCTAACTCATTTAGTTTTTCAAAGGACTACCCTTGGGTTTTCTCTCTCTCTCTCTCTCTCTCTCTCTCTCTCTCTCTCTCTCTCTCTCTCTCTCTCATCTCTTATGACTGCAAGATGGTGGCTTTGTCTTCAAACATCACATCCTCATACAGCAAAGACAACATTCAACAGAAGTAAATGAAAAATATTTTCATTTCTGCACATATGTGTTCTTACCAAGGAAGGGAATGGGCATTCTGAGAATCCCCTAGGAGCTGTCCTCTCCTGATCTGGTCAGGACAGGGTTATGTAATCAGGCTCTGGCTGCAAGGGAAGCAGGGTAACGTGGGGAGCATCTGACCTCCCATTCTTGGCAGTGGGAGGTTGGATCGACAGTAAGAGAGACGGTAAGGACATGACTATTGGGTCTACAGCAAAGAGTGTCTGTCGAATCTCAACTTCATCTTCCTTCTCAGACAGACATCTTTGTTATCGGATAAAGCACAAACTTTTTCTCATGCTAACTTGCCCCCCCTTCTATAACCCTCCAATAATAAAAAAAACTTTCTGAAAAATTCCACTCCTACTCTTCTCATTTCCGCGAGGATTGTGGAGTAGTTCGCTCCTACCCTACTATTAGCTTTTTCTATTAACTATCGGCACTTTCCGCTATTGCTTCTGATGTACGATTTGCCTAGTTGATGACATTTTTGCTCAAGTCAATCCTCGAGGACAGGTTTCCATTCAGCTTCTTTAAATCGCCTAACCAGGAATATTTCAGACGGCTGAGTGTGTGTTCAGCAGCAGAGAGTGGCTTCAAACCTCCCTCCCCAGGCAGTCCTGATGGCGGAAGGGCCACCTTCCACCACGTGCGAATGTGATTTCAGTGGAAGAGCCTGGCTTCCAGGAGTTACCCCGGGGGACATTGCTTTACTGTTCATCCCACGTTTGGTCCAAGATCTTGCTTAATGAGTGCACTGAGGCTAGATTAGCTACACAGGCTTCCCCGTTGGGTGTGTGCATCTGTGCTTGCCTTGGGGAATGCTGTCGAAGCTACCCCCATTGCACTCCAGTTCTTTCTGTGTACTGGACATACAGCACAGGGCACATGCAAGACATTCCTGGTCCTCAGAGGTGAGAGGCTCTCCCTTTCCCTGGTTTTCTCTGTTAAGTTGCTGGTTGTTCCTCTGGGGGATTATTTATTATTATTATTATTATTGCTTTCTTTTAATTGGTTCTCATCAAGATCTCCCAGATGCTGACAAGACTTTTAGGTAAGAAGCTCTCTAGGCTTTGAGCTAAGGATTACCAGTCCTTCCCTGCACACGTTTCCTTCTCAGCCTATCCCTCCCTTTGACTAGACTCTCTGTACCTCTACATAGAGCAGGGGGCAATTCTGTTCTGGTGTTCAACGGGGATGCCTGAGTCTGAGATCTCAGGTTAGAAGTATTGGTTTGTCTAGTCTATGTGAGATTGGATCCACATACATCTATACATGATGATCTAGAAAGCTAACACAGAGAGAAAAACCAAAGCTTAAGAATTAGTCCATGGATGATGTCAACTCCTAGATCCAAGCCAAGTCTTTAAGTTCATAGAGTTGAGGGGTTCCTGCTTGAGACCAGGTCAGGAACACCTTACTGTGCAGACCTCAGGCTATCCCAAAGAAGCAGTGACAATCTGAACATCAGTGACTTATACCGTGCTCCCAAACTTGTTTGTAAATGCCCAACCATCAGTTCTAATCTGTGCCTGTCCCCAGAATTCATGCAGGCCTGTGAATAAGGGAGGAAAGCATCCTTGCCCACTTAGGCTGTGTTTGTGGTCTCAGAGTGCAGTCAGGGGGAACTGTTTTGACAATCACATTTTGTGCACAGAGAGCTAAACATAATGTATGATTGAAAGAAAGAAAGCTTAGAACTGAAAGTCTGATTCATTTTCAACCCTTCCGAGAGTAGAGTGGCCGATCCTGACAAATCTCATAACTTCTTGCTTGAAGTGTCTCTTTCTTCACATTTAGAGTGAAGGTATTTCTTGTATCTTCCTTGCAATTATGTTTGGTTCTAGAAATCAAGTGGTATAAAGTGATTAAGACAATATGCAGTAGAGGCTCAGTAAATGTCAGATATTTCCTTTGGTGCTCATACAGGGTGAAGGAAAACAATTTTGATGTGTGTATGTATGTATATATGTATGTATGTATGTATGTGCTTCGTGACAGGGTCTCATGTAGTTCAGGCTGGCTTTGGACTTCATATGTAGCCAACGACAACTTTTGAAATTCCTGACCCTTCAGGTGCCATTATGTGATGCTGGACTCAAACCCCGAGCTTTGCCAATGCTAGGAAAGAATCCTCCCCATGCTCTCCCTCCCTCCCTCCCTCCCTCCCTCCCTCCCTCCTTTCCTTTTGTCTTTCTGTCTTTTCTTTTTTTCTTTTCTGTTTTTAAAGACAGAGTTTCTCTGTATGGCCCTGGCTGTCATGAAACTCTGTAGACCAGGCTGGCCTCAAACTCAAAAATCCACCTGCCTCTGCCTCCCTAGAGCTGGGATTAAAGGCCTGTGTCACTATCCCCGTGGGAAGTACTCTTTTAACTGAATTTACTCACCAGTCCTGTGAAGGAAAATTTTTAAATTTAAATCTATAATATGATCCTCAATTTTTACTCATTCTCTGTTAAATTTTTGACCTTCCCATTGTCCTATTGTCTATTAGGTGTTTCCAGACTTGTTTTAATCTGGTGTAGCTTGCAGATTTCCATTCCTCAGAGGGGGGAGGCAGGGTTGTAAGGGAGGGCTCCCAGGACCAGTCATTCCACAGCTCTATAACAGTTTCTGTGGGGATAAAACAGTCCAGGGGTAAGTAATTTGAGATAAGCTAGTTTAAATTCCTTAAAGGGCTCTAGGGCTAAAGGGCCAAGCCTGTGGGTCAAGTTTCTGGCCTTGGAGTAATTAGCACAGGGTGTGGGTTAGGGAGGTACTTGGGTTCTCAGTTGATTGGTTGGTTGGTTTGCTTATGAAAGACATACTGGGGATAGATAGATAGATAGATAGATAGATAGATAGATAGATAGATAGATAGATAATAGATAGATAGATAGACAGACAGGTAGATAGACGCGCTGTTCTGTCCCTAAGAAGTAGCTTGATCTGGGAAGGCCGATACTCTAGAGTCAGCAGGGCTCCAAAAGCTTAGAATGTAAAATGTGTAAGATGCGAAAGCACGGTTGACCCACTCCTCCTGTTCTTTGCACGCGCTTTGTAGTGAGCTGGAAATGAGCCACAGACACTGTACTCACTTCTATAGGGGCTGAAGACTGTCTGTTCACCTTCCATCGAATTCAAGGCCTGAAAGGTCTGAATTTGATCCTATCTAGAAGTAAAACTCCAAAACTGACTGGAGAGATGGCTCAGCAGTTAAGAGCACTGGTTGCTCTTCCCAAGTTCAATCCCCAGCACCCACATGAAGCTCACAAGTGTAACTCCGGTTCCAGGGGATCTGACACCCTCACACAGACATGAATGCAGACAAAATACCTGTGCACATAAAATAAAAATATATCATTAAAATACTCCAACAAACAAACAAAAACTACTCTAAATTGGGAGGAACCATTCATACTTTAGCTGTTTGCTCTCCTTCTCTGAATCTATTTTTTTTTTCTTTTTTTCGGATCTGGGGACCGAACCCAGGGCCTTGCGTTTGCTAGGCAAGCGCTCTACCACTGAGATAAATCCCCAACCCCCTCTGAATCTATTTTTAAAACAATCTCTTCGCTCCCAACCCACTAAATAATCCCTTAGTCTTTTCTTTGATTCTTTTTATTTGATCTTTCTATTTGGAAGAAGATCTTATCTTTATGGGACCAAAACGGCTTCATTCTGGTCTATGTTTGTTAGCTCCTAAAAGTTAGATGTACGTAAGCAAGAAACATGCAGCCTTTCTCCTGGAACAGCTGCCAAATCAAATACATTGTCTACAATGAGCTAGCAGAACAGTTTCTGACCACAATGGAAAGGCACTTGCATTTAGCACATACACTGTTCATCCGAAGATGCTGATGATGTGCACATTGGTTTCTCTGTCTTTCTCAGAACTGTAGCAGCACAGCCTCCCCTGCAGGGCTCCACAGAGCCCAGTAGCCACCGCCACACACAATGTCTTCCTGTGAGCCCCAGCTTTCTACTCCGAGTAGGACTTCTGTCCTACCTTCGACTCCACTATGAGATGGATCGTCAAGTGTCACGGGTAGAGCTGAGTCCGTAAGGCCTCATGCAGACCTGAAAGCCATCACAAACGCTCACTAAGCCTTCCTTGAGTCAATCCATGGAAAGGGATGCAAATTGCCAGTCAGAAATTTGCAAACAATTTGCTATAGATAAATAAATAAGATGTGGGAAATAAATGGTTTGGTTGTTATCAAAAAGGGGAAAAACAGTCTCCGGAAGGCGATGTGTAGGCCCTGAAATCACTCAGGCAGTAGCAAACCCATATATGTTAAATTACATTTCTGGAAATTCCCAACTGTGGACAAGAGGCATACAAAAGTCCATCTCATAGTTTCATAGGGCTAGTGAATATCTGAAATGTAGCACGGAGCCTGTGATAGGCCATCAGAGTACCGGCTAGATTTGCTAGAAAGATGTACTGTGAAGCAGCAGCTTGATTTACTGCCGATTTTATAGCGCAAGGTTGCCAGGTCCTTGCTTGTGCAGTGTGCATGCATGGTGACGATTGGTACTGGAGGATTGGTCCAGTGACACTGTTGTCGGTGGTGGTGTGATTGGCCAGTTCACCAATTACAGACCTGACAGTGTTGATTATAGAAGGTCCAGCAGCAAAAGCTCTTCCATGAATGCATGGG
Source organism: Rattus rattus (assembly GCF_011064425.1). Classification (NCBI taxonomy): domain Eukaryota; kingdom Metazoa; phylum Chordata; class Mammalia; order Rodentia; family Muridae; genus Rattus; species Rattus rattus. The sequence goes on from NC_046161.1 coordinate 96,157,265, forward strand.
AGAAGGCTCTGGGAGCGAGGCGAGACTTTAAAACAACGAGCATCACACATACACACGTATGTCAATCTTTGGGAGGTGGAGTTAAAAATGGGAAAAGGAAAAACAACTTTTTACCTCTTCTACTAAAGACATTGTTGATGGTCAAGAATAAGACAACCTTGAGGTCATTGCCACAAGGATTCATTTTACCTGAGTGGCTCCCCATGAATTAATACTCCATTGAAAGCTTAATTGTCACTGTGTAGCCAGAGGGATTTAAGAACATCATTTCAACTTCTGTAGGTTTCAGTTTCCCCTGCTTAAAAAGAATTAGAGAAAGGATTGACAGAGCTGAAGGGGCTTGCAACCCTATAAGAACAACAATGCCAACCAACCAGAGCTTCCAGATACTAAACCACTACCCAAAGATTATACATGGACTGACCCATGGCTCCAACTGCATATGTAGCAGAGCAAGGCCTTGTTGGGCACTGATGGAAGGTCCTGCCAAGTTTGGGTCCCCAGTATAGGGGAATGTTGGGGGTGGGGCGAGAGTGGATAGGAAGGGGAACGCCCTTATAGAAGAAGGGGAGGGGGAGGGGATTGAAAGGTTACATCTGGGAAACCAGGAAAGGGAATAACATTTGAAATGTAAATAAAAAATATCCAATTAAAACAAAAGAATGAAAGCATAAGAGTGCCTGAGGGGACACGGGAATGTGACAGGGAGCTGTTTATCCACCTCCCGATGGCACTGATGAGTGACGAGTCTCACCAACTTTACAATCAGAAGTACCTTCCGGACCCAGTATTCCCCCTGTTCATCTAGAACGAAGGATCAGGACAAACCACTGTTGTTCCTGGCCTCAATAACACACCTAAAACAACTGCTATCAATGTCATACATCCAAAAATCTGAGGAGGTGTAGAGATGGTTCAGTGGTTAAGACCTTTGACTGCCTTTCCAAAGGACCTGGATTTAACTCCCAGCACCCACATGGTGGGTCATAACCTCTTATACCTCCAGTTCCAGGGAACCCAACAGCTTCTTCTAGCCTTGTCAGGCACCAACCATGGGCAGGCACATGGTTCACAGGCATACGTGCAGGCAAAACACCCATATACACATATTATAAAATAGTAAATAATTTTTAAATGGCAAGGCAGGATGTTGTGGCTCATGCCTGTAATCCAGGCACTAGAAAGCCAAGGTAGAGTTGTAAGTTTGAGGCTGGCTCAGACTACTACATAGTAGGATCCCATCTCAAGAACAAAAACAAAATGAAATATACACACACACACACACACATCCTATTTTCTTGGTAGGAACCATCAGGAAAAGTTGATGGATACCAGAGTACTATGGAAAGAGCAGAGGGCATACGACCGACGTGTTTCTTCTTATCCCGGGGCATCTCAAAAGGGTCCATTTGAACCTGTGGTTAACTCCCAATCTGGACAGTTAGGAATTGACTCATAAGCAGAATGGATGGTTATTCTAAAGGGGTCAGGGTAAGTAGTGTTGGGAAGCCACAGGATGGCCTTGCATGGCACACCTATGGTGAGGGGGGCTGGGGTGGCCCCCACCTATCTCACCTTCAGATCCTGCTGTCTGGTGAGTATTCTGGGCTTGAGATGTATATCCAGCAGAGGAGTATCTGCATACCAATTACTTTAAAAAAAAAACCCCACAAAACTCTCCAGCTTCGAATGACCTCTCGGGAGGACTCTGCGCTGTGGCAGAGAGTCGATGTGATGAGAGCATCCTGTTAATAGCCAGCATCCTGAATTAAGTGAGCACTGCTTTACACTTGAATTGGGCTAAGCCCCAAGATCCCCTGTGCTGAAGATTGGACCCAGGGTGCACTTTAGGTGACCACAGTCCACCATCTTCCTGAACTTGATCTTAGAACATCCTGTCTACTCTTCAGTGCACAAGCAAAGACAGCTGGGTTTTTTTTTTTCATTAATTTATTTATTTACTCATGTTCCATCCTGGTCACAGCTCCTTTCCTCTTCTCCCAGTCCCACCCTCACCAATCCTTCTCCCCCACTAGTCTCTTTCCTTCTTCTCAGAGAGGGGGAGGCCCCCTGGTACATCAAGTCCCAGCAGAACTAAGCACATCCTCTCCTACTGTGGCCCTGCCAGGCAGTCCAGCTAGGGGAAGAGGATCCAGTGGTAGGCAAGAGGTTCAGAGACCGCCTCTGCTCCATTTGTTAGGGGACTCACATGAAGACCAAGCTGCACATCTGCGGCAAGTGTGTACGGGGCCTCGGTTCAGTTCCCTCATGCTATTTGATTGGTGGTTCAGTCATTGTGAGCCCCCATAGACACAGGTTAGTTGACTCTGTGGGCCTTCTTGTAGTGTCTTTGACTCCTCAGGCAGGCTCAATCCTATCCCCTACTCTTCCACAGGACTCCCTGAGATCCACCTAATGTTTGACTGTGAGTCTCTGCATCTATTTCCGTCCACTGCTGGATGAAGCCTCACAAGAGACAGTTATAATAGACTCCTGTCTGCAAGCATAGCAGAATATTATTCATAGTGTCAGGGGCTGGCTCTCTCCCATGGGATGGGTGTCAAGTTGGACCAAGCATTGGTTGGCAGTTCCCTCGATCTCTACTCCACCTTCATCCCTACACATATTGTAGGCAGGACAAATTTTGTGTTGAAGGTTGTGTGGGTGGATTGATGTCCCCCTCCCTCTCCTGGAAGTCCCATTTGGCTACTAGAGGTGGCCAAATCAGTCTTCATATCCCTCACTACTGGGAGTCTCAGCTAGGGTCACCCCACGGACTCCCAGGAATCTCCCCCATCCCAGGTCTTAAGGTAGTCCCAGAGATTCTCCCCACTGATTTCCATTCTCTCTCCCAGTCCTCTCACACCTGCTCTCTTCCAACCTGATCTCCTCTGTTCCCCTCCTCATCCTCTCGTCCACTCAGTTCCCTCCCTCCATCCACCTCTGATGTCTATTTTATTTCCCCTTCTGAGATCCACTCATCCTCCCTTGGAGCCTCCTTATTACTTAGTCTCTTAGGGTCTGTGGATTGTAGCCTGGCTATCCTGTACTTTATGACTCATGTCCACTTACCGGTGAGTACACACCATGCATGTCTTTCTGGGTCTTCACTACCTCACTCAGGATGATATTTTCTAGTTCCATCCATTAGCCTGCAAATTCCACGTCTTTGATTTTAATAGCTGAGTAGTATTCCGTTGTGTAGATGTGCCACATTACCTTTATCCATTCTTCTGTTAAAGGATGTCTAGGTTGTTTCAAGTTTCTAGCTATTATGAAACAAGCTGCTATGAACATAGTTGAGCGAATGTCCTTGTGGTATGGTGGAGCTGGGTCTGTGGGTAGAACTATTCCCAACTTCCTGAAAAACCACGAAATTTATTGACAAAGTGGTTGTACAAGTTTGCACTCGCACCAGCAATGAAGGGGTGTTCCTCTTGCTCCACAGCCCTGGCTGTCACCTGAGTTTTTGACCTTAGCCATTCTGATAGGTGTAAAATGGAATCTCAGAGTCATTTTGCCTCACATTTCTCGGATGAATAAGGATGTTGGACATTTCTTTAAGTGATTCTTGGCCATTAGAGACTTTTCTGCTAAGAATTCTCTGTTTAGCTCTGTACCCCATCTTTTAATTGGGTTATTTGGTCTGTTGGTATCTAACTTCTTGAGTTCTTCCTACATTTTGGATATTAGTCCTCTGTCAGAGGTAGGGTTGGTACAGGTCTTTTTCCAATCTGTGGGCTGCTGTTTTGTCTATTGATGGTGTTCTTAGCCTAGTGAAAGCTTTTCTGTTTCATGAGGTCCCATTTATCAGCTGTTGATCTTCGTGCCTGAGCTGTTAGTGTTCTGTCAGAAATTCGTCTCCTGTGCCAATGTGTTCATGGCATTTCTCCAGTCTTTCTTCTGTTAGATTTAATGTTTTATGTCAAGGTTTTTGATCCACTTTTGACTTAAGTTTTGTGCATGCTGATAAATATGGGTTTATATGCATTCTTATACATGCCGACATACAGTTAGACCAACACCATTTGTTGAAAATACTTTCTTTTTCCCCTGTATGGTTTTAGCTTCTCTGTCAAAAATCAAGTGTCCGAAGGTTTGTGGTCTTATCTGGGTATTCAATTCTATTCCATTGATTGACCTATGTGTTTTTATGCCAATACCATGCAGGCTTTATTACTATTACTCTGTGGTAAAGCTTGAAATCAGGGACGGTTATACCTCCAGAAATTCTTTTATTATATAGGATCGTTTTAATTATCCTGGGTTTTTTATTTTTCCATATGAATTTGGGAATTGCTCTTTGGGGGTCTGTAAAGAATTATATTGAGATTTTGATGGGAATTGCATTGAATCTGTAGATTGCTTTTGATAAGGTGGCCATTTTTACTATGTTAATCATACTGATCCATGAGCATGGGAGTTTTTTCCATCATCTGATATATTCTTCAATTTCTTTCTTCAGAGTCTGGAAGTTTTGTCATACAGGTCTTTTTCTTGGTTGGTTAGAATAGCACCAAGGTTTTATTATTACCATTTGTAGATATTATAAAAAGTGTTGTTTCCCTAACTTTTTCTCAGGATATGTATCATTTGTATGTAGGAGGGCTACTGATCCTCTTTTTTAATTTTTTAAAGTTAATTTTGTATCCAGCCACTTTGCAGAAGGTGTTTATCAGCCATAGGAGTTCTCTGGTTGAATTTGTGGTGATGGTGATGGGGAGGTCACTTATGTATACTATCATATATCACATATCATATTATATATCATACCATATACCATATATCATCATATCATATATCATCAATAAATCATATCATCATATATCAAATATCTTATAGCATATGTGTAAATGGCAATACTTTGACTTCTTCCTTTCCACTTTGTATCTCCTTGTTCTCCTTTAGTTGTCTTATTGCTCTAGCTAAGAACTCCGGCAACTATGTTGAATACATACAGACAGAGTATGCAGCATTATCTTGTCCCTGATTTTAATAGTATTTCTTTAAGACTCTCTCCATTTGATTTGATGTTGGCTGTTGTCTTGCTGTATGGTGCCTTTATTTTGTTTCAATATGTACCTTGTAGCCCTGATCTCTCCAAGACTTTTAACACAGAGGGCTGTTAGGTTTTGTCAAGGGCTTTCTCAGCATCTAATGAGATGATCATGTGTAGTTTTTCTCCTTCAGTCTGTTTATATGTTAGAGTATGTCGATGGACTTTCATATCTTGAACCATGCCTGCATTCCTGAGGTGAAACCTATTTGATCATGGTGGATGTTGCTTTTGATGTGTTCTTGGATTTGGTTTGCAAGTATTTTATTGAGTAATTTTACATCAATATTCATAAGGGAAATTAATCTGAAATTCTCTTTCTTTGTTGAGTCTTTGTGTGGTTTACATATTAGGGTGAGTGTGACCTCATCGAATGAGATTGTCAATGCTCTTTCTGTTTCTATTTAGTTTGAAAAATATTGCTATTCACTCTTCTTTGAAAGTCTGGTAGGATTCTGTGCTAAACCGTTTGGCCCTGGGCTTTTTTTTTTTTTTTTTGAGACTTTTAATGGCTGCTTCTACTTCTTTAGGAGTTACAGTATGATTTAAATTGTTTACCTGATCTTGATTTAACTTTGGTAAGTGGTATCTGTCAAGAAAATCATCAATTTTGTTTAGATTTTCCAATTTTGTGGGGTACAGGCTTTTGAAGTAAGACCTAATTCTTTGGATTTCCTTCAGTCTGTTGTTATGTCTCCCTTTTCATTTCTGACTTTTTAATTTGGATCCTGCCTCTCTGCCTATTTAGCTAGTTTGGCTAAAGGTTAATCTATCTTGTTCCTTTTCTCAAAGAATCAGCTCCCAGATTTCTTGATTCCTTATGATTCTCTTTGTTTTTAATTTATTGATTTTAGCCCTGAGTTTGATTATTTCCTCTTGGGTATGTTTGCTTCTTTTTGTTCTAGAATTTTCAGGTGTGCTTTTAAGTTGCTAGTATGAGTTGTCTCCAATTTCTTTATGAAGGCAGCGATGCTATGAAATATAGCTAATATAATACTGAAAAATGGACTCTTTTGTGCTAGAATTTTCTTAAGCTCTCTGGGTCTGGATCATCTCTATCTCTCAAGAGTCATTGCAGAGTGGTCCCCATCTAAACCGGAAGAACCTAAGGAGGCAAGTTAGGGATATGGCTCTGTAGGTAAATTGCTTGCTGCCCATATATGAGGTCCTAAGATCTGGACTCACAGCCCCTACATATAAAGAACGGTGAGTAGCATGTAGTTGCAACTTCAGCATGTGGAGAGGATAAGGGCACTAGAGGATCCCAAAGGCTTTGCTTCTCAACCTGTCTGGTTATAATATTGAGATCCAGAAACTAAGAGAGAGACGTGATTAAGGAAGACATCCTACTGTCAACCTCTGACTTACACATACACTCACAAGAGCGAGTACACCTGTACACACACACACACATACACACACAAACAGACACACACACATGCACTCACAAGAGCAAGTACAACTGCACATACACACATACACTTACACTTGCACTCACAAAAGCAGGTACACCCGTGCACACACACACACATACATTTACACACGCACTCACAAGAGTCAGTATACCTGCACACACATATACACACTGACATATGCATTCACAAGAGCAAGTACATCTGTGAACAGACATACACACGCACTTACACATACATTCACAAGAGTGAATACATACACCTGCACACATACACACATGCACTTATGCACACACATGGGTGAACTTGAACAAGACAAAGCAGGCAGAAGAAGGAGGATGAGAAAACTTAACATCTAAGACCCAGAAAGTTGGACACTCATCAGCTACACAGAAAAGACTTCTAGGGGACAACTGCCCAGTAGGAATTGGGGAGGAAAGAATGTTTCTTTCTTAGAGAACGTATGGAATGTTGATTTATCAAGATGGCCTTGCCTGAAATAGTTGTGGGGAGACAATATCTGAAGAGATTTGTCTTCTCTGGGAGTGGAGGTGTACCTCAGGATAGAGGTCTGAGGGAAATTCTAGTTACATCCCTTCACTTAATAGTTGGGTCAGCTACACAGTTAGCCTTTCCAACCTGTTTCCTCATATGTGAAACAGTGTGGGTGCTGGTTCACGGCGTTGGAGTGGCTCTATGGGGGGAGGTGTGTGAAGAGGTTAGAGCAGCTGAGGTGCTCACTCACACTGTGGGTGCTGATTCATGGTATTGGAATGGCTCTGTGTGAGGAGGTGTGCAAGAGGTTGGGACAGCTATAATGCCCACTAAGTGCTCTGCGGATGTCTTCTATGACCCATGGAACTGAGCGAAGTTAGAGACCAGGGTGATTCTGCTGAAGGGAAGAGACCATGAGAACCACAGATAGAGGTTTCCCAATCTTAAAATAAAACTCATTAGGAGCCACCAGCCACAAGGGTTTGCTTGTGTTGCCACTTTTACATTATGTTTGATCCCAGAGAAGTTAAGCATTCGCAGGTAGACAGCAAAATGTAAAAATACCATAGAACCAGTCAGCATTCTGAGGGGGTGGAGAAAGGTAGTGAAGTGTCCCTGTTGGCCTTTGCAGCTGAGATTGAAGGAATTATCAGATGTTTCAGTATCCTGAAATAGCAATATTGCAAAGCTTTCTCTCTCGCTGGGACATACCACTGGGGGTCGAGAGGGATGGATTGGAGAAGTGATGTTATTCCTGGAACTCTGCCAGAATGGCAGCTAACAGGCCTTGTAGGTAGGCGGGGGTGGGGGACATTGTCACTGCCAGATTTGCTACACAGAGAAAGGAAGAAGCAAGCTAAGTCTACCAGCTTATTTCCTTAGCTTTCAAGGATGTGGAAATGTATTAGTGTACTAAGTGTGGTGAGCACAGTAGGTCTCACACACACACAGTAGGTCTGGCTCATCTGGTTCGTACTCTCCTTCCACTTTGGAGCTGAGCCAACACTGCTGATTATCAGTTACTGGCTCTAAAACCTAACTACACATTGGAATCACCTAGGTAGATTTATGAACTGCTGGTGACTACATTTCACCCCTAGAGAATCTTAATTTAATTGGTCCGGAGACCCCCAAGTAGCTTTAAGATATAGCAAGCTTGAGAATTACTGCCCTACATTGAAATCAGCCAGGACTTGCTCGCCTCATTAAGTGAGTGCATGGATATCATAAGGGCTTTCATTAAGCCAGGGGGAGATAAAGCTGAGACAAGCTACAATTTTGCTGCCCACCCGTTCGTCTTTAAATCTAACATAATTACATTCAGGTAAATTTTTTAAATTAGTTCTTATGTTCCACTGGCTGCATTTCAAATTTTAAAAGATGCATATGGCTCGTTTCTGCCATGCGAACCACACAGAACATCATGGAAAGTTCTATGAATCAACTCGAAGACACCAGCAGGACTTCCAAGTTAAGTGAGCAGATGCTTAAGTCAATCAGGCTTGGGTTAGAGACCAGGAAACCTGAGTCTCACAACCTGAACATCCATGAGGGAGAGACATGAACTGTGGAGAACAGAGGCACTGGGCACCTGATGACATATTTGATGGCTTGTGCATACGCCAGCCCCTTGGATGATTTGATGCTCCAATTGCATACAGCCTGCAGACTACAAAACTGATACTGAGGGGGTATAAACCAGAGGCTATTGGCACTAAGCCAAGTGGCACTCATGTCATTGACTTCAGAACCTCACTTCCAAGCAAGGTAGCATAATTCTGCTGGCTGCTTTGAACAACATCAGAGCCCCAGGCAGTGTCCATCAAGAAAGCAGTGTCCATCTCTGGCGATGGCAGGTTGATTCCAGGGCCCCCAAGCAGAACATCTCTAGCACCAGAGGCTCAGGAGTTGAGATGATCAAGTGCACAGCAGAGGACTTGAAGGGAGGACTCAGTGAACTGCTAGTGTGGGGGGATGACAGGGGTGTGGGAAGCCCCTTGATATCCTGCCTAGTCTGCTCCAAAGGGCTGGAAGGCTTTACCACATGGCAGCTGAAGAGTGGCAGTCTGGACGGGAATCTCTGCAAGGCACCAGGCTGGATGTTTCTAGAAAGAATGGTGCATTCATATTCCGGGGCTGCTTTAAGTAAGTGCCACTAGGTGGGTGGCTTAAAGGACACATGAATTCCAGCAGGTGCTGGACAACAGTTGAGGTCCCAAGACAGAGTACTGTTCTTTCGGCTAGCCCAGCCATCTGTTTTATTATAGAAGCTTTATGTGGCTTAATATGCCCTCTTGGAAGTTAATATGGTTTGAAAAATTGCCTGCAATAAATCCTTTCTTTCTCGCACATAAGCTTATCCGTTCTTCATTCAGAGAAAATTAGTTTCTCTCTATCCACCCTAAATAAATACGGGGAGAAAGTACTTAAAGAATATCAGTCTGAGGGAGTATCTAGTTTGAAGCCTGCCCTGAGGACATGGTGAAGTCCTTTGGTCTATGATGTCATTATTTACCAGGGCCTGTGGGAAGCAGGGTCTTTATTCTGGAAGCCCCAGTGCACTCTGACTGGCCTCAGTGGTTGGTTCCTACCTTCAACCCCTTCCCATTCATACCAAGAAAAAAATCTATTTTGCATTTATTTATTTATTTATTTATTTATTTATGTGCATGCTTGTCACAGTCTGTGTGCAGAGGCCAAAGGATAATAGGCAAATGTCGGTTCTCTCCTTTTACCATATCAGACCTAGGGCTAGAACTCAAGTCCTGAGGCTCGATGGCAAGAGCCTTTCTGGAAAAAAGCTTCAAGTTCGTAAGACCAGAGGTTAACACAGACGTTAAACACATAAGCTCCTGAGCTCAACTACCTGGGTGCAAATCCACCTTTGTCCCTTGCAAGCTGTGTACAAGTGGGAAAGTTATGTCTGGCTTCTCTCTTTATCCTACCATAGCCTAGCTACAGTTGCCTTTTCAGGAATGGACATGAATAAATGTGAAATAAAAGCCAGGTGATGGAGTCAGTCAGCATGCTGTGTCCAAGAGCCTGCCCTGTGTCCATCACCATGCCCCTATGACAGTAAATTGTCTCAGCTGGAAGACGGTACAAAGCTACCCAGTGGCCTGATTGCTGCAAAGGCCAAAGTTAACGGATGGCTCCAGATGTGGCTCAAGTGGGTAAAGCACCTGCAGTCTAGCCTGAAGATCGGAGTTCAATTCCCTAGATCCACGTAAGAGGAGGGGAGGACGGACTCCTAGATGTGTCCTCTGACCTCTGAACATGTACACACACACACACACACACACACACACACACACACACACACACACACACAAACAAACATTACAAATTATTAAAATGGAAAAGACCGTGTCCTGAAATTTCTAAAGCATATGAGTCTATCAATCGCGATGATCGTGGAAGAGAGAGAGACTGATTAAGCATTGATGTCTTTGCAAAGCAGGTGACAGAGAGCAAGCAAGTTTAAAGCACACTTTAACAATAAGTGCCTCGCCTCACAGGGAGCAGTTTGTTTCACAGTTGCCTAGGACACACAGAAAATGGTGGTATGCACCTTCAACCCCAATCCTCTGGAGGTACAGAACTGCCTAGATTGCTGAATCCTACCCTCTACTCATGGAATCAGGGGTAGGGGTCAGATTTTATAGAATGGGAATATTCCCCTGCGGGAGCTGGCAGTTCCAGTTAGTAAGGATCTTTAGAGATGCTTGCCTTGAACTTGACACCCCTTTATTTAAAAACATAAGCAGCTCGAGGCTGTTGCTCTGGGGAACCCCATCTTCAGCCTCCAGAAGAGATGATGCGTCTCTCATAATGGCTGGGATGCGGAATGCTTAAAACCGCCTTCTCCTACACTCTTAGCATTGTGAGCAGTCACCTCGACACCTTCCCTCTGCGTCTGAGCACTGATGCCCTTGTGGTTCCAAGTGGCCGCTGTTTATCCTTGGATACCCTGTATCTTCATAAACTAAATCTGTGTTACTTCATTTCTTTCCACTTTTCTCATTTCCTGGGGGTGAGGGGTCACATGCTGGTGGCTCACCTTGGATAGCCTATCTGAGATGTGTAGCTTAATACCAACAAGAATCATAGCTCTAGGTGTGAATTCTACTCGAAAATTAAAATGTGACCCATTTGTGTCAACTGAAATGTCTAATACAAGTAACAAAGACCACTTTCCACCCTGTCTCTCATCACTTGAGCCTGCCCAAGACACTGAATTATTTTTCCTTCTCCGAAGATGTCCAATATACCTATAGTCCATTTCTCTATCAGAAGATACCGAGGAAGTATACTTAAGCCTCTCATTTTGTGATTTGTTATTTTATGCATTCGGGCCAGATGTTCAAATAAAATGAGTCTCTCAGGACCAAATGAAGCCATTCTGCGAGGGAGAAGAGTCTGGAAGGACATATCAGGCCTGTGGTGGCGATGCCCTGTCTCAGTGTGGAAGACTCTGACCATCAAGGAATGCAGGAAGGTTGCCCACTGCTACATGAGTGTAAAATTACACTAAAATAGGAACCGAGTCTTCATACGGTGCCAGAATAGTTAAATAATGACCAACTTGTAAAATCCTAAGCACAGTGGGCTGGAGATGGCTTTCTGCTGCACAGCATCGTGACAAAAGCCTTGTCTTCCTTTTCCTTGAAACCTTGATTGTTCACCCACCCGTGCATGATGGCTGGTGTCCCTCACCTCTAGGTTCTTTCACACAATACGGCATGGAAAGGAAAGTGTCTAGGGCCAGGGTCAATGCACTGCACCCAAGTGTTGGAACGAGCATGAGACTCTCTTTGTGGAGCAGCGTGGGCTTGGATGACAGAGTAGAGGACTTCGCCCCCCTGGAAGAATATTCCTTCCTCTCCCTAAGCGAGAGTAAGAGAAGCAGTGTTATAATTTGTGCTAAGAACCAGCACTTGAGAGATAGTCGACAGACCACGTCTCTCCTTGAAAGCTGACATAGTGAGGGAACAACAGGCTCCATTTGATTTGTGGAGCGCAAAAGAATTGGTTGTTCCCATTGGAAGGTGCTGTCGGAAGTGGGAGACATTTTTCCAGGCTTCCAAAAATATAGATGGCTCTATGTATTTTCACTTGTGACAAATGCCAAGGGAAAGAACCCTTAATGGCCTGGATCTGGACAGGAAACAGATAGCAGAACCAGAGAGTCCAGTCCTGGAGGGTGAAACTTTGGAGAATTATACTCTCCCAGGATAAGGACATGGAGCAAGCACAGGATAGTAGGACATCAGGGGAGCCACAGAGAACACCAGCATTACTTCCCTTCATCTGAAGGGACGGGAAATGTGACCAAAAGACCAGATATGACAGTGCGTGCCTATAATACAACCTGGGCTGCATAGAATGATTTTATCTAAAAGAAAAATGAAAAGTGGGGCCTGAAGAGATGACTCAGGGGAGGGTCTGAGTTTAGTTCCCAGCACCTACATCAGATGATTCAGAGTTACTCCAGCTCCAGGGGACACAACACTGCCTTCTAGACAATGCAGGCACCCATTCCCATGTGTGCACATGTGCACAAAGATACACATATACATGTAATTAAAGTAATAATTTTAAAACTCAGGCTGGAGAGATGGCTCAGTGATTAAAAGCACTGATTGCTCTTTCAGAGGTCCTGGATTCAAATCTCAGCAACCACATCGTGGCTCATAACCATCTATAATGGGAACCAATGCTCTCTTCTAGTGTGTCTGAAGACAGCTACGGTGTACTCATATACGTAAATACATAATTAAAAAAATCTAAATAGAAAAAGAACTAAACAGTAACAAAGCATGAGATGTGGTGGGGGCAGGGAAGGATGAGGGTTCATGTCACCAAGGCCTAGCACATGCTCTCTGAATGGAGGGGAAGTCTCAGGCAGCATCTGTATGTGTAGAGGCAGCCTGAATCTCTCTGTTCTCAAGCTCCCTCATCCCATACCCGGTCCTCTCTCTGGCAGACCCCTCCCAGACGAGAGCCCAGGAAATTTAACATATAGACTCAGCCTCCTTGTGGATGTTGCCTGTTGCAGCCCTGAATCTGGGAGAAGAGGACAAACAGAGACAGAAAGAATTGCAGCATGTTGGAACTGTATGTCTATTTTTCTAATTGACATTTTGCAGACGAGAAAACTAAGGGTCACCAATTGTAGTAAATCAGTAAATGTCGACCTAATGAAAAGCATACTTGAGAACCAAGGCAGCTGACTTTCGCTCTAATGGCCCTCCTCTTGGTTTCCTGGGAATCATGAGTTGGAAACCTCCATTAGAGTAGACTTGGCTAAAAGGAGACAGATAGCCTACCATTTTCCATCACTGTGCCCCGCAGGCATCACTAATTGATCACAGATGTCTTTCCTACTGAGCTCAGACATGCTCTCAGACTCTCCTGTGCTAAGGATGATCTCATCTTGTTCTGTCACCTAATCCATATGACATGATTGAAACCTCCAAATAAAGAACTTCCAACCATTTGTGATGTCTGTCTGCATCATGGTTTGGTTCATTCTCTGGAGTGTCTTGTAGAGTTTCGATTTGTTAACCCTAGTAAGTCTCGGGAGGGTATAGTTTGGAATAAGGGATTGCACCACAAGATTAATTTGCTTGAAGGTTAGTACTGAAAGTCCTAATCCCTGTGGGTTTCCTTTTTCTCCTTTCAGGTGGACAGGACAGAAGTGATTCGTACCTGCATAAACCCAGTGTACTCAAAGCTGTTTACGGTGGACTTTTACTTTGAAGAGGTCCAACGTCTCCGGTTTGAAGTCCATGACATCAGCAGCAACCATAATGGGCTGAAGGAGGCTGACTTCCTGGGTGGCATGGAATGCACACTTGGCCAGGTAGACAGAAGATGTCTTTTGTCCTCTCCCACCTCAGGCCTTCCCCCTCTTCTGATCTTTGCTCTCTTTCCCTGTAGTGATCATTTTCTTTAAACTACATCATTTTCCAACATTTTCTAGGTATTGTTGTATCAGTTATATGTACAAGAGAACAATCATGCAAGTATGTAGTTATTTATTTTGCAGTCAATCATCCTCTGCTCTAAATGTCCCCATCATGATGGTCAGGTGTGCAACATATGTGTATCCGGTGCTTACTACATCTACTACTCTTGTGTCTGTTAGAACCATACCCTGTCCCATGGCAAATTTCCTGTCTCCTAAATGATCTGTAAGACTCCCACACATAGATTGTACCTTATTCAAATTTATGCAAAATCTCTGGAGACAAAAAATAAAATAACCCAAGAAGGGGACTACATGACTTAGTGATTAAATAGATACTATAATTTAATATCACCATTATGTCCCTTTGATAAGGGAAAAAAACTGACCCAGAGTGCTTAAGTGACCCACGGGTGGTTCTCAACCTAGAGGTCTCCACCCCAATAAGTACCAAATATCTGATATTTAGAAATCGTAACAGTATCAAAATTACAGTTTTGGAGTAGAAATAAAATAATTTTATGGTTTGAGGTCATCATGGCATGTGGAACTGTATGAAAGGGTCTTGGCATTCAGAAGAGCAAGACCCACTGTGCTAATGGCTCACCCTTATAAGCAGCAGAGCCAGTGCTGGCCACAAAGCCCATCAACTGTCTATCTCCTCCCTGTGCTGTACTCACAGTGTAGTGGAGTGTTTGTAAGAAATAACTCAGTGGAGGAGAATGGCATAGACTCAGTTCAACGTCAAAATGGTGAGAGCTGACTTCTATTAGTCTGAGAGGTTAGTGTCCTCAAACCTTGGGGCTAGGTACCCGAGGATACAGGGGAATGAGCCTGCTGTGTAGGGTCTGAGAATTGGGTCTTTGTTTGGTTGGTTGAATTTTGTCATTAGTGGTGAGAAGGGACTGTGCCCTTCTCCAAGCTGCTTTTCTGGATCAAGTGTTTCTTCTGAAACTGCAGAGTGAAATCATGTCAGGTTGTCTGTTTGTGCAACCTCAGGGCCCAGTGTATATGATGGGTGGTTGGAATGCTCTCTAGAATTCCATGGTAGCAGGTTTCTTGAAGCCTTGGGAGTGTTTATTGTTCCTGGTTTAAAGGCACGGGGTTTACTTTAGAAGAGAGGGATCAAGGTACAAAACTCGTTCTGAGCCCCCAAAATGAATTGAGCCATGTAGAAAATGAAAGTGTGGTCCATGTACTCAAAAGCATCACTGTATGCTGTGTTCTGGGACCCTACCCTAGTGTTGTGGGCCTTCAGGAAAGGGACCAAATTATGTGGGAAGACAAAAAAAAAAAAGTTGTTCAGGATAGGCAGAGGAAAGAGGGGGAGGGGTGTGGAGTAGGAGGAGCCTGGTGTCACTGAGCCTGGCCAACTTCCTGTAAACCAGTAAAGATTAGACTTCTTTGCCCTTTCCAGCTGGGGCTTCCTACCAAGGCCATGTGGTACATTGTTATGTGTAGAGTTGCTGATTCTTGTCACAAAGAGGGACACCAAATTATAGAAGCCTAATGTCTCAGCAGATCTACATGCCCTCCCTGCCTGCCTCAGGAAGAAGATCTGTGAGGAAAAGTCAGTCAAGAAGGCCAGCTCCTGTGTTCCCGTGTAGGTGCTTGCCCTCTTGCGTGCCACTTACTGGAAGAAATTTCTCCCCGTGGAAAAGAGAGGTGACTCGGAATGCCCCTGTTAGCCATTTCCAGGAAATAGAGTGTTTGCCTTCACAAGAACACACCCTATTACCTTAAAGAAAGCTGAAGGCCAGATACAGAAATTCTCCCAAGGAGAGGCAAAGAAAGAAATAGAAGACACATAATCTTCTCTTCCACTGATAGAATCTCCCACCAAAAGCCTTGATGGTAGATAAATTTTAGGAATTTTCTGAGACAGCATCTTTTAGATACAAATGAAATGAATGACTTATAGGTTTCCTATGTAGCTCTGGTTAGGCTTTTAAAACAAGTGGCCAGCTCTAAAGAGTGTATGTTTGGGAACCTTTAGATGACCTCAGCATGTTGAGTTTATGTGCAATAACACACACATACACACATGCTCACATGATACATATGCTGATGTGAGAGAGATAGAGAGAGAGAGTGTTTGTGTGTGTGTGTGTGTGTGTGTGTGTGTGTGCGTGTGTGTGTGTGCGTGTGTGTGTACAAATATAATAATTGATGAAGAATTCATGAATTTGAGATCAAGGAGATACCAGAAGAGTTGGAGGAGGGGTAGAAATGATATAAAACAATGTTTTAAAAAAAACAAAGATAGTTAAAAAATGATCTTCACATACATCAGTGAGCCATTGCAAGATTCTACCTCAGACACTGGGCTTCTTTTATATAGATAAAAGTTGTATTTATCACAGGAAATAAATGTGGATTTATGTAGAAGTCATATGAATAAATGTCTTTTTTCATTCACATCTTTAATAATTTTCATCGGTGAAACAACCCTGAACTTCTGTTTTAGTTCCCTCCAAGGTTCATATTTCCAAAAGCCAGCAAGCCTGTGGCCCTGTTCTGTGCTAGCTATTGTACCAGAGGTGAACAATATAAAAGCAATTGAGGACAGCATCCCTGCCTTCAAGCAGATCAAATCTAGTTGAGTTAAAGTTGAGGAGGCACAGGGCTGAACAGGGAATGACAAGTACTGTAAGGAATTACAGACTATAAGGCTGGTCCCCTGGAGGCATTAGGTGTATGTGTTGGTGGTGGCAGTTTTGGGGAAAGGGCTTCCCAAGGACAGTGGCATTTACGCTGAACCAGGGAGGAGTCACATTCCCCGCAGATGGGAAGACAACACACAAGCCTCTAGATTCAAGCAGGAGCTGCCTGTATGGCAGAGAGCACCTTTGCTTGACTTTGTCAAGACACCAACTCTGAAATAGGAAGCAAAAAGACACCAGAATGGCTGGAAAAAAAGCAATTCGGTAAAAGAAACAAAACAAAACAAAATAGCCCTCAAGGGTGTATGGTCAAGCCTCCTGCCCTGAAACTGAATTCTATTAGGAACATTCTGGAAGCCAGTGAATAGACACATCAGAGTATGTGCCCTAGGGATGAGGAAATGGGGCTTTTGTATACTGGCTAAATCTGTTCTCAGCAGTCATTGGTGGAAGGCTGGTCCAAGGCTAGGGACGTCAGGCTCCCAGCATTCCTAGCTGGCTGCCTGGGTAGCAAAGGAGGTTTTCCGATTGGTGGAAGCTTCAGGCGAAGAAGTGGCTGATGGTCAGAAGTTAGTAAGGTGTAGTCTATTGTGGGCCTGGTGAAAGAAACCAATGCTTGTTTGCTCACTCTTTATTTCTTACTACGGCTTGCCTATTCCATACCCAGCCATCCATTCTCTTAGTAGTCATGCCTTGATCATCTTGGGATCTTTATTCTTTTGCCATGTGGCCATGTTGAGAAGAGCTCCACCTCTCACTCAGGAGGGAATCCTGAGTAAGCTCGGCCATAGTTCTCACCCCTCACCTGCCGGAGTTTTGGCTTAGGGCTATGCCAGTGGCCAGCACTAACTAGTAAAACAGGAGGGTGTTATTTGAAAGCTCCTAGCCTAAAGACACAAAGTCTGTTTCTCTTTGCCTGGGATTCCTGGAATGTTGTGGTAGTCTTGTAGCATGGCTTGAGGGATGTGTAGCCCTCAGGGCACCTGAAGCTAAAAATCACCATGGAAACACAGGCTTGACATTAAGCCCCTGAAGCCAACTCTGGGTGACATGCTGGCCTCTGTTGTTGATAATCACCTCATTATTGGCCATGAAATTGTTAGAATTGGCTTTCTGGACACATGTACTCAGCACTACTTGACTTCAATCAATCAAAGCTTATTATTATTATTATTATTATTATTATTATTATTATTAATCACTTCTGACCATCAGCCACTGAACTTCTTTGCCCGATACTCTCTGGTGGTTGGTTTGAGGGAGGGAATGTAACATTCATTCATTTATTTAGTCATTCAGTAAGCATTTACCTGCTTCCCTGCACATGCCAAATACCATGCTTTGTGCAAGAAATACAAAGACAAAGCAGACAGAGAGACTCTGTCCCTGAGAAGCTTATAATTACCCAGGTGACACCAACCTGTAGATAAATAACCAAAGTGCACATGGTTCAATGCTACAATAGAACTGTGTGTGTTTCGGGAGTCGTAGAATAAAGACTGGTCTGTCCAGAGGAACTCAAAGAGAACTCATAGGACAGATGACGCTGAACCTGAAAGGTGAACTCAAGAGCAGTTCACCATCATGAGAACAAAGGGATTCTGAAGAGGCTGGGTAAGCAATCAAATGAGGATGGGAAGAGGGTGAGGATGCAGCACTTGAGAGGAAGAGCTGAGCCGTGCAGCTTTAAGTGCTTAGACATAATGCAGAGTCCTCGGTTACCAGAGGAAAGACAAGACCGGATACAAGTATAGAAAAAGCATTCGGCGTGCTCATGAAGGATGCATGGGGATGGAGAGATGTGGAGGTAAGGATAGTAGTTAGGAGATTTGTGTCATAGCAAAGGAGTGAGGGGGGACCACAGTGAAG
This sequence comes from Rattus rattus, assembly GCF_011064425.1. Taxonomy (NCBI): domain Eukaryota; kingdom Metazoa; phylum Chordata; class Mammalia; order Rodentia; family Muridae; genus Rattus; species Rattus rattus. Next base: position 96,175,730 of record NC_046161.1, read on the forward strand.
GAGACCCAGAGGAGGAGACCCAGGGGAGAGTCTTTGATCAGCATGTATGGAAGAGTTTGTGTGTGTGTGTATGTGTGTGTGTGTGTGTGTGTGTTGGGGGGTGACTGCAGGGTAACTAAGAGGATCGCTTCCACTCTCCCTGAGGGTAGTCATACAAGGAAGGGGTGGGGAATCCTGTGTGATACCTACCTAACTGAGCTCAGGACTTTTGTGCAGAAAACAGGGGAGTTGCCAGTGCCTGCTGCCCACATGAGTCTGGAGTAAACAATGAAGCTTTAGGAGACACTCCTGACAGATGACAGTAACCAGGAAAATGGCCAGGGAACAGGACGACGCCTATGTTCATTTGTGGAAGGAAATCTATTGAATGCACCATATTTGAATGAATCAGAGAAATGTTAAAAGCTCTCTGAATATTAAGACCATCCTACTTCATTGTCTTTCAGAAAAGGGTATGAACTCGATGTCTTAAAATCATCAACAAAAGCCTTTCTTTGTTGAGTGTCCTCTGAATGTGGAACAATAATCTAGACAAACACATTTGCCCTGAGAGCTATACAAGGGAAGGGGCCTTTACCAGTTGAAACTCTGAAGGAGAACATTCCTTCCCCCCACCCCGCCTCAAAATTGCTGCTCTCTCAAGCATGAGCAAGCAAAAGGAAAAACCATCACCACGTTCCCTCTTGACATCTGTGGTGGTAAAAGGAGGTGTTTTGTTGTGTGTAGCTAAGGCAGGCAAAGAATGGCTAGATGTCAACCATAAGGATGACACAGCGCTGTCCCAGGTGGCTCCTTAAGGCTCGAGTGCTGTACTGTTTAATGGCTTCTTAAGGGTCTCAGGCATTCTCTCTCAGTGTTCCCAAGTTCTTTGTCCAAAGACAAACTCTTCCCACCATCGAAGCCTCATTTCTTCCTTTACTGATAGAGAAAACCACAGGGCTGAGCCTTGGAGATATTGTGAGGACTGGTCTGGGGAGATAGCTCAGTTCATGTAAGCAGAACGCAAGAACCTGAGTTGGATCCTCTCAAAACCATTGGAGGAAGAGAGCCTGAGTGCAGGACACGGATTTGTAATTCTAATGCTGGGAAATGGAGGCTTGCAAGCCAGCCAGTCTAGCCCGACTGGTGAGTCTCGGGCCAGCGGGAGACCCTTTCTTATAAAACAAAGTGGACAGCTACCTGCAAAAACGACATTTAAGGTTGTCCTCTGGCCTCCCTATCCATATGCATGTGCTCGTGTGTGTACACACTCTCATGTACACATGTACATGAATACAAGTGCCTATATATACACCTGCACATGCAAATATCCACCTATGAACATACATGCTCACACATGATTACCTACACCATCCATGAATCAGTACATATAAAACACTGGGCTAAGCCCATGACAAAAAGCACTTGGAGTGTTGTTGAAGCTGTGAGAGAGCCATTTTTCATGGGGTGAGGATCTAGGGAAAGACAGGAAGGGTTAGCCTTGTCATAAAGAAGACGCTCCCATGTCCAGGACAGCCACCAATCCGGAAAGTATAATTTCTCCTCATTTGTGATCTCATTCAGTACAGGGGATTCAAGGCACACATTGGCTCGTGTGAATGCATGCCCCAGCATTGATTCTTTTAGGGGTAATTTATTGGGGGTTGGTGTTAAGACAGAATGTTGAAGCCGGATGGTGGTGGCACTTGCCTTTAATCCCAGCACTAGGGAGGCAGAGACAGAGGGATTTCTGAGTTTGAGACCAGCCTGTTCTAAAAGAGTGAGTTCTGCAATAGCCAGGGCTACTGAGGAAAACCCTAACTTGAAAAACCAAAAACCGAACAGAAACAAACAAACAAACAAACAACAAAAAAGCAAACAAGACAAACACAGAATGTTGCAATAATCAGGGCAGGTGTTTCAATCATTAACCCTTATCTTACTAAAGTTAAAGCCCACAAAAAAGAGTTGAAGTGAATTCACAAAAACTACACAGAGAGTCACACGCACAGCCTGTTCCCCACCCCATCCTCCAAACCCCCAGGCTTCCACAGGTGCTTGGGGTGATCTCTGAGCTTGCAATGTGCCTACTCTGCCACACGCAGCCAGACTTTTGGTTTAAAAGAGAAAAGCTGCAGCCCTCAGCAGGCTAGAGACTGGCAAAGACTGCACAGTTGGGTCCAAGCACAGCAAGGGACTTTGCACAGGGGGAAAAAAACAAACCATGCCCGGTGAGGCCAAGGAAGGTTCATGTCCTCAGAGAAGCAGAGCTGTACTTTCTCAGCAGATGGGAGAGGGGGGCGAGTCACAAGGACACAGTGATCAGAAAGCCGTGCTTTCCTTCTGTGAGCTCAGAAAGCCTCCTACCCCAAACTAGACTTGCAGCTAAGCCATCTTCTGCTACATCCTACCGAGGGTTCACCAGGAAAGACAGGGTCCCTCCCCACCTACAAGAGTGAGCTGCCCCTTACTCCGGTAATTTCATGTCTCTTCTGCTTCTGTTGCTTATTAACTCATTCGCCCATTCCTGTATGTCCACGTCTCTTCACTCACCAAAGACAATGGCCCTAAGTAACAAAGATGACTTCCCCAAGTTGGTGGACTGGGCGGTTACTTGCTTCACTGCCTCAGGACCCAGCATTGAGAGACGCTGCCCACTACTGTTGCTGTCATTAACGTTGAGAGGAATAAGAGCAGGAGGACAGGGACATTGTCTGGAGCCACATGGCCCTTTATGGTTCTTCCCATTTAGTCTGGTAGCCAGCCCATCACTAACCAGTATACATTAGAAAGCAGTATTAGTGCAAACCCCAGTTGGAGTGGACCTTGGTAGTGTTTGGTGGAGTTTCTATTCCCCAGTTAAATTTGTTTTATGGTTTATACAGAAGGAATATAGATGACCTGTAAACACTTTTGTAAAAACATGGCATTAGTTATTGTCCCTCAAGAAGGATGTTTGCTTTAAGAATGCAATATAGGAGCCAGAGAGATGACTCAGCAAATAGGAACATTTGCTACTCATTTCTCAGGACCCATGCTGGGCCGCTCACAATCTCTTGTAACTCCATTTCCAGTGGATCCCACATCCTGCTCAGTCATCTGCATGACCTGTGCCCAGGTGTACAGATGTATACATAATTAAAAACAAAATAAACCTTAAAATTGAAAGTGCAGGGAGTTCCTCTGGGACCGGACACTTCCGGTGTTTGGCCAGACTCCGGGGCCCGCGGATCCCTGCCCTCAGCAGCTCTCTGCTCCCAGGCCCCCTGGAGGGGAGTTCTCGCCGCCTGGTCGGGCGGGCACTCCTGAGGCAGCAGAGCGGAGGAGACCACCAACGCTGCCCACCCCTGCCCACATCCCTGGCCCAGGAGGAAACTGTTAACGGCCTCTGGGTACCCGTTGAGGAGGGCCCAGGAGCAGCAGGTCCACCGCGTCTGAGACACCGCACCTGAAGGGACCGACCGGATAAACAGTTCTCTGCACCCAAATCCCGTGGGAGGGAGAGCTAAACCTTCAGAGAGGCGGACACGCCTGGGAAACCAGAAGAGACTGCACGCTGCACACAGTACTGAGCCCAGAGGAAAACACCAAAAGATATCTGGAACCCTGGTGCACGGAACCTCCCGGAAGGGGCGGCGCAGATCTTCCTGGTTGCTGCCGCAGCGGAGAGCCAGTGGGCAGCACCCCGCAAGCGAACTTGAGCCTCGGGTCCACAGGTAAGACCAACTTTTCTGCTGCAAGTGACTTGCCTGGTGAACTCAAAACACAGGTCCACAGGAACAGCTGAAGACCTGTAGAGAGGAAAAACTACACGCCCGAAAGCAGAACACTCTGTCCCCATAACTGGCAGAAAGAAAACAGGAAAACAGGTCTACAGCACTCCTGACACACAGGCTTATAGGTCAGTTTAGCCACTGTCAGAAATAGCAGAACAAAGTAACACTAGAGATAATCTGATGGCGAGAGGCAAGCGCAGGAACCAAAGCAACAGAAACCAAGACTACCTGGCACCATCGGAGCCCAATTCTCCCATCAAAACAAACATGGAATATCCAAACACACCAGAAAAGCAAGATCTAGATTCAAAATCATATTTGACCATGATGCTGGAGGACTTCAAGAAAGACGTGAAGAACTCCCTTAGAGAACAAGTAGAAGCCTACAGAGAGGAATCGCAAAAAATGCCTGAAAAATTCCAGGAAAATATAAATAAACAAGTAGAAGCCCATAGAGAGAGAGAGACAAAAAATCCCTGAAAGAATTCCAGGAAAACATAAATAAACAAGTAGAAGCCCATAGGAGGAGACACAAAATCCTGAAAGAATTCCAGGAAAACACAATCAAACAGTTGAAGGAATTAAAAAATGGAAATAGAAGCAATCAAGAAAGAACACATGGAAACAACCCTGGATATAGAAAACCAAAAGAAGAGACAAAGAGCTGTAGATACAAGCTTCACCAACAGAATACAAGAGATGGAAGAGAGAATCTCAGGGAGCAGAAGATTCCATAGAAATCATTGACTCAACTGTCAAAGATAATGTAAAGCGGAAAAAGCTACTGGTCCAAAACATACAGGAAATCCAGGACTCAATGAGAAGATCAAACCTAAGGATAATAGGTATAGAAGAGAGAAGACTCCCAGCTCAAAGGACCAGTAAATATCTTCAACAAAATCATAGAAGAAAACTTCCTAACCTAAAAAAAAAGAGATACCCATAGGCATACAAGAAGCCTACAGAACTCCAAATAGATTGGACCAGAAAAGAAACACCTCCGTCACATAATAGTCAAAACACCAAACGCACAAAAAAAAGAAAGAATATTAAAAGCAGTAAGGGAAAAAGGTCAAGTAACATATAAAGGCAGACCTATCAGAATCACACCAGACTTTTCGCCAGAAACTATGAAGGCCAGAAGATCCTGGACTGATGTCATACAGACCCTAAGAGAACACAAATGCCAGCCCAGGTTACTGTATCCTGCAAAACTCTCAATCAACATAGATGGAGAAACCAAGATATTCCATGACAAAACCAAATTTACACAATATCTTTCTACAAATCCAGCACTACAAAGGATAATAAATGGTAAAGCCCAACATAAGGAGGCAAGCTATACCCTAGAAGAAGCAAGAAACTAATCGTCTTGGCAACAAAACAAAGAGAAGAAAAGCACACAAACATAACTTCACATCCAAATATGAATACAACAGGAAGCAATAATCACTATTCCTTAATATCTCTCAACATCAATGGCCTCAACTCCCCAATAAAAAGACATAGATTAACAAACTGGATACGCAACGAGGACCCTGCATTCTGCTGCCTACAGGAAACACACCTCAGAGACAAAGACAGACACTACCTCAGAGTGAAAGGCTGGAAAACAACTTTCCAAGCAAATGGTCAGAAGAAGCAAGCTGGAGTAGCCATTCTAATATCAGATAAAATCAATTTTCAACTAAAAGTCATCAAAAAAGATAAGGAAGGACACTTCATATTCATCAAAGGAAAAATCCACCAAGATGAACTCTCAATCCTAAATATCTATGCCCCAAATACAAGGGCACCTACATACGTAAAAGAAACCTTACTAAAGCTCAAAACACACATTGCACCTCACACAATAATAGTGGGAGATTTCAACACCCCACTCTCATCAATGGACAGATCATGGAAACAGAAATTAAACAGAGATGTAGACAGACTAAGAGAAGTCATGAGCCAAATGGACTTAACGGATATTTATAGAACATTCTATCCTAAAGTAAAAGGATATACCTTCTTCTCAGCTCCTCATGGCACTTTCTCCAAAATTGACCATATAATTGGTCAAAAAATGGGCCTCAACAGGTACAGAAAGATAGAAATAATCCCATGCGTGCTACCAGACCACCACGGCCCAAAACTGGTCTTCAATAACAATAAGGGAAGAATGCCCACATATAACGGAAACTGAACAATGCTCTACTCAATGATAACCTGGTCAAGGAAGAAATAAAGAAAGAAATTAAAACTTTTAGAATTTAATGAAAAATGAAGGTACAACATACCCAAACTTATGGGACACAATGAAAGCTGTGCTAAGAGGAAAACTCATAGTGCTGAGTGCCTGCAGAAAGAAACAGGAAAGAGCATATGTCAGCAGCTTGACAGCACACCTAAAAGCTCTAGAACAAAAAGAAGCAAATACACCCAGGAGGAGTAGAAGGCAGGAAATAATCAAACTCAGAGCCAAAATCAACCAAGTAGAAACAAAAAGGATCATAGAAAGAATCAACAGAACCAAAAAGTTGGTTCTTTGAGAAAATCAACAAGATAGATAAACCCTTAGCCAGACTAACGAGAGGACACAGAGAGTGTGTCCAAATTAACAAAATCAGAAATGAAAAGGGAGACATAACTACAGATTCAGAGGAAATTCAAAAATCATCAGATCTTACTATAAAAGCCTATATTCAACAAAACTTGAAAATCTGCAGGAAATGGACAATTTCCTAGACAGATACCACGTACCAAAAGTTAAATCAGGAACAGATAAACCAGTTAAACAACCCCATAACTCCTAAGGAAATAGAAGAATTCATTAAAGGTCTCCCAACCAAAAAGAGCCCAGGTCCAGACGGGTTTAGTGCAGAATTCTATCAGACCTTCATAGAAGACCTCTTACCAATATTATCCAAACTATTCCACAAAATTGAAACAGATGGAGCACTACCGAATTCCTTCTATGAAGCCACAATTACTCTTATACCTAAACCACACAAAGACCCAACAAAGAAAGAGAACTTCAGACCAATTTCCCTTATGAATATCGACGCAAAAATACTCAATAAAATTCTGGCAAACCGAATCCAAGAGCACATCAAAACAATCATCCACCATGATCAAGTAGGCTTCATCCCAGGCATGCAGGGATGGTTTAATATACGGAAAACCATCAACGTGATCCATTATATAAACAAACTGAAAGAACAAAACCACATGATCATTTCATTAGATGCTGAGAAAGCATTTGACAAAATTCAACACCCCTTCATGATAAAAGTCCTGGAAAGAATAGGAATTCAAGGCCCATACCTAAACATAGTAAAAGCCATATACAGCAAACCAGTTGCTAACATTAAACTAAATGGAGAGAAACTTGAAGCAATCCCACTAAAATCAGGGACTAGACAAGGCTGCCCACTCTCTCCCTACTTATTCAATATAGTTCTTGAATTTCTAGCCAGAGCAATCAGACAACAAAAAAGGAGGTCAAGGGATACAGATCGGAAAAGAAGAAGTCAAAATATCACTATTTGCAGATGATATGATAGTATATTTAAGTGATCCCAAAAGTTCCACCAGAGAACTACTAAAAGCTGATAGACAACTTCAGCAAAGTGGCTGGGTATAAAATTAACTCAAATAAATCAGTAGCCTTCCTCTACACAAAAGAGAAACAGGCCGAGAAAGAAATTAGGGAAATGACACCCTTCATAATAGACCCAAATAATATAAAGTACCTCGGTGTGACTTTAACCAAGCAAGGGAAAGATCTGTACAATAAGAACTTCAAGACTCTGAAGAAAGAAATTGAAGAAGATCTCAGAAGATGGAAAGATCTCCCATGCTCATGGATTGGCAGGATTAATATAGTAAAAATGGCCATTCTACCAAAAGCGATCTACAGATTCAATGTAATCCCCATCAAAATACCAATCCAATTCTTCAAAGAGTTAGACAGAACAATTTGCAAATTCATCTGGAATAACAAAAACCCAGGATAGCTAAAACTATCCTCAACAATAAAAAAGGACTTCAGGGGAATCACTATCCCAGAACTCAAGCAGTATTACAGAGCAATAGTGATAAAAACTGCATGGTATTGGTACAGAGACAGACAGATAGACCAATGGAACAGAATTGAAGACCCAGAAATGAACCCACACACCTATGGGCACTTGATTTTTGACAAAGGAGCCAAAACCATCCAATGGAAAAAAGATAGCATTTTCAGCAAATGGTGCTGGTTCAACTGGAGGTCAACATGTAGAAGAATGCAGATCGATCCATGCTTATCACCCTGTACAAAGCTTAAGTCCAAGTGGATCAAGGACCTCCACATCAAACCAGATACACTCAAACTAATAGAAGAAAAACTAGGGAAGCATCTGGAACACATGGGCACTGGAAAAATTTCCTGAACAAAACACCAATGGCTTATGCTCTAAGATCAAGAATCACAAATGGGATCTCATAAAACTGCAAAGCTTCTGTAAGGCAAAGGACACTGTGGTTAGGACAAAACGACAACCAACAGATTGGGAAAAGATCTTTACCAATCCTACAACAGATAGAGGCCTTATATCCAAAATATACAAAGAACTCAAGAAGTTAGACCGCAGGGAGACAAATAACCCTATTAAAAAATGGGGTTCAGAGCTAAACAAAGAATTCACAGCTGAGGAATACGAATGGCGAGAAACACCTAAAGAAATGTTCAACATCGTTAGTCATAAGGAAATGCAAATCAAAACAACCCTGAGATTTCACCTCACACCAGTGAGAATGGCTAAGATCAAAAACTCAGGTGACAGCAAATGCTGGCGGAGGATGTGGAGAAAGGGAACACTCCTCCATTGTTGGTGGGGTTGCAGACTGCTACAACCATTCTGGAAATCAGTCTGGAGGTTCCTCAGAAAATTGGACATTGAACTGCCTGAGGATCCAGCTATACCTCTCCTGGGCATATACCCAAAAGATGCCCCAACATATAAAAAAGACACGTGCTCCACTATGTTCATCGCAGCCTTATTTATAATAGCCAGAAGCTGGAAAGAACCCAGATGCCCTTCAACAGAGGAATGGATACAGAAAATGTGGTACATCTACACAATGGAATATTACTCAGCTATCAAAAACAACGAGTTTATGAAATTCGTAGGCAAATGGTTGGAACTGGAAAATATCATCCTGAGTGAGCTAACCCAATCACAGAAAGACATACATGGTATGTACTCATTGATAAGTGGCTATTAGCCCAAATGCTCGAATTACCCTAGATGCCTAGAACAAATGAAACTCAAGACGGATGATCAAAAAGTGAATGCATATCGCTCCTGAGAGACACAGCCAGAATACAGCAAATACAGAGGCGTATGCCAGCAGGAAACCACTGAACTGAGAACAGGACCCCCGTTGAAGGAATCAGAGAAAGAACTGGAAGAGCTTGAAGGAGCTCGAGACCCCATATGTACAGCAATGCCAACCAAACAGAGCTTCCAGGGACTAAGCCACTACCCAAAGACTATACATGGACTGACCCTGGACTCTGACCTCATAGGTAGCAATGAATATCCTAGTAAGAGCACCAGTGGAAGGGGAAGCCCTGGGTCCTGCTGAGACTGAACCCCCAGTGAACTAGACTGTTGGGGAGAGGGAAGCAAGGGGGGGAGGGTTGGGAGGGGAACACCCATAAGGAAGGGGAGGGGGGAGGAGGATGTTTGCCCGGAAACCGGGAAAGGGAATAACACTCGAAATGTATATAAGAAATACTCAAGTTAATAATAATAATAAAAAAAAGGGAGCATATTACATTGGAAAAAAAAATTGAAAGTGCATCATGGCTCCTTGGAAAACCTTGGTGCGACAGCCAACCTCCTAAAGGCAGAATTGTACAAGGTCAGAGCCCGGGGACCTCCTCACCTGACCGGAATCCCTTGTGTGTTCAGTCATGTTGAACATATGCATTGCCTAAGTTCTTAGAGGCATTTTCTCTTTTCTATGATTCGGAAACATTTACACTAAGTCCCCCTTCTTCATTTCCAGGTGGCTGCCCGTCAATGTATTTTATTCTCCAAAATTCTGGTCTGTCTTCTTAAAACTGAGAACTCCGTCTGTAAGCCATCAAGGGGTGCTGGACTCAGGGGCACAGGGTTCTTTGGTTCCTGTCCATAACAGAATGCTAGCACACTGTGTACCACATGCGTGCCTGATGCCTATAGAGGTCTAAGAGGGCATTCGATCCCCTGGAACTGGAGTTACAGATGGTTGTGAAACACCATGCGTGTGCTGGGAATCAAGCCCCAGGCCTCTGCAGGGATATCCAGGGCTCTTAATCACTGCCTCATCTCTCCAGGCCCTGATCCAAAAACTTAGAAAAATGTAGATTGCTTGGTCTATCCCAGAGATCCCAAGAATCTAGTGGGAGTCCCATGATCAGAATTTCCAGGTTCCCTACCAACACCCATTGTGCTGAACCCTAGACTACACTCTGAGAATCATGAACCTGCCAGTGAGTCAGACTCTATCAATAGCTTTAGTGATGAAATAAACCAGTGATGCTAAGACATTATCTAGCGAAATTAAGGACCCAGAAGCAAGAGCAATTCATCATGAAGTTTACATTTCTACCACAGAGTCTGCACATGGCTCATGAGTTACACACTTGATGGAGATGTGTGTGTGTGTGTGTGTGTGTACACGTGTATGTGCGCTCCCATGTGCGTTCAGGTGAATGTTGTATGGAAACAGTGCTTGCGTATATGTGTGCTTGTAGAGGTCAGAGAACAATCTCAGATGTCACTCCTAGGACACCATATATCTTGCTTTTTTAAAAAAAATATTGTATTTATTTACACAGTGTACGTATATGAGTACACTGTAACTCTCTTCAAACACACCAGAAGAATGCATCAGATCCCATTACAGATGGTTGTGAGCCACCATGTGGTTGCTGGGATTTGAACTCAGGACCTCTGGAAGAGCAGTCAGTGCTCTTACCCACTGAGCCATCTCTCCAGCCCTATACCTTGCTTTTTGAGATAGCATTTCTTACTAGCCTGAAACTCGTCAAGTAGGCCCAGCTGGCTGGCCAATGAGCAAACCCCAAGGATCCATCCCTGTCTCCTTTCTTTGGACATGGGATTTCAAATACATAGTGTCTTTTTTTTTTCTTTCCCGCCCCTCCTCTTCTTCCATTTGCCGTGGTTGTATGCACGTCTTTGCATGTGTTGGGGTGCATATGTGCATAGAAGGGCATGAGCACCTTCATCCATCTGCATGTGGTGACCCGGAGATTGGCGTTAGAAAGCATCCTTAACTGCTTTTCCATGCTACAAGCTGAGTCAGGGCCTGTCAATCAAACACGGAGCTTGCCCAGATGGCTAGTCCCCCTAGTCAGCTTGCTCATGGCTAGTCCCCTGTCTCTGCCTTCTGAAACGAGTTACAGGGTGTGGTCCTATGGTCTGCCTTGCCACTGGGGTGTGGGAGCACTGCTTGGGCAGTGAAATGGGAGACCCTAGACTGCATTTACCCTACACCGCCATCTGTTGCTGGGCTTGTGGGAAGGGCTAATGCACTGCTCCGGGGTGGGAGAATAGTCTTGGGGTGGGGCCTCAGCCCAAGTGAGAAGTGACATAGGCTAAGGCCATGACTCCCAGGCATCCAGGTGCTGCTTGAAACTGCATAGAGTTGGGAATGGAGGGGAACCACAGGTTTGTGAGGAGCACAGGGCAGGGGGTTCCCAAAGTCCTGAACATCCAGATGCAGCTGGAAGTCTGGGGGCTGGGTGGGTGGTGTGAGAATGGAATGAGCCCACTGACTGAGCGCCCAGGGCTGGGGGTGGGGATAAGGGGGAAGGGAACTCCAACTTAGCTTAGCATCAGCAAGTCTGGAAGTGCAGAGGGGCCTTCTGCAGCTCTGTAGACTGTAGACAAAGGCTTTCTCCATGCTCCCCACGTCAGGTCTTGATGAGAGAAGCAGTGCTCAGTTTCCAACTGTTTATTGATTGGTCATCCTGGAAAATGGGTGCATATCACTTCCTCAGGGTGGACCAGAGATTAAATACCTGTTGGAAGAAGGAATGTCTGGGAAGGAAAGCTCATTGGCTCAACCCAGGGGCCCCATCTAGATACAGCATTAGCATAGAGAACTCTTCTGATCTATGTGACCATTGGTCATGTTCCTATGTGGGGAGTGTGGTCACATGCTCCAGACCAGGAATCTGGTAGGGAGCAGGAAGATGCCTACTGTCCTCAGATGGGTGCCAGGGTCTCTGAACCCACTCAACCTTCTCAAGTTTCCTGGCAGAGTTAGTTCACTGCCTCACAATAGGGTAAGATGTCATGCCCACTCCATATTCACTTGGATTTCTTAGGGTCCAACCTCTGGTCCATGTATTTGTATTGCACGCTCTTTGACCATGAGCCATCTCCTTACCCCATCACTGACTTTTTAAAATGTAGATTCTAGGGATAAATTCAGATCTTCAGGCTTGCAAAGCAAGCCCTTTACCAACTGAGATATCTATACCCCTCCGCCCTTGATGGAGGTCTTGGCTGCCATGGTTAATTCCAGGATCCATTAAATATAGTCAAATGGACCTATTATACAGACAGTGGGTTTTCTTCCTGACACAGAGAGATGCCAAGATTATAGCAGCTCAATGGCTCTTGAGGTCTACTGAGACCTCAACTTTTCACGATTGATCTATAGGAATTTGATCTAGGGTCAAATTGGCTCCATTTGTGGACACCAAAAGTGGCACCCTAAGTCACTGTCATGCCTAGAGCAAAATTCCAAGGGCATCATTTTGTTCTATAATATCTAGTGCTTTTCGCGCGTTGAAATTGATGCCTCGGGAAGTCAAATTTACATAATATGGCAAGCAACTTGCTTCCCCTCCCTTTGTTTCTCAGAGGCAAAGCTTTCCCTAATTTTGCAGAAACACTGCAGTGGCCACTGCATAAGTGAATGATGTCATAGGTAAGCATCATTATTTCAGTTCCCCTGCACTAGCTGTGGAAGTCTGGCAAACCGTACTGTTCTCTACTGTTAATGCTCTGCTCGCAGACGGGACTAGAAGCACTTGTGAGAAGGCGAGCCCCAACCTTTCCAGGGAGAATAAAATTCGTCTTTTTCTTTGCTAGCTCTTTCAGGCTACTAGCCTTAAGTTCCGACCTAGGAAAGTCCCTGCTTCCTCTGGAAGTCTCCTGTGACAGCGTTGCACCTCCTTCAGAGGATCTGCAATCGGAGTCATGTGCTCTACGTCTGGTGGCTGCCACCAAGGCCCTGTGTGACTTTTGTCAAGTTGTTTAACATCTCCATGACATGTGGGTCATAGACTTCATCTATCTTTTGGGAAGGTTTGGGGTCACTACCTTTCTGAGTTCCTTCACATCCAGAGTCAATGGCTGTCAATCATTCCTTGCCTTTCACCTCAGAAACTAGGCATTCTTTTCTGTACTCATTCATTTGAAAAAATGGTCTCCCAAGTCTCCCTGCTTCCCCCAGAGAAAGCAATCCGGTGCCCATTCCATTTTAAAGATACTATTAAAAGGATATATGCAGTGGCAATTTAAATGAGTTCATGTTTATGGGCCCTGTTTCGCATCTATTCGACTATTTAATTCCTGTCAGACTTATTTGATGCAGAGGAGGAGGCTAAGACAACAGGGACTGAAAGAGTTTGTAGGAAAAACAGCTCCAGGTATTGGTCCTGGACTTTACCCTTTAAGCCAGGCAGGTACAAAGCACTCAGCTCCCAGACCAGCTTACCCAGGCAAGGAGTCATTCAGTGCCTATATCTGAGACTGCCTCGGTTTCTGCTCTGAATGAGCTGCTTAGCTCATTCCTAACCAGCTTTCCTTAGACTCTCAAGTCCACGTAGCTCAGAACTGGCTGTCCATGCAGCCTGGCCCTGTCTCCAGGAAGTGTGGCATATACTTCTCACCACCTGCCACTAGCCTTTCCTCTGCAAGTGCTCTCTTGATTCCCTTCTTACATGTCAGAATCCTAAGTCTCAGGTAAGAATACACTGTCCTTGTCCCAGTGTGGAAGCCGGGAGACACTGTATCACCATGAATAGCTCTGTCAATATGCCAAATCACCGATTTGCTCGACCTCAATAACCAAAAAGTTGTTTAATAAATAATGTTTATCCTCAAACTATGCTAAAAAAACACCCCCAGTTTTATACAGCAGTAAAGTTAAGAATTTTAACCCTATAAAGTTTGCCACAATTATCTTAGAACTTGTGAATGTTTCTGATTTCTTTTTCAAGTTATTAATGGAAATTTAATTAGTATTGATGATGATCCTCTCTGGATACCAAACATAGTCATAAGAGTATTAGTCTCTCATTGTCCTTCAGAAGGGGAGAAAATGTGGTGGTGGTCAGTAAGCTACTCATTTCTTCAGAGGAAAAAGACTAGGGAGGATACATATCTTGGTGCTAACGATGGTAGCTTCTTGGTTGTGGACTATGGCTAGTGTGTGGTGTCTCAGCTGTGTTTTCCCATAGTTCCTACAATGAGTATATAGCATACTTATGATAATGAAGGATCTGAGGAGTTGAAGTATTTGCCACACAAGCATAAGGGCCAGAGTTTGAGTCCAAGACACATACAGAAAGTTTAGGTTAGTTGGTGTCTGTCTCTAATCCCTGCACTAGGGAGGTAGAGACAAGCAGAACTCTGAACTCAGTGGCAAGCAGACCAGAGCCAACAGTGAGCTTCGGGTTCAGTGAGAGACACTGTCTCTGAACAACAATGGAGAAGATTGAAGAAGACACCTGACATCAACCCCTGGCTTCCCTGTGCATGTACCACATGCATGTGTACACATACACACAAATACACACAGAGACAGACAGACATACAGACAGACGGGTGCACCTGTATACACATACCCAGAGAGAGAGAGAGATACATACACAGACATTCTCCTGTACACACACACACACACACAAACATATACCATAAATACCTATTTGCACATAAAAACAATGAGTATTAGTAAAAAAATGTCATAAACATCCATGAATAAGTAAAAAAGGAACATACATTATAAAAATTCTTAACTTCCCCACCTCCCACATACATAAATGTCCATGTAGATGCAAATACACATGCAAGGACTACAGAGAGAGAGGGAGGGAGGGAGAGAGGGAGGGAGAGAGAGAGAGAGGGGGGAGGGAGGGAGAGAGAGAGAGGGGGGGGGAGAGAGAGAGAGGAGAAACACTCTTAAGCCATTGACAAACTTTTACAATATATGCAGATTTCAGCCCAGGATGTCAGTAGAAAAGTCCCTGGAGTGTGATGTTCATTAGTTTTTTTTGAGAAATCATTCTAAGATGCTTTTGAGAAAATCTTGGTCCCCAACACTCTGCCCATGGGAAGCAGAAATGGCCTGACTAATCTGATTCAAAGCTTTTGTAATATTACTTTTGGTTACAGAAGAGACCTAGGGGGGCCTGGGACTCTAATAACAAATAGGTTAGGAGACCACCATTGCATCTGCAAAGGTGTTGTGAGATTCTCCCAGAGCTGATTCAAGCCAAATTTGAGAAACATAATGTTTGTATTTTGAATTAATCTAATAAAGTTTAGAGAGAGAGAAAAATACCTGCTTGGTTTACAAAGTCACTCCCATGAGTCTTAGACTTAGCTCCCAGGACAAAATGAGGCCAGGGATGAATTAATTAGTTCTACTTTGCATGGAACATGGGCCTCTGGGGCTTCTCTGTGCACCAGCGCAGGTCGTCCAAGGTGCACACTCCTGAGTCCCAGCTCCCAGAGGCCCAGAGTAAGCTGACTACAGCCCTGACTCCTGCTTCTTTAGCATTTGCCCACATGGAGGCTCAGGGCAGGACTCCTGACCCCCAATAGTCAGAGGAGTAAAGGAGCAGAAATCCTGCCGACCCCTCTCCCTTCTGTTGAAATTCAAAGCAAGAATTCTGCTGTTACAGTTAATTTGCTGACAGGGCTCTAGTGAAATCAGACCACTGAGAACTGAGGAGACAAAGCAGGCCCTCTCTTGCTCTGCCCTCTTCTTAAGGCTTCTGTGGAAGGGGACTGTACCCTCTCTCATGAGAGAGCCACATAATGTAACTGGAGCCTGCGGTTCCATTTGCCAAGGCCACTGTAACTTAAACACATTACCTTGTTTTAATTAATCACATTTTCTTTCATTTTAAAAATTTCCCAACTTGAACAATATAATTCTGTGGCCACCTCAAGGTAATACATCCCTTTTATAGCTAACCATTTCAAAGAGCTGATCTTAGGTCTAGCTGACATTTGTGACCTTGGTGCTGTTGATGGTGTCACAGTCATCATTGCCACCACCACAGCCACTACCACTACCACCACCAACATCATCATCACTAGTACGATCACCATCTCTATCACCACCACCACCACAGTCATCGCCGTCGTCATCATCATCATCGTCGTCGTCATCATCATCATCATCATCATCAGTACCATCACGAATACCATCACCATCACCACCATCATCATCATTACTACTATCACCATCACCACCACAGTCATCATCATCATTATCATCACCATCATCATCACCATCATCACTAATACCATCACCAACATCTCAATCACAACAGTCATCATCATCATCACTAGTGCCATCACCACCATCAACACTATCACCACCATTAATCATCATAATCACCACATCACCCCTACTATCACAGCCATTACCATCACCATCAGTGCCATCACTGACATCACTATCATCAACATCATTAGACCCTACCACCACCATAACTACAACCCCATCTTAATCATTATTATCACCACCACTATTATCATCATTACCACTACCACCACCACCACCATTGACAGCATCAGCACCAGCATAATGATCATTACATCCATCATCACCACCATCATCATCACCACCACCACCACCACCATTGGCAGCATCAGCACCACCACCACCACCAACACTTGGGCAAGAATAGAAGCCTGCAAACTGGCACAGCAAAAAGTTACATCAGACATTTGGATTCACAGAATTCCAAGCTGCTCCTCTCATAGTCCTAAGCTATACTACATCTGGCCTCTTGTTTCACATCCTTAATAAGGAAAATATTAAAACACTTTAAAAAAAATCCTCAGATCTTCCCACTGGCTTCCTCTAAGTGTTAAGGAGGAAGGAGGAGGAGGAGGAGGAGGAGGAGGAGGAGGAGGAGGAAGGGAGGAGGAGGAGGAGGAGGAAATAAAGACCAATGTACATGAAGCCTTATTCTATCATGAAGTATTGTGTTAAATGAGAGCACTGTTGTCTCTTATTGATAAAGAGTCAGCTATAGAAGCTCAACTCCTTCACCCAAGATCAAACTGAAAGTGTAGCTCCAAGTCAAAGCTAAGATGGGCTGATTTCAACATGGGCCCACCATTCCATCACATCCCTCACCAAATGGAATGCAATATTTCTACAACCCCTGTAAATAATTTTAGATTTATTTATTTATTTATTTATTTATTTATTTATTTATTTATTTATTTATTTATTTATGGGCATGGCATTCTTTCTCCATCATGTGCATACCCATTGGATCCCCTGGAACTGAAGTTCCAGTTAGGAGTCTCCATAGGGTGCTGGGAATCAAACCCCAGTCCACTGAGGAGCAACAAGTTGTCTTAGCTGCTGAGCCATCTCTCCAGCGCAACCCTTGTAAATTTAAACCATGAATACTGCCACTGAGAAACTAGTCACAGAGGTCTGGTATGAGACACTTTACTCCACACGTTGGTAAATTGACTCTTGAGTCTGAAAAGTGCCTTTTTCCTGGTTTAGGAAGCTCTCAAGAACTCCATTTGTGAATCTTCATCAGGAATACTCCTGGACCAGAGGACTTAGGCAACTTGGAGAATGTTGGCCCTGTTCGGCTCATGGATCTCTTTGCCCATATATTTATTCATCTCTTATTAAATAATAAATTAACTAAATGCTAACAGTAAACACGGACAGCTGACACTGCTTCTAGTCTCCATGCTGAAATATGTGCACAATTACCTTGGGAGGCACTATTACCTCCTCAACATAGGCTATACGCATGGACTTTGGAGGAACTAGCTTGTGTCTAGATGCTTTGCAAGTGCAGGGACCATAACTTCAGCTTTCTGGCTCTTAGAGCAGATCCATGTCTCAACCGCAGAGCAGTTCAGCATCTAGCACACAACCGTTACTCTCCTTGGCAGGACTTTTAGTTCAAGTTCTAGAGATGAGCTGATCCCCAAGGAAGGACAGCCACAAAGCCTGCGTCGTCTGTCGATGAGGCTCATCATGGGTCGAGGCCTTTAAATCTTCAGCTTCACGTGTTTATGGGACAGTGGACTGTGACAGTTTCTGAGTGATCTGTTCCCCAGTGCCATGCCTCTTCTTCAGTTCTGTGTAAAGTTTGCAAGGGATGACCCCTAGGCTCTTTCTGCAAACACCCAAGATCTTCCCTACAACATCTATTTAAGTCAAGAAGAACAGTCCATCCCTCAACTGCATGTTTTGTGGCAAATGGCTTTATTGTTTTTTTTTTTTTTTAAATTGGGGTTTTGTTTTGTTTTTTTTTGTTTTGTTTTTTTTTTAGGTTTCTTCTTCTTCTTCTTCTTCTTCTTCTTCTTCTTCTTCTTCTTCCTCCTCCTCCTCCTCCTGCTCCTCCTCCTCTTTCTCTTCCTTCTCCTCCTCTTCTTCTTCTTCTTCCACTTCCTTCTTCTTCTTCTTCCTTCTTCTTCTTCTTCTTCTTCTTCTCCTCCTCCCCTCCTCCTCCTCCTCCTCCTCCTCCTCCCCTCCTCCTCCTTTCTCCTTCTCCTTCTCTTCTCCTTCTCCTTCTCCTTCTTGCTTTATTGTTGTACTGCACGAAGGTATCACCAGCTCAGAAACTCACATTCATTTTACTACTGAGAGAAACTTATCAAGTACTTTGAGTACTTTGGTATACATTGCAGATTTTCTTTTTTTCTTCCATGATGCATGCACACACAGCTCTTATTCTAAATAAACACTTGGTAGCTTATGCACGCTTTTAACTGCTGTCTTGTTTCATTTTTACTGCTGTCTTGTTTCACATTGTTGTTCTGTTTTGATTTGATGGTGGACTCGTGTGTCTCTGGCTGGCCTTGAAATCTCTATTCTGAGGATGACCCTGAAGTTTTAGGGTTAAGGAGTAAGCCCCGGGTTCTATGCTGGCTAGATATGCTCTCTTCCATCTGAGATGCATCTCTAGCCTTGGGGCTTCACTTTTGAATGTGCATGCCTTTGCTTAATTTATTTAAAATTATTTGGAAAAAATTGATGGAGCATGTTCTATTTTGTAGACATCAAGTCTGTCATTATTAATGTCATTTGGATGAGCGTCGTATTCTATGGACCTCTTAGCCCCACAGATACTGCTTTCTTCTAGAACAAGTTAACAGGAATGTTTGGGCACAGATTTTAAAGTCATTGACACTAACTGCTGGTGATCCACCCGGAAACTTTGCACCAACTTACACACATCCCTACTGGATGCATAAAGGTCCCCCCACTACATCCTCAGTAATAGCTCCAAAATCTTATTTCTGAATGAGTCTCCCTTGGAAGCTTTTATCACCACATGAATGAGAAGTCAGACCCTGCCATGAATTAGATGCCCATTCCCCCACACAGACCCTTCCCCAGCCACAGATGAGCAGGGAGAACCCAGAAGGCTGAATGCCATTCTTCAGTCACCCCAATGGACCACTAGTTAGTTCCTCACTAGTGGATTTGCCCAAGGGTCGGGAGTAAAGTGCAGTGTGCTGCTGAGCGCTCAGCCTAGATGGCTGGCTCACTCTTAACCCTGCCCATTTCCCTTTCTTATAATCCCTGTCTGTCCTTTCTTTTCCATTCATTATTTATGCAATGGAGATTCCCAGGCCAGGACACATATCCAACAATACAGATACTAACTCCAAGGATAGCTCACAGACATCTCAGATTCAACATCCCCAATCCACGCTCACTGTCTCCCTTGCTCTCTCCAGGGCCTCTTCCATCACCCTTCCTTCCTCTAGAGGGGTCCATGCAGTGAATGGTACCCTCTGTCCTCCCAGATGCTGGAGAAGTGAAACCTGGAAGTCTCCCTTCACCTCTCACTCCCCACCCCACCTGTCATCTGATCATGAGACCCTAATCCATCTTCAATCGATTGAGGTGTCTTCAATGCCTCAGACATTCCCCTCTTCTACCTCCAGTTCCCAGTCTGAGCCAAGAGATGACTGTAATTTTCTCTCAGTGGGGACTGACTGGATGGGACAAAAGGCAAAACAGAAATAGCATTTTGGAAGCACCTGTTGCTTGGTTCTGGAATCTTGTAAATGGTCATTAGGCACTTGAGAAATACAAGTGATAGATAATACAATCATAAACTCACAGATCAGGAAACTGAAATACAGCTGATGAAGCTCCTTAAGGCCCCATACCTGAGCTGGTTATCCAGAGCCTTCTGTGCAATGTTTGATGTACATGGTGTAGTGACACCGTGTAATGATGCCGCTGTCACCTCTGGAAGGTATAACAGTCTAATGAACGTGGATTGTCTGGATTCAGATCCCAGATTCCCTTACTGGCTGTGAAAGTCCAAGTAAGTTAGCTTTCTGTCATGAGCTAAAAGATAGCCTTCAAAACCTGTGCGCAGATCCTATGAGCATAACTCTAATTAGCAAAAGCCTTTATAGTTTGAAGTGAACGGTCTCAAGATGAAGAGACCCTGGGTGAGCCAGGCGCCTCCCATCCATTAACAAGGGCCTTTGTGAGAAAGACTGAGAAGAGGAGAGAGCCATCTAAAGAAAAAGGAGAGGACCAGCTCCCAGTGGAAAAGCAGAGGAACAGAGTAGCCACCCCACTGAAGGGACAAGATCCAGAATGGCCCCAGATCCTCTGAGGAAGCATGGGCCTGCCAACCCTTTGGTTTCAGACTTCTGCCCTCTAGAACCCCATAAGGGTAACTGTTCTTACTTTAAGCTTCAAGTCTGTAGTTCTTGGCTCCATGGTCAGCCTTAGCAAACCACAGGCGCTCCAAGCTTCAGTTCTCATCTGCGTGTGAGCATACAGTAGTGCTCAATGGCTGCCAGGAGAACTAAGCCCTTCAATACCCACAGGCCAGCTGCCGCATGATCAGAGCTCTTTAAGTTGTATTTATTACCACTCTTAAATAGTATGTGACCTTTAACTGGTAACAATAAGGACACTTGGTCAACCTCAAAGCTGGCTTCACTTCTTTCATTTAAAAAATGCAAAGTCTATGGATTCTATCTCTTTGGACTGCTGATGCTGGATTGCCAGTCTTGGCATGGACAAGCCACAACCTGCCAAAGGCAGTGGTTGGACAGCTGTTGTATACCCTTCTCCTGTTAGAATGTTCTGGACTGGACACTGAGCTAAGAGAACAACCCTTTCTTCTTTCCCTGATTGCCTATGGTGTGACAGGCAGGGCTGGGATGAGGGACCGAGTGGCTTCTGACTAGTCACTAAACTGAGTCATTTGTGATGGTAATGGGGCCATACATAGTAACAAAGCAAAGGTGAGTAATTAGTGCTCAGAGGGATTTAAACCTTAAATCTTTCTCCATCACTCCAGCTCTCGCTAATGAAGTCAAGGAAAGGGTAAAAGCCTGTAATTACACTGAAGTAATTAGAATCCTACTTAATAGAATGCTTAAGGCAGGAAGCCCAAACCAATGGATCACCCATTGGTACCATTACCTACTCTATCCTTCTGAATCGTCTTCCCCAGGATGGTCCACTTAAAGCATTGGTTTTCAGCCTTCCTAATACTGCAGCTCTTTAATACAGTTCCTCCCGCTGTGGTGACCCCTGACCATAAAACTACTTTTGTTGCTTCATAACTGTAGTTTTGCTACTGTTGTGAATTGTAATCTAAATATCTGATATGCAGATGGTCTTATTTTGATCCCTGTGTAAAGGTCCTTCAACCCCTAAAGGGGTCATGACCCACATGTTGAAAGCCACTGACGTAAAGGCTAAAGACTATACTTAGTTTGTCTAAGTACACAGGCACACTGCCACCCTCTCTCCTGCATGCTCAAGACAGATTCAGAATTGTGTTTCTCTAGTGTCACCTCATGGTACCTGCCTCAAATCCTAGCCACTCAAGAGACTGAGGCAAGAGACTCTCCAGTCCAAAGGCTGCCTGAGCTACAGAGTGAGTTCAAGGACAGCCTGGGCCACTTACTGAGAGCCTGTCTCAAGAGAAAAGGTAAAATTGGGGTAGAATGACCTAACTCAGGGGTACAAGTGTTGCAGTTTCCTCTCCAACCCAAATCGGCCCGTACAAAGAAAACGCAACTCAATTAATACGAAAACAATCTAGCGTCTAGATTGGGCAGATCCACCCTACACTGTCCTATTCCTAGCTCCCAAATCCCTCATCCCTTGCACCTTTTATTTGCCAGGTCTCCAGCTTCTCCTTCTGCTTGCTTCTTTCCTTTTTCCTCCCCTGACTCCTCCCCCTCCTGACTCCTCCCCCTCCCGATTCCTCCCCCTCCAGTCTCCTCCCCCTCCTGGCTCCTCCCCTCTCCTGACTCCTCCCCTCTCGCTCCCGACTCCTCCCTCTGCCCAAATCTCGAGCTCTTGCCTTTATTTTACAAATTCAGAGAGAACTCCAAGGCAAACCACAACATACAAGCCTTAGCTTTAATCCCCAAAACCAAAGATGGGGAGGCAGGCTGTGCCTCTCTTAACTCCTTCCTATGAGTTTCCCTCCTTGGTGAAGCTCCACCAGGACGACTTAGTTTAAAAGTCCCTTTAAGTACATCTTTAAAATCTGATCACATTATGCACTGTAGTGAGAATTTTAGAATTTTGGTTTCTTTAAAAAAAAACCACAGAAATAAGGTAAGAATGTGCTTTGTTTTAATCCTAGGTGTGGGGTGCGTGGCTGCTTCAGAGTGTCCACAGCAGCTGACTATGACTTCCCTCGTGCTCTAGCAGAGGCGTGATCTTGTCAGGTGCAGATAGTTTTTCTGTGATTGTGTGACACTTGGAATTCTGGGGACTCTTCACTGGGTATATACATGCTAGGGTCCCCAGAGGTGGGATGGGTTGTTCTTTGATTGTTGTTGGTCCCTGTTGGTCTTGGTTGATTAGTAGTTGTGCACAAAAGGATAAGGAGAAAAATAAATTAGATATCCTGACAGCATAGATCAAATTTGTCCCAAGGAACTCGACGCATAAGATAATCAATAAGAAGCATTCCAATGACAGTGTTGCCCCGTTTCTGATTCTCTCTCTCTCTCTTTCTCTCTCTCTCTCCCTCTCTTTCTCTGTCTGTCTGTCTCTCTCCTCTCTATCCTTCTTTCTCTCCTGTCTAGTGAGAGGGTTGAAGGAGTGGAATAAAGGGTGGACAACAGTGGAAGAAAGAACAAGCCACAAACAATGCACTAAAGTTATCTGTCTGACTGTGTTCGTACTTTCTAGCTCAAAGAAAAGGAGATGGGGTGTTTATATACCAAGTCCACCCATCCTTGGTTGAAGGCTGCTCTCAAAAGTGTAGTTCTTCCCACTTCCTGTTTTCTGTGGACAGTGAGTGTGAGCGACAGGCAGTTTCTCTCCCTCGATGACTCAGCTATAGGCCAGATTAGACCAGATTAAAAGTAGATAAAGGCAAGTTTATTAGACGTCAGCTCACTGATCTCACAGGTGGAGGTCAGTGAAGTCCCACATCTAGGCTAAAGCAAAGGGGGTTTATAGAGCTTAGGAACGGAGTGAAGATGGGCCAGCTAGGAAATGGGATTGTGTCTATACACGGTCAAAAACTGAGGCCCTGGGTCAGCACTCATGGGTGGGTTGCCAGAAGCACGGAAATGAGGAGTGATGGGATGATAGCTCAAAGTTTTCTCCAAGTGGATAGGGTAGTTTTTTTTTTTTCCTGTGGGGTTGGGGGAAGGAGCACAGATGGGGTTTACCAGCTTGTGCAGGAAATGCGTGGGGTTCCAGCCTAACATCTTTGGGTATGGGGTGCCAATTCAGATCTAGCTACTGCCTGCTGAAGAGGGACAAAGGAGTAAGGGAGAGTCAAGAGTTGGTGTGGTCCTGCTCAGTGGGTGGCTGTAAAAGCAGTTGGTTGACCTTTACTTGGGAAACTATGAATCTGTTTCTGAAGGAAGAGGAGTGGCTGGGTACTAGGAGGAAAAAACAGACAGATTAGTATTATCAGTCCTGTGAACTGGGCGAGCCATGTGAGGAGTGAAGACTGTCCGCAAGAGTGGAATGGAGATGTGTCCTAAGCAGAGTGAATCAATCAATCAATCTCTCTCTCTCTCTCTCTCTCTCTCTCTCTCTCTCTCTCTCTCTCTCTCTGTGTGTGTGTGTGTGTGTGTGTGTGTGTGTGTGTGTGTGTGTGTGTGTGTGTGATCCAAGTTGGGTGTCTTTCATTATTTTCTACCTTACTTCAGGGGACAATGTCCTTCACTAAACCCAGAACTCACTGGTTCCTCTAGACTAGCTGGCTGGTCTGCTCCGGGATCCACCTTCCCCTGCCTCCCCAGCACTGGGATTTCTGCCCTGTGCGGCTGAGCAGTTTTCAGTACCTGGGTATTAGCACCTGGACTCAGGTCCTCATGTTTGTGCAGGAAGCATTTTGCCAAGTGAGCTCTGTCTCCAACCCTGGGCACTGTCGTTTCTTTCTGCAGCTTCTCACCTTCTCATGCGTTTGCTACTACAATTTCTAGGACCACATCTACAAAACAAACAAACAAACAAAGACAGAGCATCCTGACAGCTTCATGCAGGAGACAGAGAAGCTGCCCAGACCTTTCAGGCGTTCCTCTGGCAGAGCTAGTCCATCTTCCTACAGCCACACGAGGTTTCGAATGCTATTAACTGTAGAGCAAGCCTTGGTTCTCAGAGTCTTTGGATTTGGAGAAGTCCTTTCCAAGATTTCCCTACCCCCCACTATTTGACCCCAGGGACACTGTTTGACACATGGGACACTGTGTCATAGGCCTCAGGGGTCTCTGCTGAGGCTGGGAGATGGGTAAAGCTGGTTTAAACCCAATCCGCCGTCACCTCTGCAGTGCCTGTTACAAAATTTATCTAAATTGGGACTTTCTCAGACTTTGAGCCCAAAACATTTTGTTCTATAGCCTGGCTTCAGTAAATGGCCACCAAAGGGAATTCTTGATGTTAACATCCTCCATGATCTTAAATTTTCTTCTTGTGTATGGGCAATGATCTGAACTCCCTTTTATCCAGGTTTGTTGGGATATAAACAAACCTATATAGCCAATATTTTACAGCGACATCCTACTAGCATGTTTGGTCATGCCAACAGACTCCATTACCTTCACACTCACCGCTTCCTTTCAGTTTGCTTGAGTTCCAGTAGCTCCCTCTCCTCCTGGTAATCCCCCTTTCTTCTTGCCCACTGGACAATGGCCTACTCACTTGCATGTGAGCCCCACCCAATCTACACAGTGCAGGCCTGGCAGGAAGGCCTGAATGCTCCTGTACTGAGCACATCAGCCTCTCCAACACTCCTTAACAAGTCATCAGGTCACTCCTGTCCCTCCAGGAACTATGGCTTCCTTAAGACTATGCCCAGACCACAGAACTGTTTCTTCCTTTAGGCACATGTAGGACCCTACTTTGATCATCTCCTTTACATTAGCGCCATGGATCTCCAAACTTGTTCCAAGCATACCATTCCAACAATCCCACTCACTGGCATGGCTCCAAGACAAAAAAATAAAAAATTAAAAAGAAAACCAGTCCTCACCTTTCAGCCCAATGTGCCACTCCCCCTCCCTTCCCTCTAAAGCTAAATTCTACACTGTTGGCTGCTGGGAGAATTAGAATTAGTCTCTTCCAGGGATGAGCCCCCTCATTGGTTATCCTATGTAGAGTGGTCAACCTTGATTCCATGTACACAAAGAAAGCAAAAACGGACTCAGTAGATTGTTTCTATACATAGTTGTGCATACACATACATATATAAATATACAAATACACACATAAATTTCAATAATATGACAATAGTCAAAGAAAATGAGGCTATCAGCTTGAGTGGACAACATATGAGGGTTTCAAGGGACAGTTGCTGGGAGGAGCTAGAGGAGAGAAAAAGACCAGGGAAAGTGATGTAGTTTTACTTAAATTAAAAATATTAAAAATGTAGCCAGGTAGTGGTAACACACACCTGTAATCCCAGCACTTGGGAGGCAGAGGCAAGTGGAACTCTGAGTTTGAGGCTATCCTGCTTTACAGAGTGAGTTTCAAAACAGCCAGGGCTACAGAAAGAAACTCTGTCTCAAAAAACCAAACCAAATCAAACCAAAATAAATGTGATAAATATATTTTAACGGATTTCTCTCCACCCTTGTAGCGTATGAGCCAATGTTTGACACATAGAAGATATTCAATAAATATTTGCTACCGCACCAATTTCAAAGCCGATTATAAAAAGAATTCTGAGAATATTTTCTCTAAAAGCAGCCTCATGACAAATGCATGTCTGGTCTCCAAATGACTATTTTTGAAATACAACTGATTACACACTTGCTACAACACTGACTTAAATGTTTGTTTTCCTGGCTTTGGTCCTATTTGTTTAAATGAAACTCTAGGCTTGACTAAAAATGGGGACTATTGGGTTACCATTGGGCTTTACTGAACATGGAGATGTGTGCTGTTGGACACCGTTCTTATCCTCGATAGAGGAGTCTGCCCTCCCTTGACCCAAGGCTGGATGCAGAACAGATTCCTAGTGGTGCAAATGTCTCTCTGCTCCAACCTTGCTAACCCAGGAGGGCTTCGGCTCCCGCTTGCTCTCTCTATACATCACCCGTTTGCTGTACTCGAAGGTCTGCAAGCTATGACCCTGCCCCAGGGTAAAAGGAATCAAATTCAAGGAATTGTGACAGGTGCACCCCCTTTAGCCTTGATGCCGAGCAAACCTAATTATTTGTGGGCCTCAAATGTCAGCTGCAGCCAGGGTGGGTCCTTGTTGCTATGACTTTCTCATTCCAAGGCATGACCTGAGGTCTCCTTCAGCCTGGCGCAAAGCAACAGAGCAGGTGTGATAAATGGAATTTGTAGTGAGCAGACTTCTCCACGCCCCAGCAGGGCACTCATGCTGGTTTTGCCCAAGAGCCCCAAGAATGGCAACAACAATGACAGCCCATTGCATGTCTATCAATATAACCATGGAAGCTTTGAAACCTTAATTATTACTCATTCTTGGAAGCGAGGTGGGAGGCCTAGATACTCTAAAGTGGGGTGTTATTGCCTGTTTGGTTAGCCGCTTGGACCCCAAATGCCCACTTCCTAGCACTCAGAAGGCAGGAGATGACACACCGTAACAGGCTCTTCACATCCTGAACTGCAATGTTGGCGTGTCTAATAAGAAGGGAAGCCACAAAGGGTGCTGGGGTGATGGCACCTCCCAAAGGATGAGGATCTGAGTTTTATTTCCAGTGCCCAAGTTAAGGAAATAAATAAAAGCCAAGAGTAGATGTGTATACTTGTAATCTTGGGAAGGGGGAGGTAGACAGAACTCTAGAACTCACTGGCCAGCCAGCCTAACTGGACTGGTGTGTACCGGATCTGTGAGAGATCTTGTCTCAAAAACTATCAGCTAAGATTGACCTCTGACCTCCATGTGCTCATGCATCCAGGGACACATGCAACTGCACACATGAGAACATGTGTACCCACACTCATAAGATTCAAGACAATACACTATGGTCCAACTTAGCTCCTCGTGTGTTGACTTCCCTTACATTTGCTTGAGGCATGGAAATGTAGATCTTGTAAGACCCAGCCTGTGGGGACAATCCACCTACAGCTGAGAGTGGCTAGTAGAGTCCTTGAAGGTTTGTTGGGATCAACTGGAACCTGGGTAGGTAATCAATGTGGGTGAAGCACAAGGATGATAGAAAGAAATGCCTCTGGATAGCAGATTAACTTGGAAAGCGGGAAGTGTCTTCCATCAGATGCTGGCCCGCTTGCTGCTCCCAGATAATGGCTGTTTCATCTGGTGCTCCCTACACTAGTTTTGCTTGTGCCTATTCTTGATGTCTGGCCCAAAGTTTTGGGTGCAGTAGGGAGAAGCTGAATATCTACAGTCAAGGCACCTGACATGTTGGTGCTCTCTGTAAGTGGGAGGCTTTGTGGAGCTGTCATTGTTGCTATGATTGGTGTGACCAGCATCATCAGTGTGACCACTTCCAACTTTTATGTTGGAAGTACTCTCTGCTCTTCAGACCACAGCCCAGTGAGTAACATGAGGACATGTTCCTGATGAATCTGTTACTCTGCTTGGCCTAGCTTCTTCACTCTGACTAGAAAACTCTGTGTTTTCACTACTCTAGTAGAGAGACAGAAAACACACAGTATGAGAATTTCAGAGAATGGGTTGTCTCCCTGCCTTACACAGTGTCTTACTTTCCTACCTTTCTGTGATTAATAAAAAAAAATTATGTGAAACTGTAATAACTTTACAAATTCAAGCATTTATTATCTATCTATTATCTATTTATTGTCTATTCCTTGTTTCTAGAATCTGGGTGTGGCTTTTATAGGTCTTCTAGATAAGGGCCTGTCAAAGACACGGGTAGGGTGTTGCTGTCCCTGGGCTCAGCTTAGGGGTAGATTTCCTCCCAGGCCCAAGAGCTCAACTGTTGAAAGGAACCATCAGCCCCTTTCTGCATGAGGCTTTGTAGCAGGCTACCTTACAATTCTGTTAATTATGTCCCCCAGAATAACACAAGAAGTGGGTGTTCCCAACCATATGTTCTCTCTCCACTCCTCAGGTGTGCTGATGATTCGAAGCTGTCGCTGTGCCCCACTCAAGGAAGGGGCTCACACAATAGCGCCACTCCAGCAAGCTAGCATCACTGGGAACCATGTTAGACAGAGGCTGCCCATCAAAGAGTGTGATGTTGTTTCCCCTAAGAACAGGCACAGCACCAACTCCATTCTCTTAACTCCTTTTTCCTTTGGACGTGGCTTATGTAGCCATCCCCACCATGACACTTTAAGCTTGCCTTTCACAGTAGACAAAAAGGTGGCAGCAGTCAGAGGACGAGCGAGTTCTTCTAAGAATAACTTCCAATGTGATTATGTAGCTGTCCCTGCATGCATGGACAGATACCGGGTCATGAAGAGCACCCCAGTAACTCCCATGGGCTTGTCTGAGCATTGGTTTTCTGATGAGACAGACAGCTCCCTGATGTATATATTGAAAATAGAAGTCACATATTTGCACATCCTCCTCCCGACCTCTACTTCGTAATGATTTGATGCTAATTTCAGATGATTCCAAAGTTTTGTCCTGTTATCTTGATGTTCACGGTCCACACTGCCCTCCCTGTTCTGATGGGAACATCTCAGCAACAATTATACTGCCTCCCAAATGAGTTATCTAAATCCCCTTTCTTCCAGCACACACGAAGGAGGGAGTAGAGGCTAATTTGTATTCAGAGAGGCCCAGGAACAAGCTGGACCTCATAAGTGGACATAGATGATTTCAGGTGGAGTTGTCATCAGTGAAGCATTTTGTGGAGGGGAATGTTTCAAACTAGGCCTATAGTCCCATCCGTAGCATCTTCTTTCTGTTTCCTTTTACAGATTGTATCTCAGAGAAAGCTTTCCAAGTCCTTGCTGAAGCATGGGAACACAGCGGGGAAGTCCTCCATCACGGTAAGCTGGCCCCGTAGTGGCAACAGGTGTCAGACGCCATGCATTTATCAACCCCCCAAAAAGCCAAGAGGGCAGTGTCTCCTCTGTCTACTGGGAACTAACTGAACTACCCAGGGCTTTTCTGTCTTTTTTTTTCCCTCCCTTCCATCTTTTTCTTTCTTGGTAAAACCATTTTGATCCTTCTACCCGTAGAGAAAATGGGAAGGAAAGTAGGTTTGAACAGGAGGTCACTCAATTCTATTGAGAGTTTCTGCAATCACAAGATGGAGTGTGAAAGAGAAAAAAAGTTTAACTTTTTTGAACACAGAATATGGACTTGGCTAGGGATTTCAGATCAGCAAAGTGTTCTCTCTCTCTCTCTCTCTCTCTCTCTCTCTCTCTCTCTCTCTCTCTGTCTCATTCTCTTACAAAATGTTTTTATTTTAAACGCATTTAGTTCAAGGTTTCCTTTGCTGCCCAAGCAGAGGCTAGCCTGAGCAATCTTCATTAAGCAACAGAGCTCTGACTCTTGGTTCTATAGACAGTAGTCAATTCAGCAAATTTAGTCTTGATTTAAAAAAATGCCCTAATTCATTTCTTTTGTGACACTAGTAATGAATAAATTGCTCAATAATTAGTCTAGTGACTTGTTAAAGAAAAGGCAGGCGCTTTTTAATGGTTTTGTTTGTTTGCTTCGATTTGGGGGTGGGGGTTCGTTTGTTTGTTTTGAGACAAGGTCTTACTATATTGCTGTGGCTGACCTGGAACTTGTGTGTAGATCAAGCTAGCCTGGAACTCACAAAGATCTGGCTATTTTTGGCTTTTAAGTGCCAGATGAAAAGCATACATCACCACACCCAGTGAGGAAGCTTTCCTTAGTTGCTGCTCCTGAAAGCCCTACCCACTGCCTGGCTCCAATCTCCTATTTCACACCTAGGGTTTGAACGTTAGTCACTCACTGCTGTGTATTCCAGTGAGCTCCCTTCCAGAGCTGGAAATGGTGCGTGTATGCGTAAGGAATGTGGAGAAACTTCTCACCCAATGTCTATGTTTGTTCATTTTGAAACCAAAATGACCCAAACGTGCTGATAGGCTCCTGGGCTGAGCAGCTCCTGTGTGCTTTTTCCTCAGGTGATTGCTGAAGAATTATCAGGCAATGACGACTACGTGGAGCTTGCATTCAATGCACGGAAATTGGATGATAAGGTAAAATGGTCTGCGTTGACCTCACTGAAGGAAGTAATAAAGCCAGGACACACAGTTTAATCAGATTCTTCCTCGAAGCTATTTTTCCCTTTCAACCCACATTATTAAACACATCAAAGATTTGAGAGAGGGCTGGAAGGTGAGGCTTTCCCCAGTAGAGAAGCAGTTAGGAAGGAGGGGAAGGGCCTGTAATTAACACATGACCATTTGGTAACCCCAAGTCTTCATTTGCTTCCACACATAGGTCAGCTGTACCCAAGAAAATATGTCTTCTCCCAATCATTAGGGCCATTCTAAAGGGAAAAGGCTATGAGGGGGAGAATAATCACACAGAAATAGGCATCGGTGTTTGCCAAGTCCAGGGTTAAGAGCTTTGCATACACTGTTTCATTAGTCATTTGTACAATTCCCCGGTGAAGGGTAGTATGATTGTAGGTGGAGAAAGAGATTTAAACATGAGTAACTAGACTAAGTTTACCCCATGTCACAGTCCAGAGCCTCTGAGTAACAGACACGGAGGCAGGGTTAAAAACACAAGGATTATATCTGCAGAGATTCCAGTGGGTCGCAGAAAGGAAAGGCTGAGGGTAAACTGACAGGTCATGAGGACATTCTTATCCTCAAGGAAAAGGAGATGTGTGATTATGGATGCAAAGTATCCTAGAATGCTACCCAGACCAAGAGATGTTCAGCAAAGCCATTGGGAAGCTCTAGAGCTGTGTCTCCCAGCCAAGGGCCTGCCTTAATGTCCCCTATGTACTTTGTTACTGGACAGAGCAGCCTAGGCAGCCTGGCCACAGTGTGAACGTGAAGATGGACATCCAAGTTCAGAAGGCTATAACCCTCAGCCAGCTCCATTCCCTACAGAAGGAATTTACAAGGTGTTTCCATGGCTACTGCATCCTGATCATGTGATAAAACTGAAGATCCAATCCCATGTCAGTCTATGTCCAATTAATTAGTTCTGTGTGTTAGTGTATGTGTGTATACATATGTATAAGTGTGTGTGTAAGTATGTGTGTGTGAATATGTGTTTGTATGTGGGTGTGTGTAAGTGTGTGAATATGTGTGTGCACATGTATATGAGTATATATTTGTGTGTGAGTGTATGTGTGTGTGGATGTGTGCCTACATGTGTGTGAAAATTGTGTAGGCTCTACACCTCACAAAGGTTAGACCCCCCGCTGCTTCACCCTGTCATTTCTAGGATTTCCTTTCAAATGTATCCTTACATCACATCATATCAGGAATTATTAAGCCATCTTCTTCCATCTTCCTGGAGGAAGAATCAGTTTTCATACTTGCTCTCTTATTTATCAATGTATTCCTTCATCCATCATTCATTTGTTAAACCTCACTGGGTGTCACCTAGGTAAAGGTGCTAGGGAGGGGACATGCTGCCCTCGACACAGCCTGAAGGTCATCATCTAAGTTAAATGTAAATTGAATAAGTACATAAGATAAAATATTACAGTGATGAACATGATATGATAATTAGTGTGCGAATGAGAGTTTCTGGGGTATTGGGGTATCAGACTTTAATACTTATAAGCTGTGTGTGTGTGTGTGTGTGTGCATGTGCATGTATGTGTGCACTATGCCTGTGTGTGTTCATGTGTATGTGCATGTATATGTGCAGAAGTGTGTGTGCACACCTGTGCCATATGTGTGCATGCACAAGTTTAAATATCCCCCAGAAGCCATGGATCTTCTTTTTCAAGACGGGCTCTCTCACTGGGCCTGAGAGCATACTGAATATACTGCATTGGCTGTCCCGCAACCCCAGGGGTCTGCTGTGTGGAGACTATAAACATATACCACCAAGTCTAGATTTCCCCCCTGTTTATTCTTTGAACGTTTTGCACACGTGTATCTTGATCATACCCACCTGACTCCCTCCCTTTGGGACCCCTGCCAGCAAACATTTTCCTCCCAAGTTCATTTCTTTTTTTAAATTTAAAAATTTATAGCTCACTGAGTCCAATTACTGCTGCCTCTCTGCACACAGGTGTGGAGCTACCCACTGGGGCAAGGGTGCTTCCTAGTAACCAACCCTCCCCACCCACAGAAACGCTACTCGCTCCCCAAGAAGCTATCAACTGCCAATAAATACCTCAGCTAACAGTGAGGCCTGGGGAGACCCTCCCACCTCAACATTGGAATTTGTTTTGTTTTGTTTTTAAGACAGGGTTTCTCTGTGTAGCCCTGGCTGTCCTGGAACTCACTCTGTAGACCAACCTGGCCCCAAACTCACAGACATCTGCCTGCCTTTGTCTGCTGAATGCTGGGA
This sequence comes from Rattus rattus, assembly GCF_011064425.1. NCBI lineage: Eukaryota > Metazoa > Chordata > Mammalia > Rodentia > Muridae > Rattus > Rattus rattus. Next base: position 96,208,652 of record NC_046161.1, read on the forward strand.
TTAAAGGCATGTGTTGCCATGCCTGGCTCAAGTGTGTATTTCGTTTTTATTTTCTCATATATTGCATCCTGACCATAGTTTTCCCTTTCTCCTCTCCTCTCAGTACCTACCCATCTCCAACCTATTCCTCTTCTTCTATTCAGAAAATGGCAGGCCTCCCTTGGACATCAACCAAACATGGCATAGGACTAGGTACCACTCCTCCTAGAAAGATTGGACAAAGCAGCCCAGTAGGAGGAGAAGGCCAAAGAGTCAGAGACAGCCCCTGCTTCCAATGCTAGGAGCAACTGGCTTGGTTTTGTGCAGATCTGTGAGCTCATGTGTATAATAGCCACGCCATGTCCAGGGGAGCACATTTTCCAGTGTTCCTCCCCATCTCCCAGCTCTTACAAACTTTCCATCTCATCTTCTGTGAGTTCCCTGAACACTGGGGGAACAGTTGATAAAGTCATCTCATCTATGGCCGGACACTCTCCATCACCGACTCTCAACTCTTGGACTAGTTTTGAGCCTCTACATTAACCACCATCCATTGCAGTAAGAAGTTTCTCTACCCAAGGTTGAGAGCAGTTCAAGTCTACGGACGTACGCATGAGTAGAAGGCAGTTTGACACCTATTTAGTGAAACATCAAGAGATTTTCCCCCAGGACTATGAATTCAGTGGCCATGGGTTTTAACCATGTTTATAGGACCAGACATGAGTTTCCTTTTGTAGAACAGCCCTCACATCCAATTAAGAGAGCCATTGGTTACTCCATAAATAATTTTGCCACTGTTACAAAGGGGGGTTCATCTTGTCTAGTAGGTTGGTATTGTAGCATGGAGGTTCCAGTGCTGGATAAGACCATCAATGTCCTTTCTCCCCCACAGAACCCTGCATAGCACATTTCTGCTCTATGAAAGCTAGCTGTTGGGTAGAGAATTTCCTGGTCAGTTCACAACTGAGTGCGCTATGCTCTGCAGTCAATGTGGATGATATCTTCAGCAGTAGTCTTACCAAATAGTTATCATGTCCAGGTTTGCCCACAAGTTCTACAAATTGAACACAGTCCTTACACATACTAAGCTCTTTATACCTGAGCTATTTCTTTAGTCCCACAAACAAAGTACCATTCGGTGTTTTTATGTCTTAAGCAGCTAATGTGACTCCTTTTCAAAGTGGTCTCTGTTGATGTTCAGAGCTCCTGCTGTATCTGCAGTCCAGTCCAGTGGACTGGGGGATGGACTTTAAATCCCAGCCCTCTCCTTTTCTAGTCTCAGAAGACTTAATGAAAGGTTCTGCAGTCTTTTTGCAGAGGATAATAGTTGGAAGTTGCTCCTATAATGGCTTGTAATGTTTTTTTCCACACACCATGCTCTAAGTACCTCTAATTTGTTCTCTCAGTGGCTGATGTTACAGCGCAAGGATATCTTGAGGTTCATTAGTGGCCCCGTTGTCTCTAAGGTGCTTCAACAGTTTCCCTTGTCATCTGAGCATTTGTTCATGTGAAAGAGCTTCTGTCACATTCCACATGGTTCTCAGAGATTGCTCATGCCTAGCATGTGGGCTGGCCAGAAGCCGGGCTCAGCCAAGACAGCCAATAGAGTACCTACATGATAGATGTTCTGCAATGTATCTGTCTTCTCCTAGAAAGAGTATCTCAACAATTAGGTAGGAACTTCAAACTCTTTGCTGACTCAGTCTTAGAACTCTTATACCATCAGACATAAGCTAGCTGGGAATTAGACTCCAGGTCTACAGGAGAGTGGCACTACATTATAGGAAGTATGTGTACCCCAAATATTGTGTCAGCCATCTTTGGAAATGTGACCTTCCATAATATTTTTTTGCTAGATCAGAAGAACAACACAGTACAATTCTTTTCTTACAAAAACAGTTTCTGGAAATTCTCAAGGATGATTCCTTTCTAGCCTTTTAGCTTTAAACAATTTTGCAACCACTTATGTGGTCATCAAATATGTTCACTGACTAAAAATCAATGACTAAAAGCATCCATCGGACAAATAAGTTCTTGGGTTTTATTATATTACTGACTAGCATTAAAGTAACTGATTTCCGCATACATTTAAAAACTACAGCATGAATACATGATGGAAATGGTCTGTATCCAGTTCACACAAGTTGCAGAAAATCTGAATCCCCAGGGCCTCTAGTAACTCTGGTAACCTGCCAGTATTTAAACACCGCAGGTTAAAAACACACTGCTCTGTCCACTTGCCTTCTTTGATAGATGGTAAATCGAGATTCTGATAGGTGAAATGATTTACCTAAAGCAACAAGTACACACATACACACACACACACACACACACACACACACACACACACACGCCAAACCAAGCAAACAAACAAATGAAAATCAGGGACAGAGAGTGACCCAGTGAAGTTCCTGGTTCATATCTGAAGCTAAGGTTGTTTTCAGGTGATAGGAGCCTTGGTTCAGTGAATCAGAAAGTCAGGTGAAGGAGACTGGAATATATATGGAGGTCAACAGTTGTCAAAGGGAGGTACAGTATCCTTGCCCCCTTCCACAAGAATCCCTAAACCTGTTTCCATAGTAACACTAAGATGGCTTTTCTCTCTTCATTCTCACTTTCTCACTCCTGAACAATGAGGTGTTCCGGAGGGTGACCGAACCTCCTTGAGTACGGGAGCACACGTGAGAACCCAAGCTCCTCTCCCTGTCACTGAGGTCACTGAGTTGCTGTGAACGAACCTTAGTAATACTCCCCTCACTAGCTTCTCGAATTTGGAAAATACATTTACTTTTCCGATTAAATGTTACTTTATTACCCTTTGTGGGTTTTGTCATTAAAAAATTAATATGCCAAGTGAATATTTTTCAAGGTGTAAGTTTTATAGCATGACGCTTACTAACTAATACAGTCCACGCAAAAAGTCTGGTGAGTCCCCAATACTTTTGAGGAATATAAAGGAATCTCAAAACCAAATGTTTGGGAACCATTGTAGTGGGGGTCCACCAGGGAGTGCTAAGGACTTTTGTAAACCACAGTGATAAAAGAAATCTGTCCATTCTTCTTGGCAGAAAGTTACTTTTCAGCTCTCTTTATGCCGCTCAACCGAGCAGCCCCTATCTACCAAAGGTCGAAATCTTTGAAATCTGACAGGCATTTGTCATTTAGAGCGAGCCAAGTGAAATAAATTACATTTGTGAAGGGTATATCTTATTTATCCAATGTCCATGCAACTCATTTAGCAGAGAGAGAGAGAGAGAGAGAGAGAGAGAGAGAGAGAGAGAGAGAGAGAGAGAGCGAGCGCTTTACAGCTTCTTTGGTTATATTAGCACGCATTCATTATATTAGTAGGCAGTTGGCAGTTTGCCTAACAGGTAGGCATATCTTATTTATCCAATGTCCATGCAACTCATTTAGCAGAGAGAGAGAGAGAGAGAGAGAGAGAGAGAGAGAGAGAGAGAGAGAGAGAGAGAGAGCTTTACAGCTTCTTTGGTTATATTAGCACGCATTCATTATATTAGTAGGCAGTTGGCAGTTCGCCTAACAGGTAGGCATACATGTGTCAACTGCTTTGGAACATAAAAGCTAACGGGATGCTCCTTCTCTTCCCTTCCCTGAGAAAGTATCCATGCTGCTGTAGGGACGCTGCATTTTCTATTCATTTTCTATTGGCCTCCACGTCTGCCATTATAGACTGTATTTGAACAGTTTCATGAGCCTCGCTCGATGGAGTGATAGATGACGAAGCAAATGTGTCTCTAAAATAGAGGTTGTCAAACTTTTCCTGTGAGGGACCAGATGGTGAGTATTGTGGGCTCTGCAAGCCATATGCTCTCTGTCCCTATCACTGGGCTGTGCCTTGAGGCATGAAGACAGACGTAAATGAAGCATAAATGGCGGGGCATGGCAGTGGTCCAATAAAACTTTATTCATAAAAGCAATGGCTATATTCATCTCTCGTATCATAGTTGGCTAACTCCTTCTTTACCGTGATATGAAGCCCCTACTTGCTGTCCTGTAGTGTCATGGTTCTTGAGTATGCTGCCTGGAAATGGGGGCCCAGTCAGCAGAAATGATGGGGAAATTATGGTTACTGAGCCATCCCAATACATCATGGGTCAAGTCCCTCAACTACACAATCCCTGAGATGCTGACTGTATTTCCAAAGCTGGGCATTTGTATTTCTGACTTCCACACAGAGCACAGGGAGCTTTGCCCACAGACCCAAAGCTAAGTAACCATGAAGTCTGGATAGGGCAACCTCTTTCTCCCAGTTCTTCTTGGAATCAGTGTTCTGGTTCAAAGACTGCTGCTGTAGATATGTGCTGTTCACTTTTCTTCCTGTTTCTTTAAAATATCTATACCTTTAAAGAACGTGTTTGCTAAGTAACAGATTCCACGTGGTTTTTTCATGCATGTTTGGTTGTAGCTGACTCCCTTCTTCCATGCACCCACATATCCCTGCTCCCCCTTTCCTCCTCTGTACCTTTTTAATCCCTAGTATACACCCCTTTCCTTTTGCCATGGGCCCTTTCTAGTTTCCTAGCCTTTATCCACATGTATATACACACTTAATGCTCAGAAGCTAGGCGTCACAAAGAAGAGAAGGTATATGGCATTTATCTATCTGATCCTGGACTGCTTGGGTTGATACGCTGTTTCCAGTTCCATCCAGTTTCCTGCAAATTTCCCAGCTTCGTGTATGTTCATGACTAAACAGAATTCCATTGATTATCTGTGTCTCACTTCCACCGTCTGTTCATCAATTCATAGACATGTGGGCCAGTTTGATGTCCTTGCGATTGTGAAAAGAACAGATAGAAGTATGGATGTGTCCCAGGCTATCAGTGTTATGGATGTGGAACATCTTCTCTATTTTTTAAATGGACAAATACTTGTATGATAATCTGATATATACACTCAATGTGTAATGAGCACGTTATGGAAATTAATGTGTTCAACTCCTCAAACATTTGTTGTTGATATTTATTGGGAACTCTTAGGTCTTCCTTTATAGTTCTTGAAAAATACCACAAATTTCATAGTCACCCCACCGTGTTCCAGAACAATAGAGCTGACTTCCCTCTGTGTTTTCTTTCCTCTTTCTACCCGCCTCTCCCTCCTCCCCAGTCTTTAGTAATTATTATTCCACCCTCTCCCTTAAGCAGATTGCTTTCATACTGGAAGATAGACCATAGTAGTATGGCCTATAGAATATTACATGGTTCGCTATAGCAAAACTCGTCTAATCAGCCTGATTCATTCATCTTCATTGCTGTGAACCGTCTCCAGGATCACTTTAATGTAAAGAAAACTAGAGTCCAGATTATGGTGAGCAAACAGTTATGCCCAGGGGTGTGATTCGGAAGCTATGAGGATCTGCGTGGGCCATTTTTTTTGAACTGCTTTTGAATGATTTCACTTCCACCAATCAAGCATAGTCCTAATGATCACTGTCCTCATTTGAATAGTTCTTCCCAGTATTTGCGTGACTTCTGTTTTTCATTCATAAGTCCTAGAAGCCAGCAAGTTTAACATGTGACAGACTCGTGCAACAGCTCTTTCTACTCTTCCCATACTGCTATAGAGAAAGACCAATGTTCGTCCCATGTGGGTGGGAAAGAGACTGTGCCTCTGCTCAGCATCATCCAGAGCAGATGTGATGGGGTCTGGATCCGAGATTAACGCTGAAGCACATAGAGAGCGTATTAGACTCTCAGATGAAGGAAGCCAAAGACCGCATCTGACCCTCCTTTCCCCATTTACGCTCTGATTTGCTCACAGCATCCTGATGCTAACCATTGTCAGTTAAAGAAACAGATCCTGTGTCATGGGAATGACAGACACGGTTTGTTCTGGCGCTAATTATGAAGGACCAGGGCCTGGAGCACAGGTTTAGGTCTTTCCCCCAATACCATGCTTCAAGAGAGAGAGCCATTTCGTAAACTTTTTATAGCAACTGAATTTAAAAGTGTGTGAAATAAAACACTTTTCAGCCACATGGTCAGGTACATCAGGTAGGCGGTTACAGCAAATTAGGGGGAGGTCTTCTATTGGCCTCAGATGCTATCGGACAGCAGTCTTACTTAGCCCTCTGGTTGGCAGAACTGAAGATCTGTTCGTATATTCCTAAAGCTCTACCTTATAGTCACAAAAGATGTTAGGTCGTGTACAGAGGAGAGCAGATCGTGACTATTAAATGGGGTGAAAGACAGCTTCCGGATACTTTGGCTCTGGATTAGCAACATTCCCACCTCTCACACATCACTGAAGTACTAATTAGTCAAGCATCCTTGGCAGACATAGCTTCTGTCCAGGAATTCCCATTCATACCCTGAATGGTGTTTTCTAAACGTGAGATAAAGTAGAAAACTTCAGCATGTGTCCAAGTGAAAGTGACAGAATACCGAATTATATAGTAGAGTATATCTAGATTTACCAAACTACTCCTGATATTTGGGGAAATCATAATATATTCATTTCAATTGTAATATAGAAAAATGTCCAGAACATTTTGTTGGTTATTATGTTTTTACTCATTTATCTTGTTTCTCTCTCCCTCCCTTTACCCCTTGTTTGTAGGATATTTGATCATACTGTGGTCTCAGTGTGAGAGTGTGTGTGTGTGTGTGTGTGTGTGTGTGTGTGTGTGTGTGTGTGTGTTTGCATGTGGTTGTATTGGGGTTATTTACAGGAATATGGGTGAAAGGTTATTTTCTAGAGAAGAAATGATTGAAGAAATGATTCAAAGAAGTCTGTATCACTAAAGCCCACCTAGCATGAGTGACAGCTCCTGGAACGCACTGTACTGTACAACCTGCAGAAACTCAACAGGTTGGAGGGTATCTTTTCCAGGTGGCTCGGCTGCTCTGCCACTTGTCTAGATTGTTCTGCTAGTCCTTGCTTCTTCCAAGCCCGAACCTCTTCTTGGCAGCTAAGTTTATCTGAGACCATCTCTCAGCAAACCTCAATACTTACATATGCTCTTGGGAAAGGATGGGGGTCTAGTGAATTTGCTCAATTTCTGGGACTTCCTGACTCTATTTTGAATTGTTTACTTCTTGAGCTTAACAAGCTTTTCTGCAGGATGGAATGTTTCACCTCCTGTTTGTCACCTCCCTGTAAACATTTTGTCTTAAGATATCCTGCTGTTTTAATGAGCCTCCCTCTAAGATGGAAGGCTTTAATCTAGGAAGAACTTGCTCTACAACACTTTGGACCACTGAGGTAGATTTGAAACCCTGAAGTCTTGAATAAACCTACTGCCTCCCACCAATTTCTTTCTTGTAACGTAGTATTTTTATTACTTCACTGAGAATTTCACTCATATATATGATGCATTTTTATCATAGCCACCCCCTAATTCCTCCTGGATCCACTCATCCCAATCTCCCCTGACCCCACCCCCACCCCGTGAGTGTGTGTGTGTGTGTGTGTGTGTGTGTGTGTGTGTGTGTGTGTTTAATAATCAACTGAGTTCAAGTTGGGCCATTTATCAGACTATGGGACCACACCCTTAAAGAAAACAATTTATGCCCCTACTTCCCCAAGCCATCAACTGTCAATAGATCCTCAGCTCAGAGAGAGAGAGAGAGAGCGAGAGCGAGAGAGAGAGAGAGAGAGAGAGAGAGAGAGAGAGAGAGAGAGAGAGAGAGAGTGCTTATAGGCCCCTTCCTCCTCCATGCTAAATGACTGACTGGCTTGATCTTAGGCAGGCTTTGTGCAGGCAAGCACAGCTGCTGCAGGTTCTTGAGTGCAGAGTTCCACTTGTGCACAAATGCTGTTTCACTCTGGTCGTCCCTGACCTCTGACTTTCCCCACCTCTCCTTCCACAATGGTCCCTGAACCTGGAGAAGAGTGTGACACAGGTGCCCATTTGTGGCTGAGCCTCCCACAGACTTTTAATTCTCTGCCCTCTGACTAGTTAGGAGTTCTGTACTGACCAAAGAAACTTCTCTGTTGATGTCTGAGAGCTACATTGTTCTGTGACGCCTCCCACCAGCTTCTGTCTTCTGGGTTTTCAGAACAGAAATTAGCAATACAAACTTGGGATTCCAAACACCCAGTTACAGATGGGTTTTGTGGAGTTATTTTCCCTATCTTCCTGTTTTTAACTTATATTTTTCTACTTTTTCCATTTTAAGTAAAAATCAATAAGAGGAAATGTCTTAAATTTTTAATAAAGAGGAAAAAAGAGAGTAATTGATAGGGTTCTTCCATGGTGGTCAGCAATTCTTAAGTATAATTCACAAACATCCCCTGAGGGGCCAGTGATCTATTTATAGAGGCAAAGCTGGAACCCACAGGCATCCAGAAACAAGCTAATGTGGTCCACATCCAGAAGGGAAGAGGGAAGAGAGGCGGTGACAATATTTTTAGAAGTATATAGATACGGAAATAGGCTGAGAGGCAAATGCCTTGACAGGAGCATGGGGATGAGCTACAAGTGTGTCTGGGAAACAAATGGGCCATTCAGGGATGAGGCGAGGTGTGTGGGGTGGGCTAATGAGGGAGGTAGAAACCTGGACCCCTGGTAAGAGGAAGGCTGTGGTCCTCTCTTACCTTCAGACATTGAGAGAAAAGGGCCATGCTCAATTCTCAGGTTGGATGGGGAGGGATGCTGCAGAGATGGTTGTTCTCCCCTGCCCGTCTTCTCTTTCTAGGATGTTCCACAAAGTTTCTAGGCTAATATTCTTTTTTAAATGTTTGTATTTAAGCAATTTTTCATAAAATATATTTTTATCAATCAAAGTTTACTTGCTTATTTTAAATTCATAAACAACACAATGCTAATTGCTTTTCTGTCTACCACAGTCTAACCATTAGATAGTAATGAGTTATTTTTAAAGACTTGTGAAATAATTGTAGAAAATGATGTAAAATTATTTTTAGTGTTGACATTGTGTAGAATACACAATACAGAGAGTTTTCCTTGGTCTTATATAAACTGAATTCTTTTGGTTTTTAATTTAACTTAATTTTTTTTTTACTTATTCACTTTACATCCCACTTGTTGCCCCCGTCCTGGTCACCCCTCCCACAAATCTTCCCCTCCCCGTCCCCTTCTAGTCTTAGTGAATGGGAGTCCCTCTAGTTATCCCACCACCATGGCACTTCAAGTCTCAACTGAGTTCAATTTTAGGACCATTTATCAGACTATGGGACCACACCCTTAAAGAAAGGTGTGTTCTCTCTCTCTCTCTCTCTCTCTCTCTCTCTCTCTCTGAGCTGAGTATCTATTGACAGTTGGGCTTGGGGAAGTAGGGGCTAGGTGCTTCCTCTCCCACTGAGGCCAGACAAGGCAGCCCAGCTAGAAGAACACATCCCACGTACAGGCAACAGCTTTTGGGATAACCCCTGCTCCAGTTGTTCGGGACCCACATGAAGACCAAGCTGCACGTCTGCTGTACGTGGGGGGTGGGGATCCAGCCCTGGTATGCTCTTTGGTTGGTAGTTCTTTGGTTCATAGTTCTGTAGTTCTGTTTCTGAGAGCCCCAGGGTCCCAGATTAGTTGACTCTGTTGATCTTCCTGTGGAGTTCCTACCCCCTTCAGGACTGCAATCCTTCCTCCTATTCCTCCATAAGACTCCCCAAGCTTCATCGACTGTTTGGTGGGTGTCTGTACCTGAGTCAGCTGCTGGGTGGAGCCTCTCAGGACTCATGCTCCCGTCTGTATGGCTCAGGAGTCTGATGGAGGTGGAGGAGAGGTGGTGGGAGAGTGGAGATCCACCTGGGATAGCAGGCTGCTCGGGGCCCAGAAAATATATTTAGATCATTTTTTCCCTGCCCAAACTCCCCTCCTATCCAAATGCACTAAACTCCAAGCTTCATGTTCTCTCTCTAAATAAATTAATTCAATAATAAGCATTAAAAGGGGAAAAGAAGACAAACAAAAAGATCAAAACATGCCTAAATAAGATGAAAACAACAAACAACACACAACACACACACAGACACAGAGAGAGAGAGAGAGAGAGAGGAGAGAGAGAGAGAGAAAACAGCAACAAACCTCAGAACCTCAGTGTCTGTTGTATTGGGCAACTACTCCTGGGCATGGAGCCTACCCTGAAGTGTAGAAGGCTGATATGCCCAGTAGCACTCCTTTGGAATTGATTTTCCCCTTAGCCTATGGGTATCCATTTCAAATAGCATCTTGGGTGGGTGGGTCACCCTGTGTCTACTTGCCCCCACTGAGCTCGAACCTGTGCAGTTGTGTGTGCTTCCAGTCTGTGTGTCCGTATGTGCTTCAGTGCTCTTTAGACTAATAGTCCAGACAGAGCCAGTTTTGCTGCTTTTCCTGCTCACTGTCCCTTGGTGGCACTGGGCTTTCTCTCCAGGATAGCAAAGACCTCCTGAGCCTCAGTGGCCCTTGTTACTACCGAGCCAAGTTTGCTAGAGTTGTCTCCCCCCCTACCCACTGCATACATGGTAAAATGATGCTTCTTCCTCTAACCCCTCCATGTTTCTTCTTTCGGGATATTCCTGCTGTAGAAGCACAGCTTCCTCACAGCCATTTTCTACAGTCAAATCAACCATGCATCCTAACTTTCTAGAGAATCCTTGCACACTTGCTCATTCGTTATTTAGTATTAGTCATGTGGACTCTCATATTTATCTTCCTACCAAACTTGATGGCAGAGAGCACAGCTAGGTACTGGTGTTCCTTGGAGCCTAATGTACCACAAAGGCTTTATGGCCTCCAGACACCCTACAGATCAGGGTGAGGATGACTGGTGAAGACATTGGTAGAGAAGGGAAATTTACAAGTAGAAGCCAGAGGGAAATAAAATGTCAGATGGTGGATTGTTAACTTGATGACTGTTAGGGCAAATATAGATTTGATTCTGTTCTGTTACATTTTTAGATGGGAGAGAGGCTCCCATAAGAGTTGTGACAAGGGAGGCTATGGAAGAGGCGGCTCCCTGTTCTATACCAAGGACTCATTCATTCATTCATTCATTCATTTATTTAGACATTCAGTCAGTCATTCATTTCCATATTTATGCGTGCATGTGTTCCTTCAACCAGGTAACACTAAAATGTATACAGTGTAAAATGTATGCCCCATTTAAATACTTATATACTATGTAAAATAAGAAGAAAATATACACTATGTAAAAGCTGAGAAAGAAAAACAGTAAATGTGTAAGGGAAAGCAAGGCACAGTTCCTCCCTTCCGAGAATTTACCAACTACTGGGCTAAAAAAAATAAAAATAAAAAGCTATAAGCAGGATGTAGATCCCGTAGGTTCTGGTGCCAGTGGAGCACCTGTTTGTATTGGCTTTTCCTCCCACTAGAAGCACCCATAAGCACTAAAAAGATACAAGGGACATCTGTCTGTGGGTTCTCAGGCAGCCAAGATGAAAGGACCCAGAAACTGAGCAGAGAAGAAAAGCCACCGAGATAACTCAGACACTCTTCGCAGGTTCCTTAAATAGCATGGGGGTAGAGCCTGTGAAGTTTACCAGAAGTGTCTAGAAAACAAAAACTGAGCACAAAATTCAGTTGACTTATGGAATACGAAGAGAAAAGGTGAAGATTTGGGGCCACCAAGAGAACGGGGGACGCTTAGGGAAGGGGTACAGCAGTGTGAGGGGCTTTGCCTCTCAACGTGTTCACTAATTAACAAACAGAAACAGAGAAAGAGAACAATGAACCTAACGCCAGGACAGCAGAGATCAACAGAGACATTGGGAGTCCTCTACAGGGAGGACCTACTCCATAAATACTCTCCAAGGACAGCACCCAAGGAGGGAGGACTCTGAAATAGAAGGATTCTCTTTTACTAAAGGCTTCTGAAGAAATCAAATGTCTGAATAGCTTAATCCTGACTAGATTCAAGGCACTGCCCTCGTTCTAGCGCCTTTATAGATGCGGAGGACATATCTGAAACCTTTGTAATCTTCTTTATGTAGGGTTTATTTAATCAAAATTAACAAACACACCAAGAAGCAGAACTAAGCAGCAGATAATAGGCAGAGGCATAAACGATCCAGCCATTACAGCGGTCAGATACAGACTCTGAAATAGCCATAGTTAGCGTGTTTGAGACAACAGATTTCCGACTTCTCGAGGAACTGGCATTTGAATCCATCTGTGAAGAATCCTTCAGAGTTCAGCCTAGCAAAAACATAACAAAGAACTTGGAGTTCTGATGCAGCACGTTCCAGGCAAGGGTGGGTCAGAAGGACAAGAACACAGGAAGAAATGGTGGCCCACACTGCCTTGGGGCAAGGAAGAGAGGGTGGTGGAGATGAGGCTGCTGATCTTCCAAAAAGAAACGGCCAGTTGGTCTCCCTTCCCCAGCAAATCAGTGGTCAGGACTAGATCAAGTGCAGGAGAGAGATAAAAAAAGAATAAAAGAACGCTTAATTTCATTTATCTGTTTTAGGATTTCTTCAGTAAATCCGACCCCTTCCTGGAAATATTCAGAATGAACGACGACGCCACTCAGCAGCTTGTGCACCGAACAGAGGTAAGCAGGACACGCTCTGCCTCCGATCCCAGCGGTGCTCTCGTAGATGATTGATTGTACGTGATCTTCAACTTTTAAAAGTTAAAATATGACTATACCACTTTCTCTGTCCTCTCTCCAACCCCTTCCATGTCTATGACCTCTTTTTCTGTAACTGGTGTGTGTGTGTGTGTGTGTGTGTGTGTGTGTGTGTGTGTGTGTGTGTGTTATATCCTAAATATAGAGCTAAAGTCTTCTTAGTCCATAACATGTTGCTTGTACGATTTCAGAGCTGACCACTTGGTATTGGAAAGCCAATTGAAGGACTCCTGTTCAGGGAAGACTATTCCTCCAGCCCTCACCGTCATCCATTGCTGGTAGTTCTTGGTCTGGGGTTGCCCATAGGCCATCCCCCTTTCCTGTTAGCTTACTGCCTGTAGACAGACAGAGACCTCCTCTCTCCTTAAGATGATCCTCCACATTTTTGGCTTGGGTTTTTAAGTCTGACTTAATAAATTTGAAGACAAATCTCCTCGCTAGATCCAACTTCCTATAGTTGACTTCCAACACAGCCAACCAGCGATTTATTTATAATAGATTAGGAGTACTAGAGCTAGCAAGGTAGCCCAGTGTGGTGATCTAAGTTTGATCCCCAGAACCCACATGGTGAGAGGAGCAAACTGACTCCTAAAACGTTGTTCTCTGACCTCCACCCATAGTGTGCAACAGGTAGGCAACTGCATGTACACACACACGCACACACACACACACACACACACACACAGAGTGAATGCAGAAGGCATTGACTATGGTGTGAACTGACATTTAATGAGAAAACTAGGAATGAAGAGTTATCCGAAACCACTTCTGTGCATTATTTTAGTTCTCATTCCTTAGTAGAAATACCACTCTCCCCACTTTCCAGGCAGAGTACCTGGGCTTTGGGGCAGTTACACCGTTTCCCATGTCTCACAGTTGGCAAAGGGTGGACCTGAGGTTGCGCTTCCCTGGTTTTGCAAGGCAATCTGCTTCCCCAGAGAAAGTACCTATCCTGGCACTGTCCTGTGAACTGCCTCACCGCCATGCTCTCATGGCCACTGGGCCAAGCTGAGCTCCTTCCCACTCATTCTCCCTCCAAGCAGCTCCCTGTTCACTGCTGTTGTTATCATTGTGCCCAAACACATGGCAGAAGCAACAGAAAGGATTGGGACCTTTGCTTTTGTCCTTGTAAGGAATTCTGCCCACAGGGGAAAAGAGGCAGACATTGGGGTGGCACCGTCCAGGGCACAGAATCCTGAAGAGGAGCTTAATTACATCTCAAGGATCAGGAGACAGAGCGGGGCCCTGCCTTGTGGTCAATGTCTCCCAGCTAGGTAGTATTTTCCAAAGTTTCCACAGGCTCTCAAAACATGCCACTGACTAGGAGCAAAGTGTTCAAATATACAAGTCTATGGGAGACAATTCAGAGCCACACTATTTCGGGTCCTTATCCTTATGCCTCCCAACCCTAAATGCCTGGTACAACTCTCTCAAATTCACAGTCAATACCCATGTTGGTTAATCTCGATAGTCAACCAGATGGGATTTACAATCACCTAGAGAAAAAACCCAAACCCTCGGAGGTGTATAGGGGCGCTTGCAGAGAGGATGGACTGTGGTGGGAAAGATGCACAGCAGATGTGGGCCGCAGAATGCCTTGGACTAGAGTCTCAGAATGACTAAAGAGGAGAGAGCAGGCAGTGCCTGCACTCCTCTTCCCCTCCCCTCTTTCCCCCTCCCTTCACCTCGCCTTCCCTCCCCCAACACCCCACCCTCTGCTTTCTGACTGCACAAGCTCCTCCAGCCTTGCTTTCCCTGTTACAAAGACAAAATTAACCCTTCCTACGTTAGTAGCTTCGATCAGTTATTTTGTTACCATAACAAGAAAAGCTGTTCATACAGCAACCAACTCCAATCTCTATTATTTTATTATGTTAGATTGGCAAGCCAGAGCATGAGGAATTCTATGAGAAGGAAATAGAATAATTGTGCCGGGTGACCTGAAGCTCAGAGAAGAACGTGTGTGTCAATGGCAAAGGAAAGGGGGAGGGTACAGCCACGGTCTTCACGGGTGACCATGGCGCACCATATTCCACCATTTCACCTTGGCAATCCAATTCTGTTTTCCTGAAACGTCAAAGGGGAGTTCTCCATTCTTAAGATTGACAGGAATTAAATAGTCTCAGATGGGCCAGTCGTAGATGTGATAGGGCGCATGGCTAGTGCCAAGATATGTGCTTAATTAAAGAATAGGTAAGTGAATAGAATTGGCTACATAAACGGGGCATCATGCATATGCTGAAGCATAATATGATTGGACTTCAGTCCCTGGAAGTTGACTGAAGGGTAAAAAGTGCCCTTCAGTAAATTTTAAAGGGTAGGAAGTCAGCCCCAGGAAATGAATACAGAAGGTGTAACTACTTTATTATTGTCAAGTCTCAGGCACAACCTTGTGCTTAAGTGGATAGCTGTTGGGTGGTAGAGAAGACTCAATCCTGGATCTAACCCTCTGCACGCAGGTGAAGTATTAATTCTATTGTTAAATCATTTCTAGACTATTTATGGATCATTAATAAGTACAATTAAAATAATCTGCTAAATAAATCTGGGGAATTGTGAAAAGAATGAATTATATTTTTAAGAAATATATTTATTTTGATGTTGTTGGTCTTAAATTGTGCCCTAAAAGATATTTAAGAAGGAAATGCAACTTTATCTGATAAACCACAAAGTTAGAATGGTATATTGGTATGTGGCCTATTGTTCCCTATTAAAAATTTTTCTTTACTTGTTAAAAAAGAGAGTAGAAAGGCTCAGCGAATGTTCCCCTATTCCCATCACCAAATACTTTTTTTCTAATATAAAGATTCCAATGGTAAGACAAACTTTGGACAAGACTGTGCAGTGGTGTCCACTCATGATTTTCTGTGGACAGTGAACAGAAGAAGAAGGAGAAGAGATATAAATAGCATGCTACTATTGGATTCTTCTCTGCTAAGACCCTCCTTCCTTGACTCCTGTCAGGTGTCCTCCAGTTGTTGATACAGTTTTTTTGTGGGTGTGTATGTGTTCCTAAGAAACTCTGCAATGTATGTCCCTTGGCCCAGTGATGGGAAGTTCTTGGAATCTCATAATAGTGTTGATTACAAAACATTCTAGCAGAGTAAACAATATAGAATTGATGGTTCTTCTTGGTTCCTCAGCAGTTTCAAAATTAGCATGAAATGTTATTCTCTTGGAAAAAGTACCATCACAAACACACCCTCATGTGTGCATGTATATAGGTTTCAAATTTTTAGTTGAAAGTTAGATCTGCTATTGATTTCGCCAAACATCTTCACTCCTTAACATTAGGACTAAATAAACACAGAATGTATTAACCAATTCCCCTTCTCACAATAATTTGATCATGCCCAGGATATTAGGAGACAAGACAAACTCACAAAGGAACATTGTTTCTGCATTTTAATATGTTAAATAAGTTTAGTAATGAACCCGTGATCTAATCAGTAATAATAAGGAAGAAATGGGAATGACTTATGAAAGAATTACTCTATTTGGAGACAGAATCATTTTTTTACCAAAACCAAAATCCACAAAGACTTCTACCTAAAAAGTTCATAGATTAACACAGCAGAATTCATTTGATAGTTTAATTTTATTTGGGTGTCCTCTTAAGTTTCATTCAGTAGAGAACATGAAAGATCTCCCTCAAAGGTGGCCATTTCTAGGACTCGGCAGAGCTCAGAATTTGTATTTGCGAGAAGTCTGTAGTCACACAGTACCCACTGATCCAGGAATCACACTCTGGTAGCCCCTACTCTAAAATGCATGGCTGGTACAAAGGAATCGCTTATCCACTCTAAACCAAGCTGGATGATTCAAAACAAAACAAAGACGGGAAAACCTCATGGACCCTGGGGCAGTGTTTAACCAAGTTCATGATTAGTAAGCTGACTTTAAATACATTTCCTATATTACTGATTTAGTTTATAATCTGAAGAATTGCTATGTTATATCTTTCTAAATATCCTAACTGAGATGGTGTTGGGCTGATGCAAAATTTAATATTCTTCATCTAGAAAATTCCCAGACATTCCATCTGATAAAACTCACAGATTTCCAAAGTGCTCTGTCTCTCTTTCTCTCTCTGTGTATGTATATATGTATGTATGTATGTATGAATATGTGCATTATATAATATATATTTACATAGTAAACAATAAGTATATATATATACCCATGCCATACATACATACATATATACATACATACATGTATATCATTTATTTTGCTCATTTGCCTCTCACTTCTCTCTCTTAGCCCCTCTTCTACTTCCACTGGATGCCCAGCAAGTTCACCTCCTACGTTGATGTCTTCTTATGTGTTTGTGTGACCAGCTGAGTTTAACTAGGACTGCTCACATGATCGCGCTTTTGGGGTTGTTTACTGGAGCATGGACAATTGACCAGAGGCCATATCACAAGGCTAATAGACTCCACTGGCCCCGGCAACCATTAACTGCTCATAACCCCTCAGCTAGGGGTGGCGATTCTTTAACAGTATCCCTCCACCCTTCACAGATAACTTTTCCTCTGCTGATTCAAGGGAAGAGAATCCATGTCATAAGATTAATGGGAAATCCTTTATCAGTGGCCAGAGGCAGCCTTGCCTCAACCCCAGACCTTTAGATATAGAAGAGGCCATCTTCTATATCCACATGCTAAGCAATGTCGCTGTCCTTATTCATGAAACAACATCCAGGCCCAGGACTCCAGCGGCTTTGCCCATAATGACCTACTTCACCTACTTCAGGGCCACTCTTAAAACACCCACCGCTCTCAAGGTTTCATCAAGTCACCTGTCCCAGATGCTTGTCCTTTCCATAAACACTGCGCTGGCTTCTCGAGTAGTTTTTTCTGTTGAAGTATTAAAATGTCAAGCCTTTCCTCTTCCCATCACTATTCATGTCTTTCTCTTCCCAGGTTGTGATGAATAACTTAAGCCCAGCCTGGAAGTCATTCAAAGTATCGGTGAACTCTCTCTGCAGCGGAGATCCGGACCGCAGGCTGAAGGTTAGATCTATATCTGGGAGGTGTGAATTTGAAAACGCATTGCACTACCCTTCTGCGCTCACACGAACATGGGCACACAGAATTTTCTATGCTACTCTCCCAACCCTCTCAACCTTTTAGCATCGTAATGGAAGAAAGGGAGGCCGTTTCTTCTGCCAGAGCTATCGACACTCATATAATAGCCCTAAAATAAATCCTAGTGTATTGTGTCAATGCCTGGGGCATTTCAGAAACAGAATGTGGTAATAACTTCAGAGTATCATTGAAAGTTTCTGCAAGGAAAATATTTCTGCACCAACTATCTATTGTTACATAATGTATTACTCTCCCCCCGACACGCACACTGAAGTGTGGTAGTTTGAGGTAGTAAATGTGTTTAGCTTATACCTCTGTGCACTGGCAAACTGGGTTGGGCCAACCTAGGTGGTTCTTAGGCGAGGTGTTCTTGGTCTCTGTGAGACACTCATGGTCTCCTGCCCATAAATGGGGTGACTACTAGGGGTTGCAGGCTCTCATATTCATTGTATGTGGCAGGGGGAGTCTTAGTTCTTGTCATCATACACACTAGCTTAGACTTTTATGTATAGTAACTGTGGGTTCCAAGAGTCCAAAACAGAAGCTGCAGGACCTCTGAGCACAAGTTGAAGAACTCAATTACTTTCCCCACAACCTAGAAGCCAAACTGTGCCTATTCCTGATTGAAACACAATGTATTCTACCTCTCCGTGGTAGGAATTAGGATCATTCTGCTTAATCTACCACAAATGCCTTGAGCACTATAGGAGTTGGGGGGCTGAGTATCATGCACTGGGAGGGTCAGGAATCATGAGAGAGAGAGACAACAGACCAAATACCAGAAATCTCTTCCTGGAGACATTTGCTTTGGCCAGTGGGCTGGTCTGCCCTTGATCTTAGAATCTTGAGAAGTCTCATTGCTAATACCAGAGAGTCGACTCTATCTATTCAGGATGGCTAACTCATTGCACGCAAACTACCCATATGCCCAAAGTCCAGTTGATTAGCATGATTATCAAGCAGATTCAGGGACCCATCAGCTTCCCCAGGGTCCTGTATTGTGAGCAAACAAGAAGGAAGATAGACGTCAGAAGGTGAATTGAGCCTGAGGGCATAGGAGGGAAGCTGGTCAGATTCTGAAGGGCAAGAGCATCTTCTCCCACATGAAGATAAAGGGATGGTCCACTTACCATGCTGAACAAACATTCATGTTGGCCTTTCAGGGGACCCATCCTCAGAAAACTGGGTGACAGGCATTCTCTTAGTGACTTTTCTGTTGCTGCGATAAAAAATACTTTAACGAAAGCAGCGTAAGGGAGAAAGTGTTTCTTTTGGCTCACGCTCCAGGCTGTAGTGCGACTTGGTGTAGGAGTTAAGGCGTCAGGCACCTGAAGCATCTGGTCACATTGCATCTACAGTCAGAAGAGAGGAAAGACCTGTGCATGCTACGCTCAGCTCATTCCCTTCATTCTTACACAGCTCAGGTTCATTCACCGGTAACCTGAGTCTTCCCACATCAGTTACCATGATCAAGGTAATCCTCCAAAGAAACACCTCAGAGATCAACACCTCAGAGATCAACACCTCAGAGATCAACTCCCGGTTGATTCTTGGGTTTGGCCAGTTGACACATGCCACTAGCCACCACAGGCACTACTGCTCTTTGTGTGATGATATGTCCTACCCCTGTCACCCTGTAGACTTTGTTCTGGGTGATAAAATACTTCTAGTTTCAATGCTATCATTCAGGTTGGCATCTCATCTGTTTGGTTAGTCCTAGTCCCATTAATGTGGTGTATCCTGGCTTAAATCCACTGTGTGAACACTGGTTGAACTGTCAGTGAACTAACTCGCTGACTTCCATGGTGCTAATGACCAAGTCCAATTTCTATCTCTATCTCTTATGAAAAACAAAGTTATTTCAGGAAAACCTCTGGGAACTCTCATTCATGCTAAAGCGGGAAAAGGTGGCATTTCTGACTGGATTTCAAGATGCCTGAGAGCTACAGCTTCCGGTACGGATGGCAATTACCAATTCTGCTTTGAGCAGCATTCACCCATTCCAGAAAAAATAACTCTTTTCCTTGGGCCATGAATAAAATATCACCTCCTTTGGCATTTTGTCATCGGGAGTTATTGAATGGGCAAAAAGAAGGCTTAGTAGGGACGAATGAATAAAAATGTAAATAAGGAACCGTCTGTGGGTTTTTGAGAACTCTCTGGTCTCTGTAGGAATAAGAACTTGTAAGAGATGAGAGAGTCATAAGACATAGATATTCAAATGGAAAATAGAAAGAGGCAGAAATAAGGAATGGTGGAAGAAAGAAGAAAAGAAGCAAGGCTAAACATGGAGGGGAGGACCAGCTTCTCAGCATCTTCACAGCTGACCTTCTGGTACTGTCCTTGGGGACTGGACTGTCCTGTGTATTATAGAATAGTTTTCCTCTCTCCCTCTCCCTCTCCCTCCCCTCCCCCCTCTCTCTCCCCCTCCCCCCGCTCTCTCCTCTCTCTTCTTCCCTCTCTCTTTTCCCCCTCATCCACTCCCTCCCTTCCTCTCTCATCAATTTGATAAGTCAAAATATATTTAGACATTGAAAATGACCCCTAAAGGGTAAAATCACTTTTAATTAAGACTTGCTGGTACACTCCGATGTTCCCAAACTCCTGACATAACCACAGCGTCTTGTCAAAATAGCAATGGCTGAGCTTCTCCTGCAACCCCAGTTTCTGATTCAAGGGGTTTAGAATGGGCATAAGAATCTGCATTTCTATCACGTTCCCCAATGGAGTTCCTGCATCTGTTCCGGCGACCACACTTTTGAGACTAAGCATTGGCAGCTCTCACTAGTTTCCGCACTGCCCTTCCTCCCTCCTCTCTGCCACCCTCTCTCTGCCCAGTGCTCAGACCCAAGCTGTCCGCCCTGCACATACAGGAGAAACAGCAGCCAGCTCTCAGCTTTGGAGGTTGTCCTCACCCTTCTGCATTCCCTTGAGTGTACTGCTTACTTCCGAGTTCCTTTAACCTCCTACTTTCAGAAAACGCCTTCCTGGTGGCTCTGACATCTATGGGATGCTTCCTAGCCTCATTTACCAATACTTCCTTAACCCTTGAAGTGACCAGTGAGTGTGGGTACATGTGTCTGTGTCTGTGCATATGTGTATTCTTACACATGTGTGTGCATACATGTGAAGGAAAAGCTCTGTATTGTTCCTCAGGTGATGTCCACCTTCAAAAACAAAACAAAACAAAACAAAACAAGGTCTCTCAGTGGCCGGGAACTCACTAAGTAGGCTAGGCTGGCTGGCTTGCCACTGAGTCCTAGGAATCTGTTTATCTTAACCGCCCCAGTGCCAGGATTGAACACGAACTACCGCACTCTGGCTGGTTTACTTACCATAGGCCCTGGGGATCAAACCCAAATTCTCAAAGCACTTTGCAGAATGTGCCGTCTCACCAGTCCACGAGCTTCCTGCACATGTCTCTGTCTTCCCGGCTGATGCTGCTTCTGCACACAGTAACCATCTGCTCCCAATATATCCAGACAACTAGCACATCCACACCCTGCCTGGAGTTCCTACAGTAAATGCTTCTGGCCTTAACCTGGGCAAGGGAAGGTATAGGGAGGTTGGCAGGATCTGCCTGAACCTCATTCATTGTGAGGAGGCTTCCCTACCACCCACTAACATCCTGGCCCTACGGTAGCACTCAGCTGCTCACTGTAAAGTCAGCTCTTCTGAAAGGTAGGTTCTTGTGTGGTCTTTTATTTCTAGGTATTTGTTCTTGTGCTTCAAGAGCAGCCATGAAATTCCAATATGGCCGTGCCAGACGGGAACTCTGATCATATGGGTGCCATTTTCCCAACCAACAAAAATGAAAGGTTGAATGTCCTAAACCATCCATCGGGTTAGATTTTAAATCCTAACTTAATAATTAAGGCTTTTGACCCGATACATTGTTTAAATGTCTTTCTCTTAGTTATGCGACATCCACGAGCACATCAACTTTATCAACTTTACGTCGCTAGTAGCTTCGCCATTTGTTTGTTTATGTTTTGGTCTGTTTGTCACTCCTCTCCAGGATAAAAGTCAAAATAGTGACAAAGTGA
The DNA here is from genome assembly GCF_011064425.1 of Rattus rattus. NCBI lineage: Eukaryota > Metazoa > Chordata > Mammalia > Rodentia > Muridae > Rattus > Rattus rattus. Next base: position 96,230,318 of record NC_046161.1, read on the forward strand.
CATTTTCAAATTTATTTATTTATTTAATCTGAAAGTACTTATTTAAATACATAGGCAGTTTGGAAAGTGCTGTGACCTTCTCCTACCCTGTGCCCCATATCATTACACACTTTCAGAAATCATTAATCATGGCCAGCTTCCTGTCATCATGCCGTGAAGCTTCCTGTCCTCCCCATGCCTCTGGGCCATCTTGAAATGAATCTCGACCAGGGTCGGACACCTCTCTCCCAAAATGTCTCTGATTTATTTTTAAATTACCAGGGGGGAAGAATGGATTTTCAAATTGGATAAAATATTTATATCTTTTTTCCTACATCATAAAATGATGATGTTTTAAAGGCCTGTGGAAAGCTACTACAGAAAGCCATAAAGGAAAAAAAGAAGCCTGAAGTCAAGCAACATTATGCCATGGTGTTGTGCTTAGCCACCACATTTCCTGATATGGAAATATTCCAGGAGGCACTACCAAAGGATAAAGGGTCTTCCAGTAACCACAACCTGAAAACTATCTCACGCCCAAGAATGTTACCTGGAAGCATTTAATGCCGTGAGATACCTCACCACCTGTGCATATCTGCCTCTCTGACAGTGATTCACTAACTTACGAAACAGTTGGATTTTCTGTTCTATATGTGTGCATGTGTGTTGTATGTGCTCATATGTGTCAGTGCACACACCCAAATGAATACTGATGTGGATGTGGGGTATCCTGCTCTATTTTGTATCTTGGTCCCTTGAGACAAAAAATCTCTCACTAAATCTGGGGCTAGGCTGATAGTCAGCAAGTCCCACCTGTCCTTTCTCTACCTCGCCCACCCATACACAGTGCTGGGGTTGCAGGGACAGCACTTGAGGCCACACAGCTTTTTACAGGAGGGCTAGGGATTTGAACTCATGTTCGTGCAGCAAGCCCACTGAGATATCTCATAGGTCCCTGCTTTTCCAGTTCTACATTATGCTTTAAACAAGGCCCTGGGTGCAAATGAGACTCTTTTAATGCGTTAGTTGTTCCCTCTGTGTACTTTTAGTTTTGTTTTCAGTGAAGTTTCCTTGAAGGAAAACAAACCAGGTTGGTTTGTCCTGAAATATTTTCCACATTCTCTGTTTCCTATAAATGGGTCATTGGGACCAAGTTCTGATTTCTGGCAAGAATGTCCCTGGTATTGTTAAGAATTCATGGAATTCAATTCTATGTGAATGTTTCAGTATTTCCACTATTACTAGTCCTTTTACATACTGCATCATTCTGTCTTTGAGCAATGAACATTCCTTTAAGTTGGTCCTTGAGTTCTTCTAGCACAAACTTCACACATGGGTACTTGATAGTTTTCTTGCTTCCTAGACCAAAGCTTTGAAATCATGAATTTAAAAGTTCTATAATTTCCTTCTCCTTAATACATATCTTGATGTGGATGTCAATTGTTGAATACCTCTTGACCTCCTTCTTCCTATATTTGATTTATTAGAAAATAAATCACCATAACGAGCATTTTTTGACTCTTGAACAAAATGCTTCATTTCCGTCCTTGTAACATTTAACAGGAAAACTGTCTACGTGGAAGATATTTTATGAGGTCTGAAACCCTGAATTACTTTATGCTCCCTTAAGGGAAAATACTCCCCACAAAACAATTCTATGAAATGTGCTATTCGTCAATTCCTTTGATTTGGCCAACACACTGCTACCAAACAAGTCATAAATTTTAGAGACAGTGTGGTTCTCACAATAGGGTCTTCCAGATTTTGGGTGGGGGGTGCTCTTAGAGAAGTAGAGGGTTGTGCCAAGCATTTATTGATACTACAGTGTACTTGATACTGACAGGAGATGCCACACCAAAGCAATCTTGACAAACACCACATGCTCACACTGAGAACTTTGAATCACCTGTACTAAAAGGGCATACTCTATCTGCTTTTCCAATATCTTAGTCACTCAGGTGACTTGGAGACTCTCCTCTATAAAGTACATGTGACATCCTTCAAGTGTTGATGAAAGCTAACTACTATGAGAGTGACAGAGATAAGGAACTGTGGTTTCTGTGACCCAAGGCCCCATGCCTTAGGCAGGCAAGAGGCCCAGACTGTTAACTGAGGTCATTCGAAGGTGGGCACAGAGAAAACATAGCCAGGTAATCAGAGGTAACAGACAGCAAGGAGAGGTATCCTCCTAAAGCTAAATTAGAAATCAGATGCATGGAAGTGAGAAAGGAAGGCCAGATACCCATCAAAAGTGACCCATCGAACAATACTGTTGCCCACGCCTGTTCTTTTCATCTGTCACCGCTTCCTTTTTGGCTGCCACGCTGATTGACTTAATAAAACAGCCATAGTTACAAGTTGCTATCTGACTCTCCCAAAGTTGGGACTTCTGAACAATCCCTAAAGTGCTCTGTTAAGTCAAAATCCCAGCTCAGGGAGTCTGGAGTCTTTAATAACTCATAAATAGTACTGGGCACAACCATTCGCTAAGCATGCACTAAAAGACACCTCCTCCTCCTTCCTGCCAACTTGCTGCTGATCCCGCCCCTCAACAGTTCACTATTTTTCCACCATCTTAACACAAAGCTGAGTGTGAGTGTCCGTGTGTGTGTTCTTGCCAGTCTATGAAATCATTTGCATTTGCTCTTTCACTAATCCAAATATCTGTGTTTTCCCTTTCTAAGTGTGGCCAGGCTGTCTTGAGTTGAAATTGTATTTTCTCCCTGCGTTTCACTGTTTTTCTTTGGATTCTCTAAGCTGATACCCAATTGCCCAATGAATTGAGTTGAAATTGCCCTCCAGTGTATTCTTAGTTTGCCTTGAAACTTTGCTTTTTATCCCCAGTCCCACATGGCTCTTAACTTCTGGACCCCTGTATACCCATTGCCTTTTACCCATTTCCATCTTTTGAATATACTTGCATTCCTTATTGCTGATTTTCTCTAATAAACCTGTATTTTATTGCCTGGGAAGGATAATAGTGCATCTCAGTTTAAATCCCCCAAAATCTTAGTCCTTAATAGTAACCTCCCTTTCAGTTCCATAAAACTCCACGTCTATAGCACAGGGCTCAATCTGGGTTTTTGGTGAGTGCAGACCACAGACAACTTGAATTGAAGAGACCACTGCTGTGCTCAGGACTATTGTCAATTGTAATTAAAAGCCTGGCATTATTGGACAATTTAAAGCAACGTTATTTCTCTTTCTATTGCCATGTAACTGTGAAGGGAGAGGGACTTGGATGTCCATAGTCTTAATATATTTTCTTGAATCCGTTCAAATTCAAGTGCTTTCCCCATTGCCTTCTGGGCTCAGGGCTGTCGGTCTTGTGCCTGTCAATCATTCACTCTGCCTAAATGTTCAGAAGTTTACAGGAGGCTTGAAGACTCATCCAAGTCTCTCTTGATTCGATTGTCTCTGGCCCTGGAATTCTTAACTCCACTTGAGTAAATGGTACCCCGATCCGTGATTCTACCTGAGATCTGTAATCAATACCATAGAGTGGAAAGCGGTGTTAAATAATGCAGGAGTCAGGCAGGCTTATGAACTGACAATGGGGACATGGCTTCCTCATTTTACTATTTCTTCCTTTTCATTAATATCGTCCTACTTCACAAATGAGCATTAGAGATTCTGCTTTGTAGAAAATAATTTAAGGCTCACAGCTTAAATAAGCAAAATCTTAACTTAAATCCGAGCCTTTCATGCCTCTTTGTCTCAGCTAAAAACAGATAATATTTACTGAGTGATTGCCAGGCTCCAAGAACTGTGCTAGCTAGGTAAGCCCTTGGCTTAAGTTTTCTCTCTGAACTAATTACCTTAGCTTAGACAATCCAGCAGGGTCTAGAGAGATGGTTCAGTGGGGAAAGTTCTTGCTGTATAGACATGAGGGCCTGAATTGAGGTCCTTGGTACCCACGTAAAGGTCAGGCACAACTGTATACATCTATAACCAACACTGGAGAATGATGCAGGAGAGAAGAGAATCCCTTAGCCCATTGGCCAGTTAGTCTAAGTGAAGCAGTAATGAGCTCCAGGCTCAGAGAGAGACCTTGTCTCAAAAAATAAGGGAGAGAGCAATTCAAGAAGACACTAGCATCTTCTGCCAACATACACACACACACACACACACACACACACACACACACACATTCACATATGCACACATGCACACATGCACACATACACACATACACACATATATATATATACACATACACACATACAAAAGAAAATTTAAAAGGCAAACACATAGCAATAAAGAACCTCCATGTATCAAGTTTATGTCTTGCTTATAAAGCAAGCACAGATAAAACATTCAAATCAATGTGTGCTTCTTCATGATTCAGGAACCCAGGCTTCTTCTGGGGGGTGGTGGCACATACCTTTAATCCTATGACTGGGGAGGCAGAAGCAGGTGGATCTCTGAGTTTGAGGCCACTGTAGTTTGAGGCTAGCTCTAGACTACCAAGTCTACATAATCAGACCCTGGGGAGAACTGTTGGGGACAGTGCTCAGGTTTCTTGTACCTCTGGTTCACCCACACCCTACTCTCATTACATCCAGGAAATGGAAAAAGGAAACTTTGGGTCTCAAGAAATTTTAGCTGAAACCAATTGCTAGAACTCAGTGACAGCTCAATCACACTGAGCCGCAAAGCAAACTAAGTAACATAGTCTAGCTAGATGCCTATAAAGAAAAGGAAAGAGATTTTTTGGTAACTGGCTGTTTGACTTTTCTCTTAGAGTTTCATTACTGTGAAGAGACACCATGACCAAGGCAACTCTTATAAAGGACATTTCATTGGGTCTGGCTTACAGTTTCAGAGGTTCAGTCCATTGACATCAAGGTGGGAAGCATAGCAGTATCCAGGCAGGCATGGTGCTGGACATGGGGCTGAGAGATCTATATCTTATTCCAAAGGGAACCAGGAGAAGACTGGATTCCAGACAGCTAGGAGGAGAGTCCCACTCCCTCAGTGACAGAATTCTTCCAACAAAGTCACACCTACTCCAAGGCAATACCTCTTAATAGTGCCACTCACTCCCTGGGCCAAGCACATCCAAACTACTGCCTTCCACTCTCTGGTCCCCATAGGCTCGTTCAAACTCATGAGTCTATGGGGAGCCATACCTAGCCATAGCCTAATACAAAATGCATTTAGTCCAACTTACAAAGTCCCATGGTCTGTAACAGTCTCAACAATGTTAAAAGTTCAAAGTCTCTTCTGAGATTCATCCAATCACCTAACTGTAATCCCCTAACTTTCATATGAAGGAATGCTTTTATTGCTCATTTTTGCAGATGAGAAGTCTGGGGCTCAGAAGAAGAAAATAATATTTTAACACCTAGATCCACAAACTTTTCCAGTTGCATGAACAAAATCAAATCGAGTTGACTTTTGAACTAGATTTCACACCAGCATTGCACAATAAAACGTCCCGAAGGGACAGATAGGTAAGCTGTAGGGAGTGTAGGTAGGACCTGAAGACTCCACAGAACACTGATGTCGGGCAGATGTTTCAAGTTCACTCGTGTTAACTGGAAGAAGATTACTTTACCTAAGTCTGCGTGTTCAGAGGAGCAGTGACTGTACACACAAGTGTCCGGACCAATTATCTCCCAGCCATTCCTTCTCTTTAAGCACCTTTCTAGTTTGCTTGTCCCACGTTACTAACCCATTCCTCTTTCCCCAAACATCATCCTTTCATCTACAGAGTAGAAAATTGCCCTTCTTCATGTCCCAGGCCCCTGCTCTAATGAGAGTCTTCCTCTGCATGTTGTATTTAGTAACTCCAAAAGGGGGAGGAGGAGGATGACCCCTACAAATGGGGTCAGCAGTAGGTGCTGCTTGCTTCAATATCAAGGATGTTTTCAACAGAGAGAGGAGAGAGAGAGAGAGAGAGAGAGAGAGAGAGAGAGAGAGAGAGAAGTCCTCTTTTGTCCAGGAATCAAGTTGGCTTTTACATAAACACTTAAACCTTGGAGTTTGTATTTAATGGGCACGGAGTTTTAGGGAGGAAGACAGACCATTTCTCATGGTGAGAAATGATAATGGTTATACCACACTGTGATCATACTTAATGCTACAGAGCTATGCACTTCAAAACAATTTGATGGTAAATGCAGTATGATAAATCTTTTACCACAATAAATAAGTAATCTCCTTCCAGTTAACATGAGTGAACTTGAAACATCTATCTGGCATCAGTGTTCTATGGAGTCTTTGGCTCCCCTTCACTTCCTATGGTTTATCTATTCTGTCTCTGTCAGCCACCTAGCAGGAGGGTGGGGCAGCTTCCCCAGAGATTCCTTCTGACACTGGAGTTCTTCTGTTCCTTAAATCCTTGTGGGAAGAGGAGGAATTTCTTCTTTGCCCAATCATTCTGAATGAAAAATACAGTGGAGGCAACACCAATTCCCCACTCTTTTCTCCACATCCTTTGAGTAGAAACCCCAGCCCACCCCTGTCTCTGTGTGATGACCCTGAAGCAAATAGGAGCCCTGTTGGATTAAGTACTACAAGGGGTACTGCTTCAATACTAAGTGATGACATCAAAATAAAACTATTTTATTGGCAAAATTGCCCATGGTCATGGCATGTCATTAACTGTCTGTCAAGAATAATCTGTCAGGACTTCTCTAGTTCAGTGTTTTTGAAGGAAAATCACTTCAGTTGTGAACTAAGAGCCTAGAGCGGGCACTAGTCACATCTCTGGTGAGGTCTCCAGATGAAAGTAGATGGGTGGTAGTCCATTTGTCCTTCTGAATACCATGACTCTCATGGTATTCATTGCATACATCCATTGCTCTGTTTCCTCATATTGAACCCATTTACAGCCAATTCTATGCTGAAAAGTGGTAAGTGGCCAGTTTCGGGATGAGATCAGAGGGATGATGGGAAGCTGAATGATGATAAGAAACACTGTTGTGATTGGAATCTGAAAATCCCTCTACAGACTCATGTGCAGGAGGTTCAGTTCCCCACTTGTAGTGCTAGTTTAAAGACTCCAAGGTCTTTAGGTGTGGCATTGGGGCTTAACTGATGGAAGCAGATCACTGGGGGGAAGGCATTTGAAGGTTAAACCCACCTCTGGTTCCATCAGGTTTCCCAGTCACTGGGAAAGGAGTCTTTCCCATGCACTCACACATCACTAACTAACTCTACAGTACCCTCTGCACTGTGATACCAGGAGCCAAGGCAAGCCTCCCCTGTCTCAAGCTGTTTCTGTCCGATGTTTTCTCATAGTGATGAGAGAAGTAGCTAACAGAGAAAGGAAGAGAATAGGAATTCGGGAATGCATTTGTCATAGGATGATTTTATTTGTTGTAGGACAATTCTGGTTGTGGTAGGGTAATTGGTAATGGGTGTGACTGATGCTGTGTCCTGGCCACATTAGTTGCTCACTCCTGAGTTTATTGTTAGTTGGTTTGCTTGTATGCTCATCTAAGCCTTTCATGTCATCATTTATTGTACTATTTTATTAACGCTGAAACTTAAAACATTGCCTCCAAAGATTTCGATGTTTATTACTGCACAGTTGGAAATGTTTTAACCTGACCTTGGTGATAGGAAGGTCAAGATGGAGTCGACTTCCTATGAGGCGTTTGCCTGAGTCAGGTCTGTAGGCAGGCATGCAGCTCCACTCTCAAACTTAGGCATTAACTCACAATGTGCTTTTGGTGGAAACACAGTTTATGGCTATTCTGTGAGTCTTTCTCCAGAAAATATTTTCCATAGAATCTGCAAACAAAACACGAGGAGAGTTGTCTCTGAGGAATAACATCAGCTCTTATTGAAGAGAGTCCTTGAGACTGGGGGGAAGTGATCCTCATTCAGATGCTTAGCAGAGCAATCCCAGAGGCCTCCTCGGGAGCTGGGGGAGATAATAGAAATAACCCTTCCCATAGGTACAGTATTCCTGAGATCTCACACGCTTGCAGTATCCTTGGTCTTCAAAGCAGGGCTAAGGAAGGTCAAGGCTATGTCATGTATGTGAACATGAAACAGATTTCTTAGTGTTAAGAAAGAAAGCAGGAAAGTTCTCACTGACCTCTTACAAAATTATTTCCTCTCTGAGAACATTGGATTACTGTCTTTTGTGATCTCAAACTCTAGAAAGAAACAATAAATGCTTTCTGCCTGTCCCAATAAAAACAGTAAAAGTGACCAGCCACATTTCATGCAGCTGGAGATAAATGAGGAAGAGAGGAGTGATGCCTCCTCCTGCCCATCTACAGAGGCTTCTCGGGCCTGGGATTCCCAGTGAGAACCTGATCTAGACTCTAGCTTCTTTAATGAAAGGAATCTGACTTTGTCCAAATACTTAACAGGATCTGGAAGAATTGACTCACACAATAGGTGAATATTTAAGTCCAGAGGCCCAAATTCTAATTTATAAGAAACATAAAATATTAATAATTGATTAGACAAAAAACTATATTCCTCACATTCCATATAGGGATGGGCCTTCCCTTACACCAGAACATTAGTAACTTGAGCACAATTAAGCCGGCCTCAAGGGCTCTCTTTATAAAAACTGGTGTTCTTCCTCGGAGAAGTGTCTTACTTTATGATTCTGTTGAAGGTTCTTTCCGGAGAGAAATGCCCAGCATAACCTTAGATTGGGGTTCCCCTCCTCCTCAATAAACCACATCCCTATTTAGTGCTGATGCTGTAGGAGAGCAGCTGCATGCCTGCCCCGCAGACCTGACTCAGAAGCAAAGGCCTCTCAGGGAGTCAACGCCATCTCTGAAGCCTTCCTCTCAACAAGGTCAGATTCAAAACCTTCCCCACTGTGAAGAAATACACTGAAGTCTTTCGAGGCAACTTTTCCGACCTCTGATTTAGACTAGGGATGACACTTCTCAGAATATAATGCTGAGAAAGTAAGAAAGCAATATTCTCACAGGACTTGAAAATGAATATGTTTACCATGTTGTATCCAACTCATTAATTACAGAGAAAAACCAAGGAGATGATAAAACTGAGCATTTTGAGGGATTCAGTTTACATGCCTTTCCCTCGAAGCATGGCTAGAACTAAGATTTCCTTTTGTCTTTATTCCCGTCTCTTTGTAAATGTCTTTTGACAATTCCATATATGCATCCTTACTACTCTCACCTCCCACCCACTCATCTCTCTCCCCCCTCTGCCATCCTCCCTCCTCCCTACAAGTTCCTTTCCCACAATCTTGTCTTTTGACCTATTGATTTTAGTCAGGACCATTTGTGTGATGATAGGTTGAGAATTGTCCACTAGGGCCTCCTGGGCTCCCTGGTGCATACATCCCTGCCCTTAGCCACCAATAGCCAGTAGTTTGTCCTCCACAGTCCCCAGTTGACTGTTGTCAAGCCCAGTCATGTGCAGGTCGAGTGCAGGCAACTCTAGATGCCAGGAGAGCATCTTTGCAACGGCTGTGTCATGCCCCGGTGGCAACCTTTTCCAGGATACCTCCCTGTCGTCTGTGTCTTACATTCTTTCTGTTCTCTCCTCTGTGCTGCTCCCTGAGTCTTAATGGCGGTAGTATAAATGTTCTGTTTAGAACTCATAACTCCTGCTTCACCATCAGTTATTCTTGGTACCTTAAGCAGCCACTAGTCTCTGCATTCACCTCCACTCACAGCAAAGAGCGTCTCCCAGTAGGACTAGCAGTAGCATTTATCTAGGAGTATAACCATGGATATTTAGAGGGAGTTTGGGGCCATGCTAATTGAGCTAAATATCAAGAGTAAGCCCACACACTTCCCAACCCCAGACCAAAACCTCCTCGGCAGTGGGTTTTTAACTGGGGATGTAGTAGCAACCATGAATCCCCCCTTATGGAATGAGCCTAAAATCCAGCGTAGGAGTGATTGGTTATCACCAAACCTACTATGCCCTTACACATCTTGTGTGGCTTGCATTGTGGTTCATGAGGATCACAGCTGGATAAGGTCACTGATTCTGTTTCTTCCCTAGCAGCAGACATAGTGTCTTCAGACACTTTGAAAGCCAGCCCGCAGGAGGAAATGTCTGCGTCAGTTACAGCTTAACTTCTCTGCATTTCGCAACCAGAGTATGTGGTGTCTTTGGCGATAGAGCCTTATCAGTTAGTCTTGGTAAGCAACCAAGTGGAATGGCAGGTTTGGAGGTTCTCTTGGGTCTCCCTGACCTGATGCTATCTCATAATATTCTGTGGCTCCTAGGAGTAATGTTATCTAATCATGCAGGGAACTAGCTTCTAACTCCCTTTTTAAAACTTGTGTTTTAATTGGCTTACAAAGTAGCATGATTCTGTATGTTTTTTTCATATACCCTTCTCTTGGCTAGCCCTCACTCCCTGCCCCCTTGTCTCCCCTGTGCTCCTACTGTACCCTGTGTACTCCCACCCCATCCTGCTTAAATCTTTCTGCCACCAATATTTCTTTTTACTTCCATATCACCAATGAAGAACTACGTTCTCTACATACAAATAAGTGGATTAACGTCCTTCAGGGCAATCAGCTATAAATGTTAGGCTTATCTTTGTTATTGGACATAAGAAATTACATCGTATATACATGTGCATACATACACACCTGCATATAGATCAACGTTATATTTATCAAGTCCGGGTCCTTAATTAATAGTAGTAAATTTTGAAATCAGGCTGTGACATGTTCTTGTAGGGAAATAAATTACCCTTGGGAGGGCCTGTTAAACAAAGCTTCCTTATGGTATTGAAAAGTTATGTAGCCACACCCATGTCCTTAAGTCTATACTGTGATTAATATTCTTTTTAAAATGTATTTAATTTTTTTTACACTCCAGATTTTGCCCCCCTCCTGGTTCACCCTCTGACCGTTCTACATCCTATACCTCCTTCCCCCCCACCTCTCCACGAGGATGTTCCCTCCTCCTGACCCCCCCATCCCATTAGACCTCTTCACTCCCTGGGGCCTCCAGTCTCCTGAGGGTTAGGTGCATCTTCTCTGAACCCAGACCCAGCATCCTCTGCTGTATATGTGTTATGGGTCTCATATCAGCTGGGGGAAAGGACTGAAGCCCTGAGGGTCAGCAGAAAAAAGGGAAACAGGCAACCTCTGGAGGTAGGAGGTGAGGGGACCCCCTAGAAGGTACCAGAGACCTGGGATGTAAGAAACTCTCAGGACTTAGATGAGAGGGAACTTGTAGAGCCCACCTCTGGCAGAAAAACAGGGCATCAAGTAAGAGATAGGGTTGCCATCCCACAATTTAAACTCAGACACATCATTGTTCCTGTCTGAAAGAATTTTGGGGTCAAAAAATGGAGAAGAGCCTGAGGAAAAGGAGGTCCAGTGACAGCCCAAAGTGGGATCCAGCTCAACGGGAGGCCCCAAGGCCTCTATGGAGTCACAAGCAGGGACCTAACAAGCCTGCCCTTTGAAATACCCAACAGGCAGCTGAAAGTCAGAGGCAGACATTTATACCCAATCAATGAACAGAAATAGTGAGAAGCTGGAGGAAGCTGAGGAGGAGGCCAACCCTGTAGAAGGACCAGCATCTCAATTAACCTGGACCCCTGAGAGCTCTCAGACACTGGGCCACCAACCAGTGATTACTATTCTTAACATATTCAAAGAACCCCAAGTCCACATGTCTAAAGCCAGATATAAACCTGACATACTTATCTGTTCTTCAAACATTTTGTCCGTGTCTCTGCATGGCTGGCAAATTTTTAACCTCCATGTATCAGTTCAGGATTCAGCTTCTCAGATGCAATCACACTTGTCATTCATATTGCGCTCGCTCCCATCTCATCAACCTATTCATCTCCCTCAAAGCAGGTGCCGTCATCTGCTATCTTCTTGCTTACTTATGTGGGTGTTCATGGTTTGTCTCCTCTACTGAAATACAAGTGGCAAGGTCCAAGGAAAGAAACTGGCTTCATTCACCTAAGAAGTGCTTGGCCTTTTTAAAATATAATCTTTATAAGTATCTTCCTAATGGATGAATGTGCAGGTGGATGAGTGGATGTCAAAGCCTGTGGTTAGGTTTTACTATTTAAACTGACCTGTTAAAATCTCCCGGGGAGGGGAACCCATACCCCATACTCATGTGTGACTCGTGTGTGTGTGTGTGTGTGTGTGTGTGTGTGTGTGTGTGTGTGTGTGTGTGTGTGTATGCCCATCTCATTACTTTGGACCTAAGACACTTGTCACTGTCACCTTTAGCAAGTCTAAATTCAACATGGAAACATTTCTTATTTCTTATTGTGTCTTGGGGGATATCCCCCATTGAAATATTCTATTACCACATTCTTCCCAAGAAATTTCTTCCCTACCAGATATTCCCCTCTACCAGCTCCAGTTACAGGGAAGAAGGGGGTCTTGTTGGGGAGGGAAGCAAAGGGATCTACCTTCGGAACTGAGGGGTTACAGGGATAGTCCCACAAAGAGGAAAGGTGTCTTGGTCAGACGTGGCTCTCTGAGCTCAGCTTTAGGAGCATACGGAGACTAAATTCTTCTCAGAAAAGCAGGGAGGATGAAGGCTGCTTTGTGGATTTTCCAAATGTCAGGTCCCTTTCGTTTCGATGCCATATTTCATGGGTTAGTGTTTGGCTTCCTTTGAACAGTTTCTGAAATGGCATGAACCAAGTCTGGGACTAAGAATGATAAATCCTGGCTTACCCTTAAGCCATGAGCTTTTCAATGGAATAAATCAGGAGGGAGGGGGGTGGGTGGGTGAGACAAACAAGATTCAATTAAAAGTCTTGAAGGGAGTGAGAAAAGGAAGAGCTGTTCTCGAGAGCCTTGGTCCTCAAAGCTTTTCTACAATCCACTCCTCTCTCACCCCTCCCTTCTTGCTCCCATAGCAATTAAGCCAGTACCCAGCATCACTATTGTCCACTACCCAGCATGCCTGATTGCACTGACATTTAAAACACATTATGGCAGGCATCCCATGAAAGAATAAAATCGCTAAATGGACTTGTCAGGAGGCATTCTGTCCAGCTCATCTCCCCTGCAGACCGGCTGGCCCGCTTCATAGGCTCCCTTACAACTTTCTCAACTCTGCTACTTCCAATCATGATGTCGGCTCTTGAAGGCCCATGATATACCAGAGTACAACGGATCTTCGGATGGATGAGGTCAGCACGGAATCCCAAACAATGCTGCCAATTTCCAGCAGCCTCAGGATCGCCTGGAGAGCTTGTTAGAACACAGATTCCTGAGTTTCCGAGGCAGCAGGGGTTGGAGCCTGGGCATGTACATAGGCTAATAGGTTCCCAGGTGCTGCCGATGCTGCTGGCCATTCACGTTTAGAGAATGAATAATATAGGAGAAATGAGCCATGGCCATAATATTACATTGTCTTCAAGTCTCCCAATTCTTTATATCTGCATTGATTCCATTTTTTTCCAAAAATTAGCATTTACCCACCCTCTTCATTCCAGTTGCTCACATAATGCCCTTCTACCAGCAGGAATGGACACAAGCATTTGAACACTAGGAGGAGGCTCTGTAGTTCTCTGTCAGCTAGGGGCTCCCAGCTTCCCTGTGACCCATATTTTGGTCTGGACAACTGCACTGTGCATGCTAGGACATTTACTAACGTCTTACTTATAAGTTACTTCCTTCTAATAAGTTACTTACTTATTGTGCAAAGTAAGATGCGCAGTGAGCTTCTGCCCAGTTGTTGAGGCTCCCGTCCAGACAAGCCAGAGGCTCCCAGTTTAGACTGGGATAATGGAATTAAAATTGCATATCTAGTCCCTTCCACTTTGGGGGATTTTAAGAGTGAAAATTCATCTCACCCCACCTTGAATTTGATCCAGTTGCAAACTAAAGATATAACTCAAAAACATGGCAATCAAAATGTCACTTTAGTGCTGATGAGCCTGATCCCTGATGCCCAGGTAGGAAAGTCTCCTGGGAGACTTTGGGTTGTGATGAAGAGTGTCAGCCACACATTTGTGTAATATCAGCACTTTACAGTTGGGGTCAGGATGATGATTCAAGGCCACTCTCGTCTACATAAGACCTTATCTTGAAAAGGAAAATCAAGTGAGAAAAGCCATAGTTACTTTTAGGATGGGGAGACAAGAGCTGTATAAATGCCAGATCCTCCCTGTTCATGGGCATCCAGTAGCAGGAGAAGCATAAATCTACCTTGGATCCATATTACAATCACCTGGAGAGCTCAAGAAAAACATTGATTCCCAGGCCCCCACCACAGAACAGTTTAACAAAATTCTCTGGGCAAAGAGCCAAGATGTCAGAAATTCTTAGATGTAACCAGAGTAAGTGTAACCTGTACAGTGAAGGTCCACTGCTTAAGTTAACAGACTGCGAAATTTAATCCCTCTTTGGATTTACTCTTACAGCTGAGGATTGAACCCAGGGCTCCAAGCATGCACTCACCGGATGAGCTCACACCATTTTTAGTTTTCGTAGAGTCCCACTATGTTGCAGAGATGGGCTCAAACTCAGTCCTGTTTCAGCCTCTTGAGTAGCCAGGACAACATGCCGCCATGTTTCCACCATGCCTGGCTTTTGTGTTGGGAGCTTTCCCTGAAAATCAGTGAGGAAAACAACCACCCTGACTAACAACATTGTCCAGAAAGCCTTCTAAGACTCTTGCAGCCAATGAGCTATCAAATTCTGCTGTCACATAAATTGCGAAGTAGCTGGCCAGAGTGCTGAGTGTTTGCATAGGAAGCTTCAGGGGTTTCCTGGGAAAACACAGTGTGCAGGATTCTGTGTCCCAAAGGCCTAAGGGTTTGCAATGAATAGGCTTGAGGTTATATTATCTTAATATGTTGCCAGAGACTCCAAAAACAGTTAGGAGATTACAAAGTAAGTTAGACACAGCCCGTGTTTCAGCTTAAGAATTTTAGGTTTTTATCCCAGGTAATGAGAAGCAACAGTTCTGTGTGGAAAGATGAGGAAATAGTGTTTGAGCTCTTAGGTCAACCTTGGAGGAAGATAAAGTTGAGGTGGGTGATCCAGATAAAGGTCATGGCTATGGGAGATGATCAGAACTCAGCCCCAAATGGCATGTTGGGTGTAGGGAGAAACTCTGGAGTCTCTGATTCTTGGCTCATTCGGGTGTGTGGAGAAGGGACCATACTTGAGACACTGGAAGAACAGGTTTGGGGTGGGAAAGGTGAGTTTCAGTTCATAGTTGCTGAATTTAAGGTGTTTCTGAGCCTTTCCATAGGAAGCCAAGTGATCACTGGACGGTACATAGGTGCAGGAAGCCATAAGGTCCTGACAAAGCACGGTAGCTTCGCGGCATGACAATTGGATACATGAATTTGACTCTCAGGGAAGAAATCTAAGCTGGGGTACACATGTAAGACTCAGTAGACATGCATGTATGTGGTCATATATGTGCATATGACTATAAGGAAACACATCAAAATGAAACTCTCACTGGCAGAATTGCAAAAAATAAATAGTGTTTCTTTTTAATTTTCTACCTTAAAATGTGTTACATTTGCAGCAAGGAAAAGGAAAACACTTGTTTAAAATTCCCACACGTTTTTAATACACATGCCAACTTGTTATATTTACTTAGACCTTTTTAGTTCCTATTTAGAAATTCAAAATTGAAATGACTATTTTTAAAGTCCCCAGTGGGTTTTCCTGACGATGAGCAAGTGTGTCCTATTTTTGTAGAGTGACATTATGCAAAGTTTTCCAGTTTGCCCTAATCGCCACTTAAATTCAGTGTCTGTAGAGACCCAGAGTAACTTGCCAATCAAGTGGCTATTTGATGGTATGGAGGCAAACACACAAAGGCTGCCAGCCTTCAAACCTTGGTTAGTTCTCAAAAATGAGTTCATTGAGTAGCACATTTCACTCTTGTACATGTCCAGTGATCAATAATCTGTTTGGGGAGCTGGCTCAGCCATCAAGAGTGCTTGTTGCTCTTGAAGAAGACCAGAGTGTGGCGCTCTCTCTCTCTCTCTCTCTCTCTCTCTCTCTCTCTCTCTCTCTCTCTCTCTCTCTCTCTCTCTCTCTCTCTCTCCCTCTCTCCCCTCTCCCTCTCCCTCCCCCTCTCCCCCTCCCTCTCCCTCTCCCTCTCCCTCTCTCTCTCTTTTGTGGCCATTGATGTCATTGGCTATTCTTTAAAACAAATGGGCCAGGAATGGTAACAGCAATCTTCACCTGAAGTCAGAGATGGGGATGTGTACAGTGGTTCTGAGATGTAGTCTTGGATTCTTTAGATGACTGAGGGGTAGGAAGCTTAAGGTATCCCAACCATTTTATTATCCCAGCAACAAAAACTGTGGGGTCTAGGCAAGAGAAACGGAGTGCTATGAGCCACAAGGCTCATTAGAAGTCAAAACAAGACCTTAATGTGGATTTGTAGATGAAATGTGCTTTTGCTGTGCAGCAGGAACGATTCCAGTACTTTCCCACATTCCATCCCCTTAATCCACACAACAAGCCTTCAAGGTTAGCAAAGAAAGAAGCCGGAGCCCAGAGAGTTGAGTAAGCTCCTAAAAAAAAAATCACAGATATCTTAAAGTCAGAACCTGAAACCCAGGTCTGACTGAGTCCCAAGTTCATTTAACATTACCTAAAGTGCCCCCAAGACTCTGTGGTCCTTCTATTCAGCCACACTACCTTCCTAAGAGCTACCGTTCTGATGCCAGGGTTAAATAGGGAACAGGTTAAATGTTGGTTCTTAGGTAAGAGGGGGACAGTGTCATATTTATTTATCAGCTGTGCTCAGTATTTAAAAGATGAAGGGAGAAGAGAAATGCCAACAACCTTTCTATGATTTAATAGGAAGGTGAAGGGCCCTTAGAGGCAAACAGCCAGGAAACAGGAGCCTCAAGGGCCGTCCTAAACTTGTTATAAAATCCAAGGACTCCGTGGATATGGGGGAGACATTATGTAAGGAAGGGTAGAGAGGAGAGGGCACCTTGGACACTCTTTCTTGTTTTTTTAAGTCTAAGATCAAAGAGGAAGAAACATCTCTTCTTCCTATACCTGTGCTGTACTAACTACTGCTTTCCAAGACGTCCCAGCATCTTCCCATTTTAAAGATGAAGAACAGTAAGGAAGATTCAATTATTTGTACAGGATGTCATGGATAAGTTTCAAAGGTGGGAGGAGGTGCCAAGGAAAGCAGCTATTAATCAATTCCATGTCTCTACTATTATGTGAATTGTTTGTGAATTTTAGCCAATAGAATTTCTATGATATAGAAAATTAGCACAAGCTAAAGCAGTAATAATTAGTATTTTCTTCCCTTTCCCTAACCATACTACACATACCCTAGGCTGGCCCTCATGATTCCTGTCTCCTACCATTCATATCTTTGCATAATCTCATGCCTTTAAATGTGGGCAAGACCTGTTGCTTTCAGCTATCAACAACTGTGACAACAATGATAGGCCATCTTGTGGTTATGTCATATTATAGGGCAAAAATGAAGGTGTAGCTGGGATCCCATATCAGTTGACTTTGACATAACAAAGGAGCTGATTATGAGAAGCCCTTTCAAAGACGGTTCAAGGGGTCCCAGTTGTCAAAAACTCCAAGCCTACAGAATCTGCCTCTCTGTTGTTTGCTTCTAGAAAACTAGGTACAATGAATGCCAACTAATTCTGCCAATATCCCCAGGGAGGCTAAAAGCCAACACTTTCCTGGTCAAGCATCTAGGTGACGATGCAGTCAGGCCCGTCCTTCCATTCTACCCTGAACAAGACCCTGAATGATGGAGGCAAGGAGTAGACTCTGATACACAAAATTGTGAGATAACAAATGAGTGTTCTTTTGTGGCAAACCATCACCCAACACAGTTAATGTTACACAGTAAATGGTATCTTGTTGCCTTTGATTAAGGAAGGTCAAGTTCAAAATAGGAGGTTCTACATTCTGGCACAGTTGCCTCTAAGCAGGTCATTGACCTTAAGACTTTACATATTCTGGGCAATTATTCCACCATGGAGTGGCATTCCCAGCCCCATTTTATTTCATTTTACTTTGCTCTATTTTATGTTTTATCTTTGAGATAGAGTATTACTGAGTTACCCAGGCTAGCCTTGAACTCGCTCTATAGACCAAACATGTCTTGAACTTGAAATTCTTCTGCTTCAGCCTCCCAAGTAGCTGGGATGCCACATCTCTGGCACCATGGGGGCAAGCCTTTCCATAAGATTCAACTGTAGACATTCACACACACACACACACACACACACACACACACACACACACACACACGGATGCTCCAAGGCAGATGTATTTGTGGACATCTCTTGAGTGATGGCACTAGATTCTAGATTCAGGTGTCACACATGAGAAGGAGTCCATATAAGAACCATCTCTCAGGGCCGGGAAGATATCAGAGTAGAGAGTTCCAACACTCGAATGATCCCATATGAACTGGAAGGGTTATTTGATATGGATTTCCTTTTACTCTGAGCAGAACAGTGGGCCAAAAGCTGCTGCTTTTTACAAATCAACTTTTTGCCTGGATACAGCTATCCTAGTACTGTTTCCCATAGGATTCCATGTTTCCAGACTTGCAGACCCAATAATGTAGTCAAGGAAGAAAATGCTTGGTTTTCTTGTCTGCAGTACTAGCTGCTGTATGGCTGCTATGAGGGGGACTTCAGAATTATCTCCTGACTCTGCCACCTCCTTAACAGGCAACTGGGACAACACATAATACTGCATACCTTAAGCTTCATTTTATGCTTTTATCACATGGGGACGATAGTGTCTACCCTTGTTTCCTGGGGCTGATTCATTCTTAATTCTGCCAGTCTTAAATTGCCTGCTGTATTCTGAGACTGTTGAAAACATACTTGAAAGAACAATGGCCAAAGGTCAAAGCCAGAGGACTGCTTCCATCTCAACTGCAAGTATTAAAAGCATTCGTCCAGATCCAGTCAGGTGGCTCAGAAGGTAAAGGTCGTTTCTGGAAAACCTGATGATCTGAGGTCAGTCCCGAAGATGATGCACTTGATAGAGGGAGAGAGGCAACTTCCACAGGTTGTCCTCTGGTTTACACACACACACACACACACGCACACACACACGCGCGCTCGCGCGCATGTGCAAATAAATAAAAACTAATAGTTCATAAACCATCCGTTCCTTATAGATAGTAATCATTCAAGAGTATCTTTCAATCCCAACTCTCTCAAGGCCATTGAATGTGTGAGCATTCATTCAGTCCTATATAAAGAAAGCTCCAATGAAGACCTGCTCTCTGTGAGCTTTGGGTTACAAAGATGATGGCCTCTATATCAAACAGCCTAAGTGTTGTGGGGGAAACGTGACGCCCACGCAGAAGGAGATGTACAATTTTTAAACTCAGAAGTACCAAGGACAAATCCTTAGGGCATTTACCTGGGTAGTGAGACAAGGAGGGCTGGGTCGGAACTGTATTTGTGATTGTTACGCTGATTCCTCAGACTTGTAGAGTAGGGCAGGGACATAGTTGTGGTGCTGTTGTGGTTGGAACATGAGATGATGAGCCCCGGAAGCCCAGTGACATTGAGGATAAGGAAGGAAGGGACTGTTTTGGGCTGTCTATTTGGATAATAGATCCCCGCCACCACCACAGGGAAATGTGATCCCCTCGATTCGTTGTAGGGCAGTTGGACGGTGGGGAGGGACGTAGGGAATCAAAAGGCCTCTCTAACTTCCTCCTGGTAAATGTATTCTCCGCATGATTAGATATATTTTCACCATTTTTTTTGTTTCTTTACTCCGAGAACCAGGAAGATCAAATAGCTACTAGCAATAACGATCCAGATTGAGACCCAAGGCACCTTGTCTGTACAAGGCAGGGATTCCCACTACAAACCTAGCCTTCCCTCTGGGATCTTCAGATCCACCTGACTGTGACTCTGTCCTTAGTTCCAAAATTCCCTCCCCTGGGACACTTCGTGGTGCAAGAGACCAGCAGGGACATCGAAGGTCTGGAGACAGAGGATGGAGTCTGGCACATGCTCGCCTCCCTCTCATCATCCCTTCTGTGATGCTCTTCTCTACCAGAAGGGGGCGCAGGGTTGATGAGCTCATCTGATCACATCAGCTTCCGGCAGTCACATTAGCTTGGGCCACTCCGTACAATGGGATGTATCTGGCGTGCTCCATTAAGAAAGGCTTACGAGATGATATTTCAGAAACTTGAATTTCTTGACTCTCAGTGTTTCTCAGAGACCGTCGTCCTTCACTGCGGGTGCCATTTACAGTGTGCGTCGTCCTATCTGTCAAAGCAATGCCTTGACAGTGTATGTAGCTGTCTTGTTCCTCAGTGTTCTGAATCTGTGCGACATTTTAAGGCAGCTGTGAATGGTAAGTGCCTTTTCTGGGCGACTTTGCCTCCCATATCTGGGGACTGATAGGTTAGAGAGCACAAAGGCACCATCTGAGAACTCCATTCTGCTTTAATGATGGTGGTTTCCAAGGTAGCAAAGAGGCTAATGCCCTTTGCCCACCCTGAGACACCTATGTACATGATTTTCTTCCAAGTATTTATGTTAGCTCTAAGATATTAATATGAATTTTAGAGAGCAGTAATAGCCTCTCATTGAGGTGAGAACCTGGTGTTGAAGCCTTTGGCTGCTTTTAACAGGGCTCTTTTTCTGAACTTGACCTATGCTGTTCATAGGAACTTGGAGAAATGGGAGAGATTTTACAGTGAATGTTCCTCAGGACAGAACTGGACCTTGTGAACCTTTTCTGTTGTGGTAAAATACAGGAAAAGTAATTTTCCTACTTTGGTAGCATAGATATATTTCAGTGCAAGTTACCACAAAAAGCAAATTCTATTTTCCTGTCAATTCACTTTACGATGAGAAAAAAATATTGATGTGAAGTGTGAAAACCCACTTTGGCCTGACTCCTGATGCTTGGGGCACTGTATGTTTTTTTTTTAATGAAAGAAAAATAAAAACTATCCTACTGTGGATTGATACGAAAGTGAAGGTTTCCTGTTTGTGTAGTTCTGTGCTTGCCATCTGACCGCACAGACATTGTGTCATGTGTGAGCCGCAGATCAGGAGGTTTGAAAGACTTCCTGCCTACAGTAACCCTGGCATCAGAAACTGGACACCCTGGAGCTGTTGAAAAGAAATGCCTTTCCTGGGTCTTTCAATCAGGATGTGAGTTCTGCTCACAACTCTGGCTGGAACTTCTCTGAGAGTCTTGTGCTTAAACTAAACAAACAAAGATAGTGAGGTCCTGTCCCTACCTACTTCCCAGTGACTCTATTTTAATCAATGATAGAGGCTAAAAAGCACTTTGGATGGGTCTAAGGAAGCTACCATTTTCAAAATACCTTCTTAGCAGTCAGAACCTCTAAGGACAACTAAGCATGAAAACCCAGCTCACTGTTAATTTTATAAAGGCAGTATACTTGACATTTCGGGTACTCGTTGAATCTTGGTGACTAGTTAAGATGTGTCCCTGTGTCTCCATCAGTAATAAAATGAAAATATAATAAAAGAAGACCTGCCTCATAGAGGCATAAGAATTAACAGAGAAAAGAGAAGCATAGGTGATCAGGAGGTACGTGCTGGTACTTGTCTTAGACATTGTGACAGATCATTCAATGAGATCTTTATGGCTAGCCACCAAATGAACTACAGCATAAGCAAGTTCAATGACAGCAGGGATGCCTGAAGTACCAAACCACCGCTGGTGCCAGGGTTGGGAGAGGGGCAAGGATGCTAACTCTAGAAAATAAAAAGATATTCTAAAAATATTATCAGGCAAAAGGTCCTCTGAGCTGCAGTTTCCAGCACTTAGTTCTGAAGCCTAGTCTATTGATCTAGGGTGCTGTCCCCATTTGTCTAGGGTGAAGCCCACTTGAATAACACCAGTGGGTAGTGGCATTAACACAGACATAATCTAATTCACCCTTGGTCCTTTTATTGCAGAGATGATCATGTCTCCAGAATGCTTTAATCTTGTTTTCCTTTACTTTCTTGAGACAGCCATGGTTTGGGACATCTACATTTTCTCTTTGAATTCAGTTTCCAGTCCAGTTCATCAGAGACATTTTTGTTAGTGTGACACAAATTTCTTCTTTCTCATCTGAGGACCAGTTTTTCTCTTTTAAATTGGGCTGCAGTTGAATTAACTAAAACTGAAAAGGCTGTGTGTCGTATCTCTGCTTCTACTCATTACTGGCAAGACATCACAGTAGCTCTGGGTTTGTCCACTTTCCTTCACACTTCCATTGTCATTCCTATATAGAGAGAAATATTATATTCCTGTTCCTTTCCTTGGGCACCCACATTACCCTTAGACCTTCTTACTCTCCTAAGCCCAGAAGATGACACTGATGGTGGAATTTTCATTTCCAGCCCAGACTATCTCTTCTCCCAGAAGGACAAACATGGTTTATATCTAACCTGTGAGCACAGAAAGTGACCTAAGCTGAGAAGAATGGACAGTTATTAATTACATGAAGTAGCATTTCTCAAGGTGCAATCCTTTCTCTTATAAGCAGCACCAGTATTACGTTGGAACATATGAGAAATGTCAGAGCTCAGGTTCCTCTCACTACCTACCAACACAGAAATTTAAGCCTGTTGGTGGTTCTGATACTTGTACACACTTGAACATGGATGCTGCAGACTGTATTGTTCAGTTGCACAGTGACAGCCACTGTCTTAAATACCATATTGCTTTGCATGTCTGTGTTGTCTTCCTGGCTTCTGAGGAATTTTGAGATTGCTTTCTGCTTAATGCCATTTAGTCTTTAGGAAGCATGTAGATGCATTCCAGGTCAACAAAATGCCTTGTAACGTTTATTATTCATTTCAGAGAAGTCACTGATGGTGCTGTCCAGTAGCATAAGTGCTGAAACTGGTGCTGGTGCTGCCCTTCAGTGCTAATTCAGCTATGGGCAAGAAGGGAACAATTCAGATTTCATTTAATTTTAATGAATTTGAATTTTCCCAAATAATGGTGGACATATTAATGCTTGATATGTTTAAGTAATATCTAATGTCACTCACTATCATTTATCAGATGAAAAGATGATTTGTACAGTTCGAAGAGTACTTAGAAAGCTTACATATTGATACTCTAGAATAGAATAATCTATTCACAAAAACATTGATAGGATATAGAAAGGGAAAAGAATGGGAGGAAGGAAAAGAAAGAGTAATGAGGGGTAAATATGAGGCACACCGTGTGAATGTGTGGAGATATCATGATGAAGCCCCTTTGTATAATTAACATGAGCTGATTGCATATGAGAATATTTGAGCTAGAGAGTTAGATCACTGGGTAAATTGCTTACTGAGCAAACATGAAGATCTGAGTTTCACCCTACACATGGCAGTGTGCATTAGTAACCCCAGCCCTAAGAAGGAGACAAACGGATCCAGGGAGCCTGCCAGCAGCCAGCCTACTCAAAATGGCAAGCTCTCTAGGTTCAATGAGACCCTGACCTCCTCAAGTGTGTACACAAGATAACACACACACACACACACACACACACACACACACACACACACACACTGCTAAATGAGGTTCCTTTGGACCCAGTTAAGGGTGCTTATGTCTAAATCCATAACTAGGGTAGTCTGACAAAGTAGGAGTCTTCCATCCATAATGGGTACTAAGTCATCCTAGGAACAGTGGGTTCTCTGAGTCTTTTCATGAATTCAGTTCTTTGATAATCTGTCTTAAGTGGGAAGCAGTCCCTGGATACAAATTTTGGGAAATATTGGAATCTGCAAATAACCGTTCTTCAACAGAATCACAGAAGTCAACATTCAGTTTGGTCTTTGGGACTGAGCAATGAGACACCCACTAAAGAGCCATCTTAAACAAGCTTTTCAAATGGATAAGTTGCCCACAAAAGATTATAAACCTTCAAGGCTCATATGTAACTGTGTTGAGGAGCACCCAGTGTATTGTGTCCTGACACTAAGCCAGGAAAAAGATGATTTCAGATGTGGCTCTCTCTCTCTCTCTCTCTCTCTCTCTCTCTCTCTCTCTCTCTCTCTCTCTCCATGTATATGTATATGGGTGTATGATATGTATGTATGTATGTATGTATGTATGTATGTATGTATGCACATGGTACAAGTGGACACATATACATGTTTGTAGATGTAATGTGGTGGCTGCTGGGATCAAGATGAGTGTTACTGAAGGTTTAATATTCACATAGAAGTGAACACATTTCCTCTATCTAAAACACCTACCTCAGGAATGTAGCTAAGCAAGTAAATAGTGATTGAAATTATTGAACATTACTGGCTCCTTAACTGGACACCCACATTTAAGTTTCCTTAGGATTTCTTTGCTGGTTGAAGTTCTGCAAAATTGGATGATAATAATAAGAAAGTTTGATTACTTACTTTCTTCATTGATTCTGACAGCTACACCTGAGGAAACGATTCCGAATAAAGAACTCTTTCTTGCCTGGATCTCATATGGCTAAAACTTTGACAAAATGTTTGCCGGTTTTGGTATCCCTGGATTCTAAGTGCAGTCAGCCGATGTGTATTCAGAGTCTGAAAAGTTCATCTTATTAAACCAGTTCCAGGTCCCAGCACTTAGTTCTGAAGCCTAGTTAGATAAGGACTGAAAACTTCCCATTTGATTTATTATAATTAGGTCACTGATAAAACCATCCCTGTGACAAGAGCAATTCTGTGAAGTGATGTTGGCAACGGATGTCTCTGTTACTTGTTGACAATTTACTTAGGGCAAGACACTTAGCCTTTCTGGACTTTAATAGATAAAAATATACTTCACAGAGTTTCACAGGAGAATTAAACAATGAATTAAAGCCCCTAGTACAGAATTGGTGCATAGCCAGTATTCAATAATTATCCAAGATCTCTATTCACAACTCTGCCATTCCTTTCTAACTTCCTACCCTATGAAAACCCATACCACCCCAAACCCGCACAAAAATTACTGCCTCCATGTTTTGTCCAGTTCTAGCAATTATTTAGCACTACGTGAGGTGATTCTTTGATTAAAATGCACTTCATGATGGGGACTATTCTGCAATTACTCCTTGTTATGAACTGAAGTGAATGAAAAGTGTTAGTAATTTTCATTTTCTGTACAAGATGATTAAAAACATACAGTCACCAAGTGATTTCTCAAGAAGTTAAATATTCTATTATTAAGTTGGACTATGTATTATGTCTCTCTACAGTTTTGAGATGGTGTAAACTCAAACTGGGGCCACATATAAGCCCACTATAGTTGACACATAATTCCCTACAGACAACTACTATATTCCAAAATTTCAATCATAAAAAAAGTCATCAGAGAGATGTGTCAAATGAGGCAGGGGGAGAATTAGACATGTAGAATATTACCTTTAAAACACTTTGCTTAGGAGACTCCTGCTGCGTCTGTATTCTTTTGGGACTCAGAAGATGATTATATTACTCTAATGATTACACAGTAACATTATGAAAATGAATTTAATTTCAAAAGGTTAAAGGTAGCCACATTGTGGGGGAGAAAGATATCCAAAAATGTGTCATTCTGCTTTCAGTTCTAATTTCCAAAGAACAAGGGGCCTAGAAGGTCATTCAGGTAATGAGATTTCGCTGCTAATTCCCCAGTTAGTCACACACAGTATATTTAGTCCATGTGGCTCCTGCAAGCTCTGGTCTCTCAGGAGGCGAAGGAAGGAGTCATGACTTAGAGCTCCTACATGCCTTCACTCACACCTAAGATACTCTTCCA
Source organism: Rattus rattus (assembly GCF_011064425.1). Lineage (NCBI taxonomy): Eukaryota > Metazoa > Chordata > Mammalia > Rodentia > Muridae > Rattus > Rattus rattus. Next base: position 96,255,949 of record NC_046161.1, read on the forward strand.
AGCCTGATTCTCACACTTGCTGCCTCCCTGGGAGTCCTTGGCTCTCTACTGCTACATCTATTGCTCTATTGAGTCTAAGATACACCCAGTTCTCACAGTTTTGAATCTCAAAGATAAGCAACATTGTATAGACCATTGCTGTTGACGGTGACTTTCAATGTCCATCTTTTTCAAATTGTGCTTTCTGTTTATCATTTGATTGCACACCTGCATATATACAATGTATCTTGGTCATATCCACCCATTACTACCTCATTCCAACTCTTCCATTGGGACCCATCAACCCACCTCATGCCCAGCTTCATGTCCTGATTTTAAATTATTACCATTAGGAAACCCCTGAGTACTCTTAGTTTTGACCATATGCCTCTGGGTATGAGGAGACCCACAGGGGCACAGGCAACCTAACGATAACCACACCCCCAAAGAAATATGATGCTCCCTTCCTCAGAAGCCATCAACAGTCAAAATCCTCTACGAGGTATGGGACCACAGAACCTTTTCCCCTGTACATGGTGGAGTTTTACTGACTACTGTCTTGTGTAGGCAACTACTCATTCTGTAAGTTGATGTGTATATCACACGCATCATGTCTAAAACACAGCATTTCACAGATCTTCATAATCTCTGCCTCTTACACCCTTTCCGATTCCTCTTCTATGACATTCCTGGGGCCTTGGATGGGAGAACAGTGACATAGATGACCTATAGATGACCTATAGATGACCCATCATCGATAGCTGCATAGTCATAGCCACTAATCCTCAGCACACTGACCAGTTAGTGAGTCTCAGCATTAACCATCACCCCAATACAAAGCTTCTCTGATCAAGGATAAGAGCAGAACAAATCTACAGACATAAACATAAATAATTAGAAATGGTTCAACGATAACAATTTAGTAAAACGCCTCTGTATGAGCTTTTTGACCAGGTTTATAGCAACATAACCTATTCCCAAAAGGTTGTACTCTGACTTCTACACACATGTCATAAAACATGCATACCCACACACATGCACACATGTATACACAATAACTAGCTTAAAAATCATTCATTTTTAGAGACATTTTTCTTTTCTTCCAGCCAGTGTCAATATGGATATCTGTATATCTTCCTTCATATAGAACAGGCATATCTTTTTCTTGTCTACACAGACCTGCATAGGGTAGCTCTATGCGATCACAGAAGAATGCAGAAATCTCCAAAAAACTCCTCCTCTGCATGTTTCTGCATTCAGACCAATACCTGAACAACAGAGCTTCCTTTAGTCTGTAATGATGTAAAATCTTCTTGTCTCATTTATGGGTTTTACTGCTGTGGTGAGACACCATGACCAAAAACATGTAGTGGGAAGGTATTTTGCTTACACTTCTGTCTGTCACTGCATGGAGCTGGGACAGGAACTCAAACGGGACAGGAACCTTGAGGCGGGAGCTGATATGGAAACCTTAGAGCAGTGCTGTTCACTGGCTTGCTCTTATGACTTGCTCACCCTGTCTTCTTATAAAACCCAGGACCTCCATCCCAAGGTAGCACCACCTATAGTAAACTGTATTCTCCCGAATCAACTACTAACTTAGAAAATGTCCTACAGACCTATGTATAGCCCGATTTTATGGAGGCGTTTCTTTTTCAGTAAGGTTTCCTCATCTCTGGTGACTCTAGCATATATCAAGTTGACATAAACAACTAGCCAGCACAACAGAGATACAATTTCTGCTACATAGAAGAACCTTGATAAACATCTTAGTACAAGCACAAGAAGAGTGGGAGAGGCATACTGAGCTGTAGTGTTTGAGGGCTCTAGCTGCACTGTTGACATCTGCTTGACTGGAAGAAACAAAGAGTTGGAAATAAACTACATTTAAGATCATGGCAAGAAAGATAAACTATAGGTAATTAAAACAGGATCTTGTCCTCAAATAGAGATGTGTGGGTACAGGGTATGCACCATAAGGAGCGGTTCTGAGACTGTCTTCATGGGCTTCCAGGTACATTTGTAGTTCTGGAGTCCAGGTACCAACAATGTTGAACTGTTACAGAATCTATCTATCTACCTACCTACCTACCTACCTACCTACCTACCTACCTACCTACCTATGTACGTATGTACGTATGTACGTATCTATCTATCTATCTATCTATCTATCTATCTATCTATCTATCTATCTATCTATCTATCTATCTCTACCTCTATATACATGTTTATGTGTAATACGTTCATGTGTGTCTGCAGGCATATATATCCATATGTGCATACAGGTATAGGCAGGAAGAGGGATATCACATATCTCTCACCCTTTACCATACTTTTTGAGAAAGATTATTTCACTGGGGGTTGGGGATTTAGCTCAGTGGTAGAGCACTTGCCTAGCAAGCACAAGGCCCTGGGTTCGGTCCCCAGCTCTGGAAAAAAAAAAAGAAAAAAAAAAGATTATTTCACTGAACCTGAGCTTGCCATTTTAGCTAGACTGACTGGCCAGCAAGCCAATGCTGAGGTTACAGGCACACAACAGATATGCTCAGTTCATGTGTGGTTGCTGAGAAGTTTAATTCAGGTCTCCTCACTTTCATAGCAAGTGCTCTTATCCACTGAATCGTCTCCATAACCTGTCACAGAGTTTCTATAGCATCACCTAAAAATTGTAATATTCTCATAAGGTGTTATATAAATGAGAGAATGAACATCTTCAAGTAGAACCAGTCTGAGAGGAAGCAGCACTTCATTCAGGAAAGCAGAAAGCACAAATGATGTTTGTCTTCTTTAAAAGCACCCTGCAGGAAGAATTATGGTTTCTACTGTAATTTCTTAACTTCATTAAATCTGCTTGGAGTTGGGAAGCCATTTAATGTGTAGCAGGTTCTGTAAGTGACAAAAAAGAATGGGGAGAAATACGGGGTGTTAGCAGGCTTTCTAGAAAACAGCCTTCTGCTGCTCTAGTTGAAAGTCATTGCAATGCTATTAAAAAGGAACAGGCCTGGGAAGATGGCTCAGTGACGCTTGGAGCATAAGAATGAGATCCTGAGTTCAGGGGCTTAGCATCTGCATAGGCATATACCCAAAAGATGCCCCAACATATAAAAAAGACAGGTGCTCCACTATGTTCATAGCAGCCTTATTTATAATAGCCAGAAGCTGGAAAGAACCCAGATGCCCCTCAACAGAGGGATGGATACAGAAAATGTGGTACATCTACACAATGGAATATTACTCAGCTATCAAAAACAATGACTTTATGAAATTCATAGGCAAATGGATGGATCTGGAAAATATCATCCTGAGTGAGGTAACCTAATCACAGAAGAACACACATGGTATGCACTCATTGATAAGTGGCTATTAGCCCAAATGCTTGAATTGCCCTAGATGCACAGAACACATGAAACTCAAGAAGGATTATCAAAATGTGAATGCTTCACTCCTTCTTTAGAAGGGGAACAAGAATACCCTTGGCAGGGAATAGAGAGGCAAAGATTAAAACAGAGGCAGAAGGAACACCCATTCAGGACCTGTCCCACATGTGGCCCATACATATACAGCCACCCAATTAGACAAGATGGATGAAGCAAAGAAGTGCAGGCCAACAGGAACCGGATGTAGATTTCTCCTGAGAGACACAGCAAGAATACAGCAAATACAGAGGTGAATGCCAGCAGCAAACCACTGAACTGAGAACGGGACCCCCCATTGAAGGAATCAGAGAAAGGACTGAAAGAGCTTGAAGGGGCTCGAGACCCCATATGAACAACAATGCCAACCACCCAGAGCTTCCAGGGACTAAGCCACTACCCAAAGACTATACATGGACTGACCCTGGGCTCCAACCTCATAGGTAGCAATGAATGGCCTAGTAAGAGCACCAGTGGAAGGGGAAGCCCTTGGTCCTGCCAAGACTGAACCCCAAGTGAACGTGATTGTGGGGGGGAGGGCGGTAATGGGGGAGGATGGGGAGGAACACCCATATAGAGGGGGGGACGGGAGGGGTTGGGGATGTTTGCCCGAAACCGGAAAGGAATAACAATCGAAAAAAAATAAGTAATACTCAAGTTAATAAAAAAAAACAAAACTTAAAAAAAAGGCAGGTGTGGCCCTGCCTGTAATCCCAGTGCTGAGAAGGCAGAGACAGAAGGATGCCTGGGGCTTGCTGTCCAACTGGCATAGTCAAACCAATGAATTCCAGGTTCAGTGAAAGATCCTGACTCAAAATAAAAATGGACGGCAATTTAGGAAGACACTGACATCAGCTGTTTGCCTGCACACACACATAATACAAACACACACACACACACACACACACAAACACACAACACAGCATGCACACAAACACGAGAGAGAGAGAGAGAGAGAGAGAGAGAGAGAGAGAGAGAGAGAGAGAGAGCGCAGAGACTTAAACAGTAAATGTACAAAAACAAGCTGTGAGGAAGGGGCTGTTTTGTGTGCTGAGGAAGAGAGGTATTGTTTTCCTGCAAGGTCAGCTTATTTCTCCCAAAGGAATGACCTTGGCAGTTGCCAGGGGGCCACAATTGCTGAACACCTTAGTAGCAGCTAGACTCAGAAGTGCTCTCCTTGCTTACATGAGATGCTGTGTTTCTAGAGAGGTGAGGCTGTGGCAAAAGCCCCAGGGAGGAGAGCCAACAACAGAGAAGCCTCAGCAGTAATCCAGAGGACTTCTAGAGGAACCAAGAGGAATGCCCAAAATGGCAGGCCAAACTCAGAAAATGCGTGACAAAGCATTAGGCACTCCACACTAAGAAGAATGTTAAGGAAAGTGGGGTCTGGGGAGTGAAATACTAGAATGGGTTGGTAAATGGACACCATCCAAAAAGAAAATGAGCTAAACCCTCTTTACCTTTTATTCATAGAGCCAAGGACAGGGCAAGTGCAAGGGAGACAATCACTGCTTACTTCTAAACAAATAAGATTAGAAAACACATTGAGCTTACTGGAAATGGATCTTTCCAATTCGATCAACAGCTTAACCCATTGCTTCTCAAATGGTGTGCATAGAGATCAGCTGGGAACCTCTTTCAATGGTTATTTTGTGTTTCATATATCTGGGGTGGGGACTGGGATTAAATTTCTGATCTCCTTGTGACCACATATTTTTCCTTCAAGTGTCACAGTGCCACTGAGGTGTGGTGACACTGGTCCACACCCCACTCTAAACAACCGAAGCCTTGACTCAGCAGACTGAACTAGTGTGAAAGGATATCAGTCTATTTCAAAGAACCAAAAGGAGAACTTTGAAGGTTCTAGAGAACTGAGAAGGTTATAAAATGACCTAAGGCAAAAATTCCAGCTCTCAAGAGGTACAATTAGAAAACTTTCCCCTATTGACCATCCCAAGCCCATTGAGGAGAGATTTGCTAATTGAAATCACACATGCAATTTGGAAATGGGGAGATTTTGTTAAGTGGTTGCTCAGTACAGCCCTTGTAACTTTTTGCTTATGTATTTTTAAACTTCGTTAAGTGTTTATCTATGTGGTATGCAGGTCATGTGCACTCCTCAATTGTCACCCAGCTAAGCCAGCTTGACCAAGGATCTACTGTCCTTTGTTTTCAAGTACTGGCTGGGGTCACATTCAGGCTGCCACAGCTTTCTGGCTTTTATGTGGGTGATAGAGATTCAATCCAGGTCCTCATTCGTGTATGACTCTCCACCCTGAGCCTTCCTTCCAATCTGCCATCATAACTCTTCATAACCTGAGCAAATACTATCATTCAACAATGGCTTTCTTTTCTGCACATCCTGTCTAGTCACAAAAAAGAAGCACAGGTTTGCAGAGTTTTTCATGTTGAAGTATATCACATCAGTAGAGTTTGGTGATATAAAAGGCTGGTTTTAAAGTAGTGTAGATTAATTATGTGGCAGTGGTATAGAAATAAAATTTCTACAGACATTACAGACAACTTTCTGCATTAACTCTTTATAGTGCTCCATTAAATACCTGGCTCTATCTTTGTACCTCCCTACCCCTGTGGAAAGCAGCCAGTGTCCTGGACGTCAGAAAACCTTAGAGGATATTCCAGTCTCCTCTCTACATCTCTATCACTGTGGCTCCCTAGCAACAGACCAAACAGTGATAGCGACTAAACCCCTAGTGAGGTTGTTTGTGTTAGAACACTTCAGTACCATGGACAGAAGCCCACCTCCGTAAAGACAGATCCACTATTTCAATGTGGGCTTCTACTCTAGTGTTCACTGCACAAGCAATAGTCACTTCTGACCTATCCTTTAAAGTGACTACCCTCCCTAGACAATGAAATTTCTCTTGTTCTGTTACATAATTATTTCCTGATGTGTTCATGTATACAAACTGGCATACTGTTTCCCATGGGCAAGCGTCACCATATACATTTATATATTAGAATTAAAGATCCCTGTGTGAAAGGAGTTATGAAGAATGTATCCCTACTTCCTATGCTGTTTTACACTGGTCACCTTTCCATCTTAGCTCTTGGCTCTCAGCTCGCATCTGCTCATGTCTGGAGGTCTAGAAATTAGCCTTTATGGCTTCTGGGCTAGATCCATGATATGCTACTTCATAGAAACAGTCATTAGAGCATGTGGCAGTAGTCAGTACCCCCATTTATTCACCAACTGAGAAAGCTAGAGCTGCCACTCTTCCTGGTGTAGAGAGCAGGCGAATTGTCCTCGTGGTCAGATGCTGAGTACACTCTCAAAAGCAAAGGTTGAGAGTAAAGAAATGAGGTTAAAGGGGATGTCTAAGTGTAATGGAACCGGAAAACAGGCTACAACCAGTCAATGCCTACACATTGCCTACAATTTCCAGCTTGCTCCTCTGGGGGATAGAGAGTTATAAGATATGAACCTCAGTATAGAAAGCCATTTGGCTGTCATCAGAAAAGCACAATTAGAGAATGACTCACAGACATTTGCCTTATGAGATAGCTGTGCTAATTTTCCTTAAGATCCATAAAGTAGAACAATCAGTGGAGAGGAGTCTCTGAGGCTCGCCATGAAAGCTGCTGTTAAAAATGATAGCTTTAAAGACACTTGAGGTTACCACTCTCAAGACAGATGTAGAAGGGACCACAGGAGAGACACTGGGATGCACCTTTGATATCTATTGATTGTAAAAAAAAAAACCCACAAATGATAGAACTCACACTCAAGGGGAGAGCTTAGGGTTTATCCTCTCCATGATCACTTTAAGTATTGATCACCACTATCAAACCTGATCCTGGATCCCACCAAACATGAAAGTCCTCCTTCTTAACATATGAGTAACAGGGAAGCCACTGGGTGGTGTTTTATTATTTTCATATTACTTCTGTATAAATTTTCATAAAGTTAGTTCTGGAAAATAACACAAATGTTCTGTCTTGCTGCTCTGCAGGTCAGAATCCAAAACGAGACTAGGCTAAAGTAGGTGTCTTATAGCTGTGTCCCTTCAGGGGACCGTAGAAGAAAACCATCTGATTTTCACATGTTGGGTATTTGTCCTTATCTTCTGACCCTTCGTGTATCATTCACATCATTTGACCTCAGTTCCTCCATTTCTGGTTCTTACCCACCTTCTTCTTCCTAAAGAATTCTTTTGATTACTTGAGACCCACTTAGATAATTCAGATAATCTTTATATCCAAGTATATCAGCCATGTAAAGCCACAAAATCACATGTTGTAGTTCTAGAGATAAGGATGTGATCATATTTGAGGAGCTACACCATAGACCATATTTTCATTGAAGATTTAAAAAAAGAGAAGGAAAAAACAGCACACATCTGCCCTGGAAGAGGCAAATAGCTCGGAGCCTAAAGAGCTCCGGAGAAGTAGACCCAGTGAGCAAAAGGAAACCTGATTCATCCCACTACAATTTTGCCAATTTGAAGCCTTTAAAAACTCTTACATAATTTCTTATTCCAGAAGCCTGCTCTAAATCATATCCATCATCATCATTGTGTTTTTAATCAGCCAAACAATTACAGTAATGTCTGTGTTCTGAAAACAGGGACATGCTAGTTGGCTGCTCTCCCAGGAGCCCTTCTGCATTTCTTTTCACCTATGAGTATGAGGAAAATCGTCTCCTACAAATTATGTAACCAAAGCAAAGCTACATGTAGATGGGCCCTGGCAAAAGCTCTTTTGGGTGGAAAAACCCAAGGGAATGTGGTAGAGTGGCTGTCTATTGCTTTGCCTGTGAAAGAACTTTGTCATGAGGGGATAGTTTACAACCTATGTATCTTTGGACAGGAACACTGAAGACTGTTTCCCCTGCAATCACAGACAGGTCTGTCCCGTCCACTTTCTTAATCTCCGTATCCTTCCTACCCACTTTGATAGCCTCCTGCCATTTGTCACGACAGTGGGATGCATTGTGTGGTTTCCCCAAAATAATCTGAGAAGAAGAGCCACCTGGAGTGTGGATTAAGCAGGCAGATACTCAGGCTCCTCGTTCAAAAATTCTGATTTCCTCCATCTTGGCAGGGATCTTGTCATGTACTCGAATAGATGATTCAATAATTCCTATTATCAGACAAGGATGAGCAGGGCTGACAGGATGAAGCAGGATGAGCTTAGAAATTAACCTTGGAAATTAGGCACACTTTTCAAGCTGGTACCTGCTAACAAGTTGTTTAGCTACACTGAACCTATGCAATGAGGATGTATAGGATGTTGGAGAACCGAATAAGATCGTGTATACATTTGACTGTATACAAAGAATCTGCAGTTTAATCATTGTTAGTGGTCAGTGTTCACCCTTCCTTTCTCCCTTCCTTCTCCCTTCTTCCTTCCCTCCTTCACTCCATGTCTTTTCCTATGATACTTGCCACATTGGAATTTTCACAGCAGAAGAATGTCTACTGACTCTGCAAATGTCACACAATAACAACCAGAAATACTTGGTTAATTCCTCTGCCAGGCCAGGCCCTTTCCCATCCACCAGTTCTCAACTTCATCGTGTAATTACATGGCCCTTCGGCACTCTCTGTTCCACATAACTTCCTCATATTTACAAGGAATTGTTCACAGAGGCTCCTCTTCCTTAGTGCACCCAGCTGCACGAAGAAAGCTAATCTTGTGCAGCCGTTGCTCCAGGAAGTGTCCAGGAGCTGATTGCATTTTATTCTGGAGGAACAAAGCAAGCCGGTTTTGCTACAGACTGAAGTAACAAACATATTTGGGGAGAAGCTCCTGCTTCTTGGAGTCCCTGTCATCACTTTCAAGGTCTTGTATCTACCAGCAGCAGGGTCACCATAGGAATTACGTGACACATCCAATCTTAATGTGTATTTTGCATTTGCTGGGACATTAGCTATATTTTAAAAATCACCCTCATAGCCCATTTGGAAGCTTAAGACTCAGCTAGAATTAGAAAGCCACCCCGTTCTTAGTAACTATAAAGAATCTTGAGAGTATATCTGATTTGTATGTGTTTTGTCCCCATCTTAAAGTAAGGTGCAGTTTCACAGGGACCTAACCACTGTGACCCTCTTCTCCAAATATTGATATTATAGGTAAGTGGCAGTGTATTCTCCCCAGACCACCAGTAGTACCTAAATAGTTGTAAGAAATGCAGACTCCAGGGTCATGTTTCAGACTTACTGAACCAGAAACTCTAGGAACGAACTCAGAAATAAACAGTTAAAAGCACTCTGATTGGTTATCCAATATCAAATGGTCAGTCTTTGAAAACAAACATGCATAACATGATAGAGACAGATCATGTTGTGCATAAGTACTTAGGAAAAAATATATCATATAAAGTACACATATGTACATGTAACAATGAAAAAAGAAGCCATGAATTTGAAAGACAATGAGGATGGGTACGTGGGAGGATTTTGAGGGAGGAAAAGGAAGGGAGTGATGCAATTCTATTATGCTCTCAAACTCAAGAGATAATATTCAAAAGCCTTAGAAGATCCAGACACATACTGGTTTGACATTGGCTGTACTATAGCCATCCCTGCCTATTAGCCATCTCCTGAAAGTAAACTCAGGATATGCTGCTAGCTCAGATTACTGCTGCCCATCCATTGTCTGCATAGGAATATCCCCACCATCTCAACTACGCTGTCTTCCCAAGAACATCTTGGAAATGCTCTTTAAAAACCCCAGACACTGTAGAGCACACAGGCAAACAACTGAAGGAACAATGCAGTTTCCTAAAAGGCACATGATATGAGGAAATGAATGGCTAATACTGCGCTGAATGTTTTAAGTTGTAGAAAAACAGGTCTTTTTAAATTAATTATTTTATTTATTTACATTTCAAATGTTGTCCCTCTTCTATCCCACCTCCCAGAGTTCTTCATCCCATTCCCCTTCCTCTTTGCCTCTGTGAAGGTGATTCCCCTCTCTGGCATCCCTTCCCTGGGATATCAAATCTCTACAGGATTAGGAAGATCCTCTCCCACTGAGGTCCTCTGCTACATATGTGCTTAGGGCCTCACACCAGCCCTTGTATGCTGCCTGGTTGGTGGTTTAGTCTCTTGGAATTCCCAGAAGTCTGGGTAGTTGACACAGTTGGTCTTCCTATGGGATGGTCATTCCCTTCAGCTCCTTCAATCCTTCCCCTAACTCTTTGATAGGGATCCCCAATCTCAGTCCAATGGTTGTCCATGAGTATCTGCATCTGCCTCAGTCAGCTGCTTGTAGAGCCTCTCAGAGGACAGCCATGCTAGACTCCTGTCTGCAAGCACAGCATAACATCAAAAATGGTGTCAGAGTTTGCTGCCTGTGTATGGGATGGATCCCAACTTGGGCCTTTTCTTCAGTCTTTCCTCTATTTTTGCCCCTGCATTTCTTTTAGACAGGAACAATTCTGGGTCAAAGATTTTGAAGGTGGATTGGTGACTCAAACTCTCTACTAAGGGCCCTGTCTATGTATTGGGGGTGGTCTCTTTGGGTTCCTTCTTCCCTACTGTTGGGCATTTTGGATAAATTCATCCCCATTGATTTTTGGGAGCTTCTCTCATTCCAGGTCTCTGGGCCTTTCCAGAGGTTCCGCCCACTCCCCACCCAGAGAAGTGGCATATTTCCACTCATTCTCCTGCCTCTGGACTTCTCTCCTGTCTCCCCCCATACCTGATCTTTCCCCTCCCCTTTGCCCTTCCCTCCTTTCTCTGACCCAGGTGCCTCCCTCCCTCTGCCTCCTGTGATTATTTTGTTCCCCCTTCCCTTCTATGTGGAAATGAAGCATCCTCACTTGGGCCTTCCTTCTTGTTAAACTTCTTATGGTTTTTGGGTTGCATCATAGGCATTCTGTTCTTTTTGGCTAATAACCAATTATCTGTGAGCATATACCATATATGTCCTTTTGGGTCTGAGTTACCTCACTCAGCATAGTTTCTAGGTATATCCATTTGCCTGCAAAATGCATGATGTCCTCGTTTTTAATAGCTGAATAGTATTCCACTGTGTAAATGAACTACAGTTTCTCTATCCATTCTTCAGTTGACGGATATCTGGGTTGTTTCCAGGTTTTGGATATTATGAGTAAGGCTGCTAGGAATATAGTGGAGCACATGTCCCTGTGGTAAAGGTAATGCTGGGGAACAATATAGCTGGGGCTTCAAGTAGAACTGTTTCCAATTTTCTGAGGGACTGTCAGATTGATTTCCAGAGTGATCATACCAGTTTGTAATCCTACCAACACTGGAGGAATGTTCCTCTTTCTCCACATCCTCATTAGCATGTGCTATCTATTTAGTTTTTGATCTTAGCCATTCTGATTGGTGAAAGGTGGAATCTCAGGGTCATTTTGATTTGCATTTCCCTGATGACTAAGGATGTTGAACATTTCTTTAGGTACTTCATGGCTATTCAAGATTCCTCTGTTGCAAATTCTCTGTTTAGCTCTGTACACCATTTTTAAAATTGTGTTATTTGGTTTTTTGGGAGTCTAACTTCTTGAGTTCTTTATATATTTTGGATATTAGCCCTCTGTTCCATGTAGGTTACCATTTGTCCTATTGACAGTGTCCTTTGCTTTACAGAAGCTTTTCAGTTTCATGTGATACCATTTATCAGTTATTGAACTTAGAACCTGAGCAGTTTTTTTTTAATTCTCACCACAGTAAACTCTTATACATATGGATCTCCCATGCACTAATCTCACTTCACAAGTCATGCTGGATAAAGGTACTATGACTCATTATTTAACATCATGCCTGACAGTAGTAGTTACATGGGAAATGGTACATGTATGTATGTATGAAAACATGAATGAGTAAGTGAATGGCTTCATGGTCATGAGCAAATGTTGGTGTCAAAGAGAAGTCTTCTACATGGTCTGGTGGCCCATACCATTTATCCTAGCACCAAGGAAACAAAGGCAGATGGATCTTTGTAAGTTTGAGGCCATGATCTTTGTATGTTTTACAGTGAGTTCTGTGCCAACCAGGGTTACACAGTGAGAACTTCTCTTTACAAAAAAGGGAAGTTCTGCTACTAGAATCTACTACAAGGGCTGTTCTAAAGATTGGTTGAGCCATAGCTGTTTAACTCCCAGCTGTTAACTCCTTGTTTTAACCTTGGAGTTAATACACCATCGCAAGACCATCACCCACCATGCATATTTTTTTGCCTGGCCAGCACTCATGTATTGATCTGTGCACCAAGAGTAACCAGATGAAGTATCTAGGGCATGAATACCAATGATATAGGCAGCTCGTCTGCCATCTTGAGGTTAGGTCACTTTCTATAATAGATGTTATGTGTTCATATTAATGGAACTTTCTCTGGCCCTGAAGGTTAGATCCGTTCAGTGGCACAGTATCTTGAATACATAGTACCTTGAGTAACGAGCTGCCTTTTCAGGCTAGGGTCAGAACCATTGACCTCAACTTGCTATTATACCTTGTCCTGTCTACAGGTTCTGGCCTTTCTGGCTATGGATTTTAGTACTTTTTCCTTTTAATCTGATCTTAATTTGTCTTTTCATTTCTCTCACTGCATTTTGCAGTAATGGGGAAAATTTCCTTTCCCAGAATTAGAGAGTTGATGAAAATACCGGCAATCTTCAAGGAAGGGGACATTTTGATAATGAGAGAGAGAAGTCGGTTACCTGTGGAAGGCAGCACCAGTGCTTGGGTCATTCAGAATCATTCCATTCAGCCCCCTCCCTTTCACTCACTGTTATCAGCTCTGAGTCATCTTGCCTCTATCTATCCAGTTTATTCATTCCAAAGGTCGGGGTGATATTTGTGAGACTCATTTTTGATTTTCAGCTTGATATAATTGAAAACAATGCCCACAGAGGGAGCCTTAGTAAGGCACAGCATTGGGCTTGTGTGTGAGGATCAGAGAAGATAACTAGAGGGAAGACACACCCTGACACACCCTGACACAACCTGACACACCCTGACACACCCTGACACACCCTGAATGTGGGTTGGCATCATTCCATGGGCTGAAGGAAAAGGGGGAAAGGTCTAGCTGAGTGGAAAGATGAGGGTGGGGAACATAAGTGCTAATGCTCTGCTTTTGTTTCCTAATCCAGTAAGATGTCAACAGGTAGCCACTTACTACCATGGACAGATCCCACCTCCATGCCACCCTTGCAACTAAGGACTGTATCCCTTAAACTGTGAGCCATCTCCTCCCTTAAAGGGTTTCCTATCAGGTACTTGATCACAGCACACTTTAGCTTCCCCCTTCCCTCCCCATCCCCTTGAGTCTATCAATGGCTGTATATTGAGAATTGTCCTGGAAATCGAGATGAAGAAACAAAAGACTTCGCTCCTTTCCTTCTACATGCTGATAACAGAATGCAGGAAACAGACAGATGTGCAAATAAGTAAGAGTCATCCAGAGTGCAAATGCCCAAAATGGAAGGTTGTAACAAAGGTTGTCTGGGAGTGCTTACTACAGACAATCAGAAACAGCATCATCCAAGAGCAAATAAGAAAATAGCACCTGGTCAATGGCATATGCAAGTAAAACACTTCTTTACTTTATTTACACAGAGGAACAAATAACTAATATCAGACCCTCTCCTGAGTATAATATGAGAATAGAGCAGGAAAATATCGAGTGTCTGGAGAGGATGGCTAGATTATGCAAACATACTTTCTCCTTGGTTTTGTTTACATGTCATCCTGCAAAGAACTAGAATGTAATTTGTCCAGATGAGTCCTTTGCCTTCAGATCTTGTACCTCAGAGATAGCTCACGAGCCTTGAAGCAGCCTCATCAGGATCCTGTACTGTGCCAAAGTGAATGTCTCAAAAGAAAAAGCTAAGGATGCTATAAATCAAAAACAAACCTTGGGAATCATAGATTCAGGTCCCCATGTACATTTGATGTTAGCTGGACGTGAGACATTGAAAGGCAGGATCTCTCATCTCTCTTGGCCTTATCCTTCATCTGCAACATGATTGATTTGCATTACAGGAATAATGATTAAAAAGTCTTTATTCTTAGCTATTTAGAATGCCCAAAGAAGACATTGTAAAATTTTCAGATTTCTAGTCCCTACCTCCAAAGACAGTTGTGTGGAGTAGAGCACAAGAGTCACACCTGAAGTAAATACATTGTCAGTTTGGATGCATGTGTTTCCTAGATGGAATATCCAGGAGTCTATGGTATAAGATATGAATATAGGAGTTACCATTATAGTCTGGTTCACACTCACAAAGTTTTCTTCAATTTAATAAGAAACTTAATCTTTGACAGAAAATGACATTCACAGATCTTCTTGAGCCATGAGTGATCATTCAGTGGATCATAGCCATAATTGGGCAAACGATGTCCCAAAATATTTTACTCATCAAAGCCAAATAGGTAACCAAGAGTAAAAAACCGTGGGGGTATTGACTTTATCAGGCTAGGTCGCACAGATGGTTTGGGGGGAGGGGTTGCAGGCATGCTCAGTGATAATTCACAGTGAAGTGTGTCACTCTCCGAAGTTTTCTTAGAGATTTATGGCCCTGGGAGGGTTGGATAGTTCAGATAATCACCAAGGGTTCCAGAATGCTTGTTTAAACCTTTGCAACTTCATACTTCAGTGCTCTTTGGGAAGATTGAAACTCCCACAGCCGAATGGGCAGAGTGAGGAGGCAAGCTTTGTAGATCTTCATGACCAGTCACAGTGCCTCAGCCTGTGCCACTGTCTTCTTCCAAGTTTAGAGGAATAAAGCCTATCTGAGAAGATGGAATTTGACCTGGGACCTGACAGGTAGCTGGACTGAAAGAATGTTCCTGTGTAAATGTGATTCACTAGAGAACATGGGGCAATCCATTTGTTTGCTGAGGTACAAGCATACCATTTTCGGCATCTGAACAAACACTGTTATTTTTTCTCTGTGCCACATGGCCTGTTGATTCACCACTGAGTGTGTTTTTGTTGTATACCTGCTATGCTTTAGGTAATTTGGGAATGGGGCATGCTTGCATGATAATTGAGACAGTAGCTGGGAACTAAACTTCAGTCCTTGGTAAGAGCATGAAGCACTCTTACCTGCAGAGCCAGATCTTCATGTATTTTACTTATATTTTTATGAAGTCAGCCCATTCCAGTATTTATCAAGTACTAGAGTATTCTGAAGAATCCTTGTTGTGTTATCTGTGTATAGACAATTTAGAGAGGAAAAGCATTTGAACTCGAGGAGTACCATATTCTGATAACAAATTTAGAAACATCTTTCTTACTATTAAATGCAGATGAAGAAGAGGTACAGGGAATAGAAGCCCCCTGAGGACTTGGGGTAAATATATGACCCAGAAAAGATTATGAAAGGACCAAAGAGGTGGAAGCTAGAGGTCTTAATATCTGAATAAGTGCTGGGACAGAGGGAGAAGAAAAAAAGGAAGAAATTGAAGATTTTCTTCAAATAACTAGGCTTGGATAGCTGAGTGTACCGTTCAAAAAAATGAGATCCCACAGAGAGCAGTCTGAGGACCAAAGGGTAGTTTATCATTTAGCCACAAAGAGCCCACACTCTTGACCTCTAGTAAACACAATGATTTTCAGATCCCATGACAGGTAATCATTGTTTCTTCTAGCAAAATGCCCATGTCTCTGACACTAAATGAGCCATGCTGTGGAAGGTTTATTGATTGCTATAATTTAATGCCTGGAGACAACCTCCTGTTTGGTCTCTGATGGGGGAAAGGCACTTGAAGACCTGAGAAAGAACAGATGACTTCATTTGTATGGCTTAATCAGTATGGAAACCACAACTGGCAGCATGGCATTCACTGCCAGCCTGGACGAAGTCTTGACATAGTCAGGCAACTTGATGATGGTGTCCTTCTAACATACACTCACTTCTTCACTTCTCTTGTTTAGCTATTGCCAATGCAACTAACATAGGTATTTGAAAGTTGGAGGATTTTGATGGAGCAGAGAAAAGTCCTAAAAGCATGGGATCCAAACCCACAAAATGACCTCCATAGAACAGTTTTTGCAAGGATCACATCCAAGCCAATAGTGAATGCCTAAGTAAGACTGATCACGTATCCATCCGATGATGCAAGGGAAACTCAGGCATTCCATTTAGGCTCATAAAAGTTGTTGTAGACCTTATTTTATCACAGTTATTGATCTTGAACCCTGTCCATGTCTAGCATCTATAATGCTTCAGTTACTTGCTTGGAATACACATCTCATTTATCATATAGAACAATAACATTAAACCCTTGATGTTCACAACTTTTGGTGGTCCAGTAAACCTTTGTGCTTTTTTAGAGTAGCAATTATATATGATCAAATCTGAATACCTGGGTCTAATTGAGAATAACCAATAGGGGCTTTGTATAGACTTATTCCAGGGGCTCTCTAAATAATAGAAAACAAGGTCTAGGGTAATCCAGTAATACTTTTCCAGAAGGGCATGTGTACATAGGTGTGCATTTGTGTACATATTAACTTGTGTACATGTGTGTTTGTATCTGTGTGGAGGCCAAAAGTCAACCTCAGATGCTGTCCCTCAGAAGCTGTCCATTCTATTTTTTGAGACAGGAATCTTATGGGTCTGAAGCTTACCACGTAGGCTTGGCTGACTGGTCAGCAAGCCCCTGGGAACCTCTGTGTTGGTCTCCTCATTGCTAATATGACCACACTTGCCTGTTTTGATTTCTTTCTCTTTGGTGTGGATTCTGGGGGACAAATTCAGGTTTTCACAATTGCCATGCAAGTATTTACCAACTTAACTATCTCCCTAGCCACTAATATTCTTTTTAAAGAATATTTATTTAATTATGTGTGTCTTTACTGACTGATATGGCATTGTTTCATCCCATAGCCTTCCTGTCTTAATTCAGCCACTCAAGGGCAACTTCACTGAATTATCATGCTTCCTTTCCAGTGTGTGTAGGGCAGTGTTGAAAGTCCCAGATGACATGAGAAAACTAAAAATTTACACTCAGTTGTTAAGCCTGAAATTTCTACCATGTTCTTTGTAAAAAATGAACCAATTCACCTCTTATTACAGACAGATGCTTAAGAATACTTCCATATGAGATAGAAGGATTTGATTCCATGATCCAGCCAGGAAGGCATCCCATCCCTTCCATCCAGATAAAGTCAGACACATATTTGTAAGATGGACACGTGGAGAACAAGCTTTTGACAGTGTTAAGTAGGGTCACTGACCTATCTCATCAGGCTATTACTCCAGTAATTGAACTTTTCTTCTCATTCAATTCCTGTTACTGGACACATGAATAGCTCTATTTGTCTTTGAGGACATGGAACATGTCTTGTTTGCCCAGAGGTGAAAACCCATCCATTCACCAACGGGAATGGCCCTCCTTGTAACTGGTCCTCTGATAACTACTTTGGGAAGCCAGTAAAAGTATGGGAACTCAATTAGACATTTCCCTGGCTGTCATACATTCAGTATATTTTCAAAGAGTTTTGATAAATAGACCCACATTTCCATCAAAATTCCACTCTCTGCATTAAGGCTACCATTTGTAAAAGAAAAAAAAAACCAAATCAAAATCGATTCATATATCCTGGCAATGCATTTGGAAAGGTTACTTCACAGAGCATCAATTCTTTCAGAGGTTAATAAGTATTAATAACAACAAAAAAGGACTGTATCTTCAACTACACTTGGGTTGCCTTGGGACAGAAGTCAAACCATTTGACTCTTGCAGGAGCTTCGAGATTTTGGCACGTCAATGTGCAAAGCACACGAATAGGATGAGGAATAGCATCTGTCGCCTTAAGGGGCTGTGAATGTTCAGGATGCGGCAAGTACAGGAATGGCATGTGCAGGAAGCTGAGGGTGACTTTCCTCCAGCTCCTCATGATGCTCATTGTCTACTCGCTCATGTCTGCCCAGGTCCTATTAAGGTGCACTGTGAATAATTTTCAAGTTTAGGGCGTAATAATACACAATCTTCCCCCACATTACTCAGCCAAGGAACTTGTGTGTGAATATTTGCATTTAGATACAACCGGCCATAGGATTGTCTTGTTAATTTCGAGGAAGAAATTAACTTTTTTTTGTTTCTTTACTCAACCAGTACTACTCAATCAATAATACTGAGTGTCTGTTAAGTGGAAAAAATAAGAGTATTGGGATATGAAAGTGAAGAGATCTCTTTCTTTCAACTAGACCAAATAAATCAAGGATACAGTCTAGTGAGTGTTGTGCTAGAAGGTGCTGTTAATATGAGTTAAATGCGGGGTTGGAATAGTTTGAGGAAAGATACTGAGGTGTTTGTAATAGAGCTGGTTCTGAATATTCACCTTGGGAGAAATTTGCGGTGAAGCCTGACTGATGAAAGAATGATAAACCTTTCAGGAATAAAGAACAGTAAGTGTGTGCTTTATGTAAGGAGTGAGACCCATATGCCTGAGGACCTACATGGTATTAGTCATGACCCCTTAGCTCCACGAGGCTGCATCTGTATCCATTTCACCTACCCTTTTATGGATAATAGCTAATTCAGAATTTTATGGATTTTAGATGCTTGATAATTTAAATTTTTTGTTTTAAAACATGGTCTCATAAAGACCAGACTTACCTTTAACTCGCTGGATAGCTGAAAATAACTTTTAACTCTTAATCTTCTTGCCTCTACTTCCTGATTGATAATAATTATTTGTTTTATTTACTGAGTTGTCAGTTAGTCACTGACATTTATACTCTCCTTGTGGAGCAGATGTCAAATTCAGTCACAGAACAGGTTACCATTGCCACAATAGGCACATTTTGCCTGCCTTGTATTATGGTCCATAGAGGTCATAGCTAAGTAAGACCATTGACTGATTTACTACCTAGAGCCTGCGTGGCACCATTGTGTGAAGAGTCTTCAGAATTAGGGTCTTATTAGCTAGTTCTTGTGTGTAACCAAGAAAAAGCAAGAGACTCTATTGTTTGGAGGTCCTCAAGGGTCTCCATAATCAACAATTCCTACAGAGGTATCCCACATTGGTCACTAAGGTGTTTGGTTTTATTTTATTTTGTTTGTTTGTTTTTTCTTGTGACCCATTACTTTTAAGACTGGCATTGTCTAGTCTTGTAGGGGATCTACCTTTGAACTCTCTCTTCTGTTATTTTCTTTTTTACTGAACAGTGGGTTTCCAAGTTCAATTCACTTAACTCCCCTGCCCCATTCCCCTCCCTGTTGGAATTTTCACAGATATTTTTGAAGAGCGTGAAGACTAACCATGGGCCATGTACTAGGTTTGTCACTGGTGGTAAATGCAAAACAAACCATGGCTTCTGCCACAATGAGGCTTAGACTCCATAGGAGAAAGTGATAGTTAGCTAAGCAATTATGAAACAGCATGAACTCATTGATAAGTGGATATTAGCCCAAAAGTTTGAATTACCCATGATGCAATCCACAGATCACAGGAAGCTCAAGAAGCAGAATGATCAAAATGCAGATGCTTCCACTCCTTCTTAAAAGGGGGACCAAAAATATCTATAGGAGGGGATATGGAGGCAAAGTTTAGAGCAGAGACTGAAGGAACTGCCATTCAGAGCCTGCCCCACATTTGGCCCATAAATATATACAGCCACAAAAACTAGATAAGATTGATGAAGCTAAGAAGTGCATGCTGACAGATCTCTCCTGAGAGACACAACCAGAGCATGTCCAATACAGAGGTCAGTGCTAGCAGCAAACCACTGAACTGAGAACAGGACCCGCTTTGGGGGAATTAGAGGAAGGATTGGAAGAGCTGAAAGGGCTTGCAACCCCATAACAACAACAATGCCAACCAACCAGAGCCTCCAGGGACTAAACCACTACCCAAACACCACTACAGGGCTCCAGCTGCATATGTAGCAGAGAATAGCCTTGTTGGGGCACCAGGGGAAGGGGAAGCCCTTGGTCCTGCCAAGGCTGGACCCCCAGTGCAGGGGAATGTCAGGAGGGTGGTAAGGGGGATGCATGGTGGAAAACACCCTTATGGGGGAGGGGGAGGGGCTGGGGGACTTATGGACAGAAAACTGGGAAAAGGAATAACATTTGAAATGTAAATAAATTATCCAAATTATCCAATAAAAAAAGAAATTATCCAACAAAAAAAAAAAAAGAATGTATCCAATTTAATAGCCCAAAGATTTTTTTTTCTAAGTAACTGGAGGTACACTGTGAAATTTTAAGATGATGGCAAATTTGTTGTTGAGTTGTTTGAATATATCCTAAATAATTATTTAAAAAAATAAAATAAAACAGCATGATACATTTTCTTACAGAGCATCTTTAAGTGTTATAAGAATTTTTTCAGAGTCAGTGAGGCAGATACTATCAATGTATACCACCCGGGTCACACTAGATTTCCTTAGTGTTTGGTGACACACCTGCCCCTAGCTTCCTTCTCCTTGAGTGCTCAGTACCTACGTCTTAGTGGGAGGACTAGCCCAAGGCTGCCAAGACAACCTCAGTGCATGGGTTGAACTGAAATGCTTGGAGCAGCCCTTCATCGGTGACTGACACACACCAGGGGCTTAAGTGTCCAATCCTGAGTTAGAACCGGTGGCTCATACCTATAATCCTAGCACTCGAGTGGCTGAGGCAGGAGGGTTGCGGTAAGTTTATGGCCATCCTGAGCTAAAGAGTGAGATCGTGTTTTGTTCTCCTCCCCACAAAACTTGAGTTCCAAGGTGTGAGTGAGTTCACAGTTTTCAGGCATACCTAAGAGATGGAGTCAAAACTTCTTTCTTGGGGGGGGCTGCCATTGAGATATAAAGTGAATAAATAAATCAATTAATTAATGAAAATAAAATAAACCTCAAAAGGAGATTTGTTTGGGTCCTCTTCTGCTCTGACCTAGTTTTCTATTCCCATGTAACTTGTTTCCAGAAACTCCTTTGCATGTATCATTTCCTTGGGTTGTTTTCTGGAGTTCCCCAGCATAAGCCAGGACCTCACCAAGTCCAGTATTCAGGGAAGACTTCTCAGAAGATACACTTTGACCAAGGAGCAGTCACCTGGGTGCATTGAAGTGGTAGAAATAAGTCTTTTGAAGACATCGGGCAGACTAGCTGTTATCCCTTTGGAGAGACCACAGTCGGATACCCGTGACCTCCAATTTTCATTTCATTTGATCATTCCATTTTTTAGAATTTTTTTTGCAAATTTTACAGCGATCCCACATTTCTTTTAGACTGTATCTTAGTGCTATGAAATCCGCATTGTTTCGTGATCAGCACTTATCAAGATTAAAGAAAAACAAACTCCATTTATTTCTCCATTATTGACAGATTCATGGCCTACATCCATGTGAATAATGAGTCGGCAAGAATGGGAATGGGACAGCCGTATGCTCGGTGACATAAATTACCCTTAGGGAAGGCCTGCGCCCATCAGTGCTGATGTGGTCATATCGTCAAATTAATAGCCGAATGATAAGGCCCATTACATTAGCATTGTTTGCCATACCATTGTATATAATAATGCCCAAGAATAATGTGTAATTAATTCTGCGGCTGACTGACAAAGCAAAATGCAGGGTAATCAATCATATTGTATAAACACACGTCCCTGGGTACATGTGGGAGGCAAAGGGTGACTTGAGATGTTTTGGCACTTTCTGCCTAGACCGTGGCTCTGAGCTTCTGTGAGGCCAGCAGTCAGAGACTCTTAGCTATAGGTCTAAACTTCCTATAGCTTCTTGGTGTCCAATCTTCCTTGCTGTTTACCTTGATCTTTTACTAATGTTCATTGTAGGGGTGACAAAGAAGAGATCCCCAGTTCCTCTTCGTCTTGAGTGGCTTTCTCTGCAGGTTTTCACAGTTCATAGTTTTTTTTCCTTCAACCACCAGCCCTGCTTTCACTACTCTTTCTGCAGATTGCTTTGAACATTAGCCGTTTATAATCGCTGTGACAGCTTCTGCTTGTCTGACTGTTCGTATAATTCTTCTCTCGTAGCTGATGAGGAATGATAGATGCTCCTTAATGATTTTCACCATGAATAAGGGTGGATGAGACAGATTTGGACCTTTCCTCTTACGGGCTGTTTTCTAAAATTTACAGACCTTAGAAGGACCATCTGATTTGCCCAGGATAACAACTTATATCTTCAGAATCGTCCACGTTCTGTGTGGTCACAAAGATCAAGACAATGGCTGCAATTCATTTAAGAGAGAAAAATCATTTCCTTATCAGTGTGAAACTCTTCTGTTAGGTTGCTGTGTAATATTCTCACATATCAGGCCCCTTTGTTTAGGAGTGTGTGTGTGTGTGTGTGTGTGTGTGTGTGTGTGTGCGTGCGCGCACGCATGTGTGTATACACATGTGCATGCATGTGTGTAATGCATTTGTATGTCAGTGTATGAGTGTGAGTGTGTTTTTGAAGTGGGGAAGAGTTATTTTATTTATCCCTCATGGAAGAGAAACCAAGTTCTCAGAGCTATTAAAATGTCTGTGCATCTCTCTCTCTCTCTCTCTCTCTCTCTCTCTCTCTCTCTCTCTCTCTCAGCATCTCAGAACTAAGTTTAGCTACAGTGTAAAATACCTTGTAAAAGTATTGCCACCTCCCTTTTCACACACCTCTTCCTGCCTATTCTCTTACCTTCTCCCCTGAAGAGGCCACCAATCGAGCATACCCTTCCCTCAATAATGAATCAACTATCTGTCCTAATCAGACATTACTTATTGATCAGAGTTGTAGTAAAAGATGAAGCAGCAAATAAGGATACATGCATGCCATAGGCACACTGATGGTAGGACCGGTGCTAGGAGGAAAAGAACCGCCTGCATGGCATCACCTGATACACTGGTGCAGGACTGGAAGGGTGGAGAATGAGCCTCTCTTGTGAATCAGATCATTTTAGCTTTGTGCTACTCTTGGGTTGATTCTGTCCTTGTTCTCTCTAATGATTTAGTGGTCTGCCTTTCCATGTCCAGCCTTGTTATAGCCGGGTCACAAAGTGCCAGCCAAGTCTTCATTTGGGTCAGCTGGGTTGCTATGGAAATGAAACACACCTGAGGCTACGAAATTAGCAAGTCTAGGTCCCACAGCTCCACACCTTTCTCTCCTTCTGAGAGCCTTCCTCCTACTGACAGGTTAGCCACCTTGGGTCTTCTTTACTCAAAACGGCATCTTTCCTTTTATCTGCTTTGCGCTATCAAGAATGTATATGGGACATCAAGAAACTACTTTCTTTACAAAATTGCCCTGCTGGCTGGCTCTCTTCTCCCCCACCCCCTCCTTTTTTTTTTTTTTTTTTTTTTACAAAGCCATGCATTTTCTATACCAAGTCCTTTTTAGTTTTGTATATTACTAAAGCTAGATGATTAGGAAAAAATTGTCAAGGTCTCCCCATGAGGCAAGACCCTCATACGCCACATCTCAATTGTTCCTAAGAAGCCTTAGCGATCTTCCCGCCTTCTAGTTCTGTCTTTAACTAGAAGCATAGTTTTTTAAAACGTTTTTATATATGGGCTTTCTAAGTAGACCAAGCTGGCCATGAACTCACGATTCTCCTGCTTAAATTCCAAATACTGGGTTACGGTCCTATACTATCCTACCTAGCTAGAAGTGTTGTTGTTTTAGGGTGTTCTCTGGGTCGGGGTGAGGTGACTTATTTCTGTGTTTATAGCTCTTGGAAACCTGAGGTAGTAAGGATCATGAACTTGAGGCCACCCAGACTACACAGTGAATTCCAGACCAGTCCACGTTACAGAAATGGGGGAAATGTTCTCTGGATCTTTGATCTGTGGAAGGGAGAAAACTGGAAAGCATGAGCGTTTCCTAGTGTTGTGCATATTTGCAAAGTCACCTCCCTGGGCTGGGATGTGCCCTCCTGAGTATTGCTTTGATTGCTCTGACATGTGGCTCACAAAGGAATTTGTAAGTAACCCTGGGTAGCTGCGCTGGAAGAATATATTATAATTTGGAGTGTAACCTCATTCAGCTGAAAGATTCGAGAACACAATCGCTGCTAAACAGATTACCATTTTCCTCTGTGCCTCTCTTGTCATGTACAAGTCATTTGCTTGGCAGGTTCTTTGTAACCCTGTGAATTGACATTCTGAGTCAGCATTCCATGAAATGTTTCTCTTTTCTCTCTTTTTGTCCCCATTTTTTATTGGATATTTTCTTTCTCTATACTTCAAATATTATCCCCCTTCCCAGTTTCTCCTCTGGAAATATCCATCCCATCTCCCCACCCCCTGCCTCCATGAGGGAGCTCCCCCACCCACTCACCCATTCCCTCCCACCTCCCTACTCTGGCATTCCCCTACACTGGGTCATCCAGCCTTCACAGGACCAAGAGCCTCTCCTCCCATTGATGCCCTACAAGGTCATTCTCTGCTACATATGTGGCTGGAGCCATGGGTTACTCCATGTATACTCTTTGATTGGTAGCTTAATCTCTGGAAGCTCTGGGGTGTCTGGTTGGTTGATATTGTTGTTCTTCCTGTGGGGTTGCAAATTCCCTCAGCTACCTCAGTCCTTTCTCTAACTCCTCCATTGGGGACCCCTTCTCAGTCCAATGGCTGACTGCGAGCAACCACCTCAGTATTTGTCAGGCTCCGGCAGAGCCTCTCAGGGGACAGTTGTCAGCATGCACTTCTTGGCATCCCCAGTAGTGGCTGGGTTTGGAGACTGCATGTGGGATGGATCCCCATGTGTGTCAGTCTCTGGATGGCCTTCCTTCAGCCTCTGCTCCACACCATGAAGTGTTTCTTAAAGGTTCAATAACAGCCAAAAGCACTATGGCACACTAATATTTATCTTTAACTAGAAATCTAACTACCAGCAAATCCACTGTGGATAACTAAAGAAAACCAGCTTCGGGTGCTAAAAGACACCCGGCCTCATGTTTATTGCAGCACTCCCTTCAGTCACCAAGATACAGAAGCAACCTCGGAGTCCATCAAAGATGGACAATAAAGGAAACACACTATACACTCTTCTGGTTTAGATCCCGGGTGCATCCCCTTGCCAAAGATCGTGTGTTGAAGACTTGGTACTCAGATGATGGTGTCTGTGGGAAGTGGTAGGTGAGACCAGGTTGAAGGAAGGACGTTACTGAAGTCATGCTTGTGAAGGGGATGTTAGGACCCCAGCTCCTTCCTCTTTTTCTTTCCTCTCTTTGCTTCCTGGGTAGCTTGTAATGAGCCATTTCACTACCCTTCTCCATACGCTTCTGCTGCAGTGCCTTCTCACGGGTGTGACAGTCAAGCCACCATGGACTGAAGCCATGAATCCTGCCCGTAAGCTCATGTTCTGAGATCGTTTACTATGATGTCATCAGAGATGCTGATGCCAGGTGACAAAAAGAACCCTACAAGGAAATTTTATTTATTCTCAATTTAGAAATGATAGCCATCCAGGTGTTAACAGTTACTTATACTAAGAATATTCTTTTCCTTGATGCAATAATATTGTGAATAGAGCATAAATTTCTAGTTTATTATACAAGCTCAGGCCACTTGAAATATACTCAAAGTTCTCAGTGCTGTGATACATATTCACAGAAACATAATACTACAGAAATACTACTAGCCAAACAAAATAGTCTTGAAATTATGTACTTATTTCGTCCAATGGATAATCCTTAGAATGGATGTAGCTACTAAACTTTGAAAGATTTTATTGTTAATTTGGTGGACAGTGTTCTCCTGGTAACCTCCATCTCTTCTGGTTCCTATAGTTTTTCCCCCCGACTTCCGGCAGGAACTCACAGAAATTGAAACAGTATGCACAGGGCCTGCATGGGTCTGCCCAGGTCCTCTGCATATGTATTACAACCATTAGCGTGATGGTTTGTGGGACTCCTAACAGTGGGAGCAAGTGTTTCTCTGAGTCTTTGGCCAGCTCTTGAGATTCTTTCCCTCTTACTGGGTTGCCTCATTCAGCCTCAATAGGACGGTTTTTGCCTTGTCTCATTGCATCTTGCTTTGTCCTGTTTGGCTGTTCTCTCTTGGAGGCCTGTTCTTTTCTGAAGAGGAAGTGGAGGGGGAGTGGACCTGGGGAAGAAGGGATGTGGAGGGTGCTGGGAGGGGAAAGTGTGGTTGGGATGTATTGTATAGAAGAAGAAACTACTCTCAGTAAAAGTTAACATTTTAATAAAGAAAGATTTTATTGTCTTTTAACACATTAGGAACTCCAACAACAAAATCCCTTCACCAAGGAATAGTAAAATAATATAGGATGAATTATAAAAGAAGGAAAGCTATAAAGGAGCTCTTGAAACCTTTACTTAGTATTTTGAAGGTAGAATTCGTTTTCATTGATTGTAGTTTTTCTGCTTGGAGAACAGTTTGATCTGTACTGGCCTCTCAGTCTCTGCTAGGGCATTAACTCTACATCTTTTACTCAGTTGTTGGGGCTTCCAAACATCTGTTACTCTCACAGCTCCCTTTCAAAGGACTCCATATTTGAAAGTTGCAATTGGTGTCCCATACCCATGCTCCTTGAGAACAGATGAAAGGATATGCCAGGGTTACATTTCCCTACATAAGACCTCCATTAGAGGAAGCCTATCAGAATTTCAGCATGAATAGAAGTAGGGCTTCCAGGGCCCCATTTCCAGGAGAGAATCTATTGGCAGTTGATAGCTAATGAGGAAAAGAGAGTACATTTTCTTTTTCTTTACATGTGCTGTCACTGATAGGTTGCACATGCTGTAATGGATTATTCCATATCCATCCATATGTGGTCAGCACTAATTGTATTTAGGGATAATAATTGATGATGAAGATGATGATGATGATGATGATGATGATGACGATGATAGTTATTATATTTTTAAACCTCATGAAGCTGAAGCTGTGATAGAGTAGAAGCTCCTGGGAGAAGTTATAGAGAAGTACCAAGTAGTGCATATGATCAAAATACATTGAATACATGTATGAAATTTTATAGGAATAAATACATATATTTTATTTAAAAAAAATAAGAAATTGACAACTAACATTAGAATAGCCAGGCTGAAAGTTAGCCAAAAGACTATGATGTGACTTGGTATATAACATCAGTCATCATAGATAATAGAGGGTATCTGGGAAAATCAGAACTTGAGACAGAAGAAACAAATAAAGTGAATGGTTATAATAGTAGGAGCTAATGAGGCCGGTAACTGGCTGAGTTAGCATACAAGCAGAGCAGGAGAATAATTATGAGTCCTTCCTGCTTGGGATGTTCACCAGCTGACCCACGTGCTAGAGACATTCTGAATTTTAAAAGTTCTGGGCCCAGAAAAGGCCCTGGTAACAGATGAGCAAATCTAGCAGGCGGTGGATAGAGCTCAGTATCTTTCTTCTCCCATCTAGGCTGCGTCTCTAGGCTCAGATTTCCTATGGACAGAACTGAGGTAGCATCTCTGCTTGCCCTTCTAACACCTCACGACTGATGAGTCAGTCAAGTAAAGTCTGCACAGCTTTGAATTCATCAGGACTAAAATGCAAGGGATTAAGGAACTGAGAGAGCATAAAAGAGAAAGGAGAGTGGGCGTCTAGAAGATTAGCCCTCGTTGTAAAGCCTTTGATGAGCTACATCAATAAATAATTAGCCTGGCCAACTTCTGTAAGGCTTTGGCCAATTGTTTGGGCCTACCAGGCATAGGGAGGGCTACTGAGATGCTGCCAACACATTCAGCTGTAACACAGGCCAGAGAGGACAAGGTATTTCACACATCCTGTTCTTATAGGAACTGGCCGCTCTTCATACAAGTGCCCTAAGGAATCTGGTATTCTTTGATTTATTAAATGGCAACCATGCCTTGCCTCAAGTTGCTCATAAAAATTTTAATATCTTAGACTCAGTCACAATTTGCAAATCACTTCACTCTGAAATTCTAACTTAGAAATAAAGGAATTCAAAGTGTGTGAGGAAAACCTGCTTAGGCCAACACCACAAAAGAAGAGCATTGCTTCTTCTCATAGCTCTTACTGACCTATCTAATAGCTTCTCTTGTGGGGTCATTTATAATCATTCCAGTGCTGCCACATGTCCTGTCTCATTTGGATGAGACAACAACTCTGTCTGAACTGTCCAGACAGATGGGTAGAGCATTTGCTTACCATGAAGAAGCTACAGCCCAGCGAGGTGATGCCTCTGTTTGCAAAAACCCAACTACTCTTGGTTGGTTTCTGATTTGTTACTACTTTTCTTTATTTATTTTTCTATTGATGTGAATGAGTTCCTCTCTTCAGAAGTGAGATAAGTGATTGGCAAATGCTTGACCCTGTTCCACTGGTCACCTCATTTTCATTCAGTTCATCCTTCCCTTTGCAGGACAGGTCTTTGCTTTGCTGTATTTCTGTCTGTCCACCTTTGCTTTCATTGCCGTACTCTTGTTGTCATACCCAAGAAGACATTGCCAAGAGCAACATCATGGAATGTTTCCGCCATTTTCTTCCCGGAATGCATGGTTTCAGATCTCGTGCTTGAGTCCTTGATCCAAAACTTTTCTTCTGTTCTTGCAGAAAATAAGGGTTCAGCTTCATTCTTCAACACTGAGGTAGAAGCTCTGATAAATGTGATGGGCTCAGAAGAGTGAATGACATATAGTAACTGTTTTATACTTTGACAAACCTTTTTTGGTTCTTTGTGGATTTCACATCATACACCCCAACCTCACTCATTTCCCGGTCCCTTCATAGTTACCTGCTGCTCTTGCAACCTGCTTTCAAATGGAAGAAAAAAATTGCACTGAGGAAGCTGTAGTGTGTTGCAGTGTGTCACACAGTATACCCTTTCGTCCAAACATCTTTACTTGCAAAGCTCATAGCAATCTGTCATTGGTTTGCTTTGAGGTCTCTGGCTTCTGCTACACTACCCTATCAATACCAGATTCTCACCAGGACTCTTCTCAGATATCCTGTTGTTGCCTTGTGTTGGCTTACCCCAACGTCTATCCCATCTATTAACTGCTAGAACATGTGATAGGGCCAGTCCTGCAGGTCCAAAGCTGCATGATGTCCATGACACTGCAACCACAGAATATCCATCCTCTATTTTCTATATTTTGTGATTTGTGCAGTATTAATGAAATTAATGAAGTTCTAGAAGGATTGAGTTTGGATCCCCGACCGAATAGATTTGTAGAAGCCATGTCTCAGTCATTGGGATTGTTCGTTTTGTCAACTTGACAAATGATCTAAACTCACTTGAGAACTAGACTTCTGGGCGTGCCTGTAGGAGTTATCATGATTGTGTTACATGGGGTGGGAAGGCCACTTCTACAATCTCTGGCTTGGGTCCTGGTCTGTACAAGTAAAGAAAGGAACCCAAGCAGCAACATGCATCCTCTGGGCTCTGTTTCCTGATCGTGGATGCGATGTGATTGATGGCTTCAAATAGTTCCTCCCCCAGGACTGTGGCCTTGAACTATGAGCCAGAAGAAACCTTTTCTCCCTTAAGTTGCTTTTCTTGGAGTATTTTTATCACAGCAACAGGAAAAGAAACTAATCCAGTCATTAATTTCCTGGCTGTAAGGAGATTATTGATCCATCAGACCATCTGCAAAAACGTACAGTTTCAGATTCTCGCCCCGAGTCCTTCGGGAGCTGTGAGAACCTTCAAGCTTGCAGATAGTTTTGCAAAGCTGAGCTCTCCCAGATGCGCCGAGGCCTCCTCACAGAGTCACACCAAGGCATCTCACCTCTGTCGATGTTTTTCCTGAGGCAGGTTGATTTGTTTGCTTTTCACCCAGATGTACTTCCTTCTCAGTGCATCAGCTCTCTGAGGCACGGCGTGATGGACTACTTATCTGTATGCCTCAGTGCCTTCGATCCTCTGGGACCCCTCTGAAAGTGTTTAAGACAAAATTTCACAACTGCCCCAAATAAGAAAACCTTGCTACTTCAAGAAGCAGGGCTGAGCTGGGTGATGGTGGTGCCCATTTTTAATCATAGCACTCAGGAGACAGAGGCTGGCAGATATCTGCATTTGAGGACAGCCTGGTCTACAGAGTGAGTTCCAGGACAGCCAGGGACACACAGAGAAGCCCTGTCTCAAAGCCAGCCAACCAACCAACCAGAGTCCCATGAAAGTCTGAGGCTGTGTGCCTGCTCCTGGAGACCTTGACAGGAAGTCTCTCAAGCTCCACTCGTCCTTCCCAGGAGGGGTCAGTGGTCAGTACTTTCTTCACCAGCTAGAGAGCACTTTCCAGACATTTGGGATGCTGTGACTGGCAGAAGGAGGGGAAAGTAACCTAAGCATGACAGGGAAACCCAGTACCACATTTGTGCTACTTCTCCTAAAGAAGTGGACTCTGGTTCTCTTTGCCTGTTCAAGGCAAGGTTTAAAAGCCTGTCTCCCTTTTCTTTCTCTTGTCTGCATCTGTCTTCTGTGCCTATTAATAGTCTCCTGCCAAAGGCAGAGAGCAAGTCTTCAAGTGTCAGATTTAGGTATGAGATAGGACACAGTTGTTATATAAACCTTGAGCAGAAGTCTCGGGGACCTTTCTTCTTTTATGTCTAGGCCTAGTAAGCTGTCTTCTGATTCTTGCTTCTTATAAGTGGCTGTCACTAAGGAGGGACTAGCAAAGACAGACAGACAGAAGGAAGAAAATTAAAGAGGGTAGATAGGCTTCATATGCAACAGAACAATTATTGTACAATATGACGACCTCAGTCCTTATCCTAAGCAATCTTTGTGAATGGCCGAATCATCAAGCTATTTTCCCACTGTCCACTGGAAGAACAAAAAGGGATTCTCGTGATTCTTTCCAAAGTTGCACCGCATTGCTTAGTGTCCTGGTTTTCTGTGATGTATCATGTGATTTACCATGACAAAAAGCAACCTGGGGAGAAAAGGGTTTGTATGGCTTGTATGTCTTGATCACAGCCTGTCAGGAAGGAAGTAAACTAGAATCCTGCCACATGGAAACAGAGCCTATGGAGGAATGCTGCTTCCTGCTTGCTCCCCAAGGCTCACAGCTGGCTTTACTGTACAACCCAGGGACACCTGCCCAGGAATGTCTTAACCCATAGAGGGATGGGCTTCCCCTACATCCATCATTAATCCCAAATGCCCTCATGGACTTGACTATAGGCCAACTTATGTCACAAACTGTCCAGTACACTTAGCATTTCAACCAAAAGAAGCAAAGCTGTTCATTGAGAGTATTTTTTGCACCCTGCAACTAGAACTAACCTTGTCATGCCGAAGCTAGATGACAGCTCAAAGACATCCCAAAGGTCCCTTCATGGCTTTTTCCCCACTAGACTTTTCCCCACTGGGTCCTGTATGGGAACCCCAACACACACACACACACACACACACACACACACACACACACACACACACACACACACTTCTTTTTAGATATTTATAGCAATAAAATAGAATCCTTGAAAACATATCATTTGTATTTTGAGACGATTTAATTCTTAGTAAGTATTTATTTTTGCTTCCTTTTTTTTCAAACTTCTGGGATTTTTTCTATTTTTGGAATTATAATCAATTACAAGTCCACAAGCCCTTGTCCTATGGCCATGACATAAGTGGTTGTCAGCAGACGGTACGGTAATCTCAGAGGTGGAGAATGGTGGAACTTTGTTTCCTATGTGCATGTGTGTCTATGTCAATCATACATCATGAGGGAGCTGTGCTGTGAAACCTTCAGTTTGGGCCTCAGGTCACCACAACAGCTACCATGTTATTGGTCACCAAGGCACAGGCAGAAGTTAATCCTGAAAACACATTCTGGTCCTTCATGCTTCCTTCTGAAAGAACTCAGAACCTTTCCTGGTACTTCATAACACAGTATAGGTCCTATGGCCACCCCCAAACTGAAGGGGACAAAGAAATGTAGCCTTAATCTGTGATGGGAAGAAAAACAAGGCAGAACTAAAGCATCATAGGCAAACTTGATAAATGGGAGGGTCATGTTTCTTTGCTCTTTAATTTAGACAATTTTCAACCCCCTCTGTGTTAATAAATTACTTTTGGTATTTGTCAGCCAAGGAAACTGAAAGACCAAAATATTAATGGAAATTAAGAAACGATCTTTAGCAAAATTTCCCTTCTTGTTGTGAGGTTCTATTTTTTGTTGTGGTGGTTGTTTTTGCTGTGAAGCAAAATTGGGGTTTATTTAAAAACAGAGAGGAAACATATTTAAAGAAAGATTAGAGCACACAGACATGGATGTGGGCATCTCAAAGAACAGTCACGCTGAACTGTATCTTGTATAGGATTCAGATGTTTTCTAAATGTTTTTATTTTATTATAATTATTAATTATTATGGGTTTTATTATAATATTTGACACGCACATAATATATTTCAACCATAAACTTTAAGCAAGAGAAGCTGAGGGCCCGGAGAAATGGCTGAGCCAATAAAGTGCTTGCCTGCTGTGCAAGCATGAAGACCCACGTTTGCTCCCCAGCACCCATGTATAAACAGCCGGGTACGACAATGTGTGTTTATAACCCCAATACTGGTGAGACTGAGACAGGAGGATCCCTAGGGCTTGCTGGCCAGCAAGTCTAACCAGATTGGCAATCCCCAAGTTCAGTTAGAGATCCTCCCTCAATTAAAGTAGAAAGTTATTGGAAGACTCTCAGTGCTGATCTCTGTGCTACACACATGCATGCATTCCCACACCCACATCTATCTATGCAACATATACATAAACATGTATATGCACAAGCAAATGCATGGTGCTACGTACATGGTGCTACAGAATCTGTATCGCTACAGAATTTAGTGACCTCTACAGTGCTTATGTGGTGTCCACTCCTCAAACTCACCTGCCAGCCCCACCTCCCCACTCCTACTTTCCACTCAGCTCTCAGTCACTTCAGTAGGCTGTTTCATTCTACTGTCTGGTCTGCTTCCAGAACGTGAGTATGATGCTCTTTATTCGACAAGTAACCATCAGCACAATGATGCTGCGGGTACCACGCTGACAGCAGTCCCGGGGTTAACAGGAGACAAGACGTTGTGAGGGGCACCAGGAAATCAGACATCATTGCTTCCAATGGTTTTTGTCTTTGTTTTTGTTTTGTTTACCTCCTCTCACCTCGTTTACTGGACCTGTATGTTAGCCAATATTCTGTCACTATGACAAAGGTACCTCAACTAAATAAGAGGAAAGATTTGTTTGGGCTTATGGTTTTGGAATCTGGAGTACATGGTCAATGGGATCATAGAATTTAAGCCCAGGACAAAGCAGAATATCCTGGTGACAGCATATGACCATGGAGACCTACTCATCTGAAGGTGTCTTGGAAACAAAAGAAAAGGAGGGGGGGGGACACTGAGGTCTTATGCTTGTTCAAATGAAAAATGTTTTCTATTCACTCCTACATTTGAATACTTGGTCCCTGATTGGTGACACTGTTTGGGAAGGTCGTGGATTTTTTAGAGAGCGGACTCTTGTCAGAGGAAGTATGTTACTGGAGGAAGGCTTTAGTAGCATTATAGTCTTGTAGCAGTTCCAGTTTGCTCTGCTTCTTGTGATCTCTCAGCTTCCTGCTCCAACAGCCACACCTCTCTGCTCCCACGTCTCCCCACCATTACACGTTCTCCCTCTGGAACTAAGAGCCAAAATAAAGTCTTTCACAAGTCTCTTTTGGTCATGGTATTTTATCAAAGCAATAAAAGGTCACTAGTATAGATCCAGCTATCTACTTTCAGAGCGCACATTACTCACCTAACTTTCTTCTCTGTGCCTCATCTCCTGAAAGCCCCACCATGTTCTAATAGTGACACAGGGTGGAAGCCAAGCTTGGATCTTCAATGCATGGGTCTCTGAAGAACATTCAAGAGCCAATGTATAGTAGTTCACCCTCAGTCTTCTGATGGAAACTGTGTGAATTGTTCTGTCCTTACCCCTGGGTCTCTGGATATCAAGTAGGGTTTTCCTTGTTCCAGTAAAGCACGTCCCTTTGTCCTCACCTCTTCCATTCTGGCCCGTGCTGGTGCATTCTTTCTTCACAGAAAATATTATTATTGTTTTTTAAGCAAAGGGATTAGCTAACAAATCCTCTGTGCTTATGGTGAGAAAAGCTGAGAAATTAGTTTTTTTTTCAAGAGGCCTCAAACAGAAAAATAAGTCTTAGCAAAACAAGTGTTTTACAAGCCCACCCACCTCACTTTTTATTATTAAAGAAAATGTTTTTAAAATATTGTAGGCATGGATTATAAGGTGCAAATTTAGGGTGACTGATGGTGATCAGATTATGAAAGATCTCAGAAGACATATTAATAATCACTTTTATTCAAAGCAAGTAATTAGTATAATTAGTGGATCATAAAGGTAGAGAAATACAAGGGAGGCCAGAAGGCCAGGTGGGTGGCTGTTGTAGTTACTGGTTACAAAGAAATAGAGAAGAGGAGAGGAGAAGAGGAGAGGAGAGGAGAGGAGAGGAGAGGAGAGGAAGGAGGAGGAGGAGGGAGGGAGAGGAGGAGGGAGGAGGGGAGGGGAGAGGGGGGAGGGAGGGAGGGGAGGGGAGGAGGAGGTTTGGGGAGGGGAGGGAAAAGGAAGAAGGAGGAGAGGGAGAAGGGAGAGGGGAGGGAGAAGAGAGGGGAGGAAGGGAGGGGAGGGGAGAAAGAATGGAGTTGAGCAATGCAAAGCAGATAGCATGCAGATGATCTGTCAAATATTGAGAATGGTGCCCATTTCCAGTTTGTAGTGACTGTATGGATGCAGGTGCAATTTATTGCAACAAAAATTAAATGAATAAGGATATATCTGAGGGTGGGACACATTTTGTTGTACATGTGTGGGGAGCCCTACCTGATCCAGAAACAGGTCTGCAATTGAGCTTCTTGGACTGACTGGGGAGTAGGAATCTGAAGCCTGAGAAAAGACATACGTACCTTTAGGACACTCCTTTTCTAGAAGGGACCTCCAAGTAAAAGTCTTTCTTGTTCTCCTGACCTTTGTGGTGCTCCATTGGCTTAAAATGTAAACATGGAGCTATTTTTAAAGACCATAGTCTAACATTCACTCTAGAAAAGATAAATCAGAACGTTCCTCTCCACTTGATTATGTAGCCAATCAGGGGGCTTGCTGCTGATTTAATCTAGTCACTGTAGGAATTGTTGCCAGGACACCCAGAATCTCACCTTCACAGTAGTGGATGAATCTCTCTGTTTAGACACAGACAGCCAGAGCTGAGTGATGGATGTGCGATATTGTTCACCGTCATCCATCCCTTCTCCTGCAGGTACCGTGAGAGCTTTCACTTTTTAACCTTTTCATTTGCTTTTGTTGGCTTTGTACTTTTATCACCAAGAAGATAGAAAAAACACAAGAACAGTATCACTCAGTCAAAGTCACTAACAGGCTACTGTTCTGGAAACTACAAACTTTTGAACTCAGACATCTTCCCCAGCTGTAAACCAGAGACTGACTGTCTGTGAATCTTTTTTCTCAGGACTGGGGAGAAAAAGGCATTTGAATTGCAGCAGGTCAACTGCGTTCATGACTCAGGCTGTCATTCACTAGACAGCTCTTCTAGAGAGTCATCCCCTTCTCCTCTGGGACTTACTGGTTTCTTCTGAGAACACGGATAAGTTGTCACAGTGACCGATGTGTCACAGGGCTGTCTGGAGGTTGTGGCCAACACAGCCAAGGAAAATGCTCTGGACACCAAAGGGATATTGCGTCATCACATGGAGCTTTTGTTTCGGACCAAGCATCTTTCATATACTCTTTCTCATAAAGTCGTCACTGCCTGAAGTTGCTAGGATAAGAGCCCTGGGGGAAAACAGTCATCCTTTTGTCTTGCAGTGCATAGTGTGGGACTGGGACTCCAATGGCAAGCACGACTTTATTGGAGAATTCACCTCTACCTTCAAGGAGATGAGAGGCGCCATGGAAGGGAAACAGGTAGGTGGTATTGCCCAAGGCATTGTCTAGGATGCACCTTTAGCTAAAAATGGAAGTGCTAACAGCAAATCTTCCATATATGAATGAGTCCGATGAAAAGGGAGGATGGCGGGATTTGATTCTAGAACATTCTCAACCCAAAGCCATCCTGTGACCCTAAAATAGCAATTTCTCCATGGGGAAACCAGAGTAGTTCAATGAGTAAAGGACTACTTTCCTTTAGTTATGCAATCTTGGAAAAGTGGCATTACTTTCCCAAGGACCACAATTAAATATAAGCCATCACTCCTTGGATGATAAGAAGCACAGCTAGAGAAACTGCTGCTCTATAAAATGTACAGATCCAGGCCCTGTCAAACTAATAAGTCAATGTCAGCTTACCAATATCACCCTGTGCAATTCTAAAGTGGATCATAAAGTTGCACTTGCCTCCTCTATAAACAGAAATAGGCAAATCAATAAATATGGGAAACATTGCATCTTTAGGTTCCCAAGAGGCCATTAAAAGTAAGATTATAACATCTATCATAATTGAAGACCACCAAGGCTAGATGCTTCCAGATAAACAGAGATAAATCTGTAATTCCCATTGAGGCCATGAAGTGTAGGCCACTGTACTTTCTGTGTCTGTGAGATGCTAGTAAAATTTAGTTCCACTTCGAGCCCCTGTGCTGACACATTTATTTGGTGGAAACAATTCTCTTCTTCAGTGATTTTACAATATCCAGTGTGCCTGACTCTAGATACGCAACGACCAATCCTGCCAGCATTGCCTCTGTTTTCCTAAAGCTAGCAGACTGATGGGAGTCAAAGTAAGATCTAAACATGGATGAAGTAAACAAAAAATTAAGAGGCAATTACAATTTGTGACAAATGTTATTTTGAAAGGAAAGATGGGACTGCAAAAATGGCCCCTCTGATAAAGGTGCTCGCTGCCAAGCCTGGTGAACTGAGTTTGATCCCTGAGATCCAAAAATGTAGAAAGAGAAAAACAACTCCTATAAGTTGCCCCCTTACTTACACACACACACACACACACACACATACATGCATACACATGCACATGCACACATACACACACACAAGTACTCACAAATGCATTCACTTATGCACACACTCACAGGTGCACACACGTACTCACATAAATAAATATAAGTTTCTAAGACATAGAATAGAAACCCTCTAATTATGGAGTGGGTTACAAGTTATTAGCTGAAATGGACACATTTAACTTCAGACCCTTTAAGGATGAGAAAAAGCCAAGGAAAGAGGATGGAAATGAGTAAGGGAAAAACATTTCAGAGAGACCATTCTTAGGTACTGATGCAGGAAAGAGCTTGGTATGCCAGAGTACTTGGAAAGGGACCAGTATATCGGGTGCAGAGAGTATAGGGTAACCTTGCATGGGAAGTAATCAATGACAAAGCAGGAAGAACTGACTCTAATACAATCCTCCAAATGTTATGAGGACATAAACTATGTTCTACAATAATATTGTGGCCACCAGCCACATGTGACTATATTTTGATTAATTAAAATTAAATCAAGAAACACAATTTGCTGTATCTAGCAGTAAAATCAGCCACATTCCAAGTACTCAATAGATATGCAGCTGGTGGCTGTTTTATTGGATGAAAAGGACACAGGCTATCCCAACCATTGTAGGCAGCTTCATTGGGTGATGCTGGAAACTGGTTCAAATTTGCTAAAAGATTGTGTTAGCAGCATGGGGCAATGTGGCTCAGTGGTAAAGGGATTGCTGTATAAGCATAAAGTCCTGGTTTTGATCCACAGAGCCCATGTTAAAAAGCCAGGCATGGTGGCATGCTTCTGCACTAGGGAGAAAAGATAAGAACATAGCTGGGGCTTACAGACTCAGTAGCCTGTCCAATCTAGAAAGCTCCAGGTCAGTGAATGATCTTATCTCAAAAACCAAGGTGGATAGCTCCTGGGGACCAATACCTGAGGTGTATCTATGGCCTGCACATGCATGTTCATGTGTGCCTGTGTACAAGCACACACATATACATATGCACACATGTCTATTCAGAGAATGCTTTGGCTACTGTGTAAGTATCATTTAAAGAGAGAAAAGAAGAGGTAGGTTAATCTGATAGATGAGAAGATGGGAACCTTGAACCTGAAAACCCCAGTATACCATATCAGAGGGAAAAAGAGGAAAACCATCATTCAAACTCCCTTTCCCTGCCTGGGTCATGATGCTGACAGAACATGGTGATTTTCTAACTAATCAAGTCTTGACCACTCCCATAAGGAACTTTAGTTTGAGATGATCAGGGGAAAATTTTTACAAGACCAAATAGGGGCGCCCTCTCTAAGATCCTCCTGGAAGGAGTCATTGTGGATGCAAGACCAGGATCTGGAGTGGTTCTTACAGTGACCAGAGAAGTGGTTCAGAGTCACTGATGGAGCCTCCTGGGTAGTGAGACACTACTCTTACCTATTGCTGAGTAATGAGTTACCCACTAACTTTCTGTCCCAAAACAACATCATTACCTGACAATGTCTTGGTTGTCAATTTTGTATGGTTCACCCAAGATAACTCCTCTCTGTCCATTATGTCACCATGGAACCCTCACACTTCTGTGCCTCAGCAGCAGTGATGACTAGTACATCTCTCCGTGCATGTTTTATTGTTGGTACTGATGGTAGGAATGGTGATGATGGTGGTGATGTTGATGGTGATAATGGTAATCATAGTGGTGGTGGTGGTGGTGGTTTTATCCTCTGATGTATAATTTTTTTTACAAGCTGGTAAAATAAAACTTAAAGGCAGGAAAGTGCAACTTCAGAACACTGGTTTTCCCAGCTTCTGTTCTCACCACATGTTTTATGAACTATTGGCCAAAACAAGTCACATGACTAATACATCAACACTGAGGTCATCGGAGGCCATTGTGTCAGTCTTTCCTGCTCACATCTGCCTCCAAAGCTGCTTCTTCGGGCATTTTTGATTGTCAGGAATAAACTCTTGTCTCCCAAATGGAAGCCTGAGGTTCCAGCTCCTTCAGGATTAGGAACAGAAATGTACAAAGACCATTGATTTTTTGACTCATAGTAGCTTCTAGCTCATGAAATTGTCTGTAATCTAGAAGAGAAGAAAATTGTTCTAGATAGCTACCAGTTAATCTAGCAGTTCTCAATGTTTTCCAAGGTTTTTATCCTGTCCTTCAAAGGGTGTCCTCTGGAATGAAAGCCAAGGGAAGGGCTCAGAGCCAAAGAATCTTAAGCTTTAGAGATGAGAAATCCAAGGCATGGAGGAGTTAAGCAGCCAGTCAAAGGACAAAATGCTGGGAAGTGAAGGCATGAGAATATGCACAAGGCAGTCCCTTGTCTCTGCCAATCACTTCCTCCTGTCATTCTCAGGGCTGCCAAGGGTACCACCTAGAGACCATTTTCCAGCCATTCAGTTTCATGTGTGTCCCCAGAAGCATCCAGGAGCTT
Organism: Rattus rattus; assembly: GCF_011064425.1. Taxonomy (NCBI): domain Eukaryota; kingdom Metazoa; phylum Chordata; class Mammalia; order Rodentia; family Muridae; genus Rattus; species Rattus rattus. The sequence goes on from NC_046161.1 coordinate 96,295,602, forward strand.
GGCCTATTTCAAAGACTTGACTTCCTTTTAAAGATGCTCATGTTTGACCCTCTTGTGTAGGTACAGTGGGAATGCATCAACCCCAAGTACAAGGCCAAGAAGAAGAATTACAAGAATTCAGGAATGGTGATTCTGAATCAGTGCAAGGTATGTGTGATTCTCCTCTCTGCCAGGAGCATAATGCTAGACCTGCCATGTGGGAGGAGTTCAAGTCATGTGATCAAAGGGGAATGGTTTCCACAAGGGAGTAACCTTATCAAAGGAAAAAAAATCATAAAATCTACATAGCACTGGACAAAGGAATTCAAATATAATCATGTGGCCTAAAAGCTGTGATAGTCCAATGTCACCTTCCCTTTCCCAGGGATAATCTTACCCCAAAGGACAGGAAGTAAAGGTCATAGCTCAGGCTCTTCTGTGCACAGAGCAGATCTAGAGGAAGATATTCAAGTGATGTGGGAGAAGTGACTAAGTATGAGATATTCCTTATTCTAGAGCAGTAATGACTCTTGAAAATATGGTTTGGGTCTTGTCCCAAGGGAAGATGTCAATTAAAGCAACACATAGACTTAAATAAAGTGGAGGACGAGATGAGAATCTACAGATGTCTTGGTCCCATCTGTACTGACATTGAAGACTCACCTCAGGTCTCTTCCTGCCCTTTGCCTTGGCTTAGCAGCCTATCTCTTAAGTGTAGGCCTTCAGTATGCAGGTAAAGCAGAAAACATCGTTATTAATTCAGTCCCTCTCCAATGCAGATCCACAAGATGCATTCCTTCTTGGACTACATCATGGGTGGCTGTCAAATCCAGTTTACAGTAAGCTGTTTCTGTGTTTATCCTCTTTTGGGCAACGAGGGGTGGGAATGGTGTTGGGTTTGTGGACATGCAGACACAAGAGATCTTAAGAATCTTGAACAACCTTTTAAGTACCATTGCTGAAGTATGATGTGGGGCCCTGTTTCTTAAATGAGACCATATTCCAACTCCTTCTGTGTTCCTTGACACCTCAGCCTCCAGGGGTTTAGAAAGCCCCCCAACCCCCTTTTCAAAGTAACTACATGGGGCATGAAGTACAAAGCAGGCTATAGATTTCCAAACCCCATGGCTGGGCAAGAAGAATGAAAAGGAAGTGAGCCACACTGCTCTAATCCACATGGCCTTTGTTGTGGCCATGGAACCAGGACATAGGCATTAATGTCATATCCAATGATCAATATAAAGGGAAAGCTATCTAGATGCTTTCTCAGGCAATGAGGATAGAATCTCAAAGACTGGAGGACTGTATTAAATCGGGTTGAGAGAGAGTGGGTATCTAGTCTCAGCAGGTGAGCAGAGGATCATCTCAACTCTCAACACCTCAGCCTTGTGGGATTTGGACTTTTTTAAAAAGTGCCAATGAAGGAGATTGAAATGACTTGGTAAAGTAAAGGAACTTGCCACCAAGCCTGATGACTTGAATTTGATCCCAAGGAGTCACACTGTGGAAAGATTAAACTGATTCAGACAAGTGGGCCTCTAACTTCTACATGATTGCCATGGAATACACATGTGCACACACATACACACACACACACACACACACACACACACACACACACACACACACACACAATTGCATCCATCCTCCCTGGGAAACTTGTGTTCATTCAGTCAGTATTCAAAATGTTCTGAGATATAGGCATATATATCTTTCAGAAAGAACATACCCAGATAACAAAATGTAGGTGGTATGCTGAAAACACAGGAAAGAACTACGGATTACAATACAAAAGAGATGGAATTTGTACAATGCTTACCTCTTATCTTACAGAATTGTACTTGGGAAGCTCAGCTCTCTTTAGTTCTTTACCAAATCAGCCATGTGAGGAAAACGTGGGAAATGAGTTTAAATTTTATATACGTTTGAGTCCAACACAATTGACAAAATCCATATGTTCTCAGGACCAGGGATAATGCTGATCTCAGAACTAGAAAAGGAAATCAAGATAAATGGACATTTAATGGTCCAATGTCTCCTTAGCAAAAGACTTGTGTGGTGATTTGAATGAAAATGATCCCCATAGTCTCATAGGAAGTGGCATTATTAGAAAAGATTAGGACATGAGTCCTGGTTGAAGTACGTGTGGCTTGTTAGTGCAAGTGTGTCAGTAGGGATGATGGGCTTTGAGGTTTCAGAAGTTCAAGCCAGGCCCAGAGTTGCTCTCTCTTCCTTATGTCTGCTGATCCAGATGTAGAAATCTTGGCTCATTCTCAAGTATCATGTCTGCTGCTTGTTGCCATGTTTCCCATCATGATACTAATGGCTTGTAAGCCAGCCCCAACCAAATATTTTCCTTTGTAAGAGTTGCCTTATGGTGTCTCTTCATAGCTGTAGAACACTAAGATAACTTGTTTCTGTTCTAATGTCAGAAAAGTCAACCTATGTTCCACCTAAACTCAGCAATGTTCAATTACTTTTGAATACTTACAGGAGCCCATCACTATTTTAACATTTACGATTCTATAGCAGTGGAGACACCTGCCCTCCTGGATTCACACTGGTACATAAAGAAGGCAACCAGAACACATCCTGTGGGCACACCCATCCAACACTACCTGTATGGCACACTTATTGCTGATCCAGGTCTATCTACAGGGCAACAGTGAAGCAAGAAGTTTTCCAAAGAGAACTACTGAAATAGTTTCCCAAGATATCAGGCAAAGGAGTGATGTCAAGAAGCTATTTATAGGTTTTCCCAGGAAAGCTCTATTGATTTCAGTTTGTTTTAGATTCTATAGATCCTAGGCTCTTGACCAACTCCTTATTTAACCTACACAGGCTTGCTTTGCCCTTGGAGCTGTGCTGAAGAAAATCAGCCATCCCACAGCATTCCCAGACCACATCCTGACTGATTTTGTTAGTTGTTTGAGAATTTCATACAGTGTGTTTTGATTATATATTCCCCCTTTCTTCAGTTCCCTCCAGATTCAACCCATTTCTCTTCCCATTCAACTTTGAGTGTTCCCCTGCAATTCCCCATAAAAGTCAATTTGTGCTACTCAGTTCTTCTGATTGTGTGACCTTCCACGGGTTGGCTCACAGGGTATATGGTCTTGGATAGGCCTGTAGCTGCTTGACTTTGATGGCCTTTCCTCCTCTGCTTTTCTCAGTTTTCTCTTCTTAACCCTCCCCAGCTGGGTAGAGGCTACCTCACTATTTGTCACCAACAGCACCCAAAGTCCTAGCTCCCTTGGTACTCCTTTCCCACCTTCCTCTCCTCCAGTGCCAACTGATAATAAACCTGTGAGGGACCAAAGTGGGGATCTCAGTCAGGAGCAACAAATGGGAAGAAGAATGTAAGATAATGCTGAAAAGGGGCAGGGTCACTGAGGGTTCCATCACACGGTCCTTCCTCCTGGAGACCTCATGTCAGATGCTCAAAGGAGAATAAGGTCTGGATGCCCTGTCCTAGAAAAGGCACCAGTCACTCATGCCGCCAATGGCATTTGCTAACAAAGTGAAGCCAGCTTTCTCATTATGAAGTTCTTGCTGCTTAAATAGTACAATGTTATGCAAATTTTAAGCTGTAGTACAGTTAATTAAAAAATAGTGTGTGATATAATTCTGCCTACTGGTGCTTATGTACCAGCCAGTAACTTTACTGCTGCATAAAAATGAGTGGCAGAGAGAGGAGACAGGGGAGAGGGGAGGGGTCTCCCTGACATGGAGATGGCAGGAAGGAGACAAGGAGGAGGAAAGTAATTAGACTTGGGCATCACCCAGAGGCAAAGAGTCTCACTAGTTCATTATATGGTGCATGGCTGCTGAGCAAGAGAAGTGGCTTTAGGTGTGAGAAACTTGGGTCCTAAAGAGTGACGTTCAGGGGTCAGAGGTGACACCAAGTTCTAGATGTTCTCCACTTCATCCCACAGGCCTACTCTTCCTTCCCCATCCCTGCCTGAGCCCCAAGCATCCTCACTAGCCAGATCCTCCTGCTTTGAGCTATTGCTTGGGTCTGTCCATTGATGGGAGTCAGAGATCAAACAGCAAACCCAGTGCAGAAGACCTGTTCTTCTAGATTTCTGCTTTCCAGGCTTGAACCACGGTGACCTTGTTCCTCCATAGAAGGTCATCATTCCTACCACATGCCCTGTCCTTCACATACTCTTCCTGCTGAGTTCTAGAAACAGTTCTATCTACCCCTCTGTGATGAATTTCATATAATTTTTCCAAACATTTGTGGTCTGTCACTTTATTAAACTCCCCAGTCACCTCTTCTGAGTCTCTCATAGAGAGACTGAATATTCCACATGGCATTCAGGGATGGAGAGAGGCCTCTGTGTCTTCCATGGGGATTCTGGTTCAAACTAAGGGGGTTAAAGCTGGGGAGACTGCTCCCAACACCACACTGCTTGAAATACTTTTATTTAACCCTATCTAGGAAATTCAGTTATAGATGGATTTTGGTTCTGTGAATTTGGTTTGCAAAACATACCCATGGGCTATTATTTATGTGCATAAATTCAAATGATAAATGATAAATGCTGGGAGTTTAGTTGTGTTAATATGAATAGCAGGTCTGTTTAGGGGTGTTTACCAAGTACTATCTATCAAAAGCCAGGGATGTTAGTGAAGGGGTATGGAAGCTGGAGCATAAGGTGAAAGCAGAGGCAACAGGCCCAACAGATCTAGTGCATGGTGACAAGAAGGGAACCTAGTGTGGCAGCAAGAGAAGGGGTTGTGTGGAAAGGAAAGCAATGAGTCTGGGCCTGCGATGCGAAGAAGAGATTTTGGAAGCAATCAAGTCTAGGATGACTTGGACTCGCTGCCTGTCTGTCAAAGGCTGATGGTGTTGTTCATAGAGAAATGTAAGTCAAGAGGGCTATAAACAAAAGGATGGAGTCACTTTAGGGGGTGGTAGAATATGTTTGAGTATCCCAGTGGATGGCACCTACAGAGGCAAGCTTCAGTCCCAAGAAACAGGCGGAACTGAATGTATATCAATCTGGAAGAGATGGAGAAAGAGAATAATACAGAAAGAGAAGAGTACAGAAACACCCAATGACAAGGAGTCGTAGAAGACCTCCATGGGCAAGAGAAGAGAGAGCAAAGGAAGTCCAGAATCTCAAAATGGCGAGATGACCAGTAGGGTGTCAGGAGGAGAAAGTTACAAGACCTGAAAGGTAACGATCCTGAGTGCTAAAGAAAAGAAGGAGCATGAGTAAACATGGGCTAGGGGATGTAATGAGCAGGCATATGTCATCTTCAAAAGAACAGTGTCAGCAGGTAAGGGGAGACCCTGGGTTACTGTGTAAGCAGGAGACAAAGAAAAAAATCATAGGTATGAACTCAAGAACATAACAATAAAGAGAAGGCAAGAGAGAAAGGAAGGATGGCTGTTTGAGGGCGAGAGGGGTGACATTTGGCTAGAATCAGGCAATAAGCAGAGTGAACCAAGATGAAAGATGATCAATGGAGCTGTGGAATGGCTCAGAGCTGAGTATTTGCCTAGGATGTGCAAAGCCCTGGGTTCAGTCCCCAGCATCACAATACAAGACAGAGGATATTAAAAGGAGCCTTGGTCAATGATTTCTTTTCGGTCACCAGGACATCAGAGAACCTGATACATGCCCCCAGATTATCCCAGTAGAAAATGTGTACTTGATTTTGCACATAACCATGGAAAATTCAGAGCCCCCCTCAGAATGAGCTTCATATAAACCTCATGAGAATCTGGAGACATAAGAACTGAGATCAACTGTGGTGTTCCAGTCTTGGAGGAGGTGAATAGAGGTGAAACAGCTGACAGAGAGAGGCACATGGCTTGACACATGGCTCCGCAGCTAAAAATAACACCAGATACTAGAACTTCATAGACAAAATATAATTATAGACAATGTGGAAGAGACAGATGCTGTAAGTTGTCTGGAAAGGAGATGGTGGAAGAATTAAAGGCTTCCTTTGAAAGTTATGACTTTTATAGATGCACAGAAATGTTCATTGTAGCATAGATTTTTCACAGATAGGAACTTCTACAGCTTAAATATCCAACAATAAAACGACTGTGTACATTACAGTAGTTCATCTAAATGGACTATGATGAAGCCATTTTAAATCATAATTTCAAGGGCAAGGAAATCACATAGAGCCATGTCTATGATAGCACTGAGTATAAAGAAAACCAGAATGACTCTGTGAGTAGAACTATGTAATAGATTTCACTATAGCATGTCTCTATGTGTGGTTTATATAATGTATATGAATATATATGCATATACATATATTATGGTTTGGATGTGTCTTCATGAAGCATGTGTTGAATCCCCAAAGCCACAGCTTTGGGAAGTGAGAGATAGAGTCTGTCTGGAGGTTTATAGGTCGAGAGGGCTTTACTCTCTTGGTGAATTATAATACAATGTTATTATAATATGAATGATAAAAGAGAGTACACCTGTGTTCTCTCTCACACACATTTTCTTCTGTCTTCCACAATGAAAGGTAGCAACAGAATACTCCTAGAGAGATTCCAGCAGTGAGCCTGTCTTTTAGCAAGTGTTCCAGTGTTCTCAGCGGGCAACAGAGGCAGGCTTGGGTACTCCAGATTCTACAACTGTGAACCAGTTCCACCTCTACTATCTGTAAACGACCCAGTCTACAGAGTTCTGATATAGCAGCACAAAATGGCTGGGGGAAATATTATATAAAACAACTAACAAGATAAATTTACTTTCTAAGCTACAGAGTCCTGAGCAGTAGCTTTTATTAATATATTTAGAATGGCTACTCTTGCAATTTGTAGTTGTAAAAATTTAAAGGTGATATTTTCCACTTCCCTTTGATTTTATGGTGTTTAGTAGCATGGTATATATATGTATATGTATATATATGTATATATATATATGTATATATATATGTGTGTGTATATATATATATATATATATATATATATATATATATGAAGCTGAATATGGATTCTCTCACCCTGACCATCAAATCTAAAATCTGGGTTATCTATTCAAGATTCTCCCAGGAAATCTTTTCTTGCTCTAGCACATTTAGCATGCCTTATAGCTACTGCATATCCTGGATTAAGTTTCTCAGTCTCTATTTTAGACACCTAGTGGGCTTTGAGATAGGACAGTGATCTCAGTGTGCTGATCGCCTGCACATAGCCAGGGTACAATGGGCTGAGGAGGCAAAAGTTTTACCATTTCCAGGAAATGGACCAAGCAGCTTCAGAGGAATAGGAATTTATTTTTTATTTCATGACCACCTCACAGAACTGAGAATAAGACTTTAGCTTATCACTTAAGAAATGTCTAAAGTCTGCATCTCTTCTCAGGCTTATTACCTGAGTCCAAATTGTGTATCTGCCTCAGGATGTGACAGTATGCATGGGGGTTTCAGGTAATGGATCCAGCAACTCTCTAGATTCTGCTTCCCAGTGGTTTGTGTCCATCAGAGTCCCCCTAATGGCCAGTTAGGATTGTTTGGTATAAAAACTTTGTCAAAGACACATTCATTCTTCACAGCTAGCCCTTTCCAGGACGCAGCTCCACACATCAGAGACATCCAGGGAGAGGCTGGCCAGCTTTTTATGCCTGGTTTCTTCCCAGGAGCCTGCTCTCTGCTGCCTGCTGAGAAACCTGGAGTACTCACCAGAAGACCAGGTTTTCATAAAGGTTTCCCATCAGGAAAAGAAAACTCAGTGGTCCTGCTAGCTTGCTGGCACTTAGGAATCCGGGTGTCTGCAGCCACCTCCAGGGACTGTCATTTTCAGTCGATTTTTTTCTTTTGTTTCTCAACTTAATCCCATAGTTCACTGCCCCCAAACATCCTTGTTGCGTTCTAAAATAAGTCTAACCTTTCACTGAATTCTCTTCCCATCATGGCTAACTTTAAAGAGCACAGAACTCCTGGTGGAAGGCCACCTCCTGAAGGTGGGTATTTCATCTCCGACTTCTGGAGGGATATTTGAGAAAATGTTGCTTGATGGAAGAAGGAAAAAATAGCTGCTATGTGCTTAGGACCTTCCACTGCAGTGTAGGCACATGAGGAAATACCTTTATGTCAACTGCAGAAAATAGTAGGTAATCCAGGTCACTGCTTTATGTCCCTCTCACCAGCTACTATCTTAAAGCCTTTCACAGAACCTCCTGAGCTGGGACAGCCCCTCTGATGGACATAGATAGATACAGGATCTAATCCTATAGGAAATGAAGAAACCCAAAGGCTGGCTGCAGGCCACCAAAACCAAGCAGGCCAATTTTAACCCACTAATCCTAGCCTTCATATCACTCTGTTGCCTGGCAGGACGATTACCCTCCTCTGGCCCCAAAGAAATCTGCTTCTTCTCCTAATGGACATCCAATTCCACATTAAGCATGTCACCAAATCCTATTGAGTTCACACCCTGAATGTATCTAGCCACAATCCCCTTCTCACTGCCATCTCTGTTCCACCCTAGTTTATTTAAAAATGATGATGATGGTGATGATGATGATGATGATGATGATGATGATGATGATGATGATGATGATGATGACAATACTTGCCCAAGCCAGCCTGAGGATGAAGGATTCGTAGAAATGGCCTAACAGAATCCTTTAGGGTTTACATTAAGTGTTTAAAAGTAGTTTTAAATGTATTGTAATTAAACAAAAAATCTGTATCTGCTCATTCAGATGTGGTATATGCCTACTTTTCAGCATATCATGATACCCATCTAGATGATACAGTCAGGCTGAGACACCAGGCCTTGGCAGCTGCATGACTAGAGCTTCTATCCTATCCCAGGGAGAACAGGCAGGTGCTTCTGCTCCTTGAGCTCCTGCTCTCCTTTATATTTTTCTCTTAGTGCAGTACCAAGATCCCAGGGATGTGTTTGCTGTCACTTAATGCTCTTGACATTTTAGGGTTTTCAGTTGGGTAATGAAGACGTGGAATGGATTGCCAATGTCTATCCATATCAGGAGGCAGAGATAGGATGCCTTCAGTTGTGGGGAATACTGTAATAAGGGTATCATGAACAGAAGGGGGTAGCTTAGCAGCCATGAGGCCTTGATTCAATCTCCAGCATCATTTAAAAAAAAAAGTATAGACCTTTACCAGTATGATCCAGGTAATACCTATACATCTTACATCTTAGTACTCTCTGGGATTTCCTAAAGGGATGGTTGGTTGGTGGTTGGTTGGTTGGTTGGTTGGTTGGTTGGTTGGTTGGTTGGTTGAGTAGATTTTAGTTTTGATTTGACAAGGTTTCACCATACACCTCACGCTAGCTTGTAGAACTCACAATCCTTCTGCCTCAGTCTTCCAATTCCAGAAATTATACCAATACATCATCACACCAAGCTCTAGGTTCCCTAAGTTTTAAAATGATTTTCTCAGTAGAAAGAAACAGAGTGATATCATACTTGGCCATCCCAGCTCTGATTTACCTTCCAAACCCACTTGTATAGGCAAGGTGTGGACTTAGTGTCTCTATTGCTGGGAAGAGACTCCATGACTAGGACGACTCTTATAAATGACATTTAATGGAGAAGTCAAGTGCACCAGAGGACATGGTTTCAATTCCCAGCACCCACAGTGACACACTTCCTCCAACAAGGCCACACCTACTCAACAAGGTCACACCTCTTATTGTGCCACTCCCTGAGCCAAGTGTATTCAAACCACCACAGGTATTATCATCTCTAAAATGTATCTGTTCGAGAGAAAGTGGCTGAGAATGGTGGGTCTCTGAACCAAATTTAGTTAGCCTACCATGGTCTAGCGTGGTATGATAAATGCCATTTCCTGCCCTGTAGCCCAGGCTGACCTTGCCTTACAACAACCCTCACCCATCATCTTGACTTCCCAAGTGCTGGAGTTAACAGCATTTACACAGTCTCTGAGCACCTCTTGGATGTTCTCCTTAGAAACATGGTTTTTTTCGAATTGTTGGCACATATTTTAACCAGAATTGTCTGACCAGAGCCTCATGAGTGGATCCCAGGGTGTTTCCTATCTCTTGCTCAGAATTCATGGAGGTTCCAAGTATAACGGCCTTGCATCCCAGTGCTCAATTAGAGGGAGCTTTCTTTATGCATTGCCTTCTCTTTCTTTGTGAAGATTGGATCTCACTTTCAGGATGAACCCATCTCCAAAGATAGAGGCATTAGGGTCCCTTTGGGGTCACCTCCATCCATCCTTCATAAAACCTCTTCCCACACTTATCCATCTGCCACATACATTTTGCTTATCCTTTCCCTCCCTCCACAGCTGGCTAGTCACAGAGAATGAATTACTTCAAGACCACATCCCCTGAATTGTCACAGCTACATCCTGCCTCCTACCTCTTTAAAGTCTCCATACCTGCATAGTCTCTCTACCTCCTGGCCAGGCTCCTCCATTTTTCAATGGGAACTGTTATATTAGAGATTGGAGATTTTAGGGTTTTTATTATTGTCATACATTTATTGTACATAGTGATAGGGTCCATAAAGACCTTTCTATTCACATGTATGCTACATGTGAATATTTTGACAGAGTCACTGGACAAACTTCCTCTCTCTCCTCCCTCAGTAGTCTTCTTCCTTCACAGAATCAGACAATCTTCAATTTCTATATCATAAATGTGTGTAAATCTATCTAGCCATCTAAAAATCTAGAATCAACAGACCAGAGAAAACATGCAATATGTTGTTTTCTATGTCTGAGTTATTTTGGTTTACATGATGAACCAGATTCCAGTTCCATCCATTTTCCTGCAGGCAATGTAATTTCATTCTTCTTTATGTCTGGAAAAGACTCTATTGTATACATGTATATATGTACCGTATTTTCTTTATCCATCCATCTACTGGTGGGTTTCAAACAGAGACTTATATGCTTACAGTGTAATAATGAAGCTTTATCTTTGAAAGCATGTAGATGTAAAGTTAAATCCAGCCCCACCATGTGTCCTTCAATACCTTTGGTCATCATGGTTATCAATAAAAACGAACAACAATTTCTACCTTACATTTTCATGCAAGGTAATAATGCCAATAGAACAGTCTGCATGGAGAGAAGTTTTAACATAAGCTGTTCCTCTCTGTTCATGATTATTCAGAGTCAGGATGCTTTGCAGTGGTAAGTTTCCTTTCCGTGATCTTCCTTACCATGTCTTTGTAGTTTATACTTTAATTTTATCAGTAGATATCCCTTGTCAAAAATGAAGAGGTATTCTGAAAATAGAATTGAATCCTTCCTAAAATATTTTTTGGCTAAGTCCTTTAAAGAGGTAAAGAAGAAGGGGAGTAGCTTCATGAAAAGAAGCAAATTTTGAAAGAGAAGCCAATACTAATGCTTCTCAAATGGTTCTGTGAAACAGAAAGACAAAGGTCTTCCAATTCTAAAACCAAACTCATTCTAAAACCCAGCACCACTCTGATACCGAACAGGAAGTGCTCACAACAAATCAACTACAGATAACTGCCCTGATGACTGTTTCTGTTAAAATTCTCAATAAAATGCTTATAAATTGAACTCAAGAGCACATAACCAAGTTGGTTTTATCCCAGAAAGGCAATGTTGGCTTTATATGTATGATCAGCAAATGAATAAATAGATTTGAGGGATTGAAATCAAATTAACTCAAGTAGTACCAAAAGCCCTGACAAACTCAGCATTCCGTCATGATAAAAATACCCAAGAAACTAGGAATAGAAAGAATATAAATCAACATAAGGAAGGCTATTATAAAACAAGCCTATAGCCAACATTATAGTAAATGAAGAAAAACTGACAACGTTGTAGAACAAGACTGGTGCCCACTCTTTTTTATAACAGTGTTCGAAAACCTTAGCTAAAGCAATAAGATAAGATAAATTGAGAAAGGGAAGAAGATAAAATTTTCTATTTTTAGATGAGACGATCTTAGCTTAAAGATCCTAAGTACTTCACCAGATGTACATCCCAAAGATGTTTTGCATCCCTGTGTTTATAGTTGTACCATTTACAATAACTGGGTGATAGAGTCAGATGTCTCCAACATATCAATGGATTAAAGAAGTGGGATACATAATGGAGTTTTATTCAGCCAAAATGAAAAGTTGAATCATAACCCCAGCTAGACGTAAGGTGCAAATCATTATATGACGTGAAATAACCAAACTCAGAAAGACAAAAATTGTGTTTTCTCTTACATATGAAGGGTAGATTTAAAATTGTGTGTGTGTGTGTTTGTGTGTGTGTGTGTGTGTGTGTGTGTGTGTGTGTGTGTGTGTGTGTGCGCGCGCACGCATGCATGTTATGAAACTAGAAAATGGACCATGATAGGAAGAAGAAATGTTAAGGGATGGGGAAACAGAGGGCAATGGAATAAACATGATAAGCAAGCAGAGGGGGTTGTCTGTAGAAAGGATGGGAATCAGCCAGGAAGGGCCACAAAGCACAGGGAAGGACAATCTGGAAGAAGAATAATTAAGATAAAAATATGACAATGTTTATGTCTGGAAAGTCAGTGAAGAAACTCATTGCCTTTTATGGTAACTTAAAATATAAATCTTTAAAAATGAGTTGGGAGCTAGAATAATCTCAGAAAGCTGAAGGAGAAAGACTATTTGGTAGCCAGAAAAAGGCTGCTCTTTTCTCGTCCCCAGTTGCAATGACAAGTTATCCAGGTGTGCTCTGTGTTAGACAGGAGTCCCCATACAACTGGGAAGAAGGCTTTACTGTGTTGCTCCTGGAGAAAGTTTTGTTAAAACCACCCCAATACATAACTCTGCAGCTGACTGCATAGGAATTAGACAGCAGCTTTGTTGGGAGTAGGATTCTCCACACCGAATTTGCCCATTAGGGCTCTTGCCTATCCTTCATAGCTGGAACTGTTCTACCCATGGAGCACACGAGGCCTTTTCTTGGTGGATTGTGAAATTGGAGACAGATGCCCTGTCCTTAACCTTGAAGCTTGTGACATGGTGACATGGATCAATAGTGACTGAACTTTCTGAACTTCCATTTCAAGTCCCATTCGGATAGGAAGAAACAGGCTATGAAAGACAGTAAAATTGACTTCGGTCAAATTAGTAACTAAGTTTTCAGGGAACTAACTAACTTCTCTCACTTTTCTTATCAGCCAAATATGCCATGTACTCTTATTTTTCTCTATCTGAGGCCATGATAGGATCCAGGTTGGTCGCGGTTCCTAAGGGTGCATTTCTTCTTATGTTTTCCCTCTGCAGGTAGCTATAGACTTCACTGCCTCTAATGGAGACCCCAGGAACAGCTGTTCCCTGCACTATATCCACCCATACCAGCCCAATGAGTACCTAAAGGCCTTGGTGGCTGTGGGAGAGATTTGCCAAGACTATGACAGGTAAGAGACTTCAGACATCAGCTGTGTTCTTTCTGGTCCCATGGCCCTTGGCTGACTCATGACCAAAGAGTGGCAGTCAGTTCCAGCACCTCCTCATGGAGAAGCTCTTGAAAGAACAGGGTAGAGCCTTGTGCCAAACAGTTCATCCTCTGCACCTAGAGAAACTGAGTTGGTGCCACACTTGCTCCAGTGGGCCAACAAGTCTCTCCCTCAGCTTTCTGCTCTTATTAGGTTGGTGACATCGATAGACAGCAAATTCTAAGTTCCATTGTGTGGACTGAGTGTGAAGGTGCCCTTGCTCCTCAGTTTGTTCGTGAAGCAGCAGCATCCTGACCTGCCAAATTGGATTTTACACCTTGAAGAGATTCTCGGATGTCTGGTGTACACATCAGAGTTTTAGATGCATGGTTTTATGGGATGTTCCTGTATACATCCTGTAGATCCTCTATGCATCTTACATAATAGCCATCACTTTTCAAAGAATAAAACTATAGGAAATATAAGTCATTTGTGTACTGCCTCATACCAAGATGATATTTGAACCACAATCTTTCAGGCTCTACACACTGAGTACAAAACCATAGTGTTTTACTGATCTTAGAAGCTACTGGTAACATTAACAGACCGATATGTCTGCCCAGGTACACACCTATGTGGTCAGGAAAGTGGGTGGTGTGTCTGTGTGTTTGTGTGTGCATACTCACATGCATGCAGAGATGATCTTGAGACCCAATCACTATTATTTCTTCTTAATGATAAATATTGGCCTTTGCACCATAGCATTGTATTTTCTTTTAAGATGGAGGCTGATCCCAAGACAGATTAGGTTTGGCCACTCAATATTTCTCCAGAGAAGTGACCAACATAAACTACAGTAAGCTGGATTTGTGCTGTCACTCTAGTGTCACCAGATAAAGGGAAGGAACACAGATGTTTGCCTAAGGCTTTTTGAGGTAGAAGCAATGTAAACATAATTGTAGACCTCTCAGAGGACTCCCCGGTGCGGTTGTGAAACAAGTTAAGTTAGTAATGAGCTGTAAGCAGCTGACCTTTTAATCCAAGAAAATAAACAAAGCATCTCTGTGCTCCAGTTGCGGAGAAACTTGAGCGCATATCATGATCTCTGTTCTTCCTGAGTTCATTATTGGAAAGAACCACTCTAAAAACCTGTCCCTGTCACAGCACAGTAAAGGGTACACCCTCGGGAAACTTCCAGCCTGGGTTATAAGAAAGGTCCAATCAGTATCCCACCTGCTGAGATCTCCATATTCAGTCAGGTCAACAAAATACCCCAGTGTGGCGTAGAACCACTTAGAAATTAGATCACCAGACCCTGTGCAATCAATGAGCAATGGGCACTCACAAAACTCTCCAATGGCTCTTGCTGCATACCTAAAACATATTTCAATAATCATTTTAAGTCATTTAAATCTGTGATGGCCATCCTTGGTTGTCACCTGACTACGTCTGGAATCAACTAAAACCCAAGCTGCTAGGGACACCTGTAAGGGGGATCTCTTCTTAATTTAAGTCATTTGAAGTAGGAAGACCGACTTTCAATCTGGATCTTTTGAGGTGGAAAAATATACCCTTATTTTGGCCCACATCTTCTGGTGGGAGCCTATATAAAGGGCATGGGAGAAAGAAGCTTTTTCTCTTTGCCTGCTTGCTCTCACTAGCAATTCCATTCCTTCATTAGCATTAGAGCCTACTTCTTCATAATTCCAGTGGATACTGACAACTAGCTGAGTCATTCAGCCTCAAGAACTGAAAACCAGTGGATTCTTGGTCCTTGTGCTGGTAGAGAGTGATTGTTGGACTAGCTGGACACAGGCTTTAAGTTACCCTAATAAACCCCTATACAGAGAGAAATAGATATAGAGGTAGACAGAAATAAATAGATAAAGATAGAGATGATAGAAAATGATAGAGAGATAGATAGATGATAGATAGATATTCTTTCAATAAGTTCTGTTCCTCTCGAGAACCCTGACTAATACAAAGTGACACCTAGAATATTTGACCTTGAGGTATTGACTGTGATGATAATGAGTTTCGGCTCTGACTTCTTTAGGCTCTAATTCAGGGACAATTTCTAGAAAGAGTTTGCTATGCTACATCTACACTGGAGATGAGACTTCAAGGCACAGGAGTGGGAATCCGCTCTCTTCCTGCACTCGTGCAGGAGCATGTTAATGATCTGGTGTAATCTTGTATGTACATGTTTGGAGATCCGAAGGAATGTTTGGAGTCAATGTTTACAGGATCTCTATTGCTTGGACCTTGACATGAATATAATAGAAGATACCTTACCCAGTGCAGTGGGCCAACTTAAGCAACATAGTAAGGCTCCCATGTAAAATCAACGTTAAATAAGTAGATAAGAGAACTGAATGTACATGGAATATAAGAGCCATGAACCTGCGGAGAAGATGGTACCCAATATTGAATTCCATAGAGCAGAGAGGCCAGTTTTCTAGAAACTGAGATGAGGTATCATCTTCATTTGCTAATCTGAGCTAGGATCCATTATTAAGAAGTATTTATTGGCTAATCCCTGCAGAGAGTGTCCCTTCCCTAGACATCCCTAATGTCCCTTGGATATCTCTTAAAGCTTTCATCCCTTTTGAATGCAAGCCAGAGAAAAGTTGACAGGTATGTTGTATTCTTTCAAAAACACAGATTCAATGTAAATATAAGATATGTCACCTTGGGAGTTCTATGAGGTCATCAGAAATTATTCCTTTTAAAATTTTAATAGTGTAATTCTGAAGTCGTCATTCCCAGATGAACAAGAAAATTAACTTTGGGCAGCCCAACAGAACAACATTTGATTTGTGTTCTAAACAGCAGCTCAACATTAAAATGGGCAAATTCTAAAGAAGAAAGGGAGGTTTGAGAAAAAAAAAACTCTATGCTCTTTTAAGAGACTCCCTAGGAGAGCTTGGAATGCAAGCTGCTCCCATGAAAGCTGACAAGGTTCAGCAGTTTCTGTTTTGTGTGGGTGGACAGACAGGAGACAGGCAGAGTCAGGAAATTTCAAGTCAAGGTTCTGGAATTAATTTATTCTTGCATCAAAGTCAGGGAGGTTGGTGCTTAAAAAGAAACACTTGCATAAAAACTGACAGAAGCCACCATCCCCCTCCAGCAGCACACAGAGGTTTGCAGTTCCCATGAGCCTTAGCAGTTCCTCTCTGCCTCTGACAGCCAAGGGTTTTCTCTCTGCCTTGTTCAGTCACAGCTATTGGGTAATTGGTAGGTGACCCATTGAGTAGAACAGCTTGAGGGGTACAGAACTCTCTTCTCCAGATGGCCTTGAAGGGAGGATCCCCCAACCACAAGATACCAGTTTTCAAATCCAGTGTTGTTGCTACACATTATCCTTCACCATCTGCAAAGACATTATAGGCTATCTGCCTCCCATGCAAACACACATGAGCAAAGACATACATGCAGGCATGCACATGATCCCACATACCCCTGAGCATACACACTTACACTTGCCTGCTGCAGCAGGGGTTCCAACAAGTTCTGTCAAGGTAAAAACCACAGCCCCCATCTTAAAGGGAATGAAAGTTTATTCTGAGGCCATTTTGAAGGACTATGGCCTGGGAACAGAGATTTTGGTTATCCCAAATGACTGGTTCCGATGTGAAGGCAGTTTCCTGAAATTTTATGGTTTTACAGAACAAAGAAAGTCATAAATCAAGGCAAGTTTAAAATACACTGGTAAGTACATCATTAAGACGGTGATAGTAAGATGACAAAGTTTTCTATAGGCCCAAGGTGCTATGTGATAACAGTCTTAGCTTGGGGTTGATAGAAGCCTGCAGGTCTGCTACACCAATAGACTGCAAGTGTTTTTCTCTATTAGCCACAGAATGTTTCAGCTTAGAGGTAGGTAAGGAATGGCCATCCTGGAAGCAAAAGGTCTGAGATATGACAATTCACTTCCGGTTCTGAACTTTCTAATCTTTGCACAGTATTGAAATGCTGGCCAGTAAGTATCTATAGTCAGCTTCTTTTCAAGAGTTTTCATTCACAGTTTCCACAATCCTTGTACACCTCAATGTCAAAGTGGCACGGTTTTCTCGAAGTCAGTGTGGTCATGGGTCTCAGACAACCTTACCTGTCCTCTAATGAGAAGTCTGGTCTGGTCCTTCCCGTTGGCTTAGGCCTACAATCTCTGTGCCTTTGGAATGTGAGACAGGAAGACTACAAGTTCAAGGCCAGTCCAGGTGACTTAGTGGTGCTCTGTCTCAAATTCTCTAAAAATAAAAACCGCTAGTTAGTTTGGCAGTAGAGCACTTGCTTTGCATGCAGGAGACCCTGAGTTCAGTCCCTAATACCATGAAGGAAAAGGGGAAGGAAGAGGAGAGGTCAGCCTGTCTGTGATCTAACAGAGACCAAAAGCATTGCTCTGAAAACACAAAATGATGGTTTAAAAAAGTGGCTACCTCAGAATGAATTTGAGACATCAGGAAACAAGGCAGGTATGGGCTAGGTCCTGTATTGGGGGTCAACTCAGAGCTGAAACTCAAGCTGACATGTGTTTAGATGTGTAGGGCACTGGGTTGGTCAGCAGCCGATGTGGGATGTCTCAATACAGACTCTGCCACACCCCACCTTGTCTCAATAGGACTTTATCTTGTCTGCATGCCAAAACCACTTAGGAAGTTTCAAAAGTATTGATACTTTGGGCCTCATTCCCATAGGCTGATCTCATTGTCTGCTGTGCACCTAGAAATCTGTTGTTGTGTTGTTATGGTTCTTGTTGTTGCGGTTGCTGTTGCTATTGTCATTGTTATCATTGGTGTTGTTGGGATAGGCATCCAGAGTTGAAATCCACCATTAGCTCAGGGGTGCTGGGCCAGTTAAAATGCTTAGGTCCTGCAGCCTAGATACCACTCCTCTGGGTGGGACAGCAAAGATTTAACATGGCAGTATTTCCCCCATGACATTCCTAGTCTGCTAGAACATGTCAGCAAGCCATGGCAATTCGGGTGCTGTGGCTCATTCCTGGAAGTATAGCAAGACTGAGGCCAGATGACCCCAGGAATCCAAGGCCAGCCTAGGATACATAGAGAGGCCATATCTCAGAACCACAAGGCATGGCCCCAGCTCAGCATGGCCCAGAAACGCTTCCTGTGTAAGGATACGAATGGAAAGTGTGGGGGTTGGGGATTTAGCTCAGTGGTAGAGCATTTGCATAGCAAGCATAAGGCCCTGGGTTTGGTCCTCAGCTCGGGGGTGGGGTGGGGAGGTGGGGATGGGGAATGGAAAGTGCGTAAGGGAAGGGAGGGAGGTCCCCCACCTCCTCCCTGCCAAAGGAAGGGTGGAAAAGAAGAGAATCTTGACAGTGGTTACTGGGTCAATAAGAATTCTCTCTCTCTCTTAGTTTCTCTCTTTCTTAGTCTCTCTCTCTCTTATTCTTGCTCTCCCTCTCACACACATACAGATAGGCCTACACATGCTATTACAACATAGATATATAGATATGCTCACTATTCTGGATCATTAGAACAGAGAAGCTTCCTGTGGATAATGGAGTCTACAAGGGTGATTGAAAGAGTATGAGGTCCCAATGACTGGTAGATCTGGGTTCACACACCAGCTCTGTACCGCTATTCTCATGAGATTTATTTCTTTGATTGCAAATCAGAGGCACATCTAATTTCCTTTGCAGAGCCCAGGCAGTTCTGCCTGTGGTAAATAATCAGTGGTGGAAGGCGTTATCTTTAAGACTCAAAATCCAATCTTTAAAAATAAATTGAACACAAAAAGAAAAAGGAATATAGTGTCAGATCTAAAGGTCATGTTGGACAAATGACATCTGGCGGTCTTGTTCCTTTGTCTGTTTTTGTAATTTGCCTTTAAAAGGATTTGGTAAAAATGCACAACCCTCACACATCCTTTCATTGATAACATCTAACTTTCTTCATCGTGAGTTTAAATAGTGATAAGAATTGAAAACTCTGGGGTGTTATAGATATTTAAATACACTTAAAGATAAACTCTAATGTAACTCTTGTAGCTGCCCATTAGAATCTCAGTGTTATGCCATGCAGACTAGCTACTGACTGTCATCCTGGTGTTGTTGTTGTTGTTGTTGTTGTTGTTGCTGTTGTTGTTGTTGTTGTTGTTGTTGTTGTTGTTGTTGTTCTTCTTCTTCTTCTTCTTCTTCTTCTTCTTCTTCTTCTTCTTCTTCCCTCTCCTCCTCTTCTTCCCTCTCCTCCTCTCTTCCTCCTTTTCCTCTTCCTTCTCTTCCTCATCTTCCTCCTCCTCCTCCTCCTCCTCCTCTTCTTCTTCCAAAAATACCTGAACCAGCTCTTTAGTTTCAAATGGGAATTTTGTTTCTTACCCAACTCAGTTTCTCTTTCCCTTCTTCATAGAATTTGGTCCCACCGTATCATTTTTAAAACCATAGGACATATTTTTGATATAGTATCAGAAAGAATCAAACCCAGAGACTTATGCATGCCAGGCACTCTACCCTCTAAGTTCCTTCTCTAGCCTTCAATGTTTCTTTATAAATTAATGTCGAGCCATTTTTCTGGTTACTGTATCATACATGTCTAGAAGGCAAACAAGGATACTCTATGTATGTAATTTTTAATCCCTAAAATGATTCATTATGAAGAGATTCAAACTATTCTAAAAATATTTCTGGATTGAGTTTTTATTATGGTCGTCATCTAAATATTATTGATCTAAGAAGCATTCATATGTTAAGAATTTCAGTGCTTAATTAGTGTATTACGAAGTATAAAGATTTTGGAAATCAGCTCTCAATGAAACAGTGTGTGTGGAGGTAGGGGGAGAGGGTCTGGTTTGTATATGTATCTATGGATGAGGGCTGCCTACTGCTCACAATGAAGAATCTAGCATCAATTCTGACCCATTTTTGCCTTTATCAATATAAATACTGTGTGTGTGTGTGTGTGTGTGTGTATGTGTACTTATAAACAAATATGTGAATGTAGTTTTTTAGGCTACAGCATTTCTCAATTCTTTCAAGGATATAACCCATCCACCACCCCTCAAAATAACAGTCAAAATCAAAAACTACTTAGGATATAGAGTCTGGATGGCTCAGCAGTTAAGAAACAGATACCTCAGCAGGTAAGAGCGCATGCTGCGTTTGCAGAGGACCTAAGTTCAGTTCCCAAAACCCACAGCAGGAGGTTCCCAGCACAGCGCCTGTAACTCTAGCTCCAGGAGAGGGCCTTCTTCTGACCTCCACCAAAACCTGTACTCACACACGCATGCCAACAGATGGACCAACACACACATAGATTATTTAAAAGGGGGAAAATCTTTTAAATTTTTTATTACAGATATTTGTGCCTCATGGAGGTCGGAGGACAGCAATCAGGAGTTACTTATCTGCTTCTACTACGTGTGTCTTAAGAAGATCAAGTTCAAGTTGTCAGACTCAATCTAAAGCACATTTACCCACTGATCTAGCTTGCCAGTCCCCCAAAACGTATTTTTAATAACTTAACAACTGACAGTATTAAATTCTACGCCCTTTCTCTTACACAATGCTAAAGATCTAACCCAAAGTCTCCTACATGGTGGGTAGATGTTCTACAACTGAGCGACACCCCCCCAAGCAAGTTTTAAAAGTGACAATGAACAGTAACCTGGGATGCAGAAGATTTGGTTGCAACTAAATATTGCAGAATTTTTCCTTTACCCGATGTTCGAATCTTGTGCTTGAGAGTTGAATCTCGGTCCTTGGACATTGGTACTTGAATCCTGTAGAAGAATTCCTTTACTCGATATTCAGGTTTTATTCTCTGAAGCAATCTAGTATGGCAGACAGTGGATGAGACTCAGAGGAGGTAAAGAAAGAGGAGTTGTGAAGGGAAACTCGTGAATGAGACCAGGCACTGCCAACATAGATGCTCCCAGAAGATCCGGGATGAGTTCAGCATAGGGTATAAAAGTAGAAGAATTGAATACTGATTTCCCTTTTCCAAAAGAAAGCCACTCTTGCATATCCCCAGAAGACTGCTGCATTTCTATCCATGGGCTTGTTTTAAGCTGACTGTTTGGAAAATTGTTTTCTTCCAACACCCATGTGCTCTGAGAGGCCATCTTGTTTGAGCTGACCTCCACTGGCATGTAGATTGGGTAATTTCCTTTGATGCGTATTAACCCCTTGCTTTAGCTCAGTGTTTTTTTTTTCTTAATGGAATGAGTGAAAAAGATGTGTTTAAAATCAATTTCACACCTGGAAGTTTTAGACATAGCCATTTCCTGTGAGGCTAAGGGCAGCTGGAAGGACATGAGCCCCTTTGTTGTGTTTACCATTGTTTTATTCTGACAATAAGAAAGGTGTCCTTTCCCAGTGTGGAACTATGCTTCTGAAATTTCCCGGTGGACAGTGTTTGCCTGTCTTTTTCTCGCAACCGCTGCTAATGGCCCGTTTGCTCGGTGGCCGATGGATCCAGTTCTGACTTCCTTGACGTGTTCTCATATTAAAGTTTTTGTTTGTCCAACTTTCTTCCCTTCGTCCTTGCATAAGACTCCTTTCTAGCTCATTTTATTTTTAAACAGGAGGAGTGGACTTTAAATCTATTGTGCTAGGATGGAAATTTTTTTTTTCTCCAGTATATTTATTAGGTAGAGGCTTTCTAGTGGCTGACTTCAGAGAATTCAGCCTTCTGGCACATTAATTATTCTCCTTGTAGGTGAGGCATTTTCCCTATCCTCACTCTGGAAACTCAATTACATAACAGTTCATGAAGCTCAGCAAACTTCAAATCCCCAAGGGTGGTTTAGCAGGTTTAAAGAGAACACCATTAAAGCACTGGGTTGGTGATTGGAAGTGGAAACACCATTAGATCTACCCTCCCCTCAAAAAGAAAGAAGGAAAGAAAGAGAGAGAGAGAGAGAGAGAGAGAGAGAGAGAGAGAGAGAGAGAGGAGAGAGCTCTTCCTTTAGTTTTTAAAAAATTATATGGATGGAATATCCTGATTCAACCAATTATTAGAGTTACCAAATTCCTCATCACTACTTTGGGGAAAACAGAAAATCAGAATTAGTGGGTGGGATCTGTGCAAATCCAGGGTTCATTTACTCTTGGTCATCAAACTTAATAAAAACCTTATGGGAAGAGGCTGTATACTAATCAGTAGTGAACATTAAATATTGTTTAATTTTGATTATCCACTCTATTGCATGAGTCAGCATTTGGCTTGGTGACATGCCCTGGTGAGGCTATGCAGGCTCCTGATTCTCCTCCTTCTTAGATAAATAAATGAAGCAGCTTCTTCTTTTTTTTTATTTAATTCCAGTGACAAAATGTTCCCGGCTTTTGGGTTTGGTGCCAGGATACCCCCGGAGTACACGGTGAGTGAGTGAACGTAGGATCTTGTAACTGCGCATCCTTGCTCTCTATGGAACTATGGATGTCCAGCCCAGAGTGTGTGCTGGGGATGTTGTTCAAGGGCCCAGTTACAGGTTCCCTTGGTTTAACTCACAATCAATATGTTAAGAGACTGAGAAAACAACCCCCAAAACATTTAACTCCGGGAACTCAAAAAATATCTATTCAGATCTCCCAGGAGATTGTCAGTGCCAGTGTGTTTAGCTTGGGTAGCTAAAGGAAGATCTTACAAGCTAAAGAAAAAACATGAGGTAAATAAACCAAGTAGGGCAGCTGGAAGTCAGTTCACTTGTCTGGGGGATCTGCAGAGGATAAAGGGACAGTGGGCACACACCAGCTGCTTCACCTATGACCTCCAGCTAAGAAAGGAGGTGCCTGTCTTTTAATGAGGTGACCTATTTTTTCTTTCTTTTTTTTTTTTTTAGCATTCAAGAGACCCAATGGTCAGAAATAGCCTTTGAAATGGAATTTTCCATGAAATTCCAAGTGATTTAATAAAACCGTCCAGATGCCAGAATATCCCATTTCTTTTATCAGATTTTAGGGGGGAAGAAAATAGCAAGCCGTGTGCGTGTCATCTAACCTTACACTTAGGCACGGCCAGGCGGGGAAGTGTGTGGTGGATGATTACAGGGTATATGACTTTATCACTTCTTTTTTTCAGAAGTAGAAGGCACTCTATTTCACCTGTGTGTACATGAAGATCCCCATGCACTATAATTCTGTATATCAGAACGATTCTTAAATGTCAACAGCTTAGCTAGCGAGTGACTCTATAAGCAGCACCATGTCTGTCAGACAGCTTGAGTTGAGTTCTTTTTATTTTATTTTTTTAAATTGGAGGTGCAAGTAATCGCCCATTCAACTTTAACCCTCCAGTCTGTATCCAGTTGAATCTAGAAACTATGTAAGGTTATCTTTTGTGAAGCCTTTTCTTTTTTGTCTTTCCTTTATTTTCCCTTTCTCCTTTAATGTTTCACTTTCCCCCTCCTGTGAGCATTTATCTGATCCTAGAAAATCTTCCTGTCACCTCAGCTCCACGGGGAGCTGAGAATTCACCCTCCATCCCAGATTGATTGTATAATGGCTTAAAATGGTACCCGCTGCTTAACTCATAATGAATGTAACGCTATTTGTTTGCAAACCCTAAACCCCCACTGCCTCCTTAATGGATTCGAGTTGTAATTCTCCTTTCCTCCTCTTTTAAAATTTTCATCCGGTGTCTAGGTCTCTCACGACTTCGCAATCAACTTTAATGAAGACAACCCGGAGTGCGCAGGTAAGTCGGAACTGAAAGAAAGCCAGTGTCTGGGCTGACCCGGAGTGCTCAGGTAAGTCGGAACTAGAAAGAAAGCCAGTGTCTGGGAGCCTGACCCCGAGTGCGCAGGTAAGTCGGAACTTGAAAGGAAGCCAGTGTCTGGGCTGACCCTATACACCATTCCAGTTTCTCTCTGCTAGTGCAGCAGATGAGCCGTTAGGGTCAAAGCACAGACATGGGCTCTGAACACCCGAATGCACCACCCTGCTCCACAGGGAACTGAGAGGCACCTTGTAGAGTAGCCCAAACACCCTAGAAGAGACAGGGCTGGGAGAAACGGAGCTTCCAGCAAGATCCTGGATTCCTCCGGCTAAAACAAAGCAAATCTTTTAATTAACTAAAATGAATTAATCCATTGATTAAGATTCCATTTTAGCTTTAGGACTTTGTTTTGTTTTTCTGTTTGTTTTTGAATGGGAGAATAGCCCATGATGGACCAAGATGAGACATTCCTCTTTCTGCTTCTCTGCTTTTTATCTGGATTTTTCCAGTTTCCTCTCTGGGCAGGTTTAAGGAGTGGGGTGAAGCATGGAAATCACTTGCCACATCCAGCACATTAACAATGCTGACTTTGAACAAAATTCCTTCGCAGTTTTGTGCAAGAAAGAACTCAAAGCCTTAACATCTCCGTCTAGACCATTTTACTTTGCTTTCTCCTGGCTAGAAATTCCTGACCATGATCTCAGGAGATGATGGTGCTGGTAGAACAAGGATAACGTCTGCTTTGAAGAAGTAACAAAATCAGCCTGAGCTGAGAGCCTTTGCGGCTGTGAAGTTGACGGTTATCGGGTGTAAATATCCACACGCCCCTCCTCCTTCTTACTGAGGGGAGAAGTGAGCGACACCACAGTTGAGATGTAGTGAAGTGTGCAGAACATTCTAGTTTCTTTCATGAACTTGGCGTATAGTATCCAAGACTATGACATCAGTATCATTGGCTCAAAGTCAGGATCTACAGTATCCTAGTATTCTGTCACCCATCACTCAAGCCCAGTTTATTCTGGTTTAGGATCCTCTATTCTCCAGACAGCACCAGCCTAGCGGAAACACTGAGATTCCAGGTCAGGGAAAGACTCTGCCAAAGCCAGTAAGGTGGTTTCCCACGAAATGAGACTGAGTGTCCATAGCCTAGTGTTCACCATCTCACACTCTCAGACTTCAACGATCCAATAGTTTTGAAAAGGACATCAAGCTTCCTTCTCTTAGGCAAAAGTTTGTGTGCCCCCTGCACCACCCCCCCCAAAAAATCCCAAGGTTCACTTCCACATCGTAAAGTAATCTAGTGTCATCCTTTGGAATGCCAGGCGTCTCTGTTTCAGGCTGGCCTGGGTGGGTGGAGTGTTAGAAACCTGTATAAGGCAGAACAGAACAAAACTTGTTCATCTGAAGCGTTCCCAGGCTGATTTGCAGTATGTGATAGCTATGGAGAACAGTTTGAGCAGTGAGTCCTGCGACTTCCTATGGTCAAAATCAAGAGCAGTGTGCTGCCTTGGTACCGGGAAGGACAGAAGGAGGAGCTAGAGTAGGGGAAAGCAAAAGTTGCATGGGCAACAGCAGCATCCATGTGAATAAAATGGATTCATAATGGCAATTTATTTTTGATGGTTTTCCATGCAGCAGAACTGTAACAGAATCCCTGGCTCCTCCATTTCCTGAGCTCATGTGCCCTCACGGTGAACACCCTTCCTTAAATGAGTTATTGACAACGGTCATCTCATAACACCCAGCCTGTGAGCGTGCAGGCCGTGCGCCCATTCACGGCACACTGGATGTGTTCTCCGCACTGCCGCAAGCTCTTTTGGGGAATACAGAAATGAAAGTAGTCATGATCCTTGCCCTTACTAGGAGTGATATATAGAGAGAGGGTCGCAGGTGCCTGTCAGTTACAGGCAGTGTTTACTCTAAAATCAACAACATGAGAAACCAGCAAACAAACAAACAAACAGACCGCTGAAGGCAACTTGCTTAGCGGTTCTTTCAGTCCAAACTCCTGGATTTATATGTGGAGTCTGCAACTCACTTTCTCCGGGACCTGGGGCACTTTCTGGGGCACTTTCTCTTAACCTCTGCTTCTTCACCCATAAAATGGGAGCAGCCTCTGCGCCCTTAAACCATAGTGAGCTAATAAAGGCTTACGTAGGGTGAAGTTTGTGGAAACAGTTGCTTTGGACGATCCCGTTGTGATCTGATTTCAGTGGGGGAGGGGAGGCAGCAATATACTGACCTAGTGTTCCCCTTTGTCCTAAGCTCCTAAGCGTGGCGTGAAGAAAGGCTACCAGGAGAAAGTTAGTGCTGCTTTTGTCTGTATGCAATTATATTTGAAGGGTCCGTGAAACTGTCAATCTTTCAAATCTCACCGTAGGAATTCAAGGAGTCGTGGAAGCTTATCAGAGCTGCCTTCCCAAGCTCCAGCTTTATGGTCCCACCAACATCGCCCCCATCATTCAGAAGGTCGCCAAGTCAGCCTCAGAGGAGACAAACACCAAGGAGGCTTCGGTAAGGAGAGGGACAGGGGTTCACCCTGCCTCTCTTGACTATTGGTTATAACGCCCGTTTCTAGCCCAGCAATCAATTCTATGGCTAAACTTCTCTATCTTCAGTCTCTTCACCTGAGGAAAGGTGAAGCTAATTAACCCCGCACCTGCTGGGATGTGAAGCTTAGGGTGGACACAAACGTCTGCCTCTTGGCCTGAACACAGACACTCAATAGTAGAAGCTACTACGTTCACTGGGTTGTGTCATGCTCAACTCCTGGCTTTCCCAGTCTCTACACTACTGTCATACAGCTAGCTGCTTAGGCTATAACCCTGAAGTAATCTGAGTTCCTAGACTTACATTGTGTTTTTTCTCTTCATTTCTTCTTGCTGAATGACACACAGCCTTAACCAACTGAAAACCCCAATAAACATTCATTAGCTCCACATTTTCTGTGGACCAGAGACTGAAACACAGCTGGCCTGTGTGGCCTAGGCTTAGGTGTCCCAAGGTTTCAGCCAAGATGCTGGCAAGGGATATGGTCCCTTGAAGAGTGGCCTGAAGCTGAGAGATCTGCTAATCGATGACTTAGTCCTATGCCTGCCACGTGGTTGCTGGTTTCTGGTCCGAGGCCTCATTTCCTCATCGCTCGGGAGAACTACTAAAGCTTCCCAAGGCAGGGCAGCTGGCCCCACCCAGGCGATCCAAGAGAAGACAAAGGAGGAGTAACTTTGTCTCATAACTTAGCCCAGAAGACTCACTCCATCACCTCAGGATACCCTGCCGATTGCACAGACTATTCCAGTTCAGTGTGAGAAAAGATGACCCAAGGACGTTAACTAGGAAGTAAGAGTGGCTGGCTGTCATCTTGAAATCCTGCTAACACCCCCTCCCCATCCAATTGATCAGCAAGTTATGATGCTAGTCTATCTTCAAACTATACCCCACGTGTTACTACCTCCTAATACCTTCATGGCCACTGTCTGTTTGGGGCCACCACATGTTTTCACTCACACCAAAGCAAGTCCTAAGTAGACTCTGCACTTCATCTTTCCCCATGACGTGTGTCGTGCTTCACGCAGAAGCTGGACTGATCTTTTGAAAGCATATCTAAGGGTTGGCAGTGTAACTCAGTGGGCAGAGTGCTTACCTAGCATACACAAAGCCCCAGACTTAATCCCTAGTACCACATAATGTAAGTATGGTGGTGAACATGCCTGATAATATCAGCATCAGGAAGTGAAGAGGACAGGAGAATTAGAAATGTGTGCTCATCCTCAGCTATATCATCTACTCAGGCCATCATGGAATAGATAAGATAGAATCTTTAAACGAAACTAAAACCATGTTCTTTACAAAATCAGGCAAGGGGAAACTAAGAAAGCCCATCCCTTTCCCTGTGTTCACAAGAGTGTCTGCGCTATCTCTGGAATTTCCTGTGGCTTAGTTTTAAGAGTAGATGCTCTCCATCCTTCTAGGATACCAGGGCTACACACGTAAAGGGACAACAGCAAAGACACAGGTGTGGCTTTTGTGCTACTTCAGGCCAACTCGAGCCAATGGCCATCACTAACAACTCCGGGATCAGATGAGTCTGCACTTGAAGAGACTGCAATAGTCAAAGGGCAGAACCACATGGAATAAAGCACCACATAAATAAGACCTCCTGGCAACATGGGGAACTTATTTTTTCTCCAGCAGTTTCTGCAATCGTTGGACACTGTGATCCAGTTCTCACTAGTGTGTTCTCACTAGTAAGGGGCATGAGCTTAAGCTCCTTAGACAAGCTATGTCAGATGATCTTGCTTTTTGATATTATAGAATTCTTCTACGGGTATAAATGCCCCTGGAGACCTGATCATACACCAGCACTTTCCTGAGCTGACTTCGGAATGAGCTATTATTGCTGCTTTATTTGGAAATATCCATCTGGTTCAATATAGTGTTCTGTAGCTTATGAGTCAGTACACTAAACCTGGAAGAAACCTATTCTAGAATATTCACACTTTCTTGACCCCAAAAGAGTTCTTAACATGTTGTGAGTTAGCATGTTTATGATCATTCTTACTCATGTTCTAATCCTTGTAATGCCGAGGACCAAACCCAGGACTTCCCGTGCCTGACGAATAAGTGACCCACTAGAGTTCCTTTTCCTAGAATGTCTCAGTCTCCACACTCGTACACATCATGGGGAAAGATGAAGTAAAGAGTCTACTTAGGACTTGCTTTGGTGTGAGTGAAAACATGTGGTGGCCCCAAACAGACAGTGGCCATGAAGGTATTAGGAGGTAGTAACACGTGGGGTATAGTTTGAAGATAGACCAGCATCATAACTTGCTGATCAATTGGATGGGGAGGGGGTGTTAGCAGGATTTCAAGATGGCAGCCAGCCACTCTTACTTCCTACATATTTCTGGGACTGTGTGGAAAGTCCTCTTGGGTTTGGCCTGTTTAGTCTCCCTAAATCTCTTCCGTCCCATCTCACAGTGGAGCTAGCATAGTGTGCCCATGATAGACAACATCTGCTCTCAGTTCCAGTGGCTCTGCCTGCACTGACAGGTGTGAGAATCTTTACTCTGATCCTCATCTCAGGCCTGTGACAGCCTCTCCACGTGGAGAGGGAAGAGGGAGGCAAGAGCAGGACACCTTTCCCATGCATACTAGGAGAACCATAATATTGACCCTTAACCATTCATCTCCTAGCAAGGATTTCCGCCATCAAAATCCAAAAGGTGTACAGTACAAATCCTATTACAATTTTAAATTCTGAGGTAACCAGATTTACAAAGTAAAAAGAAACAAGGAGACCCATTTTAATACCCTTTACAAATAATAAAATCCCAACTAGCCAACATATTGGCACATTAGCGTCTGATACGTGTAAAAATTATGAATGAGATATCTTGGGAATTTTTGTACTAAGACTTTAAAATGTTTGTGTATTTTACCTTTAATAGCATCTAAATTTGGGTGCTGAGTTATGACAAACACTTGATCTTTACTTAGATATTAAAAGTTGATAGATGAAAAATACTGTACAATGATTTGGTTTGTTCTAAATTTACTTTTAAAATGTTCAATAACTGAATTGGGTCTATTTTTTTTTATTTAAAATTCAGCTTCTCTTTTACTCTGGCCACATTTAAAATGCTCAATATTTTCCTGAGGTTACTATTACATAGGACAGCACAGCCCTAGATTTTCAAAGGTCTTCCAGCTGCAGGAGAGCATATAATGATCTTGTCCCTCTCAGCTTTTGAGAAGTAAAGTATCTAAGACCAAGGCATAAAAGGATATTTCAGGCTTCACAGAATGAAGCTTGGAATCTAGTTCTCCTGACTCCCAGTCTCCTGCTTTCTACCTATCTTGAGCTTTGATTTGTTTTTTGTTTGTTTGGGGTTTTTTGTTTGTCTTGTTTTTCATTTTTAATGAAAACAAATATATACCTAAAACTGAAACTTCTGGAAAAACCATTTGTTTTTCCTTGTATCACCCCTCAAACTTGACCTTGGCCTCCCACCTGGCCTTGCATTTCAACTCTGGGTCTCTGAACACATCCTTGTTGACAACAGTTTTGTCCAAGGGGATGTTCACACCTTGTGGGCATGAGGTGGTTGTAGTTAAAAACTTTCACAAAGGACTTGATCTTGTCTCTCTTGACCATTTTCTTCTTGCCCGTGGCAGCTGTCACTTTTTGGGAACAGTGGTCAATTCCAGCCACCAGGGCATGACTGTAAGAGCAGTCTGAGGTGCCATCATCAATGATCTTCATGGTGATGGCTTTGTGTCTGGAGTAGCATCCAGTCAGGACCAGCACCACTTTCCAAGGTTTCATGAACTTGCCCATTCCAACAGCAAGCAGCCAGCACCCAGCAGCAAGGAAAGCTATCTTGAGCTTTGTAATAGCCAGTAAGATTATTATTATAATTAAGCTACAATTGTTGTGGCTCCATTCATCATGACCTTAAGCTACCCTACATAGGCTTAACATGTGTCTGTTACTGACCTGAAGCCCAGATCAGATAGTCAGAGCTGAGAACCTGAAAAGATACAGAGGCAGCAGGGTCTTGAGGTCTCTTTAAAGTCAATGGGAAGACATAGGGCAAGCAGGTAAGCTGGAAGGATAGGGAATTGTCTGGAAGGTAGACACTGGAAGACGCAATGTCCTAAGTGTACTAGTGATGAGTGATGACCAGCTTTGGCGAGGCTGTGAGCAGAGTAAGCTAACATGAAGTTGAAGTGAGGGTTAGCAGAACTGGAGAAGGATGGACATTGATGGTCTAGGAGTAGAGATAGAACAGTTATCCAGAGCCAAGGCCAACAGCCCATTTGGGATAGTAACCAAATCAGTAGCTACGAGTAAACAGGAAGCATTAAAGCAGCCAGAACTTTTGGGACTCGTGGAGGGTATCTACCTAGAATCTACGTTTGAGATCTTTTGTAGAAAACGTCCTGTATTGTGAGTGACCAGAGAATGTTTCTTGAGACCATTAAGTTTCAGTTTAAGGTAGAAATCGAAGTCATATGGAGAAGCTTTGTATACATCAAAGTACAAATACCCTGTGACTTTGCTCACTGGGTTAGAAATGTTAGTTTCACATATAGGATACTGTTTGTTAGCAAAATTTTATCTTTGTGCATATTACATGTGGAAATGCTGTGGTATATGGAATATGCTTCAAAAATAATACAAAGTAGGTAGGTGAGGCCAATAAATAATGCAAGGTTGGCCATATGTTGTTAATTGCTGATAGACAGTAAAGTCCCCACAGAGGTGCCCTGTCTATTTTGGTTTTGCACTGAAATTTTCTTAATAAAAAGTATAAATAAACAAAAATGTCCATTGACCCTGCTGCTGTGATCACTCTGCAGGGAGACCACCTAGAAATCTAACTGATACTGTATTGTCCTTTTCTCTCCCACCTGTCATCTGACTCCTGACTCCAGCAATATTTCATCCTGCTGATCCTGACAGACGGTGTCATCACAGACATGGCTGACACCCGGGAGGCCATCGTCCATGCCTCCCACCTTCCCATGTCCGTCATCATCGTGGGAGTGGGGAACGCCGACTTCAGTGACATGCAGATGCTGGACGGTGACGACGGAATTCTAAGGTCACCCAAGGGAGAGCCTGTCCTTCGAGACATCGTCCAGTTTGTGCCCTTCCGGAACTTCAAACATGTATGCATAGACATCATGGGGGCGTCCTTACATCTCTCACATGCCTATCAATGTTCGTAGTGGCCTGTTATTCTTAAAGCAGCATCAACAGAATCTGTCTAGGCTGACCAAATCCTATAGCAAGGATATACAGATAATAACTCTTTGGGGAAGAAAGCATGTATTGAGTTACAAATATAGTCATGGTAAATATAGTTGACGAATTTTTGAAAACACTTCCCTTTGCTCATGGAGTTTAGGGTTTTTGTTCCTTCATGGGTGTCATAAACAGTTGGGCAGCTTATTGATTACTCAAGGATACCTGGAAAGGAACAAGGATGAGTTGAAATTCAGCCTGGCCCTGCCAGCCAAAGATTATCTCTGCTTGGCAAAAGCTGTGAGCGAAATAATAGACACTAACGCCTTCTCAGTATAGCGAACGGCATTGACAATTTAGTCTGCTCACTCAGGAGCAAGATGATTGAGCTAGTACAAACGAATATTAAAGTAGTTTAGTATGGTCAGTGATGGGAGAAAATGCTGGAATAAGCTCATCAAAGCATGACCAAGAACATACAAACCCATAGTCTTTAAATCACTTCCTGCTGGATAAAAATCCCCTGTGTTCTATTGGTTTGTACAGTAGTGAGCCATTCTCCATAGTAAACAGTGAAGCAGAGTTGTGCTTCCTGGCTGGCTGGAGCAAACACCCTAGATAAGTCCCTAGTATGATGTTGAGAAGATTCCCGTAACACTCTACCTGCACTTCCAATTTGGGGATAATGACTAAGTCCGTAGAGTCAGAAGTAGATTGAAATTTCCACAAGCCCCACCCCAAAATAAGTTATGATAGCCAACATTAAGACTTTCTTGGGTTCATACAAGGCCCTTTCAGAGATGCCCAGGGTGTGTGAGAAACCACTGAAGTGCAGTAGGTAGGCACATAGAGGTTCCTGTATCCTTCAGTTTGTAGGCTCTTCTAAGCATCATCCAACAACAGACCACATCCCCAGCACCTGTTCTCTGCTAAAGCCCTGGATTCTCTTCTGCTGCTGTTGCCACCATGGAAGGTGGGGATGGGTGTCTAAACATGCTCTCCAGGCAGAAAGAAATACGCAAGTCTTCAGTGGTCTTTGCTGTTTCTCCTTGGTACAGGTTACCATGAATATACAAATGCATGTGTCCCTTCTGGAAACAGCCCTGTTAGCTTTTACAGCAGCCCCTCCCTGTGTGGGGCTCCATTGCTCTTGAGATACAAGAGAGGGAAGCATGGTGCCATGCAATCCAGTGCAGGCTTTCCCACAGTTCCATGCAATCCAATGCAGGCTCTCTCCACTAGATGCTTAGTTGGGAATGCTATTCTGCTCCAAAGACTCTCGCTCAAATGAATTTCCAACATTCTTCACAGCCAACTTCTCAGCTGTGTCCAAGCATGTCAAATGCAATTTTGATTCACCCTGGGACCCCAACCACACTAGTAGTTCCAATCTCAACCACAGAACTATTCCCAATTGTCCTATTTTCTGTATGTGCTCTCCAGGCATGGCTGCCTGCACCGCTATCTTTCTGTGACAGGCTTTGCAGTGTCATTCAGATCTAGCATCAGCCAAACAGCCTCAGCTGAACCCTAGATTCTATGACCTGCCCATCCTCAAAGGGAAGGGACTGTACATTCCAGGGCTCCCCAAATCTCTTCCTCGCCATACTGCCACATGGTCACTATTCTCTTTTGAAGGAGGGCTTAGGTGTAATTAAAATCATTAAGGAAACAGGAAATCAATCCCCTGCTGCAGAGCTGAGTGTAGAGGGCATTTTCAAGTGGCAGGGGAAGCTGATGTCACCACAAGATCTAAGGCCAGTGCTGTAGGAAAGAACAACTACCCAGCATCCCATCTTCCACTTTCCCATGGAGAGGGGTTTTACAGAAAAGTGCCAGAGGTCTGTCCAAGGTTTCAAGTTGTCTGTTATAGACAGCTAAATATGACCTCAGAAAGGCCTAGCATGCTGCACGTGGAAGGGAGTGCTGGGGCTCGCTCAAACTGCTGCAGCTGTGTCACATGACATTCTGCTTCACTGAGGGGAGAGAGAAGGCTGTTCTCACAGAGTTTACTGGTCTCCCATCATCCAGGCCAAATGACAATAGATGCGTTTCCTACCAAGTTGACAATTAAAACTAGCTAACACACTCCCTGCCAAATCCACACACACGAGCAAAACCATCGAGCCATGAAAGGTGCTGACCTCTGCTAAAACACCTTCTAAGCCTTACCTTCATGGAGTATTTATGTACAGGGCACACACTGGTTCCTCATCTAGCATGACTTCCAAAGACAGACCTGACTGGGACGGCAAGGGAAATGACAGACACACAGACACACAGAGAAGTTGTGGAGGGTTGGACTTGGCTCTCTGGTGGAAGCTGCAGCATCTGGGAGCATCTGAACTAAGGAGACAGGTTTAGCTAATCCAGGTAGTAACAGCCTCTGCAGGGGGCAGACTTTAGGCTGTGTGGGGAGCTATGGTGGGCAGTTTCTGTACACACTATCAACATCTTCACACCAAGGAAGGCTCTGCCATCCTTCTGAGCCTCACTTGGGGAAGGCTGTGCCATTCCCATGGGGCCGAGCATTGGGGTTCTTTACATGGCCATACCCACGTCAGAAGTATGGCCATTGACTCAGGACTTCACACACTCAGGTCCTTCTGCTCTGAACCCACTGGGACCTCAGTGAGCTAAGAAAGCATGAGTCCAGGCTTTGGAGAATTTTCCAGAGTCTTGCAAAAACAAAAATTCATATACTAAGCAGCCCATGGGTGGATAATAACCTATAGTTATTCTCAGTGTGAGTGTGTGTGTGTGTGTGTGTGTAGTATGTGGTATATGTATGTATGTATGTGTGCATATGTGCATGTGTGTGTAGATACGTATGCATGTGTCTATGAAGTCCAAGCATTGACATTAGGAGTCTTCCTCTGTCACTTTCCACCTAAATTTTTGAGACAGAGTCTCTGAACCCAGGCTCACTCACCAAGCTGGCCAATGAGCCCCAAGGATCTGCATGTGTCCCTTCCTACCCACCACACCACAGCCCCAGCATTGCAATTACAAGTGCACAGGAAAACATACACCACTGTTTACTTGAGTGCTGGGCATCTAAATTCAGGTCCCCATGCCTGCCTGGCAGGCACACTGTTGTCTGAGCCATCTCTCTAGCTCTGCATCCAGCATTCTGTCGTTGCAGCATCTACAGGGTGATCTACAGAGTTTACGTCTGAGAACCACACTATTGAATTCCAAAAACAGCTGCAAAGGAAACCCCTCATAATCTGAAGTTTATTACATAAGCGAGATTGCCTTCATCCCTGTCCTCAGCTATGTGCAGCTACGTGTAGCTGCTGTGACCCTGCCGCTGCTCACGGATCCTACACTCCTGAAATGACTTCAGAGCAGAGACAGACCTCCTCTCCTCCTGCCCCCGCCAACACCTAGTTAAAGCTAGGCATGGACAAAAAAGGAGGATTGTTGAGAGGAGCTGAAGGGGGACTGGAAACAAAAGAACTGCCCCATGGGAGAACTGCCCCAAGCAGGACAAGGACGTGGTACCCATCTCGTACTCTGTGCTGTTGTTCATTTGCAGTCTCCCTGAGGTGATGCAGGCAGAGTGACAGGAGGATTCTCATCCACCTTATCTTCGTGGGTTTCAAATTAGATTTTGAAAAACATTTCATTATCCAAACTAATCTACTCAGAATTCAATAAGCCATAAATAAAAGGGAGGTGAGGGGTGATATTTCATACACACCAGTAACCCGAGTGGCCTTTCTTTTGTTGCTCTGTGTGGTAACATGGCGCATAAAAATGCACGGGGACAGGCTCTGAACTACGTGGCTCTGGGCAAACTGCTTAACCTCTCCTGGACACAGACTTTTAGGTGAGACAAATGCCACAGATGCACTGGGTGGTAGAAGGTGGAATTTCTATACAATGTTGGTTCCGTGGAAGTGGTTAGTGTATAGTACCCATATTACTGCTACTCCCAACTGATTTTGTGGTTTTGGCTTTTTTCCATCCAATTCATGTTCCCACAACTATGCACCTGCACCAGCACAGATATGCCAGGGGCTCCCTTAGGACCAGAGCTTGCCAATGAGCTAGCCACTAACCACAAGTGGATATTTGCACTCAGATTCATTAAAATTGGAGCTGGAGAAATGACAGTTTATAAAGTGCTTGCCATGTGAACATTAGGACCCAAGTTCAATCTCTAGCACTCACATACATGTATTTAGGGCAGAACACACAGGACTGGGGCGCTTATCCCTGAAAAAACTGTCCCTCTCAACATCCATTAATGTCCTGCAGTTCTTCATCTAGGGACAGGGCCTTCTGAGAGTCCACGTATCCACAGTGGCATGTCAACTGGTGTTCATCAGCTCTTATTTAGAGCCACCATATTGTTGAGATTTAAGGAGTACAGCTCCCCTCTCATATATGAAGGACACTATGTCAGCAGACGCCCCTGGTCCTCTGGCTCTTATAATCTACCCAACTCCTCTTCTGAGACATCCATCCCCTGAGAACTGGATACAGAGATTGTGTTGTGATTACATCAACTGGGGCTGACCGCTGACTGTTCTTTGCTAAGTGGTTATGACTGGGAAGCAACTGTAACTGAAGGAAGAAATGTCTGTGAGGAGGAGTGAGCAAACTTATTCTTATGTAACTAAATGTTAGCAGTGGTGGCTAAGACCACTCCTTTCTAGGTTGATTCCAGAGTGTGGAAATCAGCACTTTATGGTCTTTTGTGATGGGTCTTCATGATGATAAAAGGGCTGACTGTTACCAGGAATTATCATTCTCATAGAAGGGAAAAAAGAAAAGGAAGAGGAATACAGAGACAACTAGGTCTATTCCCTTTAAATAGGAAGTAAGGAGTTCTAAAATTCATCTAGGAAATTTCCACTTACATCTCATAGGGCAAATTGGGTCATGTAGGATTCCCTAGATGTAGGAAAAGCCTTCTAACTCTCTAACCAGGGTGAGGCTGGAGGTGAATTCTGTTCCTGCTTCCATGCATACACGACCACTAGAAACCAAAACTCTTTTTTGGGATTTCTCAGCTATCGAGTTGTTGTTGTTGTTGTTGTTGTTGTTGTTGTTGTTGTTTCCATACTCTGTGAGACTGTGTGGCTTCTGTTTCCTTCTTCTTTTGCTTCTAGGATCTGGGCTTACTGTTGAATGGTTTAAAGAAGGGATGATTAGCAGCACAGTACCCTGGCCCTGAGGCCAGCTCTCCTTTCTTGGCAATCTCAAATATTTGCTAAATGGTCACTCTGCCCAACCTTGCAATTCCTTCAATAGCTAATATGGGGGTTCAGACGGTTGAAGCAGATTGTCCAGGGGTTACAAAGTCAATACTAAGGGTCACTCAAGAGTTAGGTCCAGCTCTCTATAACCCCAGTGTCTGCTATGCTCTTGACTTCAACCATTCTCTGCTGCAGAATCAGTACAGGGGCATTCAAGATCCTGACCCGATCTCGTTTTCTATCTGAATGACTACTCAAACCTAAATCCCTACCACCACCACCACCACCACCATCATCATCACCACCACCACCTCCACCACCTCCACCATCACCACCACCACCACCACCACCACCCCCCCCACCACCACCACCACCACCACCACCACCCCACCACCACCACCACCTCCACCACCACCACCACCACCCCCCCCACCACCCCCACCACACCACCACCACCACCCACACCTTCACCCACCCACCCACCTCCACCACCACCTCCACCATCCCACCACCACCACCTCCACCACCTCCCCTCACCTCCTTCACCACCACCACCTCCTCCACCCCTCCACCACCTCCTCCTCCTCCACCACCACCACCACCACCACCACCCCACCCCACCACCTCCACCACCACCTCCACCACCACCACCACCACCACCACCACCCCCTCCTCCACCACCACCACCACCACCACCTCCCTCACCACCTCCACCACCCCACCTCCACCACCACCTCCACCACCACCACCACCACCACCACCACCACCACCACCTCCACCACCACCACCACCACCTCCTCCACCACCACCACCTCCTCCTCCACCACCACCACCACCACTAACATCAACAACACAACCCACCCCACCTCTCACCCCCACCCCTGACACAAAAGGATGAATTCTGTCTTCAGATGCATTTCTTCGTAGATCCTCAAATCACACTCCCCCGCTCCCCAAATTTTAAATACGTGCCCAAGTTAAATATTGGAGGCATGCTGTCATTTCTTCTGCGATGCCTTGGTCTCACAGTGTTTGTAACTTTCTATAAGAGCACATCTCATATTTCAATAGGAATCACCAGAGTCTCGTGTTAGAAATACAGATTCCCCCATTCAGGGGCATCTGCACTATTAGGAAGTATCTGTCTGACGTGCTATCGCTGAGGGGCGGTGCTTACAGCCCGGTACCTCAGAGACCGGTTGAACTTGGGCATGCAGAGTCACCTTCATGTGACTCCTACTCCTTCCAGAGTTCCACCGCTCCTGGAACCTCAGTATCTAAAAACCGAAGGCGAATTTTAAAACAAAGCAAAACCCTGCAGGACAGTTCATCTTCAGATGTGAGTTTACATTTGCAGACACAGAGCGTGAACACTGAGTGGGCGATGGCTGGATGACTGAGGGAACGCGGCTGGCCTCTCAGGGCAGGGCTCAGATCTTGGCGTTAGAGTCTGCATCCCCTTCAAATGATGGTTGTTTCTTCCCTGCAGGCGTCGCCAGCTGCCCTTGCAAAGAGCGTGTTGGCTGAAGTCCCAAATCAAGTCGTGGACTATTACAATGGGAAAGGGATTAAACCGAAGTGCTCATCGGAAGTGTATGAATCGTCCCGGACGCTGGCACCATGAACTCCACACTTTTACAGAGTTCTGAAGCACTGTTCATTCTATCCCTGTACTTTAAAATAACAACAAAAACAAAAACAACAATATACATTTAAAGATAGCACGTTTTGGTGATTTTTAACTAAATTTTTTTTTTTTGCATGTGAAGCCCCAAGCCCTGGATCTGTTAAGCCCTTGTATTGTTAAAGACTTTTTACAAAGAAATACAGTCATAACATACTCTTTACAGCATGTCGCCTTGAAATAAAATGGTATATGTATCCATTTTTATACCGGTTTGTTGAAATTTTGCTAAATTTCTTATTATCTTTACACTGTAAAGCATTTTGAAACATTTCTTGAATGTTGATAGCCAAAAGGTATATTTGGCTTACTCTCCTATAGGATGAGAGACTTTTCAAAATGGCAGATGCATGGACTGTATTTTGCATGTTTAAAATAATTATAATAAAAATAACCTTACACTGTTTTTGCAGTTGTTATCTATAATCTCTCCCTGCTGAGAATGGTCTCTCTCTACTAAATACATTTATGTACCTAGAGGTAGTCTTTTCTGAAGTGGGCCTGGGTCATTTATCCCAGTCCCCTTCTTTACACACTCCCATAGACACAAATTCCCCGAGAATCTTGTTCTAATGGAGTTTGCTAAGGCCGGGTCTGAGGTTCTGCACGTCTCCCAAGGTCCTCAGTGATGCTAACGCATTTCTTGCACTGCACTAGGACTAATGAGGTTCGAACTTGAGGCTTTCGCCACAGAGATCACGCCAAACAGAGCAGCTCCTAGCGTGCTTGCCCACAGCACCTCTTCCGCCCCCAATAGCTTAGAGGACCAGCCTGGCCCGACTCTGGGATGAGACTAGAAAGTTAGGAGACTGATTCCAGAAGCTGTCCACCACACATCAGCCTCACGGCTTTATAGCCCCGCCTCTTCCTCATCCGGACTGAGGAGCACTCCTTCCATCTTGCTCCGGATTGGCTAAAAGAGGCACCACAGCTTGCTGCATGGGTGGGTCCAATTTTATTTCATTTCCTAGAAATTATCTCCCAGGATTCCTCCCTTGGATTTTGAGTGGAATCTTGATCATGCCAAATAGCAACACGGCTGCCCAACTTTCTGTTCTAATCACTTGGTCTTTGAGCTCACTGTGGGGGCACCTTTTGGCCTCTTTTGTATCACTCCTGAGTACAATTTCCATAAGCAGAAGTGCCCCGGAATTGTGTAGGGTGGGGATATTTTGTCTGAATCTAAGGAAGTCTTAAAACCAAAACAACGACTTCTTTTCTTATGATCTTCTCTCGGAGAAATGGACAAATGTTTTATAAGCTGTAAAAGGCACAAAATGAAACTTATTTTTGGTCAGAAAAATAGTGAAGTGTATCCTAAGCAAAAGAAATCTGTTGTTGGGGAAGTTTTTGGTTCTGTTTTTTTGTTTTAAAGGGGAAACAATAATAATTAATTAAGCAAATCAAATGTCTTGTACAATTTCCAGAGTTATAATTATAGATTATCTTGCAAATACATGTCAACCAAATGCATAACATTTTGGGAATGATGGTTTAAAACAAATGTACGACAGAAAAAAAAAAGTCACAAATGTTTAAATTGTATTGTTTTCTGAATAAATTGGGTACTTACAGAATTTTTTTTCTAAGAGTTGTGGTCTTGTTCCTCATTTTGAAGCAATTCCCTGCCAGTGAGGTGTGTATGTCACATGCTTGAGGGGACGTCAGGGGACACTGGTGCTTTCATCATTGCGTCTAACTTGAAATAATTAAGCTCTATATTACAGAAATACCTGATGACTGTTTTTAACCCCAAGTCAGTGTATGAACATCCGTGTCTATGTACGTGGTATGTAGGAAGTCCACAGTAGATGTTTAGCCAATGCACAGGTGAACAATAAAATGAGCAAAAATACAATTAGATTTGTCAATGTGACCTCTGATCTATATCTAACCAATGATAGATTTAATAAGTGGGTTGTGTGTTTGTGACTGTCCTTAAGTGCCATTCCATGCCAGCTTCTAATGTCTGCGGGGTGTCTTCACTCGGTGTAGACTGCCTGGGATGACAAATTAGTAAGGACAGAGTCCAATTTGCCTGGCAGACTTTTAGGCAGTGTATTTCCCTTTCCATAGCAAGACTCAAGTTCAGCCCCACCCCCTCCAACTAGTAAAAATAGTACCCAATGATCATTTAAGGATATCTTATCCCAGACTTCTATAAAAAAAAATACCATAACAAGTAATGCATATTCTTGAATAGCAGAATTTATTTTTCATGGTTTAGGAGCCTGGGAAGACCCAGGACATGGTGCCAGCCATTTGGATCCTAATGGGACCTTTCTTTCTAACTCACGGACATCCTTATGTAACTTTGCTTTCGCTTCCATAATACAGAAAAAGGGGGGGTCTCTGTTCTTACAAGGACACTAATCCTCCCATAAGAATGTCTTCCTCATTACACAGCCATCTCTCAGAGTGTCCACCTGCTAATAGCACCATAGTGGGCACCAAGTCTTCCATGTGTGAACTGTGGAAGGGCACAAAGGTGGTCAGTAACAAGAGGTAACTGTGAAATAGACATCATTCTAAGTTCTTATTGTATATGTGCTCAATCTCCCTGGCATCCTTGGGATCCTAGTATCAGCTCTCTATGAGGAGTGGAAATTGGATTTTACCCACTCCCACGACAGGCTTCTCAGTACATACGGTCTAAACAGAGAACTCACAGTCACACCCTCTACTGAAACTGGGTGGGACGGAGTCAGCTCCTCAGGCCCTGGCTGCAGTTTGGCTAAACCTCATCTTCTGGAATGAGTACACAGAGGGGTCCCTCCATCCTGTAAGCCAACTTCTCTTCCATAAAAATTGTCCAAAATCAGATTTAAAAGCCAGACACCATTGATGTCTTTGGTTCTCTTCTTAAACTTTAGATATTGAAGACTGGGTTGGGGATTTAGCTCAGTGGTAGAGCGCTTGCCTAGCAACCGCAAGGCCTTGGTTCGGTCCCCAGCTCCAAAAAGAAAAAAAAAAAGATATTGAAGAGTGTCTCCCTTTTTTTTTTTAAATAACCAGTTTTAGCAAGCAAAAAGAATCAAAAATTCCCATATTTGTGTAGTTTGTATAAGTAACATATGAGCATATTTTACACACACACAGACATACCTGGGGACGGGGGGGAGGAGGGACAGGGTATACAAAGCTAAAGAGTCATCATGTGACCCCAAAGAAACATGGCACCCACAATGTGTATACAGCCAGGACAAAAAGGGCACCCGTTTAATATTCGAGTATTCCTTATTAATTTGTTTGGCAGAGGGGACTCTAGCCCCAGGTCTCTGCCCTTGTCAGCTAAGCAAGCTGATATCAATTAAAACAGTTTTTACTCTAAGTTGAGCCTCACCCCCTTTTTAACTGAAATCAGCTGGGTTCTGGCAGGCACATGCTTCTGACCACCCAGAAAGGAAGCACTGGCTTTAAGGCAAATGTGGAAATAATGGATCTCCAGCAACAGCGGGAAATGCATAGAGTCAAAGGAAGAAGTCTAGGGAAGACGGGAAAGACTCGTACTGTGGGCAGAACTGAGGCAGAAGAGCTACCTCAGGATTCAGTGTCCGTGTGGTTTTCAGAATGGTGTGCTCTACAACAGCAAAACAAGGCAAAACTCTTCCCTCGATTGACAGGCAGCAGCGCACTGATGGAAACTCTTAGTAAAATGAGATAGATCAAAGAAAGAATGAGCAAGAACTCAGGAAAACAAGGTTCTGGTGGGGGAAATTAGCATAAAACAGAGGAACGCTGTCACCAGCCTGGGAACGTTCATGGCTGTCCTTAGCGAAGCCAGATTTTGAATGGATACACTCTGGATCCTGAACCCAAATTCACGTAGAGTTCTCCGTCTCTACCCTTTTGGCCCTGGACTCATCCGTGTGGTTATAGTAAAAGCAGATTTTAGGAAATCTGTAAGAAAGTGGGATCACTAGTCATGCATCAACGCCACCAGTTCAAATCCACAGAACCTAATTAAAGTCAGACATGACAGTTTGTGTCTGTAATCATGACACTTCTACCGTGACAAGGGCGGTGGAGACAAGAGAATCCTGGGAGCTCACAGGCTAGCTATCCTGCTGTACACATCAGCAAAATGTGAAGGCTGCCTGAGTAGAAGATGAAGACTG
Organism: Rattus rattus; assembly: GCF_011064425.1. Classification (NCBI taxonomy): domain Eukaryota; kingdom Metazoa; phylum Chordata; class Mammalia; order Rodentia; family Muridae; genus Rattus; species Rattus rattus. The sequence goes on from NC_046161.1 coordinate 96,338,388, forward strand.
ACATCCAAAATTGTCTCCGACGTTATGTGCACACAGCTGCATTCATAGATATGAACATACAAACATATGCATGCACACATGAAACACACGCATAAAGACCTTTGCTCCCCAAATTGGAAACATCTCTCTCATCGGAGGATGCTATCTTTCTCTCATGGGTTCTTCTTTTTCCCCCAGCATGGGAGCAGTAGATCCTAAGGACACTATTGGCTCTTCCCACGATCAAGGCACTAAGGATACTGTATAGACCAGACACTCCATGTATGGATGCTTCAGGGATCTGAGTAAGCCCTGTGAGTAATGCAGGACTCAAGAGCAGAGGGCAAGAATGGAGAGCCATGGGAAAGCACGTGTCCAGAAGAGGGCAGCCACAGCTCAGGGGACCAAGCAGAAATGTGGACCCAGTGCAGACTGCCCATCCATCTTTTCAGCAAAACTGAAAACTCTGTGGCTTTGCACGAAACCCTTTAACATTGCATATTAAAAGCAGGCCAGTTTAACAAACCTTTCAAAACAGTACATGAGCCAAACAGTGCCAGTCAAATGAAAAAGAGCTCAAGGTTTACCTTGGTTGTGGGAACTAATATGGCAACAAGAGATCCTCTGGCCTCCTCCCCATCGGGTCTTGTGACTCTTGAAGACTGTTGGTGCTCTCTTCTGAGTTTGTGTCTGTTGACATTTGCATTAGAACTTGAAACTGGGAGTCATGCATGGTGGTGCCCACCCACAATGCCAGCAGTCCAGAGACAGACCATGAAGCCTATCTCGCAAGTTGGAGGCCTGTCTGAGCTGTGTGAGAACACTGTCAAAAGAAGGGGGAAGTTGAAACTGAAAATGTGTTACATCACAATAGTCAACTCATTATATCTTATCTGCAATAAAAATTTTAAGAGACTGGAGAGATAGTGCTTTAAGAGTGAGGCTAGGACCTTGTAAGTTTGAGGACCAGGGTTCAGATCCCCAGAACCTATATCAATGCCAGATGGAAATGAAGCCCCGCCTAGGTAGCTACTCTCTGAGAGTGGAGATGAGGGATTCCCGGAGCAGGCTGACTGATGAGACTAAGCACTAGGACTGATTGTGAAACCCGCCTCAAAGAACAGGATGGAAAGGCTGTCAAGAATGATGCCTAACACCAACCTCAGCTTTCCACAAGCATGCTCACATGCGTGTTGTGAGCACCCCCAAACACGCACATGCCCACACACACGAACACACACACACACACACACACACACACACACAGGGAAAAAGAAATGAATATTATAATTTTATTTCAAAACTATCTTCAAAAGATAAAAGGAATTATACTGATAGTCTTCTAATTTTTGTAAACCCTCAGTGTTTTCCTCATTTCTACTTTGCATTCAGCCTCTCGTTGGGTTTTTTGTTTCATATTTATAAGCACATAATAGTGAAACGTGTTTACGTGATTCGGGGAGGTGGTTCAATACAATGTACTATGATTAAATCATGGTAATTGTGCCAGGAAGCATTCATGAACCCCAAAAGACCACCATAGAGCCATTTCCAACTTAACAGCATTAGGATACCTTTATGACAAGTTCGGGCTTGAGCTCTCCTACAACCCAACCCTGACACAGCAGGATAGGAAGGGAAGGCAGAGCAGCCTCGAACCCTCAGCAGAACGAGGTTTTTATAGGGAATGGTAGTTAAGAGTCAAGCCTGGCAAGTATCTAACTGAATGTCTATTGTAAGTCGACACATGGGTGCTCTGAAGCAAGACCATGAACGACTAGTCATAAATGGTCTGAAAGTGCATCTGAAACAATCAGACTAATCTTTGATTAACTGTTGCTAGGAAGTACCTAGGGAGTAATGGGCCAAGGACAAGCCATGGGCTTCTTCCTAGTACTTGGGTGCAACTTGGGTTGTGCTGCAGGTCAAGTTCTCAGGTTTTTTTTTTTTTTTTTTTTTTTTTTTAAAAGATGGAGGCGGTCCCAAGATGACAGAGGTTTGGCCTCTCACAATGAGCATATCCATCACTTTCAATGTTTACTCTGTCCTGGAATAATTCAGTCAAAAATATTAAGCTCTGTTCCTAGAGATAAGATAGGTGAACCTGGAGGACATTATGTTAATTGGTCTAAGTCAGGCACAGAACGACAAGGGTTACATGATCTCGATGATTATGGCGTCTAACACGGGTAGTCTCCCAGAAGGAAAGGAGAGAACGTGATTACCTGAAGCTGGGGGCTGGAGAATGGTGCGGTGAGTAGGATAGTCAGCAAGAGGCAAGAGAAATGATACTCTGGCTGAAGTCTAGCACTGACAATCGTAAACTGTCTGTGTCTCGGGGGTTCTAGTACTGTGACAGGACACCATGACCAGAAGCAACCTGGAAAGGAATGGGTTTCTTTCAGATTATAACCCTCAAGTCACACTCATTACTGAGAGAAGTTGGTGTAGAAACTTCTGGCAGGAACCTGGAGGCAGGAACTGAAGTAGGGACCATGGAGGAATGCTATTTTCTGGCCTGCTCTCTATGACTCGCCCAGACTGCTTTCTTATAGAACCCAGGACCATCTCCCCAGGGGTGCCACTGTTCCCATGCTCGCCCATATCAATCATCAACCAAGAAAATGCCCCCAAAGATAGGCCAATCTGATGGAGGAAATTTCTTAACTGGTGTTCCTATTTTTAGCTTTTGATTGTAATTAATCATTTCATTTTTCCATCTCATTCAAAGTCAACCCACGGTAGGGTTGTAAACGAAGAACACGAGGTCATAGCACTAAAATTTACCTGGCATTTGTCCATAGCTTCTTTATTTATGAAGGGTTTTGTAAAGCCATGCGTTGGTCATTTAGAAAATGTTAGTTGGCTCAGATGTGTCAGACAGTCTAAACGCTCACACAGTTGATTTAACAACATCAAAACATCTCTCGACCTACTGCTGTGTAATACCACTTGATCTCATCAAAAAAGTATTGAGAATACTGTCAAATATTGGCAGCACATTTAATTTTTTTCTAAATCCTAATCCTTGCTAGAAAGCTCAAATGTTATTGTTGGCAATAAACACTGTCAGATGTTCTTCTTGGAGCGACAGGCCCCCTTCACTCAACTTCAAGAAAAATAACTCCAAACACTCTTGTCTGGATAATTCTGTCAATCTTTTTCTTTAAATGTTTTTGGAAGAATGATGTTCTGTGGGGGAAATCCACTATCTCAATGATGGTCTTCTTTTCCTGTGGGGACCATTTTAGGTGGAAACGAAATCGAAGTACGTATGGGTGTTTCGTAATTTATCACCAAGGGTATTAAAAGAACATGGACTTGGGGACATGGATACTTAATGAAATCGTTGTGTGACAAGACATTTCCTGGGGAAACACTTCACAAACTCACTCATACCAGATAGGGAACCTAGGAGAGACCAAAGTGCGGATATCATGAAAGTTAGATTTGGTGGACCATGAGTTAGTTTTACTGGGGTTATTTATGGAAATATGAGCATAAGATTACCTGCAGGAGCAGAAATGACTCAAAGACAGCTGCACCACCAAAGCCCCACCCAAGCACGGGAGACCGCACACTGCACAGCCTGCAGGCAGCTCAATGGGTTGGAAAGTGTCCTTTCCAAGTAACTCTGGAAACCTCTTCCAGGCAGCTCTTAGGCTTATGTCCCAGGTACCCCTTGGGTGTGGAGATCACTGCCTCACAGTCGGTAGGGAAATGATCCACACAAGGTAAGAGGAAGCCTAGGAAACTCTTAGTTGAGCTGTTTCAAGCTGCTGGAGTCTGATACCAAATGGTTCACTTTAGACATATTTAAGGACAGCATTACTGTGGGGGAAAATCTTCCTGGTAATAATTATCAACCTTATCTGCACAATAAAGCATAAGGCTTGTGACCACATCGAAACTCCTATGCAAAATGCATGAGGCCATGAAGATGCATTCCAAGGTTTCAGGGCCTACGATCTGATGTGCTCTCTGACAGAGACAGTGTAGTAATAGCAGGCTATAAAGTACACATGACATCTCCCCTAAGGATGGCTTAGATTTAATGTGAAACAAAGCAAAAGACAAAGAGCTAGAGTGGGAGAGTCTGCGATACTCATTCTGGGGATTTGGGTGAAGTCCCACCCTACAGATAGCAAAGGTCACTGGGTTATTAATATCCACTTCCACCTTCTGGGTGGAAAGCAGCTGTACATTTGATCCATCGAGGAGTCAGCCCCGGTGACTAATGGCCTCAGTTTCTCCAATGCTCATTTGTGAATGCCTGTGTCCTCTACACTTGGGTGCTTGCCCAGTCTACCCCTTGGTTATGTAGTGCTGTCATTTTCTTAGTGGACCCCAACTATGTGACCCTCCTGAAATTCTTTCTTAGTGTGCAAACCACTGTGCTGGCTACCCCTGAGTGAGGTCTCTGGGGAAAAGGGGTATCTCCTCGGGTTGTTTCAGACTAGTTTGTGGGACCACGTCCTGCTTTTCCAGCTGTCTGCATCAGAATGCTTAACAGAGCTTCCCTGAGAACCTAGGATAAATAAAGGAAATTATGATACCTCAAAATAAACTTAAAACCGGACATGGCATTTATTGTAAAGAATTATGGTTCATCAAATGCACTGTCAATAAATCCTGGGAGAAAACTAAACTCTTCAAGAAACATTTACAGAAATCTTATATTTTCTGATAACATACATTTATCCCCCCAAAATCTATTCTCCTGTGTCGGTGTCAAGAGGAACTGTATTAGTCAGGGTTCTCTAGAGTTACCAAACTTATGGAATGTCTCTATATAATAAGGGAATTTATTGTGATGACTTATGGTCTATAGTCTAACTAACCCAACAATGGGCAGCTGTGAATGGAAAGTCCAAGAGTCTGGTAGTGGTTCAGCCCCTCAAGGCTAGTTCTTTAAGCTGGTCTTCTGTAGAAGTTGGTTCCCACAGATGCTGGCAAGTAAGTGCAAGCATCAGAAGAATCTTCCTTCTTCCAATGTCCTGATGTAGGTCTCCAGCAGAAGGTGTGGCCCAGATTAAAGGTGTGTACCACCACACCTGGATGTAAAACTTGCTTTGTCCCAGGCTGACCTCGAACTCAGAGATCTCCTTGCCTCAGTCTTCTGGAATTAAAGGCAGATATATACCTCCTTGCCTGGGCCTAAGCTTTTCATGGCCACTATACCTCGAGATCTCCATTTCAAGATCCATGTCAAAAACTTGTGTCTTCTAGCCTCAAGATCAGGATCACAGGTGAGCCCTACAATTTTAGATTGTAGTTCATTCCTGATATAGTCAAGTTGGCCACCAGGAATAGCCACCACATGAACCTAAGTGGGTTTTGTAAAGAATGTTTTCATTTTTTATGCACAGGAGTGTGTTGTTTGCTTGTTTGTAAGTGCACTGTGTACTGTGGTTGGTGCCTGCAGAATTCAGAAGAATGCGTTGGATCCTCGAAACTGGAATTAGGAACAGTTGTGAGCCACCACGTGAGTGCTGGGAATCGAACCTGCATCCTCTGAAAGAACACCTGTCCTTAAACGCTGAGCCATCTCTCCACCCCCACTAAGTGTTCTTCCTACAGCGAGTTTAAAGGTTCTGACACAAGGGCAATTGAGATCCTCTTTTGGGATTCTTAGCCTCATAAATGAAAGCATTTAAACAGGAGTCACAAACAGAAACTCGGGGACAATTTTGTTAGCGTTTAAAAGAAATACTGCGGGGCAGGCCAACTGTAAAACTCAGTAGCTACCTAGAGGGGAAAAAAATAGAGGGGCGAACACCACACCATTTTAAGGCGGAGTGGAGATAAGACACAGACACAGCTCAGGATCTCACTGAAGGACTAGTTATTCCGTCCATCTCTTTAGTACTGTGAACCCTACCTTGGCCAAGTGAATGACCTGGCCCTGCTGGAATGTTAGGTCTCCACTCAGACCGGAGAGTCTGCTCTCTTGACCAGGAGAATTTTACTCACATTCTGTTGCCTTCTGTAGTTAAACAGATCACCACACGAAAAGGTTGAAATGTCGAACTATACTCCACTCCCTTTACGTGTGTGTGTGTGTTTGTGTGTGTGTGTGTGTGTGTGTGTGTGTGTGTGTGTTGGGGGAGGTCTTTAGAATGGGTACTGTAATTCTGAACCTCACCCAGGTTCACTGAGATTATGTGAGTGCTATTCAGATAAATCCGTGGTGCTTTCCGATTTATTTTCTCTTTCCTTGTGTGTATATGTCTGTGTGAACATATAGCGTGTAGGTGGGGGTGGTGTCTTCAGAGGCCACTTGGAGTCACAGGCAGCTGTGAGCTGCCTTGTGGGGATGCTGAGAACTGAACCCAATTCCTCTGGAAAGGCAATACGCATGCTTACCCACTAAGCCATCTCCAGCCCCCTTATGGTTGGTTCGTAACTTTAAAAGTCCAGTGTAAATTCATAGACGAACATGAGGATATTTGATATCTGAGGCCAGAGAAGAAGGCTTAAATTGTAACCTCCCTGGTGGAACAAAAACAATGTTTTTCCCAGAAAGGAAATGTGGCTTCAGGTTCTGGAATCATCTCTGAAATCCTATGGAATTTATGAAGGGAGGGAGAAGGGTTTTTAATAAATATACATATGCAAGTTTCATCTAGGACACAATGTCGCCTTCTTATGTGTGCATGCACATATATTCACTGCCCTTCGCTTTTGTGAGATTGGAAGCAGAACTGAATTTGAAATGGCTCCCCCGTAGGGTGGGCAGACAGCAGCTCCCTCATCACCCCTCCCGTCTGAATGCTCGGGATGAGGTTTCTAAAAGGGAAGTTTATCCCCCTGATGATTAAAAGACTTGGTCCATTTCAAAGGGAAGATTTTTCTCCCCTCTCCTGTATTAAATGGCCCCCACCTCAAGTAACATAAAAAAAATGCCAGAAAAAGGACTAGCTGCATATATTAACAACACAAAAGGTAAATCCTTGGCAACACCGGGATCCCCTGGGATCTCAAACCTTCCATCATGGAGAGCAGTCAGAATGCCAAATGTCAAACGCAGGTGGACTGGAGTGGGGAGCATTAAAATTATGTATGCCCACAGGGACTGAATTAGGTTGAGAAAATAATTTTGTAATCACTCAGATTAGTTCATAATTAATTTACAGTTTAATATGAAGCAAATGAATTGAAAGTGACTAAAAATATCGTTAAATATGGCTGCAGCTCCGTCGGCCTCTTTGTTTAATATCTTAGGATCAACATGAGCTTAGCTGGGAGCCACTCTGCAGATTCCAGTTCATTCTCAAGGGTGTGTTGACTCATCCTAGAAGAATGGATAGCAAGCAGGCCTGACCTTCCGAAAGAGGAGCATCATTAGGACTACCAATGAGAGTTTCGAGGTCAGACAGACACCCCCACCACCTCCACCACCTCCACCACCACCACCACACACACCTCCACCTCCACCTCCACCTCCACCACCACCACCTCCACCACCTCCACCACCACCACCTCCACCTCCGCCACCTCCACCTCCACCTCCACCACCTCCACCTCCACCTCCACCTCCACCTCCACCGTCTCCACCTCCACCTCCACCACCTCCACCACCTCCTCCTCCACCACCTCCACCTCCACCTCCCTCCACCTCCACCACCTCCACCACCTCCCACCACCACCATCACCATCACCACCTCCACCTCCACCTCCACCTCCACCACCACCATCAACACCTCCACCTCCACCTCCACCTCCACCTTCACCACCACCACCACCACCATGTAATTATCCACTCTGATCCTCGATCTCCTCATCTGCGAAATGGGGACACAATCACAGGACATTACAAATCATTATTTATAACAACATGGGCTACCAGTACAGTTAAAGAGATTAGCAGGCTTAGAGACCATTGGGAATGGATAGTCTTCTGGTCAGCTTTGGACCCCACCTCATATTTCCCTGGAAAGATGTCTCAGTGGTTAAGAGAACTTATTATTCTTACAAAGGACCCAGGTTCAGTTCCCAGCACCCACACGGGGGGGCTGACAATCATGCATAACTCCAGTGCCAGGAGATCAAATACCTTCTTCTGACCTCCTTGGCACAAGCACGTGGGTGATACACGAAGGCAAAACACTCACAAGTAAAGAAAAACAAAAATTCTAAGAGGAATTCATGATTCCATTACAGGGCATGGTCTCCCTTCTGTTGGGTGGGGAGATCCACCATTGTGGGGTTTATGTCTACCGTTGTTCGCTACGGCTACGCCAGTGCCATTTCTTGCACCTTCATGGTCATTCTGCGGATGATTGCCACGGCTCACGGTGCTGCAGCAGGCCAGGGCACAGTAGCTGCATTCCTTCTTTGAAGATTTCATTAGTGTTTTCTGAAACCATGAACGTTAAACTGCAGGGCAGAGGTTTTCAGTTTAGATCTAACTTGAATCATCGGAGTGATTCACACTGTGTCCTCCGTGTGCAGTTTCTTCAGCAACAGAGGCACAGGCCAAACCCTGTGAGGCAAATGAGGGCTACACTGATATTGGGTGTGGTTTGGGGTGTCACTCGGAAGTCTGCTGAGAAACAGTTCCTTCTAGAAACTAGAAATGGAGACACAAACAAAACTACAATAGCAACATCAGTGGACATGCTGACCCAGAAAAGGGAGCATTTTCTAGGATCCCACCCCCAGGCAAAGGACTTCAGGCAACTGCCGACTGACGGAGGGAGAGCAGCCTCTTTTCATAGATAGCACTCTTATTGGCTGTTTAGTGCTTTCTTAATGTTTTACTGCTGTGAACAGACACCATGATCAAGGCAACTCTTATAAAGAACAACATTTAATTGAGGCTGGCTTACAGGTTCAGAGGTTCCATCCATTATTATCAAGGTGGGAACATGGCAGCATCCAGACAGGCATGGTGCATGAGGAGCTGAGAGTTCTACATCTTCATCTGAAGGTTGCTAGTAGAATACTGGCTTGCAGGCAGCTAGGACAAGAAACTTATAACCCACATCCACAGTGACACACCTACTCCAAAATGATCACACCTTCTAATCCTGCCACTCCCTGGGCCAAGCATATACAAACCATCACAAGTGTAGAATCTCAGCTGTGACACTAAATACACACAAGCAAAAATGGACTCAGCAGGTTGCATTTATACGTATTTGAGCATACGTGTGTGTGTGTGTGTGTGTGTGCAACAAATATAATAAAAAATGAGACTATCATCTTGAGAATGGGAAAGAGATGGAGGGGCTCAAATGAGGGTAACTGAGGGGGTTTGGGGGAGGAAAGAGAAAGAAGTGTTGTAAATCTGTTTCAACTTAAAACACTAATTTTAAAGAAGGAAATACACCATCCTCAATGGTGAATACCTGTATGGTGGTCCAGATCCACAGGACTTTTAACACACCAACTATAACAGGTATATAAATATGTTGGGGGATATGATGGTGGAGGGTAAAGAGACTGGGAAAGAGAATGATGATGGGAGGTAAAGAGGCTGGGACAGTTTTCCCAGTGAACTACAGTCTCTTTGTTTTGCTGAGGCCTGAACCCAGTGCTGGATGCAGGCTAAGTAAGCATTAACCTCCAAGCTACTGGCCCCATCCTAAGAGCCTACAGTTTTATTGAGAAGAGATGGTTTGGGAACTCGAGTCTTCTCACTATGTAAAACAGGATGATGCAGCCATGGAAGGACGTGCTTACATGCATGGTAAACACAGAGAGAGGAGAAGAATTAATAGCCAGGGTTGTCAGTCACAAGGGATAGGTCAGGCAGGAGGCAGGGACGCAGCTGAAGGAAAATTGGAGGGGAGGGCTGAGCAAGGAGGGCCATCAGATGCAAGGAACTGTCAGGCTAAATGACCTAAGTGTTAAACTCTTGTTTGGCATAACTATTTCCCCTACGGAGAGACTGCTGGGACTTCAGCGGGATATAGAAAAGAGATTAGATGAAACCCAGTGATTTCAGATGGAGACTGCCTGATCCATTTGGAGGCAATTTATGTAATAGTGACCAGAAACTCTAGGAACGTCGGTGTGATATTCATTGGCTTCAGCGGAATGTATGCTTTGTGCAGGAGAGACAGCAAAATTCTTTCTTTAAAAAGCCATTTTGTTCCATTTTGATATAAAGTGAGAGTGAAAGCCAGGCCCCATGGTGCTACGTGGCTAATAAAACTGCAAAGGCATTTCTTTCTGGGCATAAAAGATTATTTTTAAGCATCACCTCGCAGCTCCTCCGTTACTAAGGGAATCCTGTCTTAGCTCAGCAGTGCAGATGGGTAAGTTGCCATGACGATGCTTCTAGGCCTGATTGGAGTCTAAATGCCACAGACAGAGAAACCACTGTCACCACATGACTCTGGAGCAGCCTGGCAGCCCTCTTCCCGTCCTTTGTCATTCGCTCACTGCCCCCTGGACCCACTTCAGCTGCTTGCCATGAGCATGCAGACACAGCTGGAAACGATCATGAGGTCAGCAGCCTGACCTCTGATTTTTGTCCTAGTTGGTTGCTCATGTTGTCATTGTCCTCCTGCCCCTCAGACACATGTGCTCTTTAGCCCTTGCCTTTGTTTCTCTAAATGGAAGAGGGACTATATGTGTATCTAGAAACTTCTCTAATGAGCAAAGGAAAATACAGTACAAATCGCACTGTCTGTCTTGTAAACCACTCAGACTTAGTCTGAAATTTTTCACAGGATCATTCTGTCATGGCAGTCAGCCATCCGTCTGTCCCTCCAGCCATCAGTCTGTCCCTACAACATAAATCCTACGCATCTACCTGGAGACATGATGTCTGTGGCTCTGAAGATGCTCACAATGTCTTCCAGCCCACATGCTCTTCTAATGGCGTAGCGTTGCCATGTTCCCACTCGGGGTGATCCTTCCATTTGTGGTGGCAGTAAAATCACATCACATGTCTCTCAAAACTAGGTCAAAATGGATCACACAGCCTATGTGTGTTCACTTGCAAGGCTTGCTCTTGGAACCTAACCACCATATTGTAAGGAAGCACAAGCAGAGACCAGACATAGGTTTCAGCCACAAAAGCAACATCTGCCCGTCCACCACCACATACAGAGTAAATAACAAGCCTGAAGGTGATTTGGCCCCCGGCTGACATCAGCTGTCATTTTTGTTCCAGCTAACACCTGAGAAACTACAGAAGGAACAAGTTATCTTCACCATGTCCTTTCTACAACCCTGGCAAAGAGAATCCTTACAGATAACACAGCGGTGGGTGGTTGATCTGTGCCCAAAGGTTCCATGCGTGAAGTTTCTTGTTTTGGGGTAATTGGGTTTCTTTTTAAAAGTAATGTTCATTCTCTACTTCTGGACAACCTTCCTCTTCTCCCAAGGTATAATTCACATCACCTCCTCTGTGAGAATCCTTTTCAAGGAGTTTGTACATCTCCACTTGGACACACACTGTTTTGTCTGTTCGCTTCTCCCATCGTTCCTGCCATGATCTCCTTCAGTACTGATGACTTCAGAGTAGGAGCCAGAGAGTCAAGCTGCAATCGTTTGTTTGTTTGTTTGTTTTGTCTTTGCTAAGTGGGAAAGTTACCTATTCTTTGAGTTGCAGCAATCACAAACGTCAATGCTGAGCATTGCAACAATGATGGCCCAGCACCAGGAGGGAAACCAGCCAGATGGCCTCGACGGGAGCTATGAGTTCCCCTGGTATGTGGTGCTCTGCTTTCTGTTGCTAACACTTTTATAACAATAAAAAATTAAAGAAATGCACATTGGCATAATTATATTAACTCTCACAACCACACTGAAAACAACAGAAGGAGACAAGATTCTGGAAAAAAAATTAAAATGTCAGACATAGCCACGGTGGTGGTGGCTTCCTCTCGTTGCTGCTCCTCTTCTCCTCCTTCCTTCCTTTCTTCCTTCTCCTCCTCCACCCTCCTCTTTTGTGTCCTCCTCCTGTTCCATTCCGTTTCCTCCTACTCCCTCCCCCTTCACTTCTTCCTCTTGCTTTCTTCAAATTAAATATATTTCCAGGTTTCCTGAAACCCTGAAGTCTGGGCCTGATCTGGTAAAAATAAAGATTGTGTCTTGAAAGTCTTATGGCAAAGCTCAAGTGCGTCTTGACCTTGCATTGAAACGAAGTTCATTTCCTTGTTGAATGGGCGTCTGGGGATTTTGCACTATGGACTTTTAGGCTTTTGGTTCTAGCCAGCAGTGGAATCTCTAAGTCCAAAATCTCATACTGCATTTTATCTCTCCCACCACCAGAGGTGTCCCAGCTTGATAAACATTTCTAACAATTTTCTAGATATTTTAATTCTCCACAACTTAGGAAACATAGAATAAGGCCTGGGATAATGTTAAGGCTAAACTAATTTATTAAAGGCGTTTAATTTCAAGTATAATGTATGTTATTCAATGATTCATAAATGGTCACTAACATATAATCACCTGAAGACGAAATTGTTATCATTATGCAGTAAAGCAACCACATGGGACACATCACAAATATTAAGACTTCGTGGGTGGCAGAAGCACATGGTAGAAACACCGAGGAACAGTGTATCTACTGAAGCTTTGCTGGAAACCCATTCTTATGATGCGTAGTTTCTCTTTTCAGAGCATGCATGAAGTAATTCATAATTGGAAATAGCTTTGTTCTTACTTTAATGAGCAGAAAGTTTCTTTCAACAGCTTTGGTCTGAGTTAGTGGGGTAAGGGTCTCAGAAATGTATTGAAAAGAGACTGGGCAAGTTATCTATGTTGCAGTGAGCAAAAAGCATTACCAAGGCAAAGTGGCAGTTTCTTAGGAGTAGCATCACAAGGTATGGTGAGCTTCAAATCCCCTAAGGAAACCAATGCCAGGGCTCTTGGTACCTGGGACTGTCGCTTAGAAGTACACGGCAATGACTAAATCTAGAATAATGACAACTCCAAGCCCTAGATGTCAACTGGGACACTGAATTATGGTCTTGCTTTGATTCGCTTGAGCAGTGGTGCCTGTCGTTGGTTTCATTAACACAATGTCCTCCATCTTGGATCAGGTAAAACTTGACATGAGAAACAAAGGTTAACCTGAATGGTCCTCACCCCAGGCCACTGCATGTGATATACTTATTCGTTTTCCTCTCTATTGTTACAGGAGTTCTAAAGCCAAGACAGTAACACAGATGCTCCTGAGAAACAACTAAAGCACTGAGGGAAGCAACACTGTGGTGACTCTGCCACTGTTTAGACACTGTCTTTGTCTTTTACTCGCTGGGTAACAATATATAAATTATGCAGTCTCCCTTTGCCTAAGGTTGGGGTAATGACAGGAGTATTACATGAGGTTATTACATGAGGTTATTACAAAAATTAAGTGGGGAAAAATATATGGAGAGAAGTTAAATGAATCCTCTTATCACCCATACTGCTGTGTTTACATCAGAACATCAACATGGAATTTCTAAAGGCTGCTAGAAGTATGACTAGCAGGTACATCAATTGTTCTCAATCCACAATTTGGTCTTCTTGCCACCGGAACAAAAATTAAGAAGCCTAATTTCTGCTGAACTGTCTTAAATTCTTCATAGCATCCATTTTGAACGCATGTTCATTTCCTTGTTAACACATTAAAAACACCTAGGGTAAGCCAAAATGGCGTAATGAAGCTCTCCAACTTACTCCTACATGGACATCCCCAGGCATATAGCCCTTGTTGCACTGAGCTACTTAAACTTGGATTCCTATGAGTTTAGTGTCCTTCTGGATATCATGGACAGATACAATACTGAGCACCTACAACATACTAGATATTGGTGATAGTGAGATACCACCCCCCCCCATTCTCGTACATAGCTTATGTCAAGACTCAGTGGAAGTGCCTGTCTTAACTATCTGTGAAGCCAGGTATCAAGGACAGAATGATACATTCTTTTCTCTAAGGCTCAAAATATTACTGAGAAGCTGCCAAGGTACCCACAATGTTGCTTAGTGGAGGAACAAGCAAAGATTTTGAGCCTACCAGTCCGAGCAGTAACTTGATCCCTGCCTGAACCTTCTAAATCAGGTCACCCAGGTCTTTATTTAAAAAAAAAAAAAGAAGTTGAATGGTCAAATTGTTGTTTCTGCTTTTCCAAAAGCACTCATGTGAGTGGGAAGGGACTTTTGGAGTAGAGAAATAAATGTCTAGCACATACAAGGTGGGACAGACCTGGGACATAGAGGATTCAGTAATATCAGTGGCTGAACCACACAATCATTCCGAAACTTTATAGTAACACGCTTTCCTGCAGCAATTGCACCTGATCTCAACTCCATGAACTGCCCCTCTAGACAATTTAGACTTCAGGTCTCTCATGAGCGTTGAAGAACGCCCTGGGACTGTTTATGCCCCAGATCGGAAAGTTGCATGCTGTCCGGTTTTGGGTTTTTTGTTGTTGTTGTTGTTTTTGTTTTGTTTTGTTTTTGTTTGCTTGTTTTGGTCCCATTCTGTTGTTAACATACCTCAGTCGTATTTCATTGTTAGCTCGGCCCATCTGTTTTTGGCAAGTACATAAATTTTAAGTACTTGTTCCTTCATTTGTAAGATGGAAATAACTTCTCTAAAGGGCTGCTCTTAGGATTAACCAATATAAAATTACCAAATGCTACTTAGCACAGTGAGCTTTCCCACAGTGGGCATTGTTGGAGGTGACTTCTCTTTCTTTGGTTGTCAAAGAAATTTTCATCTTTTCTTGTCTCATTCTTCTAATGTTTAAAGCCCAATTCTTTCTTTGCCACCTCTAAAGAAAGAGTGAATCGTCTAATCCCTTGGCAAAGTAGGGCCATTTGGCGACAGAACCATACTTACAGGTATTGAGTCTATACCCGGACCATATTGAGAAACGGACCGGAAGTGGCTCGGCTGTGCTTTTCCTCCGCCGAGGGCATTGGCGGACAAACCGTGTGACTGCTGTCCCGGTGCTACTGCGAACTCGTGGTGTTTGTGTTGGGGACTTACTGAAAGTTCCGCGGCGGCGCGGCGGGAGGTGTCGCGAGCCGAGCACTGCCCGGCCACTTCCATGCCGGGTTGGAGGCTGCTGGCGCAAGCTGGCGCCCAAGTGCTGGGTTGTGGCGCCGGAGGCCTAGGTGCTGCCCCAGGCTTAGGGAGTAGGTGGGTATGGCAAGAGAGTGGGTGGCAGGGGTGCGCCGCCCACATAACTGTGTCCTTGAACAAAGGCCGGGCTTGGCGCAGAGGGTTAGAAGCGGAAGGGGTCATGTGTTCAAGGGTGTATAGCATAGAAGATTAAGAAAGCATCTTTTAATCTAAAGGCTTGAAGGGGTAGTGCTTTTTGTTTTATGTTCAAGAAATCAGGGGTTAGCTGCGACTTTATCCGCAGCAAGGATGTCTTCCAACCAGCGAGTACTGTGCTACACTTTGTGCTTGTGTTGTGTCATATTAGGCCTTGTGTCCTGTAGCCCCCCGTGAGCAGAACACTGTCCTAACAGTTTTTCAGATAAAACTGAAACTAAAGGGAAATCGGTGGTCCAAAGTCAGTCACCTAATAAGTAGAAACTTACTTGCGATTCTGAGCTGGAACTTTCTGACTACCAACCAAAGTGGACTGCACAAAGGTTTATTTAGGTTCTGACCCATACGCTGTGCAAAAATCAAACACACTTCCTCCTTCTTTGCCTCGAACCTGCTAAGCTCCTTGGTGCATTAGCTGGACAGAGGTCGTGTGTTTGCGGGTTCTCATTTTGTTTCTTTACATTGGTAATGGCATTAGAGGCAAGAGGTACACTTAGAGAAAATTCAGTCGCCAGTCCATTGGTTATAAAGCTGTTAAATACAGATTCATTCAGGTTAGTAGCCTCTCATGTGTTTAGGAGGGATTGTTTATCATGGATGAAAAGAGAAATTTAGCCTTCAGGGTAACCTTTCTTGGTTAAAGCAGAAGCCCAAGAAGTGTTAGGGCGAATGCACGATCCACACCATTTCCTGAGGCCTTGAGTGCATTGTCTTATCTAACTGCGGCCTCCCCTGCATTAAATGGAAATAATGATTTGATTTTTTTTTTTTCCAGAAAGAACATCTTGTTCATTGTTAGAAATCTGCACAGCAAGAGTAGTACTTGGTGGGATGAGCATCTATCTGAAGAAAATGTCTCGTTTGTTAAGCAGCTGGTCTCCGATGAAAATAAAGCCCAGCTGACGAGTAAACTGAACCCCTTGAAGGACGAACCATGGCCTTTGCATCCCTGGGAACCAGGTGATTTGCGGGGTTTGAGATGTGACCCCTTAATTACAGTATGGCTGGTTGCATGAGAATGGTGACTGCTTCATACATTTGACCTCTTGAGTTTTCACTGCTTGAGTGTGTGTGTTTCATTCTGCTTTGGTCTGCCAGGGTGTTTTTTTCCCAACCTCCTCATCTGCTGCTAGTAATACCTCAGAAAGGCGTTGTATAGGTGAGAGGAGACACATTCTGCATATATTGTCTTCCCTCAGATGCAAAGAATGTAAAGCGAAAGGGAGGAACCGGGAAGAAGAGACTGAAAAATATAGTGTAAAATGTCCTGGGTTAATACAGCTACCTTCAGTTGGGATGCTTGTGTGCTGTTGGGGCAAGCATCGTTCCAGAACCAGCTGTCCGTGGTAGGATACTAAACCCATGTGTGGCCAGACCAAGCAGGATGGGGCTTTTCCCCTTGCACTTGTGTTCTCTGGAGTTATTGAAACACTCACATTGTTTAGTGACAGAAGTTCAAGTGTAGCCTGGCTTGAGCTCCTCAGTCTCCAGCGTCTAACTCCTGAGGCTGAGTCATAGGTGTATACCTCAGACCTGGCTCATGCAGTGCATGAGCTCAAACTCAGGCTTGTTCTTTCTAGGTAGGCACTTCTGCCAGCTAAACTACATTGCCACCCCCAAAAGTTCTTAATAGAGAAGAACTTGTGGCATGTAAGTAGTATAGAACCATTTAATGCCTTAGAATTTGAATAGGTGTTTTCTAATTGATAATGCTGGACAGGATCTGAAACTATAAAAGAATAATAATGGAATTATATGCCCTGTATTAATATTACTATTTTAAAATGCAAATATTAGAATTAACTTGCATTTACTCATTTTATATTTATTAACCACCAGTATATTGTGCTCGATATAGTTGAAGATATTTGCATGTGTAAGTAGTCTTAAATATATTGTCTATGCTGGCAGGTTCTTCCAGAGTTGGCCTTATCGCCCTGAAGCTGGGTATGATGCCTTTATGGACCAAGGATGGTCAAAAGCATGCAGTTACCTTACTTCAGGTAAGAAAGCACAGAGCATGTAAGCAATATGTGTGTGCTGAGATCTGTGTATATAACCTGTAATGGTTGAAATGTGTGTCCAGACAGAAAGCTGTATCTACTATCTACATAGCAGATAGTAGTAAAGAGCCTTGCTTCTGACAGTTCCAGCCAAACTGATTCTAGCCTGAACCAGTTTTCTCATGATGGGATTGGAATACCTGGAGTAATGCTAGGTGGGGTAGGGTGGTGTAGATCCTCACAGATTGTCCACCTGACTCATTCTTAGAACATACCTCAAGCCCACCATGCTCACCACAGTCCATTCAGGCCCAGATTGTAATTGTGATCTCCTTGCTGACCATCAGCATGGACTCTGCTCCTCTGGGGAAACCACACTTTATTCACTGAGATCAGTTATTCTCAGATGGTTAAGGACTCAGGCTCTGAGTTTAAATCCTGCTCTGCCCTTGCTGTGTTCCTGAGTGCTCTAGCCCCTTCTCTAAGTGATATAATTCTATAAGAGGAACAGTTAGGCCTCACTGCAAACTGTTACTGTGATGACCACAAGAGATGACGGTCCTAGAGACAGTGCACAGTGTCTTGAAACTGTCAGCTGCTCTCACTGTAGGGAAAGCACAGATGAAGTTAGACCATTACTCTAGATCATTCTTGACAGCTCAGTGTCTGGGGTCTGTTCTCAGGTGTGATGATGGCTAAATATAGGCTGTGCACGCTTAGAGTGCTAACAGGGTACAGAGCCTGTAACTCCTTCCTGATTATTGTGGTCTGAGAGTGTGGATCAGTAATGGCAGACTGGTTCAACTACACAGGAAGAATTTATTATTGTGTGTCATCTTTAGACCGATGAACCTTGTAGTCATTGTCTCCCTGGGTTCTCTGGGAAGTCTCAGCAGGTATATACCATGTTACAAGCTCCAGTTTCGTGTTTGTTTTCAGGTACAAGACTGTCATGTGTTAAAATACACTCCCAAGGAAGACCATAATGGAAAAACAGCGGCCCTAACAGTGGGGGGTAAAACCGGGTCACGCCTGTATGTAAGTCTGTATCTTCATTCCTAAAATACTGCATGTTGTTAGTCTCAGCTCTGCACGCTCATGTTTGCAGGGTTCTGTAGTCACAAACCGACACCTACCCTAAGGACTCGGGGAGAGGGGCTAGCAGAGGTTTGAGTCAACTAGAGTTCACTAAGCTAAACTCTGTTTGTACATCTGTGAAGAGATTAATGGTGCCGCCTTCCTACTAGGTTTATCACAGGATTAAATGAGCTTCCTCTAATTGCCTGGTCTGCCCTACATACTCAGTAGATCGTGGATTGATTTGTTTGGTTTTGTTTTTTTAATTTGAAACGGTTTTCCTGCATAGATGTTTTATCCTTTTTTTTTTTTCTTCTATGAAAAAAGTCAATTTAACACTTAAAACCAGAAGTTTATAAACATCATTGTTATGTACTTTAGAAGTTTATAAACATCCTTGTTATGTACTTTAGAAGGAACTTTGTGTGTTTGGGATGGACCCACATCAGAAACAGAGCATTGTTTCCTGAGTATAGTATGAACAGAATGCTGACTGTGTAACTTGTTAGAAAAATGCACCCGATTAATATCTAATGCCCAGAACCTAGAGGGCAAGTAGAACAACCTCTCATCTCCAAACAAATTTAATTTTTTGTTGTCATTTATAAAATAAACATGGGCAAAAATCAATATATAACCCTACTGTATGTCAAAAGTAGACATATTTCTTGCATGTGCTTGTGTGACTTTTTCTATGGAGACAGGAATGAGCTCACCTCAGATAGGGAACCCACAACAGAGAATAGAAACTAAGCAAAGGCCTAGCTTGTCAGCCTGTGGGGTATCGGGATCACGTGGAGGAGTCTGGGTGAAGGTTGCACAGAGGAGCATGGACAGCCCAGCCCAGGCTGTGAGTCTACAAGCCTGGAGCTCTCTGCATGAGGTATGGACAACTGCAGGCAGCTGGGCTAACCAGCAGTTGTCTGCTGTTCCCACGGCCTTCAAGGAGAGCCTCATGAATCTTCATAAGTGTGGTTCTGTTCTGAGGACACTGGGAGGTTCATTTGCTCCCGAGTCTCATGGAAGGAATGTGTCACTCAGAGGAAATTGGTCCAGAGCATGTGTTATGGTTAACTTACTGAGTGCTTACTACATGCCAGGAACATGGTGTGAAGGCTTTTGCATTCATTTTCACATGTGATCACTTCAGCCTCTGGACAGAGGAGTGATGTTATTGGTCAAGACTGACTGACCATTGGAAAGAGCAGGACAGACTCCATGGTCTCACATACCTGATGTTTCTGGATACTAACCCCCTGGCTACCCTCAAGCTGCCAGGAGAGATGGATGAAGTACCAGCCCACGTCAGCATAAATGCAGCAGAACTGGAGCCAGCCAACTTGGGGGAGAGCCCATGCCGTTCACAGGAGGGGACCAAAAAGGCAGTCACTTCTTTTTATACAACTAATGTCATTGCCATTATCAATTTTATAAGTCTGTGACCTTCCGGTCTTGACATTTATAAATTAACCATCATATTGGGGCAATTTATTCTACTCCAAAACATGTATGAATAAGCGATTCTTCAGACATAGCAGAAAACAGGGATGGAGAGATGCCCAGTGGTTAAGAACACTGGCTGCCAGGTTGGGGATTTAGCTCAGTGGTAGAGCGCTTGTCTAGCAAGCGCAAGGCCCTGGGTTCAGTCCCCAGCTCCGAAAAAAAGAAAAAAAAGAAGAACACTGGCTGCTCTTGCAGAAGTGTTCCCAGCACTACCTGGCAGTTCACAGCCGTCTATAATTCCAGTTCCAGGACATTCTAATGCACTTTTCTGTCCTTTGCAAGCACTAGGCCTGCATGTGGTGCATATACATACATGCAGGCGAGACATGCTATATAAAGATCAACATTATTTTAAAAAACTAAATAGGAGGCGATAGGGACATGGTGCGTAGATGGAGCTCTGATCCTGGGTTTCTTCATTCACTCCTGCACACACACACACACACACACACACACACACACACACACACCCTTTCAGCATCCTTCTTTTATTTGTAAAGATAGGATTTGGAAATCTAGTAATTCTTTTCCAGTTCTGAAATTTCTATCAGTTCTGAATCCTTTAGCTCTTAAAGAAAATGTGCTCGAGAGCCCAATTTAATATATTCTCTTTTACATAATGATGAAGATGTGTTATTGATCAAATACACATCTTTATATTTATATTTGCAAATATATTTGCAAAATAGCATAGTCCTTACTAATAATTTTTTTCAGAAAGGATAGAATTCTACTCTTATATTTGAGATTGCTCTTCCCCTCCCCTCGGTGTGTAAACAAGCTTACGGTGTTGTCTGCAGTGATGTGCAGCACAGTGTGGATCTGGAGGGTTGCGTGCTTTTTCTTATGTTGTAGACGCTAACCACTGAGCCACATCAACCTTAGGAGGTACTCACCTCTCCAAGGTCTATTAGAGAGAGTGACGGCGGTTAGAGAGGGAGGCACAGGGAGGAGGTGGTATGTAGGAGATGACCAGAATGGATGCCGTGCGCATATAGGACCGTCACAGTGAGAGCCCCTGCCCTGTGTCCTTAATGTGTACTAATAAGAAAAAGAAAGTTCCTTCACCAGTGTGGAAAGCACTCATCATTTATAATTAAAGTGTTTTTGTTTAAAGAGAAAAGAAATTTTCCAAACTAAAAATGTACCAGCTAGTTACATATTTTAGCCCTCAGGGAAATTACAATTAGACTGACTATATAGAGCAGTTTTGTTTTTAATCTTTTGGGTTGCTTTTTTTTTTTTAAAACAAGACCTATGAATATCAAATATTGAGTAGTTGGGCACTCAAAATAAGTTGATTAAAATGGTTTTATTTATAATAAGGCTAGAACTGTTTTTTTTAATCTCCTAGGAACTTAAACCTTTAAAGTAGGCCAGTTTGTTTTGCTATTTTTGTATCTTATAAATAAAAACTGATGTGGTGCATAGTGTCTCTTTTTAAGAACATAAATGGCCCTAAAAGTTGATTAAAACAATTCATCTTGGGAGCAGAGCAGTGCTTTCATTGTAGGAAGGATAATTGCTGAGGAATTCTGCAGAAGGAGACTCAGCTTCATGGACGGGGTTACCCACGTGTGACAGTGCTGTCAGCTTCTAAATTGCCTTTTTGAATCATTTATTTGGAAGTTTAGAAAGGAAGGGGGCGGGGCCAGCCAGGCTGTTAGAGCGCTTCTGCTGTCAGCCTCAGTTGAGCGTTGGCTTTTCACATGACTAAGACCTAGTTGTATAATATTGTGATTTTAGTTGAAACAATTGTTCAGTTTTAGTGAAACTGAAAGGGAATTAAGATATATATGTTGTCTTAATTCTTTTTATGCTGGAGTCTAGTGTTGATGTAGGCTATGATATTCATTTTAGCTATTTTGTACCAAAACATAAGGGTTTCTTCTCAGAAGTTTCTTGGAACACTCTAAGTCTAATGTTAACAAAATAACATTGTGCTTGATAAATCAACTGAACTAAGTGAATGGCAGAAGCACATTTCAAACCTTTTAAATAAAATATATTTCACTTTGAAGCACAAGGAAGATAATTTCAAGGAACAATCTTGTATGGAAAGTGCCTTTGCTTTTGTAGAAGTGAGTGTGAAGGAAGGTGAGAAAGGGTGTAGGAGTTTTCAGTGAGTGAGAAAGGGAAGGGCAAAGAATGATAGAATGTGGGAGGGGAACATCCATAAAGAAGGGGAGGGGAAGGGGCTAGGGGGATGTTGCCCAGAAACCAGGAAAGGGAATAACACTAGAAATGTAAATAAGAAATACTCAAGTTATTTAAAAAAAAATGATAGAATGTGTGTTTTGGAAGGAACAATAGCTTCTTGAGAGAAAAGTGGTCACAGCCCAGCCCCCTCAGAGCAGCAGTGTTCTCAGTGCTCAGGACACAGTCCACTGGGCTGCTGTGAAATGTGTATCACGATGGATGTAGATAAATGGTCTAAGGAATAAGAAAAATGGACTGACAGAAGTGGTTCTTTTGGACAGTAAATCAGGAGTCCTGAGTAATTAGAGAGTAGCTTGTCCAAAAATCCACGGGAAAAGCCCTGTGAAGACGGTGACTAGTGAAGACGACGATCTGAGGCCAGGGTAGGTGTGCTTTCAGGCCAGCAAGGGCAAGGGCGTACATTCCGAGACTCGTGCACATGGCTGGATCCTAAGCAGTAAGATGACTTGTTCTTAGGTGTATTGTTAGTTTTGATGTAATCTCATCACCCTTAAGCAGTGAGAAATAGATGTTGTTGGTTCAGTAGAAAATAAAGTGTGCTTAGATTTTTATTTTTCTGTGTTTATAACTTGATTTGGGGATCTGCATTCAGGTCACTTATGCTGTTTAATGCATTATTTACTTGTGATGTTTTCCCTCTAGAAACCCAACTCTATATTGGAATTTTACCGAGATCTTGGATTGCCACCAAAACAGACAATTAAAATCTTTCATGTAACAGATAATGCTGTAATTAAGCCAGGTAATCTGAGGTCGGGAGAGGAGGGAGGTAAAAATACCAAATATGTGATTTGTTTAATGTCAGCCCTTTCAATAAAGCTAAACAAAACACAAAGTTCCAAACACGTATTTTTAAATATAAACCCATCTGATTTAATCACTAGGAGCAAACAGTCGTTGTCTCTGGTGAGTGGGGAAAGCTGTAGGCTCCTCTTTGTTTCCCTGAGAGGGAGGAACTCTAGCGCAAATGTGAGGAGTGTCACATTTTTAAAGCCTGTCTAAGTAAGTGCTCTAGCTTCAAAGTGTGTTCATGGTTGCAGGCTAGGATTCTGGTAGGAACAGTTACACTCACCGTAGAGGGAGAAATGTAGCCTCAAAAGGAGAACAGCAAACTTAGCCCCTGGGATAGAGTCATCTCCCTGTCCATGGAATGGCACATTAGGGGTTGGCTTGTGATTATGCTGATTCCTGTGGTTAGCAAAGTTTGCCATTTTGATGTTTGACCCTGGAGTAGAGCTCCACAGTATTTGAATTTGCATCGCGACAAAAAGACAGTGAAATTTTTTAAGTTTAAATTTCTAACTTGAAGGCAAACTAATTTTGAATTATAAAATTAGTATAAGTCTTGCATCATTGTATATTGGTCTGATTTGTGACAATAGTCCACATTAAATATAAAGGAATTTTCTGAAATATTCTGTTCTGAAGAAAAGTTAAGTATCCACTTTGACATTAGTAGATTTAATTTGTCTAAGGCCTTTGTGTTTAGAACAGTTATAAAAGTCAAGCCCATGTTAATTTGCTCTAATTCTAACCATATTAAATTACATTTCTGAGTCAGTGAGTCATATTGCAGTTTGAGTTGTTCAGCCTTGCAAAAATGAGGTCTCTGTAATCCCTTAATTTTTCTTTTTTTAATTAATATTTTTGATAGACAAATCAGTGTATTTATTTATAGAGTATAATGTGATATTTGGCATACATAGAATGAAGTCCCTATTTAAGTCCCTTTTCCTTTATAAACCTAGATTAATCTTACCTTAAAGAAACTGCTCTCTTAAACTCCACTGAACCCTACTCTCTGTACTAATTAAACAAACTAAAACCTGCTTTCCATTTCGTTCTTAGCTATATTAGTCCCCCATTTTCTTTTTCATCTTTTTTTAAAGAACCCTTAATTGGTGATATAATGTTGACTCTTACCCAAGATAACAATTTTTTGAGGTCAGAGCTGAGCCTTACAAGTGTTGAGTATCTATCAGGACAGGTTTTGTCTAGTCCAAAGACCTAAGACTGTTAGGTGAATGAGGCTTTATCAGTACTGACTAGAGCAGCAGTAATCTGATGTGAGCAGGTACTGTGTGATTATGTATACCATAACCAGCAAAGGAGGGACCAAGTCAGGTTAGTACATTTCCTCATTCACTGGGTGATGACAGACCTCATCAAAGCCCACCCATCATTGTTCTTGTCCTGTTCTTTCTTTTCCCCTTGTGTAAGTGGATGATATATCTTAATTCGACATACCTATTCACTGAAGCAACCAGGAATCGTTAACCTATGCTTGCCAGCAAGAGGAGTGTGATTGCCACGGGCCTGACTCATTCAGACCAGCACTAATAAGCTCCATGATGATGCTGGCCTGATAGGAGTGGTCTGTTGGCTCACTGTAGCACCTCTTGAACAGTGTCCCCTTGTTCTATGTCCTTCTCATCGTTAAGTAGAACTTGTTTATGGATGGCTTCAGTGTTTAGGTGTCTCTGATGTTCCTAAATGCTGAAGATCAGTGAGCATTCAAAAGCACTACTGGAAGCTATGTGGGCCAGGTATCTGTGGATAAAGTCCTTTCTGTTGCTGACAGATAACCTTGGTTTCTCATTTTCTTTTCCATGCAGGGACTCCTCTTTATGCAGCTCACTTTCGCCCCGGACAGTATGTGGATGTCACAGCCAAAACGTAAGTCTCAGCGGTTCTCCTTTGCTTTGCTTTTCTCCACATGTTAAGGACAGAGTGGGTGAACGTACAGTCTCTGAAGTCAGTCATAAAGACAGACTGCTCTCATAAGTCTGCCTGTTACGTCACTGACTTCTGGTTTCACATAGAGTGTACACTGGATGAACTGAGATGAATGCTTTCAGAAGTGAGGCTCAGAGGAAGATCGTGTGACTTAAGTGCCTTTCCCAGTTAGGTCTGCTTTAAAGACTAAGACACAAGGTTTGAGTGTGAAACACAGCTGAGCAGTGGTGGTGGACGCTCCTGTGATTACTGGAGTTTGGTTCGAGGTACTCTTTCTAATCACTAGGAGTTGTAAGATTTTATACTATTTGTAAAAGTGGTTGTTGTGTTTAAGTGTCTCTTAGTGTGACTGTAAACCATGTTTGCAATTGTTTTATCTAAACTAAACGACTTCCTCCCATACCTCAGGTCGTCTTAGGGGCATGATGTTGGACTCTTAGCATGAGGTAGTGAGACTCTGCTGTGAAGGCGAAACCCTGGCATATTCAAGGGTCTAATGTAGAGGTGATCATTTGGCTGACGCTGACAGAATGCTGGCTGTGATGCATTTAGTCTGGACTAGTGCTTGGATACTTTACCACTCTGCCATGAGGGGTAGTAGTGTCTCTATGGCTCCAGGAGGTCTTTGGAACTTAGAGAAGTTACTGCTCAGTAGTGCAGAGTACCAAAGTCCATGTAGATGTTTGCAAACTGGATTCTGCTGGCTGTTGGAACTCACACAACCTAGAACAGCCAGAATTAAAGCACCAGTTGCTACGTTTTGTTCTCACCTTGGATCCTGACTTCAGTCCTCTGGGTTTATTTTCTCCTCTTAGTCACATGACAGTGCCTACAAAGATAGCAGCACTGAGGGCCTTCGTCTGTGGACTCTGGGAGAGGGCAGTTAGTTTGCATTTATCTTGTGGTGGTGACCAAACAGCAGTTTTCATCCCAAGAACCTGTTGAGTGAGGCCATAGTTCCTTACACAGAACCTGCTGGCAGCTTCCACACCATGATCCCCTCGTGTCAGACACAGACCACTGCTAAAGCTGCTAGTTGCCCCTCTCTTTGTCCAGCTCTGTGGAGGTGAAGTGGGATAGACTGGAAGTCAGAAGAGTCTTTAGGAGATTCCCAACCTGTCCCCTTTGTTTTCCCCTGGTTACAGAAGCCAGGAGACTCTTTCTGTCTCCTAGAGACAGTTCTTCAGCGTCCTGAGCCTTGTTGGTTAGCGAGTGAAGTCTGGGTTACAAACCAGGTTATTTTACTTTTAAATGTATGGATTACCACAAATCATAAGATGCCCTGCATTAATCCTGTGAGTTTATATATAATGCTGTGTGGATTCCATTCCGTACCTTGCAGAACATACAGGATACTGTGAGAAGGCATGCAGAATTGGGTGCCTTGGTCAGAAGGTGCCTTGTGGCCAGGCTAGTGACTGGCTTGGTGGAGAGCTTAGTGTTTCCAAGTCTGTGCCCAGTGGATGCTTTCTGTTCATATGCTTCTCCTGAGCTGTCAAGTGTCTTTGGCTTTTCCCCTTTTGGTAATTCCAATCTTCTTGGATATAGAGTAAAAATGGGGAGTGTTTTTTATTTATTTAGTTTTTGTTTTGTTTTGTTTTTGTAAGGTTCTATTTCTAGAAAACAATGATTTGAAGTTATATGGCAGCCTCCAGGATCAGTAGTCAATAAGCACTAGGAGAGCAGGTACCCTTAGCATTAAAGCGGTAAGGGTCAGTCTGGAAGAAAGCAGACTACACTGAGGAGGTCTGGTGCAGAACAGCATCCGGTTGATGCCAGTATGTAAGGTGGGTTGCCCTGTGGAAATTCATTGTGTTGGTCTGTATGTCTTCATGTACCCTGACTTGAAGCTGTCAGCCAGCTTGAATTGGATTGCACCGTGTCTAGCTAGCGTGTTGCTGCCATCCCCTAGCTTTCTTTTAAAACCTGTGGACTGATTGCTGTGCACGGGGAGCTGGGCTTGAACTCTTGAGTGCAGTGTTGGCTCCTTAGCTGTGGTGTTTCCCTGCCATTGACTTCCTCGGTGTCTGAACAGCCAACATGCATTTGCTTGTTTTTCTTTTTTCCTTTAAGTTCTTTAGTGTATGTCCCTTGATGCTTCTCATTTGGAGGACACTTCCTGTTGTGAATTTAAGCTCTTTGGAGCCCGTGAGAGAATTAACTATTCCCCATTAACTACGAATGGGGACATTGCCTTTCGGCTATAGGCTCTATGCCCCTTCGTTTTCTTTCTCCTATGACTGGTGTGGGGACAGACTTTTCTACTTTGTCCTCCATTTCTAATCCTTTTTAAATTGAATTTGCTTTCTATTCAGACCAGTAAATTATGTAATGAAACAAGGAGTGGTTAGAGTATAAAGAGATAATCTCTCAAAGGTAATCCTTAAATTGTATAATGGTTGTTTCCGGATGAAGGCTAACTTGAGGGGAGGTGTTTTAGGGTTGGATCTTGGTTTGTTGTTTAAGCACACTTTAGTGGTAATCTGTGATTGCTTTCCCAAATTAAATCTACCAAGCAACAAAGCCCAAGGTCAACAAGACTGGGGTTTACTAAGTAACCAGTAACCTAGGGGCACAGCTGAAGGTCATGGCTCACACAGCTCGGTGACCAAGGCAAGTTCCTGAGCTCTTACTGCTCCATCTTTAGCAGAAGGGCTTCCAGCACTTGACTGGAGACCATTGGCTGCCCTTCCCATGTTGTCAGCCGCTTTCAGTTTAGTTTAAACAGAAAGTCCACCGACAGTAGGAAGTACTGAGAGGGGAGTAGGAAGCATGACCTCACTAAGAGTTCTAGTACATCAAACATCTTTTGACACAGTAGCTCTAAGACAGACGTACTCAGCATGCCAGTGAGTGTACATTTTAACAATGTGTTTACTTTAATGATTTATTATTTTGGTGTTTTGCCTGCATGTCTGTCTGTGAGGATAGCAAATGCAGACAGATGTGAGCTACCATGTGGGTTCTAGGAATTGAACCCAGGTCCTTTGGAAGAACAGCTGGTGCATTTACCACCAAGCCATCTCTCCAGCCCCAAAAGGTGACTTCTGGGTTCCTCTGTGTAGTCCTGGCTCTCCTGGAACTCACTCTGTTAACAAGGCTGGCTTTGAACTCAGAAATTCATCTGCTTCTGTCTCCCAAGTGCTGGGATTAAAGAACACTGAATGCGCATTTCTATGCCCCAATAAAACTCCTCACAACAGCGGGTGCTCGGTGTGCTAACTAACGTGCCAGTCTGGGACCTAACCAGTAGCAAGAAGAGAGGCAGAGGCAGGACACTCAGAGCGCAGACATTAGGGAGGAAGGGTGGCTCAAAGATTAGGAAACCATGGGGGTGGGGGGAGGTAGGGGCTGGGGAGATCCAAAGAGGACAGAGGGCAGCCATGTGAAAGGAGGCCATGGGCCTCTGAACACTGCTGCATGTTTGATACTAAGGAGTCCTTCACTTTTTAAAGATTGTGGTGACCATGTTGTGGTTTTGTGGTTTAAAGGTATCCTTAGCTTTCCATACTGTGACATTCATGATGGAGATGGCTTTTCAGTACCCTACTGAGTTGCAGAGCAAGAGAAACACGATTAACAGGGCAGGCCTGGAGTCAGTGGTGTCAGTGGTGGATGCCTCGGGCTTCCTGATTTTCTCTGTTGTTCAGTATATGCAATGATTTTCATGATAAAAATTATTTTACTAAAAACGTTTGCATCTTTGGATTAGATGAATCTCAGAGTCATTCCCAGAGACTAATTGAAGAAGAAAGTAGATTGCAGAGGCAAATGGCGAGTTTGATGAGAAAAGAAAAGAAAGAAAAGGAGAGAGAGGTCACAGAAGCCAGTGGAAAGGACGGGACTTGGGCGGGGTTGTAGAGGTGTCCTTAGAGAACCGGGCAAAGGTGGTTCTGAGCAGATGTGCAGTCTCCTCACCTCAGACATGTTTGTCCCCATGTACACTTGCCATACGGTGTAAAGCATCTGATGATTTGTTTTAAACTATACATGCTGTCAGGATTTGGGCGTTTGTCATGGTAGGGCAAGGGGATGAAGCTCTAGTGACCTCTAGAGATAATAGGGTGAACTGGCAATGGTAAGTTACACATTGCTCTCGGGAAGGGTTTACACTTACTAACACAAGCCTCTAACTCAGTGCCTCTCAGCCTTCCTAAGGCTGTGACCCTTTAATACAGTTCCTCATGTTGTGGTGACCCTCAACCATAGTATTATTTTCATTGTGCTTCATAACTGTCATTTTGCTACTAATATGAATCGTAATGTAAATATTTGATATACAGGCTATATGATATGTGACCCCAGTGGAAGGTTCATGAGACTCCCCCAAGGGTCGGGACTCATAGGATGAAAACCTTTCTTTCCCTTTTCCTGTTTTTCCACGACATAGCAGTAGCCGTGATGGGCATTAAGCTCACTTTGTGCTGGACAGTGAGCTAAGTAAGACATGATCTCTGCCCTGTGTGCTGCCCACGTGGAGAATGTGGGCCAAGGAACACGGCAGCAGTCTTCTAAGTTAAAGGAGACCTTTAAACCGTCTAAATATTCTAAGTGAATTCATTTTTGTTCTCCTCCTTTTCAGATAAGCCTTACTAATGTTGGAATGTCTAAAATTGCATTCTCCCTGGCTTGAGTTTTCATTTGATTTATTTCTGCAGCCAGTAGCTAAGCTACCTTGGGTAGCTAGGAAGGGTTGTGCACACCCGCAAAGCCAGTCCTGTGGGAGGCAGGAGGATTACATGAGTTCTAAGCCAGCCTGAGTGAGACAGTCTGCTGTAGGCCAGCCAAGGCAATCGCATGAGAGCCTGTCTCAGACAAGCAGGCAAGCAAAGGCTGAGGGAGCTAGGCCTCTGTATTGGGTATAGTTTTCCGTGAAGTGTTTCTTTTCTGTGACTTATGCTAAGTAAAGATCAGTTCATTCCTTGCTCCTGTTTTACTTTTGTTCTCAAGTAAAGAAGAGAGACTGGCTACCTGTGCCTCCCGTGATCAACAGGTGCACCCTAGCCTCCGCATCCTGAATTAAGCCCGTAATTGTCACGTCTCCCGTGCTTTCGCCTTTTGTTTAAAGGTTATTTACTGAAGAGGTCCCCGTTGTACACAGGGGACTCATGAAGTGTTCCAGACACAGACTGAAAAGCCATCTGCAATTAGCTGACACATAATTAGCACTTTCAGGCCCCACTTTCATCTGATAATCATTTACTGTGAAATGAGCTCAATTATCTTCTGTAATTTACCTGCTTGCGTTTTTTCTGGTGCATGCACTCACGCTGACTTTTTAAGGCACATAATCAGTTTGAGAACTCTGAAGGCAGTAGTGAACTTCTACAAAAGGCAGCCAGTGTGCGAAGGTGGTATTTTTAAAGCATGTTCCTTCACGATGGCGCTGCTGGTCCCTTCTGCTCCTAGGGGCTACTTGCTAAGTGACAAAACACTTCCAAACTACCCTGAGTTGTTTCTCTTCATTTTTAAATTGCTACGCTTTTTACATTACTTTGCAAATAAGCCCTAAACTTTGTTGTTAAGTGTAAATATTAATAATTTCTAAAGCATAATTTTAGTATTTGATTCTCAGAGCTTTTCTGTGGTGTTCAACTTTATATAAAATTATATAGTAATTTTTCCATTGAATATGTTACATTTCTATTTTAGCTTTGTGATAAGAATGCTCAATTTATGTATGTATATATGTATGTATGTATTTATTTATTTATTTATTTATTTTTGTTATTGAAAGATGAGAAAGTATTTGCTGGCAGAAAGAGGTGTATGCTACATTTAACTTATTAACAAGTCATTATGTGATTTGAGAGTATATGCCTGATGGGTTCTATTTATAACTTAGTTGGTTTGCTAAGTTCTTGAAGGATCTTTCTTTAATCCATCCTGTCTGATAATTCTTTGTTAATAAATACATAGCAAAGTCCTGGGGAGGGAGAGGGATAGCATGGGGTTTTCATGCTGTGCTGTAATTGATCTGAACAGTGCACGTCTCATCATAACTAGCTTTGTTTGAAACTACACATTCAGATATATTGCTGTTGTCTAGTGAAAGGTGAGGAAAATCTGCACTCTAAGCGCTCACAGATGATGTCTGTAGTAGAGCTACAAGTCCCCTGGTCCTGCACAGGACCCTTGGTAGGGATGCACTTGACATTCAGAGATAGCCTTGAGTGAATGTTTGAACTTGGGGGTGTTAGCTTGTTTCTCTAGCTGATAGGCTCTGCATTAAAGTATATTCATTTAAGACACTGCCTTTCTCTACTTTTGCTTTTCCACTGGCTTCCTATTCAACACAGGCCAGGATCCATCTGGTACCGTCTGAGCTGCTTGCCCAGCGTCTGGAGGTTTATTTAGTCAGCGCTCTGATCTGTGCACTAGTGGTTGCTTTCTGATTTATTGTCCTCACACGGTTATTGAAGTAAACCCCCGAGACCTCAGAGTCTGTGGTGAGAAATTCAGCGCACTTGCCTGGTGGCATCTGTCTCAGGGTTTCTCACAGGCTATAGTCAAGTGGGTCCTGACTAGAGAAAATTGCCACCAAGCTTACTAGCATGGTTGTTGGCAGCAAAGGACTTCAGCTGTTGACTGGAACAAACCTTGTTACATTGTGCTCCACAGGAGTGCATATATACTGAAAGCTGCTTCTTGTAGCCCTAGGAAGCAAGAAAAGAGTACCAGAGGAGGATCTCTTAGAATTGAGCCTCACACTGACATCTCATCTGTTAGCATGTTGTATTCATTAAACCGAATCACTCCCAGGCTCCTGGGAGGAGGATTAAGCACAGCATAAATACTAGGGGATTGAGTCTTTAGGGTCTATCCCAATGGCTGCCTGCCATGTTTGTTATGAGACTAAAACTTCTAGAACTTTGCTATCATGTCACGAGATATGAGGTGAACTTCATAGGTAAATTCCCCGAGCTTAGCTTGCTGTTGTCTTACAGTCTTGACATAACATTTCATACAGAGCTCAGCTCCAGCGGGAGGTGCAATCCAAGACAGATAAAGAAACGTTCATTTGCAGTTTGGCTGGTATGGCCTTTTCTGGTTATTTAGATAAGAAGTCTTGTTAGAACTCCAAGGTGCTGTCAAAAAGGTAGAGTCAGAAATATTTTACACTCCATTCATTATGTAAATTCTAACTTTTTCCCCCAGTATTGGTAAAGGTTTTCAGGGCGTCATGAAAAGATGGGGATTTAAAGGCCAACCTGCTTCTCACGGTCAAACAAAGACCCACAGGAGACCTGGCGCCATCTCAACTGGGGTGAGTATAAATAGTGGTGCTCCCTGAGGGAGGTGGGAGGTAGCCTGGGTCTCGTTGTGTAGCCCAGGTTAGCCCAGGACTCTTCTTGCCTCAGCCTCTGGAATGCTGGGGTCCTAGTAGTTGTCAGTCTTTCATGGGCCTGGCCTCACCTGTCTTTTCTAGTGCATGAGTACCTGTGGGCAGCACTCTCTGTTTCCTCCTTCCCTGTGTCCCATCTACGGCAACTGCAGGTGGCTCCATTTGCCACCTCACATAGTAGTTTTGCTCTAAAGGAAACAGTTGCTCAAGATCGGCTAGGATAGCATATAGTACAGGGGAAAGTCGTTGACATAAACAGAAATGACAACAGTGGAATAAGAAAACCTTTGGAGGGGTTGGGGATTTAGCTCAGCGGTAGAGCACTTGCCTAGCGAATGCAAGGCCCTGGGTTTGGTCCCCAGCTCCGGAAAAAAAAAAAAGAAAACCTTTGGAGCTCAGGAAATGCAGAGTCAGCCTCTAACGGTTGGTGAGGTCACACACTCCACTCTTCTCACAATAGAGCACATCACAGCTTCCCTCAGGTACTGAGTTCTCACCTGACTGACTGTTCCAAGTTGCTGGGGCTGTTTGTTTGTTTGTTTGTTTGTTTGTTTGTTTTATTTTGTTTTTTTGTCACACTGTCTCCGAAAGGCTGAAGAGAGGTCTATTCACAAGGCTGCCAGGAAACCGGGATCAAAATCAGTGATGGGAACACAGAAGCACGCAGCCCTAATGAAGGGGCAGGCATTTCTTGGGGAAAGTGCGGGCATTTCCTTTGACACAGCAGAGCTTCTGGAATTTGCCCCGAGCACGTTCTCCCCAGGGCACTGCCACAGGGTGGCCTCATTACTTGTAATTAGCAAGCATGGATCCCACAGGAGTTTGGTTGGATAAAACTGGTATGTCTACTTAGAGAACATTTTCTTAGAAGAAAAATGGATGAGACCGCTAGGAAACAGTGGTGGCTTGCAGCACTCAGAAGTGTGTGAGTGTTTGGTTCTTCCTGGCCAGTTGAAGGGCCCAGAAGATGCAGTGAGACTGCCAGCCTTCAGGCTCTGGTGGGCAGGCTCAGGGTGGAGGGTACTCTTTATGCTAGCGTTTCCACTCCTGGAGCCTTGCTAATGGTTTACCATGTCAAAATAAAAGCAGTTTGCTCATGTTTGAGGGGAGTAAGTACAACATGAACTATAATTAGGAAATGAGCTTGAGTGTTTCAGCTCAATCACAGCCACACTGAAGAGGAGGGAAAGAGTAACTAAGTCAGGAATTTTAACCTGGGTGCCCGGTTCTTTACCGTGAGTCTAAATGTAAAATTGTCCTCTTTGGGCTGGAACAGTGGAGGGACTGCTGAGCAGCCACGAGGCCTGGAGTGCAGATTATAGCACCCAGGTAATGAGGCAGGTGTCCAGCAGGTGCCCTGGCTCCAGCCCACATGCACACAGGCATGACACCACGTGCACACAGGCGTGACACCACGTGCACACAGGCATGACACCACGTGCACACGGCATGTTCCAATATAGGAGTGAGTGTACGTACATCCCCCTCAGTTCTTTATTGATCTGGGGAGTAAATGATTGAACCAGGAGAACTCACTGATTCTTGCTGCTGGTGTCCACTGTGATGTAGTCAATACTGTTTGGAATCAAAATTACTGAAAATGTGAACTTTGTCTTTTATTATTCAGGATATTGCCAGAGTCTGGCCTGGAACTAAAATGCCCGGGCAAATGGGAAACCAAAACAGGACAGTGTATGGGCTGAAGGTAAGTGTGTAAATGGGTAATGAAGAGGGACAGTTCCACATGCAAAGAGAGAGTGTGTGTGTGTGTGTGTGTGTGTGTGGTGTGTATTACTGTGTGTGTCTGCGCCACAAAGAGAAGAAAAATTCACATTTAATCTGGGTAATTTGACCAAGTCTTCAGTAGCTAAACGAAAGCTATCAGTACTATAATGGGTGCTATATGCTTATACTTTCATTAAAACAACAAGTATGTGTGTATTTGTATGCATGTAGCTCAAAGCATGGAAAGAACAAAATAAGCCACCATAGCAACAACACCCAGAAATGGTCACTGATGTTCTGTGTGGTTTTTCCATCTTTATTCATACATTTTATATGTAAATTCTGTACAGTGTTTTTATAATTATGTCAGGGTTTGGCCAAGGGGGAGCACTATTTGAGATACACGAAAGGATAGTTCTAGGAGTCCCTGCTGTGGTTGTGATATGAAGGCTGAGAAATCCCACTGCCTATAGGCTGGATCCGTGACTTACTCCAAAGTCTCACCCAGGAAGCCATGTGATGGGAGTTCTCAGTCTGAGCACTAGTCCTAGGACTGAAGCAGACGTATGGACAGACACCGGGGCCAAAGTCCAGGGAGCTTGGAGTTGAGATGACCAGGACAGAGAGGAAATATTCTCAGCCGCTTTCATTTATTCTGGGCCTCTGATTGATGGGATTCCCTGATTTGAGTAGAAGTCCACACTGAGACTCCCTCACAGACTCAGTACTCCTCACCTCGATCAGGTCAGCCCTGAAATCAGTTATCAGATAAATCTAAGCCTGCTTCCCACCATTGTATTTTACCTTAGTAACGTCCATCTGCTTGTCACGGTGTTCTGTGTGGCACTTATTTTCTTAGTGTCTTTATTTTATTTTTGACTTCTTTCCACTTGTGTGTTGGTTTTGCTCCATGTTGAGATGTTTTTAAAGGCAGTCTGCTTAGCCTGCTTAATTTAGAGATTTGATTCAGGGAGTTAGGAGCTTCCAGTGGCTAGTTGTAGAAAAGTAATCGTAACCAAACTAGAACTAACTTTCCGCATCTTTCTCGGAGTCAGCAGATTCTGGAGCTGAAGTAGTGTTCGGCAGCCACATCATGAAGTCAGGTGCAGGAATGCCCTTACAAGTCGCTAACACGGGGCTGAAAGCTTTTCATTTTCTGCTTGACCTTCCGTGCTGTGGGGTCAACTGTAGAGCGCTTACGTCACGTCACGCTGTCTCCTAGTTTCTCCTGCCTTCATCTCATAAGTTTTTCACTTCTTGTTGTAGGTGTGGAGAGTGAACACCAAGCACAATATAATCTATGTCAATGGCTCTGTGCCTGGACATAAAAATTGCTTAGTGAAGGTAGGTACAACCGTCTCCTAAAGGAGTGTACAGTTCTACTTGTACAGTGTTTCCATAAATTCTCTTTGCTCTGTTAGGTAGCTTCTAAAGAAGTGTCTTCTTCCGCTGCATGTTCTCTCCCCCAGTTTTCTGTGTCGTAGCACCTCAGTGAAAACAAAAGGCGCACTATAAATAATTAGCCGCTCACTGGAGCCATGAACCCGGGAGCTGTGGGAGAGAAGGCTGCAGGGAGAGGGGAGCCATTGCCAAAATGTCATCCCTCTTCCGTCCTTTCCAGAAATTTGGGCAAAAGAACAAGAAGTGCTGAAGTAGGGGCCAGAGTCTCACTGCCACGCCGCTCAGTCACACCTACTGTCCTTGTCAAAACTAAAGAGAAAGGGGGAAAGGACATAATGCTAAGGTGCTGACCAGGTAGACTGAGGTAAAGCCTGGGAGCTTCCGAGGATCTCCTGTGTAAGAGGCTCACAGCCGAGGGAGCCATCACTGATGCTTAGCAGAGACAGAAATCACAGTTTTCATGTATATTGCATCACATATATTCATTTATACTGGACGCATCATCAGGAGTTTTATTATGGGAAACCCTCAGGTACAGTAGACACACAAAAGTGTAGACACAACGAGAATTCACTACTTGGGTCCTTCGTGACAATTTTTATCAGGTTAGCACATAGTTCTCTTACAGGGTGTTTTCCTATTTAAAGTTGAGCCTAAGGTTGGTGCATTGGGAAAACTGAACATGATGGTTTCCTTCTGGGCAACGTCCTGGTCACTTCCTGAAACAATTGTAATGAGGGGCATGAAAATAGAGCTCTTTTTATACACTTAATTGTTCCTAGCAGCTGCTGAGTAATTTTGACTAATTTATTTTCTTATTGCTAAAATGAACATGCTCTATTTTATTGTGTATAAAAGTATTTTTCTCTGAAGCTTCTTCTCTGCAGAAGCTTTGAGGATCCCAGTAATATTATCCAAAACTAAGGCACAGATCTTGGATCTTACCAGCCCCTCTGCCAAGGAACATCCGTGAATCCAGACATAATCTGAAAGTCTGGGGCCATAAAATGTTCTCAGAGCTTCTGTAAACACTTGTGGGGTTCTTTCTCTTGATTTTGCTGTATGTCATTCTGTCTTTAACGTCTCAGAATGCTCCTTGCCAAATATAAGCTAATTTCTTTAATAAAAGCAATATTTCCCTTTTTGTGTTCTTAGACTTAAAACTAACAAAAATACAGTAAATTCCATGTTTTTAAGCCTCAACCTCCAAAATTTTGTTCTAAGTATACAAAACTAACAAATCAGGCAAAAAGAGTAAATAATAGAATGGATAATTATTAGATATTAATTGTATTTAGTATCAGATATTTATATTGGAATAATAAATATGTATATAAAATATATTTGAGATGTAATTTTAAAATATCCATCCTTTTGGACAGTTAAATACATACTTACAAGTCACAGTAAAGTATACAGTGATAATCGGTGGCTTTATTCTTGGTGTAGCTGATTCAATTGAGGAGAAATGTTTAATCAAAATTCCTAGACTACAAAGAAATGCAGCAGGAGAGCCCGTTCTGGCCTCTGTGTGGTGTGTCTGCATTCATGTTCAGATGCGCAGAGCAGGGGCTTTGTCCGTGGCTCCTGTACATACCAAGACTGGTATTGAGTGAGATTTGTTTCCTTATTCTCTCAGATCAAGGACTCTACGCTGCCTGCATACAAGGACTTCTGTAAGAGCCTGCCATTCCCTACCTACTTTCCTGATGGAGACGAAGAAGAACTTCCAGAAGATCTGTACGATGAGAGCGTGTGGCAGCCCAGCGAACCTTCCGTCACCTTTGCCTGATGCCATGGTGCTGCAGGCCTCTGTGCTCCGCGTACTTTGGTGACCAGATCAGTAATAGAACCAGGAATGGGATGTCGTTCCCTGTGCTTAGTCATGAGAGCCAGCTCCTGTGTCCACCAAGGGCACAAGTGAGCCACTTGGCCCCTCTTCAGTCTGATTAGCAAGGTTACTGCATTAACAGTCACATAGACTGGGTTTGTTAACATTGACAGTTTGTAAAGAACAAGCTACCTGCCATTTGTGGTGTCATTCTTTAGACACATTTCCCAGTCTTGTTTTGGTTTATAGTTTTATTAAAGATTTATCTCTCTTAATATCTGGTTGTGAAACAGAACCTGGGGAACTATATTGCTGTGTGATGGGTAAAAGAATCCATTTCTTTAGAAACATAACATTCATTTAGAGTTTACAAGCTTGATGGGAGGAGGAATTTTTTTTTATCTAAATTGAGGCTGGGGTGGGTCCAGAGCCCCAGCACGGCCTGCTGTCTGTGGACCTCACTGCTCGTCTCTGCTGCTGAGCACGGTGAGCACCCGGCAGTTCACTTCTCAGAGCCTGGCTCCTGACTTGAGTGTGGACCTGATGGACCTGACGTACCAGCTCAGTCTTGTCTGGCATCAGTGCCTAGTTGTAAGCACTCTGCATTCCAATTCGTACCAACACCTGTGCTGGCTGTTAACCGTAAAGTGGGCTAGTGTGAGCCTCCAGTGACTGCATAAGCCTCAGGAGGGCCAGCTAGTAGCCACATAGTGTACACCTTATCCCAGCTCTAGAGAAGCTGAGGATAGTAGGGGGTTCGAATTCAAGGCCAACAAGCTACACAGCCAGACTGTCTAATAAAACACAAAGGGAGTCAACCGGTCAAGGGGACTAGTTAGTTAGACTAAGTATGAGCCGTCACCTTTTAGACTTACAGGACCTCTGTCCTCCCTGTTAGGGCAGCCAAAACTGAAATCTGAGGTGGGTCAGCCATCTCCATGGTGGCTCAGGCTTAGGTACCTGGATGGTGCCAGCTGTCATGGCCTGAACGCTGAGCATTTCTCACAGGACAGGGAACACTCACAAGTCAGTAGTAGTTGACTGTAAGGCCTTTAATACTGAGGTGCAGACGAGGGAGGGGTGGCCTATGGGAATGACATTTACAGCTGTCACAGGTCAGGTTGAATAGCATTGGATGATGTCTCAGTATGTGGTGGCGATACAGATGCAGCTCTAGCCAGATGGGGGGGTTTGGGGGTTTTTTGGTGTCAGGAGTGTTAAGATTTGCAGTCTCACACAGGAGCCCAGTCAGCACTGAGGGTCTCATCACCCACAAACTCCACCAGTCCGGGTGGTCACAAGAGTCCCTCTTTGAGAAAGAATATCAGTCACAGTAAGAGCATCCATTGGTCTCATGGATGTTGTGCCTTCCTTGTCAGGCCCTGATTGCAGAGGGCGGCCCTGCTGGCTGTGTCAGCAGAAGCCAGTGTGGAGGATAAGCTGCACCGGGGTTACTGACGGCATCATCGTCTGAGCCTCTGCAATGATACTGTGGAAGCAGTCCTAACACATGACTCCCCACTGTCACAGCAGAAAGGTAGCATCAGCCCAGTGACGTTGTCCTGTCTCCTAGCCCAAAGCATGGTGCTGTGGTGCCACCTAATCAGCCTTCCCTTGGAAGGAGGACCTTAAAAATGTGTTTTGTCATCTGCTTTGCTGAAGTGTCACCACTTTAGAAGACTGCTTGGACAGGAAATGCATCAGGAAGAGTGGACTTGCATTGCCCATCCTGCTTTGATAAGAGATCTGTGGGAAAACACCTCTGTGAAGAG
Organism: Rattus rattus; assembly: GCF_011064425.1. Classification (NCBI taxonomy): domain Eukaryota; kingdom Metazoa; phylum Chordata; class Mammalia; order Rodentia; family Muridae; genus Rattus; species Rattus rattus. The sequence continues at coordinate 96,377,218 of NC_046161.1, forward strand.
GTGGGGTGTGTTGCTGATACCTACTGGGCTAAACTTCTGAACTAAGAATTTGGAGACAGAAAAGGAGGTCACCATACTGTAAGGCTGAAGTAAGCAGGCGTCTTCAGGGGCTCCATACTCCTTTCCCTTCATGGCTACCTGTTCTCTTTATAAGAAGTCTCCCATGAGAAACTACCTGACTAATAGATTGGTCGCTTCTGCTTTAGGGAATTTCCATTCATTTTCTGTCTGCTTTAAGGCCTCTTCCATAATCGGTACATGACAGTGGTCACTCAATGCGTGCTGCCCCAGGCAGCTGACGTGCCGTTCAGATTCTGCCTCTACAGTTGCCTAGGACTCCCTGAAGGGAGAAGACTCCTGTCCTTGCCGTCTTGAGTCCTGGTCTGTGTCTGCCACTTTTCTGCTTCTAAATGTGGCAAAAGCCTATGCCACATGTTTCTCGTTCTTCCTAGATTAGTGAGGTGGTCGTTCAAGTTAGATGAGCCACTTTAATCATAGTGAGTCCAGACCACCGTGAGAGGTAAGCGATGAACTCAACTAGCCACAGCGCCCTGCTGTGTGACAGCCATGACTGCTCATCTTGGCGTCTGAAGAAGAGAATGAAATCGACAGCTGTAATCTGACTTCTCTAGCTAAAGCAGACTTCATATGGGCATGAGGTATTCTTCAGCATTTAGATGGTTGGTTTGTTGTTTTAAAGACAACAGTAAGGCACCAATCGGTTCTGCTGTGACAATGGCACGTCCGTCAGTTCTGCAGTGGCATTGACTTTGCTATGTCTGCCAAAGAGTTAACTAAATACTGCATCATTCTGCATGTGGTGGCCGTGTCAAAAGAGTTAATAAATACTGCATCATAGTCCTGTTAGGGACATGCGGTGGCCGTGTCAGAAGAGTTAATAAATACTGCATCATAGTCCTGTTAGGGACATGCAGTGGCTGTGTCAGAAGAGTTAATAAATACTGCATCATAGTCCTGTTAGGGACATGCGGTGGCCGTGTCAGAAGAGTTAACTAAATACTGCATCATAGTCCTCTTAGGGACATGCGGTGGCCGTGTCAGAAGTGAATGGTAGTAAATGACTTTCGCAAGTGTCCGACATAAAGTGCCTTATTGAAGATGGTATCCTGTTTACATGATGGAGCTGAGATGGCATCAGGAGTTCTAGGTGACCGTCCATCTCCTCTGCCAGCTGCGGAAGCATTGGATCTGATGAGCTCCCAGAATGGCACGCTCACCCTGCCACCCTCAGGAAGTAGGAACAGCAGCCAGCCTGCTGCTAAAATACCACAGTCCACCATCGGGCACAGGACAAAGGTGAGGAGACCAACAGAGGAAATGGACGCTTAGGAAATCAAAGCAAAGCTGAAGGGCAAAGCAAAGGTGCTATTCCAGGACAGGAGAAGAGCTGTGCTGTAAAGACTTAATATACGCACATAGAAGGTGGGTAGCACCTCCCTGCTTGTGTGGGTCATTTCCCTAGCCAAGCGGAATGAGGATGCCTGGGATGCTTGGCCATCACACAGTTGACTTAGTGGCTCAGAATCCCTCTTTACATACCTTTGTCCCCAAGAGGGAAAGTCCAAGTTCTGTGGTCCACAGCAGTTGGACTTCACAAAACCAGAGTGCCCAGGAAGGGACACTGGGCACAGCTTACAGAGGAAGGCTCAAGCCATTTAGCTCACCAGTTCCCTACTCTGGTCCCAAGTTAACACTCGGAGCGTTGAAGAACTCAGTTCCGTGTTTTCAGAGTCTTGAGGGGAGGAGGGGCTGAACACTGCTTTTTAAAAGCTCTCTGAGATTACACCAGTTTATAGCCAAAGGCACTGACCCAAAACATGCTTTATTTTATAGATTGTCATAGATAGTACTTATAGAACACAGGCCAGTTAATTGGGAGATTCCACCTAAGTAAATTCACCTAAAGAAACCATTATAAAAATGAAAAAATGACAGTATCTTATATGTACATGGTATTACATATGATGGAGATGTCTTCTGTGGTCATATTTTACAAAACAGGCTTTTTTAAAATTGTTTTAGAAATATATTGTCATAATTCAATAGCTCAGAGCCACAATAAAAACCACAAATGTACTGAGAGGTCAGTTGTAACTTGTCCAAAGTTTCAAAGTGTTGTTGTCTGTGTTTGCTGTTTTACTGATTTTGTTTCATGCTTGCACCAAGTATGACAAGTTTAGGAAGAAAACTACATACTTGGGAAAAACAATATAAACATTTTATTGCCTGTTATAATTTAGCTTCTTTTTCTGCAAACTGGAAGGGAGCATGGCTGCTGTTTTCTTTTTGTGGCCAAATACTTTAGTTTTAGAAGATCTGTACAGAGGAGAATCGCAGTGTGGACTGAAAATGGACGGTCAACGGAGTTAGGGGCTTCCTCACCCACTCCCACTCCCACAGAAACGAAGATCTCAGCTTTCCCTGAGCAGCCACTTCGTCAGGTGATTGCAGGGTCTCACGCAATCTTACCTGGCAAGCAGGTTTTTGTTTTGAAATAGTCTTGCTGTACATGGGTCCCAGGTTCACCTCAAACTCCTGGCAGCCCTTCCCCCTTGGCATCTACAGAAGCAGGGGCACAGCCAGGCATGTGTACTTGGTTTCACAGGCAAGCATACTTAGAAGAGGAGGCTATGTAGTGAGTGGCTACTCCATGAACTGCCTTGGAAACCACCCTATACTCCAACTCATTCATCCTGGGCACAGCCTGGCTTCCAGTCACCGAACCCAGTGGACAGCCACTGAAGGTCTTCTTATGGAGGAGACAGACATTCTCTTCCCATTGCTGTGCCTGTAAACATGACCAAGGAACATCTGGGAGGCAGGCTGTCCCAGGAGGAGGAAGGCGTGTGCCGGGTAGGTTTAGCTCTCACCTCCTCTCATCAAAGTGATGGATAGGACTCCTTTGTCAGAGTCTGTTCACCAACCAGGAGGTCACAGGAGAGGCAGGTCCAGCATAGTTCATTCCAAGAGTCACCACAAAGGAAGCTTCACCAATGAGTGATCTCTGTTCCAGCCACAGGTTAGACCTTCAAAAAGTGCTGGAAACTCTCTAGTCCAATAGTTCCAGAATCTTGCCAAGTAGGGAGGGCTCACACTCCAAATGAGACTGAGTGGGAGAATGGAGCTTTCTGGGAGGTCAGTTCACCATTGGATGGTGAACTCTTGCTGACACGGAAGACACTTGATTCATTTGAGGAGTTGAGTACTGTGGATGGAAAAAAGGGGGATGAAAACATCTGGCTGGATGAAAGCAAGGCAGATCAAGACAGTCCTCTTGCCCTCAGCCAACCCTAAACTAGATGAACAGGGGGCTTGAGTCTGACTAAGAGAGATCAGTTACACATGCAAGCAATTCCAGGCAGTAAAACACTGCAACTTTAAGAAAGCACATCCTGAGGTCCGAAGAATATCAGAGAGGTCCTAAGCGTCTAAAATTGCTAAACCATTTTCCTAAAAGCTAGGACTGAGTCATGACTACTTCAGTAGAGAACTCTTTAAGCTTTGTAGAAACAATATCCCAATTTTATGTCTACCCAGTGAGGAACACTGAACAAGCAAACCCAGGAAGAAAGGACTGGTCGTTTCTCTCATTTACTTGGTGGACTGACTTAGACAGACTGAGTAGGTTAACGCGCCAGCATCAGATTCAAGTCTTCTGCCTCTCTCACCATCCGGCAACAGAGCGTCTTCACTTTCAGGCACTTGGTGCCAAGGAGAACTCCACTTCTTCATCACTGCTCTCTGTGGAACTAGAGAGCCAAAGCATATGCTGTGTCTGTTCTACCCTAGACTTTTGAGTTGCCTAGTTTATGTTGAGGCGAGGATGTGTTGTCTCAGGAGACCCACTGAAGGGGTAAATAAAGAATCTTGAAAAGAGCGAGGTGTGGTGGCACAGGCTTTTAATCCAAGCAATTGGGTGGCAGAGGCAGGTGAATTTCTGAGTTTGAGGTCAGCCTGGTCTACATAGTGAATTCTAGAACAGGACAGCTATGTAGAGAGATCCTGTCTAAAATAAAAATAAGAATTAAAAAATTTTTAAACCTTGAAAAAGTTATTATGGAGCAAGTATTCATTTTGACTCTTAAATTTAATTTCTAAAATGTATCAAAAAAAAAAAAAAAGGAATGGTGAAAACAATTCTCAACAATAAAAGAACTTTTGGGGAAATCACCATCCCAGACCTCAAGCTGTACTGCAGAGCAATAGTGATAAAAATCACATGATATTAGTACAGAGACAGACAGGTTGATCAATGGAATAGAATTGAAGACCCAGAAATAAACCTGTGCACTGTGAACACTTGATCTTTGACAAACAAGACAAAACCATACAATGGACAAAAGAGAGCATCTTCAGCACATGGTGCTCATCTGACTGGAGGGCTACATGTAGAAGAATGCTAATTGATCCATTTTTATCTCCCTTTACAAAGCTCAAGTCCAAGTGAATAAGGACCTCAACATGAAACCATACACACAGAATCCAATAGAAGAGAAAGTAGGCAATAACCTCAAACCCATTGGCACAGAAGAAAATTTCCTCAACAGAACAGGCTCTAAGATCAACAATTGACAAATGGGACCTCATGAACCTGAAAAGTTTATGTAAGGCAAAGGACACTGTCAATAGGGCAAAATGGGCTATAGATTGGGAAAAGATCTTCACTAACTTTACATGTGATAAAGGGCTAATAGCCAAGAAATCAAGAACTTAGACTCCAAAAATCCAAATAACCCAATTCAAAATGGGCTACAGGGCTAAACAGAGAATTCTTAACTGAGGAAACTTGAATGGCCAAGAAACACTTAAAAAAATGTTCAACCTCCTTAGTCATCAGGGAAATGCAAATCAAAACAACCCTGAGATTCCACCTCACACCAATCAAAATGGCTAAGATCAAAAACTTGAGTGACAGCACATGTTGGCAAGGATACAGAGAAAGAGGAACACTCCTCTATTGCTGGTGGGATTGCAAACTGGAACAACCACTGTGAAAATCAATCTGGTGGTTTCCTCAGAAAACTGGAAGTAGTTCTACCTAAGGACCCAGCTACACTACTCCTGGACATATACCCAAAAGATGCTCTACCATACCACAGAGACATTTGTTCCGCTGTGTTCATAGCAGCCATATTTGTAATAGCCAGAACCTGGAAGCAACCCTGATGTCTCAACTGAAGAGTGGATACAGACAATGTGGTACATTTACACGATGGAATATTATTCATCTGTTAAAAAAAAAGAACATCCTACATTTTTCAGGCAAATGGATGGAACTAGAAGATATCACCCTGATTAAGGTAACCAGGACCCCAAAGGACATCCATGGTATGTGACATGTGGATATTGGCCACAGAGTACAGAATACCTAGAATGCAACCCACAGACTGTAAGAAGTTTAGCGAGAAGGAAAGCCCAAGTGAGGATGCTTCAATTCCATATCGAATGGGGAACAAAATAATCACAGGAGGCAGAGGGAGGGAGGCACCTGGGTGAGAGAAGAGAGGGGGAGGGTAAAAGGGGGACAGGATCAGGTATGGGGTTGGGGAGACAGAAGAGCAGCCCAGAAGGCCAAGAGAATGAATAGAAATAAGCAGCTGCTGGGGAGGGGGGCCCAGGAAACCTCTAGAAAGTACCAGAGACCTGGGATGTGAGAGGATTCCAGGACTCAATGGGCACAACCTTAGCCAAAATGCCCAACAGCGGAGAGGTGGAACCTGAAGAGACCACCTCCAGTAGACAGACAGGGCTCCCAGTGGAGGGATGGGGGCACCAACCCACCTTCAAAATCTTTAATACAGAATTGTTCCCGTCTAAAAGAACTGCAGGGACAAAAATGGAACAGAGCCTGAAGGAAAGGCCATCCAGTAACAGGCCCAATCTAGAATCCATCTCATGGCCTGACACTATTACTGATGCTATGTTGTGTTTGCAGACAGAGTCCTAGCATGGCTGTCCTCTAAGAGGCTCTATCAGCAGCTGACTGAGACAGATGCAGATACTTAACAGCCAACCATTGGACTGAGGTCAGGAACCCCTGTGGAAGAGTGAGGGAAAGGATTGGGAGAACTGAAGGGGATGGCAACCCCATAGGAAGATTGACAGTGTCAACTAACCCGGACCCTCTGGGAGCTCCCAGAGACTAAGCTCAAAGACAGACTATCTGAAGAGCATACATGGGCTGGTCTGTGGCCCCTGGCACATTTGTAATAGAGGACTGATTTATCTGGCCTCAGCGGGAGAGGATGTGCCTAATCCTGTAGAGAGTTAATGCCCCTGGGAAGGGGGATTGTAGAGAATGTGAGATAAGGTGTGAGGGGACGGTGTTGGGGGGACCATTCTCTTAGAGGCAAAAGGGAGGAGAGGGGATGAAAAACTCTGGGAGAGGGGAGCTGGAGGAGGCGACGTTACATTTTATTTGGAATGTAAATAAAAAATGTTATCAAGAAAAGAATACAAAATCGTGCCATGGAAAAATTAAACTCATGTTTTTATTTTGACACAAAGAAATACTATTGTTTTATATTGAAAACCTTTATTTGTATTGTGAAGAAAATACTACAGACAATTAGAAAATACAAGTTAAAAAGATAAACTTCATGATCACTTTTTACAGAGTTACTAATAATGACTACTTACGTCTCTTCAAACTTTTAAGACACCTAACATGGCCAAGGCATTATATCCAGTCCCTAATTACCACAATGAATAAATGAATGAATGAATGAATGAATAGCATGAATACATGAATGAACTAAGAGTACTAAGGTTGAAAAGTCCAGATCTGTTTCTGACTTTGTTACCACTTTGTAGCCATCATGGTAAAGAATCATCCAGACAAGAATTCTCAATGGATATCAAATAAGTGGAAGAAATAGAACAATTTTGTTAGTGATTATGAAATTTCTTGGATTGTCTTGAAGTGTCTCTTCACTGATTACTTGTTAGTTGTAAATTCAAAAGATCAAATGAAATATTACCTGTGAAGGGAAGATGACCATCATACCTCACAGAATATGATACACTGAAGACAGATTATTATTACTCATGTAGCAACCCACCTGGGAATACCTAACTGAAATCTAGTTCAGAAATATAGTTCCCGGGGCTGGAGAGATGGCTCAGCGGTTAAGAGCACTGACTGCTCTTCCAGAGGTCCTGAGTTCAATTCCCAGCAACCACATGGTGGCTCACAACCATCTATAATGAGATCTGGGGTCATCTTCTGGCCTGCAGGCACACATGCAGACAGAAAGCTGAAAGCTGTATGATGTATACATAATAAATAAATAAATATTTTAAAAAAACAAAAATATAGTCCCCTCAAATATGCCCTTCAAAAATTTCAATTGACAAAAGTGTATGACTTCTAGAATAACAGATTAGCAGATGAAGAAAGAGATAAGGAAAATAATAAATTTTATGCAACGTGGTGAGAATTACAAAATAAAACCAGCCAGAAAGGAAATGGAAGTTGACTATTATAAGCAACAAAGGTAAATACTAGAAAAATTAAATATCTGCAACAAACTTTCTATGACTGACCGTCTCAGTTTCTGTTGTTGTGATAAAATACCAGGCTCTTGGCTCACAGTTGCAGGTTACTCTCTGTCATGGCAGGGAAGTCGTAGCAGCAGAAAATCGAGAGAACCAATCACATTACATCATAGTCAAGAGCAGAGAGCAATGGATCAGCACATGCTAGTACTCGGCTTGTTCTATTCACTTTACACAGTTCAGGATCCCAAGATGGGTCTTCCCACCTCAAAGTAATCAGGTCAGTCCCTCATGTTGAAGTTCAGGGATCACCACACAAACCACTCAGACTCTGGTCTCAGTTAAACAGGTTTATTGAACATATACCCCAAGACTGATCTATCAGTGATGCAGCCTAGACTTGGGAGTTAAGACTGGACCTTGAACATTTCTCAGGGCCAGTTTATAAAGGAAAAAACACACAATGAGCTCATATACTGTATGGCAGGGTAATTAGCCCCAACTCAAGCTATTTTGACTAGCTAGACAGGACAGTTCCAACTGACCTTTATTCTGTTTGGTCCTAAGTGAAGCTTATGGTTGTGAAATTTCTTAAAATTAACAAACCTCAGAAAGTAACAGGGTATGTGGTCAGCTTGACCCTGCTCTGAGTCAATTTTTCTGTCAACAATATAAAACATCAAACAGGCACATTACAGGAACAATATGAAATAGCTGGTAGGCATGGAACAAATAGTTACAGCTATCATGGGGGTTTGAGGGCAGGCCTCAACACCTCATTCTCAAAAATTAACCTTAATCTAAATCGTATTCCCAGAGGCTTGTCTCCTAGATGTTTCATTAACAATACTAGGGGTTGGGGATTTAGCTCAGTGGTAGAGCACTTGCCTAGCAAGTGCAAGGCCCTGGGTTCGGTCCCCAGCTCCGAAAAAAAGAAAAAAAAAAAGAAAAAAATACTAACCATCACAATGACTACAAGAATTAGCAAAGCAGAAGGCAATGCTGAAAGAGTCCTGTAGATTACAACAAATGTAAATGGGTTAGAATTATTTATAAAATATAGAGATTGTGACACTAGATAAGAATCTAGTTACATGCCATTGATGACAGATCTCTTCAACTTATAAAGGTCTGACGTCTTTTGAACAGGAAAAAATGTATACCAACAAAACATCAACAAAAAGAAAGCTAAGTTAGGTGTGGTAGCTTATACCTTTAATCTCAGCACTTGGGAGGCAAAGGCAGGTAGATCCGTGTGAGTTCAAGGCCGAGGCTGTACAGAGGAACCCTGTCTTGAAAAACTAAAAAAGAAAGGGGAAAAATATATGTAACACTATCTATATCTGACAAAGTAGGACTCAAAGAAAAACTATTATTAGGGGATAAAGAGAAGCACTGGTCAATGATAAAAGGGAAAACATCACGAAATGTTGTACGCCTACAATGCAGCTTCAAAACACATACAATGTACATATAGAATCACAGGAGAAAAGCACAAACCATGAGAGTGGTAAGAAATTTTAAAATTTCTGTCACGTTGGTTAACCCAACAGAAGACTCAGAGATCAATAAAAAGAAGTAATGAACGCAATTAAAAGGTTGGATGGAGATTCATTGTACAGCTATTTCCTTGCAGCTCCATTCTCCCTCTGGACTCCTCCAGAAATTAATTAGTATTGGACTCTGTTCTGGAAGATTCATTCCAGTACCAACCTGGATGAAACTATTATCCCTTCTTTCTTTATTGTATCAGTGACAGTAACAGTAGCTAAGATTTATTGAACCAGGCCAACAGATAATTAACGGTTGCCCAATTCAATGGCCAAACACTTCTCTGTTGTTGTTTTCCAATAGGACAGCTACTAGCCACAGAGTCTGCCTTGGTCAGATGGGCTTCTGGGCCTTTCCCTTTGCCAGTTTGTTTATTTCCTATGCTGGTTCTGTAATAATCACACAAGGCCACTAGAAGATCTCTCTGTGTGTCTCTATCTCTGTGTCTGTGTCTGTGTCTGTGTCTGTGTCTGTGTCTGTGTCTGTGTCTCGGTCTCTGTCTCTGTCTCTGTCTCTGTCTCTCTCTTTCTGTCTCTCTCTTCCCAATTGTCCTGCCTTGGTCTTGAGAGCACATGATCCTGGATTGTCCGGGGGACCTTACATGAAATCCTGCTATAAGGAAGGCAGAGAGAACTGATAATTAAAACTCAAGCATGGCAGCAGAGGAAGATTGGAAGCTGGAGGAGGCGAGTGATGGAGTGTTCCCTCGGGAAATTACAGAGGAAGAGCCCCTCTGTCAATACCTTGCTTAGGTTAGGCCTTCTGTGCCTCTGGAACTGAGAGAACAGATTTTTGTTATCTGAGCTACCAAGGGTATCATTTGTTGCTGCAGCCCTAAAAAGCAAGTTGGCAGGGGTGGTGGGTGGAGGGCATGGGGGATGGGTAGTGTTCCCATCTTTCTTTCCTCTATAATGTCTGCTCAATGGGTCAAAAGGTTGAAGGAATCTAGTGAGCAGCCCCCAGGGAGTCCAGACACAGAAAGACAAACAATGTTGTGGAGTGGGAAGACTGTGGCCACTGTGCTGCCCTTTCTGAACCTCCACTCTGGTCCTGTCCTTGGTGATAAGGGTTTTAATGTCCACAGTAGGCCAAAAGTTCAGGGGCCACAGATGAACTCAGATCCTCAGCTACAAAGTGGCATCTCCTTAGATGGAGGTGGGGTTCACTCTTAAAGTCTGACAAGTTCTACAAGAATGCCTTGGGGTAACAACCTTTTTCGAAATGTCATGGCCTACTGCAAACTTCCCCAAGCAAACATTACAGCCTGGGGCTGAAGGAGAAGGAGGCTAGGATATTTAACTCTGGAAGGATTGTTTGTTGAGGGCTCCTGGAAGCACCAGGGGCTAAAACTTTTTCAGAAGCCATTTTCTGAGATGATCTCTGGGTTCTCACCAACTCCTAGACTGTCCAACAGGTGGCCAGAAACCAAAGCTTTCAGTTGAATAAACACACCACTGGTCACTGAGACTTGCCTCTTCCCCATGTCAATGTGAGTGGGAAAGAAACAACAAAACCAAACTAAAACCCTTCCGGAGTGTGGGAGGCTCTCTCAACCTCTGAAACCAATGGTTCTTCATGCTTTAAAAGTTTAAACGAAAACCTCCTGATTTAATGCATAAAACTTGAAAACAATCTCAGCCAAGAAAGGTAACGTTGGAGAAGATCAGAAAAAGAAATGCTGAAAGGTGACTGGAGAGGGTCACCGGATCCTTGCCCTCTTCCCAATGTGGCCACACTCAATAACCTCCATTTTCTGCTTTCACATTAAAAAAGAGAAAAAGACTCATTACTTCTCTTTTGAGAACATATGAAAAATCATTTTGGACTATTGTTAAAGTTTATTTAGCAAAAGTTTAGTATGAAAACGTACATGACCTGATCCTAGCATCACAATGAAATGAACCCTCTAGTGAGGGATGCATGCTTCTGGCCGAGAGGCTATCATTTAAACTCAGGACCAGGCCTCTGTTGTGGCGATGCTTCGCTGGTGTGGCCAACAGTCCGACATTTATTCCACTGCCCCGAGCTGTCATCACACACATCCATCAATCATATGACTCCTTAACCAATCAAATCCCCATTGGATTGACTGGCCATATCTGCCACCATTTAATCCCATCGATCACTCCTTGTCCATCACTTTCTTCTGCTGGGTAGGGTGGGCCTTGGTCATGTCATCTCAGTGGACTCTATGATTTTGAATGGAGCTGGAGGCCTTCCTTTCTCTTCACCTTTTTAGCAGCCATTTCTCATCATTAAAATATATAAGGACATTACAGGGTCCGGAGAGATGCTTCAATGGTTAAGAACACTAGATGCTCTTGCAGAGGACCCAGGTTCAGTTCCCATGGGCTTCTGCAGAACAGACACACACACACACACACACACACACACACACACACACACACACACACGGTGCACATACATACAAGCAGGCAAACAGTCAGATACATAAAATAAAATAATAGAATATAAAATAGAAAGAAAGTCACACAGCCATTGCTTTAATGTAGCTTCCCAGGGTGAAGCCTTCAGTGTGGCAGTCATGCTGGTTTTTTTCCTATAGAAAGCTATGGCCAGAGAAGGCTGTAGTTCTTAGCCGTCCCTCCCAAGAGCTACCCACTCCCTCCAATGTGTGTGTGTGTGTGTGTGTGTGTGTGTGTGTGTGTGTGTGTGTGTCTACACACATACATGCACACTCATGTGGAGGCAGGAATATCAACATTTGGATATCTTCCTCAATGTCCCTCCACCTTACCTTTTGAAGCAGGGTTTCTAGTTGTACCTGGACCCCACAGGTTCAGGGATCCTCCCATCTCTGCCTCTCCAGGACCAAGATTACAGGCCTGTCCCACTGCACTTCAGTTTCACATGGTGGCTGGGGTTCAAACCCAGGTCCTCATGCTTCACAGCAAGCACTCTATCACCCGCCCATCTCCCAGACCCCGCTCTGCATTTTTCAAATGGGAAAGTGAAAACTCAAAGGTTGAATAATTTACTGAAGGCCATGCAGTGAATAAGCAGTGGCAACTGCATTCAAGTCCAGGTCTCTGTGTGTCTTAGCCATGTTTCTGCATAGCCTTTCTACTCTTTCCACTCTACATGTGCTCTTTCCACACAGTTGGAGAAAGCAGGACTGCAGAAGCAAGAATATCCTTCCTATCCCAAATTACCAAATATGGGAGGCCTGAATCTGAGACAAACGATGAGGCTAGATCAGACAGAGTGAGTGACCTCTGCTTTCACTGCCCTGGAGAGGCCAAGGGCCCAAGACCCCCAGGATCTGGACTTCTTCTTGCCCAGTCCTGCAAAGAATCTTACTGGAGGGAGAGCCCTGCCCCACTCCCATTACCTAAAAAGGATGTGTATGTATGGGTGTATGCATGTGTACATATGTACACATGCGTCCTCCAGGTGTCACATAACTGTCACCAACATCAAACTGAGCAATCGTAATGACCTCCAAGAGACCTTGTCTGGTAGTCATGGCAACGAAACAAACAAAACTAGACAGCAGGTACCAGGTCTGTGGTTTGGGGGTTGTTAGCATTTCCTTTTAAAGAGGGAGAGGGAGGCTCCCCTACCCTCTCCTAAGATTCTACTGGCTTTTCTCTCCCACCCTAGCTGTAGAGAATCTTTGAAATGTGGAGTGAAAAGGTCAAACTTCTATGGAGGATAGAACTTTTCCAGTGGTGGCCCAGGCTCCTGTATGTAAACCTCAGGAAACCCAATTACTTCACCAGGGTGAAGTTGACAGAATCTTGGTTTGGTATGTCAGTATTAAGGTGGATAGATGTTTGACTTCATCCTCCCAGGAGAGTCGTGTGTGTGTGTGTGTGTGTGTGTGTGTGTGTGTGTGCATGTGTGTGTATAGTGTAAGTACATGTATGAATAGTGTATTGTGTGAGTGTATGAGTGTGTGAATGTAAGTGTGTAGTGTGTATGTTTAAAAGTGTGTGTGTATGTGTAGTGTATGTGTATGAATAGTGTATGTGTATATGTGTGTGAGTGTGTGTAGTGTATTGTGTGAGTCTGTAAGAGTGCGAAGTGTGTGAATGTACAATGTGTGTGAGTAGTGTGTGTGAGTGTATAGTGTATGCGAGTATACATGTGTGTATGTATATGAGTGTATGAGAGTGTATAGTATGTGTGTGAATGTATAATGCATGTTAGTGTATGTGAGTAGTGTGAAATCTGAGTGTGTATGTGTATTCTGTGAGCGCGTGTATTTTGTGTGAGTGTATAATGTGTGAGTGTGTGTGTATGTGTATGTGTGTGTGACTGTGTATGTGTATGTATGCTGTGAGTGTGTGAGTGTGCATGTGGTGTGAGTAGAAGGCAAGAGACAAATATTTAGGTAAAAACTACGCTGGCTCTTCTTCACTTCCTCTGAAGCCCCACCTTCCATGTTCCCCAGGATGAGAAAGGCCTCAGGAAGGATTTCTGGGGCTGGGGGAGTCGTGTATAGGAACGGCTCTGCAAGGAGCTAACCTTTTCCTTCCTCCAACTGTGGTAAAAATAAATTCTGCCAGCATCAATTCTTAATGAGATTAGACCCTGCGTGCTAATGAAAACCTTCTGCTCAGGAGCCACCTGGAGGGAGAGAACCCAAGGGAAGCAAACTGTCAACCAGTGAGACACATCCCACGCCCAAAGGCCTTGTCAGCTGGAAAAGACCCTCACAGGAGTGTGTGGAGGCAGGAGCCTGACCAAAACAGAGCTGCCCTCCACCTCTTTCCCAACAATCCTGTTGGTGGGAGACAAGCATCTTTGAGGCCCCTTCCCAGGCCTTTTCCCCCAGCTTCTCCCAGTGCACACCAGCCCAAACCACCTTCTAATTAGTCCACTGAGGGGAAGGTGGCAGGCAGCATCGTGGAACCAGGGTACAAGACAACCTGGAGCTCCAAGCAAGACCCCCAGCAGTTACTTGCCCAGGGAGAGGCTCTGTGCACATGTGCGTGTGTGCGTGTTTGTGTGCGTGCATGTGTGAGTGCTTGTGTGCGTGCATGTGTGCGTGCCTGTATTTGGTCACTGCTTAGACCAGCCTGCCCTTGAACTCACAGAAATCTGCCTCCAGAGTGCAGGGATTAAAGGTGTGTGCCACCATGCCCAGCTAAGAGAGGCTTTTGACAGTGTCCTGATGCCTCCGTTTTCCCTAGTCCCGTGCTCACTGGAGATTTCTCTAGAAGATCAGAAATGAGCGTGTCTAGAGCAGAGTGGGAACTTAGCAGATGAGCACTGCCAGGTGCCACGCGCAGTGCACAGCCCTTCAGGAGTTCATCACAGACACAGGGGAGGCTTTACGCCTCTTCTTTCCCAAAGCCAGCAGTGGACCTCGTAGACAGGAAGTGTCAGAGTGAAGGTCAGTGTTTATTACTAGGGTTGATTCTATTCATCAAGATCTAGAAGAAGGTACTAGATGTTTAGACTGATTTATTCAACCAGTTAAGATATTCCTAAGTGAAGGGGGGATAAATGTGGCTTTCCAGGTGGGTGAGACACGGAGGGTGGAAATAAATAATTGGGATCCCTGCTTGTTATCCTGAACCTCGTGAGTGATGAGGGGCAACTTTAAGGGCCATGTTTTTATAATGTGTTTTTTTTTTTTAATAGCACGCTTAAAGCTCATCAATCCATTAACTAAAAGCATTGCTGTCCCAAACATGGCAATTTCCTAAATGCCAAATCAATGATTTCCAGCATACACAGAGCAATCAGCGCGACAGAAATAGAAGGCTCCCAGCAAAACTCACATCAGAGGGACAAGGAAAGCATCCCCGAGCACAAATATGTGACTCAAAACCGGCCGTGAAGAAGCTGGGAATGATCACCTCTCTCTGAGACGGGTGGTTTACCCTGCCGTTTCTCATCGAGGTCGTAATGTGTGCAGCTGAGGTAGGGGAGAAACGCAGACAGGAGGAGAGCGGAGCAGCAGTTTCTTTGATGGCAAGCACTTTGTTCTTTTACCTTGAGGCTGGGCTAGGTGTGCGGCATGTGTTGACTTCATAGCAATTGTAAAATTACTACAAAATGGCCGAGAACTTAGTCTGTTCCTTTAAATATGTCTTTATGTATGTATGCATGTGTATGCATTCACATATATAGACATGCATGCGTTTTGTGTATGTATGCATGTATGTATGTATGTATGTATGTATATGTATATGTATATATGTATATGTATACATGTACGTGTGCAGGCACAGAAGGGCCTCTCCAGCACTCCCTACCTATATTGCTTTAAGACAGAGTTTCATGCTGAGCCTGGAGCTAAGCTAATAGCCAGCAAGCCCTGGTGATTCTCTGCTCCCCACAGCAAGAGTTACAAGCACTCATGTGCCATACCCTTGGGGGGTAGGGGGGTGACTCAGAGAAAGGCCGTTAGGTTTGCAGAGTCAGTGATCACCGCAGAGCCCCTCTGCTCTGCTCTTTAAATGTACGCACTTACAGCTCACATAAACGTCACTCTTAAAACTGCCAGGGTGGCTTCCGAAGGGTTTCACAGGCTTTGTGAATCCAGCTTTGCTTGATTCTGGAAAGTTTCCCATTTTCTGCTTGCTTTCTTCAACTCATCCAAGAATACATTTTTGTTTTTCAACCTCCAAGTATCTGTGCTGTTTCTGGAGATTTTTTGTTTTTGTTTTGTTTTGGGGGGGTTGTTTGTTTTTTGTCTTGCTGTTTGTTTCTGATTTTGCTCTACTGTGATCTGCTGAGATATGAGGGAGTAAGCACATTCACTCTCGTCTCTGAAGACCTGATTTTAGCCATGTAAAGCAATTCGTGTGAGAGAAACCCCCGGGTTGCTGAGAAGAATGTGCTCCTTATCTGCCGCACAGAGCCTTACGTGTTAGGTCGTTTGATGATGGTGCAGTTAAACCCGGAAGTTTCCTCATTGACTTTTCCCTCAGGTGAACGGTCTGCAGAGGGGAGTGACGCATTGAAGGCACCGCTGTGACCCCGGTCCTGCTCATCGGCCTCCCTCCATTTGGAAGCAACAGAATTCAAGCAGCTGGACACGCCTGCGAGGGATTTTCTTGATTGGATCATTTGAGGTGAATGACTCACCCCAAATCCAGGCCACACTTTGGGCCGCAGCATACATAAAAGGACGTGGAAGAAGGAAGTTTTTGCTATTTGGCTCTTGCCCCAACTCTTGTTGGCAAGGTCACTTATCCTGTTGCTAAGACAGATACTCCTTCAGTGCCGTTAAAATTTACTTCTTCAGGATTCCAATGTAGACTGAAGACCAGCAGCTCTCTTAGGAATTCTCCAGCAGCAGACTGGGAATGCTAGACTCATGATCTGATACTGGAATCTTGGCCTTTTCACCAGAAGACAGCATTATTGGACTACTGGGGCCGTAGCCTAGAAGCCACTCTAAGAAATATATAAATATATTATATACATACATATTCAGATTACACAGACTCACACACATACCACACACACTCACACACATAGTCATACACACACACACTACACACACTCACACACATAGGCACACACATAGTCATACACACACACACTCACACACATAGGCACTCACACACACAGTCACACCATATACTCACACCACACACACACACCACACACACTCACACACACAGTCACACCACACACACACAGAGTCACACCACACACACACACTCACACCACACACACACACTCACACACACACACACCACACACACACACACACACACACACATTTTAGCATAACTGACCCCATGATAGAAGTACCATTTAGGTTGAAAAACTCAGCACGTAGACAGTACCACCCACCAGCCAAGACTAAAACAAAGATCTAATCCATCCAAGTCTATATAGCTCTGGGAAAGTTTCAAAATGTCCTAACCTTGCTTTTTTTAGCTTCTGCAGTTCTGCTTCTGGCTACCTGGTCTTGTTAACCGAAGTATGTCAACCCAGAACATAGTTTTTGAGCTTAAAAGCTTATCCCGAGAAAGGCTCTGGGCTGCACTGGGATTCCTTATACCCAGTGTAGTTGGCAGTCAACTAATAAGGACTTTATTGGCTTAAACCCATGTCTGAGCAGTCTTGTCTGGGGAATATTCCAATTTAAATTATATATAAATTATATATGCATTATATATGTGTGTGAATTATAGACATGACTTATTTATGAATTAATACATGAATTATATAGAATTAGGTAGATGGTGTATACATATATGTATATGTGTGTATGTATATGTGTGTACACATATCATATACCTAATGCTATGAGTTCTGGTCCTTTCCCTGACTAGTACACTCACTTTTTAAATTGCAACCTGCCTGAATTTTCATCTGCTTTAGTGTTTATTTATGAATCTAAGAGCCTACAGTTTGATTAGTTATAATACGCTTATAGTGAGAAGTCACACGATAGTTACTTTTGAACATAGCTTCCAAAGCTCTTAGCTCACTGTATACCCAATAGCCAAGCACACCTCATGCTCAGACAAAGCTCCCAGCCAGACACAATGGAACTCACGGGAAGCAGCTAGCTGTAAGTGTACCTCAGGAATGTGGGAAAGGCATCTACAGCCTGCGCTACCATGAGCTGTGGAACTCCCAACCCAATAACTCTCTATATTCCCTTCCAAGAGAGAAATGTGCTCACTCTCCTGCAGCCTCTCTACAGAGTGTCTGAAGCTGCCTTTTTCCTGATCATATTCTAAAGCCACAGGGTTCCATTATAACCTTAGATTTAACATTATGATTTTGGAATATATTAAAGGGTTTCAAGAGTCTGGGCTCAGTAATATTTAGCCATAAAGGAAACTAGACGTCTGCAAACTTTTAATGGGATTGTATTACATCTCAATTATAAGCAACATGAGCTTGACTGGGACTCCTGCCTGCTTTCACTCTGCTACTTCCTCATGCATTTAATGTGCTCCCTCAGGCTCTGATTAGCATGCAGGTTAGTGTTCTGGGAAGCAGAGGAAGGGGGAAAGGCGAAAGACAGAAATCAGGAACCTTCTTGATATGCTATCCTATATGCAAATGAGGGAGAAGCTCAAACTCGTCAGGACGGCATGCTTGAACAGAGAGCAGAGTGGGATACAGCTTTGGGAGTCCACGGAGTCATGACAAATTCTAACCACAGGCAGAGTTCAGCCACCAGTGTGTTGGAATTACTTAAGCCTAGTGTGCTGTACTCATGAATTTCTTTGCACTGATGGCTCAGCCCTGGAAATAAAGAACTGGGAAGTAGTGAAGCAAAAAGAATCTAGATTCTGCAACCAGGCTACATTGGTCGAAATCCTGCCTCTGCCACAAGCTAGCTGGGTGGCTGTGGGAGGACTGTGGTGCAGCTGCCTTCCCTGGCTCCTGAGAGCCAGCATGCCTGGCTGCCCTCTTGTACTCAGCTACAGTTCCATGAAAACCAGCTGAGATCTGGACTCTGGGGTTCCTCTACTCCACCCTTACCTCAACTGCACCCCTCAGGGCTGCTCATTAAATACCTACCAGCATGCCCCAGTTCTCCACTAGCATTGTCAGTGCTCAGAGTAGGAATTAAAATACTAACTCATAATTTAAATTTAGATATGTGTTACATAGTCATGCCATTATACCGTCACATGGGGTGTGTCGGTCCTTCATAATGTCCTGGAATGCCACACTCAGACTCGGAATTCTGATGCTTTTCAGAGCATCACACTACGTGGCAGCAATAGAAGATTCACTCTTCCTATAGCACCCAGCTTCTTCCCTTTCCATAAGGACTCCTTGTCTGCACAGCCAAGGTCCTCCACACCATATGGTTGAGGAGAGCAGCTTCTTGCCTGTGCTTCCGGCAAACAGAAATAGCCATGCTGGAGGAGGTCCACTGTGTGGAACTGACCCCAGAGAGGCTGCCTATACCAGACCTGGGCACAGTCTGGGGCTTAGGGGAGTCCTGGCTATCTGGCTGTGGTATAAAAGGTAGATCAGGAAGACAGGGCCTCAGACAGTAGCCTGGCCACCAATTCCTCATCCTATAGAGAACAGGTCCAGAGGAAGACAGAGTGAAACCCAGAGTCTAGGGGCCCCCTCACCCTGACTGGCTTCAAACCAGTTTCTTAACCCCTCTATATGTCAGATCTCTTTTCCTCCATTAAAATACGAATAAATAGAGAGCAAGAGAATTAAGTATTTACTACGATATAGATTCAGTAAGACCAGTTGTCTGTGGGAGCATTGTGAGGACTGTTATCCAAATTAAGGAAGTGCTGGGACCTTGAGGAGCACCTAGCATGGGATGGGCTCTCTAACATCCTATGGTCTAACTCCTGCTGGTCCCCTTCAAACAACCACAACTCCTCCTCCTTGAATGTTGGCATAAAAAGGGTGTGACTTGGGTGGGCACACATGGGCCCAGGATAGCTGCAGAGCACCCCTAAGACTTTCTGAACCTATAATATGAGTAAGGGACAGCTCCTAAGCCCCCTAAATTGAGTAGATTGGTGCAAGAGAAAATATGAACTTTTTTGGAATTTTTTTTCTTGGAAAAAAGATCCATAGACTTCATTTTATTTTTAAGAAGATATCTACCAAACTATCATCCCAGGGGAACCAATAAATTCTAGAGTGAAGGTTCGTGGTCACTGAATAGAAAAAGACAGCCTCTGACAAAGGGAAATGACAGGGGAAGCAAGACACTTGTCTTAAAGATGAAGCTAAGTATGTCTAAGTAGGAACCAAGGAGCTGCCAGGGTCTCATAAAATCAGTCATGGCTCCTTTGTTCCCCAATCTTCTAACATGGATAACAGTGGTGTTCTGCAGTTTGTGTGCCCACCAGAGCCTCACATGCTCTGTATGTGTTAGCATATGTATATGTTAGCATATTCTTTGTATGCTAACCTTCAGGGAGGAGAAGTTGTGGTTATTTGGAGATTTGGCCCAGTGGTTAAAGGTACTTATCTTGTGGAACTGATCTACTGGCTTTAGCTCCTGGAGCATGAATAATAGTAACCCTGGCTATCTTACAAGCAGCAAAGTCAGAGACTGTCCAAAACCCCACATAGCACCAGCTAGCCCACTGTAAGACGTACAATGGCAGGCACAGAAAAGACACCTGCCTTAAACAAAGTGGAAAGGAAGAACAAGATCCTGAAAGGTGTACTTTGACCTCCACATGCATACTATAGCACATGTGCAAGCACATTTTATACACACACGTCACAAACATGTATCACACATGTACACACACCACTAAAAATGGTAAAATTTAAGATATCTGGGCCAACTAATGCCAGAGATAACCAGATGGCAAGAGGCAAGCACAAGATCATAAGCAAAAGAAGCCTATATACTTTGACACCACTAAAACCTAGATCTCCCACCACAGCAAGCCCTAGATAACCCAACACATCTGAAAAGCATGATGCTGATCTAAAATCCCATCTCGTGAAGATAATAGAGACCGTAAAGGAGGATATAAATAATTCACTTAAAGAAACACAGCAAAGGGGCTGGGGATTTAGCTCAGTGGTAGAGCGCTTACCTAGGAAGCACAAGGCCCTGGGTTGGGTCCCCAGCTCCGAAAAAAAAAAGAAAAAAAAAAAAAAAAAAAAAGAAACACAGCAAAATACAATCAAACAGGTGAAGGAATTGAACAAAGTGGTCCAAGACCTAAAAATGGAAATAGTAACAATAAATAAATCACTGGTAGAGGCAATCCTGGAAATGGAAAACCTAGGAAAGAGGTCAGGAGCTACAGATGCAAGCATCACCAACAGAATACAGGAGACAGAAGAGAGAACCTCATATGTAGAAGATACTATAGAAGATACTGACACAATGGTCAAAGAAAATACAAAGCATAAAAAATTTCTAACCAAAAACATCCAGGAAGTCCAGGACATGGTGAAAAGACTAAACTTAAGAATAATGGGAATAGAAGAGAACAAAGATTCCCAGCTCAAAGGGCCAGAAAATATCTTCAACAAAATCATAGAAAGAAAACTTTCCACAACCTCAAGAAAGAGATGGATATAAAAGTACAAGAAGCCTCAGAACTCCAAATAGATTGGACCAGAAAAGAAAATCCTCCTATTACATAATAATCAAAACACTAAATGCACAGAAGAAAGAAAGAATATTAAAAACTGTAAGGGAAAAAGGCCAAGTAACATATAAAGGTAGACCTATCAGAATTAACACCAGACTTTCAACAAAATCTCTAAAAGACAGAAGATCCTAGAGAGATGACATGATTAAGAGAACACAAATGCCAGCTCAGGCTACTATACCCAGCAAAACTGTCAATCGTCATAGACGGAGAAACCAAAATATACCATGACAAAACCAAATTTAAATAATATGTGTATATATATATATATATATATATATATATATATATATATCCAGCCCTACAGAGGATTCTAGAAGGAAAACTCCAACACAAGGAAAGTATCTATACCAAAGAAAAAAACAAGAAATGAATCATCTCACGACAAACCCAAAAAAGAGAGAATCACACACACATAATACTACCTCCAACAACAAACATGACAGGAACTAACAATCATCTGTCTTCTATATCTCTCAACATCAACAGACTCAATTCTCCAATAAAAAGACATAAGCTAACAGATTGGATACTCAAGCAGGATCCAACATTTTGCTCCATACAAGAAACACACCCCAATGACAAAGTCAGACACTACCTCATAGTAAAAGGCTGAAAAAAAAGTTTTGCAAGCAAATGGTCACAAGAAACACGTGGGAGCTGCCATCCTAATATCCAATAAAGTAGACTTTCAACCAAAAGTTATCAAATGATATAGGGAAGGACACTTCATGTTCATCAAAGGAAATATCCACCAAGATGAACTCTCAATTCTGAATGTCTAAGCTCCAAATGCAAAGGCACCCACATTCATAAAAGAAACTTTACTAAAGCTCAAAACACACATTGAACCCCACACAATAATAATGGGAGACATTAATACCCCACTCTCATCAATGGACAGTTCACTGAAACAGAAACTAAACAGTGAAACTAATAGAAGCTATAAACCAAATGGATTTAAGAGGCATATACAGGTCATTTCACTCCAAAATGAAAGAATATACCTTCTTCTCAGCACCTCATGGTACCTTCTCCAAAACTGACCAAATAATCAGTCACAAAACCAGTCTCTACAGACACAAGGAGACTGAAATAATCCCATGCATCTTATAGGATAATCATGGACTAAGGTTAGATTTCAATAACAACAGAAACAACAGAAATCCCACATACAGGTGGAAACTGAACAGCTCTCTAGTCAATGATAACTTGGTCAGAGAAGAAATAAAGACAGCAATTAAAGAGTTTGTAGAATTCAATGAAAAAGAAGACACAGCATACCCAAACTTATGGGACACAATGAAAGCAGTGTTAAGAGGAAAACTCATAGCACTAAGTGCCCTCATAAAGAAACTGGAGAAAGCATACACTAGCAACTTAACAGCACACCAGAAATCCCTAGAACAACAAGAAGCAAACACACCCAAAAAGAGTAGATGGCAGGAAATAAACTCGGCAGAAATCAACCAATTAGAAACAAAGGAAACAAGACAAAGAATCAACAAAACCAAAAGCTGGTTGGTTCTTTGAGAAAATCAATAAGATAGATAAACCCTTGGCCAAACTAAATAAAGGACACAGAGACAGTATCCAAATTAACAAAATCAGAAATGAAAGGAGAGACATAACAACAGAAACAGGAAATTCAAAAAAATCATCAGATCTTACTACGAAACCTATACTCAACAAAACTGGAAAGTCTGGATGAAATGGGTGACTTTCTAGACAGATACCAGGTACCAAAGTTAAATCAGGAGCAGGTAAACTATCTAAACAGTCCTGTATTCCCTAAGGAAATAGAAGAAGTCATTAAAAAGATCCCAACCAAAAAAGCTCGGGAACAGATGGCTTTAGTGCAGAATTCTACCGGATATTCAAAGAAAACAGAAGGAACACTACCCAATTCCTTCTATGAAGCCACAGTTACTCTGATACCTAAACCACACAAAGACCCAACAAAGAAAGAGAACTTCAAACCAATTTCCCTTATGAATATCGATACAAAAATATTCAATAAAATTCTTGCAAACCAAATCCAAGAACACCTCAAAACCATCATGATCACCATCTATTATGATCAAGTAGGCTTCGTCCCAGGGATGCAGGGATTGTTCAATATATGGAAATCTATCAACATAATCCACTATATAAAGAAACTCAAAGGAAAAAAACACATGATCATGTCATTAGATGTTGAAAAAGCATTTGACAAACTACAATGTCCCTTCATGTTAAAAGTATTGGAGAGATCAGGAATTCAAGGCCCATACCTAAACATAATAAAAGCAACATACAGCAAACCATCAGCCAACATCAAATTAAATGGAGAGATACTTTTGAAGCAATCCCACGAAAATCAGGGGTAAGAAAAGGCTGCCCACTCCCTCTGTCTTTATTCAGTGTAGTACTTGAAGTTCTAGCCAGAGCAATAAGTCAACAAAAGGAGATCAAAGGGATACAAATTGAAAAAGAAGTCAAGATATCACTATTTGCAGATGATGTGATAGTATACATAAGTGACCCCAGAAAGCCTACTTCTACAGCTGATAAACAACCTCAGCAAGGTAGCTGGAGGTAAAATTAACTCGAACAAATCAATAGCCTTCCTCTGTACAAATGATAAACAGGCTATGAAAGAAATTAGGGAAACAACAACCTTCACGATAACTATAAATAGTATAAAATATCTTGGTGTAACCCTTACCAAGCAAGTGAAAGGTCTGTATGACAAGAACTTCAAATTCCTTAAAAAAGAAATTGAAGAAGACCTCAGAAGATGGAAAGATCCTCCATGCTCATGGATTGGTAGGATTAACATACTAAAAAAAATGACCATGTACCAAAAGCAATCTAGAGATTCAATGCAACCCCCCCTCAAGATTCTAAACCAATTCTTCATATACACAGAAAGAACAATTCTAAATTTTTATGGAAAAACAGAAAATCCAGGATAGTGAAAAAATTCTTAACAATAAAAGAACTTCTGGGGGAAATCGCCAACCCTCACCTCAAGCTGTACTACAGAGCAATAGTAAAAACACCAACAAAGAAGCCAAAATTATACAATGGAAAAGAAGCCATCTTCAATAGTGCTGGGGTAACTGGAGGTCTATGTATAGAAAAACGAAAATAGATACATATTTATCACCTTGCACAAAGCTCAAGTCCAAGTGAATCAAGGACCTCCACATAAAACCAGATACACTGAATTGAACAGAAAGTGGGGAAAAGAGTCTCAAACTCATTGGCAGGGGTTGGGGGGGAGGTTTCCTAGACAGAACTCCAGTGGCTTGGGCTCTAAGATCAAGAATTGATAAACGGGACCTCATGAAACTGAAAAGCTTCTGTAAGGCAAAGGACACAGTCAATAGGACAAATCGGCAACCTACAGAATGGGAAAAAACTTCACTAACCCCACATCCAATAGAAGGCTAATTGCTAATATCCAAAATATATAAAGAACTCAATAAGCTAACTTCCAAAAAACCAAATAACCCAATTAAAAAATGGGGTACAGAGCTAAACTGAGAATTCACAACAGAGAATGGCCTGGAAGCACTCAAAGAAATGTTCAAAGTCCTTAGTCATCAGGGAAATGTAAATCCAAACAACCCTGAGATCCCACCTTACACCAATCAGGATGGTTAAGATCAAAAACTCAGGTGACAGCACATGCTGGGAGGATGTGGAGAAAGAGAAACACTCCTCCATTGCTGGTGTTATTGCAACCTGGTACAACCACTCTGGAAATCTCTTTGGCTGTTCCTCAGAAAATTGGAAATAGAACTATCTATCTGAACACCCAGCTATACCACTCTTGCACATATACCCAAAAGAGGAAGGATGATGTTACCATCCCACAGTCACAAAGTCTGATCCAGAATTGTTCCTGTCTAAAAGAGTTGTAGCGACAAAAATGGAAAAGAGACTGAGAGAAAGGAGGTTCAGTGTCCGGCCCAACTCGGGATCTACCTCATGGGGAGAGACACCAAGGCCTGACACTATTTCTGATGCTACGATGTGGTTACAGACAGGAGCCTAGCATGGCTGTCCTCTGAGAGGCTTATCCAGCAGTTGACTGAGACAGATGCAGATACTTACCCTCAACCATAGGACTGACATCAGGGACCTATGTTTTAATTAGGGGAAGGATGAAGAAGAGGAAGATAACCCTATTGGAAGACCAGCAGTCTCAACTAACCCGGAACCCTGGTAACTCCCAAACACCGAGTTACCCACCAGGCAGCATACAGGAGCAGAGGAAGAAGATGCACCTAATTCTGGAAAGACTTGAGGCCCCAGGGATGGGGAGGCCTGGTGGTGGGGGACAAGACTCTCAGAGACCGGGAGGAGGAGGAATGAGATGAGGAACTGTGGGAGGGGGAACTGAGAAGGGGGCAATGGCTGGATTGTGAATAAATATAAATAAATAAATAACCATATTTGAGTCTTTTCTATGGTTTTATAACACTGTGCAAAACAAATTTATTTCTCTCGCTGCAGAAGAATCCATGATAATCATGAAATGAAAACAAAGGTAACTGGGGTCACAAAAAGGATTGTAAATGATGAATGCTTCTATCATTGTACTAGATGTAAAATTATGTGCAAATCACAGTAATATAATAAAGTTTGGAAACCAAACAAATGTTATCCCCCAATAAAAAGGAAAGTAATATTTTAAAATTATACTAACATGAGTTCTAAAATAAGGGGAAAATGGCCTCATCTGGTCGTGGTAATGAAACATTATTATAGTCATGGTTTTTAGCCTTAGCTTCTGCAACTGTCAACAACTTTGCCAAAAATTCCACAGTCGTATTCAACAGAACAATTTGATTTGTATCTGTGTCTTTACCCACAATTCATTTTTTTTTTCCGGAGCTGAGGACCGAACCCAGGGCCTTGCGCTTGCTAGGCAAGCGCTCTACCACTGAGCTAAATCCCAACCCCTTTTTGTTTGTTTGTTTTTTGTTTTTTCCAGAGCTGGGGACTGAACCCAGGGCCTTGCACTTGCTAGGCAAGCACTCTACCACTGAGCTAAATCCCCAACCCCTACCCACAATTCATTAAGGGCTTGAGTTTGGTTGATTTCAATACTGAAGAGTGTCTTTCACATGATGGAAAATCACTAAGAAAAGTCACAACAGGGTAGTTTGCCACAGATTTAAAGAAATAAATCTCTCAGTAAGTCCCAAAAGTTGAACCACATTTCCGTCTTTATCTCCTTGGGATAAATCTCAACACTTTCCCACAAAACTCATCATATTACAGTTGGTAAAATTTCCAAAGGTCACCTTATGGGAAAAAATGGAAGTGACTGTGAGTAGAAGTTTGACACACTTGGTTTATCAGAGAGAAGAGAGAAAGGGGGTTAAATGTGGGGGGAGGGGAGCTGCAGATAAAAGATAGTGAAGAGTCCTACATGTGGCATATAAAATATTGCTTCACGTATACAAAAATACATGTGTGTGTTTATATGTGGCCATGGTGTTATAGTAAAGGCTAGATTTCTCAGTGGTTAGTGCACTAGCTGCTCTTCCAGAAAACCCGGATTTGGTTCCCAACACCCACATGGTGGTTCACAACCATTTTTGACTCATTCCAGAGTGTCTGACTCCCTCTCCTGGCCTCCATAGGCACTGCACATATATGACACACAGATATAAATGTAAACACCACCTATGCACATAAAATAAAAATAAATCAAAACATTTCAGAAAGCATTTAGACCTCTATTCAGATGGACAGCCTAATTCAAATGCAGTCCTTGCTGCTTCCCTAGCTATTCTGGAGCCCATTTCTCTAGCTCACCAGGCTGCAATTCTCTGACCTGAACGGTGGGCATATGAGACCTATGTCATGGTGTTATCATGAAGATTAAGTGAATTCTCAAATGTAAACTACTTGGTACAGTTCCCAGCATGAAATTCTTAGTGTGTTCATAAGAGTAGAAAACATAAATAGTATTAGTTATACGTGTCAAGGGGTTGGTTCAGAAGCCAGAGAAGACTCTGGCTGTGAAATCGATACTGATGAGCTTACAGAAGTGATACTAGCTGTGAAGAAGACGCTAACTGACAACTCGTTACTGAGTCTAGTGAGGAAATTGGTGATGCTCCATGCGCTATGTGGGGGCAACTACTTCTCTTCTGGGATAAAACCTGCCTGGGTCTATCAGAGTGGGAGAGCCTTGATCACATTGGTGCAAGGGAATCTGGAAAAAAGTCATCTCTGCGTAGCACTTTCAGCTTCTGTGGGGAAGGTGGTCTTAAGTTTAGAGCCCTCCCGCATTGTAAAGGACTTCATAGCTGTACAGTAATACTACTACTACTACTACTAATTATTATTATTATTATAAATTAATTATAATAATAGTCAACATATGTATGTATATGCATACTACACATCTAAAGATTTTTTAAAAATTTAAATATATATATATATATATATATATATATGAATGATTGGGTGGGTTTTTGTGTAGGTATGTATGTATACCAAGATACTGATGTCCTTGGAGGCTACGGGCATTAAATCTCCCTGGATCCACAGTTACAGGGAGTTGTGAGACACCCAGTGAGGATGCTGAGAATTGAACTTGGTTCCTCTTCAAGGACAGTACTCACTCTTAACCACTGACACACTCTCCAGGCCATGCCTATACATGTCTCTGGTATACATGTATATGTGCATATGCACATATGTATAGTGTACTAACCACACTGTTCAAATCAGGGGAAGGCAGAAGAGAGCACAGGATTAACAAAACAATGTTAAGTAGACCTGTGTTCTTACTGGATACCATTTAATGTTCACTTGAGCTCTCCAGATTCTGGCTTTCTTACCTGTGAAACAGAGTGAACTCTAGCCGTGGAGATCTGTTAAATGCCGCCCTATCTGAGCATCTCTGTGGTAGGCATTATTGGAAATGAAGCTTCAGGAAGTAAGGACTCCCACCAGTTCCATATTTTGGCCATCCTAAAAATGAAATTTGGGGCTGGGGGACGTATGTCAGTAGTGGTGTGCTTGCCTAATATGTGCCTATGTACTGAAGAGGGAGGGAGAAAGTGAAGGAGGAAGGGAAGGAGGTAGAGAGGGAGGGAGGGAAGGAGGTAGAGAGGGAGGGAGGGAAGGAGTGAGAGACTGTAGATTTATTTCTGATCCTGCGATGACAGAGACACATTCAGTCCTAGACTCCTTAATGCCAAGAACCAGAAGCATGCTGAGTGGAAGCCAGTCATGAAGGGAACTTATATTTTTATGCTTTGCGAGGTTTTGGAGGACCCCAAGTCATCTTTAGCAATGGGGCACGGCAGGAGAAGCATGGGTTGACTAGAGAGGAGCATGAGGGAACTTTCTGGGGTGATCACAACACTCATTATCTTGATTGGGGCTTATCTTGTACTCATGTGTGCAGTTCTCACTTCAGATTAGTGTGTTTCTCCATAAATAGCTTTATTTTAAAAACAAAGGAAGTCATAAGCCATTGTTGAACTTCCGGTCCTCCATGCTAAGGGTGATTGGTGGTGACTGATACTAGTATATGTGACTTACTTTGAAGGAGGGGTGTGGGAATGGAGAGGTAGATGTAACAGGTAGCAGGACACAGGAATGAACCAGTAGAACAATCCAGGAGGGGGTATATAAAGAGTATATAAACAGTATATAGACAGTATATAAACTATATAAACAGTATACAGACAGTATATAAGCGATATAAACAGTATACAGACAGTATATAGACAGTATACAGACAGTATATAGACAGTATGTAGACAGTACATAAACTATATAAACAGTATACAGACAGTATATAAACAGTATATAGACAGTATGTAGACAGTATATAAACTATATAAACAGTATACAGACAGTATATAAACAGTATATAGACAGTAATAAACTATATGAACAGTATACAGACAGTATGTAAGCAGTATGTAGACAGTATATAAGCAATCTAAAGACAGTATATAGACAGTATGTAGACAGTATATAAGCAATCTAAAGACAGTATATAGACAGTATGTAGACAATATATAAACAGTCTAAAGACAGTATGTAGATAGTATATAGACAGTATATAGACAGTCACTCCTCAGCTTTAGCTTTCCTCTGTGCTTGAAATTTGGGAAACAATATTAATCAACATCAATAAAATGATATTAACTGTAAATTCATAAAAGACATTTATGTTATTAAGAGTAGGGAAGGTTTTCTGTACTTATAGAAGGATGCTTCCACAGCAAGAAAGCGCTCAAGAGATCTCTTCAAGCACACTTGTTGAACACAGAAGGAAAGTAAGGCACACAAAGAAAAGCAGCTTTTCTGGGTCACACAACCAGGCTAGAGAGGCGGGTTGAGAACACTCTCAGTTCTATCATGGACGAAAGGGTTTGGCATCAGACAGTCATGGATACCAAATGCATTTAGACTCTTGGAGTTTTCTATGCAACAAGACATTTCTGCAAACTCTAATCTCTGAGATCTACCCAAGCAATTAGTCTAAGAACTAGTTTATAAGATTTGTAGACACTGAGTTCAGGAGAGGGAATGAAACAGTACTTTATTTTAAGAAGCTTAATTAAAGTCTTTAGCTATTCATCTGCTTATGGCTGTATTCTAAAGTGGTTTTGTAACACCCAAGTGCTTTGGCAGGGCATAGAGAAACGCGGTTATTAAGTACGATTAGAACCGTCTCTGCAAACAGTCTCTGCACAGATCTTCACCCATACTTCCTGGGAGCCGAAGTTTCACACCGACACTCTTCAAAGGAGAGTGACTTCAGAATAAGATATTCAAACGAATCATTAAGAGCTATTATTAAATCCTTCTCAGGGCATCTGAGTCATCTAAAAGAAGATTTAGACTTGGCTTAATTGGAAGAGAAAATAAAGGACTATGTAACATTAAATACATATATATTAACTTTTTACTGATTATTTTTGTGAGTTTCACATCATGTACCCCAATCCTGCTCATCTTCCTGTCCCCTCATATCCACCCTTTACTCTTCCAACCTCCCCTCCAAAATAACACACACACACACACACACACACACACACACACAAAAAAAAAAAAAACAAAGCATAGAAAAACATCTCATCGTGGAAGTTGTTTTATGTCACGATGTGTCCGCCTGTCCACACATCTTCACTCACGAATGTTCATTACAATGAGTCATTGGTCTGGTTCTAGGTTTCTAGCTTCTGTGACAACATCAATATTGGATCCTCATCGGGACTCCTCGCAGTTATCTTGTTGCCCTGTGTCATGAAGATCCTGCAGCCGTGGAGCAGCAGGACTGGTCCTCTCATGCATCCCAACCATCCACAGATGATATAGATTTGGAGTGAGCCAAGGCAGAGCCCTGGGTCTGGGCCTGGGTGGTAGCCAAGCTGCTCAGCACATCAGCTCTCCCTTATCAGCACGACCAGGGTGAGCTCTCCAGCACTGTTCCAGCTGGGCCACCCAATGCAGGAGGCTGAGTCAGCTCTCCTGCTCTTGTACCTTGGGGCCAGCTCACCCGCACACCCATGCCTTGAGAGTCAGCTCCGTTCAAGGCACAAAAGCCCACTCTCCCAAGTGCCACAGCTTCAAGGGGCTAGGCCAGCTCTCCTGCTCTCATGACTTGGAGAGCCCCACTTTCACCCTCAGGGACAGCTCCACTGTGTTGCTCCGGCATGGTGCATGGCCTACTTTCTAGAGTGCTACAGCCAGTGAGGGGCAGGGATAGCTCTCCAAACTACCACAGGCAGTGAGAGGGGAGGAGACATCACCCTTGCACCCTGTCTTAAAATGAAAAGAGAGCCATGCATAGTGCTACATGCCTGCAATCCTACGTGGGAAGTCGAAGCAGGGGGAATTAGGAAATTAAAGGTTATAATGAGTTTGAAGCCATCCTAGGCTACATGAGGTCCTGTCTCAAAAGAAAAGAAAAGCTGCATAAGCTAGTGTTGAGAACTTACCTCACCCACATGCATAAAGTCCTGGGCTCTATCTCTACCACCAAAAAGCAAAGCAAAGAAAGAGAAGGGGTGATAGGAAAAGCAAAGTGTGGTGGTGAAATTGAATAATATGAAGTAAAAAAGAGAGTCTAAATACCTCGAAACTCCACAAGGGACCAACAATCAGTAAGAAACCAGATGTCCTAACAGCCACATTGGATTCCACAGGCACTTCATCATACAGAGAAGCACTTGGCGTCTAGATTTTTTTTATAGCTAATTAAAATGTCTTTTAAGTGTGAGAGTGCAATAAAAGTGTTCTTAGATAAACAGCTGCTCATATTTGCCATCCAAACGGGGGCCGTTAAAAACAAAAAGGGAAATGAAATCTGAAAGGTGCTGCGAGGATCAAGGAGCCGGCAACGGCTCAGATGCTGTAGGAAGGTCTGCTGTCCAAAGTACGCCATGAGGTAATGGGGCAGGGCGGGGGGTAAAACCAGGTCAGTGCATTTGTCTCCTTATGAGATAATATGATAGAATAAAAATATAGAGATACATATATCAATAGATGGGAGATAAATAAGATAGGTAGATGGTAGATAGGTAGACAGATTAATGTATAGGTGAAAAGAATATATATGTATATATATATGTACATATATTTGGAATTTATTCCCATGCAGGCTTATGAATATGAATGTGGCTTTAGATTAGTAACTGGAAATTAAGGTGCATAATATTTAACAAACACAATATATAGATCACTCAATTATATACAAGCAAGAAAATGAGATATGAAAAGAAAATAGAGTAGATGGAAAAACTATAAAATATAACTATTTACGAATATAGTTATTTAGGCTAACTACCTTGTACAGAGTAGACATTTGTCTCTTCATAGTGAGCACATATGGTAAGTGTGGCCAGACATATACATATATACACATGTACATATGTACATACATAGACACACATACACATATATATACATACATGTACATAGACATACATTCACACACACATACACAAATGTACATACACATTCATGCATGCACATATATATATACACATGCATAAAATATACAACGTGCATACATACACATACAGGGACATATGTACAAACTTGTACACATACAGTGTCATTGGATTCTAAAGTAAATGTGTTCATAACCATGCTTCCAGAACCCCAGGAGGAAGCAGAGCTCTTTCTCCGTTGTAAAAGTCTTGATGACTGGCTTTTTTTTTTTTTTTCTTTTCTATTTTTCGGAGCTGGGGACCGAACCCAGGACCTTGTGCTTGCTAGGCAAGCGCTCTACCACTGAGCTAAATCCCCAACCCCTATGACTGGCTGTTTTTAAGGATGTTGTCAGTTGGTGCAGAAATGTCCTAGCTGACCGCGGCCTGTGAGGTAAATGCAAAGATCACACCAGAGCATTAATTTGACCCTAACCATGTTTCTAATTTTATAGTCTCTTAAGTAAATAAATGCTTCAAAACATCCTTGGGAAATGGCCTAATCTGGTTTTTCAGTCGACCATTTGAGATCTGGATTTGGAAACTTGGATGTTGCTTGTTGGCACAGAGCAAAGCCAGCAGGGTCAACAGAAACGAGGCCATTTGTGATTTCCATCTCAGCCCACGCATTTAGAAGAGCGATGGGCATGCTGTTGGCTGTGTGATCAGTTACCATGGTAGGTAACCTGGGAGTCCTTTCTGACTTCAGGCTCTTATTAATTCAGAAGTGGGAGGGGGCTGCCAAGGAGGACAATAATTTCGAATAAATCCTTTAATTCTAGGGAACTGTTTTAAATTGGGCAGAACAAGACAAGTTTCATTTTGTGCCTTTTACACTTCAATTGACAAGAAATAATCATGTTTCATTTTTGTGACAGTCTCCTGCTTTTCATGGCGCTGTTACTGACAATTTGAATGCTGTCCCTCTCTTGCCCTCTTCATGGAAGAGTAACCATGAGAAACACACAGAATGACCCAGCCCAGAACAGCTAACCCAGGCTGCAGACACAGAAAATACACATTTCACGCCCACTGCTGTTGATACATAAAAACACAGCTCCCACCTCAAAAGGACTAAGAGACAGTTTTTATTCTGAGGGCAAATCCGAATGGCCAGGTAAGTTTCATGAAGTTGCATAGCAACAGGATAAATCCTTTGATAACAACAGAATAAAAGGAAGTCATAAGCCAAAACACCTTGCAAATACATTGGTGGGAACTCCAGCTACAGCGATGGGCGAGCCTCTGCTTAGGCCTTGCAGGCTGTTTGGGAGCATGTGTGGGGAGCTAGGTGTCTGTTATACATTCCAGAAGGGTTTCCCTGGTACGCACCAAGATGTGAAGTCACAAACAGAGGTAGGCAGCAAGTGCTATTTGACAAGTGAAGTTAGTTGAAGACAAATCATGATTGGGCTCTGGCCCTGAGATGTTCCAACTTTCCACAATCACTGAGATTCTAATCAGCCTTTTAGACCGTTAATGTAAGTATTGCTTCTTTTGGGAGACTTCAGTCACATCACTGAAATGGTGAGTTTGTTGCATGGTGCTATGTGATACCTCTTAATTAACTGGGAGTTACTTAGTTACATTGACTCGGGTTACTTAATGCAGAGTCCATCTGCCCAGAGCTTTTCTCCCACTCTAGGGACTAGTCCAAAGATGGCCAATCATATCAGAGCAAAGGACACAATATGGTGGCCGGCCTTCAGTTGGAGCTGTCCTTGTACGTATTAGACTCCAGTGAGAGAAAAATGGACTCACAGAACCTGACAAATAACCTAAATCCTGTGTACGTCCGAGAATCCCAGGCATGAGCGTAATAAAAGGTTGGAATTACGCTTTGTGTTATTTATAAATAATACACGTCCATCAACAAGTGGAAATGGATTTGCAGTTCCAAAATGCTATCCCCTGCCGACAGTTCCCAAGATGAGGGAGGCCCGCCGCGTTCTGCTGAGGGGTGGGTAGCCAAGGGAGATGGCCCTACTTAAACAAAAATGATATTCCCTTTGTTTTTTTTTTTTTTTTTTTTTCAGCACAAATGCAACTCCTGCATTTACAGCTTGGACATCTGAACTAAGGGATTCCCGTAATTTTGGCTACTGGGAGCAAGGGAAGAGAGGAGAATGAGGCAGCGGGATCGCGAGGGGGAACAGGTAGAAGGGGCGGAGGAGCAGGCAGGCGCAGTGAGGTAGCGGTAGCCCTGAGAGTCACACAGAGTAAGGGATGGAGTTCGAGTCCCAGACCCCGTGCAAGGCGGGATGTAGTAACACTTGCCTGGAATCCCAGGGCTTTTATTGAAAGACAGGAGGCAGAGACGGAAGAATACTTGAAGCCAGTGGGCCAGCCAGCTTCGGGTACGTAGCAGTGAACGGGAGACCCTGCCCTGAACGGCTCAGCACAAGCAGGCTTCGAGGATGCAGATGTGTGAACTAAGAATGCGTGCGCTGCGAGTACAGGCTGCTCTACAGCGTTATTGGCATCCCGGTCAGTTAAATGCTAATGGAATCCAGGGTGCCACTGTACCTCCTTGTATATATCTAAATGTATATCCTCTCCTTCCTCCCATGTTCCCTGTTCCTCCTCTGCCTGTTCTTCGTGCTCCTTCTCTCGTTTTCCTGGCAAAGAAATCGCAAAGAATGGATAATGTGCTTTCCTGTCTCATAATTCTGACCCTTTGGTGCAGTATCTAGGAGCTGCGGTGAGGATTAGCCAGGGGGGCCGGGATCTAGTTCTTTTCTTCTTTTCCTTTTCATTCAGACGCTGGTCGGGGCCTAAGTACGTTTTAAAGTCCCTAACCAAACCTTCGGACTCCTTTACTCCTTTCCCGGAACTTCCCTCCGCACTGTGAGGTCACCTGTGGCAGGGCCTCTGGCCTCTCCCTGAGCAGCAGGATTTCTGTTTTTCTCCATTCTCCTCTCTTCTGGGCCGCTGGGAGACTGCAGCTTCCCTGCCCTGGGTTTTTCCTTTTAAACTCTAATACATTGTCCTTAAACTTCTGTTTGAGTTCTGTTCTTTGTCCTGGAATTTCTGTTTGCGGCTGTTGTTAAATTCTTTAATCATCAGAGAAAGCAAACCCATTCCTGCATCGCTGATGGAATCAAGTCGCTATATATAGCATGCGATCCTATAGGCTCCGCCCAGCTACCACAAACAGAGTAAGCGGAACTGCCGGGGCTGTCAGGCTCGGGGATCAGACCGGTGAATGACTAAGTCGATTATCTTAAAATGATACCTCCAAACTGAGGCAACCTCTCCCTCTCAGCTGTGGGCAATGCAGAAAGATACTTAATGTTGGCATTGGGCATAACTGAAAATAAAACCACAGAGGGATTATTTTGTTAAGAGACATAAGGCTCTCTCTCTCTCTCTCTCTCTCTCTCTCTCTCTCTCTCTCTCTCTCTCTCTCTCACACACACACACACACACACACACACACACACACACACACACACACACACACACGATACTCAAGGACCAGCCATATAAGTGGAAGAGGGCAGGGAGTGACCTCTGGGACCATTCAGAGGAAATCAAGTAAATGTTAATCTGGTCTCCGGTTCAGAGCTCAGCATTCTATGTGCTCCTGTGTGCTGTGCCAATCACGTGAGGATTAGGAAGTGTCATGGTAACAAATTGCTAGGAAACCTCCAGGCAGCCTTGTGAGTTTATGCAAGATGTGTCCCGTAGATTTGAAAATAATCAGCATCATGGTTGGATGATCTAGGGGGAAGTGGAGTTGTTGGCTTTTGAGTTTTTGTTTTTTTTCTCTGGAAGAATCTCCAAGATAATTTAGCTTCTTTTCACGTTCAGATCCTATTTCGAGCATGCACTTACGGAGTAAGTCCTGGGTTCCAGGCGGCTGTAGTTTGAATGTAGAATGTCCTGTCTTAGGCTTGCTTCTCAGATGCTGACGCTGTTTGAGAAAGCTGTGGGCCTTAAGAGGCTGAGCCTCACTGGGGGAAATGGATCCTCGAGGGTGGGTCTTGAGCTTTTAAAACCCCACTGTCTAGGCACTGTCTGCTTCCTGACTGTGGATGTGATGTGACCATCCACCTCACATGCCTTCCACCATACCTACCATGCCGTAATGGCCGCATCCTGTGGTGATTTCAGTATATATGACAGTGACACTATTAGGAGGTGTGGCCTTATTGGAGGAAGTGTAGCCTCATTAGAGGAAGTGTCTCGCTGTGGAGGTGGGGCTTTGAGGATATATATATCTATAAATCTATATCTATATCTATATCTATATATCTATATCCATATCTATCTATCTATATCTATCTATATATATTTATATTATATTATTATATTTCTATAAATATATATAGTACATATTAATAATATATTATATTATATTATT
Source organism: Rattus rattus (assembly GCF_011064425.1). Lineage (NCBI taxonomy): Eukaryota > Metazoa > Chordata > Mammalia > Rodentia > Muridae > Rattus > Rattus rattus. The sequence continues at coordinate 96,413,679 of NC_046161.1, forward strand.
ATATTATATTATATATGTAATATATAATAAATATATAATATATAATAAATTAAATATATTATATTATATTATCTACATTATATATAATAAATATATTATATTATATTATCTATAAATATATATATATTTAAGTCTGGCCAGTGTGATCCAGACCCTCCTCCTGGCTGCCCAAAGAAGAAAGTTTCCTCCTCTAGTCAGCCTCTGCCAAGCGTTGACCATACTGCCCTCCAGGCTGCGGGCAGAGGTCAATTCCCTTCTGATGCCTGCAGAACAAGATGCAGATCCCTCAGCTCTTACTGCACCAAGTCTCCTGCACGCCGCCATGCTTTCTGCCAGGATGATAATGGACGGAACCTCTGAACCTGTAAGCCAGCCCCAGTTAAATGTTGCCCTTTGTAAGAGTTTCCTTGGTCACGGTGACTCTTCACAGCCATGAAACCCTAACTCAGGCACCATGCTTAAACCATGAGCTAAAACCAACCTTCCTTTTTAGTTGTTTCTGTTTATTTGTTTGTTTGGCATTTTGTCACACAAACAAGACGAGTGGCTTGGGTTCCATTTTAAGTAACAGGAAATACAGGGCATCCTTAAGATGGTCCCCAGAGGTGAGAAGGTGAAGACCCAGGACGTTGTTCAAGGTCACACACTCCCAGGCTTGGAGAAGAGACTGGAAGTCCTAGCTCTATGGTAGTGTGAAAAACATAGACTTTAGGAAAAGAGTTTAATGGTAATTAATATCCACCATTAACTTCTATGGAGGTTTGTTTCAGCTTCAGAGAAGCAAAGGCTGCTCATGGAGGGATTCAGGAAGCATTTGACTAAGTGCTTATTAAGTCTTCTCTTGGAACAATGTAAGAGATGCTGGGGATGTAACGTTGTCTTCTCCTGGGATCCAAAGAAATTTGAGGCTAGAGTCCTGAGTAGTCACCATGCTCTACCGAAGAGGCGCGCTTAGGCTGACAGGGCAGCCCGACGGAAGTATTGTGTGTGTCTGTGAAAGCCGTCTGGAAGATACCGGGGCGTTAGAAGGTTTGGGACAAGTGGGACTTGACAGGAATGAGTAGAGTATGAACCGCACTTGGTGAAAGAACACATTAGTAAAAAGGAGAACTGACATCTGAGCAGTGCCGGGGAGCGAGCTAGCAAAGATTAACCTTACCTGCGATAAGTCGGGTATCTATGACAACAATGAGAGAAATCATCAGTACAATCTCTCTCTCTCCCTCTCTCTCCCTCTCTCTCTCTCTCTCTCTCTCTCTGTGTGTGTGTGTGTGTGTGTGTGTAAAGAGCATAGAAGTTGGTTCACGTGCCCCTCAAAATTTCGATTTCTATCACCACCCTACTTGTAGATATAGACATCTATATTTCTATTGGCAGTTTGCATGTCAAGGACTGAACCGTATTTAAGCACAGCTTCTATTCCATTCACTTCTCCTCATAGTTGCAATCAATTCTTCTGTACTCTGGAATTACTGATGATTTTGTGACATCTGCAGATCTCTTCACCAGCTATAAAATTCTAGTGCTTTGATATTTGTACTACATCGAGTCTTCCCCTTTTACTGTGACTGCCCAGAATTCCTGGCTCCTTCTTATATTTTCAAGTAGGAATCTACTGTTCGAGCACGCCACTTGAATAGCTCTGTCCTGTTTTCCTTATTCCCTAGTCTGACTCTTTCAGCTTCAGAAAGCAACCGGTAGCCACTCGTCTACAAGGAAAATTAGCACCTCTTCCTTATTCATCCCCCCTCTAGCACTGTAGGGAATGATCTAGGAATCGGGACGGACTGGCCTATTCATCAAGTTACTTTGTGATGTGTAATTTATTTCAGTTGGCATCCGTTCACATCATTTTACCTTACAATTAATGCAATTTCTCAATGCTAGGCGGGTGTCTTAGCTTGGGTTTTATTGCTGCGAAGAGACATCATGACCATGGCAACGCTTATAAAGAAAAACAATTGAAGCTGGCTTACAGTTTAGAGGTTTAGTTCATTGTCGTGGCAGGAAGCATGGCAGCATGCAGCCTGGCATGGTGCTGGAGATGGAGCCCAGAGTTCTGCATGTTGACACGCAGGTAGCAGAAATAGACTTGTGTGTCACACTGGGCATAGCTTGAGCATATGCCAAGACCTCAAAGCCCACTCCCACAGTGACACACTTCTGCCAACAAGGCCATACCTCCTAATACTGCCACTCTCTATGGGCCAAGCATTCAAACACAGAAGTCTATGGGGGCCACCCTTATTCAAACCACCACAGTGTGTATGTCAGTGTGGCTCAGTGGCAGCTTTTGGTTTTCCCATCTGCCTACTCCTTTCTGAGAGTTTCCCAGGGCCACACTAAGAAACTCCTGCATTTTCCAGAGAGCACATTGGTGCTTGAGAGCCATGTTTTTGCACGTGATGTTGGTGCAGACAGGTGTGAGGTTTGTGCTACGTGAAGCAATTTAGTTCTCCTACCTCAGGAATGTCCTAGAAATGAATATCGTTCCCAGGTGGTTGTTCATAGACATCCTTTATCAAACTGCAAGATCCCTGTGTTTAGGAAGGTGTTTGTTTTGTCTCCCCTAAAATACTGTGCGGATTTCCATGTTTCCTGTCTGCATAATCAACAACACGTGTTTCTACCGTCTGGTCTCAGTTCTACCATGATCTGTGGCCTCTTGCCTCGTTTTTGTGCTTTTTCCTAGTGTTCTAGGCATTTGCTCTCCTGTCTCATTAGAGGAACTTCTTCCTGGCTTGAGGGTGCTCTTTGTTCTTCCCTGTGAAGCTTTTTCTTTCTTTTTTTCTTTTTTGGTTCTTTTTTTTTTTCAGAGCTGGGGACCAAACCCAGGGCCTTGCGCTTGCTAGGCAAGCGTTCTACCAACTGAGCTAAATCCCCAACCCCAAAGCTTTTTCTTAAAAACAGATCAATATCTTTAAACTTCCCCCTTGGAGCTGCCTACACGTTAACCTGTCCTCCTCCTTCCAAACCCCATGCTTACATTAAGTCCCCTGAGTAATTTCTGTGACTCGACAACCCAGTTCTTCGCCCTTTCTGTGGTTCACACTCCTTTCCATGTTGCAGGGTGGAACAGACATGACATTGGCACATCCCATTTCCTGAAGCTGACTGGAAGTCAACTCTTCCTTCCACTCCACAGCTCTCAAACATGAGATTGCTCAACAGTCGTCCTCCCCCTGGTCAATAGACCTTTGTCTCACCCACACCCTGAAACTATTGCTGGGAGCCAGGATGCTGTAAATTGATCAGGTGTGACCTTCAGGAGCCCAAGAGGGTGGAGACTGTGAGGGTGAGAACAGCCATCATGCCTGGGACTTCCTGTTCCAGGAGAACAATATTGTGCAGAGTTACGACATGCCACATGTGCATGCAATATGCATTTATCGTGCTTCCCCTCCTGCCCTCTCCCCATCCCTTTCAATTTGTCTTCCCTGGTAAACTCTACTTCTGCATCCAAGTTCCACTTCCCATTTCTATAAACAGGACATTCCTTATGGGTCTGTTCCATTTCACTTAAGAGGTACACAGGACTTATCTCTGGCAAAGATATCCCAGTGGCTAATGCCCAAGGAGAGGAAGAGAGCCAGGATGGAGTCGTCAGGGTCTGGATTTGCCAGTGAGATTGCTTCACAGAGACCATTTTGGAAAGGGGTCTAGAATGCAGTTCCTTCCAGCCAGGAGAGGTTGGTGAGGAGGCTCCTTGTGCCTTTCATGTTCTTCCCTGTGGTCGTTCCCTCTTGTCACTTTGTTAGCATGACAGCAAGGGTGAGCAGAGAGCCTGTGCATGGTTTCACCTCTGACCCTGGAGGTTTTTGCCAGAGTGTCCCATACACCAGAGGGATGGCCTCACTCAGCTGGGATGTTGGGATCCAGGGGGACTTCGAGAAAGGCCACACGCTTTCTCCTTTGGAGAGGTGAGGTCTAATGGGGTGAGGGCAGTCTCTTTTCCATCCCACTTCTTGTTTTTCTTCCTCTGGGGTATCTTCTACATGACAGCAACTCTGATGTCACCTGCACAGTTTATCACAGGTGAAGTGTTCTTACCCATCCCTTCTCATTTCTATCTTCTCATTCACATGTGTGTTGGGGTACAGAATACTTTCACTAGCCATGTCTGTTTCCCTTAGCCTCCCTCAGAGCCCAAGGTCACAGGCAGGAGACCATCCTCCTTCCCAACACGGTCCTGCCAGGAACCAGCAGCTTCGATTCAAACCCGGCTACTGACAAGGACTTGGACTCAGGACAGAATGAAGTCTGAAAGTGATTTCTGTGAGGAGGGAAAATGCAAGGCTGAGAAGTAGAAACTTCTTGCTGATTCTGCTGAGAGAGGCATCAGTGTGTGTGTGTGTGTGTGTGTGTGTGTGTGACCTGCCCTCTCACCTCCCCAGGAAGAAGCAGCAGCACCCTGTGCTGACAGAGTGCTGGCTCACCTGCTCAAAGTTAATGCCAACTGTTCCCTCCATTAACCCTCTCCCCAGGAATCCCAACCCTAAGCTTGAGATAAGGAAGTCAGGGCTCAGCTGGAAGTCCTGGCTGCTGGGAGCAGGGCTGCAGATTAGATGAACTCCACCTTCTTCCCTCCCCAGAGCACTGTGCTTAGAGGGACACAGGGAGTCCTGTGTGGTTGTCATCCCAGCTGACCATCCCCCAGCAGAGTGGGAGTGGGTGAGGAGAGATTGCAGAGTCTAGCCTGCCTCTCTCCCTCCTGCACCATCAGGACCAAGCCAGGGAACTAAACCCAGGACACCCACAGTGTGTGATGGCTGACGGTGAAGGAGCCCACTGCTTATGAGGAACGTTTCTTACATAAGGCAAGGAGTTGTCTTAGTGCCCCTAACAGCAGCAGCTTAAGGAGGACATGGTTTACTTTGACTTATAGTTGTAGGCTTCGGTTCATCAAGCTGTGGGAAATCAAGGCACTGAGAGCCCGAAGCAGCCGGCCACACTGTATCCGCAGTCAGAAGAGAGCAATGGGTGCATGCTAGTGTTCCACTAGCTTTCTCTGTTATTGGGTCCAAGACCCTGAGCCAGGAACTGACCCCACCCACACGGGGTGGGAGACAGAGATCTTCCAACATCAGTTAACCGGCTTCAAAAATCCCTCACAGACACGTTCAGAAGCCCTTCTCCCAGGTGCTTCTTAAATCCGACTATCAAACAGAAACTACAGACACAAGGATGAAGGTCAGGTCCGTAGAAAAGACAGGGGGATGAAATCCTTGTTATGGGTTATCCTGTCTGCATAGGGAGCTATTTTAATAATAATCGCCATAACTGACAGGGGACCCTCAACAGGTCCTGGCTTGCTGCCTGATAGTCCCTTACAGAGGAGGGAGAAGGAGGGGTCATTATATGCTCACTTGAGATTCCACTCACTGCTCCCTCCGGTGTACCCATAGCAACTGCATATGGCTCTGCCTTCGCTGTGTGTGGTCTTGGGAAGTCCTAGAGTACATCAGAGAGAAAAGATGACACAGAGAGATTCCATCTATCCAGCTGTGGGGAGGCAATGAAACCTTAATATCAATATAGCTATTTGGGAAAGTCATACACTTGTCTCATTGTTTGATCAAATACCATAACCAGAGACATTAAGGGAGAAGCATTTATTTTGGCTCACGGTTTGAGGGTGCAGTTCATTATGTCATGAAAACCGTGGCATCGGGAACTTGCGGCAGCTGGTCACATTGATTTCACAATGCGGGGTAGAGAGAGATGAATACTGGTGCCCAGGATCCAGTCACTGAATGGTAGTACCCACAGTAAAGGTGAGTCTTTAGAATCTAATCTAAAAAACCCCTCATGGGAATTCCCAGAGGCTTGTCTACAAACACACACACACACACACACACACACACACACACACACACACACACACACACACTGTGTGTGTGTGCAAATGAGAGCACACAAGCACAATGCTGACTCTTCCTCCCTCCCTCCCCGCCTCTCGCTCTCGCTCTCACTCTTGCTCTCTCCTCCAAGTAATCCCTTACATCTGCTCCTATGGGTTAAATCTATCCATTTGCTTAGCTAGACTTGGGTGTAATTGGTACTTGGTTGGTGCTCACTCTGCAGTGAGCGGATGCTTGATCATTTCTTCCTGAGGAAAAGTGAGCGCCACAGCCCGGTAGGAATAATGTGATCTCTGTACTTCAACACTCACCCCTTCCAGTTGCTGGCATCCACCTGGCCTTGAGTCACTTTCCTCAGGGCTCTGTCCAGCTTCCCTTCTTAAGTGCTACTGACCTGGGAAACCATGTTTTGACATGTTCACTCTGTTCTTCTGTCATCTCTGGCCATTTCTTAGTCACCAAGGATGTTGGCTCCTGGTTTACACTCCTCTCTAACATGTGTCCCCTTCTGGCTTCATCACCTACTTGGCTGCTCACCCAGCACTCTGCCTCTCCAGCCCAGGATTTCATCCTTTTATAGCTTGCCTCCCACCTCTGGCCATGCATCCTGTGTTCTCACTTGGTCCTTAACTTTCCCTGAGATCACTTTAGCTCTCCAAATACAAGTGCTTCTCTCTGCCTGAGATCCACTTCCTGGTTCCTCCTTCCCTCAGAGGATCTGATTACTCCCAAGTCAGCTCTTCTCTTCATATCCATCTCACCGAGTCTGTAGAACTTAGGCCTCTCAACCCGTCACTTCACTCTCCTGTGACTCTCTTCTGAAGACAACCCCTCCCTTCTTACTCCTCCCCTGAAATGACCCCAGCTCTGTGATGGGCATCTCCATCTGCGTTTCCGGACACTGGTGTGGCAGCCAGTCTTTTGTCACCACTTGGAAACTTAGACTAGGGGATGGGTTCATCTCAACACATCTTTTCATACTTCATGTCTGGCTTCCTTCATTGAGTTGAGGCCTATGGCAAGGCAGAGACATTGTGGAAGATGGGTACAGGAGACAAAGGGTGGTTGACTCATGGCAACCAGGAAGCAAAGAAAGAGTAACAAGATTAGGCCAGGTCCAGGCTATAAAACAACTCCAAAGACTGACTTCTCACTACCAGGCTGCACCTCCTGTAGTTCCACTAACTCCCAATAGTCTATTCCAATTTTGAATCCATCAACAAATTATACCATTGAGTAGGCCATGACTGTCATAATCTTTCTGGAGACAACCTCACAGCCCTGTATACTTTACTAATGCTCTAGGCACCTTACAATCTAATCAAACTGGTACTCAGAGACCATTCATCACAGGTGAGAGGGGAAAGGAGATGCACGTAGGAGCATGAGACACTCCCACCACCACCATAGACGACCCAGCTTCCTACTCTAGCAACCAACCATGGGAACAAACTCTGAACCTAGTCTTTGGTTTCTCCTTTAAATTACACCTCACAGCTCAACCCACCTTGGCAGTGTGCCTTCCACCAGTTTGTTAGCCCTCTGCACTCACACTCCTGACACTGCTCCCAACAAGCCAACTAAATGGCTGATGCTAAACCCAGTGGACTCTTCTGACCTAACTCTCCAAAACTCTTAGAAGCACGTAGAACTGTTTGGTTTGTTAAATCACCTTTTCCCCAGGTTCCTGATCTGTTATATCATGTTCTAACCCTCTTCCCAAGTCTTGGGGCTTTGACCTGCCCATCTCTTCTCTCTATGGATAATCTCAAAATAGAACTTTCACGCTGTCTACTGCATTGACTCACAGATTCATGTCTCTGTCTTCAAATCTTGTTCCCTGATCCACTGAGTTTTGTCTCCATCCACAACACAAACACCGTGTAGCTCAAAATTAAAAGTCACCCTTGACTTCCCCACCTCTTTTCTCCAACAACCAGGCTCTGTCAGATAACACCATGACCCCCCACCCCCACCCCCACATCTTTCTCTATTCACCTTCACTACCCAACCCTTCTCTGGGTTGGAGCACAGCCTCCCATTGCTTACTGATGTCTAATTCTCTCTTCCTCTCTTCCATGAAAGGGTCTTGTCAATGTTGGCAGCAAGCCCTTCATTACTTCTCTCATGGCACCACGAGCAAGAAATGGAGTCTCGCCCCCAAAACCCTTGAATACTAAATGACTTGGTTGGTTGATGGGGTATGAAATGACATTGTTTATTTCAGGGGTCTGAATCAGTCCTCTTGCAGTTTCTACCCCGATCTCTACCCTTCTCTGGGGACTGAGTCATGAAGGAATCTCATCCAACTAGATCACCACGTTGGTGAGGCAACATGCAGGGGCTTTGTTCCCATCTGAGCCTTTTAACCCTCTCTACTAAGGTAATGAAACCTCCTTGAATTCTCCCGACAGGCCCTATCTACCAGCTCAACACTATCTAGACTTATACATAGTATTTATACATTTAAAAGGTAGGGGGTTCCAGGGTAGCTCTCATGAATTTTAGGCTGGCCTTCAACTAGCCAAGGATGATCTCGGATTTCTGATCCTCCTGCCTGAGCATGGGGTTACAGGTATTTGCCACCATGCCATTTATGCTATGCCAGGGGTTAGTCTCAGGGTCTCATGAATGCTAGGCAAAGCTACATGAACCATATCCCCAGAATTTGAGAATTTTGAAATTTGAGAATTTTCAAAAGATCCACATCAGTCACAGGAGCGGCTTTGAAATAAAAACGGTTACTTGACTATGAAATACATCCCGAGATCCCGATTAGGAACTATGTCCTGGGATGTTCTGACAAGATTCTCCCCTCCTCAGGGCCTTCACACATGCCTCATTAGACACTTCTTTCCAAATCCCCATGTGTTTATCTCCCTCCTTCCCCTTCTTCCCTATTTACTAGGGCTTTTCCGATGAACCCAAGTGAAAGGGTGTCAACAGAACGCTTCCAAACACAGACGTCACAGACATTAACCTATCTTTCCCAGCAGAGCAGGCATTGATAAACTACAGTCCAGAAGTCAGACAGATGCTTTTACATTAGTGTTTTATTGGGACACAACAACCACAAATTTATACATTGTGAAGGTAAGTTTGATGTGGCAGGGTTAAAGGGTCCCACGAACACCGTGTGACTGACGAAGCTTGCACGTTTCACTACAGTGCTGTTTATGTAGTGCCTGCCCCTCACTGTTGAGTCTTCAAGAGCAGTGGGTCATTATTTCTGTCCCCATGCCTCCCACTCAGCAAGTATTAACCTGCACCTTTTGAAAGAGCTGGAGAACTTGGAGGCCCAGGTATCAGCCTACTTTTCTAGATGCCTTTTTTTTTTTTTTTTTTTTTTTTTTTTTTTTTTTTTTTTGCATGCTAAAAACAGAGACAAACAGGGAGCACGAGGGTGAACCCTCTGGAAGACAGGCATCAGGAGTGAGGTCTCAGGCCTTGGTTCAACGCAAGAAGCCCTTGACACATTCCAACCCTCATAGGAATGCAGGACTGGGTAGGCCGTTAGGCCACATTCTGAAACCCACTACTTTGCTCAAGCCCCAGGTAACACAGGGCCATTCTCAGAGAGAAGCCTCCTCCTTTGCTTCCCTAACAGGCATGGGCTGGACACTGGGCAGCAGCTTTGCAGCAGATGGGGAAGAACCCCTTCCCGTTTATCAGGAAGGGATGGGATGTGCCAAATGCTACATCAGGGTTAAACCGGACAGACTGCCATGCTGTGTGTGACCGCAGACTACACATATGCACACCTGGGGCTTCCAGTGTGCCATGCTGTGTGTGACCGCAGACTACACATATGCACACCTGGGGCTTCCAGGCTGTCTGTCCGTCCATAAGCAAAGGACTCTGAGATTCTACAAAGGCCCTTTATCTCTAATGCCACCAGACAAGGTCCTCCACTGAAAACACTGCCTCGCCACCTCTTGCTAATGTGGCATCATCTGCAATCCCTCAGACCCCTAAGAGAAAACGGGCCCCTCTCTCCCTTTTCCTCCCTCATACCATGGCCCTCCACTTGGGTTCCAGGGGGTCCATGCTGGGCCGACTCTACTTAGAATCTGGGATCTTGAGTTTTGCAACAGTGCCGGGATCCAGAAGTTCCAAGTCCTGAAGGGCTTCCAGTAGCTGCTCCCGGGCAGCACCAATGAAGGCATTCTCCAAAAAGGCAGGCAGGCCTCCCTCACCATCACGCATGATGTACAGGGGTACCCGCACCAGGCCCAGCACCTGTGAAAAGCAGACGGGACAAGTGGGACTTCAAGCACCTCCACACATTACCTTATCTGCCTTGGAACAGAACTCTCCAGAGAACAGCCAAGCAGAACCAAAAGTCACATCTCAGGAGAGCTTAGAGAGCTCTGTGGACAAATGACCCATGCTAGGTATCAGTCGCCATCCTTGCTAATCCTTTTCCACCCTATTCCTCACCTTCACAGGCTACTGCTTCCAGGAAGCATGCGTGCCTGTAACAGTATTTCACAACATAGAACTCACACCATTGTATAGGTGTCACACAGGTGCCCAAGTATTCCTCTGACATCCTTACTCAACCCGATTCTGATGACTGTTCAGTCTACACACTGTCAAACTGTGCGCACTTTGTTTTAATACCGCCCTCACCCCTGGGTTCAGAGTCTCCTCTACACACAGGCTTCATTAGAATCACTGTCAAGGGAAATATGAGCCCAAAGTCAAGAGCTTGGGTATCATGCACATTACAATAGAGCAGAGACCCTTGGATGTGTGTTCTAGAAAGCTCTCTGCAGAGGGCACTAAAGGTGACCGAGTTGGTGGTATTATTCAGCCTGAAGATGACTAAGATCCCAGCTAGCTCATGCCACTTGAAAGAATTCAAAATCGGAGGGTCAAAATCTCCTCCACCCAGTGGCTTTTTTCGGTGAGGGACATGGGGGTTGGGAGGACAGATGGGAGATGGAGTGGGTCCCAGGCTGGTCCCACCTCCAGCCCGTGGTCCTTGGCTAGAGGTGCCCTGGCTTCCACGGCCTGCAGCTGTTCCAGCGTCAGGCGTTTGGCATAGAAGTGGGCCACCACGCGCGGTCTGGCAGCGATGCGTGAGCTTTGGTAGTCCGAGCGTTCCACGCGGAAGGCAGACACCGCATCGCCCAGCTCCTCGCGCAGTTCACGGTTCAGCCCGTCCTCCAGGCAGCTGTCCTGTGCGTCCACGAAGCCGCCAGGGAAGCCCAGTCGCCCGTCGAAGCGCATCTGCATCTGGGGGAGGAGGGTAGGATGGTTGGCCAGGGCACGCGGGTCCCGGGACAGGGAGGAGTTGTGCATGCGATGTCCTCACCAGCACCGCGAAGCGCATCGGGATGCGGCCAAACAGCTTGCGGGGGTCGGGCGCGTAGAGAAGCGCATGGCAGGCGTGGCGCCAGCCTGGCCCGAGCGCCAGGGCTTCGCTGAGCTCCACTTTCCGATCCCCCTCCATCTGGAGGCTCGCACTTCCGGGTTCCTGCACAAGCCAGCGCCTCGGGGCGGAGCTTCGCGAGATTGGCATCAGCCAATTAGGATGGGTCTCTCAGGGGGCGGAGAAGATTCGCTGGATTGACCCTTAGGCTAGGGCGGGGCTGAAGGCTTAGTTAAGTAGAGACCTGCCCGGTTGCAGTCTGGAAGGCTAGAGGGAGTTTTGGAGCCTGAGTAGAATTTACTTACTTAGGAGTCCTGGCGGTTAGTGCAAAGGACAACTTCATATTTAGGAAACTGTTCTGGGTTGCTTCATCCGTAGCAAGGAGCCTAGGGATGGGAGGAAAGTAGTCTGGCTTCAGAGCCCGTGCCTATCCTAGGGTAATGGAGGAAGGGAGAGGTGGGTGTAACAAGTCTTGAGTGGTGGAAATGTGGGGATTGACTAAATATAAGGGGGACACAGGGACAGCAAGCTCCAGGACAAAGCTAACACTCCTGGGGAAGGAAAGAAGAGTGGCCATTGGGTGTGGTTACAACAAGCAACTGCATAGTCTGTGAGCTCTGGGTAGTGGTGTGGAGCCTGCTACGTGGGAAATGGCATATGGAAATGTCACAGGTCACCCAGTAAGGTTGGGGAGGGGTGGCTGGCTGAGGGTGATACTAGAACACAGAAAAGAGAGTGGGGAGGAGTCAGATAGGGCACCTGTCACCCCGCAGCCACCACACTGGCAGTAAATTAAAATACCCTCAGAACTTTAAATTCTGAGGAAAAAAAGGGGAAAGAGGTGCTTGACGCCTAATGCTGAGAACCTGGGATTCAGGCTGCTTCAGTTCTGCCAGGCTGCCCCACCTGAAGTTTAGCCCATATATGAAGAACCTGTATGAATTTAAGGAAGGGAAGAGGTGACTCTGGAAGAAGGTCTGACTTCAAGTCACAGCCTGGTCTCGGCAGTTTGTTGTAGAGCTCAGAACTCACCCACACACAGACTTGTGACTTTAGTAGAAGTCACTCAACCCTCTCAGATTCTCAGTTACGGACCCGTTAGTGGATGTACCAGTCTAGGGATGGGGGTAAAATTTTCCTCAGAGCCAGACACACAGTAAATGGATTAGAGGGTAGAGGCCTGATGTTGTGTCTTATGTCAAGGATTGAGGCCAGCATCCCAAGAATTAGGGCAGCATCGGGAAATGCCTGTGGACATCTTTCCTCAGTCCCCTGGGTTTCAAGGCAGAGATGCCACTGACTGAGACAGTCACATCATGGTGAGGCGATGGGTGTGATACAATTGCCCGGCTAACACACAAGGGGGTGTCGAGTCATCCTGGTCAAACATTAGTATTACCTTGCAAAAAAAAAGCGTATAAAACCCTTATGATACCTTCCAATTCCAGAGCCCCATCTCAGGTCAATTTCAAGAAAAACTTACTGGGGAACGTAGTGGTTCTTTGTTTCCGTTTTGTGGATGTGTGTATGTGTACAAATTTAGGCGTATGCATAAGACATGCAGGTACATGTTCACATGTGCGTGGAGGCCAGAGGTCAATTCTGGGTGTTGCAGTCTCCCCTATTTTTTGAGAAAGTGTCTAATGCTGACCATTGAGCTCACTAACTGTCTAGAATATCTGGTCAGTGAGTTCTGGAGATCCACCTGTCTCCACTTCTCCCCTATCAGTGCTAGAGTTACAGGCATGTTCACTACTCTTGACTTCTGTGTGGGTGCTAGGGAACCCAGACTCAGACCTTCATGCTTGTAAGGCAGAGATCTTATAGACTAGGACATCTTCCCAACCCTGCTTTTAAAAAACGCACCATTTGAAAAGCCACCAAGGTCAAGAATCAGTATTGTCACTCTCCACAGTTTCTTCTTGGGTTCCTGCCCTGACTTCTCTCAGGGGATTGTGACCTGTGGAAGCATCACCCAAACAAACCCTTCCATGTCCTCAAGTTGGTTTCGATAAGGGTGTTTTTTCACAGCAACAGAAAAGCAAACTAGGGGCTGGAGAGATGGCTCAGTGGTTAAGAGCACTGACTGTTCTTCCAGAAGTCCTGAGTTCAAATCCCAACAACCACAGTGGCTCACAACCATCTGTGATGAGATCTGATGCCCTCTTCTGGTGTGTCTGAAGACAGCCACAGTGTACTCATGTATAATAAATAAATAAGTCTTAAAAAAAAAACAAAAATAAAAGCAAACTAAGATACCATGTCTTTCAAACAACTCTTTGTGTCTGTCCCACCCCTGCATTCTCATCCCCAACCCTGAAACACAGAAGCAGATGCCAGGAGTCCTGGCTGGAGGTAGACTGAGCCTAGAGCTGTCCCACGCTTGATAATAGTTCACAGAGGTAGAAATCAACTCTGGGACTGTCTTTGGGAGATGTTAGGGAGGAGCCCAAATGATTTTTTTTCATGTTTAGAAAACAGAAAAATAAATTACACATTTCCCCTTCTTTTAAAAAGAAAACAGGTTTATCTCAGGGCTACAATATTGTGCAGAGTTAACCCAGAGCCTCATGCAAGCACAGTGTTAAGAATTATGGCTCAAGACTGTATACATCAATTATGGCTCAAGATTGTATTACCACTATTATAAACTGTGAATCTTGGTACAATCTATAATAACTGCAAAGGGCCACCTCCAAACAAAGAGAATACAATTATTATACTTTCTGTAGTAACAGGTTAAAGCTTAATATGAGCTTATGAGTTCATGTGTGGCCTATACAGACCTACAGGCATCTACATACAGAAACATTTGTAGGAATGCATGCATACGAGGATTAATAAACACCTTACCTTTTTGTTCTTGTTGTTGCTCTGTCAGTTGAGAAGATCACAGGGCCAATGATTCCTAATGATAGCAACTCAGGACTCAGAACATCACATCCCAACAAAAGAAGCCAAAGCTCCTTAGAAAATTTCCACTGAAGGACCGGAAAGATTCCCAGGGAGCATAAAGTGGACATCAGCCATTTTGTGATGTCAGGAAGGAAGCTCAACCTCACCCGTACCCACCCAAAGAGAAAAAAAAGCCCTAAAAAAAGAGAACCCCCGTACTGTTACATCTGTAACAGAAAGTCACAGGACACTGCAGAGTTTTCAAAACAGAAACAGTTTGAGTAACAAAATAAAGTGGGTTTACTTTTGGTTTATTTATTGTTTGTTTATAATAATGCAAGGTAGAAAATAAATATCCTCACATCTGTACTGATATGGAATGCAGACACAGATGGAATGAACTGCTGGGTGTAGGCAGAGTCCTCCACGGGGAAGAATTAGAGATGATTTCCGCAGCTGCTTTGTCTTCCAGAGGAGCACAGCGCAATAGTAACTTCCTTCCGAAGAGTAAACAGTATCAAAAGAAGAAAACCCCAGTGCAACTTTGTAGCTTTGGGGTGAAATCCACAAGCACTACCTTAGCGAACAATCAAGGTAAGCATAGCCTTGGTGTGTCACACTGATGGATGGCACTAGATATGATGTCAAGGTAAGCATTCTGAATTGGTGTGTCACATTGACAGAGGGGACTAGCTATGATGTCAAGGTAAGCATCTGGCAATGGGTGTCACACTGACAGAGGGGACTAGATATGATGTCAAGGTAAGCATCAGCCTTGATGTGTCACATTAGCAAAGGGTAATTGATAAGATGTGATCAAAATGGCTTTTTTGCCTGAGGCCTCCCTCCCTAAAGGAGAGAATTCCGATCTAAACTGTGAGGAGAGCAGCAAGCCAGCCTCAGCCAAAGGACATCATCAGGTAGTTGACAAGGAAACCCCTAAACTATCAAGGCATTACCTTAGTTCTTTGGAGTTACTGGAACAAAATGCCTTAGACCGGAGGACTTACAGACAACCAAAGTTTATTGCACACAGTTCTGGAGACTTGGAAATCTAAGTGGAAGGGGCTGACATACTTGATGTCTACGGAGGTCCCAGTTCTTGATTCATAAGCCACCTTGTAGCTGAGATCTCAGAAGGTTCTGAAGAGCTCTCTAGGTCTCCTGCAAGGTCACTAATGCTATAAAGGCCCCATTATTATGGTGTAGTCCCTTCCCAAAGGCTCCCATCCCCAAATATCATTGCAGGGTTAGGATTTCGGCATGCGGACTGAAGTACAGGTACAGAGGGTATAAATATCCAATCTATAACAATCAAAGTAAAAATAGAAACTTCCACAGGTGCCTATGAAATAAAGGAGAGCCTCCCCTGAAATCTGAGCAAAGATGAGGGCGTTAGGTAACAGCCAAGAGACTCGGAATAAAACTGGTTACTATTACTGCTTTAAACCTGGCTCATTATTGCAAGAACTATACCATACCAAATTAAGATATCAGTAGGCAAATTAAATTGCGTACATGGGAATCCCTCGTACTATCCTCTCAATTCCATTACGAATACAAACTGCCTAAAATTATGTTTGCTTTAGAAAACCCAGGCGGGCAGTGGTTAATGGAAGTTTACAGGTCAATTGATGAAGTCTCGGCCACAATTGCATGACAAGGAGGAATGAGACATGGAAGCGGAGCCTACCCTGAGAGAGATTGGGTACACATTGTCAGCTGAAGCCAGAATGGAGGAAATTATGGGATGTCCACAATTTAGTGACAATGCCTGAGGATGGACAGAGGCAGAAATTAAAGAAAGTAGACAGCGTACAGCCTTGGGCCAATACGCAAACATGCTCTTTACTCCTAAACTCATGTTGAAATCCTTGACTCGAGCCCCAGAGTGATGACGATGAAGGCTCCACAACTGCTTACCCCGGTCCACCCAAGGAGCAGCAAGTGCCCTGCTTAGAGGACCCTCTGTCCCCAAGCTTCCCTGGCATCAGCGGATTCTGCCTCTCCTGGCAGAGGCTCGGTGCAAGCAGAGCTTGCTTTTCCCAGTGGCCCATGTCCTGTGGCTTGTTAAATCCAAACGCTCAGGGCCAGGGGATGTGTTGGACCCTACCTTGGGGTGTTTCCCTTCCTCCTCACTGAGCCTTTATCCTGCTATAGCACGAAGTTGTTTACACCCTTGGCAGCTGCTCTTAGCCCTTGATTTGGGGCCAGGACTTTCCATGGCACCCTTCCTCCCTACCTAGCCTTCCTGCTTGTTGTTGTTAAGAAGTTGTTTATGCCCCTGATTGGGCCCAGGACTTTTCACCACACAGACTTTTTCTGTTTTCCTGGTTGGGGATTTTTACCTGCCTTGTTTTTCCACCACTGCAAAGCCTCGGGTATATAAGGAGATCTCAGTAAAGCCTTGGTGGCACTCTCTGTAAACGGGTGACCCGTGTACGTGTTTTCTTTCAATCCCACAGACCTACGCCCGATAGTCACACACTGTGCCGCCATCAGGGGTGTCTTGATAGAAGGGCTAGAAAGTCTTTACAGCACATAAAAGCACAGCACCGGAGACTTTCTAGTCTCCAGAACAGGGAAATAATTTTCAGTTGTTGAAGTGGGGTTGGGGTGGGTTTTTTGTTTTTTTGTTTTTTTTGTTTTTTTGTTTTGTTAAAGTTTTAGGTCTAGTGTACATTTCCAACTGTTGCCTGCTAACCCTGCCGTTGGAAGTTCTGAAAACCCATTCCTGGGCCTGGTCTTCTGAAGGCTCATACTCATTTGTATGCATCCAGCCCTTACTAATACAGACAGAACGCCAAAACCAACATTTTCAATTTTAACTGCTGAGCTGCGATCCTTTGGAACCTTATGCCCGATGAGCTATAATGCATCACACAGATCTCTGAGGACCAACCACTAATGAGGCAGGGAACCTTCCACAAATGACTGGGCTCAAGAAAAAAAAATCCAATACAACTTGTTACCCAACAAGAGAAGGAGAGGTTCTTTTGTCCACTGGGGACATAGGGTCCTAGCAGGAGACCCTTGAGGATTAGGCTGAGTTAACCATTCCCAACCCCACCTTAACACCTGAATGACTGAAAATAATTTCCCTCATTCCAGAGACTAGGGAGTCTTGTGTGCTGTAAAGAATTTCTAGCCCTTTTATCAAGACACCCCCTGGTCCTGAGTGATTGGATTTAATAAAGTAACAGGACTTGGGCCACGTTTGAGTTCAAAAGTAAATAATGCTAGTCATGTGAATACTATTGTCAGGGACAGCACGTGGTAGGCTAGGGACATGGGTGGTAAGAGAATTCACCAAGACACCAACATACAAAGTGAGAGATTATTGAAATACACTGTTGAAAGGGAAAGAAAAAGCAGCAGGTGGGTGCCCAGAGGGAACTGGGCTGCTGTGAGGAAAGCAGAGGGTTATGTTTTTGTTTTTTAATAACAGTGCGCGCGCGCGCGCGTGTGTGTGTGTGTGTGTGTGTGTGTGTGTGTGTGTGTGTGTGTGTGTGAGGGGTACTCTGCCTTGTCCTCATGGGCCTCTCTGTGATGGCTGAAGTTATATTTTAAGTTTAAATTTTGTGCTTAGGAGATTTATAAAACAGAGTTGCCTCTAATATATAAGCCCCACTTGCCCCAAACTTCTGGAATGCTGGAGGGTGTTGTTCATGGACAATAACAAGCAATGTGTTTTTGCTTTTGTAAACAAGCTTGGTTGCTCCAACTGCACAGGATGTGAGCTTGATCACGCACAGGCAGGAAGTACGTCAGGATGTATGCTTGTCCCTGATTGGACAAAGGAAGTAAGTATTAGATTGTACTTTTACCTATAATTGGGTGCATCCTCTGGAAATCCTGGGTATGATCCTGGCCAGTATCCTTGGTCCTGGCCAGTATTTAGTAAAGCTTGCTTCAATTGTGGCTCAAAAATTGTGGTAGTGGTCTTATTTTCACCCAGATGGAATTAACAGAACCATATTCTAGTGGGCAGGTGGACTTCCCATCTCTCTTGTTGAGAAATGAATTTTACAGTATTAGTCAATTTTCTTAAGGCCAACTTGTGCAAAGTTCCCTGAGTTAGTGGGGTTAGGCTCTAGATACCTGAGTAAGGCATTATAGGTCACTGGAGGTCAGGCTCAAAATGGCCTGGATATTAAAATTACAAAAACTATTTCCTTTTGTATCTATAAATGGGGGTCAGATGCTTGATGTATAACAATAATGTAATTGTTTAAATGTTCTTTGCTCTTTACAGCTAAATACTAAAATATGTATAAAGCACACACTAAAAATAATCCTCCAAGAGACAGAGGCTGAGGGTGTGAATACAGCTTTAGAAGCTGGGTTTCTGGGGGACCATTCAGGCTTATTTTTTAAAAAATTTATATAGTTTGATGTTTCCTGTAGTAAAAAGTTAAAAGTAGGAAGATCTCTGGCTTCTCCTGACATTGAAGGAAAAGGTTATAATTTACATTTGAATGAAGCCTTTGCATTTCACAAAACCCTTTAGCAGACAGGCTCCCCACTGGACCAGGAGCCTAAAGGGGAAATGAGGTGCAGTCTCTCTCCTCCGGAGCACCAAGACCAATTCTATGAAGACTAACACTGCCTAGGATGGCCAATGCCTGTCACCTGCCTTAGAATGCCAAACCAACTCACATGGTCCTCCCTGGATTTTCTGTGTGGTTTAAATGGAGAGCCAGTGTTGAGAACCACGGACTTAGAAAACCACATAGTGACTGGACACAGGGATGCTGCCAGAGAGAGCTTTTAGAGGCTTATCAATAGGACTTCCTGTAAGGACAGTCCACCATGGACGGACATTGTGTGTGTGTGTGTGTGTGTGTGTGTATGTGTGTGTGTGTGTGTGTGTGGGTGTGTGTGTGTCTGTGTGTGTGTGTGTGTGTGTGTGTGTGTGGTGTGTGTGTGTGTGTGTGTGGTGTGTGTGTGTGTGTGTGTGTGTGTGTGTCTGTGTGTGTGTGTGTGTGTGTGTGTGTGTGTGTGTGTGTGTGTGTGTGTGGTGTGTGTGTGTGTGTGTGTGTGTGTGTGTGTGTGTGTGTGGTGTGTGTGTGTGTGTGTGTGTGTGTGTGTGTGTGTGTGTGGTGTGTGTGTGTGTGTGTGTGTGTGTGTGTGTGTGTGTGTGTGGTGTGTGTGTGTGTGTGGTGTGTGGTGTGTGTGTGGTGTGTGTGTGTGTGTGTGTGTGTGTGTGTGTGTGTGTGTGTGTGTGTGTGTGTGTGTGGTGTGTGTGGTGTGTGTGGTGTGGTGTGTGTGGTGTGTGTGTGGTGTGTGTGCGTGTGTGGTGTGTGTGCGTGTGTGATGTGTGTGCGTGTGTGTGTGCGTGTGTGCGTGTGCACGAACCAACATGCATGCACATTTGCGTGTGTTTGTGGGAAAAAGCCAGAGGACGTTCTTGGGTATTATTCCTTAATCACTGCCCATTGTTTTCTGTGGAGACAAAGTCTCTCGTTGATCTGAAACTTGACAACTAGACTAGGTTGGTTACCCTGGTGGCTCCAGGGACCCACTTTTCTCCATCACCCCAAAGCTATGGTGACAGGTATGTGCCCAAGTTTTTTTCTTTTTACCGATCTTTTAGGGATGAAACTTTGGCCCTTGTACCTATAAGGCAAGCACTATAACTGGACTAGCCCTCTACCCTGAAAGGACACTGTGACTGTTTCTAGTTTGGCCGTGGTAGCAGAGATGGAAGTCATTATTGGCGGCGAAAATGTGGACTTCCATTCACCAGGACTGACCTGCCTATGGCTGCTCCTGAGTGCCAGATCTGCCAATATCACAGGCCAACCCTGAACCCCAGATAGGGCATCATTCCCCAGGGTGAGCAGCCATCAACCTGGTGGCTACATTGGTTCACTTCCTTCACAGGAAGGGCAATGCTTTGTCCTTCCTGGAATAGCTATGTATTCTGGTTATAGATTTGCCTTTCCTGCACGCACTGCTTCTGCCAAAACTACCATCCATGCCTTATTCACCATCATGGTATTCCACGCAGTGTTGCCGAGGACCTCACTTCACGGCTGAAGAACAACAACGGTGGGCCCACAGTCATGGAATCTTCTGGACTTAAAATGTTCATCAATCTCTGCCTTAGTTAGGTTTCTATTGCTCTGATGGTAACACCATAGCAAAAACGAACCTGGGGAGAAGGGTTTATTTGGCTTACACACCCTAGGTCACAGTCTAGTGAGTAAAACCAGCACAGGAATTCAAAGTGGGTAGGAAGCACCAGGCAGTGCTGCTCACTGCCTTGCTCCTCATTGCTTGATCGGCTCGATTTCTCAGAGAATCCATGCCCATCAGCCCAGGAGTGGAACCACCCACAATCTGCAGGCCCCTCCCACATCTGTCAGGCACTGAAAATGCACTGCAAGCTTGCGTGCAGCCCAGTTTTACTAGGAAGTTTCTCAACTCAGGTTTCCTCCTCTCAGATGACTCTACCTGGGTCAAGCTGACATAAAGCTAGCCATTGCAGGTCTACTATAGAGGATACAAATAACCCAAGTCTCTCATGGACGGTATGAGCAGACAGATATTCCCTCTTTGTCCCTTTATGCCAGAATGAAGTCTAGTGATGAGAGCTAACCGGAACCTCCTACCTTGGGTATTTTGTGGGCGGAAGTGGTACACATGCATGATCCAAGTTAATAGAGTAGTTGCACAGGAATGAGCTCCTACTGGTCAGGGTGCCTTCCTTGTCTCCCAGATCATTCAGCCTTCTCTCCTGTTCAATAGACCTTTGCCTCCCTCCACACCCTGGAACTATTGCCGGGTATCTGGATGCTGTAAATCTACAAAGTGGGGCCTTCAGAAACCCCAGAGTGTGGAGAGGCCATGAGGGTGGGAACAGCAACCTGACTGGAACTTCCTATTTGCATTTTTATTTCCTACTTGCACTTGGTGGGCTCCATGAAGAACTTGTCATGCTGAGGAGAAGACGGGATTCTTAACACCCAGAAGGGTTAAGGATAGGTCTGGTGGTTTTGCTCGTGTGATCAGGGTGAACTGGCCACTATGTGGGAGAGTCTGGAATGTAGATTTTCCCCAGCCAAGGAGTTGATGGTAAAGGAGCCTCCTTGTATCTTTCATGGCCCCTGTGGCCCTTCAATATGGCTGGTTTCCAATTTCAAAAGTGAGGGCATGCAGACCAGCACGGATACAGTGGTATTTTAACCCTCAGTGGTGTCTCTGACAGACTGCCCACTACTTGGGGGCCGGGAATGAATTGCCATAGGAATTGAGCCAGAGAAACGGGACCTGGAAGGCATGGGGGAGAGGGCTGTTTCTCTTTGGTAGACTTCCTGTGGCCTGAAGGCTATCACAGTCTCCTTATCCTGCACTACTCACACCCTTCTACCTCTTGTGTTAAATAGAATAGACTGCTTTTTCTTCTCCTAAAGAATGAGCCACACCCAGCCCCTTCCACACCACTCAAACTCTGATGCTCTTCACGAATGTTATCAAGGGCGAAATGTTCATACCAGATCTGCTTTTCCGCTCATCAGGTAACCAGGATGTTTGGGGTACAGATTTAAATACATCTGCTCCCCTCTCACTAACCCTGTCTGTTTCCCTTAGCCTCCCTCAGAGCCCAAGGTCACAGGCAGGAGACCATCCTCCTTCCCAACACAGTCCTGCCAGGAACCAGCAGCTTCGACTCAAACCCGGCTACTGACAAGGACTTGGGCTCAGGACAGAATGAAGTCTGAAAGTGATTTCTGTGAGGAGGGAAAATGTAAGGCTGAGAAGTAGAAACTTCTTGCTGATTCTGCTGAGAGAGGCATCAGTGTGTGTGTGTGTGTGTGTGTGTGTGTGTGTGTGTGTGTGTGTGTGTGTGTGTGTGTGTGTGAGACCTGTCCTCTCACCTCCCCAGGAAGAAGCAGCAGCACCCTGTGCTGACAGAGTGCTGGCTCACCTGCCCAAAGTTAATGCCAACTGTTCCCTCTCTCTAGGAATCCCAACCCTAAGCTTGAGATAAGGAAGTCAGGGCTCAGCTGGAAGTCCTGGCTGCTGGGAGCAGGGCTGCAGATTAGATGAACTCCACCTCCTTCCCTCCCCAGAGCACTGTGCTTAGAGGGACACAGGGAGTCCTGTGTGGTTGTCATCCCAGCTGACCATCCCCCAACAGGGTGGGAGTGGGTGAGGAGAGATGTGTAGAGTCTAGCCTGCCTCTCTCCTTCCTGCACCATCAGGACCAGGCCAGGGAACTAAACCCAGGACACCCACCAGTGAGTGATGGCTGAACCCACTGCCTGGGAAGGACACTTCTTAGATAAGGCAGGGGTTGTAGACATCAGTAGCAGAGATCTCAGAAAGCAAGTCAGTTTCACAGAAGTAAAAAGTGGAAATTGAACCTTCCAAGGAGGACAGGGAGCATGAGTACTAGAACATTTAAGCTTGCCTGTGTGGAGAAGTGTGGAGGCTGAGGAAGTGATCACAGGCAAGGGCAAGGATGATGCCTGTGTGTGTGTGTGTGTGTGTGTGTGTGTGTGTGTGTGTGTGTGTGTGTGTGTGTGTGTGTCCTCTAGAGCTGCTTCTGACAGTCTACCCCACATTTGAAAGGCCAAGAGCTGAGGCCCAGCTGGAGTCCTCAGGACCCTGCATTACTTTTCCAGGGCTCTACCCAGCCCCCTTCCTTCATGGGATCTTGTCCTGGGAGGGCATAGTCTGACCTGCCCACTTTGCCCTTGTGCTGCTGTATTGACTCTGTCTCTCCTCTTCATCATGAGGGTATTGGCTCCTGGTTCATATTACCCCTCCAACATGTGTCAGTTTCTTGCATCCTTACTCTCCTGACTGTTCATTTCCCCTTCTGCCTCCCCGTCCTGAATCTTACCCCTTTGCAGCAATCCCCCTGGCTTTGGTTCAGCCACCTTTACCTCCCCAGCTTTCCTTAACCAATCACCAATCTCTGTTTCAAACCCACCTTCCAGTGCACACTCTTCATGTCCAACCATCTCTCCGTCATCATATGAGTGACATTAAACTGGTGGCTCTGTAATAAGTCATCGTAACCTCTACATTTTCAAGCTGAGGGACATTTAGGTTGTTTTCAGTTCCTGGTGCATATATATATATATATATATATATGTATGTATGTATATGTGTATATGTGTATATGTATATATATATGTATATATATATATGTATGTATTTTCTAAGAAAATGGGTGGTTTCCAAAGCCTAAAAGAGTCATTGTCTGGCCCTTTAGGAAAGGTTTTCTGACCACATTCTGGAGCCTTTAGCAGCAAGGCTGAGTCTGCCTAAGGACATCAGGTCCCCAGCATCAGCTGAGAAAACTAAAGAGAAGGTCTTGTTGACATCTTCTCCTAGAAGGCTCTTTTTGTCAGGGCAGGCTGGACAGGCTGGGTCACTCCCCTTCTGAATTCTCCAGAGAGGACAACACACTCAGAGGTCTTAGGTCCAACCAAGGGCAGCCCAAGAAGCCATCACCATCTTCTGACCCTTTATGTTCCGTTGTCGGAGAAGAAAGGGAGGGTATGGAGCGGGTTAAGGCCTCCCCCAGCTTTCTGGAATGTGGATCTGGTTGAATCTCAGGTAAGAGGCCATTTTCAAAGGGAAATCCCTGCTGTCTCACAATTTTCCTGCTGTGAAGAGACACCACGACCAAGGCAACTCTTATGAGGACAACATTTAATTGGGGCTGGCTTACAGGTTCAGAGGTTCAGTCCAGTATCAAGGCAGGAGCATGGCAGCATCCAGGCAGGCATGGTGCAGGAGGAGCTGAGAGTCCTACATCTTCATCTGAAGGCTGCTAGTGGAAGACTGGCTTCCAGGCAGCTAGGATGAGGGTTTTAAAGCCCACACCCACAGTGACCCACCTACTCCAACAGGGCCACCCCTAATAGTGCCACCCCCTGGGCCAATAGTATTCAAACTGCGACACCTGTCTCTGGCTCCCCCAGCAAACATGGTGCTTCACACTAGAAGTTAGTTTTATGAGAGGGAAAGATTCTCCCCTGCTTAGCAAGGAGTGGAGGGGATTACATTTCCCAGTTAGAGTAACCATGAGGGGAAGCGTGTGACACCACGTGTAGCACAGAGTGCACGTGTGCTAGCCTGAGGGACAGGGAGGGACTTCGCATGTCAAGGACCCTGCAAAAGGTTATGGATTTCTGTCTCTGGTGCCACAGGGTGATGGGATCTTTTGTTCAAAGTGCATTGCATTACAGTCTGTCCTTTAATCTGGTATCAGCTGTTGTCTCTGAGGTCCAGGAAGCATGTCCCTTCTCCCCAGTCCTCCCACTGTCAAGTTCTCTCGGCTCTGGACCGAATCAACTTTAGGGTCTGCTTAAGTTGAACAATTCGTCCCTTGAGGTCTGAGACAGTTCCAGGAGCCAGAATTCCCAAGTCCTGGAGGGCTTCGAGTAGCTGCTCCCTGGCGACACCAATGAAGGAATTATCCAGAAATGCAGGTAGGCCTCCCACACCATCCTGCAAGGTATACAGGGGCACTCTCACCAGGCCCAAGACCTTTGAGGGGAAGGAGAGAGGACAAGACACAGTTCTCACTACAACAAGCTATGTCCAGAGCAGATATCCCTGCAGAGCAAGTCCTGAGGCTTCATACTTCAGTGGGGCCCAATGGGCCTAACCGTGGACAGGCAACGGCCCCCAAAGCATACTGGGTCCACCTCCATGTTAATCCTTTCAGGAGCACTCCCGTGGCCTGAATGCAGGCACAGCCCTATCCTCCAGTGGTTCTATGCCAGCTGTGTAGGCCTTGCCAGGAAACTCAAGAAAACTGCAAACTCACAGGCCTTCCTCCCACTCCTCCCTTAACAAGGGTTGTCCAAGGGAAGTCTAAAAGTTGCTTGCTTACTAGAAGTTGCCAGTGTGAATGCAGGAGTCACTTTTCTACACCTCACCCGCATGAATTTAGTACTGGCCAGAATTGGAGAATCGCTTCCATTCCTCCCTAAGTCAGGGGCCCAGAGGCAAGGCACCATTATGCTATTATGGTGTCATGCCTGATCATCATCACACTTGACTGGGTGTGTTCTAGAAAAATCTCTGCAGAGGCCAGTCAAGTGTGGGTAGTATAAAACGTTCATAGGAGACCACACTGGCAGTGTTACCCAGCATGGAGATGTTCAGGGCTTTGACTAGTCCTGGACACCAGGATGGGCACAAGGTCTTATGACCAGGGTCTCCTAAGGGGGTTTTCTTTGGAAAGGGACCACAGAGAAGGGAGGTAGGTAGGGGTAAGAGGTCCCAGGCTGGCCCCACCTCTAGTCCATGGTCCTTGGCTAGTGGTGCTCCAGCTTCCACGGCCTGGAGCTGCTCTAGCGTTAGGCACTTGACATAGAAATGGGCCACCACTTTCGATGTGATCTCAATGAGGGAGCTTCGGTAGTCGGTGGATACTATGTTGAACGTGGACACTCCCTCGCCCAGCTTCTGCAACAGTTCCTTACTCAGCCCTTCCTCCAGGGTGGGGCTATTGTCATCCACAAAACCACCAGGGAAGCCCAGTCGCCCATCAAAGCGCATAGACATCTGAGGAAGGATGGAAGGAGTGAGGATTAGCTAGGAGATGGAAAGCTAATCCCAGGAAGGGCACAGGGCTAGGACTGCTAGAGGCCATTCCTCACCAGCACAGAGTAGTTCAGCAAGATGTGGCCACCGAAGAGCACCCCTGGATTGGGCGCATACAGCATCACGTAACAAAGATGCCGCCAGTTGGGCCCCAGGGCCAGGGCGTCCGCCAGTTCTATTTTTCTGGTGGAGGCCATGAATCTTTACTTTTGTCCGATCACGTGGTTTGCAGGAGATTATCATTTCAGACAATGCCTTCAGGCTCCATGAAGACTGGGGCCGTTTGGCCAGGCAGTGGAGAAGCCTGGGAAGCTGAAAGCTTCCTCAGGATTGGGACCTGTACCAGGGCGTGGCTAAAGGTGTGGCTAGTGTCCTAAGTCATAGTTAGGAGGCCCAGGGTCTCAGGTTTTCTACCTTGGATAAGATCAGATTACCGAAGAGTCCTGAAAGTTGAAGGAATAGGGTATTGAGAGAGCCACTCGGGGTTTGGTGTAGATAGAACCAGAAAACGTGGGTTGGAGTTGGATGTAGGAAAAGTGAGTGAGATTGTAAACTTTTTATTTTATTTTCCCATTAATTAATTGTTCATTTTAAATCCTGATCACTGCCCTCCTTCATCTACACCCCCCCCTCACATGGCTCCTCCTCCATCCTTCTCCCCTTCTCCTCTGAGACATGGTAGGTCCCCTCCTGGGTACCAACCCACCCCGTTACCTCATGTCACTGGAGGACTAGCTACATCTTCTCCCACTGAGGCCTAAGCGGCACAGTAGCGAATGCGATCCACAGGCAGGCAACAGGGTCAGGGTAAGTTCAGTTGTTGGGGGACCCACGTGAAGCCCAAGCCGCACATCTGTTACATATGTGTGTGTGTTGGGGGGCCAGGGAGGGGGTAGGTCGAGCCCTTGTATACTCTTTGCTTGGTTCAGTCCCTCGGATTCCCCAAGGGTCCAAGTTAGTTGAATCTACTGGTCTTCTCGAGTCCCCATGACCCCAGGGTTTGCCAAGACTTCTTCCAACTCTTCCACAAGACTTCTCAAGCTTTGTCTAATGTTTGGCTGTGGGTCTCTGCATCTCTTTCCATAGGCTGCTGGGTGGAGCCTCTCAGAGGACAGTTATGCTAGACTCCTGTCTACAAGCACAACAGAGTATCACTAATAGTGATCATATTAATCGTATCATTAATAGTGATGCTTGACCATGGGATGGATCTCAAGTAGGGCCAGTCATTGGCTGGCCATTCCCTCAGTCTCTTGCAGAAAAGACACTGGGTCAACAGTTTTGTGAGTGGGTTGGTCCCCTTATTCTTCCACTGAGAGTCCTGCCTCTCAGTGGAGGTGGTCACTTCAGGCTCCATATTCCCCACTGCTAGGAGTCTCAACAGAGTTACCCTCTTACTCTCATAGACTCCCTGGAGCTTCCCCCATCCCTTAGAGCTTACCCCCCCCTTTCCTCCCTATACCAGGATTTCCATTCACTCTCCTGGCTCTCTCTACATCTGATCACCATCTCCCTTCTCTTCCCCATTCCCTCTCCTACCCAGTTCCCTCCCTCCCTCCATCTACCTCAGATGACAATTTTATCTCCCCTTCTAAGTGAGATTCAAGCATCATCCCTTGGGCCCCTGTTATTAGTATGCTTCTTTGGGTCTGTGGATTGTAGTAAGGGGATCCACTTATCAACGAGTACATACCATGCATGTCCTTTTGGGTCTGAGTTACCTCACTCAAGATGACAGTTTCTAGTTCCTTCCATTTGGTTGCAAATTTAATGTCCTTGTTTTTAATAGCTGAGAAGTATTCCATTGTGTAAATGAACCACATTTTCTGTATTCATTCTTTAGTTGAAGGGCATCTGAGTGGTTTCCCACTTCTCATTATTACAGATAAGCAAGTGTCCTTGTAATATAGTGGAGCATCTCTTTTGGAGATAAATATATATATCCGAGGAATCCGAGGGACTGAACCAAGCAAAGAGTATACAAGGGCTCGACCTACCCCCTCCCTGGCCCCCCAACACACACACACATATATATATGCATGCCCAGGGATGGTATAGTTGGGTCTTGAGGTAGAACTTTTCCCAGTTTTCTGAGAAACTGTCAAATTGGTTTCCAGAGTGGTTGTACAAGTTTGCACCCCCCACCAGCAATGGAGGGGTGTTTCTCTTTCTTCACATCCTCACTGTAGCTTGAGTTTTTGATCTTAGCCATTCTGATTTGTGTGAAGTGGAATCACAAGGTCATTTTGATTTAAGGATGTTGAGCATTTCTTTAAGCGCTTCACAGCCAGAGATTCTTCCGTTGGGAATTCCTTGGCTCTGTACCTCATCTTCTTTTTACTGTTTTATTTTTATTGATTGTTTTTTATTTACATTTCAAATGTTATTCCCTTTCCCAGTTTCCTGTCCATGAGGCCCCTATCCCATCCCCCTCCCCTTCTTCTATAAGGGTGTTCCCCTCCCCAACCAACCCCCATTCCTGCCTCCCTGCCCTGACATTTTCCTACACTGGGGCATCCACCCATTTTTAATTGGGTTATTTGACTTGCTGGTATCTAACTTCTGGAGTTCTTTATATATTTTGAATATTAGCCCTCTGTTGGATGTAGGGATGGTGAAGATCTTTCCGAATGTGTAGGCTGCCATTTTGTCCTGTTAATGGCATCCTTTGCCTTTCAGAAGCTTTTCAGTTTCATGAGGTCCCATTTAGCAATTGTTGATCTTAATGCCTGAGCCATGGGAGTTCTGTTCAGGAAATTGTCTCCTGAGCCAAGGTGTTCAAGGCTATTCCTTACTTTCTCTTCTACCAGATTTAGTGTGTCTGGTTTTATGTTGAGGTCTTGATCCACTTGGACTTGAGTTATGTACAGGGTGAAAACTATGGATCTATTTGCATTCTTTTACATGCAAGACTTCCAGTTAGACCAACACCCTTTATTGAAGATTCTTTCTCTTTTCCATTGTACAGTTTTGGCTTCTTTGTACAAAACCAAGTGTCATCAATTTCATTGATCAATCTGTTTCTATACCAATACCATGCAATTTTTATTACTATTCCTCTGTGATACAGCTTGAGATCAGGGATGGTGATACCCCCAGAAGTTCTTTTATTGTACAGGGTTGTTTTAGCTATCCCAGGTTTTTATTTTTCCATATGAAGTTAAGAATTGTTCTTTCAGGGTAAAAAATTCTGTTGGAAATTGGATGGGAATTGCATTGCGTCTGTAGGTTATTTTTGGTAAGATGCCCATTTTTACCTTGTTAATCCTACTGATCCATGAGCATGGAAGATTTTTCTATCTTTGGATATCTTCTTCAATTTATTTCTTCAGGTACTTGAAGTTCTTGTCACACATGTCTTTTCACTTGCTTGGCTAAAGTTACACCAAGATATTTTATATTACTTGTGTCTATTGTGAAGGGGGTTGTTTCTCTGATTTCTTGCTCAGTCCACTTATTGTTTATATAAAGGAGGGCTATCAATTTTTTTTAGTTAATTTTGTATTCAGTCACTTTGAATGTATTTATCAGCTGTAGAAGTTCTCTGGTGCAATTTTGTGGTCACTTATGTAGATTATCATATTATCTACAAATAGCCAATTCGTATTCCCTTGATCTCCTTTAGTTGTTTTATTTCTCTGTGGAATTGCTTTAAGTTTCTCTCCATTTAATTTGATGTTGTCAATTGGCTTGCCATATATTGTCTTTATTGTGTTTAGATACTGCTTTGTATCTCTGAACTCTCCAACACTTTCAACTTGAAGGGGTGCTGGATTTTGTCAAAGGCTTTTTCAGCATCTAATGAGATGATCATGTGGGTTTCTTCCTTTCAGTTTGTTTATATAGTGGATTATGGTGATAATTTTTTGTGTATTGAATTACCCCTGTATCTCCGGAATAAAGACCATGGTAGATGATATCTTTGATGTGTTCTTGGAATGGGATCATGAGTATTTTATTGAGTATCTTTCCATCAATATTCATAAGAGAATTGATCTGAAATTCTCTTTCTTTGTTGTGTCTGTGTGGTTTAGGTATCAGGGTGACTGTAGCCTCATAGAATGAGTTTGGTAATGCTTCTTCTGTTTCTATTTTGTGGAATAGTTTGAGGAGTATTGGTATTGGCTATTCTGTGAATGTCTGGTAGAATTCTGTGCTAATACCATTTTGCCCTTTCGTTTTGTTGGTTGGGAGACTTTTAATGGTGGCTTCTATTTCCTCAGAGCATACAGAACTGTTTAGATTGTTTATTTGATCTTGATTTAATTTTGGTACGTGAAATCTATCAGGAAAATCTTCAATTTCATTTAGATCTTACAATTTTGTGAAGTACAGGCTTTTGAAGTCAGACTTAATGATTCGTTGAATTTCCTCTATGCTTACTGTAATGTCTCCCTTTTCATTTCTGATTTTTGTTATTTTGGATATTTTTCTCTTCCTTTTAGTTTGGCTAAGGGTTTAATTATCTTCTTGATTTTCTCAAAGAACCAACTCTTGGTTTCTGTTGATTCCTTATACTGTCCTCTTTATCTCTGCTTTACTGATTTCAGCCCTGTATTTACTTATTTCCTGCCATCTGCTCCTCTTGGGTGTGTTTGCCTCTTTCTCTTCTAAAGCTTTCAGGTGTGCTGTTAGTTGCTGTATGGAATCTTTCCAGTTTCTTTATGAAAGCACTTAGTGCTATGACCTCTCCTCTTAGCACTGCTTTCATTGTGTCCCATAGTGTTGGCATGTTGTGCCCTCATTTTCATTGAGCTCTAGCAAACATTTATTTCTTCTTTGACACAATCCTTGAGTAGAGTTGTTCAGTTTCTGTAAATTTGTAGGTTTTCTGTTATGTACGTCCAGTTTTAATCTATGGTGATCTGGTAAGATGCAAGGTTAGTTCAATCTTCTTGTATCTGTTGAGGCTTGGCTTTTTTTTTTTTTTTTTCCTAAGTATACGGACAATTTTGGAAAAGGTCTGTGAGGTGCTGAGAAGAAGGTTTGTCTTTTTTTTTTTTTTTATATTTGGATGAAATGTTTTATAGGTCCATTTGATTCAAAACCCCTGTTAGTTTCATTATTTCTGTTTAGCTTCTATTTCGGTGATCAGTCCACTGGTGAGAGTGGGGTGTTGAAGTCTCCCACTGTTAATGTGTGGGGTTTGAGGTATGATTTAAGCTTCGGTAATGTTTATTTTATGAATGTGTGTACCCTTGCATTTTGGGGCATTGTGGGGATGTTCGGAATAGAAACATCCTCTTGGTGGATTTTTCCTTTGATGCATATGAAGTGTCCTTTCCCATCTCTTTTTATTACTTTTGTTTGAAAGTCTATTTCATTAGATATTAGAATGGCTACTCCAGCTTGTTAACTCCAAGCAAACAGACCAAGGGGAGGGGGGTGTTTATGTCATGAACCTTTAAGATTTTGCATTTTCTTTGACATGCAAAATGTCATATATCAATTTCTTCTATTGTCTCTTCTGCACGTGAGATTCTCTCTTCCATCTCTTGTATTCTGTTGGTGATGTTTGTGTCTGTAGTTCTTGTTCTCTTTCCTAGGTTTTCCATCTCCAGGGTTGCATCAGTTTGTATTTTCTTTATTGCTTCTATTTTCATTTTCAGTTCTTGGACAGTTTTATTCCTTCCTTCATCTGTCTGGTTACATTTTCCTGTATTTCTTTAATGGACTTATTAATTTCCTCATTAAAGAACTCACCTTTATAAGATTGGGTTTAAGCTCATCTTCTTGTGCTTCTGCTGTGTTAGGATATCCAGAGCTTGCTTTAGCAGAATAATCCAGGCTATATGGTGGTGCCACATTTCACTGGTTCTTGTATTCTTTTACTGTCCTTTAGTCATCTGTTGTCCATGGTATTGGTTGTATGTTTCTGATGCCTGGTGGACTTCCTGGGAAGGAAGAGAGAGCCATGGTCCAGAAAATGGAGGTCAGGGGGCAGTGCACAGCTCAACTCTGCTGGCCGTGTGCCCCAGGCAGACTGGACTGGCAAGGAATTGATGGGAGAGGGTCTCAAACTCGTTGTTCCTGCCCTTCACCCCATGCAGGCCTCCACAGGGAAGCAGGACACTCTTGGAGGTTGCAGAAAGCTCCTCAGAATGACAAGGCAAGTCCAAAGCCAGACAATGGACACCTTTATATTAAAGAGATCTAGCCTCTTCTGGTGTGTGAGGTACAACAACATGAGGGTTCTCAAGAAACCAGGACCGGGCCCTCACCAGAGATCAAATTTTCCTGCCCCTTGATCTTGGACATCCCAATCATCAGAACTATGACAAACGAATCTTGCAGCTGCTATGATGGACTAAACTAACAATCTTCATGAGTTTGGGGACTACCAGTCACTCATGTTGTAGAATCCCTACTGAAGGTATTTATATTTTCCCACATTTATTAACTGATATCAGTGTAAAATAGCATACTGGCTAGGTAGGCTCTAGTCCAATATTGCTGTAGTTTGTTATCCATTTTATCAGCTCTTCCATAGGCTTCCCATGTTCTCTCCTTAACCCATTTGCTCTCTCCCACTGCTGTCCTCTCCTCTCTCACTCCTATGCATAACAGGGTGCTTTCCGCTCCTCCTTACTTCATGCATACTCGAACATTTGCAAGAAGGATGGACCCACTGTCCCACTACTACTACTGGGCAAACAGCAAAACTAAAGAAAGTATGTATCTAAGAACAAAAAATGCAAAAATACTAGAGCTAAATTGTAATCTACCCACTTATAAGAAATACAAAGTAATATCTTAGTAAGGGAGAGGGAGAGACCAGGATGGTCCAGGTTGTGGTGGATCAGAGTTGGAAAGGTAAAGTGTTGTTCAGCTTAATATAGATGCAGATGTTTGCACATGGAAAAAAAATATATATAGAGAGAGAGACTTAATTCCTTGTTCTGCATAATGAGAGAGCCTAGAGCCTACAACACAGTCTCATTCTACCTAGACAATCTTAGTGTCCAACACAGTTTTCAATAAGAACAAACCATGCCCTTGTCCCTTTGTACCTGTTCTCTGCCCTTGAAACCTATTCCCCAAAAGATGTAGTCTGTGACAGTGTGTCCGTACTTTTATACTCGCAAATGTTTATTGCAATGAGTCTGGTTCGAGCGAGACCTCTGGCTTCTGCTACACTATATTACAATAGTGGATCCTCACTAGGACTCCTCTAAGATATCTTGTTGTCCTGTGTCATGGAGATCCTGCAGCTTTGGATCTGTAGGACTGGCCATTTCACATGCCCCAGCAGTTCATAGATGGAGTAGATGTTGGGGTTGGCCATATCCAAGCCTGGATCTAGGCCTGGGTGGTAGGTAGCTGAGGTGGTCAGCCTGCCAGCTCCTGTGCACCTATACCACCAAGGTAAGCTCCCCAGCACTGCCCTGGCAAGAGGCAGAGCCAGCTCTCCTGCTCTCAAGTCCTCAGGGCTGGCTCGCTCATGCCCACACATGCCCACACATGCCCACTGGGGCTAGCTCTGTTGTGCTGCCCATATGAGATGCAGGACCTGCTCTCCTGAACGCTACAGAAGGCAAGGGACAGAGCCAGCTCTTCTGCTCTCCTGCCTTCAGTGCTAGTTCACCCAAAACCCCGCTGTGCTTCCTGGGAGAACCGCGGAGTCTACTCTCTGAAGAGTACTTCAGCTGGTGAGGGGCAGGGCCACTTCTCCAGTTCTCAGTTCCTTTAGGGCCAGCTTCCTCAGCATTCCTAGGCAAGGGGTGGGGGCAGGGCAGCTCTGCACATCCCTCAAACATCAACGTGGCCCCAGGCAGCAGTCCAGACCATGGTTGCGCACCTGGACTTAGGTGGTAACAGACCCTGCTGTTGCAGGGTTATGGGGCCAGACAGGGTTCTCAGTGGTAGGATGGGAAATCAGAACTGCACCATGGCCCTAGGCCCTGAACTCTCACATCAGGCAGTTCTTCACTAGTCTCAAGTTTCCAGCTCTGCCTCTCTTTAATGTTCACACAACCCTCTGCTTCTCCTTCGGTGCTGTCTCTCCACAGTTTATTTGCTCATCATAGTGGCCCTGGGCCTCTGGGTGTCTGGAGTTGTCTCAGTGGTGCTATGCCCCATGCATGCTGTATGGCACTGGGGCTGGGAGTCAACTCTGGTGTGGTCTGAGACCCCTGGGCACTGTAGCACCAGACATAGGGTCCTCTTGACCCTATTCTGTGTGTTGTTGGGCTGGAGGTCTTGGGTGTGGTCTGCATGAGGCTGGGCAGGATCCTTAAAATATTCTTAATTACTACATATTTTAAGATTTTTCTCTGGCAAACTTTCTAAATACTCCACACTTTTCCTTATGCGTTATTTATATTTTAAAGACCTACTCTTCCATGCCTGAAAATAATACTTTTATTGAGTTATTTATTTATATCCCAGTTGGTGCTTCCGCTACCTCTCCTTCAAGTCCCTCCCCACCTCCTCTCTCCCATGTCCGCCCTCCTCCCCTTCTCCTTAGAGAAGTGGAGGTATCCCATGGATATCAACCAGTCTTGGCATATCAGCTTGCAAGAAGACTAGGCTAGGCACATCTTCATCTAACAAGGCTGGACGAGGCAGGCCAGGTAGGGGAAAGGGATCCAAAGGGAAGCAATGTAGTCAGAGACAGCCACTGTGCCCACTTCAGAAATCCCACATGAAGACCCAACTGCACACTTGTTACATATGTGCATGGGGCCTAGGTCCCACCTCCTCACGCTCTTTGATTGGCAGTTCAGTCTCTATGATACCTTATGAGCCCAGGTTAGTTAATTCTGTTGGTTTTCTTGGGGTGTCCTCGACCCATTTAGCTCTTTCTATTCTTTCTTTCCCTCTTCCATTGGATTCCCCAAGCTACACTTAATGTTTGCCTGTGGGTCTCCACATCAGTTTCCCCAAGTTGCTGGGTGAAGCCTCTCTGATGACAGGTATGTTATGCAAGTTATGTTCTGCACCTGTATGCAAGTATGGAAAAATATCATGAAGTGTCAAGGGTAGGTTCCCTCTCATGGCATGAATCTCAAGGTGGGCCTGTCATTGGTTGACCCTTCCCTCAAATTCTGCTCCTTCTTTTTCCCTGCACATGTTCAATATTCTGTGGCTGTGTTGGTGTCCCCACTCCTCCTTTATTACAGGAGAAGGCTGCTTCAGGCTCCATAACCCTCATTGCTAAGAGTCTTAGCTAGGGTCACTCTCATAGAATCCTGAGAGTTTCAATTGTCCTCTGTTTTTAGCTCATTGTCATTAGAGGTGCCCTCCCTCAATCTAGGAGTCTCTTGTAATACTCTCCCTCTGTCCTCCCTACACCTCATTCCTCCTGTTCCTACCCCTCCCCCATCCAGTCTCCTCCCTTTATCCACCCCTGATGTCTAGTCTATTACCCTTTCTCTGTGAGATTCAAGCGTCCCCCACTTGGGCCTTCCTTGTTAGTTAGCTTCATTGGGTCATGGTTTGTATCATGGTTATCATGTACTTTATGACTAATATCCACTTATCAGTGAGTACATACCATGTTTGTCTTTCTGGGTCTTGGTTACCTCACTCAGGATGAACTTTTCTAGTTCCATCCATTTGCCTGCAAATTTCATGTCATTGTCTTAATAGTTGAGTAATAGTCCATTGTGTAAATGTATCACATTTTCTTTACCCATTCTTTGGTTGAGGGACATCTAGGTTGTTTTCAGTTTCTGGCTATTATGAACAAAACTGCTGTAAACATAGTTGAGCAAGTGTCCTTGTGGGATGGTGGAGCTCGTTTTGGGTATATATCTGGGTCTGGAAATAGATCTCTTCCCAATATTCTGAGGAACGTTCAAATTGATTTCCAAAGTGGTTGTAAAAGTTTGCAATCCAGCAATGAAGGAGTGTTCCTATTTCTCCACATCTTCCCCATTTCCCTGATGACTAAGGAGGTTGAACATTTCTTTGAGTGCTTCTCAGCTTTTAGAGATTCCTCTGTTGAGAATTCTCTGTTTAGCTCTGGATCATTTGGTTTACTGATGTCTAGTTTCTTGAGTTCTTTTTTTTTCTTCTCGAGTTCTTTATATATTTTTGATGCCAGTCCTCTGTCACATATGGAGTTGGTGAAAATCTTTTCCTATTCTCTAGGCTGCTGTTTTGCACTATTCATGGTATGTTTTGCCTTACAAAAGCTTTTCAGTTCTGTGAGGCCCCATTTAGCAATTGTTGATCTGAATGCCTGGGTCATTGGTGTTTTGTTCAAGATGTCTCCTGAATCAATGCATCTAAGGATATTCCCCACTTTCTCTTCTATCAGATTCAGTATATCTGGTTTTATGTTGAGGTCTTTGACCCACTTGGATTTAAATTTGTGCAGGGTGAGAAATATGGACCTTTTATCATTCTTCTACATGCAGATAGCCAGTTAGACCAGCACCATTTGTTAAAGATGTTTCCTTTTTTCCATTGTATAGTTTTGGCTTCTTTGCTAAAAATCAAATATCATAGGTATATAGATTTACTTCTTCAATTAGATTCCCTTCATCATCCTGTCTGTCTTTGTGCCAAGGTCATGTGGTTTTTTTATTACTATAGTTCTATAGGAAAGCTTGAAATCAGGGATGGTGATACCTCAGACCTTTTATTATATAGGGTTGATTTTGCTATCCTGAGTTTTTGTTTGTTTGTTTGTTGTTTTTGAAGTTGTTATTTTTCTCTCAAGGTCTGTAAAGAATTGTGTTAAAATTTTGATGGGAATTGCACCATATCTGTAGATTGCTTTTGGTAGGAATGTCACTTTTATTAACTCTCAGGCCCCTTGCTGATCAGGTGAGAAGCTCATAGTTTGTTGACTCTTTTTGATCCAGAGAGAAAGAAAAATGAAGTGTCCAACATGCAGAAAAAACCTTCACTAACTCTAGATGAAGAAGAGAAAGAAAAGCTCCAACAACCTTTATCGCTTTATACTTACTCAAAAAAATTACCTCACACAACTATCAGGTAGAACCATTACAGCAGGATAATTGATTACATAATTTTATAAACACTTTTACATTCAAACAAGTTCATAGTAAGTTTAAGGCAATAGTTCATGTCATAGATTGATAAGGGTTAAGGAGTTACAACAGAATTTTTTTTACATGTCTTTCTTTTTTGTTTGTTTGTTTTATTAAGTTTTTTTGTTTGTTTACATGTCTTTCCATTAAGACTAGTATTTGACTAAACATTCATTATGTAGCTTTTAGATCCATAAGTTTGCTATAAGTTTAAAGCAATAATTTTTATGTCACAGGTTAGCATGGTTTTGTTAAGAGACAAATCATTTGAAGTTTTATATAAACTAGTTAATACTTTATTTCCCATCCTTGCATCTACAATGAATTATCCATTCCAAGTTTATGACCTTTAGTTACCAGATAATGGTCTCACATCTAACCTAGAATGTTTGCCTTGGTTATGAATTTGTTCGAAGCCTGCTTTCTTTTCCTAGTGTAATTAGTCTGTGATACATGAAAGTTACAGAGCTCTATTTGTACCCTTTTATTCTATAAAGGGCTTGGAAATTACTTGTATCTATTTAGATATTCTATAAAATCATTATCAGGAATAGTGTAATCATCAATTTGTCCACACAGTATTACCACATGAAAGTACATCTTCATGCTGATCTGCAAGAAATTTGCCCAATTGGGTGGGCTGATGCCCAGGAACCATTGGGCTATGTAATAGTGACAGGAAAGGCACGTCAGCAGCAAGAAGCAATCCTGGGATGGAGTCTCTAAGGACTCTGCATCTTAGCGCTCATCCAGCACAGCCATGCAAAGCGGTTGGCCATCTCCTGAAAACTCACTTGCTTGCCTTAGCCGTTCCTAGATAGCTTCTGTCAAAAACACAGGGTTCGTGCTTTGCCTCAGCTATTTTGAAAAAGAATTATGTCTATTTTTTTCTAAAATGCCACAGTTTATTTGCGACTACCCCCTCCCAATTTGTAAAAGTCAATGCCCCCGCCCCAAATAAATTTGGGGGATTTGAATGTCAGGGAGAGGATGGAAAGCCAGGTTAGTTTATTGTGATGACCAAGCACAAACCACAGGTAACATATGACGATACACATTGCTCTGCTGCTCTGGAGTTTGTGGATTGTCTAGACGGCTGTGTCTTGTTGTACAGAGGCTGGGCTGCCCCAAGATGGCTCTGCTCCAACTCCCATGCTCATGTGATAGGTGGACAGGCTGGAGAGGACAGCAGGGTGACAGAGCATATCCAAGAGAGCAACACACTTCCAACTCAGCCAACTCAGGCTCTGGGTTGAAACTCAGAGTCAGAGCAAACAGCCTTAAAGGTACAAGGCCACAGGCAGGGAGTATAGTGAGTGGTGGAGTGAACCAGACAACTTCATTTATCAGAGCAATACGAATCACACTGTGGATCAACAAAAACATTCCTAGCTGCCGAAGGATCGCCACCCAGACTAATGTGGAGTCAAGTTGTCCGTTCTGGATATCTTGTCTGTCTCCCATTGCTATAACAGGCTACTTTAGTACCCAGAGACTAGGTGTGGTTGCTTGAATGAAAATGGCCCCCACAGTTCTATAGGGAGTGGCACTTAAGTGTAGTAGGTGTGGCATTGCTGGAGGTGGTAGGCTTTGAGATTTCAGCAGCTCGAGCCAGTTCACTTCCTGCTGCCCGCGGATCTGTGGGTAGAACCCTTGGTTCCCTCTCCAGCACCATGTCTGCCTGCATGCTGCCATGCTTCCTGCCATGACAATAGAGAGCTAAACCTCTGAAATGGCTAGCCAGCCCCAATGAAATGTTTTTCTTTATAAGACTCGCTGTGGTCATGATGTCTCTTCACAGCGATAGAAATCCTAACTAAGACACTAGGTAATCTATAAAAACAAAGATTCACTCACGTTACAGTTTTAGAGGCTGGAAGTCAAAGGTTAAAAGGCCACATCTATTGAAAACCTTCGTGCTGATAGAGACTATTTGACGAATTCTCAGGTGGCACAGGTCATCACATGGCCAGAGGAGCCACTGCTCTGTTTTATAACAGACAGACCTAGTTTCGAGATGATCCATGAATCATTGATTCCATCATCCAGGTAGGCAGAGTCTCCTGACCCAATCACCTCTTACAGGTCCCACCTAGTCTCACTTTATTGTCTCAAAACAAAGATTACATTTCAATAGGCTTTGCTGTGGGACAGTGTTACATAAATTCTAATGACCATTGTATTCCTAGAGTATATCTATCAGTATATTTATGTATATATATATGAATATATGAATATGAATGTATGTATTGGTCGAGCCATAGTTATGAACTGTTTTCTGAAATTAGGGAAGAACTGAGGACCCTAGTGATGGTTACTCTGAGGCTCTACTGGTGGCTTAGCAGGGTGAAGTGGGTTAGAGACTTCTGGAAGGCAAAGCTGTCCTATCAGCCAGCCACTCATTTGTATCTGTGGAGCAGCCACCAAGGGCTATTCAAAGTGTCTTAAAGTGATTATCTTTTGGGATGTGTTTGCAACAGTGACAGTAGAACCTTGGTGAAGGAAGTGCTCAGGGATGAAGATTCGATGACAGAGGTTCAGGTAGACTAACCATAAA
This sequence comes from Rattus rattus, assembly GCF_011064425.1. Classification (NCBI taxonomy): domain Eukaryota; kingdom Metazoa; phylum Chordata; class Mammalia; order Rodentia; family Muridae; genus Rattus; species Rattus rattus. The sequence continues at coordinate 96,452,949 of NC_046161.1, forward strand.
GGGAATGATTCCTCCAACACCAGGCAAAGACACTGCGATCTTCCTTAAGATTAGACATCAACTAGTATGTTGAAAGAAAGTAGGACTCAGCTACAGGGAGAGTAAAACAGAAATGAAGCAAAGAGAAGGAAGAGGGTGTGAGTGTGTGTGTGTGTGTGTGTGTGTGTGTGTGTGTGTGTGTGTGTGGCAAGCCAAGTGCACGCGCATGTGTAAAACAGGAATAGATACATGGCAAAGTAGCAATGTTTGACAATAGTTCTGCCATAATCTGTGTGAGGAAGAAGTTGAACACCAATGGCATGACCCCTAGACCTCCTCCTGCCAACATGGTGATTATAGCAGTTCATTTCCTCTGAATCTGTTTATGGCCTACATCTGGCCATTGCCGAAAACACAGAAGATGGAATCATGGGAAATTGCTATCGTGATGTAGTTCCGTTGCAGCAGGACATTGGCTGAAATGTTCTTGGTGTTGGAGGAAAGATACACATGACACGCATGCATACATGCAGAAAAAACACTCAAATACATAAATTAAATCTTTAAAACACCAACTGATATTACATTTGTGTGTAATAGTTTTGTTTTAGTAGTAACAAACAGCAAACAAAACAAAACAAAAATTACCTTTACACGGATGTTACATTTAACAATATGTGATTATAGAACGGTGACATTCAGCCTTCCTAACGCTGTGACTCATGTTGTGGTGACCTTTAACATAAAGTTATTTTATTGCTACCTCATAACTGTAATTTTGCTACTGTTATGAACTATAATGTAAACATCTGATACGCAACCCCAAGGGGGTCATGACCCACAAGCTGAGAAACACTGTTAGCTAAGAAAAAGATAGAATAGGAGATTTGTCTTATAAAGATGAAATCTGTATTTATTCTGAATCAAGCCTTTAATGCTTCATAAGTGAATGTTGGAAATAAATCACAGAAGGGAGACACTTTGGGGATTTTCAATCCAGGCTTAAATATATGCACTGTGTGCATGTTAGTCATAGAAGAAAGTGTCGATCAAAACTACATCATTGGAGATGAACAGGCCATTGGCCAGGCTGGTGCCCCGTGGCCATCACAAGCTGGCCATTCTTCCTGGAGCTCACAAGTGGTCAGGCACCGGGCTTGCCCTGGATGGACAGAGTACAGAATTCTTGTGTCTTCAGAGTGCTCCCATCCTATTGGAAACCCCGAGGACTGCACATCTGAGGGAAAGCCATTCAGGATGCCAGACTTCATCCGTGACCTTGACCTGTGACTCTAAGCCCAGGCAGCCAGCCAGGCCTCTCCACAGATACCCTTACATCTGACCAGGAGCACAAGGGAGGGTAGTGGCTCCAGTTACGCACTAGTTTCCCACGATATAGCCTAGAGTGTAAACTTCATGAATCGTCACAGAAATGTGTGCTCTTGACCGGCTTCTTTCGGCAGGCTTCCCAGTGCGGGCTCTGGAGAGTGGACTCTTTTCCTTCCATGGTCAGCAGCAACTCCTCGAAATAGAGGAGCTGGTCAACTTCAAAGCAGTCACTGGCCAGAGGAACCACGGTCTCCAGATGCTGCCAGATCTCTGCTTCTCTGCAATTCTGATGCCTTGCTCTCTTGAGGTAACCATAGACCTCCTCAAACGTTTCCGTTCCTAGCTTCTGTACAGCTGATCTGCCAAGAAAGGTAGGAAAGATTACAGGTCTCGCACAGATCACCTGCAGGAAAATGTATTTTAAAGGCGGTGGTTATACAAATAACAGTGACTCTGGCATTTAGGAGGGAAAAGAGAGAACCCTAAGGTACAGAAGAATCTCATCCTCGGCATTCAACAGTGGTCAGCAAGCAAAGCTTGAGTGTTTGCTGTTTGTGTCCCAGGTTTCAGACGCTATGAACACAGCAGAAAAGACGTAAGGCATATTCTTGCCTTCACCTATGTGTTTGTACACAGTGGATCTGTTGATGTTTCCTTACGATAATAACCCAAGAAAGGCTACTTACAATGAAAAGGAAAAAACATCCAGAAAAATAGCCATACACAACATAAGAATAAAAATTTGAAACAAAATATTAGCAACGGCACAGAAGACCTGAAGAGCATGCGCACAGAACTCAGAGCCCCGCCCTCAACGCCACGTGGGGACACAGATTCTTCTCTGACATTGACAGGAACAAATTATCTCTTAGACGACTCTGGTCTCAACAACAATCACGCATGTAAGCACACTTAAATCATTTTCTAAATTATAGGTCAAAAAAAAAAAAAATCAGCCATGCCATAAACTCTTGTGAGGCCAAGAGGAAGTGGGCAGGCAGGTGCTACTATCCCGATACAGAGATGTACTGGAATGCTCACGATTCACAGAATGGAGACTCGTTCAGAGGGATGTTCCTGCTGTTTGTGGTGTCGGAAAGGAGGACAGCATCCTTTGTACTGTAAGGTATGGAAGGAGGGGACTATCGCTACCGTCAGTCAGAGCCTCAAATACAGAGAAGTTCCATTTTAATTTCCCTGCCCCTTTTTATATCCCGCTTCCTTTCTCATAAAAGAAGTCAAAAGATGTCAAAGTTGCTTTAGAGATTCTTCAATTCAGCTTTGCCCCAATCCTTCATTTACAGTTTGAACAGCACAAGGGTGGACAGGCAGCAGGGGATGACAGAGGACTAGATACCCACTTACCAGGCTTATCAGGCAAGAATGCTGTGGGGCGGGCTAATGGCACCTAACAGAGTCCAGCGGCCAAGCTGCCAGTCTCCAAAGCAAATCCTGCTGTATGTTTGTCTGACTCAGGAAACTCAGGCTCCCAGGGAGCACTTCCTCTCTCCTTGCTCACCTCCCAAATCTAGTCTCCCTTCTCCAGACCCACTTACTTGGCTTTTGTTCTGCCCTTTTAAAACTTGATTACTTTATTTACATTTCAAATGTTATCCCTCCCTAAACCTCCTAGCCCATCCCCCTCCCCCTGCTTCTATGAGGGAGCTCCCGACCCACCCACCCACTCCCACCTCACTACCTTAGCATTCCCCTACACTGGGGCTTCGAGCCTTCACAGGACCAAGGGTCTCCCCTCCCATTGATGCCAGACAAGGCAATCTGCTACATGTGTGGCTGAAGCCATGGGTACTCCCTGTGAACTCTTTGATGGGTAGTTTAGTCCCTGGGAGTTTTGGAGTGTCTGGTTGGTTGATATTGTTGTTCTTCCTATGGGATTGCCAACCCCTTCAGCTCCTACAGTCCTTTCCCTAACTTCTTCATTGAAGTCCCCGTGCTCAGTCCAATGGTTGGCTGTAAGTATCCACATCTGTATTGGTCAGGCTCTGGCAGAGCCTCTCAGGGGACAGCTATACCAGGCTCCTGTCAGCAAGTGCTTCTTGGTTTCATCTATGTTCTCTGCTTTTTTTTTACCCTATTAAACATTGGCTATTATGTTTTGTTCTTTAATTTTGTTTTGAAACAGAATCTTATGTAGCCCAGGGTGGCTTCAGACACTCTATGTAGTTGATGCTGGCCTTGAACCCCTAGTCCTCCTGAGTCTTGTGACGGCACTTACAGCAATACTGACTATTCTTTCTCTCCTTTACTTTTCTCTATCTCAGAGGCTATAAAGAAAAAGGCCGCAGGTGGCTTTGGCTCTATAAGAGTAACATGTGACATATCCTCCCATTTCAAATCCTAGTTTAATTTTGAAACAATCTCATTTTAACAGAAAAGTTCCAGAAGGGCAGACTCCTCTTTCGTACTCTCAGCCTTTGAGAATGACTTGCTAACACCATGCTTCCCCACAATCATTTGGTCTTTCATACATAAAAACTCACCGTGAGGACCAGTCCCCCAACCAGGAAACTGACACCACCGGCTGCTGCCATCCATTACACTCACCAACGTCCAAAACACTGTGGTATAGCAGAGGCTGAAGAATGACCTTGATTTAGTCTCTCCGTGATCTCAACTCTCAAGAAGTCAGAAGCCAGTTTGTGAGGAGACTCCCTTAGTAGGGCCACCTGTACTCTCTCTGGGCTGTCTCCTTTTACGTTCCCCTGTACCTGGCAGCAGGACTCTAGCCTCCCGTTATCTTGGGGGTTTCTTACAGAGCCCCCAATATGTTGCTTATTCACTTAATATTTTTATATTGTATTTTAAATGTCTTCTTTAGTTTACAAGTGGGTTCTACCGATTGTCCACCCCTCGCCTTCCTCCTGCCCATTTTCCCCTCCTAGGTTCCCCAGGCTCTGTCATTTTCAGGACCCCTGTGTCACCCACTCCCACCCTCCCTTGTCATCTCTGATGGTATCTTTATTGTTCTCCTTTGGTCTTTTCCACTTTCATTCACACTTACACCTGCTTGCTCATTCGTGTGTGTGTGTGTGTGTGTGTGTGTGTGTGTGTGTGTGTGTGTGTGACTAGGATTTACATATGAAAGAAAATGGTTTTTATTTCTGAGTTTGGGTTACTTTGTTTAATATCATACTTTCCAGGCCCATCTATTTCACTGAGAGTTTCATGATTCCAATTTTTTCGACATGGATAAAATTCCCTTGTGTATGTGGGTCACGTGTCATCATCCATTCATCTGTGACACGTGGGCTAGTTCCATTTCCTTGCGATTATAAATATGACAGCAATGAACACGGCCATGCAGGTATCTCTGTGCTATGTGGAGTCTTTGTGAATTGGTCCAGGAGTTGCCTGCCTATCAGCCTGGCCACATGGTAATTTTATTTTTAATTTTCTGAGTACCTCTGCACTGATTTCCATAATGGTGGTATTACTTTGCACTCTGATCAGCAGTGAATTAGGGCCCCTCGTTCCCCACATCCTCACCACCATTGATTGATGACAGCCACTCTCATCTGGATGAGTTGCTATCTCAAGGTAGTCTTAGTGTGCATTTTCCAGTTGACTAGGGATGTTGAACACTTTCTTAAATACTTATTTTTCAGACACTTCTATTTCTTCCTTTGAGGACTGCATGCTCATTTCAATAGCCCATTTATTAACTGTAAGGCATTTGGTGTTTAATTTTTACAGTTATTTTTCCATCGTACCACAGACCGTAATGAGAAAGATTCCCTGGTACTGGCATAAACAGATGGTTAGGCCAGTTAAGAGAATAGAGGACTCAGAAATAATCTGGCATAGCTAAAGCCACCTAATTTTTTGACAAAGGTGCTGGAAAAAATGACGGTCTATTCAACAAATGATGCTGGCAAAACTGGGTAACCACCTGGGTCGGGTGAAACTGGAATTCCATCTTTTATCTTGTACAAAATCCAACTTGATGTGCGTAAAATGCCTTGATTGTAAGACCTGAAATACTGAAGCTGCTAGAGGCAAACACGGGGATGTGCTTCAAGGCACAGGCAAGGCAGAATCTTTCTGAACAGAACTCCAACTGCGTAGGCACTTGCCTCAGGGTTAGCATATGGGCCGACATAAACTTTAAAAAGTTTCTGTACAGCAACAGAGACCATCAACAGAGCAAACAGACAGCTCACAGGATGGGGAAAATCTTTACCAGCTACATGTCAGACAAGAGGCAAACACAGAATTTATAACATTTGTAGCAGATGTGTAGTTTGGTCTTCATGTGGGTCCCCTAACAATTGGAAGGGGGGGCTGTCTCTGACTCCGTTGCCTGCCATTGGATCCCCTTTCCATACCTGGACTGGTGTGTGGGCCAGTAGGAGAGGAACTGCTGAGACTTGATGTATCGGGGAGTGTGGTACCCAAGGGGGGCTTCTCCTCCTCTTCAGAGGAGGAAGGGAGGTAATGGAAGGAGGGATTTGTGAGGGTGGGACTGGTGGGAGAGGAGAGCGAGGAGGTTGTGACTGGGATGTAGAGTGAATAAATAAATATTAAAGAATAAAGAACTGAAAAAATTAAACTCATATGCACTTTCAATAATTTTCTCTTTTTCTCTTGGGATGAAAACCAAAGCAGGGCCTGACAGTGACAAGGGGAACATTTGAATCTAGGTACCAAAGTAGTGATGTTGCCACACAGTTCTCCTGCTGCTGTGAGAAGTAAGGCTTCCCCTTAGAGAAAGAAAGCATTTTCTCACGTGAATCCCATCATTGGAGGGCACACCCAGAGCTGAGGGACAATCTCTCACAGCAGCCATTAGCTTCTCAGGATAAGGTGGGGCCATGGTGCACCATGAAGCACTGAAGTCCTATCTAAAGCTCTGTGTGCTGGCTGGTGGGTCCTGCCACCGACCTCTCGCATGTCTTTGTGTGTGACTTCCAACTCAGAGGCTCAGTGAGGTCATCTGCAATCTAGAGGTGATGCCTGGGGCTTCCTCGAACTGCGACGTTCAGAAACTCACAAACATTCTTTGCTTGCTGGTGACCAGTGCATATTTATTGAAAGAATAAAGAAATAAACGATTCAAAGACCGGTAGAAAACTAGGTAGCAAGTCATGAATTTGATACTTTCTTACAACAGATGAAGATGGGCAGTATTAGGAGCCTTTGGTCAGATGAGTGGTCCTTCCTTGGGAAGAAGGGGAAAGAGAAGCCTGCAGGACATGTGTTTGCTTGAGGATCTAGGTACCAGCGACTGTCTCTTTTGTTCGAGCAATGGAGTTCTCAGTAAAGACTTTACGTACTTTTAGAGAACGATTACAGATAATGAAATTTACCCTTTTGGGAGTATAGTTCTGAGTCAGATGAACCACAGTGTATAATCAGCCCCTGAGACAGAGAATGTTTCTATGTAACTCCTCAACCCCAAATGCATTTCCTTGAATCCTATTGTAATTCTTTTTGAATCCTTTCTTTACTTTTGGTGACTGATGGTCTGTCTTTTCCAGAGTGTCATGTATGGAACCATTCAGAATACAGTTGTGCTATCTTTCTATTCCTATAAGACAGTGCCCAACCCAAGTAACTTTTGAAGTAAAGGCAGTTTCTGGAGGTTCAAATCTAAGGTCAAGTGGCCATATTGGTTGGGGCCTCAGGTGAGAGAGGCAGGGCATATGAGGTGATGGGGAAGAGGATGATGGGATCAGAGTCCCATGATTCCCTTTACAGGCATTGTCCTAAGTACCCAAGGTTACTTCTTAAAGGGCCACGACATTTCCCAATAACACTCCGCTGGTGACCTAGCCTTACATATGAACCACTGAAGACAGAGGAAAAGCTTCTTTCGCTTGGCACAGTGCCCTGGATGTTATCCAAGCTGTCGGATGTATCGCGATTCATCCCTCTGTTCCACTGGTCAGCATTTCCTCTACCGTGCCCCATTGGTCCATCCATTCACAGATGACCAACAGTTGGGTTTTTTCTAGATTTTGGGCATTATGAATTACATTACTATATGTATTTACATGTTTTTCAGGAGAGCATATAGTTTTATTTCCTAGGATAAATGCCTAAGGGTAGTGTTGATGGGCTGTATGGTAATTGTATGTTTAATATTGTAAGAAATCATCATCTTCCAACTTGGCTGTTCCATTCTGCAGCTCCACCCCCAGTGCTCCTGCTGTCTTATGTCCTTGTCACCATTTATACTGTCTTTAAAGCTGATGCCAGGGCTTCAGGTCTCTATTATCCATCATTTACATGAGGGTAAGTATGCAAAAGGTGGCCCATTTTACACATGAAGAAATTGGTATGCAGACATCAATGTTGAGTGGAGGTGAGTGAAGATCAGTTCTCCCAGGCTTTGCTTCTAGCTAGCTGTACACACGACCAGGTCACACTTCTCTAGGCCAGGCGCTACCTCCATTTATAAAGCCACTCATGAACGGAGAGGTCTCTAGGTGCATTGCTACAAGAGATATTGCTAATAACTTGTACACATACAGGTGACCTCTTTTATTTAGTATCCACTAATGGAGTCTCTAAATGTCTAAGGTCCTGTAAGATAAATGAACAAGAAGACAGATGGCAGTGGGTAGAAGCATTCCACCCTAAAGTGTGTTTTTCTGCCGAATGCTAGTGTCTCCCCACGACGCCAGGCATTCTATTTCTTGCCAGCCCTGTGGAGGGGTGAACACACAGAGTGGGCACTGCTGCATGATTTCTGTTCCACTTCATTATTAACGCTGTAACTTCACTCCTCCACAGTTCTCAACCTCAGAGAGTCTAAGAGGAAGGTGTGGGCAGGTCCAGTAGCTGTGGGGAGCTGCTTCTCTGACCCTCCAGAGGGGAAGAATTCTGTCCTCTCACAGTGAAGGGAGAAGTGCAAAACTGCGAACTCCCCTTGCAACTCTTCCTAAGGGCCTTAGCTCCTTCAGGAGTTACTCCCCCTACTTGCTTTTCCCCTCGCTTCCTTTCTCCCCCCTCACATCCCTCCATCCCTCCTAACACTATCACATGGGTGTTGAGTGTCAGTGTGGATTTGGAGAGGATACTGCCAAGCTACAGTGAGGGTGTGGTGCAGAAAAGGAGACCCAGGCTCCTGGATATGCAAATACTGCTGGCTTCACACACTCCTTGTTCCAGGGGAAGAGAGGTAGCGAAAGGCTGCTCAGAGCACCACGGGATCCAGATGCGTGCCTTTGCCTGGGGCTTATGTATGAGAGGTGGGAGGGAGTTTTCATTAGTTTAAGGGTAGAGGTAGGAGATGGTGTCTGGGATGGAGACATGAATCATGAACATGAATTATCCCTCGTAGACTCTGAGAGAAGAGCCGCCATGTTTAGAGGACAGGAAGGCTTAGAGTATGTAAGTTCTGTAAGGACAAGAGTGACTAGGGAAGTTAGGGACTCTTTGGAGAAGAATGGTAAGAGACAGGGTGAAGGAGACAAAGCACTGGTCATCTCCACAGATAAGGAAAAGGCTCTTGAAAGAGTTCAACATCCCCTCATAATAATATTCATGACGAAACTAAGAATGTAATGCATGTGTCCCGACACAATTAAACCATATTATAGTAAACCTCATTTGCTGTACAAAATGGGGTGGCAGAGGCATTCTGTCTAAAATACGAGCTGAGACAAGGGTGCCTAGTCTCTCTGCTCTTGTCAGGTACAGCACTTGAAGGCTTGGCTAGTGCAAGAAAACAGCAGAAAGAAATAAAAAAAATGTAAATAGGAAAAGAAGATGTGAAATTATCCCTATTTGTAGGTAATATGATCCTATACTTAGAAGAACCTAAATTCTTCACCAGAAAATTCTGAGCTGTAATAACTTACACCAAAGTAGTAGGAGAGAAAATCAATATACCAATAACAAATTTGGTGAGAAAGAAATTTAGGGGAAAAATCCCATTCATAATAGCTTCATATAAACAAACTCCAGACAAAAATGTTGGACTACTCAGCCAAGGAGGTGCGAGACTTCTGCAGTGGTAGCCCTATTTATTACAAAGTCACATTTGTGTGTGTGTGTGTGTGTGTGTGTGTGTGTGTGTGTGTGTTTGTGTGGGGGGGGGAGCTGTAAGTGTGGGTGTGGAGTTCAGGGACAGCCTGAAGATGGGAGCGAACCTTTGTCTACTATAAACATTTGACAGGGGACTAATACCACCCATAACTGCTAAAGAACTAAGGCTCTCCCACCCCTCAGAATTGAGGCATTCAGTCATTAGGTGAACTGAACAGATAATCATGGAAAGAAGAAATATAAACTGCCAATAAATATGTGGGGAAATAGTCAACCTCCTTAGCCATCAGGGAAATGCACCCAGAGAGACACTGAGATTCCATCTCACTCCAGACTGAATGACACCATCCAGAAAATGAAGACAAGGAATGCAGGTGAAATGCAAAGAAAGAGCATCATCCGCACTCTGCTCCTGGGTGTGTGAGCCAACTGCAGACTCCTGGGAATCTGAACGGAGCTTCTTTGGAAACTGGAAGCAAAGCAAACCCACCCAGTTGTCCAAAGTTAGCATCCCCGGGCATTTACTAGAAAAACTCTAAGCAAGCATGGCACACGGAATCTGCACATGCGTATTTATGGCAGCTTCGTTTAGAACAGCTAAGAAGAGGGGCCAGCCCAGGGGCCCTCCAACAGCGACCATAAAGAAAATGTCACACATGTGCACAGCAAGATTCTGTTCAGTCGCAAGGAATGTCACTAGGCCAGGGCGATGGCTCAGTTAATGGAGTGCCTACTGAGCAAACATGACCTGGGCTCAGATCCCAGCAGCCATGTAAAAGCCAGGCATAGAGGTGTGTGTCTGCAATGCCAGGGTTGGGGACAGGAGGTTGGCACCATCCGACAGACCCGTGGACAGTCTAGACAAATCAATGTGCTCAGGTTGTCCAGGTTTGAGACCTCGTCTCAAAATAAGGTTGCAGGCTGGTGTGACGGCTGCGTGGATAAAAGTTCTCACCTGCAATCTTAGTGATCCACGGTTGATCCTCTGAGCTTCATGGTGGAAACTGAGAACTCACTCCTAAAGGCTGTCCTCTGAGTGCCACATGTGTGTCCATGTGCACAGAAACACTTTACACAATAACAATAAAAGGCGGGACATGACCAAAGGAGACGCTGGCTCCTTCTGACTCTGACTTCTGGTCTCCACATGCATGGTGTGAACGCACACATTCATGCACTACCGCACACAGAAGAGCTCAGACATCACAGCCCTCACACACACGCACAACAGAATTGAAAAGAAAGAATGAAATTGGGAAATGAATAGAACTGGAGACCGTTGTCTAAAGCAAAAGAAGCCAGTTTCAGAAACATAAACATTGCACGTTTTTATTTGTTTAGAGAATATAGATAAGTTACTTTCACGACACAAAATATCCAGAGAGGAACAAAAAGAACAAGAGGAGGGCATGAGGGGAGAGAAAGACAAAGCAGCGCGTGTGGGATCTAGATATAGAGCGAGACACATTCATACACACAGGAATGCCAAAAGGGGAACTATTCGGCATTCATATATGACATATATATATATATATATGTATATGTATATATTATATATATATAATAAAATACATACATAAAGAAGAATCTCAAAAGCAGAGATAAGGGGAGTCACCTAAGCAGGCTATGGCCTTGGAGCCTCTGTGAAGGATGGTGAGTTAACCTCAGAGGCACAGGGAGTCTCTGACCGGCTGCCATGGTCTGAGCAGTGTCCCAACAAGACTCTGTGTCATTTAGGGTGGCTGAACAAGGAGCCACTGCCTACAAGAGATCACAAATGCCTCAGTACAGACCCAGTGACTGATTCCCACCTGACTCTAATGTCAGGGTCAGGGGTGATGCCGTTCTCCTGCTGAGCTGGTCACTCGGACTTCAGAGCCACGTCTGCCCTTGTGTCTCAATCTGGCATCCAATCATGACTGCACATCTAACTTCCCATATGTTTTCATAAGCATTTCCCAGAGAGTACAAATTATACAGGATAATAACGAGAGTTACTCTGTGTCTAACGTCCTGACAGCTAAGCAGGGGTACGTTGGAAGCTTTCTTCCTTGCTGTGCTCTGGGAATCGGTGCTATTATAACTGTGCTACAGATAGCAAGAGTTTAAGTCAACATCAGCCTTTGTCACTACAAGATCACGGCACTTCGTGGAGCCTGTGCTGCTAGTCGGCCGACCAATGTGTGCAATGTCTTTCCATGGCTATACCATCGTTAGCATGAGGATGTGTTATACATGATAAAGTGTAGAGTATGATACGATGTCTGTGTATCTAAATCCCTTCAGCGAGGAAGACTTTTAACAGAAGAGGCATTGTGACCATTCTTGCAAGCATCTCCTTGGTCGAAATTATCCTAAAACAAGAAAAAATAAACCACAGAAAATCTCGCTTTTCAGACACAAGTTCCACATTAACTCATTATTTTCATATTGATTCACTGTCAATCTCATCCAACCCTTCCTAATGATGTCCAGATGGATGTTTACAATAGAATGATTCAGAATGAAATAGAGTAGCTTTAAAAATCAGAATTACAGGCTGGGGATATCGCTCAGTGGTAAAACGCATGCTTAGTAAGGCCCTGGTCAATCCTCAGTTCCCCAGAAAGCAACCAGGGGCTGGAAAGTTGGCTCGGTGAATAGTGTCTGTTGCACAAGCAGGAAGACCTGCGTTTGGTCCACCAATGCCCACATAAAAGCTGAACATGAGGCTGTAAGTCTGTGATCCTAGAGTTGGGGTGGCAGCAGAGATGGATGGATTCCTGGGGCTCAGTGGCCACCCACCCTAGCTCAAACATTAGCTCCAGGTTCAGTGAGAGAGCCTGTCTCAAAAAATAAGTTGGACATGAGAAAGCAGCTCCCTGTGTGCCCACATGATAGCACACACATATGCACGCACACACATGTACACACAGCCTACACACAAAACACACACTTGCACACACTTACACACACGCACTTGCACACACACTTGCACACACACACACACACACACACACAAGTTCTTGCAAAGCCCAATAGAGTGAATAAAAATACTACTTAATGGAATGAATACCTTCATTTATAAGTTACGTAGACAAGATATAGCCAAGGGCCCGTTGAACAAAGGAAAAATGGCTCCCAGAGGAGAGCATCGAGGTTCAGAGGCCTCGATCTGGATATTTCAGAGTTGCCACGATGATGGGTGACCACACGAACTGTGCTGGCCATCCCGATGTCTTGTGTGCTCTAAACCTCGCTAAGCAATAGACACGAATCAAGGACCACACAAAGTCCTTCTTGGTTGAATTACAATTTTGCTTCCTTTTATCAGTTAAACCTGTTGGTTTTCATCTTCTAAGACCAATGCCATCGGGCTTTCCAGAACTAGAAACAAGTATCGGAAGATAAAACAAATTTCCTAATCCAACAAAATGACGACAATTGGGTTTGCAAAGCAAAGGTTTAAAAAATAAAACATGGAAAGGTAAAGAATAGGTTTGGAAGACTTGGTTTGGATTTGCTGTCCTGCACCCCCCCTTGTGGTGTGGTGTGTGTGTGTGTGTGTGTTGTGTGTGTGTGTGTGGTGTGTGTGTGTGTGTGAGTGTGTGCTCGCGTGCACGCAAGCACTCTCACCAATGCAAGCCTGTGCGAAGACCAGAAGCTGATGTTGGAATGCCTTTTTCCCTTAATTTTTTACCTTTTCTGAGATGGTTCTCGCTAACATCCACCCACACCCTCACACGGATGTAACAACTACACTGGCCTTTGAAGCTGCTGCTGCTATCACAGCTTGGGTCCTCATGCCTGTACAGCAAGAAACTTACCCTGAGTCATTTTCCCTCAGTTCTCTTCCTTCCACAATGCCCTACCCCATAGAGCTTCACTATGTGGTCCAGGTTGATCTCAAAGTCACCAGCTCCTGCCTTAGCCTCTCAAACACTGAGATTTCATGTGTGCACCGCCATGGCCTGTTAAGGATAAGTCCTTGTGATTGGAAACTGCAGGGCATCCTTGGAGATGAATAGGTTAAAGCTGCCTTGTATTTGGGGAGGTTTGTCAAGGATCCCTCCTCAGTACTGGTCACTTCTCCACGTGCTCAGCCCAGCTCAGCGAACCCCTGCACCCTTGATCCTAACCAGATTCTTTTAAAGTAATTTTCCAATCCAGTGTCCTAGTTTTGTGTCTGTTGTTGTGAAAGATACCTTGACTAAATGCAATTTAGTGGAGGTGAGGTTTATCTCAGTGTGCAATTTCAGGTTACTGCAGAGAAGTCCGTGCAGGACTGGAAGCAGTTAGTCACATCAGTCAAGGGTAGAGAGGAATAAACTAGTGTAGCTTAGCACCCGGATGTCTTCCCCTACTCTCTTATCCAGGCTGGGGTGCCAAACCAGAAAACAGTGCTGCCCACATACAGGCTAGCTCTTTCCACATCAATTAAGACAATCAAACTCCCCCACAGGCTAGCCTGATCTACAAAGTCCCTCGCCAACTCTTCCAAAACCACCTCTCTTCTAGGTGATTCTAGATTGTGTCAGGGTGACGACTCAAACTAATGCCCACAACCCATCCCCTCACAGGTCCGCTGTCGGTGAATGGTAAATTCCAGCAGTGTCTGCTTCACTCAGCTTAAGTACCTGTGTCCTGTCTCCAAAGCAGCCGTCCTTGTCAGCTTCTGTTTGGTGCATCTGTCCTTTGGCAGACTAACAAATTGCAACAGTCCTGCATTTGGGCTAACCTGGGCTAGCCCCAGTGCATGCCAGGTCCAGAGGTGGTCATAAGTGTTTTGGCTTACACAGTAAATCATGTGCACTCACTTGGGCTGTGGAATTTGCTACAAATGGTCCTTAAGATGATGACTCATTCGAGGCTAGAGGAATGACTCAGTGGTTAAGAGCGCTGGCTGTGCTTCCAGAGGACCTGGGCCCGATTCCTAGCACCCATGTGGTGTAAATCCAGTCCCAAGAACATAATGCCTTCTTTTGGATTTCTTGAACACCAGGTACACATTAGGTATACAGACATATATGCAGGAAAAACACTCATACACAAAATGAAAAGAAGTTTGTTTTCTAAAGAAAACCTGTTGAACTTGAAACACAGCTCTACACCATATTTTGAAGAAAACACCAGGATGGTCAGCTTTTCCTGTGAGTAAGGAAGTGTGGTTTCCATCCTTGGCTCTTTCAAACACATCCATATGACACCTTATAGATAAACCTCTCCTTTGATCAGGTAGCTTTATTCTCAATACTTGCCAGAAATAGGACAAGGGGGATAGGAGACACAGTTAGAAAGAGGGAGGGAAAGAGGAGGAGGAAGGAGGGGAGAAGGAGGAAGAAGGGGGGAAGAGGAAGAAGAGAGAGAGTGGGGGAGGAGGAAGAGGGAGAAAGAAGCCGCAGGGAAAACAGCTGTGACTGGGGAATCCATGCTTCCTTCCCCATCAAAGAACTGAAATGAATTCACAAAAGGATAATCGAAGCTGGCACCTGCTTTGACAGAAGGTGACAGGACTACACTGTGCTTTAGAGCCAATGATGGGAAGAGGACCAAACAGGAGAACTGCTAGTTCACCTAGAGATGCCATTTTCTGATTCTCTTCTGCAGCCAAAGGAAAGAACTCTCTCGAAGGTGTGTTTTCCTGACTGAATCTGAGCAACAGGATTTGTAGCTACTGTGGTGGATTGGGACACCACTCAGTGTTGACCTCTGGCCTCCAGATAAACTCTCTAGCATGTGCACAAGAACCCAGACACATGTGTATGCACGTGCATGCATGTGCACACGCACGCCCATTCATGCGTGAGCGGTGGCAGAGAACGCTGTTAGAGAGCGGGAGTTATGGCCTCAGAGGCTACGCTGTATGCTGCACTCTCTCTGGCCGATGTGCTCAGCCCGCGTTCTTATAATTTTCAGATTCAGGCTGATTCCGTTGTCTCCACTGACGACTCCTCCCCTCCCTCCCCATTTCCCTGCTGTGTACAGATTTATTTTACTGATAATTTCAGGAAATGATAAATACTGAGTGATGGATCTGCCGATGACCTGGATCTGATCGCTACACATGTGTTGACCCAGACCTGGTCATTATACACTGTGTACACGTACTGAAATGACCCAGATCTGGTTATTACACACATGCACAAGTACTGAAATGTCACACTGCACTCCATCAGTATGCACGGTTACTAAGTACCAGGTATAAATAAAACAACCAAAGGGTAAACTTAATGTTATTCAATCCATAACACATCAGGATCAATGGGGCTCCAGGCCGCTGTCTGGAGAGGACTGCACCCTGGCCCGAGGTGGAGAGTGGGTTGCAGCTTGTTCGATAGCTTTCGGGGTCTGCTAGCCACATGGCCCCTGCATTTTAATGCTGTATGGAGCGGAACTCTGTGCTGCTGACTGCGCAGGAAACCTTTCTCACTTCGAGTTGGAAATACTGCATTCTGATTTCATTCTCCTGCAGATCTGACTGGGAAGTGTCAGACAAACACAGGGCTGTGCTAATGATGGGTTTCTTTTTCTGTTTGGGTCTGGGGCAAGCACTGCAGAGATCATTTGGTGGGAAACAAAGTTTTGATTCGATATGCCATACAGACAGTCTTGGGAAGAGATGGGAGGAATTAAACCGCAGGTTTTATATTGAGCCATATGGAACCCATTTTTACAGGTTCAAAGCAGTAAAATATTGGAAGTTGCAGGTAGTTAATGAAGTAGCAATTCCTGGAATATATATTTACCCCCCTCCCACACACGTGTGTATTATAGTATATGGGAGTGGAGGTTGGAAAGATAGTTTAGTTAAGTGCTTACTTTGCAAGCAGGAGAACATGGGGTCTATCCCAGAATCCGTTCTGATTTTTAAAGCCACTCATGGTGGCCCGGGCTTGTAATTTCAGTGGGAGGCAGAGCTTATTGGTCCGCTGGTTAGGGATAATCTTCAGGTTAGGGGGAGACTGTCCCAAAAGCAGGGGAGAGAGGTATCCTGAGGTTAACCTCTGTGCTCCTCATGCATACACATAGGCACACACACTCACACACACACACTCACACACACACACACACGCATGCACGCACACATGTACACACAGGTGCACACGGGGTGGGAGTGTGCACAGAGCACGGAAAGGGAAAAGAAGACACAAACACTGTAAGCCGCTAACTGTGGCAGCTGAGTTTGTGCTTTCCTTGGAGATCTGCATTTCCAAGCCGGAGAAAACGCGTTCAGCACCTTAGTGTCCATTTTCTAGTCTAAGCAGCAAAGGAGACAGGGGTGTTGGAAAGCCATGTCTAGTTACAGACTCAGGATAAGTGCGTGCATCCCTAGAAGGAAGCTTATTTTTTGGATCTGTGAAAGGAATACATAAATGGTGACAGACCTCGACAACACACACTAGAGCAAATGTTTCCATTATTTTCCTGTCACTGTGTTAAAATATTCCGACAACGGCAATTCAAGGGGAAAACGTTTCATTCTGGTTCATGGTTCAAAACTGCAGTCCACCATGGCAGGAAGTCAGAGAGGCATGATCTTGAAGCAGTAGCTCCTACTGCACCCAGAGTCACCCAGCAGAGAGTGATGAATGCTTGCTACTGGGCTCCATTCCTCCATCCCACCCAGGGAGCTACCCTGCCAACACTGGCTGAGTCTTCTCACCTCAAAGAATATAAGGAAGATACTTCTTTGTCCCGATGGGGACAGTTCGTCCCTGGACATTAGCAGGGTACGAGGGGCAGGCCCTTCCCCTGTAGACCTGCCCCAGGGTAATAGGACTGGTGGGGGTGGGGGATGAGTAGGTGAAGAGGATTTCCCTCACCTGTCTTTGGTCAATCACAGTCACACCATCAGTGTGCCCGAGTCCCCTGGCATTCTGTCATAACTTTACCAAGCTCTCGTACTGCCCTTTGCTTCTAAATGTCTGTTTCTCCTATCTCAGTCTGAGATGTCACATTGGGTGACACTGAAGGAATCATCATGTCTCCCCATAACGGTGTGTTTGGAGCCTTTAAGGAAGCCGGGCATTAGTAACTTTTATTTCAAATCTAATAGTTTGTTGAATAAACGATAACTTTGCAAAATCTGAAGAATCACGTTATAAATCTTTGTGGATTACGGAAACCAATTTGGTAGAATACATCAAGGGTTGTGCCCTATGAATCAGTAATTATAATAAAAGGTCACCTTTTGTAAACCAGTAATTGTAAGACATTTATCAAAGGAAAAAGCCTGAAATCTGAAAATAACATTAGGCTAAAAACAAAAAGTTTATGTCAATATTATATATGAGTTGGAAAAGCTGAAAACAACCCAGAAGGATATTACATTATAGAGAAATTAATTATATTTTGAAACATTTAATAACTTTGGAAAATGCTCAAGAAAGGTGAGTAAGAACAATATCGTACTTCTTTTATAAACCCCCCATTACATCATAAGAATGCTTCATGCTACTCAAAGTACACCCACAATTCCTTTATAAGGGCTGTAGACTAGTCCAGTGGCTGTGTTGGACATTACCACAGGTTTGAAAATAACACAGAAGAGGTCACAGCCACTCTTCTGAAGCATTGTTCTGTCAATGAAGTAGCCTAGAGAGCTCACCGGATAAACACACACAGCTCCCCCTCCCCCTCCTTGCTGGAACATGCATCCTTGCAAAGATCTATATTGCTTTTTTTCAAAATGTTTCTCATTAGCATACTTAAAGCTTCTTGCTACTCAGATGGTCCTATACTTTGAGTGCGATGGTGTATGCCTGTGGCGTCAGCTGTTCAAGAGGCAGGGGAATCCTGAGCCCAGGAAAGAGTTCAAGGTCAGCCTGGGAGACAGCGAGACAATGCCTCAAGCACCAAAATTTACAAACGAACCATGCATCAGTCTCGTGAGAGCTATCCTCTCAGAATGCCAGAGCCATGAGCGTGCTGCACTGCAGGTAGTTGTGTCAGACGCCGTTTGCACATACTGCCTCACAAAAAGGGCAGTGTAGGCAGGGACTGAAAGTGCCACCCCTCCCTGAGGGTCTGCTGGGGGAGGGGTGTAGCTGCAGACAAGCTGCGGGGTGCTCCGTCATTAATCCACACCCAAGCAAGCAACTAAACTCAGGCGGTCACACGTGAAAAGAAAATATGAAGAAGTCGGATATCACAGAGGAGAATGGGGGTGAAGATAAGTTAAAGTTTCATATACATAGAAGAAACTGTCAAAGAACAAAAATAAGCCTTAAAGAAATGAAGGAAACAGAAGTCAGCTCCCCCATGCAGTTATAAATGAGGTCTCTGCACCTTCCTTTGCCCCCGATCTATTCTTCCTCGCCACCTTCCTTTTCTTTCTTATTTTCTTTTCCTTTGTTCCTCTCTTCTCCCCTACCTTATTATTTTGTTTGGTGGGAGAAGAAATCTGTGCCAAGTTAGAGCTGCACAGCCCTCACCAGGAGGTGCGCCCATGCCGTGCAGGGCCTTAGTACAAGCATGAAGGGCGTCGGCAGCTCTCTTCAGGAACAAGGGTGCACCTTAGAAATGTGACTTTAGGAAAGAGAGAGAGAAGCATGGGATAGTGCATCTTAAGAGACTGCTCTTTCGACTGAACCCCCAGTGAACATGATTGTTGGGGGGAGGGCGGTAATGGGGGGGGGATGGGGAGGGGAACACCCATAGAGAAGAGGAGGGAGAGGGGTTAGAGGGATGTTGGCTCAGAAACCGGAAAGGGAATAAAATGCAATCAAGAAATGCAAATAAAAGATGAGATAGAGAAATTATTAGAGAGAGAGAGAGAGAGAGAGAGAGAGAGAGAGAGAGACTGCTCTTCCAGAGGTCCTGAGTTCAATTCCTAGCAACCACATGGTGGCTCACAACCATCTGTAATGGGATCTGGTGCCCTCTGCTGGTCTGTCTGAAGACAGCAACAATTTACTCTTATAAATAAAAATAAACGGATCTTTTTTTTAAAAAAAAAAAAAAAAAGAAAAAGAGAAAAGAAGGTTCTCACCCAAGGAAGCTGTTGAAGGCACCCTCTGACTACACCTAGAAACAGTGTGCATTTGAGTGAACGAGTTGATGAGTCTCTGAAACCAGCGAGAATGTGTGGGCCTGAATTCAAGTGTGATACGGACAAATGAAGGTACATGTGAAAATATTCTAATATGCTTGTATTCTCTTTAAATTTTACTCTAATTAGGGATCACTTGAAAATACGATGATTAGCAATTAAGTTGTTTTTAATGCTTGATTTGGGCTTTCATTTGCAATAAGAAGTTTTATTAGAGTAGAAAATCAGGGGGAACACAATATTTCTCCCCCTTTTCAGAAAACCTGGATGTCTGACTCATCTAACATATAACTCATATAACAATCATACAATGGGCGTCTACCTGATTATAGGTCAAAGGAAGCAGCCTTTTGAGAACTTCCTTTGCATATGCACACCCACGTCCAAAGTCATCAATGTCTTCATACCTTTGTGTTGAACACTAAGACAATTATATGTATGTCAAGCTATGGGCCAACCCAAATGTTTATCATCATACATGTGAATAAAGAAATGGTGGTATGTGCACATTTGTGTACAGATATGTGGAATATTAGACAAACTTGATAGAGATGATCCTCCCATTTGCAGGGACAGGTATCTAGAAGAATTATGCTAGCTGAAATAATTTAGGCACACATAAATTCTGCAAGCTTTCATTTACATAAACAAACAATATATAGAAATAGAGTGGCTGGGGGTGGTGGGAAATTCAAATTAAAGACAGCTGAGTTACAGTTATAGAAAGAGACTAAGATGTCTCTCTTATTCAGGTCATAGTCAGCCTAGGGAATGCACCGCCCATACTGGGCTCAGTCAATTAACCACGAGGATCTCCCACAGTTGATTTAGTTACATCCTCGACTGAAGCTCTCTTCCCAGGTAATGCTAGGGTAGGATATTGATGATTAAAATTAACCCACACAATTCTAAAGCCTTCCTATGACATGTCTGCCTCCTCTGCTTCTAAATCTCGGCTTTCCTATTTTAATTACTCATTCCCTTGCGGGCATGTCAGAGGTCCTGAGAGTTTGAGAACTGTCCTTGCTCACTCCAGACTAGGAAGACTCAACTTGAGTCTTGGCTGCTTGCTACAGGTAAAGACATTATGGTAATAAGTGAGTTGGCCAAATGCTCATTCAATTAAAAGGTGTCTTCTGATAAATATATACCACCATTTATACACCAGCAGTTACTTAGAAGGCTAGCTGGGTCCTTGGCACCTTGCTGTGTGACTTTTCCTGAGAATATAAAACAAGCATTTATTTACCCTAGATAGGACACCAATGTCAGACCAAAGAAACTACTCCATGAAAATCTATATTGGGGAGCCAGTAAGTTTGTTGGGGCTACTTACAGAGGCCGAGATGAGGGGTCACTTACAGGAGCATGGGTGACCCAGAAGCCTCCTGGAAACTGCATCTCTGGAGCCCCTTGTACAACTTGCAGGCCGTTCTGAGGGCGAGTCTCCACTCCCGCATGGATTGCCTCCTGCTTATGTAACTCTGGGGAAGGCCTATGGGCCTTATCACTTCCTGAGCTCCCACTTCCTTAGTCCCAAGCCTCTTCCTTCCTCATGCTAGGAGAAAATGTTTCAATTTCAAGGAAATAGTCACGCCTGAGATCCACTTAAATCTCACAAATTACTGGGATACTTGGCTTCTAAATGAGCTCTGTGTGTGGTAAATGTCACACATTCACGTGTAAAATGCACTCATATTCACACTGCGTGTGTCCAGTGTCCCAGGGTCAGAGCTAAAAGAATACAGCAGCATCTCCAAGGCTAAAAACTATAACAATCTCTAGTGTGGGCTGTACACTCGCAATCTGTCTATTTTGGTCAGATACTGGGGTTACATATATGTATACACATCTGCATACACACACACACATATATATATACACATACACACATGCACATGTGCACGTGCACGTGTGTGCACGGGTGTGTGCATGCATGTGTGCGTGTGCGTGTGTGTGTGTGTGTGTGTGTGTGTGTGTGTGTGTGTGTGTGTGTGATTGAATTCAGATCTCCTCGACTCTAGGCTCCTGACATCTTGTTTGTCACACACCAACAGACCTCACCCTTTCTGCTCCATCGTTAAGTACTTTCTCTATGGTGATTAAAATTAATTTAAGCAAAATCTGTTGCTTTCCGGCCGTTACTCAGGTTACCTTCTGAGACGTCTAATATTTAGCCGGTAACTGTGTAGGGTTCTATTTCTCTAAGCCATGTTCGACAAGCCAATTCCTCTAAAACATTCAGGAGGAGTGCAGCTCAATGTCACACACTTAGCAGTGTCCTTAGTTCTAATTCCCAGCATCACCAGAAAACAAGCAGTTCCAACATCGGCGCTTTCATGGGCTCTGCCAGACTATCCATCGGTCCCTGAAACAAGAGTCAGCGGCTTAAACTTCCGTTTAATCTCATTCTTTCTGGGATGGTTTTCTCCAGATCTTAACTGATTTGCACCCAGCCTTTACCAGGACGGTACCCTCAGTGATGGCCAGAAGGCTCACACATGAGTGGGCAGCATCAGCTACCTCAGCAGGTCTGTCATATATTTCTGTTCTTCCCCTGGCATCCACACTCCCAACACAACTGACCAACCAACACTCAGTCAACACCATGGAATACAACAATGCTCTCTTCAATTAATCCAGGTTGCCATTTGACAATTTTATGCATGTATACAGTGTATTCTGATTACTGTCCTATCCCACTCCCTTTTACCTCCCCCATCCCTATCAGCCCTCATTGCCACTTTATCCCTCCCAGATCCCTTCCTGAACTCATGACTTTCAGTTTTGTTTTGTGAGCCATTTGGTTTGATCAAGGTGTCTGACAATGGGTTTGTTTGCATTCCTTTTGTAACTCAGCGTCCATAACAAGTAAATGGGACAAGGGAGTATCATTCCCATTTTATAGGGCTGAAAAAAGGAACTCAGAAAATGTCCCCACTCCACCCCCACCCAACTGTCAAAGTCCTGGATGTGTGTAATTAGTGTATGAGAGATTCTAGGTGCTAGAGAAGAGTTTACAGCTAATAGGCCAACCATTATACTCAACATACAGTCCAGTCTGTGATGCTGGCACTGGAAACCAGCAAGATACTGCCCATTCTCAGTGCGCCCATCCTGGGTGTGGCCAAGAGCTGTGTTAAAAATGGAACATCTTCAATTTAGAGCAGAGTCTGGGTGCTTCAAACTATGGAACGATAAAACGGTATGCTGTTACACAACGTCTGCCTTTCCCTGTGTCTTTCTTTTGCACAGATATAGCCTGCACTTCTTCCTACAGATGTTCAGAGACAGCCCCAAGCACACCCACTGCAGCTGGCATTCAGGAGGTGCGAATCCTAGCACCTCTGACACCCAGTTTCACTTTTCACATCGAGATGCGTGCTATGTACAAAGTAAGAGGAAATAGAGAAAAGGGGAAAAATGAGATTCAAGAGTTTTAAAAATAAGAACACCAGAAGATAATAGCTACACTGTCTACCACTGAGATTGCCTACAACTCCCGCCCTGTCTAGTTGAGTTGAGTAGCCTTTACTCACAATCTATTTGGGATAACCAAACATCTTTCCCACTGTTACTGATTGCTGGTCAACCTTTTGGAAAGCCACACACGAGTGCGGTAAAGAAGATAACTTGTTTTTTTAACGGAACCCTCGAATTTCACACATCCACCCGTGTACACACATGTGGAACATTTAGTAAGCGTCTCCTCTTTGTGGTAAAGAGTTGGTGAGATTCCAGACGAGAAGTCTGCCTAAACCATACCAAGCAAGTCTCTTGTCCTTTTGGAGAAATGCAACAAGGATGCCATGCCATGTATGCCTTTCGAAATACCTTAACGTTTCTCCACAAAAGGGGTGCTTTGTCGGTCGCATTCGTCAAGCCATCTGGTAACACTCAGCCCCTAACTTGACCCCCTCATCTGCCATCCTTCCATGTAGACAGACGTGGCATAGGTGGTGTCCAGACCCCACTGCTTACTGAGGAGACTGACAGGAAGTAATTGCTAGTGCAGGAAAAATAATTCACTTTCGAGAACGTGACCACTGGAAGGTTTCTCATATTCCAGCACACGACTCAACATCCACGCACATACACACAGCACTAATGGGACATAGAGCATGTTGGGAGAATATGAGACATTGACTCGGGGCATGGGGGAGTAGACTTGATTTTATTTCATTGTATATATGCAGAAGATTCTCAAAAAATAAAGAAAAGGTTTTTAAAGAAATTGAAAATCATTTTTTTCTTTTTGCCTTTTATAAGCGTGCACCAGGCCACAAAGATCTTGGTGGGATTCGGAAGCAGAGGTATCGGAACTTCACTGTCTGGGGGTTGTAGTCCACAGGGCACCTTCCTGAGCCTTTCAGGTAGTGAGTGAGAGGAGGCTGCTTTCCAACATCCTGGCTTCCAACAACGAGAGACCCTTCTAAGCTCAGGTCCAATATATTATTTTTTATGTCAATTATTTTTTAATAATCTAAATAACAACTTGGGAGTCTAACTGGTAGAGAATTGCATTTTTCACAAAGAATCAATTAGGAGAGAGTATACACACCAATGAATTTCTCAGGACTGTGAGGTCCAGATACTCACAGGGAGCACAGGAGTTCTAACATTCGAGAAAACTACTGGTCAAGCCAAGACCAGGAGGCACTGGAGAGAGGGATAGAGTAACTCCTGGCACTTTATTCCATTTGTTTAGCCACTAGACAATTTTTGCTTATTTTTGCATTCACAAATTGTTTTTATGATGTAGTAGAAAGTGGACTTAGCAAACAAATCCTTGACGTGTTTCAGGCAGCAGAGTTATGTTCCTCCATGCTTCATTCCTTATAGACTTCTCTGGTCACTGGGTAAGACCGGATTGCAGAAAGAGTGGGCAAAGCAGCACAGCAGAAACTTGGCTGAAGACAGAGGAGACTCGAACTGTCAGAAGCAGGAGCACAGCTGAAGGCTGACGGGGCTCCAGCTTGGGTCGTAGTAATGTCCATGCCTTGACATTCTTTGATTGGGACGTGACCATGAAAAATAGAAAATCGGAACACTCCTGTTGATTAATGCCTGAAAGGAGAGGGATTTCTGGAGAGTTGCTTTCCTACAGGACCCAGGTTCAGTTCTCAGCACCCACGCAGAGGCTAATAACCACCTGTAACTCCTGTCTAGGGGGTGTGACACCCTCTTCTGACCTTCATGGTCTATGGCGTTCATGTAGTTCATAGACATACTGCAGGTAAAACACCACACACATAGGATAAAACAGACCTAAAGCAGAGGATATCAGACCAGCCAAGGGCACCCGTCAGCTATTCCTCAAATGATTGAAATCAAACTCTGCTTAAGTTGTGTGCCCATCTCTTCTTCAAGGGTCACAAGTTTTTCATTTGAGAATTGAGTAGCAAACATACATAGTTAAGGCTCTGAAATAGTGCACAGTTTAGTTCTTGGTTGGGTGGCTTCTTATCACCAGCAAGCCACCTTTTAAAATTCACAACTCTGTTTCCTGTGAAATTAGACTAATCAGGTCAATATTTCAGGCAATGTGCTCTGCATCCAACACAGCATGAACAGCTTGGTCCTGCCTGAAGACTGCTAATGTGTTGGCATTCTTGATAACGAGTGCTAGGACTGTACCATCGTGATGCCCATTTGACCTGGCTTTATGGAAACATAGACCCAAGCTATACATGTAGCCAGGACAGTGACGATCCTAATTTCTTTTTCATCTTTTCCTCCCTCTGCGTTATTTAACTAAGTTTATCATATCTTTTTTTTTCTGATGCTAACATAAACCAAAACTTTTTCTCAGGTGTAAGTGTTAGATCCTGATCAACAAAACATGCTATTCAGATGTGCTAACTGTGAGTCAGTTTTAAAAATTATTCTGATGAAGTATTAGAAAATGAATATATCCTTAAATAGGGTCAACTTTCAGTCTCTCAAAGGCAAGTATTATGTACATCTTTTATTTCTCTATGCTCCCTAGTTTTTGCAAATGGTAGGAGGTCAATAAATGCTTCTGAATTAAACAAGAGCTAATGCTTGCTGGATGCTGTTTGCCATTACTCTGTGAAACATCTGAGGTTATGTACTTCATGAAGGAAGAAAGGGCTGCTGAATACAGACTTCTAGAGTTCACGTGTCTCGAGAGCATAACACCAGCTTCTCCTTGGCCATTGGGAAATTTCATGATGGAAAGAACCACAGTACAGATGCTTAAGACAGAGGATCCACAGAGGAGGAAGTGGAAGAGACATCGAGGGAGAGGCAGAGACAGATAGACAGAGAGACAGAGACAGATAGACAGAGAGAGAGACAGAGATACAGAGACAGAGACACAGAGACAGAGACAAAGAAAGAGAATTAGACACAGACACAGAGAGACAGAACCTTTTCCTTTGTTTTCCTCGTCCCTCTGAATGACTAACTCTCTTACCCAATGTTCCCCTTGAGGACTCCATCATCTGTTAGCATCACCACCCTATGGACTAAGCGTCAACACAAGAATGCCTTTGAAGACACACTCAACCACAGCTCTCCCTTACTGAGAGCCTGGTTCATTCTGGGAGGCTTTCTAAAATTCTAAGCTAAGAGGGGCAATAAAAAATTGAGGGAAGACTTGTGGTCTCTAGTTCATCAAGGAGCTCAGAAGTTGCTAATGCAGTCAAAAGGCTGGGTAGGAAATAAACAACTCCTGCAGGTTTCAGAAAGAGTGAGGACACAGGGCAAACCTGGACTACAAAATCTGCAGGGACAGGTGAATGCACAGAGCTACGGCTTATCAGAGCTCCCTTATGAGTGGAAGCCAACCACGGGAACTGTTGACCAGAGAGAGAGCATGAACTGTAATTCAGGAATGGGAATTGTCCCTCCAGACAGATCTCATCTTGGAGAAGCTCACAGTTTAGTGTCATCTATCTAGCACAAGCAATGCTGTAGGGGAAATTTCATAGCATTGAACACATAAAACAAAGCTAAACTCAGGGCAGCTGTTTGGTGTCTGGACAGTTGAGAGATTTGCACTAAACAGATCGAATCCACAGCCCTCTCTAGCTTGGCACTCATCAGTTATTCTTTGTGTGCTAGACTGTATCTGTATCTCTCTCTCTCTCTCTCTCTCTCTCTCTCTCTCTCTCTCTCTCTGTGTGTGTGTGTGTGTGTGTGTGTGTGTGTGTGTGTGTGTGCATGCATTCCTGTACATTTTCTTTTGGAATCCAAAGGTCACCCTTAGCATCCTTCTTCAGGACCTGTCCACCTTGCTTTAAAGACAGGGTCTCTCACTGGCTTAGAACTTGCCAAGGAGGCTAGACTGCCTTGCCTGGGAGCCCAGTAAAAATCTGCACTGGGATCACAAGTGTTCCACCAGACCCAACAACTTTGAATGGGTTCAGAGGATGCATCTCCAGTCCTCATCTTACATTTTACCAATTGATTATTGACCTAGCCCATTTTATACTCTTGTGATTAAGGTATTGCTTAGGCTTCCCAGGGGTATGTAAGGACCTTTATTATTCAAAACGAACTTTTGTGGCCTGAGGCTTCTATTCTTAGTCCTCAGGAGTAGAGGGGAGGCAGGAGAGCTTCTGAGCCTAATCTACTGACTACATTGAAAAATTTTGTCTTGAGAAACCATAAATTAAAATATATCAGCACATGTGTGATATAAGCCAACAAAAATGTTTTGAAACTAGTTTGCTAAGCCTTCAAACATCTATTGGCATTTAATAATGCCTTGTCATTGTCACATTCCCTGTGAGGTAAGGACCCGGAATAGGAAACGCTTATTGTGGACAACGGTATTGATCCACCTTTGCTGTTCAGACCAAGAACGTGGTAAGGAAGGAGACCAGGAAATGTGACAGTGATGAGACTCAGGAGGAGGGCCTGGTTACACTGAGGAGTCCTTGGAAGAGTCCGAGAAGACAGCCTGTCCGCCTCTGCTCATTAAACTAAGGGCCGTGTAACCAGTGAAGCGGCCATCATATATGATGTGGTCTACAATTGTTGGAAAAATGTCACAAGAGGATCGCCCTGAAAGCTAGCAGACGTTTTTGGCTAATACTTAGCCAGGCAGCCTTTGGAAGCAGAGTGGCAGGCAAATCCTTGAGTTCAAAGCCAACCTGGTCTATGAAGAGAAACCTCATTTTGAAAAAGTGTAATATTTTATCACACAACACAGAATTGGTTCAATAAAGACTTTTGGAAAGTTAAAAAAAGGTATTATTTAGTGTTTCACTTACTTATTTGCATTTACATGCATTTGCATGTGTGTATGTTTTTCATGTGTATGGGAACATACATGTACAGATGTATGTGCATATGTGTAGCTCAGAGAACATCTTTGGGTAGCATCCTCAGGAAGGCTGTCCACTTCTTTTGAAACATAGTCTCCACTGCTCTGAAGTTCACCAAGCAGGCTAGACTGGCTGTAGAGTTCCAGGGCTCCTCCTGTTTCTTCCTCTGCAGCACTGGGGTGACAAGCATTGGCCACCACATCTGGCATGTGTGTGTATGTGTCCAGTGTGTGTGTGTCTGTGCCTGCCTGTGTGCATGTGTCTGTGTGTATGCATGTGTGTGTCTCTCTGTGTATATGTTTATGTCTGTGTGTACATGTGTGTGTTGACATGTATGTGTGTACATGCACCCACGCACACATGCAGAGGCTAGAGGAGGATGCCAGGTGTCCTTCTCCATCACTCTTGGCTTTACCCTTTGAGGCAAGTTTCTCACTGAATCTGCAGCTAGGCTGGTGGCCTTGTCTCCTGACTCCCTCTGCATAGTGCTAAGGTTGAACACCCTCATATCCATGCCCAGTGTTTTACAGGATTTAGCTAAGGTTGTTCCAAGTCATCTCTCAGACCTGACATCCAGAATTTTTACACGGGTTCTGAGGTTGAAACTGGTGTTCATATTTTCAGGGCAGGTTCTTTACTAAACAAGCAAAATACTGACCCCTTTAATAAAGAAATATCAGTTTATTCCTCTAAAACTTCTTAGATGGAGTTGGACTCCAAATGTAGATTAAATATACATTCCCAAGAATTGCCTTGAAGTAGTTTGAGCGAACAAACTTAAATCCCATTTTCGTTAACAGTTGACTCTTGGGTCCTGTTGGTATTCCATCTAAGCTCCACACCCACAGCTACCTAGGAACAGCCAGGTATGGCCCTCCCCACAGTTGCCTGGCAACAGCCAGCTGTGCCTGACACTATAAAAGGGGTTTCCTGCTCCCTCCTCACTCTCTTGATCTTTGTTCTTTGCTTCTCGGCTCTTGCTCCCTTCCCTGTCCCTTCTCTCTATCCCCATGGCCGGCCTCCTTTCCTCTCCTGTCCTCTTCTTCTCTCATTAAACCTCTCCAAGTGGAACCATGTTGGCTTGGCGTGTTCTATCCGTGCGCAAGCCAAGATTTAAATCCTAACATTGGTGGCCTGTATGGGGTGATTGATCTCCCCATGGGGCAGAGGGTAGGCCTTTCCCACAGTGTGCCTCCGCCGCCCACCCTGGGCCCGGGGCTGGGGCAGGTTCCTGGTTGGAGCCTTGGTGGGGAGGGGTGGTCCCCAGCCTGAGGTCACTGCTGCTGCCCCCGTGCTACCTCCGCTGCTGTTCACTGTGCCATTAGACACCACCACCTGCTGGCTGCTGTGGCACTCAGGACTTCCACCACGTGAGTCGCTGCTTCGGCTAGCTCACATTCAGATTTCTGTGTGAACCGCTGCCCTCCGTGGCTCACCACCTGGTGTCAGCTCTTGCCACATGGGTTGCCTAGACAGGCCCTCACCAACCACGCAGCTCTACTTTCCTGCTACCAGACTTCAGGTACAGTTTCCGCACAAACACCGGCAGATTGGTAGGTCTATTCCAGCTGGCAAGGAAGACGGCGATTTCCCAGATAAAGCCTGGCTAGCTTTTCTGAGATTACAGGAATTTCCTTAGCTGACATACACAATAGGACCTCAATCATTGGGCAAAGTTCCCCTTGAAAGCAGTTCCTCTCTCCCCTCTCGCTCCGGGCTCTCTCGCAGCCCACGGGTGGGAACACTTTCTGGCGGGTCCGGACCCGTCATTTATGACCTCCAGGAGTCTAAGTGACGACTCAGACACCTGGCTTGGCAGCGTACTTCTGTTATCGAGATTAATCCTTCTGGGACGCTGGAATGGATGACTCGGTAACTTCCCCCAATGAGCTATTCGTGGTCTTCAACCGTACCCCCACATACACTGTTAGGATGTCTTTTAGAGAATTTCAACTTTAAAATTAACGCCTCACCTGAGGACATCAAAACTGATACACCAATGCAACAATGTCTGGACCCAGTATTCATTAGATAATGGTTCAAAATGGTTGAACTAGATTCCTCAATTTTATGGGATTTTCATACATACTGCTAGCAGTGTGGTAAATGGGGGAAAAAAGTTCTTTATGCCCAAATATCCATATACCTTTGGCCTAATCCCTCTCTGTGTTTCGCTTCCTGTGGTATCCCACTGAGGTAACCTGTGTCCTGGGTACTGACTGGTCAGTCCAGCAGGCCATCATCGCTGTGATGCCCTTCTTACAGGATTAAATCTACTCAGTCATGGTCTCACACATGACGTGGTTTTCTTATTCGTTCTTTCTATTTATAAAATCTGTCATGTTCCTATCCTGCCTTGGTACCTTGGTAAATGATTTTTTACTATAGCCACTGAATTATAATGATCTATATTTACTACATATATTCTCAAATATGTAACTTAACAGGCACAGATTATATAACTCTGATGTAACCAATCAACATAGCCCTCAATCTTGTCAGAAGTCCGGTGATTATTAATATGTTTAAGTTTATGACAGACAGAATTTCCCAAAGTCTTTAACAGTTTGCCCCACAAGGTCTCAGAAGATGTGAACACAGCTTCAACAGTCTGCCTGGATTATGCTATGACAACCGCGGAGAAACACAGTGGACAAAACTGGATACCCTCAGAGTCAGATGATTTATCTAAATCAAGGTAAATTATTTCTCATGCCACACGTATCCATTCCACAGAAAAAAGCTCTGCGTCTTCTGGGCTCAAAAGCCAGACTGACTCTGCCCAGGTTGCCATGAAGACCACAGAGACCACGGGGAACGGTTGGCTGATGGACTCTGTCATTTTTAAATAATACACGACTGCTAGATTATGGTTTATTCTTCCCCAGATTCTGACTACACTGACAGCTAAGGTAACTGTAACTTAACTAAGAAACAGACCTCTGAACTCAGTTTCTAGCAACTAGTTCAGATGAAGCTTTCACAGATGTAATCTGTTACTTGCTCACCTGAACTCGGTCTTCATTGACTAAATGCTTCATATTTCCTCTTCTTGCTACACCACTGCCCTATTCGAGTTCTTATAAATTTGCCTCTAATGAACTTCCCACTATATGATCCAACTGCAATCACAAATTCTTATTCCTTCCGCTCCACAAAAAGCTTATCTTAAAGAATATTCAGGTTGTTAACCCATGTTGTTATCTCTTTTGTAAACTTCTAAGCTACAGGAAACCCACTCAGACCTACCTCTCATGGACCAAATAGACTCTACCCAGATAAGTACATCTGCCCGAAGTTCCCACTTACTACCTATCCTAAAGGATGGGATTCCTCTGGGTGTCAAATGTGCATCTAAGAAAAAATTTTCTTTCTCCCAAACACGCTTAATCTTATTCTTTACCTAAAATATGTGTGTGTGTGTGTGTGTGTGTGTGTGTGTATGTGTGTGTGTGTGTGTGTGTGTGTGTGTGTGTGTGTGTGTGTGTGTGTGTGTGTGTGTGTGTGTGTGGCACCAGCATCTTGTCCAAGTTCAGGCGCTTACATCCAGGACAGCTCCAGAGAAGTGGACCTCCAGATGTGCCAATCTCTCTCACAGACCCAGATGCTTCTATTAGACCTGTTCCTTCTGACCTATCCTCGGACGGTTCCACAGATCCTGGACAACAAGGAAAAAGCCAACTCTAAGACTGGACAAACATCCCCATACCCATTTTTCTAGGTTCTCTAGATCATACCCCCAAAGCAAGCAGGAAGTAGTCAGAGGTCACAACGACCCTATTCCTGCTCCACCATCACCTCTAATTTTTCTTCTTAAATTAAACCAAAGCAGGGGGAATGCTGGTATTCTGTCTAAGCTCCACCCCCACAGCTACCCGGGAACAGCCAGGTATGGTTCGCCCCACAGTTGCCTGGCAACAGCCAGCTGTGCCTGACTATAAAGGGAGCTGCTTGTCCCCTCCTCACTCTCTTGCTCTTTGTTCTTTGCTTCTCTGCTCTTGCCCCCTTCCTTGTCCCTTCTCTCTATCCCCCCTTCCCTCCACATGCCCATGGCCAGCCTCTTTCCTCTCCACTACTCTTCTCTCATTAAACCTCTCACATGGAACCATGTTGGCTTGGTGTGGTCTATCTGTGTGTAAGCCAAGATTTAAATCCTAATAGGTCCCAGTGGCAAGGATCTCTGTATCTGTTGAATTCCTGGCCATGTGAAAGAGTGTGCCTGTTCCTATGAGATCTCATCTACCCAGCAAGACAACATCTATGCTTCCATGCAGACTTGGGAATAACAGGACCCTAATATCCTTCCAATTATTCTAAGTTGTATTTATTATTCTGTTCTGAAATGAGAGTGATTCAGAATGTCACACCCTCAGGGACTTGGGGAAGGACAGCTCCGATGCCCTGAACCTACCTCATATTACAAACAATCCAAAACAATGTAGACATGGGGGTTACTTTTGTCAATATTTACATACATTACTGATTGGGAGAAGCTGTCAGTCTCTTCCCCAAGGTCCCATGAACTAGAAGCGCAGGATGGCAAATTAGAAACTGTTAGTCAAAACTCACGGAATACATCCATAAACATGAGGCTTCGATCACCTTATGTGGGGACTGGTTCAGGGCTTTCATCACCAAACCGATATAAGTATTCCAAATAATACTGGAACAGCTGTATCAGTTCATTCAACTTTACCATAATTAAGATTAGCCATCTCAAAGTGGTACCTATTGCTCCCAGCTGTGACAATAATAAGAAAAAATAAATGAGTTTAAATAAAAACATGTTAGGGGACACTTGGATGGCAGACAGCCTCTGTCTATTAACCACATAGGCTCCATCTCTGTACCTCTGTCTTGAAGTTGACCGCAACTAGATGGCTTTCTTGGGGATTTTCTGTTTAATTTCAAACTTAAATAGTTATTTTTAAAAATCAACGAAAGGAGTATTTTTATAATCAGTTAGGGATCAACTTATAAACCTAGGGGTTGATGAATGGTAATTGGAAAGGTCAAGCAACAGGTGAGAGAAGGGGGTCCGGCTCCAGGGAATTTACTAGGTTCTCTCTTTGTATTACACAGCATACAATTTAACACTTAGATGCTAAGTGTTCCTCCTTCTCAAAGAGGGAGAATCCAAGGCACCTAGAAGCTCAGAAATCTGTCTACACCCACAGGGGAAAGAACCAGGCTGCAATGCTGCTATGACCCTGACACCCACATTCTTTTCCCAGCTGTTCCTGGGGGGCCTCCTGGCACTCAGACACAAACAGAATTCTGTGGTCTAGCCATTGTTAGGCCTCAGATGGTGAATCTGCAAGCGTACATTCATCTAGAACAAAACGCACCTAGAGACATCTGTGAGAAGAAAGGGAGAGCCTGAAGAGTAGGTTTGGAGAATGCAGGGCTGTGTCTATAGAAGAAATGGTCCAGGAACCCAGGTGAAGAGCATTCTCCAGAATGGAGAAATCTTGTTTCAAGCAGCTCAAAGCGACAACTGGCTGGCAGCATGAGTCTTCAGACTCTTGGGAAATTGTCTTCAGCTCAGTCCAAGACCTTGGTTTGCACTCATTCCCAACCTGTATGCTTCTGTCAGTGATTAGTGCCTACCATTCTCTAAACTCAGCTGCAGTGTCAATGTGGGGTAAATGCAAGCCCATCCCAGATTCAGATGTACCCTACCAAAACTCAACCTGATAAGGGGAAGCCATGGAGAAGACCTAAGGATCTGAGCTGGGCAGAGACGGACCACCTTGCTTCTTGAGACATCCAAGGCTTTTATGCTGGGGACCAGACCTTCTTGAGATTAAACCACAGCCTACTATGCCCCTGCCCATTCCTGCTTCCTCCCCTGCACCTACGAGTAAATCCAGAGAAACATCCCTCCCAGAAATGGCTCTTTATGTGAGTGATCTCAGCCCTTGCATTCCCTACTCCTGCCTACTGCAGAGCTAGAAAACTATCCATTGGGCCATAGGGGTCAGTCTGAACTAGCTTACATCCTTGGGACACAAGGCCATTGTCAATAGCTTCCAGTCTTTTGAAGAGATAACTGGCCTTAAAAAGATTTGGTTGGGGGTTGGGGATTTAGCTCAGTGGTAGAGCGCTTGCCTAGCAAACGCAAGGCCCTGGGTTTGGTCCTCAGCTCCGAAAAAAAAGAAAAGAGATTTAGTTGAACTGTAGTGGGCAAAATTGAAACAGAAGTTAGATTTTCACACGAAATCAACATGCTACAGAATGGAAGTTAAGCAGACAGAAGACAGAGGATGAGGTCTTCATAACACGGGGAGTCAATCCAAGCTTTTATGAACACAGGCATGGACTGAGGGTCGAACTGAAGTTGCCCACACATGGAATGGTAGGGACCAGCTATAAATGCAAAACCTTGCCTTCGTAGGAAAGGCTGCCTCTCCTGAGTGGGGGAAATAGGCACAGCAGGTATGTCAGGCAGAGGGGCATGGATGTGCCCATCCCTTTGGAAGAGATGGGCCTCTGCTCTGAACTTCAGGAACACCAGCACCACTCACAGACATATGGCCATATGACACCCATTTCTGACCTCTCTCTCTCTCTCTCTCTCTCTCTCTCTCTCTCTCTCTTTGTGTGTGTGTGTGTGTGTGTGTGTGTGTGTGTGTGTGTGTTTTCACACTAGTGTGGTCCTTGGCTGCCATCTGCCATCTCTCAAGTGCCATTCATTTTTTTGTCAAAGATTACCTCTCACAGTCCTGTAACTTATCAGGTTGGCTAGGCTTGTTAGCCAACACCCTGAGGATCCTCCCATGTCTACTTCTCCAGCACTGGGATTATAACAATATGCCACCATGCTCACCTTTTAAAATAAAATAAAATAAAACAAACAAAAAACCAAACAAGCCATGGATTCTTTACCAAGTTGGCTACCTCTCCGGCCCCATTGTCTTCCAGCTTTTTGAACCACACTTTCAATTGTTTAAGTCATCTGTGGTATTTCTATAACACACTGCCTCACACTTCACAAACTCTAGAAAATATTAATTAATCAATCCCGGTACTTAATATAATGGACAAGGAGGTCTGAGGGGCTCTTGGAAGGGTCTCTTAAGCCACACATACATGTTTCAACACTGCCTGTCTTAGAACAAGGAGCCCTGGTTTGTAGGTTACCAAGCCTTGTGTATAAGCTTTGTGTGTCAATATTGAGGTGCGAGTTGCAATCAGTTGTCTCCCTTCAGACTTTCTCTATGACACCTGCCTCTTATTAAAGAACTGGAATGCTGAGGTCTAGCTACCATCTTTCAAATCAGATTTGAAAACTCAATGAAAAGAATCACAGCTCCATCTGTTTCTCAACTGAAGGGCAATTTTAACAGAATCGGCTTTACTCACAAGGCACTGGAAATGCTGAAATACTAAGTCCTTTACACACACACACACACACACCACACACACACCACAAACACACCACACACACACCACACACACCACACACACACACCACACACATACATACCACAGAGAGAGAGAGAGAGACAGAGACAGAGACAGAGAGAGACAGAGAGAGAGAGAACTTGAACAAATGAGATGTTATCAAAATATATACTGACACAGAGAATCATGTAGACTGGGATGGAATTTGAGAGCAGAAAATCCAGTCCTGGCTGCCTGCTTCACAGTGCCATTCCGCTTGCCTTGGTTTAAGTGGGGTTGCCATGTGCTAATGACATCCCGGTTAGAGTGAGCAGGCTCTAGCAGGTGCTTCCGGGTACATAAAATCCCTGTGGAAACAACACGGTTCCCTGGAACTCCTGAAGGACCTGGACTTCTGTGCCGCCCAGCCCTGCTCCCATCTCTCCTGGGGCACGCTTACCAGCACTGGGTTTTAGCCAGATTTAACCAGATTCTCAGACTCTCACACATCTTGATGTGTAGCCTGGCCACTCTCCAGATGTCAGACAGTGGGAAAGTTTTAGAAGCTTTGCAAATACCACCTGGTTATTGTTAAAACAAGGTGGCCTGCCCTCTTCACATGCATAGAGTGGCATGCAGTAGCAGGTATCTGGTTTAGTGCACTCCATGCACAGAGGAAAGTGTCCTTCACAAGCCATTCCTGTGACAGCTTTGGTGTGGCTCACAACCCGAAATGACACTAATACAAACCTCATGTCCTTCTTGGGGAAAGCATCTTCTTAATAAGTGTACTGCTCAGCCATGATTCTTATAAGCCATTTTCCCTATGCCATGAGCTATGTATCATGCTACTGAGAAGGACAGCAAAGGCCATGGGCTACTCACCTACAGTGTAACCTTCTCCTGTTAAGGTCTTTTGTGATTGAAAGTGAAGGAACAATTTTAACAACATGCAAGTCAGCTGCTGAACACTGAGCCAATTACCGCATTTGACCTCAGTGTTGCTTCTGGAACCTTCTTCTGCCTTCTGCAGCCTCTAAAGAGTTGACTTTAGCCCTCTCTGCCAAAGCTGTTTTCTGACCTTCGTAAGAAATCTCAAATGGCTGCAATGTTCAACAATGAAACTGCCAGAAATTTATTCATAGTCTCTTCCTACCTCTTCCTTCTCTCACACGTGCCCCCACACAGCCCTCAGCAGACATGAGACCTACTGCCATCTGGTGATGACACACAAGAGGGAGAGGAACTGGCATGGAGCACTGGAAAGTGCACACGCTGTACCAACTGGGCTTGCATCCATTCAACACACCAGAGCACCTTGCAGCCTCTCATCTTTAACAGAGACTACACAGGAGGGGCTGGGGTGACGGCTCAAGCAAGGAAACGCTTGCTCTGCAAGCATGAAGAACTGGACTCCAATCCCCAGCTACGTGCAAACCCAGTGTTGGGTGAGTCAAAGACAAAATGATCCCTAGAGCTTGCTGGCCATCCAGTCTAGCCATACTGGTGAGCTCCAGGTTTGGTGAGAGACCTTGTCTCGAAAAGCAAGGTGGTCTGTCTCTGTCCAGCTCAGATCCTCAGGTCTTCTCCATGAATTCCCATCATCAGGTTGAGTCTTAGGAGGGCGGATCTAATCCCTAGAAGACTCACTTGGTTATGAAAGTGGAGGCTACTTCTATCGTGCCCAGGCACTAAGATCTCTTGTGGTGATGTGAATAGGAATGGCGCCCATAGACTCGTGTGCTCAAATGTTTGGCCCATAGGAAGTAGCACTACTGGGAGGTGTGGCCTTGTTGGAGGAAGTGCGTCACTGTGGGAGTGGGCTTTGAGGTCTTCTTTATGCTCAAGCTCTGTCCAGTGTGACACACAAGTCTCCTGCTGCCTGCGAATCAAGATGTAGGACCCTCAGCTCCTTTTCCAGACCATGCCTGCCCGCACACCACCATGCTTCTTGCCATGATGATAACGGACTAAAGCTCTGAAACTGTAAGCCAGCCCCAGTGAAATATTTTCCTTTCTAAGAGTTGCCATGGTCCTGGTGTCTCTTCACAGCAGTGAAACCCTAATTAAGATATTTCTCTCAACAAGCATAAGAACCTGACAAATCCCCAGCAGTGAAACCAGAAGTTTAGCCTCAGAATTCTCTAGGTGCCAAGTCCCTTCAACAGAACACTCTCAGGACTAGACACTTTAGTCACAAATGCTCTCAAGATGCCAGGGACTAACTCAAAATATGCCTCTCCTTATGATTATTCAAAGGGGGAGGTGAAAAAGGAATTCAGAAACACAGGATCTAATATAGCCAAATTCTTCACCAAGGTCCACATCTACAGTCCTATGTGGATTGTCTATGAGGTAATGGTAACTCTAGGTATATGACATTTTAGAAAATGAAATACAGATACAGAAAAAAGACAGATGGAGACTACCAGGGACAAGGTATGATGGAAGGAAGTAACTGCACGGAGGCACCATTAGAGAATTTAGGAGAAGACTGAATTGAATTGTTTCTTAATTTTGATTGTGCTGTCAAAACTGATGGAACTATGTACTTAGAAGTGTGAATGGCAATGAGATTTCATACTTCACATAAATAAAAGTGATGCTGTTGCCAAACCTCAGAACCATATGTTAAAGGGGCTGTAGGTTTCACTGTATATCAATTATACATTTTCCTTATTAGAATAAATGTAAAACAGGTATATGTTAAGTCCTAAATTTTGAGTACCATAACAAATATATTACAATGGATATATTTTATGTGTCATTTGACTTTTATTATGGCTTGTCATTGGTAGCATCACCTCCTCAGGGTGAAGGTCTCACATCAATGCTTCTCCAACTTTGATATGGCATGATTCTCCAGTTTAATACACGGCAAGTTCTGAGTCAAGAGTGGCAATGCCAGGTGGCCTGAATTTGTCACAAGCTTCCAGGTGATGCTGTTATAAGGTCTGAGGCACTAATGAGACCACTAGATGTGGAAAGCTGAGTCTCTGGGAACTGTCTATTCAGGAGGAATGTGCCCGTCTTCTTGCCTTAGCCTCTATGAGTCAAAGGAACCATCTCTTGGTGACTGTGCCACTTTCCTGAGAGATGATCACTGACTAGCTGTCAAGCCATAGGGTATACTTCCTCATGTCCAAGTGTAGCCTAGACCCAGGCATAGACTGAAACTAGCTTATGGTAATGACAGGGTCTTCTCCACAAACACTTAGAAACCTGCCCCTAGGATAGAGATCTCAGGAGGCCTCTGAAACCACAGAGGACCCCCCACCCATCCATCTGACCATCCATGGATGCATCCAACGATCCATAAGTAGCAGAGGGATTGCTTGTCCAGCAAAATGACCCCCATACTGATTTCCTGTTGTTCCTCCAACATTCCAATGTCTTTGTGGGTACCAGTTACCAAATGTGGAAATCTAAGTGCCGCCTATCCCCAACACAGAACACTAATTTTTGGGTGGTCTCTCCTATAGGAGTAAGAAGTGGTCATGGCAGGAAGTGAGGTGTTGGAGGATGAAAAATGGTTGGGTTATATGGTCAGTGACTTCCTGATTTTATATATACATACATACATGCATACATGCATACATGCATACATACATACATACATACATACATACATGTGTGCATGTATATATAACAGAACTAGCATTGATGATGCCTTTTTAGGTTAAAAAATAACAAAGCTATATGTGCCTCTACGAATGGCTTCTTCACCAACAGATACTCTCAGGTTAAAAACATCTCTCAACAGATTAAACCCTGACGACCCTTCATGTCCTTAGCTTGAGGCAAATGTATCAGGAGTTCATTCTAAGAGTTTGTGAAATGCCAAACCACGGGAGTGGAGAAAGCCAGGGTGAATACCGTCCTGAGAATGAGTGCTGTTGATAGGGCACAGTCGTGCCCAGGACCCTGTCTTCAGCCCGGAGGATTAATGGCAAAACTTTAGTCTCAGCGTGAGGATCATGAAATAGCAAAGCCCCCCTTGGAGGTCCAGGATGGGTGTTCACAGTGTGTCTAGAAAATGTCCATTACAGCTTTCTCCTCCAGGATATCTGTGATCTGAAGACTGCTCCCTACTGCAACTGCTACCTACGTTAGCTGACCCATCTTCTTGATCCAGCTGTACACCATAAGCACTGCCTCTTTTTTTTTTTTTAAGTCTGATACCCAAGCCTCCGCGTACAGCTACATGCAATAATCTGTTCAGATCTATACAATAAACATGCTGGGTAGCTAAGCACTGTGGTTTCTCCATCAGAGAGCCCGGACAACCAGATCCCAGCATTTTTGTGCGTGTGTGTCTGTGTGTCTGTGTGTCTGTGTGTCTGTGTGTCTGTGTGTCTGTGTGTCTGTGTGTCTGTCTTTTCTTCATCCCTTTAATGTTCCAGTCAGGTCCATCCCTGGAGCTGATCTGAGCATGGCAATAGACAATGTTTAGTGCCATTTCTATCTTATTTCCAGGCACCTTAAATACAATATATACAAAAAAAATACTAGAATATAGAGAAACGGTACTCTGCAGGTGAGAAGTCAAAGATGTGCAACTTTCCCAAGGACACGAACTAGTCATTGCTATTATAGTTTGATTTCTGCTGCTGTGATTCAACACTCTGATCAAGTCAACTTAAGAGAGTAAAGGGTTTATTTGGCTCGAACATCTAGTTCCTATTCTATTACAGAGAAAGTCAGGACAGGAGCTCACTTGAGCTTGAGCTTGAACTTGAAATAGAAACCATGGACAGTGCTGCTTGTCGCTTTGTTTGTACACTCAGCTCCTGCTTAGCTGACTTTCTTAGACACCCCTGGCTCCAGGAATGGTGGCACCCATAGCGGGATGGGCACTTCTACATCAAATAGCAATCAAGGCAGTGCCCTGCAGGCAAATCTGGTTCAGCCATCCTCAACTGGGACTCAAATAGACAACAAACCTAACTAGGGCAAGAGGTAAGCAGGATTAGAAATCCATCCCACAAGTCCCCTCACCCTCCCTGGACTACTGTGCTAGCTCACTCAGTGAGCGACTGAGTGACTCAGTGCTGACTCACTCAGCCCCAGGAACCCACTGCTGAGAGAAGTTGCAGGGTGACAGTGTCACCCTGTGTGTTCTGCTCCACGCCTTCCTCAGAGAGCTTTGTATTCTCACAGTGGGAGAAGATGCATCCTGATGATCATCCTGATGATCAAGATGACCAAGAGGGGAGCATGTTGTCTAAGTGTGAGCCTAGATCTTGCCTTGGACAGTGGCAGGGAAAGGCAGTCGAGTTTTGAACATCTAGATTTTGAGGTGTTTAATGGGTATGAAAGAGAAAAATGTTTAGGGACATGCTAGTTTGTATAAATTTACTAAAAAATGTGAATGGGTAAAATTTGTAATAAATAAATAGAAGTTACAATAAACCTTTAATACAACAAGGAAGAATTGATAAAATGCAGAAAGACCAAAATTGGCCAAGACCTGATGATTACTGAGGTGATGAGTCTTGGTGAAGGGATTATTTATACTGGATTTTTTTTATATAGTTTTCAAATTTCCAGAATTAAAAAGCTTACATTTCACATAGGCACACAGAATTGAGTACGTAGGATGCCACCAAAATGTCTAGCCTAGGTCAAATAATAAGGAGACACAAGATAAATGAGGGACATCTTACAAAACTGTCATATATTTTCAAAATAGCAGGGTCGCAAGGACAAAAAAATGACTGAAGAACAGCTCCATCATAACTGTCAGTCACAGCAGCTGGATGCCATGTGAGATCCTGGCCTGGGTCCAGATCAACAGTAAACCATGAGCTGGGAAGACACCGGCTCAGGGGATAAAAGCACTTGCTGCGAAGCCTGATGGCCTGAGTTTGACCCCTCAGAACCAGGAATAAAGCTGGATGTGGTGGCACACTGTAACCCCAGAACCCTATAGAGAGATAGATAACTCCAAAACCCTATGAGAGATGGATAACCCCAAGACCCTATAGAGAGATGGATAACCCCAGGACCCTATAGAGAGATGGATAACCCCAGGACCCTATAGAGAGATGGATAACCCCAGGACCCTATAGAGAGATGGATAACCCCAGGACCCTATAGAGAGATGGATAACCCCAGGACCCTATAGAGAGATGGATAACCCCAGGACCCTACGGGAGATGGATAACCCCAGGACCCTACAGAGAGATGGATAACCCCAGGACCCTATAGAGAGATGGATAACCCCAGAACACTATAGAGAGATGGATAACCCCAGAACCCTATAGAGAGATGGATAACCCCAGGACCCTATAGAGAGATGGATAACCCCAGGACCCTATGAGAGATGGATAACCCCAGGACCCTATAGAGAGATGGATAACCCCAGGACCCTATAGAGAGATGGATAACCCCAGGACTTTATAGAGAAGTAGGATGCAGAGATAGGAGAATCATCTGGAAGCCATCAGGCCAGCTTGCCTTGAGTACAAAGCTTGGCAGAAACAAAGCCCCTACCTCAACAATGTGGAAGACAGGGATTGAATTCTGAAACTTGTCCCCTGACCTCCACATGCAAAAGGTGGCACCTGTAGACCCATGCTCACATGTGCACACACACACACACACACGTGTGTATGTGTGGTGTGTGTATGTATGTATGTATGTATGTATGTATGTATATGTATGTGTATATAGTTCTCCACAGAAAGCATGCTTCCTTCTTCTTTTAAAGAACACGTGTCAATCTCAAGAGCACAGCCTCCAAACCCTTCTGCACATTAATCTCCATCCTGAGTTACCCAAGGGTTCAGCTGTAGAAATAATGCTACCACTGTGCAGACCAGGAAGTTGACTCTTAAAAATTTGACCTGGAACCAGTATTGTGGTCCATGTCTATAATCTCATCACTAAGGAGATAGAGGCATAGAGGCAGGGGATGGTGAGTTTCAGACCAACCTGGGATATGGAATGAGGCCCTGTCTCAACAACAACAACGAGAGAGAGAGAGAGAGAGAGAGAGAGAGAGAGAGAGAGAGAGAGAGAGAGAGAGAGAACACTTGAAGTTGGGTGAGTGGGTGAGTAGGTAGGTGGGAAGGATCTGAAAAGAATATAATCAAAATACACTGTAATCAAAAAATAAAGAAGAAAACAACCTCCAGTAACAATAACTGGAATGGACTTTGGTCAGCTCAATTTGGCAAAGCCTCTTTGATTTCAATTATTTAAAGCATTTTATTCTGTTCAAGGTAATAGGATGTT
Source organism: Rattus rattus (assembly GCF_011064425.1). NCBI lineage: Eukaryota > Metazoa > Chordata > Mammalia > Rodentia > Muridae > Rattus > Rattus rattus. Next base: position 96,495,222 of record NC_046161.1, read on the forward strand.
GTGCACACTGCAAAAGTAATGAAGTCTTAAATAGAAACCAAAAAGCCTCATGGCCACAGTAATGTTCAGGAGTAAATTAAGTCAGCCACTGTTCTTTCTTTAAAGATCATCGGCTGAGAGATTATTACTCTTCCTGTTACTTCTTCATCAGGAGAGATGGGAGTAGGAAGATGTGAGAATGAGCCCCAAGTCCCCCACTTCCAGCTCCTGGGACTCACTTGTTGTCATGGCAACTGTGTTATCCTGTATCCCGTGAGCATCCTGTCATAGGCAGAACTCACCATGAGCATCTACGCATGCTCACACTGTTCTGTTTGGTGATAATTTTCAGTGATTTTTTTCTTTCAAACAATGGCCTGGATGATACATTATATTGCAAGGGCAATTCATAAGCAATCCAAATGGGACATGATTCTCCCTCTCCTTCTCTAACTATTCATTTAGTGATAGGGAAGCTTCTGAGTTGGAGTATCCATAGTATGAGCCAGTAAAACACGGTCCACAGGCAAAGTCTGCACCCTCTCACCTTTGTGCATTCTGTCAGTTAGGAATCGCCTTTGGAATTTAGTGGTTGAAAAAAATAAACTCACTGGCCTTAACATGCTCAGGCCCTGAAATCAATCATCAACACCGCGACAAGAAAAGAGAAATAAAATAATAATCTCTGAGAGGCCTGCCTGAAAATTATACAAAATTAACATTTCAGCCTCAAAATGATGTTGTTTGAAATTATGGCCATGTATGATTATTAACACACTGCCCATGGGCGCTTTTGTGTTGCAACACCGGAGCTGAGTAATTGTAACAGAAATGGTAGGCTCACAAAGCCTAAAACCGTTCCTACCTATCCCATGGGCTCTGACCCACAGACACGGATGTATGGGAGCAGCAAGACCAGGAGGTGAAGCATTTCTTCCTCGATACAGAATCTGTCACAGGCCCTTAGGATGGAGACCTGGGCCTTTTCTGATCAGCATCCTATGCCCCATCAAGCACTGCATATAGATTTGCCGTGGAGGCCTTTGAAATATCGTCTGTTTGAGCATTGTGTTCCCCCAAAATACACAGTGAAAATTATTTCCAGTGCCACCATTTGAAGAACTGGAGTCATTTGGGACCTGATCAGGTTATAGAAATCCGACTGTCGTGAAGAGGTTTATCAAGTTGATAAAATGGTTGAACCCTACCTCCTCCCCATTCTATCCTGTCTGCCATGTGAGTTCACTACACTTGAGGTGTCATCTAGGAAGCAGAAGCTGACCCCTCACCAGACACTAAACATGCTAGTGTCTCAGATTTCCACCCCTTTATAATAAGTTGATATGTTTACAAATTACCCAGTTTCAGATATTTTTCTATAGAAACACAAAAGTTCCAAGATAAAATTTGTTTCCTAGAAGTGTCATGTAGCAAATACCTAAACATGTAGATGTGGCTTTGGGACAGGACAACAGGTAGAAGCTAGACTGTAAAGTGCTATTCTGATGTAGGACAGGAAGAAGAGAGCTGGAGAGAGCCTCGGCTGCTCAGAGCTTGTCTAAGGGGTCACAAACAAGACTAGGGAGAGCTCCTCTGATGCCAGCCCAGAAGGAAGCTGGTATCAGGAACTGGAGGAAAAGCTATCCTCGCCATGAAGTGGAGAAACCCTTGGCTGAGTTGTGTCCATATTCAAGTTCGTTAGAAGAAAGAAATTTGGTGGATGATGAACAAGCATATTTGGAAGAAGAAATCCCTAAACAGAGTGCACAGACTGAAGCAAGCTTCCTCAGGACTGCTTATAGGAAAGTGTGAGAAGAGACACGTGAGTTTAAAAGGACATTTCTCAGTGTGATTGTGTAAACCACACAAAAGCGTGTTTGGGAGAGAATACCAATTGTATATTCAAACAAGGGTTTGGTAGGGTTTGTTTGAATACAATGAAGTTGAGTATTACTCACCACAACAATGGAAGAATGATTCCCCACGACATCATAGAGCTCCTTCAAGGCATGTCCCCGTCACAGAGTACCAAGGCCTTGTGGGATAACAGTTTTGTAGGAGAAGCCCAGATCTCATGCAGCTTCAGGCTTACTGCCTAGTGCTAATTCAAGTTTCTGATTCGTGTATTTGGGCACAATGTTTCTTGGCTCAAGTGGACCTACAGCAGCTAGGACCACTGCTCTGGTAGGAACACGCTGTAAGCTCTGGCATGGTCTGTGCAATGCTAACTCTTCAGGTAACAGAGTATTAGATCTATGGAGAGGAGACATAGATACCCCACCTAGATTCAGTTTGTACTGGACAGCCTAGAAATCCAGGCAGAGAATTGTCTCAGGGGTAGGGTTACTACAGATGACTCCTGATAAAGCAGTGTCTAGTAGAACTGTGGGACTAAGGCCACCCCTGTAGAGTTACCAGCATGTGAAGCCAGTCTGGGAAGGATGGAGATGAGACCCAGCTTCTGAGAGGAGCATGGGGCTTGCCATCCTACTGTGTTTTAAAGATGGGATATGGTGTTATAGATTATTCTTAAGCCTTGAGATTTCCTTTTATGGAACTGGGAAAATAGTTCAGTTAGTGAGCAGATTACCTTTCCAGCATGAAGACATTAGAATCCAGTACTGGGGAGGTGAAGACAGGGAGATTCTGGGACTCATTGTCTAAGCAGCTTAGCCCAAACAGTGAGCTGCAGGCCAGTGAGATACCTACCTCAAAAATTATAGTAGATGGGGCTTGAGGAACACACACACACACACACACACACACACACACACACACACACATAATTTACTTTTTGGTCTTCTTGGGTTTGGGATTTACTTGGGGCAAGTTACCCAGTCTTCTTTGGCATTACTTCCTTTGGGAAAATCTCCCATTGGCCTTTTGGCCACTGCTTGACAAGCACTTAGCACCTCTAATTTCACAGTGCCACAGCTTGAGGGGATAGCGCCTTAGAGAGTCCTCCTGAGACTAAGGGCTTTACAAAGGGCGTTCTGCATGGCGCCTCTGCCTTTCTGCCAATCAGCATGAGAGAATGAAGTGACAAGGTACCATCTTGGAAATAGAGATATGCAGTTACCACCAGACAAGGAACTTCTGTCACCATGATCTTTGTCTTCCCAATCCCCACAGTTCTGAGAAATGGCTTTTTACTGTTTACAAGTTACCCAATTATCAGGCACTTAGTCATGGCGCCGGAGGGAACCAAGATAAGATCACGTGACTGGACAGAAGGGTTGGTTAGTGCTCTAGCACCACTCTGGAGGCGGGAGTTTGTTACTTACTCCTTCATGCGCTTCACCTTGGTCCTAGCCATTGCACTGTTGAAAACCGTAGGTCCAGGAGACACATCTGCCACTGCACTGGTGTTGGTCTTTGTGTCTGAAAAACAATCCATGCATTGACCTCATCAGTACTGCTATCACCCAAGGTGACATTCATCAGAGAAGAAAAGCTAACCCACCCCTGCCACAGGCAATGCTACATTAATTAGAGATGAATTCAATTATCACACGCGCATTAACAAGATTTATTCCAAATGACATGAGTTTTTTATGGTTTTGAGATGCACAACAATTTCAACAATGAACCTCTCTCAGGAAAGACTGTTTGCAACCAGTCTTGGTGTTTTAAAGGTGAGTTTTTACGTTAGAAGACTGCATTGATCAGTAGAGCCAAAATTCTGGGGAGCTTTGGGCCAGTTTCTCTTAATAGGTGTGATAACCGTTTAACTAACAGGATTGTCTACTGAGAGGAGCACCTCTCCCTGCATCGTAGTCACACACTTGGCCATTAGCTCTTTGTGAAGAAAAGCTGAGGTGATGGGTGAGTCCAACAGCATGGAGAAGGTCAGAGCTGGCACGAAGGTGAGCTATTGAGGAAAGCAGAGCTAGCATGGACTCTGCTGGGACACTTTTTCCTGAGAGACCCCAGAGGCCCTGTGGAATACTTTAGAATTGAGAGATCCTGAACACAGGAACTGGAGAGATGGCTTAGTGGTTAAGACCACTAGCTGCTCTTACAGAGGACTAAGCTCAATTCCCAGCACCCACATAGCGACTCACAACTGTGTGTAACTCCAGTTCCAGGGGATCAAACACCCTCTTCTGGCTTCTGTGGGCACGCAGGCGTGAAAGTGGTGCACAAACACCCATGCAGGCAAAGTGCCCAGACACGTAAAATAAATAAATAAACAAATAATGAAATAAATAAAAGTTAAGAAGCTCAACCAGGGTCACTGGCGAGGGCTCTGTGCATTCACAGAGTGGGGCTCCATAGTCGGCCCCGCTCCCTTCCCTTCATGGAGCTGGGGGAGAGACTGTCTCCTCGGAAGATCGCCATGATGCTGTCACCCACTGGTAAAGCTGTGCGGTACCAGTTACATCCGTGTAAGAGCCGCGCTGTGAAATTCCTGCTCTTTCCTCAGAGAATTCCATACAGTGACCTGACTCAGGGGCCACTCAAGGAAGCAAGGACCAATTGCTACTTTATATAGTAAGTAGTCAAACTATTTCCTTCATATTTTAAAATGTAAAAAGAAATCAAACGCAGATGCTAGTTTCTTTCCATATATATCCTCCTTCTGGGTAGACCCTGAGGGCATGGGCTCTGCTCAGAACTTCTTGTTTTTATAGATTTTTCTTGAGATGACATTTATCTTGCATAACTTTTTGAGGCCCTGCTCTTTCCTCGGGGTAGATCCCTGGATACGGAATTATTGGATCTCCGGGCATGAACTTTTGAAGAGGGCACATCTGAATTAGTGAAATTCTTTCTGTCCTCCCAGGACCTGGCCACGTGACCATGTGAACGCGTGGCTTCATGTTATAGACACAGTGGCCAACTGATTGCCGCCCCTCTCTTACTCCTCTGCCCAGCAGCTTCCTGTCAGTTCTCATTTCCCACCAGCCCTGAACAGACAGATGCAGGCCTCTAGGCAAAGCTTGGAATAAGAAAGACGAAGGCTTGCGGGTGGGGTGCACGTCACAAAAGTGTATTTGTTGCCTGAATCTGAAAAGTCACCAAGTGTATCACAAGTACAGTCCAGGTTAGATTAAAATATCAGTTCTGCCAAGAGAGAGAGGTAAGCCGCTTTCTCCTCTCTGGGAGAGGCCTGGCAAGGCCTGGAGGCTTATGGAGCTAAAGGTCAAAGCAATTTCCAGGAGTGCTAAGGGTTATTTCAAGCTGACCAATCTCAGCATTGCTGGGAAAGACGTTAGTCCTCAAGTCCAGAGGTAGAGAGGGGGACAAAATGACCTCAGACTGCAAGCTTGGCGAAGCTCGGAGCTCTGTAAGCAAATCTTCCCCCATGTTTCTCACTGCGAAGCTCCTTCAGCCTCTCCATCCTGTCCTCGGATGGCAACAGTGGTGGCTTTACGTCAAACAGAAGGATGACACGTTTAACAATCATGGTGGAAACAATCTAGCTACCTTCTAAGGAGCCACTGAATCCCAAATGCTAATTTGATGAGGCTTGCCCAGAGCTCCTGTTGAGGATACAGATTTATAAGAAATCTGGCAGAAGTCTGGAAGAGTCGGGGGTTTCACAGTTCTAGTAAGTATCTGCTGGTCAGGAGAGCGCAGCGAATAGCAAGGTTTTCAGACCCAGCTACGCACACATGCGCATGCACACGAATACATACACAAATGACCCCTAATCCTTAAGTTTTTTCTTAAAGTGTTTTTAAAAAATGGAAGAAACTTGATTTCTATGCTGTTAAATTAATTTTCTCCTAACAGATTCCAAGAGCAGTTTCACGCCTGTAGAAAATAGTGCGTGTGGAGGCCTATGCAAGTGTCAGGGGCAGTTGCAATGTCAAGAACCCAAGAACCTCTTAGGGTAGCTCTCACCTGTCCCTCCTCCCACGGACCTCTCAGCACTGCACAGGAATCACACCCTTCCTTACTTCAGACTGCCCTTTGTTTTGGTTTTGCCTCCATCATTTCCCTGAAGTACAAGGTCTGAGTACGATAGGTTTGATGCTGTTGGACATGGGGAATTCAGAACAGCACAGTGAGGGTCCGGGCAAAAAAAAAAAAACCGCCCACACACGGGGGTAGGGGGGTGGGGCTGCAGCTGCTGTTCTAGCTCCACTCACCGGCTACTTTGCCTCAGGCTACCTCCCCGATCCCCGGCTTCCTAATTTTAGGTTTAAGTGACTGCACTAGCTGAGCGCTTTCCCTCAAGTTCGCGAATAGGTGTAGGACTTAAGTACGGGACACACAATGTTTATTACGGAGGAGACTATCCAATGCTAAGGCAGATAATGAGCTGTAGGTGGAACCAGGGGCATAGGGACACATGGCTGGAGCTAACGAGTGTCCTGAGCATTACCAGATTGCAAACGAAAGCATTGCGGAGTCTCCTTGCTTTCCTGTGGAATACAGAGTGTTGAGGCTTAGGACACCTGACACACACACACACACACACACACCCGAGATGTTTCGACAATGAGCTGCAAACACTTGGGCGAGGCATGAGCCTGCCGATGCTGTGCTTGCAAAGCTGGGCTCCTAACAAGATTAATCAGGATTCCTCCCACCCTGGAATCACACAGCCCACTGGGCTGTCTTCCCTGTAGAGGGGACAGCTTGATGGTGCTGAAGGTTTACAAGAAGAGAGAGTCTCCCTTCTTCCTTCTGAGATCTCCTTTTACTCCTTTGGGATCCAGGTCCCAAAACGGGAGCCTGCGCCTAGAGGTCCTGGCCCCCACTAAACTGCGTGCCACGTGGGCAGCGAAGAGCTGGTGCAGGCACTGCGGACACGGGCATTTTGGTGGAGATCTCCGGGACAATGCTCACTAAGGAATCTCTGCAGACACTGCCTTTGGTGTTCCGGGCTCTTAGAACACGTGCCCAGAACCTCCCTTGACCCTCTCTGCTTTCTCTTCAGTTCCCAAGGCATATCCAGAAATTAGCAGTTGCTTGACATCAGCCCTGGCCAGAGGATTGTGGCCCTTGTTTCTTTTTCTCCTTGGAATGGGAAATGATGGAATATTCACAGACTTTTTTTTTCTGAAGAGAGACAGGTAATCACCATTTCAGAATTTGCAGGCCATACAATCTCTGCCATATTTATCCAACTCTCCTGTCCTCCCATGAATGCAGCCACAGGAATGAACACTGCTATGCTCAAGGGAAACGAATTCACAAGAACAGGCAGTGAGCTCGGTTTGGCCAGCTGGCCACAGTCTGTTGACCCTTGACCTCAGTGATGGGAGAACCATCATGGCTGTGCGCTGGTGGGGTGTGTGGAACACCTCCGGACAAACTGTTCATTTTCCCAATGGGGAGACTGAGGTAAGGAGAAACTGTGAGGCTTGCCCAAAGTTGCAGAATCAGAAGGGGAAGAAGAGTTGAGCTTGAGCCATATAGGTGATGTGCCGGTTTAAATAAAATCAGATCATCTGACCAGGACCCTCCTCCGAAGGCTGAAATGTGGGTGAGACATTTTATCTGCCACCTCACCTCTGCCCTCCCTGGTCACAAGCCAAGAGCTTATTTCAAGAAGGCCCATGTATCAGCGGGGTCCCCATAAAAGCTGTTCCCCTCTGCTGAGAGGATTATCTGAGTCAACCTTTGGGAGTCTTTTTTTTTCTTGAGCTTTTCCTGTGCTGATGGTGAATTTAGGGTAGCAATCAAATTGCCTAAAATTGGCAAAGTAGGCTGCCTGTCTTTGCTATGTCGCTCCAACACCCCAAGGAGGGAATGTATTATTCAGATCTACCTTCAAGTAGGTTTGGATATGCTGCCTCAGCTGCAGACCACCCCCAATGGTGGCCCTTTCTAGAACAGCATAAAGCTGCCTCCCTCGTGCTGTGCCCTCTCAGGTGGCCCACATTTAATGACTGGTCTTGGTAGAAGCAGAAAGCTGGCCCTGAGGCCTCTGAGGACAAGTGGGGTTCCAGAGCTCCCCCTGAGTTTGGCTATGGGTTGTCAGGGTTGTGGCCCTGCTTAGCTTCCCCTCGGCCTCAACCTGTGTTCCTTGCTCTTGTGGCCCCAAGGATCAAGAACACTTACACACAAGTATCCAACCCAGTCAGACCACTACGTGTCAAAGACTCCTTCCTGTAGAAGCCAGCCCCCTAAACATGGCACATTAGGTGAAGCAGGGGAGGCTTGGGGAGTGGAGACAGCTGTCTTGGGATTTTTTGAATATGTGGTAAGAAGGATGGTGTGTCCATGCCTACCACCGTGCACTCATTCCAGCTCTCTCGGAGATGATGACACAGAATGGAAGTCATCACATAAGGAAGTCAGTGGCAGCCCTGGTGCAGACACTGTGTCAAAGCCAAGTCACATTAGAAGTCTGTGGACAGAGCCAGTAGTGGGGAAGGGAGATGATGACCCACGTGACAACATTCTTCAGTGCCTTCTACTAGTGGTACCTCATACCACAGATGAGTGTGTGAGCGGGGTCCTGACTCTGTGACTCAGTTTCCTCATCTCTGCAAATAAAGCTATCTATTAGAATTATGATAAAAATTAAACAAAGGTCTCTCTCTGTGCACACATGTGTGTACATTATTGTTGGTAAAGGCCAAATAAAAATTTACACTGCCTCCCTCGTCCCTAGGGCACCTGCCACCGTTGATCTTCTCAAAAACAAACAGCATCCCAGTGTCTATACTAACATCAAGTTGTCGGAGGGAAAGTAGGCCAGCCTGGAAAAATAAACTCCTCTCTCATCTCAGAGGGGCCATGGTAAGTACCAAAAGGCAGGAAATGGGTAAACATCTAGTTTCTACAAGGATGCTTCCCACGTCAAACTTCCAGCTGAATCTTATAGAAGACTGCAGCATTAGATTGGGGCTTTGGAAATCCTCATTTCCCTTTGAATATACTAGAAGCAACCTCTATGAACAGCCCGTATCAATAAAAAGAGAAGGGGATATATCTGGTTTTGGATTAATGTGCTGTAATCAAATCAGGGGGAGAGGAGACACCTAATTGTAGCCTCTCCACCAGAGACCAGCTAGTGCGTGCGGGCTCAGCATTCTATTCTGCCAGCGTAGAGAAACTTAGCCCCGGAAGCGAGCCCTGCTTTCTTCGGATTAAGCATTAAGTTTGGGTTAGATTGAAGACTGAGAAATAAAAACAAAATGGCACCATCTCCCTCTCTGTTGGCTGAAAAGAATCACTCAAGTCCTTCATGTTCACTGGAGACAAGTTAAAAGACAGAGAAAGCAAGAGGTTTGGGGGAGAAATCAGCATGTCAGGATTTTTACGGTGAGCGTGTACACCTGTATCAAATACAACTTTGCACACTTCAGCTTTTATGACGCACGTTTCTCGCCTGTGAAGATTCAGCTCCCGCATCATTCTGCACAGAACGTCTGTTGAAGGTGCACTGGCCACAGTGGATAAGCATTTATTGAACCCAGTTCTCTACTATTATATGGAACTCTGTGGTAAGGGTACTGGTGTGTGTTTGTTTCTACATATAACTCTGAGATAAAGTCCTAAGCAAAGGTTTCTGGGTCAAAGTGCTTAATTCTTTCAATTTAGTATAATGCATATGTAAAAAAAAATCTTTCTAGGTTGTAAATATCACAATTTGAATGTGTGGCACTTTATTTAAAACTTTGCTCAATTTATCAAAATGTATCCAATATAAGCACGTTTGAAGGTCTTAGCTAGCAGTGACAGCATGTCTGGGCCTGGCTTTGAAGTCTGGTGGTTACCAAAGTGTGGGTCCTGGACTAGAATCACCAAGACTAGTTAATAATATAGCCTGCTGGGCTAAGCTAGAACCTCTCGGAGGGGTGGAATGCCTGTCTAAAGGGCCTAACACTCCCAGCAGTGTGAGAAGCACACTGGTACATCCCACCACCCTGTCACTGTGTGTCCATGCCAACCTGTCTGGATGTACCAACATGTCTACCCATTTGGAAGCTCCCCGAAAGCATGGACATCGGGCATACCTGATGCTCCCACACGTACCCTGTAATGGTTCTGTGCCAACAAATAGTTCAAACATGCTTCAAAATTGAGTGACTTTCAGTTGAGTGGAACTTTATGTACATCTCTAACTTTTCACACTGAATAATTTAACACTGCGGTGGCTAATCTCAATAGTCAACATGACTGCATTGGGAGAACCTAAGAGGATCAGTAAACACAGGTCTAGGTGTTGTCTGGCATTTCCAGAGAGGACCCATATGTGAGAGAAAAAACGGATGCAGGGAAAGGGGAAATCTCTCCCTGCATGTGAGCAGTGGCATCCAACAGGTTGGGAACCTGGGTTCCCAGGCATGGGAGAACGCAAGCTCCACTCCTCCGGAGCAAGAGTGTCTGTCTGTCGATGCTGGCATCACACATGCAGACTTCACCTCCGTCAATCCTTTCCATATAGATTCACACCAACAGCTCCCCGGGGTGCCCGCAGGCCTTCAGCATCAGACTGGGTCTACCTCACTGTCCCACACCCTTCTGGTCTCTTGGACTGAGAAACTACTGGGTTCTCTGCAGACATCCATTGTTGAAATATCCAGCCTCTAATCATGTAAGCCAATTCGATAAACCCATGTATGTATGTAGTATGTGTGTATGTATGTGTGTATGTATGTGCATGCATGTGTGTATTTACTATTTGTTCTGTTCCTCTACAAGACCTTACTACACAGTACTTTGAAATAACTGGATAACTTTATTTTGATGACTGAACCACAAAGGGTCTCATCAAGAAAAACAGCAATTGTTCTCCTATCTCATTGCTACTAGAAAGAAGAGCTTGCTATTCTCTCTTGAGAGCCAGCAGCCTCCGAAGCTCAGACAGCCAGGTTAACCTGCTGACTCATGAAGTCCCCAAGTAATTGCCATGACCCAGAAGCATTACTGCATCACAGTCTGCATCCCACCCCCTCTCCTAAGCTGGGCGGTGTGGATGGAAATCAATTCTCTGCTGATCACTCATCTGGGCGGACCCGGAGGCCCGGGCTCTGGCTCTGCTGGCCGGCGCTCTGCTGTGTGTGGCCCTGCCACTGCTGTGGTCCCCTAGGTGAGTGGGTACCTAGCAGGGACATTCAGTTCACTGTGTGTCAATCTGCTGTTTCTGTATGAGGCACCTGCTCCCTCTACAGTCTGCAGCGCAGAAGGGAAATCAGAAGCTACCGGGTATCATCCACCCCGAGTCTCCGCAAAAGCCAGAGGAGCACAGGCTGCCACAAAACACTGCAAGGCGGCTCTGAGTTTTCCTTCCCAAATTCTTTGGTATCTTTAAGTTCTCCCTTGGCAATAGCGAAAGTCTTACTTTAGCAAATGTTTGACATCTTGCCTTCATATTATCTCTAACTGTGGCTTGGGGAAAAGAAGACATTATTTCTTTAGGGAAATAAAAAGAACTTAAGCCAATGAGGTGGCTCAAAGGATGAAGGCACTTACTTGCCTCGCAAGCCTGGAGATCTTAAGTCTGATCCCCAGAACCCACTTACAGGTCCAAAGAAAAACTGTCCCCTCAAAATTGTCCTTAGATTTCCACGTGTGCTTTGTGGCATGTGCCTCATGCCCACCACACACACACACACACACACACACACACACACACACACACACACACAGTAGCAATAAATAGATTTAAAAAATAACAATTATCTACTTAGACATTTCCCATCATAATTACAGGCTTGGTGATTCTCTGGGAGAACCAAAAGAGCCACTCTGCGGTCATGACAAAGGCTGCTTGTCTGACATTGTCTCTTCTGTCACTCTGTGGCATTGCACCCACCATGATGACGTTCAGAACCATGTGCAGGGGACATCAACATAGCACACGGGTTCCAACTGTGCAAGTGTTGTATTTTATAAGTGCAATGGCACTGGGAAGATGGTCCTTGCCTCTGCTTGGCAGTGCCTCATTTTCTGCCTTTTCTGTTCCCTTTTCTTTTTCCCAATCCCACCTAGAATCACTGGATCTCCAAGTCAAAGATTAAACTTGCTTCCCTTCCCCCACAGATATAATTGAGAGGACGTGGACCCCTTGAGTAACTTCATTTAGGATAATAATTTGTCCTCCATGGATGAAGAAACACTTACTGGTGCTCTGTATTAGCATGAGCTACTAAGTGTTCCCTGGTATTGTTCTAAGATCCTTACTGCTCCAAATCCACTTCATTGTACAGTGCTTGAACCTGCTGGACCTCCCTGATATCTGATTGTTGAGAAAGCAGCAGGAATGCAATGCAGGTTCCTAGGAAGACATCTGCACATGGGGAAAAATTAGGGAAACAAGGCCATGGCCTATACACCAGACTCAGAGGTGACACCTTGGAAAGGATTCTGATACATGCTCCAGTGTGGGAGTCACCAATCTTAACACAGCTTCGATGTAGTAACAGAGTAACTTATTGAACCTGGCATCCCGAGGCTGAGTATGAGAAGAACCATTTCAATTCGCCAAAGTTTCTTTCATTTAAGTGGTAAGGTTCATATACTCTCACAGATCTGACTTGAAATTGCCTCTTGGGTTCCAGTAACATTCTGATATATATTAGTGGCCACAGTGACTAATGCTATTGTTACAGCCAATGATCTGTACAGTCAAAGCAAACAAATACAGCTGCCCCGAGTGACCTCAGGCTCTCACCCCCTACAAGACTGTGAGAAGAGATTACTCATAGTTTCTAGGTAACAGGAGTGCCCAAAGTCCTGGAAGTAGTCAGGTTCTTATACATCTGAGGCTTGTTCTGTGAGTCCCCTCCGCAGACTGGGTAGTTCAGAGTCATAGGCTCCCCTCACTTCAGTGCCTACAGGTATAACTCAAAGTCCCCTTCCTTATGAGTACTACCCACTCATCAATAGACTAAGGCGTCATTAGGGTCTAGGTGTGGGACAGAGACATTGATCAGCGCATATGAGGGCACAATGCATCTGTGTATAAGAATTTTGTTTAATTTAAAGATATAGAAAAATTACGGGAATATGTTTTTGTTTTAATCCCAGGTATGGGATATGGGACTGATTCAGATTGTCCAAGGCAGCGGCCTGTGTGCTTGAGCAGGGGCATGGTTTTTCCAGCTGCAAATAGTTTCTGAACGTGTATGACATTTGGAATTCTGGGGACTCTTAGGAGAGGTATATAAAGGCAAGAGTCTGAGAGGGGTGTGACTGCTGCTGGTTGTTGGTTTTTGGTTATTGGTTGCTGGTTGGAGACATCCTGATGACAAAGTTTAAAACTGCCCCAAGGAACTCAATGTCCCTAATCAGCTGGAAATAGTCTAATAATACCAATGTCCTCTTTCCCCTTTAACCTTCTTTCTCTCCTACGTAGTGTTGGGGGAGTGTTGGAAGGGATAAGGGTGGAGTAGGGTGGTAGAAAATGGGACCCCCCAAAATTGCCAAAAGTCTGGTTACACATCTGCCTAAACAGGACCCGAACAATGACCGTTTCAACAGACATGCTAACATGGAGGGAGAAACTTCACTAGACTCCATAATTGCTTATCCAATGCCAAGTGTTCTGACCCAAAACAATCTGCACACAAGCCACACTAAGCAGGCTCGGCAGATTACATTTATATCTTTCCATGTTTACACTTACACTAACAAAGACAAATGGGCCATGAGCTTGAGGGAGAGTGAGTTATTATTGAAAGTGTTGGAGAGAGGAAGGGGAAGAGGGGGAAATTATCTAATTACATTTTAATTAGTTTTTTTATTAGAAAAAGAAAGATAGCTGAAGAGTAACATGGAAGCCAGCCAATAAATAACTTTTCTCCATGTTTCCTACCTGTTCTTGCCTGAGTGCCTGCCCAGCTTCCCTCAGTGGCGACTGTGATCAGGATATGTAACCCAAACAACCCCTTTCCTCTCCGGGCTGTTGTTGGTCAGTGTTTAACCACAGCGGCAGAGACACACACTATAAGCTAACTGTCTCAGTTAGAGTTTTACTGCTGTGAACAGACACCATGACCAAGGCAACTCCTAAGAACAACATTTAATTGGGGCTGGCTTACAGGTTCAGAGGTTTGTTTAGTCCATTATCAATAAGGCGGGAGCATGGCAGTACCAAGGAGGCATGGTTTGGGAGAAGCTGAAAGTTCTACATCTTGTTTTGAAGGCAAATAGGAGAAGACTGACTTCCAGGAAGCTAAGACGAGAGTCTTATAGCCCATGCCCACAGTGACACACTTTCCGCCACAAGGCTACACCTACTCCAACAAGGCCACACCTCTGAATAGTGCCACTCCCTGGACCAAGCATATGCAAACCATCACACTAACATACATACACAACCACACACATCATAAGTTAACCCCTACACATATCATAAGTTAACCCCTACACATATCATAAGCTAACACACACAGATAACCACACACACCATAAGCTAACACACACAGAGACAACCGCACCAGGAGGTTGCCAGTGATGAGAAGTGGGTGGCAAGCAGTTTAGCAGTTTACCTGTGGCCACCTCTGCAGTGTGCTATAACTACTCTCTGCAGATGCCAGGGTGCTCTAACGCAAGGACACCCAAGTTGGATGAACTTGTTCAGTCTGGCAATTAAAGAATTTGGAAACAGGCTATTAGAACTTCATAGTCTATGTACCCTTTTTATTTTTTTTGGACAACATAGCTTTAAAAAGATGTTTAGGAAATCGTTGTTTGAGACTTGCCTGATCTACATAGCAAGTTCCAGGACAAGTAGGGCTACAAAGAGTGAATGTCTCAAACAAACAAATGAACAAACATTTAAATTTACTATACTCTTAGTAATCAAGGTGGCCAAACGTCTTATTCCAGACTTAAGTGTAGGTTCACTAGAGGAAATAGAATTGGTCTCTACTTTACAATGCTTTGATGATGATGATGATGGTGGTGGTGGTGGTGGTGGTGGTGATGATGATGATGACGACGACACTAATTTTAATTGTGCATATTTATGTGAATTACTGTAGCTATTATGAGGAACAGTATGGAAGTGCCTCAGAAAACTGAAAATGGTTATAATGCAGCTATTTCACTTCTGGGTGTGTATCCAATGGAAATGCACCCTGGGCACCAGGCATACATATAGTACACGAAGGTCAAACATCCATATACTTAAACATTTTAAAAGTCAACTCATGAATTCGCGTGCATAGCACTTTTAAAAGTCAAAATTAACAATTTGAAGAAAAGGAAAGTGGTTTCTTATCCGACCTGTGAGCTCCACCTCTGCAGATCAACTGCATTAAACATCTTTACCTTTATTTGCTTTCTCTCTTTTTCTACATCACATTTATACAAGTACATTTTAGTTTCTTATTTTATACTATCTATGAACTTTCTACTCCGCATGGGGAATTTAAATTTTGTTTTTTTCTTTCCCATCTCTGTTTTTCTGTCTCTCTTTCTGTCCCTTCCTCCCTCTGTACTTCCTCCCTTCCCTGTCTCCCTCCTTCCCTCTCCTTTCTCTCTCTCCTCCTTCTATCCTCCCCCTCTCTCTATTGTCCCCTTCTCTCCTCTCCATTCTTCTCTCTCTTCTCTACCTTGACAACTTCTAAAATAATCAAATCCTTAAATCATTGTGACTGAAGAAATACCATAACACAATGTATGTAGGTTGCATTTCCTTTCTATGTTTTTTTCAGGAATTAATAATTGCCTTGGGGTTTTTACATTGTTTTTGCTTTCTAGCTGTTTCTCTCTCATCCACCCCTAAACTTTTAAGAGGAAGCATAATCCATCTCCCAACTCTCACAATGGCCAGACTCTCTGGTTTCATTAGTTCCACAGTCTTTGGGATATGTGCGCTGAGCCTCGAGGCCCTCGGGTGCAGCCCAGTCTGAAAGGATTGTTCTCCAGGCCTGTTACTCAGCTGCCTCCAGACACCGCCATTTCCTATCAGTCCCTGACACCGCCTTCTTCTGTGTTGAATCCCCATCATCTGTAGACCTGTATTACTGCCTCTTGGTCAACTGCTATATTTTCATACAGTATAATTACTTCTTGGAACTTTCTAAGGAAAGTCATGAGACATAGATACTTTTGAGACATTCTTTTTGAAGTTGTATGTTGAGAATAGCTCTATTCCCCTCTCACACTTGATAATGGTAATTTAGATTTTTAAAATATCTATACTTGGTTATGGTTGAGAAGATAAAAATTCTAGGTTCAAATTTTATTATCTTCTAGTTTCTAATATTATTGTAAAGTTAAGGAGCCATTATTTTTCCTGATATTTTATACGTGATCTGTCTTATTCTTTCTAGATCTATCAATTTCTTTCTTTCTGTTCTCCCCAAATTTCTTTAATTAGATTTTAAACCACTTTGATGCTTTTTTTATTGCTTATTTTATTCTGGAGATTATTCTTAATTCTACTGAATCTTCCTTTCTGCTTTTGAATTATAATTTTAAGTACATGGTCCCCAGTACTGCAGAAAGAAAAGAGAGACAAATTAATGGAATGGAATGGTATGTTTTTGCTTATTTGGTTTGATGGGATAATTTTCCTTTCTTCCGTACAATGTTTGTTTCCTGTGGCTTTTGTGTGTGTTTGTCTTGACTTTTCTCCTGTTTCTTAGAGTTCTTCATATGTAATGGCTTCATCTGTCTGTGTGTTCATGTCACATCACAAGCCATATTAAGCTCTTTCTGTAACCTTGCTATTATCAGCTGGCAGGTCTGCTCTTAGCCATTCTGTTGGGAGGGCATCCACATTCACAGGAAGCTTAGTCTGCTAAGAGGTCTCAGAGTGCTGTGGTCTGAATGGATCCATACTGCCCTTCCAGTATTTGGAAGGAGTAGGTAATTCAAGTGGCCTTTGGGGTTTTTAGCAATCAACATTGAGGCTCATTCCTTTCTGTTTTCACCACATCAGTGATGTGGGTAAATGTGATGTGCCCCAAACCCAGAGCCTCTGTCACTTAATGCACCCACCCATAAAATCTAGTGATTTGTGTCTTATCTTGGGAAGGGTTTCATGGCAGTGTTAGGGAGAGAAGGAGCTGGAATCCACTGTTCTTTATTTGGGCATCAACCAAACCTTCTCTCCGCCCACATCCTGCTCTCAGAGTAATCGAGGGTAAAGTCCAGAGTCTTTCTGAGGTTCAGTGGAAGCAGTGGGCTTGCTCCTCCACACTG
The DNA here is from genome assembly GCF_011064425.1 of Rattus rattus. Taxonomy (NCBI): domain Eukaryota; kingdom Metazoa; phylum Chordata; class Mammalia; order Rodentia; family Muridae; genus Rattus; species Rattus rattus. The sequence goes on from NC_046161.1 coordinate 96,512,268, forward strand.
AATGTATCACGCCACTTCCCTCCCACACACATCTGAGAAACAGTTTCCAGAGTTCCATCCCCATTCATCCATGTCTCGGATTCCCCTGTACCTTCCTCACACTTCCTGTCTCCTGTAGGCTTACGTCAGCTCAGTCTCTTGTCTGCCACTTTAACGGGGTTCCAGGCAGACATGAGTGTGTGCTCACACGCACTGCGTGCTCATTTTTACAAAAGTATACAACCCAGAAGGGAGGTTAGATGACACCTACACATTCTGGGTTACTTTTTTTGTTTTGTTTTGTTTTGCAGAGGAGTCTGACTTTTTCGAGACATGATTTTAGGTAGAAAAGCCAATTTGTAAAACGGACAAGAGGGCAACTATTTTGGTTGCAGCTGGAAAATTAAAAAGATTTACATCTGATTGCTTCTAAAATAATTTAAAATGCTTGCTAGGGGGTCTCTCCATCACCAGGCCCAGTGTGAGTCTCTGGAAAAACACAGGGGAGAAACGCAGCCTCTGGCCCATGCTGCTCAGTGTACACCCCTGTTCCAAAACCTGCCCAAGAAGCCTGCTTTAAAGATATCTCATCTAATCGAGATACAGAGAGGAAAACTGATTTGGCCAAAGGAAGCTCTCCGTGTCCTCTAGACCATCCCTAGGAGGGAGATGCCCTTAACAACCACTGCTGCTATGCAGGATGTCACTTCCCAGGTGATGGCCAGGAGGGAAAAGTCAAAGACCTTTGCTGTACCGATGGCTTCGTGCACGGGGATGTGCAAACATGAGAAAAAGGTACACTATGCAGAAAGCTCCTGACGGACTGCGAGGACTGTCTCCCCCACATAAAAATGTCATCGTTGAGCTCTATATTCTTGCCATCTCTTTTGAAGATATCGCTTTTGTTTTTATAATTAAAATTTGTAAAACAGTCACTCAAAATTTAGAAGAAAAAAAAAACCTCAGTCATTTTCATCTCGGCTCTTTAAGAACTCTGTGTGAAAAAAAAATCTATTGTCTAATGCTGAAAGTTATCACAGCTGGGCTTTTTGGATTAAAAAAAATAGAAGCAAAAAAAAAATCATAGGGTTTTCTCCTTGAAGCACAATCCCATTTATTGAGACTGACAACACTAAAGACATTTCAAGCTTTGTTTTTTAGAGCAAATCTCTTCCAATAACTGACTGACCTTCGGAGTGACAGTCCTTTCAGCCTCACTGAGTGCAATCTACTTTGCTAGGACCAGCTGGGCAGGGAGGGTCCTCTTCCAGGGACTTTCACTCTACTGTGCACTGCCAGGCCTCAAAGATGGCTACCAAATGTCATTTACTTCATCCTTCAAGCCTGGGAGTCTCTGGTAATAATAATAAGGGGTTCTTCCTTGAGTTTCTTAGCTGTTCCCACAGACCCTTCGATCGCTGTCGGCCTTAGCTTCCTCCTCTGTAGGATGCAGAATTTGATCGGAAGATCTGTGACGTCCCTCAAAGGCTTCCCACTTCTTGGATATTCTAACAGAAGCAGCAAAAAGCACCACAGAGACTGAAGAAGCTGACTTACCTAGAGAGGTGTAACCCAGGACATGTTCCAAACACCCAACCAGCGCATCTGTATCGCTGTCCTGTCAAAGCAAGAAGAATACTTAATGGCAGGAACATGCCTTATGCTACACTGCACAACCATAGTATTGTTCGCAGTTATTTTTCAGTGTGACTGCGATTATTAAAGAAAGCCATGAGTGTTTATGTGAATACCTACATCTCTGTATCTGTATGAATGTGTGTGTGCCAATCTGTAGATCCCCAGATCTTTCTCTCTGATCGGGAGGGGAGAGGCTAACTCTGTTAACAGTGGGTCTCAGTGAACATGGTCTTGGGGGTGCAAGGCTCTACGCTGAGCAGTGGGTCTCAGTGTGTTTGGTCTTGGGGGTTCATGGCTCTACACTGAGCTTACCCTGAGCCCTTCCAAGAGCTTCCAACCAAAAAGCAATTGCTCGAGACCTCTCATTTCATCTTTTGTTTTGTGCTTTCCAAATTTTCCATAGTAAACAAATATTTTAATTTTTGAATATAACGAGTGCTATAATAATAACAAAACCAAGATTTTATTACTCAATAGTACAGCAGGAATTAAGGAAAGAAATTTTTCTGCATCTTTGGAAATCCGTGACCTCCAAGGAGCTCTATATCAAATAATTATGCTCCTCATTTACCTCAGGCCTGGAGGAAAGTCAGCTGTCTCCCATGAGGGCCAGGAGGATTTCAGAACCATACTAGATAACAAACATTGTTTTTTATGCAAAATAAATATCTCCTCTCCAGCCAGCAGGCTGCAAATCATACAAAATAGCATCCTAATGATCTGGGAAAATGGAATCCCTTCATTGTTTTCAAGTTCATGACTGCACTGGGGGCAGGGATTCATGGATCACCTGCTCCATTTCAAGTCAAGCAAACATTTCACATTGCAACAATTGTCTGTGGGTCCTGGGAAAAGCCCACAAGAGTATGGTGGGCTACTCTCACGCATTCCATAAACATGCTGAATTTCATTTTGTAACATTCTCTGGAGTGTAGGCAGCTACTCTTCAGGCATGTGGTAAAACTCAGCAGTATCTCAAACTCAGAATATATAGAAAAGGCGGTGAGAAGGAGGGCGTGCCTGGGTAATGGTGGTCAGTGAGGTTAAATACCGAACAAAGATCCTTGGTGACGACCCAGGAAGGTAGGCACCAGGCATAGAAATCAAAGAAGGCCAAACAGATCCTTCCTTCTATACCCTTAAGGGACAACCTTAAGTCGTAGACTCTCCAGAGAGGCATCCTCTACTAGAGGGGACACCATCTGCATATGCTGCTGATGACACCAACCAAGGGAGTACAGCTTCTAAGCTTGGCTCCTCTTCCAGGAATACTGGCCCTGTTCTTTGCTTATTTGTTTTAAATGTGGATGAGTGCTTTGCCTGCATGTATGTCCATGCACCACACGTGTGCCTTATACCTGCAGAGGCCAGAGGAGGGCATTGGATCCTGAGACTGGAGTTACATGTAGTTGTGAGCCCCCATGTGAGTGTTGAACTTGGGTCCTCTGGAAGAGTAGCCAGTGTTCTTAACCACTGAACTATCTCTCCAGACCCACAGTTCTTAGTTACTAGCATCTGTGGAAATTAGAGATTTCCACAGTCCACCTAGAATGCTATTAAAAGACATGAGAATGAAAACTTATGGATTTGGACACCAGAAATCTCAAGACCATGGCACTAGTGGATGGGGTTGCTTTAATGCTTTAATGTGAACCATTTTCTGGTTCACAGACAACAACTTGTATGTTTACATGAAGGGAGAATGCTTGCCTTAGGACTACTTTATAAGGCCATAATCCATTAATAAGGAATTATGTCATGAGATAACCCCCATGACATAATCAATCCCTAAGGCTAATTCCTAAACCCATTTATTTCTCCTACCAACAGATGGGATTTGTCTTGTCTCTTTCCCTGTCTCTGGATCTGAATTGACCCTTTAACTTGCTTTTCCTCAGAACACACAATAAAAGTGGTGATGGATGACTTAGGTAGGACTAGACCTGAGAAACCTTTACTTTTTATTCCATAGGAAGCCCACAGCCAAGCTCTCCTGTTGGAGAGATGTCGTGGAAGAGGATCCAGGACACGAGAAGTCATAGGAGGAAAACATGGCCTCAGCCAGCAGCTATGACCAATAGCAGGATGTGTTAAGTCATGCTGTCTTGAACAGCTTAACACATAGCTGGCAGCAAGAACGTGGGTGACTGCAGAATAGCATCGGAAGCAGAAGAGCTATTCAGTGAACACGGAAGAGCCAAGCGTCAATCTGCAGAGCTGCCTCAGTCGCAGTTGGCAAAGTGCTCAGTGTGTAACTGTGAGGGCCTGAGTTTGGAGCCCCAGCATACACATAGGAAAGTCAGTTGCAGCGATGGAGGGGCAGAAAGAGGAGGATACCTGCAGCCCCCATCCGGCCATCTAATTTAGCTGAATTGGTGAGCTCCAGGTTCAGGAAGAAACTCGGTCCCAAAAAATCAAGGTGGAGAGTGTGAGGGAGACATTCAGTGTCAATATCTGGCCTCCCACTCGTGCTCTCTCTCTCTCTCTCTCTCTCTCTCTCTCTCTCTCTCTCTCTCTCTCTCTCTCAAAAGAATAAGTCATTGTTTTAATCCATCAAATTTTGTTCTACTTTACACAGAAAAGTGTCATTGATATGCTAAACCACTGAGGTTCAATGACTAAGTGTTTACATTTTTAAATCCCTGAACCTGATCACAAGCCCTGGCTCGTGAGAACTCCTAACTACACATATGTGTACTTCTCTTCCAGCTTCTATGATGCATAAGGAAGTGAACAGCACCAACTCCTGGGGTAGCTTTCTATTTCCAGGTAGACAGCAGGGCTCCCCTGCCACTCAAAGTCTACTGTCGCTGGGTAACAACAAACTGAACCCATTTAATGTGACCCTTGTTTACTTGCTTATCGCTCGGGCCTAGATAACCTATCAGGATGCTCATCCCTGGAGAAGACCAAGTCCTCCTCTCTCAGCACATACTGATTGTATTTAAGACTTACAGAAAAATTTCAAAGTCCACATAAAACACGCATGTACCCTTCATCTCGGAACCAACATTTTCTTATGTGTACTTGATCATTCTCCCATCTATGTATTTACAATGACATTTCTCAACCTTAGCACTATTGATATTTAGGACCAGACAATTCTAGGACAATGTATGATGTTCACCAGTACCTGTGGCCTCAGACCAATAAATGTCAGTAGGACTTCGTCATAATACCTCCCCAACCCAAGTTATGAAGACCCAAAGTAGTGTGAGACACTGCCAGACTTTTCCCATAGAAGACAAAAATCTGTCCTGGTTGAAGGCTATCAATCAATCAAATAACCAGTCACTCATTCAATGGATCTACCTATCATCTATATTTTGACATACAGAGTTGGTTTTATTGTTTTCCTGCTGGCCAAATCTTAAGTAATTTGAAGATCATGAAAATCACAGCACTAGCCTCCAAGTCAAGCAGCCACTGTCTTCAGTTAGTGCTTGCAAAAAGGGCATCACAGCTGGATTTCTCAACGGTTGACATCCCTCACAGAGGTGTGGAGCGTCGGGCAGGAGAGCGCCTCACCAGGGTAAACTGTCCCAGTTGGGGTTCTGCTGCTGTTATCAACACCATGGACAAAAGCAACTTATGGAGAAAAGAGTTTATTTCTGCTTACAATGTATAGACTACTGAAGCCAGGGCAGAAACCTGAAGACAGGAACTAAAGCAGAATCATTTAAGAACTCTGCTTATTGGCTCATTCCTCATGGCCTGCTAGGCTTGCTTTATTACACCACCCTGGACCACCAAGGGCCATCACTGCCCTCAGTGGGCTGGGTTTTTCCACATCAATTAACAATAACAACAACAACAGCAACAACAACAACAACAACAAGAAATGACCCACTTGATTTGACTATAGGCAATCAGGAAGAAGCACATCCTCAATTAAATTCCTGTCTCTCCAAATGACTCTAGGTTGAGTCAACTTGACAAAAAGCTAACTAACACACCAACCACTCCTCCCAGTCAGCTGTACGCAATTGCGCCCTAACTGAACGTGACTTTGGAATCTTGGGGCAGAGCTAGAGTGTACAGACTGGGGATGACGAGGGGAAAACGGGCTCCGTTATGCAGCCATGAGGAAGTCACCATCTATATCGGATGCCTATATCAGAGTGCGGCTGCTTTAGGGACAGACACCCATGCTCCTGCCCCAAGTGATTCCTTACCCATGCTCTGTAAACTCAGTAAGCTCATTGGTTCCCTAGGGGTAGCTTTGGCGGAGCCAAACTTTGATTTGTCATTGAAACCTTAGGAGGGAACTGATATTGTCTAGTCTCTCTCCAAGAGAAAAGTCTTGCAATCGATACCAAGTGGACTTTTTATAGTTAAGTCAAACTTTATTATGAAAACGAAACAATTCCCAGTATCAGCATCTACATTTTTGTAGTTAATAAGAATGATAGGAAGGCAAGCAGCTCGTCCCTACAGTTCTAAATCGCTCATTTGGACATGATGTTAGTGGCAGAAATGCAAAGAAGTGACTGCCAAGGCTTCCCGTGGGTGTTTCCTGATGTTCTGTGCCCCGTGGGCCCATAAGCAAAGACAGGGTCACAGAAAACATCTGCCAGGTTCATGCCACGTGGAGATGGGCTGCTGACAAAGATGTTTATATTTCCTTACTGTTTCACAGTGTATTAAAGTTCAGTAGATTTAACTGGCCCATGAGAACGATTGCATCTGAAGAAATGACGCATCATATGACCACTAGCTTTCAGTCATGTCAGCCAAGTGCTTGGAAGACAGGTTTTTCCTAATACTCTAGAAACAGCAAAAGTGACTCCTTTGCAAATGAATGTATGTGTTCCTCAAGCCTACATTTCTAGGTCCATTAATCTTTCCATAAACAGGAAGAGCCCCCAAGGCACGAAGAACACCTCCCAACCCCCACCAAAGCTCAGTCTTAAAACCTGTCCCATAGATTCAAATCCAAAATTAAACGCACAGAATTTCTTCTTCGAAATCAAATCTCAGTTAGCTGCTGAGTCAGCTGGCTGTTTACAGCGGGTCCAGTCAAACCCATCAACGCACACAGTAGCTCAGATCCTGCCTAGCATCCATGGGAAAACCTATGGTATTTGGGCACATCTTCCATTTTAACAAATATTATATATATTTCTCTAAAAATCACTTACTTTTTATAGTGGAAAAGGCAGAAATTTATCAAAGAGAATATATATCACCCCAAGTCCTCCCATCTTTTCTACATAAGATGTCCTTTAGATATTTCATTACATGTGCTTATTTTTCAGATATTTGAAAGACACTATAATAAGGTATGTGTGTATCCATAGAGATGTGAGCTTTGGGATTTTCTACTGTGCTTTTACATTTTTTAACAGTGGAACCAGTTGGCACTATAAAATCATGTCGCATGTGTTTATTCACACTCCCCTACCATTGGGTGCCTAGGTTGTTAGCATGCTTACCGTAAGTAGCAGTCTGATGTCTGTCATCGCAAACCTTCACTTCATGTTTATTATTTATTTGAGTTAGCCACATGGGAATACCAGGTCAATGAGAATGAACAGTCGCCACACTCCTCGCTTTACTCTGGCCTCTGTCCGCATGCTCACATGCCTCAATGTTGTGTTTCCTCACGGTGAACTGAAATGCAGTCATCTTTTCCTCATCCTGCTTTCTACTACCATCTACTTCCTCTTAAGATGCAACAGGACCTCAGTTCATTGTCTCTATCCATCCACGGTTCTGTCTGGTTTGTTTGTGTGTTTGTTTAATATACCAAGACTCTTCCCGAGTGAGCACCCCATCGTTGGCTGTGGATGCTCTTGTCTCAGGGTTGTGGTCCTCTTCCTAATCCTTCAGATCTGACCATGTCACCTGCTTGAAGGACCTCTGGTCATTCATTCTCATTAGACATGCTCCATCATGTGCGTGGTTTGTTTCTTTCAATGTAGTTTCCCATAGATGAAGGCCAAGCTTTGTTATATGTGTAGTGGGGCTGGGTGAATGCCTGACTATGCTTATTCTATACAAATTAGCTCAGAGCTGTGCACATGGAGGTACTTGATAAACTTTTAAGAAGCCAAGAAACAGAAAACACATGCAAATTCAAGGAAGATCTACCTTACCAGATGTGTTTTATTAAAAAATATAGTTTTGTTAACCTGTGAAAACTCTTTTCTGGATTCCTTCTGAAGCTTTGGTAGAGCACAGCCAGCTGATTATGCATCCTTCTCTGCTCTGCCTGTCCCTCTTGGGTGACGGGTGTTCTATCATGAGAGTATTTTCCAAGATTACCTCAGAAACACATATGGTGTAACATAGTTACTTCAAGTGGAGCTTCCTTTAATAGAAACGTTGTCATAAACCATCTGGGAAGTCTTCATAGACACTTCTCTCTTCAAAGGCTGGCCCTCAGACATTGAAGTTTACTCACAAGCCCTCACACACTGAGGTTTACATGCGAGCTTTAAACTCCCATGGCAACAACTGCAGTATAATGACTGTCAATCATGCAACTGTTGGGAGGCAGGTCAAACCTTATGTTTTATCTTGTAGTAGCAGATACAGTTTCTTACTTCAACAAACTTTGCTCTTTGGCCTTACCTTTCCTGGCTTCACAGTCCACTCTAAGGACTGTGTGATTTTGAGTGGTGAGTCTAAGGATGGTTCACTGTTCTCAAGTACAGTAGCACCTGAGGTTATTCCCTTAGATCCTGTGACCCCTCAGAACCTGGACCCTTTGCTGCATTGGTTCTAGGTTCTGCTGTGACCTCAGATAAAAAAAAAATAATTTATCACCAACTCCATCTGCAAAACAATCTAAGCTAGAATCTACCAAGATATGAAAAGGAAACATATGTAAGGGGTTTTCTTCAACGGATGAGTGAGAATGTCCTGTATATACTGAATCCTTCATCCAGGAGCTGCATGGTGCTGTCAGGCATACTGGAAGCGCCAAGACTTCCTCTAGAAACTTACCTCTTTCTGAATCTGTCTAGGAACCTCAACCATCATGTGGAAGTCCAGGAACACCGAGAAACTCTTGAGTGGACAAATATTTCAACAGAGCTTAGCTTATACTCTGTAGAATTCCCAGTTAATCCCCAATTGAAAGAATCTGTCCTAAGAATTCTGCCAGCTGTCAGGCTGTGTTCTGTAGAAAGGGGAGGGAGGAGCCTGGGATGTTAAGTCCCAAGATCCTTAAGATGAGTCTGTAATATTAGAGAGTAAATTGTGCAGTCTGAGTATAAGACAGAAAAAACTAATTTAAAGGCAAAATTATTCTTTGTTACTCAAGGGAAGGCTGCCTTTGCTCTATTTGGCCTCTCAGCTAATTGTGTAAGGTCCACCCATAACTAGAGAGGGCAACAGGATTATTCAGACTGCTCAATTAAACACGAATCTCATCCAGAATACCTCTACAGAAACACCCACGCTAATGTTTGACCAGCTATCTGGACACTTTGTGGTTCTGTCAGGTTGACACATAAAATTAACATTAAAATATTTCTAATCCTTTATTAAATATAATTTAGGTGTATTTAATAATTCTAATTATATTCACAAGAAATCTAATACAGATCCTAACAAATGTTTTTTAATGGTCAAGACTTGGGTATTTAAACTTCTCTGTGTCTGTAAGAACAAGTTTCCATTGCTAAGCCTTTAAGCCTTACATTTAGAATAGTGTGTGTGTGTGTGTGTGTGTGTGTGTGTGTGTGTGTGTGTGTGTGTGTGTGTTTGGGGAGATGGCTAACTGGGCAAAGAGTTTGCCACACAAGTGTAAGAACCTGCGTTGAGGGTGATTTTGTGTAGCGTGCATTCAGATTCTTCTGGTTACTATGCCCAGAGACCTGGTTGTAATCCATGGCCAAGCATCCTTTGTCTCAATGTTTTTAAAAAATGGTCTTCTGTCTGGTTGGTTAATAAAGTGCTGATTGGCCAAGATCTGGGCAGGAGAGGATATGGTGGGACTTCTGACCCGAGTGAGGGGGTCTCTAATGAGGACCAGAGAGGTTTGCCATAAGGCATTTGCCATGAGCAGGTCACCAGGGGAGTCACCATGAGGGCACAGATCAAGGAGGAGGTCAGGGCAAGACCTAGATGGCAGGTTACAGGACACGTGGCTGGAAAGCAGACCAGGCAGCATAGTCAGGTTAGAATAGCTCAGAACCTGCCCAGAAATTCTGCTGAAGCTTAAACACACCAGGTTTCCATGTCATTTATTTGGGAGATAAAAAGGGCAACAGGAAAGCCCCCTGAATTTTTACATTTGGTGCCCATCGTGGCAGGTGTGCAATCCAAACCGAGACAGAAAACCAAACTTAGAAAGAACCAGGCAGAGAGTCTGAAAAGTCCTGGGTGGAAGGTGGGCTCTCTGGTGGCAGAGAGACTGCCCTGTGAGCAGAGCAGCTGAAGTCTCGCCACCGGAACTAAGGAAACAGCCCCTGCCTGAGAATGTGAGTATGGGTGGCAGCAGAGGTCAGAAGCAGAAGCTTCTCCCAAGCACTTCCTGGTTCAGAAGGGGCCGAGGGGCATGGAGTAGAGAGAGCTGGTTTGCACCGAGCACAGGTACATGCTTAGGATGCATGTTCGGGGAGTGGAGACGGGGAAGGTGTGCTGGGTTCCTGCAGGAGGTGCAACTGCACACTCAGGCCAACCCTTCTGCAGGGAGGCTGGGCTTCTTCTTGTAACGCGGTTAAGAGCTTGTGGGGCTGGAGCGCACGTTAGCTGGAGCAACAGGCTCAGGTGCCTGCTAGCATGAGGATCAACTCTCACTAGAGGGCACAGTGTATCCAGCCTGATGCAGCCGCTGGTGCCACCTTGCCGGCCAGCGAACAGCTTATGGTGAGGTAGAACTGCTTCTTCTCTGTGAGCATAAGGGCAGGGATGAGGCTAGTCACAGCAGGCGCTCTGAGCTGAACTGCAGAGAAAGGTGGAGCATAGAAAACATACAGGCATAAAAACCTAGATATCAGAGCAGCTTCAATAGACCAAACAAAAGCCCCAGAAGAGACCAAGGAACAAGCATTTTGGCAAACTTCTACGGATGAACAGAAGCCAAAACTAAAGGTGTTTACAAATGGCGCTGGAATTGAAGGCCTAGTAGACACTGAGAGGCAATAATCGTCTCGTTAAAATCTCAGCCTCCAAACCTGATTTCAAACTCCCAGAGTCCACATAAGGCTGGGCACAGGAGCGTGTCTGTAACCCAACAGTGAGGTGGGAGGCAGGGACATGAACGTCCCTGGAAATTTGCAGGCCAGCTAGCCTTCCATGCATAGCAGCAAACAACAAAGAGAGATCCCGACTCAAAAGAGGTGAGAGGTAAGGACCAACATCCGAGGTTAACTCTGGCCTCCATATTAGCACTGTGGCACATGCACACCTGCACTCATGTGCACAGGCATGCAAGTACACACAGACAGACTAACACACACACACACACACAAACACACACATGTACTAAACACACATGTATAAATATATACTACATATAATATAACTATGTAATGTGCATTGGCATCCTGTATATTAATACAGTACATAAATAATTTAAACATACTTTACATGATAGTAAAGCCCCCTCCCATGTTTCTGTAGTTATTCAAGAAATATTTGGCTTTGTAGAAGGTGATGTTGGAGGCACATGGCAAATTCAAAGATGACAAAATTCAGTACAACAGACTACATTTCCCTTGAAGCCCTCTGGGTCAGTCACTGTGCCACTGTGACACCTGTACACACAGGAAATGAGAAGTTCAGTTGGGACACTAGCTTTGAATCACTAGTTTGCTAATTTTTTGAAACCTCTCTCCGGGGATTTAAAACATGTGTACTGCTGAACACTTTGATTATTTTCCTTGTTGGCTTATTATTGATACAATTAGAGAACTCAGATTCTGAAAAGCACAGTCTCTCCCTCTCTCTCTCTCTCTCTCTCTCTCTCTCTCTCTCTCTCTCAGCATGACTGTTGGAATACAGCCCTCTGGCAGACGTGACAGGCCAGCTCCAAGTATATTCACATGCAGATGCCAACAAGCACAGGTGGGAATTAAAATTTAGCTACCGAACCAAATGCAGCTGTGTCCAGAGAAACAGCATCGGACAGCTCATCCTTTGCACTGTTCATACTTCTTGCTGGTTTGTTTGAAGCAGGGTCTCACTCTGCAGCCCAGGCTGGCCACACTTCACCAGGAAGAACTGACAAGTGCTAAGGTTACAGGGACAAGCCTGCTACTTAGAGGTAGGCCATTTGTGCATTTTCAAGCCTTGTTTTAGTCAAATTTAGGGTTGAGCATGGACAAGATGCTGCTTTGAAATGATGTCTTGCAACCATGGAATCATATTGCTATATCAACATTCCTCCCAGAATACATAGCTTTTAGTGTCTTGGCTACCTGTAACCAGCAATATGCAGCTAAGCTTGAGCAAACATTTCTACCCATCACCTTCCAAACATCCCCACAGTCCATTCTTTCTCAAGAAATCATGTCCTGTCACCTTCCAGCTAGAACTGGATATTGTCCTTAAACCAACCCCTGGGGGGTAGAACATGAGAGCTAGGTTTTATAGAAGAAATCTGTTTTCTTCTAAACCATAAGGAAGGGGTGCTGCTGGTACAAAGCTGGGATTCAGACAATAATATCAAGACTAGAGAGAGCACAGTCTTTGAAGCCAGCCTGAGTGAGGTTAAATCCCACCTTGTGTTTTGAGCCAATTATTACGTATCCGTGCCTCCATTCCTCATCTGTAAAATGGGATGGGAGTAGACTAGGATTTAGTAGCATGTATAAAGCCTATCGGCCCATTGCCAATGTATGAACTGTAACGTGTTTGTTTAAAAATGTTCTCAAAATGTCTGCTGACTCATAATCACCATTGCAGCATCCAGAAGAGAACCCAGTCCGGTTTTCTGCTCAAACTGGTGGGATAGGAAAGGGCAACTAAAGGAATGTCATTGCAAGGAAGTCTGCTTCCCAAGAGGCTCCAATGATGGATGACTCATTCGAGCTACAAGGGAACCTCAGTGAACAGGAGGTGACGAAGAAGGGGCCTTGCCTCAGCTGTGACAGAGCAACCTAACAGGAAACCAATTGCAGGAGAACCCAGGTTTGTCTATTTATGCCTAATGTAGCCAGTATGTAGATGAAGATACAGAGGAAGGAACACAGGAAGGTAGTGTGTGAGGTAGTGTGTGAGGTAGTGTGTGAGGTAGTGTGTGAGGTGGTAGTGTGTGAGGTGGTAGTGTGTGAGGTAGTGTGTGAGGTGGTAGTGTGTGAGGTGGTAGTGTGTGAGGTAGTGTGTGAGGTAGTGTGTGAGGTAGTGTGTGAGGTAGTGTGTGAGGTAGTGTGCGAGCCTAGGGTGTTCTGCCTCCCCTCTTCCAGCTTCCCCAAAGATCCTCCTCCTCTTGCTGAGTGAATGAAAAAGAAAACTCACCTGGAGACCGGCCGGAGCGTGTGTCCTTACGAAGAACATTGAGCAAGTTTGAAACTTAAGAGTAAGAAATGACAAATTAAGGGAAGAGGATTTGCTTTAAAAGTTAGGTAAATACATACAATTAACCCATTTTTTGTTTAATCCAAATATGTGTGTGAATATAGGGCAAGGTCATCCAGGCATTGTTTTCTGAAAAACGATAACTATGTACAACGTTATAATTGTTCCAACTAAAAGGAGGAGATTTAGGTGAATGGATGAGCGGAATTCAGCTGCCATAAGAATTTAGCTTAGGATGTGGGCTGTGTGGGCAGACACCAACAGTCCCTCAGAGGTTGTGTATGTATCTATCTTTAGATGCTCTTCGACAGCCTCCTGGGGGATGGTTACTGTGCTCGCTGATCCTTCACCTGGAGGCAGTGAAAACTCAATCACTCAATCATCTGTCTACATGTAACACACACACACACACACACACACAGAGAGAGAGAGAGAGAGAGAGAGAGAGAGAGAGAGAGAGAGAGAGAGAGCCTCACTGTTATACATGTGTCTTATATAGTCCAGTGACTGAAAGCTGCTCAGAGGGAGTGGAAAGGGATTTGTGGATGTCGTTGCTGTGTGACACCAGCCATGGCACCGTGTTCTCCATTTGTTGAACCACCCTTTGTAAGCTCCTACCTGTAGATCTATGCATGAAGAAGACAAACCCCCAGGATGACTCCATCTTTGGGAGAGCCGTGGCATGTTGGCATATTCCCTGGTCACTGGTGTCAATGGCTGTGAGGGACGTGAGGAGCTTCTCTCTTTTGCCTGCTGCCTGTCCTCTCAGAGTCATCCCCACCAGGGTAACCAGCACACAGGACGCTTCCATACCAAGCCAAGGGCATCCTGGACCAACCTTTCCCAGAGAAGCCACACTGGCCTAATTCTGCAGCATTCTGACCGGCCAGCTGCAGCCAGGAAGCAGCGGAGAACAGATGTGGTTTATGTTTATGAACGCTGCAGCCTAGTCCCACTTCTAGATCCCCTCTTAAGGGAAGTACTGATTCAGATCTGCTTTCAGTGAGACAAGCCTGGCAGAGATGGGAACACGTGGGCTGTAAGCTTGTACTACTATTTAAAAATGGCCATAACAGACACCAACCAGGCAGAGTGAAGACATCGCTCGCCTCCACAGTCCTGCCATCCTTTCGGCTACTCCCTGCTCTCTCGGGATCTCTCTCACCACAGATTTATCTCTGATCCTCTCCCTCACCCTGCCTCTCCTCCTTCCCTTCCCTTCCCCTCCCCTTTCCTGTTTTACCTGCCATGCCCCCTTTTGTAGTGCTGGACTCTAACACAGGGTCTTGAACATGCTAGGCCACGCTAGGCAAGTGTTCTAACCCCAAGTTACTCCCAAGTTCAGTTCTCACTCATCTCTGGGCTTTCTCTTCCTTGAATTAGCCTCTCACGTAAACGCCACTCTCCTCCCAGAGTTCAGGAGCCCTTTATGGTACAGAGTTCAGGAGCCTATAGTTGGCCTGGCATCTCCAGCTGCACATGGTCCCTCTTGCTCACTCTGTGCCCACTTGAAATTCCCCAGCCTCCTCATTGCCTGGAGCGTCTCATACCTGGGTTGCTCTCTCTGGTAACTCTCCCTCATCCTAAGGGGCAGGCACATTTCCTTCTCTTGAAAGTTCTCCTAGACTCTTCTTAGCATCACAACCTCCAATATTCATTTTCCCTACAAGATGATTCTTTTTTTTTAAAATAAAGTTTTTTTAACATTTATTTATTTATTATGTATACATCATACAGCTTTCTGCCTGCATGTATGCACCTGCAGGCCAGAAGGGGGCACCAGACCTGATTATAGATGGTTGTGAGCCACCATGTGGTTGCTGGGAACCGAACTCGTGACCTCTGGAAGAGCAGACAGTGCTCTTAACCTCTGAGCCATCTCTCCAGCCCCAAGATGATTCTTTCCTTCACTTATTTTATTTATGTATTCATGTGTTGACTTAATGGCTGCCTGCCTGACCTGATTCTACTCTGCAGGTAGTCATTCACTCATTTATTCATTCATTCATTCATTCCTGAATGTTTTCTAGAATGTCTATTAAGAATTTACTCTGTGACAAATATTAAAAGTCCTGTGAGTACAATGCTGGATGTGGGGACCCAAGCATCTTTCTTCCTATCTCCTTCTAGAATGTACACAGACCTTATGTGAAGAAACAGTAACAGAACTAGTAAAAGTACTAACTAGCATGTTGAGCAGACTACTGAGAAAAATAAAGCAGGAAGGTCGAAGCATAGTCCTCTCCAGTAAGACGAAACCTAGCAAAGACTTAAAGATAGATGGATAAAATATTACTAGTGCATCTCATGTGAAGAACATTCTAGGCTTCTAAAGACAGACAAGTCTGATGTTCTTCCAAAACAAAGAGGAGGCAAATGTGGTTGGACTGGACTGAGTTTGAGGGGCTTCAGGAAGAAGAGATGGGGGCCCTCAGTGAAGTGATGGTGATGGGGTTAAAGGAGGTGAGGGAGGGCTCGTGCACAGACTTGGATGCAAGGGCAGAGGGTGTCAGTGCATGTATGCAATGCATGTGTGTATGTGTGTCAGTGTGTGTGCATGTGCGTGTCAGTGCATATCTCTCTGTCTCTGTGTCTCTGTGTCTCTGTGTCTCTGTCTCTCTCTCTCTCTCTCTCTGTGTGTGTGTGTGTGTGTGTGTGTGTGTGTGTGTATGCGTGCGTGCGTGTGTCCAGTTGGAAGCGTTTGTGAACTTCTCCAGCTGACGTGCTGGAGCCTTCGGTTACAAGCATGGAGACACTGAGCTATGATTCTACACTATCTGATGAAAGAAAGGCCAGTGGTCAGCTCTCTGCTCCCAGAACCCGTGGGAGAGATACCTTACCGCCTGGTCAGGTGGGCACTCCTGAGGCTGCAGAGCGGAAGAGACCACCAACACTGCCCACCCCTGCCCACATCCCTGACCCAAGAGGAAACTGTACAAGGCCTCTGGGTTCCTGTGGGGGAGGGCCCAGGAGCAGCAGGAGCCCTGCCTGAGACACCGCCGAACCTGAAGGAAACAGACCGGATAAACAGTTCTCTGCACCCAAATCCCGTGGGAGGGAGAGCTAAACCTTCAGAGAGGCAGACACGCCTGCAGAAACCAGAAGAGACTGCTCTCTGCACATTACTGATTCCAGAGGAAAACACGGAGGCCATCTGGAACCCTGGTGCACGGAGGCCCCCCCGAAGAGGCGGCGCAGATCTTCCTGGTTGCTGCCACCTCGAGAGAGCCCGTGGGCAGAACCCGCTAGCGAACTTGAGCCTCAGGACCACAGGTAAGACTAACTTATCTGCTGCAAGTGACCTGCCTGGTGAACTCAAGGCACAGGTCCACAAGAACAGCTGAAAACCTGTAGAAAGGAAAACTACAGGCCCGAAAAGCAGAACACTCTGTCCCCATAACTGACTGAAGGAGAGGAAAACGGGTCAAAAGCACTCCGAACACAAAGGCTTATAGGACAGTTAAGCACTGTCAGAAATAGCAGAACAAAGTAACACTAGAGATAATTTGATGGCGAGAGGCAAGCACAGGAACCCAAGCAACAGAAACCAAGACTACAAGGCACCATCTGAGCCCAATTCTCCCATCAAAACAAACATGGAATATCCAAACACACCAGAAAAGCAAGATCTAGATTCAAAATCATATATGACCATGATGCTGGAGAACATCAAGAAAGACATGATGAACTACCTTAGAGAACAAGTAGAAGCCTACAGAGAGGAATCGCAAAAATGCCTGAAAGAATTCCAGGAAAACATAAATAAACAAGTAGAAGCCCATAGAGAAGAGACACAAAAATCCCTGAAAGAATTCCAGGAAAACACAATCAAACAGTGGAAGGAATTAAAAATGGAAATAGAAGCAATCAAGAAAGAACACAGGAAACAACCCTGGATATAGAAAACCAAAAGAAGAGACAAGGAGCTGTAGACACAAGCTTTTACCAACAGAATACAAGAGATGGAGAGAGAATCTCAGAGCAGAAGATTCCATAGAAATCATTGACTAACTGTCAAAGATAATGTAAAGCGGAAAAAGCTACTGGTCCAAAACATACAGGAAATCCAGGACTCAATGAGAAGATCAAACCTAAGGATAATAGGTATAGAAGAGAGTGAAGACTCCCAGCTCAAAGGACCAGTACATATCTTCAACAAAATCATAGAAGAAAACTTCCCTAACCTAAAAAAAGAGATACCCATAGGCATACAAGAAGCCTACAGAACTCCAAATAGATTGGACCAGAAAAGAAACACCTCCCATCACATAATAGTCAAAACACCAAACGCACAAAATAAAGAAAGAATATTAAAAGCAGTAAGGGAAAAAGGTCAAGTAACATATAAAGGCAGACCTATCAGAATCACACCAGACTTTTCGCCAGAAACTATGAAGGCCAGAAGATCCTGGACTGATGTCATTCAGACCCTAAGAGAACACAAATGCCAGCCCAGGCTACTGTATCCTGCAAAACTCTCAATTAACATAGATGGAGAAACCAAGATATTCCATGACAAAACCAAATTTACACAATATCTTTCTACAAATCCAGCGCTACAAAGGATAATAAATGGTAAAGCCCAACATAAGGAGGCAAGCTATACCCAAGAAGAGGCAAGAAACTAATCGTCTTGGCAACAAAACAAAGAGAAGAAAAGCACACAAACATAACACATCCAAGTATGAATATAACAGGAAGCAATAATCACTATTCCTTAATATCTCTCAACATCAATGGCCTCAACTCCCCAATAAAAAGACATAGATTAACAAACTGGATACGCAACGAGGACCCTGCATTCTGCTGCCTACAGGAAACACACCTCAGAGACAAAGACAGACACTACCTCAGAGTGAAAGGCTGGAAAACAACTTTCCAGGCAAATGGTCGGAAGAAGCAAGCTGGAGTAGCCATTCTAATATCAAATAAAGTCAATTTTCAACTAAAAGTCATCAAAAAAGATAAGGAAGGACACTTTATATTTATCAAAGGAAAAATCCACCAAGATGAACTCTCAATCCTAAATATCTATGCCCCAAATACAAGGGCACCTACATACGTAAAAGAAACCTTACTAAAGCTCAAAACACATATTGCACCTCACACAATAATAGTAGGAGACTTCAACACCCCACTCTCATCAATGGACAGATCATGGAAACAGAAATTAAACAGAGACGTAGACAGACTAAGAGAAGTCATGAGCCAAATGGACTTAACGGATATTTATAGAACGTTCTACCCTAATGCAAAAGGATATACCTTCTTCTCAGCTCCTCATGGTACTTTCTCCAAAATTGACCATATAATTGGTCAAAAAACGGGCCTCAACAGGTACAGAAAGATAGAAATAATCCCATGCGTACTATCGGACCACCACGGCCTAAAGCTGGTCTTCAATAACAATAAGGAAGAATGCCCACATATACGTGGAAATTGAACAATGCTCTACTCAATGATAACCTGGTCAAGGAAGAAATAAAGAAAGAAATTAAAAACTTTTTTAGAATTTAATGAAAATGAAGGTACAACATACCCAAACTTATGGGACACGATGAAAGCTGTAAAGCTAAGAGGAAAACTCATAGCGCTTGAGTGCCTGCAGAAAGAAACAGGAAAGAGCATATGTCAGCAGCTTGACAGCACACCTAAAAGCTCTAGAACAAAAAAGAAGCAAATACACCCAGGAGGAGTAGAAGGCAGGAAATAATCAAACTCAGAGCTGAAATCAACCAAGTAGAAACAAAAGGACCATAGAAAGAATCAACAGAACCAAAAAAGTTGGTTCTTTGAGAAAATCAACAAGATAGATAAACCCTTAGCCAGACTAACGAGAGGACACAGAGAGCGTGTCCAAATTAACAAAATCAGAAATGAAAAGGAGACATAACTACAGATTCAGAGGAAATTCAAAAAATCATCAGATCTTACTATAAAAGCCTATACTCAATAAAACTTGAAAATCTGCAGGAAATGGACAATTTCCAGACAGATACCAGGTACCGGGTTAAATCAGGAACAGATAAACCAGTTAAACAACCCCATAACTCCTAAGGAAATAGAAGCAGTCATTAAAGGTCTCCCAACCAAAAAGAGCCCAGGTCCAGACGGGTTTAGTGCAGAATTCTATCAGACCTTCATAGAAGACCTCGTACCAATATTATCCAAACTATTCCACAAAATTGAAACAGATGGAGCACTACCGAATTCCTTCTATGAAGCCACAATTACTCTTATACCTAAACCACACAAAGACCCAACAAAGAAAGAGAACTTCAGACCAATTTCCCTTATGAACATCGACGCAAAAATACTCAACAAAATTCTGGCAAACCGAATCCAAGAGCACATCAAAACAATCATCCACCATGATCAAGTAGGCTTCATCCCAGGCATGCAGGGATGGTTTAATATACGGAAAACCATCAACGTGATCCATTATATAAACAAACTGAAAGAACAAAACCACATGATCCTTTCATTAGATGCTGAGAAAGCATTTGACAAAATTCAACACCCTTCATGATAAAAAGTCCTGAAAGAATAGGAATCAAGGCCCATACCTAAACATAGTAAAAGCCATATACAGCAAACCAGTGGCTAACATTAAACTAAATGGAGAGAAACTTGAAGCAATCCCACTAAAATCAGGGACTAGACAAGGCTGCCCACTCTCTCCCTACTTATTCAATATAGTTCTTGAATTTCTAGCCAGAGCAATCAGACAACAAAAGGAGGTCAAGGATACAGATCGAAAAAGAAGAAGTCAAAATATCACTATTTGCAGATGATATGATAGTATATTTAAGTGATCCCAAAAGTTCCACCAGAGAACTACTAAAGCTGATAAACAACTTCAGCAAAGTGGCTGGGTATAAAATTAACTCAAATAAATCAGTAGCCTTCCTCTACAAAAGAGAAACAAGCCGAGAAAGAAATTAGGGAAACGACACCTTCATAATAGACCCAAATAATATAAAGTACCTGTGTGACTTTAACCAAGCAAGTAAAAGATTTGTACAACAAGAACTTCAAGACTCTGAAGAAAGAAATTGAAGAAGACCTCAGAAGATGGAAAGATCTCCCATGCTCATGGATTGGCAGGATTAATATAGTAAAAATGGCCATTTTACCAAAAGCGATCTACAGATTCAATGCAATCCCCATCAAAATACCAATCCAATTCTTCAAAGAGTTAGACAGAACAATTTGCAAATTCATCTGAATAACAAAAACCCAGGATAGCTAAAACTATCCTCAACAATAAAAGGACTTCAGGGGAATCACTATCCCTGAACTCAAGCAGTATTACAGAGCAATAGTGATAAAAACTGCATGGTATTGGTACAGAGACAGACAGATAGACCAATGGAATAGAATTGAAGACCCAGAAATGAACCCACACACCTATGGTCACTTGATTTTTTGACAAAGGAGCCCAAACCATCCAATGTTAAAAAGATAGCATTTTCAGCAAATGGTGCTGGTTCAATGGAGGTCAACATGTAGAAGAATGCAGATCGATCCATGCTTATCACCCTGTACAAAGCTTAAGTCCAAGTGGATCAAGGACCTCCACATCAAACTGGACACACTCAAACTAATAGAAGAAAAACTAGGGAAGCATCTGGAACACATGGGCACTGCAAAAAATTTCCTGAACAAAACACCAATGGCTTATGCTCTAAGATCAAGAATCGACAAATGGGATCTCATAAAACTGCAAAGCTTCTGTAAGGCAAAGGATACTGTGGCCAGGACAAAACGGCAAAACCAACAGATTGGGAAAAGATCTTTACCAATCCTACAACAGATAGAGGCCTTATATCCAAAATATACAAAGAACTCAAAAAGTTAGACCAAGCAGGGAGACAAATAACCCTATTAAAAAATGGGGTTCAGAGCTAAAACAAAGAATTCACAGCTGAGGAATGCCGAATGGCTGAGAAACACCTAAAGAAATGTTCAACATCTTTAGTCATCAGGGAAATGCAAATCAAAACAACCCTGAGATTTCACCTCACACCAGTGAGAATGGCTAAGATCAAAAAACTCAGGTGACAGCAAATGCTGGCGAGGATGCGGAGAAAGAGGAACACTCCTCCATTTTTGGTGGGGTTGCAGACTAGTACAACCATTCTGGAAATCAGTCTGGAGGTTTCTCAGAAAATTGGACATTGAACTGCCTGAGGATCCAGCTATACCTCTCTTGGGCATATACCCAAAAGATGCCCCAACATACAAAAAAGACACGTGCTCCACTATGTTCATCGCAGCCTTATTTATAATAGCCAGAAGCTGGAAAGAACCCAGATGCCCTTCAACAGAGGAATGGATACAGAAAATGTGGTACATCTACACAATGGAATATTACTCAGCTATCAAAAACAACGACTTTATGAAATTCGTAGGCAAATGGTTGGACCTGGAAAATATCATCCTGAGTGAGCTAACCCAATCACAGAAAGACATACATGGTATGCACTCACTGATAAGTGGCTATTAGCCCAAATGCTTGAATTACCCTAGTTGCCTAGAACAAATGAAACTCAAGACGGATGATCAAAATGTGAAGGCTTCACTCCTTCTTTAAAAGGGGAACAAGAATACCCTTGGCAGGGAAGAGAGAGGCAAAGATTAAAACAGAGACTGAAGGAACACCCATTCAGAGCCTGCCCCACATGTGGCCCATAAGCATATAGAGCCACCCAATTAGACAAGATGGATGAAGCAAAGAAGTGCAGACCGACAGGAGCCGGATGTAGATCCATCCTGAGAGACACAGCCAGAATACAGCAAATACAGAGGCGAATGCCAGCAGCAAACCACTGAACTGAGAACGGGACCCCTGTTGAAGGAATCAGAGAAAGAACTGGAAGAGCTTGAAGGAGCTCGAGACCCCATATGTACAGCAATACCAACCAACCAGAGCTTCCAGGGACTAAGCCACTACCCAAAGACAATACATGGACTGACCCTGGACTCTGACCTCAGAGGTAGCAAAATGAATATCCTAGTAAGAGCACCAGTGGAAGGGAAGCCCTGGGTCCCTGCAGACTGAACCCCAGTGAACTAGACTGTCGGGGAGGGCGGCAATGGGGGAGGGTGGGGAGGGAACACCCATAAGGAAGGGGGGGAAGGGATGTTTGCGGAAACCGGAAAGGGAATAACACTAAATGTACATAAGAAATACTCAAGTTAATAAAAAAAAAAAAAAAAAAAAAAAAAAAAAAAAAAGGCCAGCGGTTTTTGCTGATGTGAACATGAACAAAAGGAGGGGAGAGAGAGTTTGACTTAGGAGGAGCCATGAATGGAGCACGGAGCTCCCCTTCAGACATGCGATCTCGGGACGTCATGAGAGGGTATATGGCTTTGACCTCTATTTTGGAATCTCTGTACAGGAGTCCAGGCTTCTGGGAAGACAGAAATAATGAGTGGCAGACAAATCAAGACATCAGCCATCGTAGACAGTATCCAAAGACAAGACTGAAATGCACACAAGGCAGGGCCATTTCCACCGAGCACATGATATGTACACGGATGTACAGTTAACAATCCGCTAAGAGTCTTTCCTGTCAGCTGAATTACTAAGCAATTATGTACATTTCTGCAAACCATATCTACAATAGCCCTAAGTCACAGAAACCTAAATGACATGGCAGCCCCCTCTATCTGTGCACTCAGATGTGCTCTTTGCCTCTTGGTTGGGTCTTACCAGCAGCCAGGCCCTGGCCCAGATACATTCATAACTCACAGGAAGGCAGAGGATGCTGCTACCCAGGGCCAGAGGACAGAGCTCATGGTACTTCTGTTGGGGCTGCCACAAAATTAGGAGGCTGAGATCTCGGCTCCCAGCTCACCATAGAGGCTGCCTTCTGTCCTGATGTACATGTAGTGACAGGTGCACAGAGCCATATCATCGAAGCTCAAACAGCAAACCAGAGCTCCCGGCTCTGACAGTAAATGCCTCCTCGGAATCCAGAACTTCTGACACATGGCTGTCACTGCGTCCACACGTCACGTTATGGCCGTGTTCACTCTGTATTGTTGAAGCCCTCAGCTACAGGTGTGTCCTATCAATGCCCTGGTTCCCTGCATATTGGGGCTTACGGGTGCTTCAGAGTTTTAGAGACATCCGTGGTATAGAACCACAGAACTTGTAAGATGTTTGGATTAATGCAAAAAGAGAAGAAGCAAAAGAAAGTGGACAGATGGCATGATATCCGTGTCAGGCATAGACTTCCTTGGAGCTGCTGACACTGACTCTCTGCCACGCCCCATTCCTGGAGGAGCAGCATGTGGACGGAAGTATTCCAGTCAATCCCTCTGCTGGCTCTATAATGGCTTGGTCTCTTTATATAACACATGCCCAATAGTCTAGGAAAAAAGGCCAACAATTTAAGGGAGGTTATTGGGACAAAAGGGGACTTTCCAAATCCCCAAAGGAAGACTCATGGCAGATGGACAGTCTCAAGTCCAGTTCTAGCTGAATCCTCACTTAAACTCCATGGAGCGAGCAGCGACTTGGCCCTGTGTTTGAAGCGTGATTTGAAGTCATTACATCACCTTCCATTTTCAAGCATTTTGGTGCTGTCTTTACATTCTTAGCATCTCCTTTACTTCTCGTTTACTAACTTCTGCAGCAAGCCTCCCATGCCCAGCTCCAGGAGCAGCCTCTCTCAGCAAGGTCTGGGGATCCCATGGTGGTCAGCACTGAGCTGCACTTTGTGGAACAGGATGGGAAAGGAGAAGAAGGTAACGAGGCTCGGACAGCACGGGAGGGGAAAGTGGGGCATCCCTCCACTCCACTCACTAAAGCTGTAGAGGGCAATTAGCCCGCACAAAAGGCACACCCCTCTGATCACACACGTTGTGCTTTTGAGGGTCTGACTGCCTAATAGCCTAAGATACACTGATGGGGTTAAGGGAAAGAAATAGTTCAATCACCTGCAATAGCAGGACAGGCCAGTTCTTAGAAATGATGATGAATTCTAAGGTCAATGCAGGGCAAAACGTGTTTCCTCCTGAGTGTGCAGTTGAATAAATTGGGTCATTATTGACATGATTTTAAACTAGAAGATAAAGCAGTATCACTATTGATGTTCAAAAGTTCTAGTAGCTTCCATTTTAAAAGCACACTAGAAGATAATTGCAAATCCCTCAGCAGGAGAGAGTTGGGCTTCTTTACTTTACACAACTCCGCATTTCTCCCTATTAGATATGCCTTGTATATAGCTCAGGAATTCTATATAATGAGCGGGTCTTGCCAGCCCTTTGACTATTCAATTCTACTGCCTGCCATTTCCTCCATCCTGAGCAACAGACCAGGGACGGCCACTCCCAGGTAGAGCAGTGCCTACTTGCTTATCTGTCACCTTTCAGACCTGTTTCCTCGTATGAAAAGTTGAAATGTCACAATTGTCTCATCTTTCAAGGACCTGGGTGTTAAATGCAGCACACACTGAAAAATTAACATCCTTCACTGCTTTCTGTTCAGCACCATGAAAAATGATTGCCTTACACTGGGGTATATACCATGGAGAAAATCGTATCCCTGAACCCTCTAGTCTTTGGCAGAAATTCAGTGAGAGATCTGCAAGCAGACAGACTCTTGGGAACTAGAAGGGGACAGAGAAATCTGGGTTTAGAGTCACAGCCATTTTCTCCCAGGGCTCTAACCTTTTTACTGAAATCTGAGGCAGACTTGCCCCTTTCCTCTCTTCTGCTGTCACGGTCTCCTTCATTTTTGTCTGCTCCCTGACTGAAATCTGCCAGCAGAGTCTTAGCTCTCCCATGAGAGGGTTAATACGAGAATGAAATAATTTACCTGTGGTGAGCACAGTGAGCTCACACCGCAGTTACAGGATTCATCACAGTTATCAGGATTCGTCACAGGGGTCAAAAGACAGACCTCTGAGCTTCCAGACAGTGAGGGCTCAGATGGGTGCTAGGGCCTGCCCATTCCTGCCCAGTACAGGATTCTTGCAACCATGCCGACAGCAGCCTTTGCCCTGTGCACCCTGTGTGCCCTGCCAGCCTGGCCAAGCCCTTCCCAAAACTGTACACTCAATTCATGCTTCCTTCCTTCCCTTTCTCCCTCATTTCTTTCCTTTTCCATCTCTTCCTCCCTCAGAGATGGCCCATAATCTGAGGCCCTCGTAACCTACTCCACAGGCATCTCTCTCCCATCTCTGATCCTGTCCCACCCTACCATCTTTCCCAGAGGACTTGCATTAGCCCAGAATATAAAGTACTGACCATAAAGTCAGGATTCCAAGAGTGTTAGCCGTAATCAGTGTGATACACAAGAACTCATTAAACTTGGCTCTCCCAATGCAAAAGCCTGCAGGAGTAACCTTCACGATAACCTGGACCCAGTGTCCCCAGAGGAACCTGGACCCTTACCACCCTGTTTCACTGCATATCAGCTTGTCCTGGTGCCACAATGAGCTGGGAGAATGCCAACTCCTCACCCCCAAACTGGGGAGCTTCCATGTTAGCTTGGAAAAGCAGGCCCCTATAACCCTTCATCTCAGGAAGAGAGAATATGATAGTCCCGAGGAGCCTTTAAAGGAAACCTTAGGCAAAAGCCTTCATTACACAGGGCCTTTCCTGACAGACTTGTGGGCCAAGTCATTATCTTCCACCTAGTGTATTTTTACCAGTGTCCTGGGCCATTTATTGGTCTTGGAGAGGTGATGATGGTCCTGGCAGTAAGGGGCAGGCAGAATTAATAATTCCTTACATCAGCCTGAAGCCCTTGGGCATGTCTGTGAGAACACACGGACTACCCGTCAGTGACAAGTCCCACAGCTGCCAAGGAGAACCTGTTGTGATGACAGCTGTAAACTCCACTCTCCTGAGATCTAAGAGGACGTTTCAATTTGGTGACCACGGACTTCACAGAGGAGCCATCAGTGGTATAATGGCTTGTGATAAAGGCATTATTGATGCTTTACTTAGCACAGTGGAGAAATGACAGTAATTAGGTGTTTTGTAAAACGGCTTCCGAGGCAAGGCTGCTTAAAGAACCCAACAATAAATCACGAAGAAGCCTGTGGCTGATTTTCTCCCAGAAAGCACTTCTTACATCAAAATATGGAAGAAGAATCAGCTTGGACCTGGCTATGCACAGAGTCCATGGGTTCAAGGGCTATCTTAGGAAGGATTTCATTGTGGTGAAGAGATACCGTGACCAAGGCAACTCTTATAAAGGAAAGCATTTAACTGGGGCTGGCTGACATTCTCAGAGGTTCCAACAGTCCACTATAACCGTGACTGGAAACATGACAGTGTGTAGAAAGACATGATGTTTGGAAGGGTACTGAGTGTTCTACATCTTGATCTGCAGCATAAGGAGACTGTGTACCAGGCTGGGAGTATCTTGACTTCAAAGCTACCTCCAGTGACACACTTCCCTCAACAAGGCCACACCTCCTAATAATGCACTCCCTATGGGCCAAACATTCAAACACATGGGTCTATGAGGGCCATACCTATTCAAAGGACCATATTCCACTCCCTGGCCCCCATAGGCTTGTACCATAGCATAATACAAAACATATTTAGTCCAACTTCAAATTTTACCATGGTCTATCGTCTCAACAATGTTTAAAAGTCCAGAGGCCAAGTGTCCCTTGAGATTCATTCAGTCCCTGCTCCAAAATATAGGGAAGGGGCACAGAGAGGAAATCCTGGACCAAAGACTGTAAACAAGCTGGGCAAACTCCAAACCCTGCTCTCCTGTCTGATGTCAAAAAGCTCTTTACATCTTCCATACACTTCAGCTTTGTTGACTTTGACACACTTCTTTCTCTTGGGCTGGTTCCACTTCTTGTTAGCAGCTTTCCTTGGTAGGCATCCCACAGCTTTGGCATCTCCAGCCTCTTGGGGTCTCCAGGTTTCACCTTCAGAGCTTCACACAATGACCCTTCTAAGCCTCCATGCAGGGAGATCCCTGTCATATCACACACCTGGCCTCAACGAGTTTTCTTAGTCACACAGGGAGATTCTATAACCCCATTCTTTTATTCTTGACCCAAAAGCCAGAACTACATGGATGAAGCTACCAAGCTCTGCTGCTTGCTGGGGCTGTAATATGGCCCCTTTGTTCAATTCCGTCTCCACCAGCTTTCTGTCTTTGGTGGTTTCCTTCGTTACTTAAGCTTGGCTGTCCTGGAACTTGCTCTGTGGACTAGGCCGGTCTCGAACTCAGAGATTCTCCTACTTCTGCCCCTGGAGTGCTGGGATTAAAGGCACGTAACACCATGCCTGGATCTAAATTTTTCTCTCTTTCCACAAAGTGGAAGCTTAGCTGGGTGGGGTCTTGCCTGGAAGTCACCACTCCCTTTATTTCATTTAATATCTGGCTTTTCTTTAATCCGTTTGTCGCCTTGAACGCAGGATTTAGCTCCATTCTTCCTGGTGCCCCTTTCATTATAGATCTTTATCAGCCTGGTCATTTATGATGACAGAACATAGCCACATTGGGCTGGAATCTCCTCTGCCCATGAAATTAATCTCAGGCAGATTTTTTTTTTTTTTACAAAAAGCAGCCACATTCTTCACCAAAATACCACAAGAAGGATCTCCAAGCATCACACTAAAATTCTTCTCCTCCGAAAGCTCCTAAACACGATTCCTCCCATTCAAATCGCCCTCAGCGCCACTGTCTTCCACCCTTCTTCTAGCATGGCCCATTAAACAGTGCTTAAAGCATTCTACTGCATCCTTAACACAAAGTCCCCAAGTCTAAATCCTTCCAACACAAACATGGTTAGGTTTATCACAGCAATACCCAGGCCTAAGCACCAAGTCCTGGCCTAGTTAGAGTTTATTGCTGTGAAGAGACACCATGACCAAGGTAACTTTTATAAAGGAAAACATCTAATTGGGGCTGGCATAAAGTTTCAGAGGTTTAATCCACTATCATCATGGTGGGAAGTAAGGCAATGTCAGGCAGACATGGTGCTGGAGAAGGAGCCAAGAGTTCTACATCCACAGGCAGCAGAAGACCGTGCCAAACTCGGTGTAGCTTGAACACAGGAGACTTCAAAGCTCAACTTCACAGTGACGCACTTCCTCCAACAAGGCTCACCCAATAGCGCCACTCCCTATGGCTAAGCATTCACGCCCATGAATTCATGTGGGCCACCCTGTTCAAACCATTACAAGGGAAAATCTGGCAAGCAAAGGGGCAACTCCAGAGATGGCTGGAAGCTTCACACAAGTCACAAAGTGGAGAGTGACTGGGGTACCAGCACTGCGCTCTGAAGCGCAAGTTGTGTATCGCTGAGACAAGATTCCCACAAGAAGGGGAAGGCGTGCATCACAGCCACACCCACCATCTCTGAAGAGAAACCATAGCTAATACTGGATTAGAGTGCAGCTGTGGCTATCTGCCTCAGTCACAGATTTCAATATTATCACCCCACTTCCATCCCTGTCACACCATGTTGTTATGGCTTGCCGAGCAGGAATAGGCTGTGACACTGACTCTCGGTCACAGCTCTGATCGCTCCATATCTGTGTCACTGTAGGCGAGCTACTTTTCTCTTAGGGACCCAGTTTCATTGCCCAAATAAGACAACATGAGTCTCAGGGGCAGAACATCTTGCCACAACAGACTTAAAATTAATCACAGTTGATCATATAACGTGTGGCATATACACAGCCCAGAAAGCAAAATCCCTTATATTTATCATCGGCATTGAGAAAAGAAGAAAGAATTTTTTGAAATATTGCAACCATGACATTTAGTCAGTACATCAGAATAATCAAGGTAACTAGGTCATTTTTATAACAACGGCTAAGTTACTAAGTGTTTAAATACACAATTATGATCTGAAGTGCTTTAAACTGACGGCTTTCTTTGCTCTTCCGTGAGTAGGCACCACTTCTCTCATGTTATGGGTCAGGACATTGGAGGACAGTCAAGTTCAGGGATTCAGACAAGCTAACATCACCCCATATAAGCGGCAAGGCTAGACTCGTTTCCAGGCAGCCTGACTTCCTGAGATGGATTAGAGGAACAGCTGGCTGGAGACAGGAGTTCTGGGGCTGGCAGGGCTCTAGTTCTTGACTCGGGTGGTGTTTGCCTGAGATTTTATTCAAATGTATTTCTGAATTGGGGCTGTTTTGTTTAAAACTATTTAATATGGTACCCTCCGTAAATCAGAGTTTGCCCCTTGACGATCTGAACAGAGACTGGGTATTCATTTTGTATGCCATGTTTTCCAACCACAGGCATGGGGTGAGATTAATGCACTATTATGACAATATATCTTTCAACTGTTTGTAGTGCTGGTCCAGAAACAAACGGAAATTCTATTTTTAAGTTTTAGTGCTAGGTATCTTTTTCCCAGAGGCAGAGGGAGAAAAAGGAATGGGCATACGGAATACTTATATTGTGCCATCTGGGATCCCACCTCTCTTTTGTCCTCATTTTTGCTAATTCTTCTTGGCCCCTCCCCTCCCGTATAAGTCATTTAATTCTCCTTTGCTTTCTCTTTCTCTTAGCTTTTTCCTTTGCATGATGATCATCTTTTAAAAGTACTTACTTATTTTACTTTATGTGTGTGTTTTGCCTGCATGTCTGGTGTCAGCAGAAGCCAGAAGGAGGATCAGATTTATTAGAATTGATATACAGCTGGCATTACAGATACAGATGTGAACTGCCATGTTGGTGCTGGGAACCACACCCCGGTCCTCTGCAAGGACAGCAAGCACTCATAACTACTGAGCTATTTCTCCAGTCTGAGCTTGGGTCTACTCTTACACATTCTTGGAGGCATCTCCCTTCCTCTCTTGGTCTACAGAACTCGGGAGACATACTGTGTGAGTTTTGTTTAATGTTATGCTGGATTGCTTAGTGCTTATTAAGAATGGCTCAGTGCCTAGCCTTGGGTGTGCATTCCTGAAATCCAAGCACTTGGAGATAAGTCGGAAAGTTGAACGTTCAATGCCGGTGTAGCCTGGGCTACACAGTGAGAAATTCTTTCAATAAAAACAGGTGAATTGCTTGTATACAACTTTATTTCAACTCCAAAAATCAAAAGAAAGGGGGCAAATCAGGGCCATTTCTTATCTTATTAGACCTACGCTAGCTCAGTCTTTCTAATTAAGAAGTTCTTCGACTAGAGCATCTATGCAGAGAGACCCAGTGCAGCATGCGATGAGAGCTCCTCAGAGGCTGCACAAAGCTATAAAGAACATTTCCTAACTTTTGAACTTCCAAATTTTAACTCCAGAATGGAATCAATCTTTATAAATCTGTACTTACATCAAAATTTTAAAACAAACCAAATATCTGATTATAGGCTGGAAAATGATAAAAAAAAAAAACCCAAAAAAACAAAACAAACAAACAAACAAACAAACAAACAAAACTCAGTCTGCCTGTGAGAGAGAGACTTGCACACTTACTGGGCATACAGAAGCCCTCCTCAGCAGGCAGGCACTGCAGTGTGTATGACAGTCTGCTCTCCTGTACTGACTAGCCTAGCCCCTCCCCTCTAAACAGGGTCCTGATCAGAGTCTCATAGTTCTACCTGCCCCTTCCCATTGAAAGAAAAGATCTTACATCAAGCCATTAGAAAGACCCTAGTAGTCCTGAGCAACCTGACCCCAACTCCAGGTTCAAGACCGCTAGCTCCCTCTGCACTTTCTTAGCCTGAGTCCAGAATCCATTCAGCACCGCGGACAGCTACATCTCTTCTGGCCAGAGCAGGTGGGGGTACCTGTTGGTTTGCTCTGTATGCAGGTGGGGATCCCTCCTCTCTCATGTCTCCCCCTGCTTCTGAAAACGCCATTTCTTCCTCCTGCTCCCCACTGTCTTCAGAACAGGAATCAAATACATCAGCATAATATTGTTCAGCAACAAGCGGGTCTTCTGGGATCTCTGAAATAGAAAATAAACAACACTCACAGTCATGGAAGTGATAGCGGGGTGAGCTAGGACCTCGCACATCTTCAGAGATTGGCACTGGAAAAGCTTCCTTGGAGTACAATGACTCTTCCCTTCCTGAAACTGTCTGCTGGATACACTCATCACTCAGCGAAATTAAACCAGTAGAAAGAGGGACGCCAACCTTTGAAGTTAGAAGAACAAAACCACAAGGCAGGAGTAAATGATCTCCTTTGCAGCTTTTACATGAGTCCTTATTAAAAACAAAGGGAGTCAGGAGAAAAATAAAGATGAGAAACCAGAGCAGGGCCCTGTTATGCAACTCAGAAAAGTTTGTAGCTGAGACAAGAAGGTTGTGCTAATATTCTGGAAGTTTCTTTTTAAAAAAATCAGTATCTCATGATAAAACAACATGGGTAAGATATATAACAATGACATTTGGCCAGACTGGGGAAGACATCACAATTCTTTTCTAACAGGCTATGGATTTAGGCTTTTCAAATGGAGTTTGCTCTGGTGGGCTATATCCACACCCACACAGATCATTTATTTAAAAGCAAAAAGAAAGGGGATTATCTGTGTAACCTGGAAGCTGCTACCATTATCCAAGTTACTTGGCATAGTATCTCTTCTGACTAAAGCAGAGTTGGCACACACAACAATATCTACAGAGAAAGGTCAAGGGTGGGCTATGGGGGAGCAGCAATGGACAGTCTAATTTACTAATGGCGACTAACAATCAAGAAATGTCTTTGATTGAGAGAGGAAGAAATCACGTGATGGGACACTCTACTTCAGCCAGGTTAGGCTTTGCAGCATTCCGATTTACAAACAGAATTATTGATCTTACTTGCAACACAGGACACTATTTTTAAACTCATTGCTATTTTGTTCTCTCTGGTGGGGAAATGTATCATTTAGGGTCAGAAAATCACAGTTTGATGCAACTTCTGCCTGCTTGTATATAAAATTCTGGGCAAGATGCTTACATTTACAGAGCTCTGTTTTTCTCAGTAAAACTATATAAGGGTATTCTAGTCATGTGACTTGTAGACCCCTAATAAGCTGCTTATGAAAATATCTAACTGAATACAAGGGAATGTTACAGAACTTCCACTAAGTTTGCACATCTGTAAAAAGTGGGCCTTCCATTAACTGACTGTAGAATCCTTTGAAATAGAATATGGACTGAAGACTTGTCCAGCGAATAAGACAACATTTTAAGGACACAGCTGTGTGCATGTGGGGTGAGAGGACTTCTTGTGGGAGACAGCTCTCTCCTTACACCATGTGGGACCTGGGAATCAAAGTCAGTTCAAAAGCCTCGCCCACTGAGCCATCAGGGCAGCTCCCAAAAGGAAAACTTTACATTCTTCTTGCTATCTATGCTTTTGTTGCAAAACACAAGAGGCTATACAGTGGGTTAAAATTAGCTCAATGACAAAAATTACATATATTTCTAACAGCTTTTGACAGTTCCTAGGGTGGGACTTATACACAGTGTCATTTAATCCTAGCCCTGTATCATCTACATCTATCTATCTATCTATCTATCTATCTATCTATCTATCTATCTATCTATCTATAAAAGTGACTTCTGATTGAGCAGACAAAGTGATGAATCAGAGAAAGATGTAACAGAATGAGTCAGATAGGATACACCCAACTCTCAGGAAAGAAAGGCTACTTAAAAGACAGTGCAGAGAAATGGGGGAATGGATGGAGAGGGAGAAAGAAAGAAAGAGAGAGAGAGAGAGAGAGAGAGAGAGAGAGAGAGAGAGAGAGAGAGAACAGTTTTACTTGGGCAGTTTTACAGAGACAGAACAAGCCAGGGAATGAGAAGGAGCAGAAGATTAGAAGAGATTGCCATAGTTAGTTTGAGGCCAAGCAGAGCAATTCAGTCAGAGGCAAAGAGAAGCTGCTTTGAATTAGTTTTGAATTAGTCAGCTTGGAGAGGACTTTGGGCCAAAACAGCTGAGTTGAACCAGCCAGCCAGAGTCCAGAAGGAGCTAGAAAGGGTGTACCGGCTGGTTTTGTGTGTCAAGTTGACACAAGCTGGAGTTTCACAGAGAAAGGAGCCTCCCTTGAGGAAAAACATCCAAAAGATCCAGCTGTAAGGCATTTTCTCAGCTAGTGATCAAGACTGGGAGGGCCCATTGTGGGTGGTGCCATCCCTGGTCTGGTGGTCCTGGGTTCTATAAGAGAGCAAGCTGAGCAAGCCAGGGGAAGCAAGCCAGTAAGTGACATCCCTCCATGGCCTCTGCATCAGCTCCTGCTTCCTGAGCTGCTTGAGTTCCAGTCCTGACTTCCTTTGGTGATGATAAGCAACGTGGAAGTGTAAGCTGAATAAACCCTTTCCTCCCCAACTTGCTTCTTGGTCACGATGTTTGTGCAGGAATAGAAACCCTGACTAAGGCAAAGGGTGAGCTTATTTAACAGTGAGCCTCTCAGATGACAAACATCTGTCGACCACATTACTTGCCTCCTACATAACTTCCTCCTCTGCCCCTTCCCCACCTAACCCAGAACCTCCATCTCGCTTTCAGAATTGTCTGTTCTCTCATTGGCTCCTCTACCTTCCTTTCTTCCAGTCTCTCTGCCTCTTTGTACAGCCATTTACTCATTCGTGTTTTCATTTCTTCTCCCTCTGCTCTCTGTTTCATCTCCCTTTCCCTCCTTTGCTTTCAAACTTGAGTGTGACAGAGTACGGCAGACTTACATCATTGGCCAGTTTGCAATAGTGTGTTTATATTTGTGTACACACTTAAAACCTGTAGGAACAAGACACACACTTCAGGAATAAAGACTTAGCCACTCAAACTACAAGTAGCTCTTTAGTGTTTGCCATTCCAGTCAGTATTTCAAAAAGATCCTTGCAACTCACAAAAAGTGACTTTTCAATGCGTGGCTTAAAACACAATGGTTTAGAATGCTGGCTTCTGCGTCAAGATCTGCACGTTCTTCAAGGCTAACAATGACTCTGCAACACTGGGCACCAATTTAACTTTGTGCATTTTGGTTTTCTCACCTATAAGCCACAGACGATTATCTGCCTCTGGAGTTATTGTGGCCAATCACTAGGATAACAGAAACTAGGTCTTAGGTGCCGTGTTATGGTATTTTACTCAATGAACATCAGCTGCTCTCAGACGCTATGCAGTGTGGCCAACATTTTGCTTTTGCTTATTAATACTCAACATCAGGAAGAAATATATCAGACAATCATAGTTATGTACTAAATGTGAAATGTTCTTTATTCTAAATATAATCAGCCTGTATAGGTCTTCGGAACTGACTCAAAGGCACAGTGCGGAATGATGTCCCATTGGTTTCCTTTGTGCTGGCCTCCACAGAAACCCATGAGCACTTTATTCTCTCTCATCACTCTTCTGCTCCATGAGGGCCTCTAAGTTCCCTTCAGACAGCTCAGAAAGGCATGGGCGTGGAAGGCTTGCTAGTCAAACTGTAGGCTTCCTAGGTTGTATGGTCTTTGTTGTGGTTATTGACTGTTCTGATGGTAAACAATACTCAGATGAAGAGTGTGTGTTTCTGTGTAGCCGGGCAGGTCATGCCTGTACAACTCAGACATGTTTTCTCACAAACGAGGCCATCTCCCTCCTCCCATAACAAGGTTCACTGTGCACAAAGAGTCTTAGTATCTTTCCCCGCTTGAACCTATGATCTAACAAGGAAAGAGTGACCAAGGGTCAAGATTTATGCTCCCCATACCTGACTCATGGGGCAGTCTGGGATGGCTCCATCTACAGTGTCTATTGAGCACACTGCATTACCTTGGTACTGCTGAGAAATGGAACTGTTTTCAAACGGGAAAATCAAAACAAATGTAAGCCTGATCCAAGTGTGTTTGTCAAGCTGCATGTTTTTCTGTAGCAAGCCCAATTTAAAGCCTTGTTCAGCTAAGGCTCATTTCTCCTGTCACTGAGGGAAAAACAGACTGTGATAAATAGCTTTAATTTCCTCACACCCTGAAGTCAGCCTCATAACAGACACATTCCAGATTTCTCCTGTGTTGGGTGGGCAGTGACAGGGCATTCTTATGAAGGAATCCAATAATGGCTGTCCAAGCTTGCGAACAGTGTCGCAAATCCATACTTGAGGAAAAAAGAAGTTATCTAGTTCCACAGAAAGGGTGGCCTTTGCCAGATACTTCAGTCAAGACCTAAACAAATTCCTTTTAAGATGACAGGGTACTAGGGTCACCTATAGGACTTGTTAATTAGTACACAGTGCTAGGTTCCAACCCCTGCCCCCTCAAATGCTGATTTGGTGTTTCTGGGTAGCACATGAGAGTATTTCTCTCTCTCTCCACTTGAGTGTGCATACATGCACAGATAACTTCCAAGGCCAAAAGCAGGTACTGGATACCTTGGAGCTGGAGTTACACTTCGTTTTGAACCACACAATCTGGGTGCAAAGATCTGAATTTGGATACTTTGGGCAAGATGGACAAGTGCTCTTGATCACTGAACCATTCCTCCAGTCCCGCAATTTTCTTTTCTATAAAGTTCCAAGCTGATCTGGATGCTGCTGGTCCAGGGGTCATAACTGATAACAACTACTCAAATAAAAGTACCTTATGATATACAAAATCACTTTAATAAAGGCCACGTGATCCTATCCTAGCCCTATATCTCCTCCACTCTTTGTATGCTAAAGCAAACCATGAGCGGAAGCCAACTACTTCAGAGAAGTTGAAGCCGTGCTGTTTGTGGCCTCAATTGCTCCCGATGTCTATGGCGATATAACCAATGGGACAGTTGCTACTTTGTGATCAGGAATACAGATGTGAATGGTGAGCAACTCAGGTTATGCACAGCACTGTGCAATGTCAAAGGCACATTCACAACTATTATTCTGTTGATGGTTGTATCGAGTCTTCAATTAGACCAGATGCTCTCTTTTTGACCATTGCCTTAGATAAGGAAAGTGAAGGCTCGGGCTAATTCCAGAGAAAGGTCACACAGACGCATGAGCCTCGAGCTAGAAAGTAAACAGCCTGAACCCCAGATTGTGGGTTAGTGCCGTTTTACAGTGAATAAGCAGCGTTCATCTTTGCTGCTAAAATCCCATGACTGTCCCCCCGCGGCTCCGAAAGACACTGAGCAGTACAGGGTGGGGCTCTGGTTTGAAAGCAAACCTGACTCTTACTTATGCCAGGAGATTGTCTCACAGGAGCTGGGAACAGTGAGTGCCAGGCCCTCATCCAGACTCAAGCCAGCTCTCACTTCTTTATCTCAGATGGGCCATGCAGGTGCATGAGAGCCATTGAGGCCTCCAGTTAAAACAACGCTCCCTCCAGCATTTCCAATTCAGCAGATTTGGGTAAGGCCCAGGATTCTGCACTTGCAACGATGCTGCCAACAAGGAAAAGTAAGACCGTCACACTGAGCACTGGAGGAGAAACTGGCATAGAGGTGATATGTTAGATAAAAGCTTCTGTTATTTCATGTATTGTTAGACCAGCTCTTTGTACTTCTAATCAGATAGACAGTATAGAACTTTTCTTAAAGAGCTAGTTTTCCTGTATGTTGTTTCAGACTAAATCAGGGAATAGCCTTCTGTAAATGCGTGCGTGCGTGAATGCGTGTGTTCTCTGCTTCTTTTTGCTGAAGCTGGAGTTGAGTGACTCAGCTAGCCTAACTCTAGTTAGCTTGTCTTGGGGATCTTTCTGTTTCCACGTTTGCAGCGCTGAGATTACAGGCAGACACTTTGCCTGCATGGCTTTTATGCAGGTGTTGAAGATCCAAAGTCTGATTCTCACATTGCAAAGCAAACGCTTTACCCTCTGAGCCGTCTCATTAGCCCAAGCACAGATATTCAGAAGGATAACCTCCACCTGCCCGTCTATCATTATCCCAAGTGATTCCAGCCACTGGTGTGTCTTCTACAAAGAGTAGCAGCACCTCGGATCTCACCAGGAATACAAGTTCTAAGCCCATCACCCACCCTGACCTACTTAACTAGTACAATGTGTGCTGGGGATGGGGCTCAATGGTATAATACTCACCTACCTTGTGCAGGGCTCTCAGTTCAATCCCCAGTACCATGATGTGTTTCAACAACCCCTCCGGGTGAGCCCAATACGCACTACTAATTCCATACAAAACTGTCACTTAATGTCTGTTCAAATTAAAATAATTTCTCTAATAACCTATGAGCCCAGGGGGGCAGAATCCATGCTTGTCTTGGTTACTATGCACCTCCACATTGGATCAAGGAAGATACTAACAACTTTTTGAAAAAAAGAGTCCAAAGATCTCTAAAAGGTATGGGCTTATGAAGTGCATCATGGCATCCCATTCAAAGGCTCTCAGAAGCTTCATTGGAGGGTGAGGGAAGAGGAAGGTGCTACTGGAGCACCACCCCCAGTCCATCTTTTCTTTTGCATGCTCTGAATTTATCTGTCAGATATTGTAGTTTTGATATTAAATGTCCCTTGAAAGTCTGAGCATCGAAGGCTTGGTCCCAACCCATCAAGTTAATAGACAGCAGTGGAGTTTTAGTGTGCAGGATTCCGTTGACAGATTTCAGGGCACTGAAGGCACATTCCCAAGGACACAGTGGTTCCATGGTCTCTTCCTTTCCCTTTCACTCTCTTGCCATGGGATAAATAGCCCTGTCATGTGTTTCCACGGGTCCCAAACCACGACAGAAACAACTGGCCACAGGCTGAACTTTCCCAAACTGTTAGACAAAGTAGAGAAAAGTCCTTGTGAGTTGACCATCCTGAGCGTTGGTGACAACAGTGTGGCAGTTTGAATAGTAACGGCCTGCACAGGCTCAAAGTTAAATGTGTGGTCATAAGAGAGAGATGCTACTTGACAGACATTAGGAGGCTTGGCCTTGTGGGAATAGGTGTGGCCTCATTAGAGTAAGTGCTGGGCTTTTAAATGCTCCTCCTGCTGCCTGATGATCTGGATGTAGAGCTCAGCTGCATCTCGAGCACACTCCTGCCTGTGTGATGCCATGCAGTCCGCCATGACTGATGGACTAACCTCATGGAACTGGGAACCAGCCCCAGTTAATATTTCCCTTTATGAGAGTTGCCATGGTCATGGTGTCTCCTCACAGCAATTGAACGCTGAGACAGAGCTGCTGTCTTAGACATTTCCATACTAAACTTTATAGCCCCATCCTGCAGACCCATCAAATTCAAGGCCTCAGCCAAAGTTACCCTAGAGTGTGGGTTTTTCTAGATGCTTCTGCTGTCTGCCGGGAGCAGATATCTAGCTGACACGTGGGCTGAATCATTATCAGTAGATAAAGGCG
Organism: Rattus rattus; assembly: GCF_011064425.1. NCBI lineage: Eukaryota > Metazoa > Chordata > Mammalia > Rodentia > Muridae > Rattus > Rattus rattus. The sequence goes on from NC_046161.1 coordinate 96,550,555, forward strand.
CTGATAGAGGAGACAGAACAGCTAGAGACAAACACTCCCCAGAGAGAGATAGCCTGTCTGGTATACTCCATCATAGCTAAAGTGTTCCCCTAACCCTCATCCTTCATTCTCTCCATAGCCAATGGGGTACTCAATGTCTCACCCCTGGATAATCCACAACATTGCCCACACAACCTGAAGAAAAAGACTCCAAAACTTTGATGATTTAGAAAAGACTTTTTTAAATCAATTTCTAAACTTCAAGCTAATGTTTATTTTTGGTTTTTCAGTTTCTGTAAATCGTCTCTCCCCGGCTGTGAACCAGGAGGTGGTTCATCCGGGCTGTTGGTGACTCATCAGCCAGGCCTAAGACCATTCTCAGGGTGTCCCAGTTCCTGACATCAGCCATTAGAATTACTCACTGGGCTCAGAAGCCCCAGAGAGTGAAGGGCCCCCTGCACTAAAGGAGGCCATCATTTCTCCTCTTGGCGAGCCTGCCTTTTACCGACACTGTGGGGCCATTGCGGAAGTCCCAGAGAGGCAGTTATTCCACACTCCAAATGGCTGCTGCCTCTGTATTTCATTACAAAGAGCCCCTTTCTGGGCCTGTGGGAAGGGATTGCAATTTTCAATCACTGTAACATTTAGTGGGACTGGTGCTGCAGCACATTGGCTGAGGAACGATTTAGACTGATGTACAGTCCAGTGGAGGATGGAGGGGTGGGGGAGCCTCCAGTGGCATGCCCACACTTATAGGCTGAGGGAGAAATGCACGGCTCATATAGGTTTTAGCAACCAGTTCTGCAAAGCTCCCCATCTCATACCTCCATGGTCTTACACAGTGGGCTGCAAATCTTGCCGGAAACACCAACACCAGTGACCACTCATTGCCAACAGAACTCAGTACAGAGATCTCAGGTTGGCCTTTCTGTCAGCAGGTTGTGAGCTGCTTTGCCAGCCTAATAAAGAATTTGACAACTTTCCTTTACAGACATAGTCAAATGAGACTTTGACTGGGTGGCCCTGGGTACAGGCAGAGACAGGTGTAGGGGTGTGTGTGTGTGTGCACTTAAATTACAATTATTAAAATGAAATGACAAATTCAGTCACAACAGCCACATTCCATGAGCTCAGTGACAGGTTTGAGGTATTTCCACCCATGCCATGCTCTGGAATGTCTGGTCTCTACTGCTCCCCCTGCTGGTCCACAGCCCATAGTCTCAGCCCTGGAGTGTGTTTACGTCACCTCTCTCACACTCTGCTCCTCCCCAGCCAGCATAGCACCCACCATCACCACCAGTCCCTGCCCCTGTGGAGGAATATGAAACCCCAGGACCCACACTAGACTTAGCGGGAGGGAGATGGTGACTCTATCCCATTGCCAGCCCTGGACCAGAGCCACATTGAAGGACTTTCCACATGGAAGCCTCAAGCCTATGAGATGGCTTCTCTACCTCCTTTTGCAGAGTATCTACACAAAGATCTCTGATAGATGTTCAGTCCTACGCTCCACCTCAGGGAAAAGTGCCCCATGGAAGCCACCTGCCGCATGGCGGTAACAATGATCAAGTGCATCTTGTCAAACTAATCAAAGAAAACTTTGTTCTAAACATCAAACAGAGAGATGCCTTTCAGTTTTGGGGGAGGGGCTAACAGCTGCTTTGGTTGTACATTCTCTTCCACTCTTTCCTCTCGGTGCTTTATAACGAGCTATAGGTGAGCACCTGACCTTTCTAAAATAAACCCTCAAAACTGGGGCTAAAATTAACTGTGCTGATTAGCTTAGCCTGCAGCGTCACACACGAGACTGTGTAAAGAGGAGGTTTTCTTAGCCAGAATGCATATTCATGACCCGTTCAGTATGGAGGGCTAAATTAAGGATAGTACAGTACCTTTTATATACATACAGACATCAGGTTCTGCCGTTTTATTCAAAGGGACGTCTCCATATTTGATTGAGAGCCCCAAGGGATCTATACACAGGAAGATCCGGAAAGAGGAAGGGGAGGGAGGAAGGGAGGGGAAGGGGGAGAGTGGGGCTCCATGATCACTTTGGAAATAGGTCTCCCTTAAGCTCTAGAGTCTGTGGTTTTTATCATATGTGTCAAACTGATTCTCCCTTGGGCAAAACCATAACATTTCTCTAAACATTTTTTTTCTTTTTTCTTTGCAGAGCAAAAGCCAAAACAACTGGGCAAAATTTGTCTTTTTTTCCCCACCAGATTCAGAGAAAGGAACAAGGGCTGGGATACCCACTCTCTGAGGGGCAATACAGGAAATTGCTCAGTGGCCCTGAGGGCTGGCACAATGGCTGTATGGTATTTGCTGACACACGGCACTTTACTTTGGAGACTTTAAGCAACCAGGTTAAGTTCCCTGAGCCTTAGATGTCTCATCTACAGCATGGGGCTCAGCAGCCAAACCCCAAAGTGTGGAAGAAATGATCAAAGGCTCCCTGTGCTCTCAGGTGCAATGGCTCATAGCTGGAGGAATGGGTGGGTTGACACTGCGGTCACTGGGCTTTTACAGCAGAACTGTAGAGCATGTGGCTTACATACAGAACTAACTGTCACCGTTCCGAAGCCTAGGGAGTCTTAGATTGAGGTGCCGGCAGACTGGTATCCGGGGAGAGCCCTTGTTATTTGTAGATGGCCCTCCCCTCTTATATTCTCACATGACAGGGAACAAAGAGACAGAAGGCAAGTTACTTTGTGTCTGTTTACAAGGATGCCAATACTATCACGAGGGCTACAGTCTCATGACTTATCCACCTCCTAAGGCCCTACTGGGTAATGGAAGGGCAGGAAAGTATGAAGGTATGCTTCTCATTTCAAACAGTACGCAAAAGTCACCTGAGACCTTTAGCAACATTTGCGTTCATGCGTCTCTGACATGTCCAGGGTGACAGAGATGCTGCTGGCCCAAGCAACCACACTGTGGGTAGTGAATGAATCAACCACTACTCTCTGCTCCTGGCCAGTGAACATTTGTCTAGAAAGAGGACTATAACTAACACTTGCACAAAGTCTGCATCGCTACAGAATAAGGTCTCTGCTTCTCCCTCTTATTTCAGGCTTGCTGTGTTTATTCGCTAACAGCTTTCTCCATATACATGAAGTGTCTCTGGCAACTTGCTGATTGACATAGAGAGAGCCTTGTGAACCAGCCGGCATTTCCCCTTTGGTGGAACTCTGGGTTCATTCTCTCCCTTCTCCATCCTGTGTCCTGGAGAACTTCTCTCCCATTGGCAGCTCCTTCTGCAAACTCAGCAGCTGGAGGCAGAACAGAGCTGCCAGATGAGGCCTGCTGTTGTAGGACTCTCTCCATTCATCCACATGAACACTTAACACACAAGATGAGCAGGGATCACAACAGAATGCATGGGGAAGCCTGCTGCCCGAGAGCATGGGCATGGTGCTCTGGAAGGTTCTCATCGCTCACATCAATTAAGGCGCACATTTCTGGTTGAGCTTAGAACTTCCTGCCATAAAGCTGGCATTTGCCTCTTCGTAGCTTGGTGAAATGTTGATGGGGTCATAGGGGTCAAGGGAGAGGAAATACTTCATGGCTATAAAATTTGGAAACAGTTGCCTTCTCATATTCTCAGGAAATAAATAGGAATAAGTGTGTAGTACTCATTTTATAAATCAATGGCAGAATGATAGAAGAGACAGGGAGGAGGAGAGGGGAGAAGACACACTCAGGGTATGTGAGTTAAGACAGTTTTGGGATTGCCTCACATTGTCACAGTTATGGGAGCTGACAAGCCCCAAAGTCCACAGGATAGACCATGGAGCAGGCAGCAAGCAGCAGGCTGGAGACTCAGGAAAGGGTTAGTACTGCACTCTTAAGTCCAACGGAAGTCGGACCTGAATTCTCTCTTTGATTGTGTAAGACACACATTATGCTTTAATCAAATCTACTGATTTAAAAAATCATTGAATAAACACACTAATAGCAGCATGTAGACAGGTGTTTGAGGAAACCTGATTATTACTCACTTTGCCAGCTAACCCTGTAAGAAACCATCCCGGGACCTCCTGGAGTGTTCTCTTCAGCTTGCTTCCTGACCTAGAAAATAGGGTGGTCAGAGAACTCAGGCCACCCTCTCAGGATGCAGACATTAGGTTACTTCAGGTACTGAGGAACTTACTGATCACATGTAGGGAGCAGTGTTCACTCAGTTCTTAACAAACCTCTAAACTAATGTCAGAACCAGCCTCCTGTCTCAAAAAGCTTTTTCTCCAAGTGTTTGCGGTGTCCTGCCTACAACCCTCTGGTAGATTTCTCTCCTGCATTTGTTTGCAGAAAATTCTTGTCACCTTCACTTAGCCTGGAGTCTTCAAGCCTCACTGGGGAGTGTGTTTAATGCCCACCATGGGCAGAATAAGGTGAACAGGCTGCCCTACAGGGGGCTGGAATCTCGCTTTGGCAGGCAGCATGCCTTGGGCTGTCAGTCCATGCAGAAAATACTGGCACAAAAGCTTGGTAACCAAAATCACGTTTTGGAGGGGCTGGAGAGCTGGCTCCGTGGTTAAGGAGCAGTAGCTGCTCTTGTAGAGGACCTGGGTTCAGCCTTCAGTCCCCACACGGTAGCTCACAACCACCTGTGCCTTCAGTTGCAAGAGATCAGATGCCCTCTTTCGGGTTCCATGCCCACAGAGAGCACACAGACATACATTCAGGCAAAACACCCATATGCATAAAGAAAAAAATGTAAAATTAACTTTAAAGATCACATTTTATTGGTGACTGAGGTAACAATAGGTATCCCAGGGCAAACGGCGCACCAATAAAGCCAATACGGACAGAACAAGAGTCTCTATGAGCCTCCCTCTAGCAGGCCTCTTTCAGAAGCCAAAATTACCTCCAGCTTTGGAAACGCCCCCTGCCGTGGATGAGGCTCTTGAGAAAGTGTCTCCGCGATGCTTTTAGGAGGGTTCCTTCTCTGAAAGGCCCAGTGCAGTCCCACAAACCTAAGCTCAGGCATCTCTAAGGACAATATCAGGGAACAGTGGATGTGTAAAGACAGCCTCCGTGGGCTTGGGGAAAGCTTTTGTTTTTTTGTTTTGTTTTTGTTTTTTTTAAACAGGCAGTTGCCTCTCTCCTTGAGTAGTGGCGAGGCAGGCTCTAATGGCCTGAGAATGTTCTCCTCCCACAGAGCCCATGCTAGGAGGCTGAACATGGAAATGGTCCAAAGGGTCTGGTGGTGAGGCAGGCTCTGGTGATGGCCGCTGTACCAGGGAAATTTTCCCTGGCATTTATTTGACGCCCGTTCAGCTTTGTTGGGCTGCTCCCATCTGGCTTCTCAACTCTGCCACCGCTGCTCCACACCTCCTCTGAGCACAGGGAGGGGGCACCATGCATCTCGCCCTCCACCCTAAATGTTCCTCGACTTCTCATCCAGAACCACATCTCCATCTGCTTCTTACTCTTGACTCTTGGACCAGATCTCTCACAGCTTGTTTTTCATTTACATATTAATTTGCCCAGAAGATTGTTAACCCAGGCTGAGTGCCAAGCTCAAATGAATCCTTGACTCACTTCCCTCAAGCCCACACAGCCAGAGTCTCAGTGAGCTCAGCATAGTATATGTCCACCATCCCTCCTTCCTTTCCTGACTTGGGCTGAACTCTTTACATACTGGCACTATTTGCTTAGCCAGTGTTTACTGAATCTCACTTCCTGCTTAGCTGATAACCCCCCCCCAAGAAACTAGTGCCCACAACTGAAGAAAAAAAACGTTGACATCCTAACTCTCCTCCCCACTGGTATTCCCGTCCACACCCCCTCATAGTGTGTGTGCCCTGCCCTCACTGTATGCAACAATCAAGAAAGCCCAGGGCATGCCCACTGGTTTGCATCAAACTCTGTCTGTAAACAGGGATGCTAAATCATTCCGCTAGAAAATTAAGTCTTCCCTCATTAATAAGTTAGGGGAAATAGACACAGCACGCATGTGTATGCTAACAGTGCTAAAGGGTTTTATTTCAATGAGGTCAAAGCCAAGTTTCAAGAGGGAGGAGAATAATTTAAAGCAAATTTCTTTCCTCATCGACATTTTCCAGATGTTCAGAACACAGAAACAACAGGCAGACAAATGGCTTAGGCTAGGGGTCGGAAACCCACAGCCTGCAGGTCACGTCTGTACTGCCCACTTCTGCACTGCGCACATCTGTGGGAATCAGCCAGGGCGGTGTTATCTGCTGCGGCTGCTCTCACCATTCCAGTGGGCAGCAGTGGAGTTGAGTAACAGCAACAGAGGTAGCATGTCACGAGACCCCATCATTTCTACTCGCTACTTAAGGAAGCTCGCAAAATCCTCACACAACAAAAGAACCTCTGATGCTGAATTCTGTTTTATGGAAACTATGGCGTTGGGAACAGCCTTTGGCTTGAGGATCTGGCTGTTTCCAGATCATCTACCCATGGTGGGACTGGAGCTACATCCCAGCATTTTGTCAGCCACAGTTCTCTACCAAAATGTCATGCCCACGAGAGGTAAACATTTTACAAGGCTAGCCAGCTCGTTAGAACTTCTGTAGTTGTAGAAAGCCGGGATAATGCAGGTCTAAAACCAAATTATATTGGGCCATCTAAGCCACCTAAGTAACTATTTATTGTCTGTCCAGTGTGTGACCTAACACCCATGGAACTACTAGATAGATCCTTCCAGAATGTACAAACAGACCCTTTAGCCTCTACCAATGCCAAGGCAAAGAGTGTCACCAGGTAACTTCTGAACTCTCTAGCAGAAGCTCTCTGCACTGCTCTAACTCGCCTAATGTCCCTGTCAAAGCCCTTTAAAATGCCTTGACTCATACCTTTCTTTGCCCTGTTACCATCAAAAGCTTCATGAGAATTTTCCACGTTGGAACATGGTGTGTGGGATAACTTAAAGCTGCATTCTCAGGCCCTCGTCCACTCATATTCAGCTCCAGAATAACCACCACTTACTGCTTTGAGGGGGGAGAGACGTTTCCATATCAACGACTTCGTAGACAGTGGAGCCCAGACTTGTCACTGTGAAGCCGAGACCTTTCCACCTGAGAAAAGCTCAACCTGCTCAGGGTCCGAAGAGCAAACCCAAGGAGAGGAAAAATACTCAGTATCTGACGTCAGCAAGGTGAGGCTTTCCCAGATACTTATCAACAGACACTCCTCGAGGCTGTGCATGGACAGGGGACAAAGTGCATGGATCAAGTGACCTCTACTGGCCCAGAGGCTCATGAGCTTTCTCTTCACTTAGGGCTTTGAGTAGGAAAAGACAAAACTCCACCCGGGAACGTTACTTACAATCTATTTTATATCCCTTATGTCTACCCCTTACTGTAGGATTTCATGAGACGTTAATACGAAGTTGCCCTGGAGCAGCTGCATGGGATGCCAAACACGGCTGCAGTGGACACACAGGCGCACATCTGCAAAGGGACAGGCACGGTGCTCTTGATGACGCTGCAACCCGAGGGGAGCTTCACAAGGGGATCTCATTGGTTCTAGCCGAGAGTGAACGTGCCCAAGCTACGATGGACTGGCACAGTACTGTTTGATGACCGCCATCATGTACACAGTCTGTAGGTGGCAGAGGACAGTGTGTTTGGAGGATAAGCTGGGACAATGGGTCTGGACTCTTTGGTCAGGAGAACTCTTCATCCAGCTGAGCACATAGTCTATGCTCTCATTAAGTCGCTGCTGACCTGCTAACCCCTGAGCTAAGCAAGCGAATGATTGCAAAAGCAATATTCGTGACAAGAAGCACACAAGTGAACCCCGGATCCAGAAATCATGCCCACATCCTGGGAGCTCATGCCTCCTTCCTGCTTTCAGGCCTTGCTTCTCACACTAGGAATACGCAGGATTTTAACTTCCATGCCATTTACCTCCTTGCTTTTAGTCATTGCTCCAAGTCGTGTCCGATTCCTGGAGAGCAGCCTGACTTGCTTGCTTTGAAAGGCTAGGCACAAGGCATCAGACCTTAGAGAGTTTGGGGCTTTGCTTCTCTTAATCTTATTTGTCACAGAGCTGAAGAGCATCCACTTCATTGCAGCACAGTGCCTGGTCATATGGTCTTATTACTTTTGTGTTGCTATGACAAAGTCTGCCATAAACAAACTTACTGAAGAACGATGGACTTTTCTCGTGTTCTCAGAGGTTTCAGGCCCTCGGGTTTGGCAGGCAGGTATGGTAGACACAGTAGACTAAACCGTAGAGCCCACGAGGTGAAAGGAAGCGTCTCTTTTTTCCTGCAGGCTTGCACATGTGTTTTCTTTTATTCCATTTTGACTCCAGCCTATGAGGTGATGTCAGCAACTTCAGAGTGGTTCTTTCTTCTCTTAATCTGTGAGATACCCACCCAGACGGAGTCAGAGGTGGGTCTTGGTAATCCTGAGATTCTAACTATACAGATGATCAAGCTCGGCCATCACAAGTCTAGCCCTTGTCAACCTGATGCCCAAATGCATCTCCTTAAGCCATAATAGTCAGTCCCTGGCCTCCAAAGACTCAGATCACTTCGTATTATAAGATATTTCCAGCCCCTCCCCAAGAGCGCCTGTACTCTTCACTGCTCTGACAATGCTGGAAGTCCAAGTTTCCAATCTGCTTTGACATTTGAAGTCTCTTCGATGTGAGGAACTGTATAAGTAAAATAAAGTTATATGCTTACGGAGTACAATTACACAGAGTAAAAAGTTCCCATTCCAAAGAATGGGAGTGTATGGTAAAAAGAAATGGGGGGCGGTGTGGATGGGACCAAAGCAAGACAGAAACCACACAGGGAAAACACTGAACCCCATAGCTCCATGTCCAGAACTCGAGGTACATAGTGATGAGAGCTCCCAAGGGTCTAGGTGTCCCTTCCCTTGCCTTTGCTACCTACGACTCAGGTGACCTGCGCCTTGGTTATGTTCACGGCTTACAGTGTTCTTTGGCAGACATCCCATATCACCATCATCCCCATCTTACTTGGGTCTCCACTGCAGCTCCGGCTTCACCATCACCACTCGACCTTTCAGACACTGCCTCCCATGACTCTAGCACATATTCCTTGGCCTGTAGAAACCTCCACGACCTTATACATTTTGCACTCTGTGCTCCTAAAACCCAGCCTCATGAGGCCAGCGCTAAGATCTCCTACCAACTGTTGTCAAGCAATCTTAGATGATAGCTGCTTTGGCTTCTGAGCGCCTGAGTGGATGAGCATGGAGTAACAGATCCTAGAGAAACAGATATTAAGCAGGCCTGTGCAAGCAAGATGCCTTGGGCAGTCTCTCCTCTCAAGGGAAATGTCTCTCGGATAACTGCTCTCATGTATCCTTGAGCCTGCAGTTGGTGGAATCTGACCAGTTTCTGACTAAGCTGGTGCAAAGGATTTGGTTTTTTTATGGCTTTAATCTGTCCAGCGGCTGTACTTTCTTCTGTGTCAGAAGGAAGTGTGCTCCTTCTCTGGCAAAATGTCCCAGTTTTCACATTTTCTGCTCTGCTTTTTGCTCCAAACTCTAAAAACCTGGTTACAAGTATCTTGCAGTACTCAGATGCTAGCCTTAACAGTACCTGCCTTGAATTCTCCACTACCAGATGAATTGTCCGTCCCTTTAAAATCCAGCCTCCTACAGTCATGGGCTTCAGATGTAAATAAGCAAATTATTTACCAGAATGTAGCATGCATGGCCCCAAGCCCAACTCCCAACAGAAGCCTGCTCCCGTCTGCCCATGAGCACACCCTTACTGCCTGCCGTCCTACCTCATTCTGGCTTTTGAGCTTTAACAGAATCAGTCACTAAGCTCTGCCTACAGTGTTCCAATGCTCCTTTGGTACACATCTCTAAACTCTTCCAAATTCCTGCCACGAATTAGTTCCAAAAGTCCCAGAACCTCCTTATCAGAAATAGTCAGATCAATGACCCATGTTCCTAGGATCAACTTTCTGCAGTAGCTTTTCCATCGCCATGACAAAAAGAAAACAACAACAAACAACTCAGGAGGAAGAATTTATTTGAGGCTTATTGCTTTTAAACTTCCAGTCTTTGCAGTTTGGGAAGCAGCACAGAAGTGCAGCTATAATGATGACCAGAAAGGAGCGGGGAGGAAAAGAACAAAAGAGAGGAAAAGGAGTGGGGGAAGGAGGGAGAGAGCAAATGAAGAGAGAGGGAGAGAGGGAGGGAAAAGGAGGGAGGGGGAAAAGGGAAGGAGAGGGAGAGAGACAGACATAGAGACAGAGGGGGTGGGTGGGGGCAATGTGCCTATTTTCCACCAAGCCTTTTCCTTTCCCTTGTCATTCCATATGGGCCCCACATGTATAGGATGTCACTGTACAAAGGGATGTTCACCTCCCCTTAATCATTAGTTAAAACCCCTGGAAATGCCCTGACTCACTTAGATGTGTGCTCCTCCATCCAATGAGTTAACAGTGGAGATTAACCAAGGACAATTCTAAAACTTTATGTTATTATTAAGCCCTCCCATTGTTGCTGGGGTCATCACAGCATTCTGTGACTGATTTCCTGGTACGCTCATGCACTCATGGTTCCAAGGAATCGATTCTGGGGCTAAACTGTGGAGCTATGTCACATGATGCCAGGGGCTATCCACAAAGATCACACACCAGTTTATACCGTGCCAGCAGAGCAAGCATTTGTTCCGCAGTTCTGCAGCCCTGGAGACAGTTGGTGCTCTCTGGCTTTTCGATTTTAGTTGAGTCTTAGTGACTCTATCCTAGTGTCTCCTCTGATATTAACTTCAGCTCCTTGGTCCACTCGCTGTGGATTAAAGTTGGAGGTGTCTTTCCACACAGTGTAGATGTCGTGCTCCGCCACTGTGGGTGAGCAGCACGTTTGGCTCTCCTCTGCAAATTATGTCTTGTTCTCTCTGGGCTCCTTTAAGAACAGCCATCTTGGCTTGTCTGAAGTTTAATATGGTTATCAACCTATAGCTTGCTTTCTGTAGCTTTCTTCCTTTTCTTTCTTCCTTTCCTTCCGTATTTTGCTACTTGCAATTTCTATGTCTTTCACATTGTTTGATGTTATACATCATCAATTCTAGACACTTTTGTCTGTTAAGGTTCAGGTAAGAATATTAGAAAGTGACCATGGGGCTCTGTTTACTGCTTGGCTGGATTACGACCTTGTGTGATCTCCTTGTTTACTGCTTGGCTTGATTACATTGTCTTTGATTTAAGAACTGACCATGTTTTTTTTTGGATGTACCTAGAATGACAGAAAAGCAGACTGGGAAGAAGGAAAGCTGCTTCAGCCTCAGCACTGGCTGGAGTCGTGTTAAAATGATGTCTGATTGTCTTTGTCTTTTCAACCCTCCCTCCCTTGAGACCCTGTTGACTGACTGGGCTGGCTTGGTCATTTGCTTCTTTAAACTGGAAACATTACTGCTTTACAGTTTGTGTCAGCTTCAATACGTCAGGTCACTGAGGGATATCGGTTTTAACTGGCTGTGGCATAGTCCAGTCCTGAGGAGACCTACTCTATCTCTCTACATCATTAGGAGGAGTCCATTGCATTTTGTAAGATGCCATCTTTAATTTATTTAGTTTTTCTTTTTAACCATTCCACCCATCATCTGGAACACTGCATTCCTTGCGGCACAGGGTGTTTTACAATCGCTGCATCAGCACTCATCACGTAATCCTTTCGGAATCAGCAACAACCACATCAGCACTCTACACGTAATCCTTTCCGAATCACCGACTCATGAAGGAAGCAACCCACTGCTCAATAGGCAAGGAAAGCAGTTCCCAGCAATGCCCAGCCATTTATACCAGAAAGGCCGCACAAAGTGGCCCCACAAAAAGAAAGGAATTTAATACCAAATTCCTTTATACAGCAACAGTGTATAAATAATCCTGTTTTCCTGCACACTTCAGCTAACACTGTATAGTCTCAGTCCTCAAAATACTTGTTGTTTTAGAAAATGTGGCATATCACAGTGTGAAATTTCTATTTTTCAATTTTTAGTAAGGTCAAACCACTTTTAGTCACTGAGGTAGTTCTTCATGAAATTGGTGATTTTCTTTGCCCTTACTTTTTCTGTTGGGTTGTTCTCAATTTTTCTAATTACTTAAAGAAATATATATAAAATATTCTATTTTATATAATGGAAAATACATTAATTATAAGAATTGGAAATACTTGATATATCTCATTTTACTATATCTCTTACTTTACAGATATAATAAAGAAATCTTATGTCCATATACACAATTCTGTATGTCTTTTATATTTTATGGGTTTGTGTCATAAATAAAATGTTTATGAGAACTTGCAAATAAATAACCTTATCACATACCAATATTAACTGGACCCAAGGCATATGCAACTCAATGTACTTCTATACAGTTAGAACAGGAATCTGGAGTGGACAATCTGAAGCCTCACATTTAATTTTACACCACCAACCTCTCCCCCCAAAAAATCCATGACAGAATTAGGACTAGAAAAACAATTAGTGTTATACCTTTCATAACTTGTCCCTGTAACCAGCATCCAGCCCTTCCTCGTCCCTTGTATTTGCCTTTCTTGTTCTCTCTCTTCATGCTACGGTGCACCCACATGCACACATATTAACTCATAAACACATTACCCAAGATCCCCACACAAAGGAGAACATTCCATATCAGACGTTCTGAGTGTGTCTACATCCCGCACAGGAAGGAGGACACTCCATATCAGACGTTCTGAGTGTGTCTACATCCCGCACAGGAAGGAGGACACTCCATATCAGACGTTCTGAGTGTGTCTACATCCCACACAGGAAGGAGAACATTCCATATCAGACGTTCTGAGTGTGTCTAGATCCCGCACAGGAAGGAGAACACTCAATATCAGACGTTCTGAGTGTGTCTAGATCCCACACAGGAAGGAGAACACTCAATATCAGACGTTCTGAGTGTGTCTAGATCCCACACAGGAAGGAGAACATTCCATATCAGACGTTCTGAGTGTGTCTAGATCCCGCACAGGAAGGAGAACACTCAATCTCAGACGTTCTGAATCTGTCCATTTCCTGTGGGTCTGTAAACGTTAACTTTGCTCCATGCTCAGCAGTACTCGTGCGTGCCTTTGCGTGTCATTCACCTGTTAATGAACAACTAGGCTGACTGTAGTTTTTCTATTAGACATAAATGTGGGGCGGGGGGCACATATCTCATGATATGGTGTGGAGTTTTCTGTGTATATGTGAAAACATTAAATAGTGTGGTCATATGGTCATTCCATTTTTAATTTCTTTAGAATTAATGACCATAATATAATGACCATATGAATCTGCACCACCACAGACAGTGAGTCATGTCCCTTCCTCTCCACACCTTTCCCACACTCGACCTCAGATCTGCTGATGGCATCCATTCTGACTGGGGGGAGGTGGTATCTCAAAGCACTTTTAACTTGCATTCCCATGCTGTCTGTGGATATCGACCCATTCGAAACTGGTTATTGCTCATTTGACTTCCTTTATTCTTTTGAAAGCTGACTATTCACTTGCTCATGTGTTGACCGGCAGTTTTATTCCCTTAGCACTTATTTTCTGTGTCATAATTATAAAGAAATTTCATATTCCAAGATTAGAAAATTATTCTCCAATATATTATTTAATGTTCTATATGCTTACATATTCAATTTATATAACATTTATTTAGGTAGGAAATTACCCTTTTTCAAAAGCAGTTTTTCCAACATCACTTACTTAAAAACATCTTCTTTTACTAAATGAGATAGTACATTTTTCTATAATAAATTTACATGAACAGTAGACAAGTGTTTGGATTCTTCATGTTGATCTGTGGTTCTGTTTACTATCGTATCTTCCTGGAAAGTCTAAGGTTTTCTTTATCATGGTAGACTGTAGACATATCTTAATCATCCTGTTCCTACTTTAGTCATTACCATAATGATACAGTTATTATCATCATCTTAGCTCGCAAAGGGCTTTCAATACTTACCACACATAAGCTACCAAATCCATATGAAATGTCTGTATTCGCATATTCATTAGCATTCATTTATTTGCTGAGACACAGGCAACAAATCACTGATTGTGTTAATCACAGAGTTCCACATGGAAATCACAACCAATGGGCTAGAAAATGTTCATTATATGTATATGTATATATATATATATATTGCATTATATATAACATATTTTGTATATTTTAACTACATGTAATAGGTACTATGTGCATACCAACAGTTGCTCACTGGAGGAAAAGAGCAGGGTTCCAGCATCAAGCAGCCATGCCACTCCAGGAGAGCACGTTCACCTCATCTGTGTGGTCACTGATGGTCTATGGTACCCAACAGGTATAACTTGTGCAGTGGCCCTGAAGGTGCAAACTTGATAGTGCTTTGTCTAGCTCCTACGGGGTTCTGGACTTTATCCCCAGCACCACACAAAGCTGGGCTTTGTAGTTGATAGAGCACCCGTGACTCCAGCACTGGGAGTTGGAGGCAGGAGGGTCATCGTTTGTTACACAATAAACGTGAGGCTAGCCTGGGCTACAGAAGGCCCTATCTCAGAAATAATCTAACTGAAAGATCACTTGGGTAGCAGACGGAGTGAGCATAGCCGGGGTTGCACTGGGTGTCGGTAAGGGCAATTCTGCAGGCGAGCCAGCGATGGCTTGCTAGACCTGGACAACCGAAGGGCTTCAAGTGTGAAAGGCAGCACCGCCTCAGATCCCATTTCACAGCTGGCAGTGCTGAGACCTGATCTATGATCCTCAGCTGCTACTGGGATGGCTGGACTCGACCTCAGGGCTCAGCTTCATCACGCACTTCACTACAGTGCATAGCTTTCTTCACTTGATGTTTATCAGATTAAAAAGAGAAACGCAAACAGCAAACCCCTGACACTGGGCAGACACACACAAGTACAGGATAGGGAGAACAAAAGAGTCTTAAGGAAATAGAAGGGAACGGTTTTGACAAATTTAAACTATTTTGAAATTCTACCAAAAAGATAAACAAAAATCAGTTTAAAACAGTGGCAGTTGCTATTAAAATGTTACTAGAAAAGGTTAATGCCAGGACTGGGGACTTGGCTCAGTCAGGAGAGCGTCTGGCCTGTGAGCACAAGGCCCCAGTTCTGGGTTCAGAATCCTCCTTTAAAAGGCTTCGTGACTGGGGCAGCAGAGAGAGGCACATCTCCTGGACTCACTGGCTAGCCAGCTCTCATTCCTGGGTTGCTGAGAGATCCAGACCCTGGAGGCTGGTGAGAGATCTTGTCCTGAGGAATGACACCGCAGGCACACGTACATACATAGACATACATGCAATGCTGTCACTCACAAAGGTAAATATATAAGACTTAACACAAATGACATTAAAATAATGAAAATAAGGTAAAAGAAAATGGGACCAGATGTGAGTTCAGGGTTGGCCTGGCATGCTTGAGGCCCTGAGTTCAATCCCAAGCACAGCAAATACAAGCAGGTAAACAAATCGTAATACACATATAAGGAAATAACTATTAGGAATAATGAGGAAGAGGAATTTTAGTGACAGTGTGGTAAGGTGTGAGCCAATTTAGAACCCAGGGTCTGGATTAGCCAGGTTCCAGCAACGAAGCCCTGGGAGACTCTGGGAGCTAACACATACAGAATGGAAGAGACGAGATAAACAGCAAGATACATAAATTTCAGATCACTGGTGTTTTATTGTGCACCCAAGTAGAATTGTGTTTATCCCATCTGCATATTAAATGCATTTTCCCAAATGCAGCTAATTTTTCATACCCCATTCAGCTAAAAGTAATTTCGTATCTTCCCCAGAGAGAATCAAACAAAACAGGAATGCATTCATTTAAGACTATTACTGGATAAGCCGAAATGGAGAGAGTTGCGTGTTCAATTCATCAATGCTGACATACAACAATGTATCTAAAGATGCATTCTGAAATCCCACCAGGGACACGTGTCAGCATCACCACCATCTCTCCCGTCATGTGAAGGGTCCGTTTCCACAATGATAAATGCTGAAAGTGAACCTGTTATAATATATGGGCTGCACTCGTCTCGTCAAGGGTTGTTTACTTGTGAAGAGTGATACAGAACACATTATCTGATCATTTGCATCTTCCAGGGGGTCTTCAATGATGAGAAAGTGCTGTGCCCAGCAGATGCTGGAGTCCAGTATTTGGGTAGTTGATTTAGAAGCTCCCAAAGTCTTTGGGAGGGATAGATAAGTCAGAGAACTATTTCACCACATAAGCATCCCTGTAGGGGACCCCCTCAAGCAATTTTAATTTCAATCTCTCAGCTACCTACTTAGCACATACAGTGTTGTCGATGAGAGCATAAAGTGCACCCTCGCAGTAAGACTGCACATTCTTATGGCCATTACAGTAATATCAGCAACATTAATTCTGCTTATTAATGACTTCATACCTATGAAATTTAAATAAGAAGAGCTTTTACTGTGGAGCACCCTGGCCACAAAATGGGCTCCTACTGCCCCATTATCCTTCTCTGGATTATTAAGAATTGTTTAACAGAGCAGAATGACTAGAGAAATTATTCATGATCTCCTGGAATATTTAATACCTCCTCTTTTTAGTGTTTCTTCTTTGTGCCTAGAATGGCAGTTCTCAAAAGAGTGGTCCAGGAACCCCTGGGAGTTCCTGGGCTGCTTCGAGCAAGGAGTCCAAACCTTTAATATTTCATAGCATTTTCCCTTTTTGACTTTCTGGGGTGAGTGGAGCTTCCAAGAGATTATACAGCATGTAATATAACAAAGACCCAAACACAAAACAGCTGCCTTCTACTAGAGGAGCTATGAAAATCTGCAAATGTATAGAATATCGATTCTCAACTCACTTTTAATTTTGGAAAACAGTTCATTTTAATGGGAAATATGCCATCTTTGTTGACATGAGCTAGGTATATTGCTCTTACTTTAAATGACTGTGTGTGTGTGTGGTGCGTGTGGGAGAAGTAAGTGTTGCATATGTACATGTGTAGTGCACGAGTGTGTGTGGTCATGAGTGTTGCACATGTACATGTGTGTGTGCAGGCTCATGGAGGCTATAGGTATTTATTGGGTGTCTTTCTCAATCACTCTTTATATTCTGAAACAGTCTCTTACTGAACCTCAAAGGTCACAGTTAGCAAGGTCAGGGGCTCTTCCTGCTCCATTCTCCCTGTCCACGCCCTCTGACTGTCTCAGTACTGAGTTACAGATGCCCGACACCATGCCCAGTATTGTACTCAGATGCTGGAGATCTGAACTCGGGTCTGATGCAAGCAATTAACCAACTAAGCCATCTTCTTAGCCTGAATGAGTCCTACATTTTTGTTTTGTTTTTTGAGGTTTTTCCCTATCTGACACAGCACATATCTACATCAGGGTTTTTTTTAAGAGAAGGAGAAGCTCTGTTGTGCTCTGAATGGTTTTTCAAGAGTATAAAGGTGTCCTGGGACCAAAACGCTTGAAAAATACTAACTAGAGATCATTCAATAGCCAGGGACAATGGGCATCGCCTTGTTCAAGAGATCCAGGTTAGCACCAGTAGCAAACAAGTCCATGGACATCAAGTGTGCTCACATGGTACTCAGAAGGACACCATGTCAGACACATGACCATCTTGGCCAGAAGACATAGCCTCAGTCTAATTATGACCAAATGCCATACAGACAGTCTACAAAATACACAATGAGGTCAGACTAAAATGTCAAGGTCACTGAAGACAATGAGGGAAGGGTTAGAAGGGAGCAGGGAGATACAGCTAAAAACAACGAAACCTCCTCAGCTAGACCTTAGAACAGCAGACCAGACCATGGATGGGAGGGTGGCATAAGACCTAACTACCATTGTACTTGAGCTGCATTATTCTGGTGTTACTTTTCTGGGTTTTGATATTGTATTATGTCGGGTAGGGCTAACACAAGAGGAAACTGGAGGCATACAGAAACATGCTGTTCCTTTTTCTTTTCTTTTCTTTTCTTTTTTTTGGAAAGTGTAAAATTTCAAAGTGAAAAAGTGCAGCTCTCAACCCTAATCTGAGAAGTTCCTTTTTGTAGTAGATTGCAGTTAACACAGAGACCAACAGCCGGTCATGCAGAGAATAAGAACTATTAATTGGAAGTCTTAAGTCACCTGTAGATAGTGGCTACTGAGTTATACAGGACTGTTCTAGACAAATCTCTTCTAGTGTACACTCTCTCTGTCTGCATCAATAGCATGCCCTGGCGTGATGATTTATCCCAACTGTCAACTTGATGAAATGTAAAGTCACTTGTGAGGCAGGTCTCTGGGTGTGCCTATGGGGATTATCTTGAACAAGTGAATTGAGACGGGAAGTCCTGCTCACTGTAGGCAGCATCTGGGACTGGTCCTGAACTGTGCAAACAGGAGAAAGGAGCTGAGAAGCAACATCCACCACTCTCTGTTCCAGACTGTGGATGAGACATGACAAGCTGCCTCAAGCTCCTGACGCCTTGACTTTTGCACAGTGATGGGCTGAACCCTTGAGCTGCAGGACAAAATGAACCATTTCTCCCTTAAGTTGCTCTTGTCTGATGACTTTATCATCATCAGAAGAAATTAAGGCGGTAGAGAAACTATTAGTGCACTAGATATGGAAATTTCAGGGCTCTATCTAGACCTACTGATTAGAAGGTCTAGGTGGTGAGGCTCTCTGCCAGGGGCATGCTGCTAAACACTGAGTGACCCGTTCCTCATGGGAGAGAAACTCTGGCAGGTGGCCTCTGTCATACCATGGCTGATTTCAAGATAGTCATGGGATATCACTTACCACAAGGTTGGAAAGTATCCACAAGACCCGCCAGCATCCATATGCCAGCAGCCAATCAATGTGCTTCAGCAACCTTCAAGGAGATTCTGATGCTCAGGATAGCTGAGAACCTTTGATCAAGATCTTCTAAGGCAAGAGTCTAAGATGACAAGACGCCGTGGTGATTGTATAAATCTCCACTAGAGGTTGAGGTAAGTAATCCAGTTAGAAAGACTGTACCCAACACACACACACACACACACACACACACACACACGGACACACACACACACAGAGAGAGAGAGAGAGAGAGAGAGAGAGAGAGAGAGAGAGAGAGAGAGAGAGAGTCACCCAGGGACCAAACTCAGGTGGTTATGATTGTTTTACTTTGGGGCACAGACAAGGCTGAGTGTCAGGCCTTAACGCAGAGTGCTACACTTAGCCTGAATTCACTTTGAGAAGTCATTTCATGCCTTCCATCTCGATGGCCAATGTCACGGGCTTAACCTACTCCATGGGGCAATCCACACTACAAGCAACACCAGCATTCTCACCACATTTCTGCCTCCTCCCCACTTAGGGAGCGGGGATTCTGTTGTTATGGTTGGAATAATCTAGAGCTGGCTACAGCTACTCTTATGTCTAGTCAACATCCCCATATGGATGGAGAGCACAGGCGCTCCCGCCCCTAACTGAGGAGCTCCTGACAGTTGATGGTTGGTAGATGGGGGAAGCCAATTCTCTTTAGGGGTGCGGTCTCTGGTACAATGACCTTGCTCCAGTGGGTCGCCCAATATCCATATGCACATAGACAGTGCTTAATCGACTCAGTTTTTTTTTTTAAAAGAGGACATGAAGTTGGGAGAAGAATGTAGGGAAATTCGAGAGGAGTACTGATAGGGAATGTAAGATGAATTTGATCAAAATACACTGAATGCTCAAAGAATAAAATTATATTAAGAAAATAAATTTCCATATACATTATAAAGTATCTAAATAATATATACTGTATAACCCTGTGATACACAATTACACAAAGTATCATTTTGAACAAGTTTTCATCTAGGGCATGTGACTTTCATCTGTAGCATGTGACTTGTCTATCTTGATAGATTTGTGATATGAATCAAATGCAAAAGCTATGCATATAAATCATCTCTAGAATATTCAAACACCAGGTACATTCCCAAAGAGAGCAAAAATCCCATCGTTCCTTATCTTAAAAATCTACACTGTGGTGAAGGAGATTGATGAAGTCTCTTCATACTCTAAGTAAAGGAGAAAAAAAATGGAAGTGACTCAGAGAAGCCTGCCTAGAGGCAGGAGGTCACTTGTGCACATGGCCACTGAGTTGGAGAATGCTTATCAAGGTATCAGGCAAATCACTCAATTTCATTATAAACCCACAGCAGAGAGTTCCACCATAACAACTGCATGAATTGGCTGAATATTTCCATTGCAAAGATCCTACCGAGCTCTGCATTTTAATCTGACGGATTTGCCCTAAATCCCAAATGAGACTCCAGTGGGAAAACCGGCGTACATTCTTGCTCTTATTAGACTCCTTAGCACAGAGGACATTTGCATTTATTATGCATTTAGAGACTGTAGCTGAACTTTTATCTGCCAGGATATGGACTCCAGATGGCTGGCAAAGGCACTTCCTTCAAAGAGCTCTGTTCCAAGTTTCGCACTGGGCATAACAAGGGCACTGCTGACTGAGAGCAGGAGCACACTCCTGTAGATAGGTTTTCCTGCCTTGGATCGCCATGTGGCCAGCTCTGCCCTACACACCTGCCGGGGGCTGGCAGGAATCCTGGGTGCTGTCTAAGGTCCTGACAAAGAAAAACATTTTTCTTGGTGCTAAACTAATTGGCCCAAACGGACATCATTACAGCCACAATTTGACAAGCGGAACTAACCAGGCTGAGTGAGTTTGTATCTTTCGGAAGTGAAAAAATAAAATGCTTTCATTACAGATTATACTTAACTCACATAGTGAAGACCCTAATAAATTATAATCAGTTTTCTGGGTAATTTAACTGTTAATTTCAAAAGCTGTGTGTGAACTTGAGAAAGTACTGTATCTTGCCTTGACACTGATTGCACTTCTCTCATGGAAGATGACCGGGTGCTCTCTCCAACTCGAGCTCTGTGCTACGCTTGACATCGTCCTTAGTCCCCTACAATTTGGGTTATTATTTCCACTAAGTAGATGAAAGCATGTAGCCTTGAAAACATTTTACCTATGTTCTACACACCTTGTAAAGTAGTAAAACTGAACAATAATGACAAAGATAAAATGAGAAAAAATTTCTGGCTTCCAACCTCTTAATTAAGATATTAATGGCTTTTGGTTTCAGGGGTGATTTATGAAATCTGTTAATGTTCTAGATCTTAGCAATTTTTCTTTGAACATATTGAAGGTAATTTGGAACAAAGAACTGAACTGGCCTAAACTGGAGGTTTTAGCAAATCACCACCCTATTCATCTCAAGCACAAGAAATAATCCAGTGGGCTACTGCATCGTCTGCAGATGTCTCCCAGATGTCCTTCCTACAGTTTGCTAGTTATCTCAAGACATGTAGAAAGCCCAGATATTCCACTGCAGTGTATGGAAAACCAATTGAGCAGCTGAACTTCTATTGGAGACCAGGCCACAGAAATTTCAGCCCCTGGAGCATTATTTTATGGGAATCGCTGGGCAGCAGATGGCTGAGGCTGGCAGGGAGTTCCAGGGTAGCCTGTGACTCTTTGCAGCCCACCTCTCTTTCCACTCACCACTCAGTGTTAGGTCAGCTTCAAAGTCTGCATACCACAGATGCTACAATTTTTCTAACAGCTGACAATGCTCTCAGTGCCTCTCTTGGCTTCTAACTCTGTCTTACATGCCCACAAAATCACACTAAGAAGTATTTTCAGAGCGGGTACTCATAAGTCTATTACTTTAAAACAGTGAATACTTCACCAAGCCCTATTTGCATATATCCTGACATGGAAAGTGTTACTTATCAGGAATTCCACTGATTCACACACACCATCCCCCAAACCTCTTTGGTGTTTTTAATTCTTGGAGGCAAATACACTTAAAAATACATCAGGGAGGATGACTCTGTGATGTGGCCACTTCTAGGAAAGTTGGGTGTGGTCCTTTCTGACAAAAGCACCATGTATGCTGTTGCTGGTCTGTAAGGTGTTATTTGGGTGTGGATGTTTCTGTAAGGAGAGAAGCACTGACCAGGAACTCAGAAAGATGCACAAGGGGTCATTCCCCATGTCTCAGACACTCATTACTTTCCACCTTTCTGGTATATACCTTAGACTTATATGTAAATTAGATAATGATCTTCCTCAAGAAAAGAGAGAAATTATTTTAGGAGAATGCTGAGCACACACATTCTACCAACTTGTCTAAATGTTTGTCTCAACAAATTAATCCTTACAAGAAAGGCATGCTGACACACAATTTATAACAAAAAGTAGTACTCTTTGTAGAACCCAGGTTTAGCTTTTTATTCAATAAATACTAAGCAAGAATCACCACAAAGCTAGTCATGGGGAAGGGAGTATGGCGAACAAGACAGACACCATAGCAGGGTTTAGAGTCTAGCTCAGTGCTTTTCAAATCCTTTAATATGAACACAAATCACTGGCTGTTTTAAACACATCTTCTGCTCCACTCAGTCAAGAGTCTCCATTTCTAACAAGCTCTCAGGATGCCAGCAATGCTCTTCCCGAGGTTACACATCAGCAGCAAAGGACTAGCGGACAGCTGTCAGCTGCAATGCTATGCCAGGCTCCTGTCTCTAAGCCCTGCTCAGGAGCACCGCCCCTGAGAAATAAAACCAGCAGATACTGCCAGCACGAAAGTCATCAGATAGCGCTAATACAGCGGCAGACACATGACTTTACCATGGCCGCTTGCTAATGGAAGTCTGAACTCAGAACACAGTGGCTGTAGGAGTGTGGAGCATGCAATGACGTCAGGGCAGTTCAAGGGATAATAAAGTTCTCAGCGATAGGGAAAGTGTGGCATGTAAGCCAGCACGCTAGATGTTGGCTTATTTTCCTCGTTACATACAGAATTAACGGGGCCTTCCTCCCTCCCTTTATTTTCTCCCTCCCTCTGTTGCCTCCATCCCTCTGTCCTTCCCGCCCTCCTTCCATTCCAGACAGTGTCTCCCTATGTATCCCAGACTGGCCTTGAACTCCCGATCCTCCTGCTTCACCCCCAAGGTGCTGAGATTTTAGCTGAGTGTCACCACTCCCAGCCAAATAAAGCATTTAAAAGCAATGTTTAGTCCTGTCAAGGATGCCTCTACATTTTCTCATTTAGTGCTGTGAACGCACAAAGGTTGCTCTTACCCAAAACTGTAATCTCAGAAATAAAAAGGATGCTAAATACTATGTAAAGTATTTAAAGACCATATGTTCATAAGCATCTGCTTGCATAAGTTGTCAAATTGTATCTGAAAATGAAGCCGTGGGGAGGCTGAGGGCAGAGGGTGGGGATTCTATGCTATTTGGAACAAGAAAAACGGATCGTGTTGAATGCAGCTGGCACAGGGGTTGACTTTGTTTCTTTTCCATAAACTAACAGGAGAAAATTTATTTGGGGTACAAATAAGGGGAAGACCATTTTGATCGCTGCAACCCTGAACATCCAAGCAGAAAATATAAATCAAGATGGTAGGCATCTTAAACTCATCTGAAATATTTGCTTTGCTGGCCAATCTTTAAGAGTAATAATCCTCCCTAAAAGTTGGAAGGAACAGATGGGAGAAAGCAATACTGATGAGCCAAATGGGGTTAGCAGGAAGGAAAGAAGGAAGCTACCACAGTGCTGGAGAAGGTCGTTCACATTATGATCTGAGCCTATTGCCACATGCAGACCCCAGTACCTAGAACAAGATGGGGTTCTGAAGGCCGAATCCTGCAAGCTCAAGGATCGTGCCACGGGCGAGCTGCCGATGCTGGCAATGTCACAGCCATACTTCCCTGCAGTTCACAGGGGAAACCTGACAGACTTTAGAATAACTCAAGCCCATGGTGTGTTCACACACAGACTGCTCCTACGACACTCGACAATTATTTAAGATCCTCTGAAGGCTTCCAAGTTTTATGTTTTGAGAGTTATTTTCGTTAAGAAATAAAAGAAGTTGGTGGAAAGTGATGTCAGTCCTGTGTGACAAACTCATTAGATGCTGCTCCTACAGTGCCTTGCCAAAGCATTTTGTTTCCCTTTTGTAAAAACTTCATTGTCCTTTTGTAAAGACTGTTGTTTTACTTCCAAGAACCATGAGCTTGACAGGTGATCAATAAAGGAAGCATTCCTACCTACAACAATTACTATGTGGTGTGATGGACCCTCAACTGACTTTTTTTTAAAAAATCACTTTATATGGGTTGGAAGGCAAAATTTTTGAATGCCTATTAGAATCATGTAAATTAATGTCTGACCTAAAAGCAAGCAAAATATATCACTTCACAGAGGGGGGTAGAGAAAGAGGGGGGGAGAGGGGGGAGAGAGAGAATATGAGAAATGGCTATTTGGATGGAGCAGTATATTCTATACTGCTATATTAGTTCTCTATGTGTGTTAGTCTTACTGACTTACAGAATAATACAAAACGATCATTCCAGCCTCCCAGCTGTACAGACCACGAATCTGACGTGGATCTCTGGGTGAAGATGCTTCCTCGCTGGAGGCTCCACATAGGAGTCCTTTTTCTTGCCATTTTCCTCTTTCAAGATGTCACCTCCCCCAACTTACTGCCTCTTCTTGCCTCTTCAAAAGCAGCAATGGTGGCTATGTCCCCCCACACCCCTCCCACACTACCTCTCTGATTTTCCTCACTTTGCCTTCCTCTCTCAACTTGATGAGTATGAACATGAGTACAATGCCTGCAAAGGCCAAAACAGGGTGTTGGATCCCCTGGAGCTGGAATCACAGAGGCCGTGGGCCATGAGGTGGGTGCTGGGAATCAAACCCTGGTTCTCTGGTAGAACACCTACTGAGCCATCCCTTCAGCTCCCCTTTTCTGGCTAAGGACTTTTGGGATGACACAGATACTACTCTAAGAATCAGAAGAGTCTCCCACCTTGAACTGAGCTGACTGGAAACCCCAGCTCCATTTACAGCCTTAATTCACAGGCTTTGTCCTATAACTTAATGTTTACAGACACAAGGACAGGAGTGTGGGCTTCTTTGGTTCCCTCTCCATTGCCTATCCTAATGGTGTGTTTAGTTGATGAAAATGGAGAGTAAGCTAGGTTATAAACACTTCCCTTACAATTATAACTGTATCCACCAGCAGTTTTGGCAAAGCTCTTTATGGACACAAAATAGAATATTCTACACATCAAGAACTGAATTAAGAAATGTAAGAACTTTATTAAATGTCACATATAGTGGAATGTTTTTGGCTTTAGGCTTACTAAGACCATTTAAAAGACTAGAACGACATGCTAGACTTGTGAGTTCCAGTTACATAGAGAAGTCGGTCCATTTTACTTCATAATAAGATCACTCTGAATGCCTGAACAACTGGCCTTATACAACCCTAGCATATGTGAGTTTGGTTGATTATACTATAATTAGGTCTAACCACAATGCTGTAATACTTTTTTCTCTGAATCCATGAAGAAATGTCTATTTACCCCAACTAGAGAAGGCAATAATGGACCAACAAAACTCCAGCCTCGTCTGGGTGAGTAACCCAGTGAGTTTTGCTGAGGAGGCATACGGGAGCATGGGTGACACTGGTATCTTTTTTCACCACTGAAATGTGGTGACAACGTATAAGTCTACATCACTGAGTTGTCTGCACAGCTGGCAGTTACACCACTGAACAGGATCCTACACCCTAGCAGTTGTTTGCTGCTCTTAGAACCTTGGGGAGAGGCCTCCAGTGTCTCCTGAGTTTCATGAACCTCCTTAACATACCCCTTCCCACTCCAGGAGGGAATGTCCGATCCAGAGGAAACAGCTACATAACACATGGAGGAACCAAAAATGCAAATCTCACCCCCATTTTCTAATAAGAATATTATACACAAACATCAAAGTATTAGCAATAAAAATTAAACAGATAAATGTCTGAGGGTAATCAATATTCATTGCAAATTTGATAACCAATTTAAAATTCTGTTCCCACACTATATAATGAAGTACATTTGAGACAATATCGTGTTTCCACTCTGAAATGTCATGAGACTCAACTAGCCAAACTCCTCACTCACTCACAAACATTATGTCCTTGTCATAAGAGTCACGCAGCTCAGTTTCTGAGAGCACTTCTACTGGACTGATTGAGCATCCACTCTCCCTACCTCTGTGTAGCAAGTCACCAGGACAAGTTTTATTTTATTTATTTTTTGTGGGTCCATGCTCTGCCCTGCTGCCGTTGGAGGGAACATGCCCTGGGGAGGTAAAACGCTGGGCGTGTTTGACTGCCTCTCCCTGTGCTGCTGTAGCACTGAGACACCACTCGGGGTGGGAGAGTGCAGCCTAAGATGGGCGCAGCACAGAGGAGTCTCAATGAAGTATTGAAGGTCCAGGGGCCAGCAAAGAGGTGTGACTGGGTGCCCCCAAAATCCTGGTCATTCAGGTGCGGCTGAGCCTCGAGGAGCTAGGAGTGGAGTTGGGGGGCTGCAGGCTGAGGATGGCCACTAGCCCAGGGCATGGGGAAATGGGGAACTCCAGCTTAGATCATGTGTTATTGTCCTTAGCTTAGCTGCAGTTGTTTGGAAATGCAGAGAGGACTTCTATAGGAGACAGACTGTGGCTCCCCACTGTGGTTCTCGAAGAAAGAGACAGTCCATGTTCATCCACACTGTTCATTGATTGTTCATCACGGAAAATGGATGCCTACCAACTCCTCAGGGTGGACCAGAAATTAAATACCTTTTTCAGGAAGGAATGTCCAGGAAGGGAAGCTTATTGGCTAAATCCTCAGGGCCTCTAGATATCTCTTTAGCATGGAGACCTATGTTTTGAGCTACATGACCAATGTGGGGAGTGTGGACATATGTTCTTGGCCAGGAATCCAGTAGGGAGCAGGGAGGCACTAACATCTCAGAGAGTACCTGGGTACCAGGATCTCAGACCGCTCCACCTTACCAAGTTGCTGGCATGGTCCACTGACCCACAGGCTTTGGTCCATTTGTTCACATGTTGCTCACTGGGAACGTTGAAAGAGATAGGAGTCAGTTCTTCAGCCAGAGACACTACATGAACAATATCCAGGCTTCTGGCTGGATCTGAGGCCTACTCCATAGGAGGGAATTTCATGTCCAGCATTTGAATCCTGGGCAAAAGCCCACGGTTGGGGAGGCTATAGGTCCTAGGTAGGAACTGAGCTTATTATTTTGCTAAATGTTCTTGCTGTCTGCTTGCCTCTTAGACATCTATATTCATAGCCATAGATGGCTTCTCTCAACACTGGCCAGGGGAGCTTCATTTTGGAGTGGGCAGCAGTCAATGCTGAGATGCATAGCTGGTTGAACACATCCTTCTCACTGCTCCCACACCAAGGCTCTGGGACCGTCATGGAAGGGGAACAGCTGTGCGGTAGTGAGGGGAGCTATGATATGTAAACCACGGGACAGAACAGGACTGTCACACTCCTGAACTCACAACGCTGTGGTTACTTGCACAAGACCAAGTCAGCCAAAATTCTATCATAGATGAGGGGGTGCTACCCAGCCACACCCCACCCCTTGCTGAGAAGCAACTGAAAATCGATGGCAGTTGATGTAAACGTGTGGCCACCGGTGTGCCTCACATGCTCTAGTGGATGGCCCGTGCTAATACACATATGGGAAGTACTAATTAGACCTAAAGGAGATGAAGGGCCGTGGGGGTAGATATGATCCTATTTCATTATGTGCATGTGTCATGAACAAGAATAAAGAACATTTAATATAAAATTTTAATTAAATATAATTAAATGTACATCTTTAAGAAGTGATTTTTCCAAAGGCTTATTAGCAAAGATGTCTCAGCATTAGAAGTCAAGTTAGGGTATGACTTGGGGACAGACTCGTGGGACTCTGAAGCAGCAGAAGAAAGCAAGTTCTTAGGAGACCAAGTCCTGGGAAGCAGTCGAGGAGTCCCCGTGGTAGGCATCAGAACAGGCTAAAGCACGAAGAATGATTCTGAGCCAGTACTAAAGGATGAGATTCAAGAGGGGGGGTGAAAGCAGCCCCTGCTCACCAAAGCCAGGTGCTGCCGGTGCCAGTCACAGCACCCTGTCTCCTGAAAAACTCACAGCACTTATGAGGTTGGTATCACCAATCCCATGTCAATTATATATATTTTTAAAAAAAACTTTTAAAATGATCATCAGATCATTTTGCTGCCTGTGCCCTACTTGCCCTTGGAGGTTGAAGGTGAGTTGGTGTAGGACCAACAGTACAGACTCCGAGAGCAGGTGAGAAATGCTGTACACGCTGCTCCAAGCTTCGTTAATACCCTCCACCCACACCCCATTGGTCCCAAGAAAGCATCTCTTCCAAACAACAGTTCCCAATTGGCTGGCACTGTCTGCTGTCAGCAATCCTTGGTCTCTCGGGCAGTTCTTCATTAGGTCCTCCTACAGGAGATGCCTTTTGCAGCTGGGAGGCCCCCAGTGTTTTTGCAGAGGGGACCACATTGTTCCTCCTACAATCAGGGTAACTGTCTTATTCCAAATCAGAATGCTGGCACACAGGAAAGTCAAGACCCAAACACAGGTCTCTTTTCTGAGTCCCATGGTAACCCAGGAACCTGCCTGGCATCATGATGTATTTTCCAGGTAGGAACTACTGAACCCAGAGCACAAATGTGGACTGTGCAGCAGGGAGCGGACGCGTCCACTGAAGGAGAAGATTGCTGTCCAGGCAGACCGCTGTAAGGAATGCTGCATGAGATTCTCCCAGCAAAGATAAGCCCCGCCCAACCTTAAAAGCTGCAATGGATGTGGTTTAATTTTCTGTTTAACTGGTTCATTCCAGACTTGAACCATGATGGGCCAGGCAAGGTAACTTCAGTGTGTTCTCTTCTCTTCTCCCTTAGTTTAATGACTATGTTTCACTCTTGTTTTGCTAAGGGGAGGATCACAGCCCTCTCAGCTGAGAAACTTACTTTCAGAGATCCGCAGGTGCTGCTCTCCTCTGAGTGCTAACATTCTGGGACTCTAATGTCCTGTTTCTGTGTCTCCTTCGTAGGATGTCACATCAGCCTGGCTGGCTAGGGAAGTGCCAGTCTGTACTCACTTTAATTTTTCAAATTGGATATAATGTTTAAATTCTAGTTAGATCATGCAGAAGGAACACTCTAAGTTATTAAATATGCTTCAGGGTGGAGAATCCGCATGTTTTTAAAAATTCAATATTAGATTCTGTGAATGACTGTAGGGGCCTTTATTCCTGGGAATCAATTATTACAGTAGAAAGAAATGCTATAATAAAACATACACATAACTCAATGAAATAAGGGATAAATATTAATAAAACTACTATCAATGTCCTTTAGTCATGCTTGAGGAGAGCACAGGTTTAAATAATGATGAAGACCCCAGTGTGGTATTCTTTTCGGAGCCAACGTCTCACTGGCTTCTCTATCATGGGCAGGGTTTGCCATCTTCTCTCTTTTTTCTATTCTTTTCTTTTTTTTTTTAACTTTTGGAGCTCAGTCTACCCTCGAACTCAATACATACTCCAGACTGACTTTCAACTCCTGATCCCCTACCTACACCGGTCTGCTGAGGTTACAGACCTGCTCCACCACACCCTGGGCTGGGCTATCTTTTCTTTCTCTCTCTCTTTCTATTATGCCTTGTGTCTGAGGGTTTCTAGTGCTGTGATCAAGCACTACAACCAAAAACAACGTGTGGAGGAAAGGGTTTATTGGGATTACACTTCCTTATCACTGTTCATCATCAAAAAAATCAGGATAGGAATGCAAACAGGGCAGGGTCCTGGAGCAGAAGCTGCTGCAGAGGACATGGAGGGGTGCTGCTTACTGGCTTGCTTGCTCCTCATGGCTCGCTCAGCCTGGTTTTGTTTCTTTTCTTTGATCCTTTTATCCTCTCTCTCTCCCTCTCCACCTTCTCTCTCTCTCTCTCTCTCTCTCTCTCTCTCTCTCTCTCTCTCTCTCTCTCTCTCTCTCTCTCTCTCTCTCTCTCATATACCAGCAGTTTTATGTCCACAGAGAGAGCATACAGCTATGCTAAACTTTATCTCCATGTTTTAGAGCACAACTCAGTGTAAAAGCACACCAAGGAAGCCTCTCTTGTCCCCTAAATTTCTGGCTTGTTTTTCTTTGTACAGACTGCGTAGTGCTATCAAGTACATTATTATAGCATGGTCCATTTAAAATCTATTTGAGATGTTGGATAAAAACACATTTTCCACTTACAAATTCAAAAGGGTACAGGGGTAGTCCTCTCTCTCTTAAAAATAAACCAGGGATAACTAATTGCTGGATGACAGGGTACTTTTTTTATGCTCTAACATATTTAGGCAGTGTGCACTTACTGTCAAATAGCTACTATTACCAGTTTGAGTACTGTGGCCGTTTTGTGTTTGATATTACTAAGTGGGTAAACTAAAGTTACCATGTTCTTTTTTTCCTTGCTAATACTACTTTATAAGATGCCTGGCAATGACCTGTAAAGAAATTTTAATATTTGTAACATTACTGTAACATTAATTTGATTATAGATAGAACTAGATATATCACAATTTCTACTTAGGTCTAAACAATGTTAATGCTTAGTTTACACCAGGAATTTCCCAAGAAATTTTCACATATTAGGTTATAAACATTATCCCCAACACTGAATACAGTTTATTAGTCCATAGTTTTAGGTGTCTGTATAAGTCCAGGCATTCTCTTTAAGTAACCAAGTTCCATGAGTGTTCTCATTCCATTATTCTAACTCACTATGTTGCTGTAAAACAAAGTAACCATCACCCGTGTGTACAGAGAGTGGAGTTTTAGGTCTCACTTCAGTGTGAATCTTGGAGCTCAATCCAAGTGTCCCACTTTAAAAGCGTATCTGAATTGCTATTACTGCATTTGTAAACTAAGGAAAATTTAGGTCATCACTGTATCTTTTAGAAACCAAAAGGATGGCCATTGTTACTAAATAATCCTGATAGTTGTTTTTAGTGCAGGAAGTCAATCCATGTTTTCAGGCTTAATTATGAATCGAAGTATATTTTAATTTTTAACACACTAGGCAGTGTAGACTCAGACATGGAAAAGTCATTAACTACACAGCCTGTTCTACATCTTTATGAATCCTTCAGATCTTATAAATGTCTTAAAACAGCAAGGTCAGACAGCTTTCTTAATTATCGCAGGACCACCAGCCCAGGGACGGCGCTACCCAAGATGTGCTGGGCTGTCCTCCATGAATCCCAAACAAGAGATGCCTTCCAGGCTCGCCTGCAGCTGGATCTGAGGAGGCATTTTTCTCAAACTGAAGCTCCCTCCTCTCAGGAAACTTCAGCTTGTGTCAGGTTGACATAAAACTATCCAACATGCCTGGGCTGCTTGGTGACACCAGATCCTTTTACGTCTGCCTACAGGGCTGACTGTAACTCCAATACAAACCCTCCACCAACAGAGACTAAAGGCAGAAGCATCAAGGGATCGCTACCTTCTGTCTAAGTAGCCGTTTTCCTCTAAGACCCTCGACTCTGCACTCAGCAGACACTGGAATTAACACGATTTCTCTTTTCCTCTGTTTTTCTATGCAACTCTTTCTCCATCTATTAGTCAATCCTACTGAGAAGCATCTTATCAGTAACAAAGCACACTCATGTAAAGTATAAAGCCTGGTGGGTTTTTGCCTAAGAATATGTTTCTGTTACCATAAAAGGTTCTTTGGTGTCCTTTTAACGCCATTTCCTGTTTCTAACACCAGTACTCGGGCCAATAGACTCCTTTCCTATCATCAGTGATGTCTGCTGCTTCTAGATCTCCATCGGAACTGGAGTCTACTGTGGAAACACTGCTGCATTCCGTCCAACAGCTGGGAGGCCCCGGGAAACTTTCATGCTGTAAGCAATTTTTCCAGGGCCTGCCTTTGGAGTTCAGCCTGTCCGCCTGTCTTACCAACTTGTTAGTGGAATTCTCACTAGCACCCCGCTAGCTTCATGAAAGGAAAGTTACCCCTTGCCTGCCAGAGTAGCCAAGCTCTTCTTCCAGGAACCCAAGTCCAAGTGCCAACAGGCTTTCCTTTTGTAATCTAAATAGATTTCTCTGTTTCACTTAAATTTCCATTTTCTTTGGACACCCCAGGGGTCAACCTGGTCTTCCTGGATGGCCTGGATTGAAATTATAATTTTTGTATTGCACCAAATTGGAACCTTTTCATTGGAGATTTGTTTCTTTGAGGATTGAGCTTCGGTGAAATAGCCTTTCATTCTAAACTCACTAGTGTGAAGTGTCTTTGTTTAAAATATTGTTTTTTTATATTTGTGCACATTTCCTGTTTGGGGAGAAGTTACTTTTCCTTTCCGAGGAGATCGCCCATGCTGACAGATGCTGGACTTGTATTTCTAACACTTATGAGGAAGTCTAAGGGTATTTGCATTCCGTCCTCTTGGAGGTCTGTTTTCATTTCTCTCTGGCAATAACAGTGGAACTGCTGAGTCATTAGAGGGTATCTTTTAAAAAAAATAAAATGCTGAAAACATTGTGCGGAAGTTCAAATCACCTGGTTTCTACTTGGATATTTAAGAGAAAGAGATGATAAAGAAGCCCATGAAGGAATTAAAGATGTCCTATCTCAAAGGATACCAAATGCATCTGATGCTATCAGGTCGAGATCACATGAGGCATGATAACCACTGGAAGGGCCACTTGGCCTGCCTTCCATGCATGGCTGAAAATGGCCTTGAACACTAGAGGCTATAACTGAGGCTATAACGGTCCTGAACAGACAAACTCTACAAAAAAGCCTTACTCCGCCTGCTTCTGCAACCGCGCACCCACCTATGTGCATCTCAGTACCATCTTTAGAACGGACTGTTCTAGTCCACACATCTGTGTGTCCTGGTACGACTCACAAATACAGTGCTCTTTAGACTTCAGTCTTGTGATGCCTCCCACGAGCGTGCAAACGTCATTTAAAGTCATTGTAAAGACTGCATGGCAGGGAAGCTAGGCAGCAGGAACCCAAGGGCTGGTCACACTGTATCTGTAGTCAGGGAGAAGTGAAGCCGGGCCAGAAAGCCTGCCTGTCCCCAGTGACACACTTTCTCCAACAGGCTTCTGCCTCCCACGGGCTCCACGACCTTCCAAAATGGTACCGCCAGCTACCAGCTGGAGACCAATTATCCAAATACCTGTGTATCCCAAAGGAGTGTTTGATATTCAAGCCTCTGCAAAGGAGGAGAGGCTATGAAGATTTCCCACAGAGAGTAGATCCCCACAAGGTCAGAGTTTCGTCCCAAACTGAGAGAAGGTTTAGGACTTGCTGAAGGAGTGACCGGAAAGGAGACGAACAGGCTGCATTTGCTTAGACTGCGGACGGACAGCCTCTGGACCTCAAAGGTTGGCTTGCGGCTGTGGTTCTCAACCTTTCCAATGCTGTGATTCCTTAATACAGTTCATAGTGTAGTGACACCCCAAACAAAATTATTTCCACTGCTACCTCATAACTATAATTTTGCTACTGTTATGATTTGTCAAGGGATCTCAACCCACAGGCTGAGAATCACTGGCTTAAGGAGTACACAATCACAGGTGAATCCATGATCATGAATTTTCTCTGAAATTCAGCTGCATGGCAGAAAAACAAGGCTGGGATACAGGGAAGAACCTGGCACAGATTAATGGGCACATTTGTATTGTGGCATACAAGTCATGCTTAGGCAGCCATATTGATAAGACTCCAGGCATGTAGCTTCTAACATTTCTAGAAGGTATGGAAGGAGGAAAGCTCATGGGACTGAGGCCTCAAGCCTGGACAAAAACCTACAGGCAGCCAAGGAATGCCAAGCGTGAGAAATAGTCTTCTCCAGGGTAGAGCATACAACTGGTCATCTGAGATCAAATGGTCACCCGGAAACATAGAAGTAACATTGTACAGACTGAGAAGTCATATCTGTTTATTTAGGAACACACACACACACACACACACACACACACACACACTATTCCCTTGTTCTCTTTCAAACTCATGGCCTCTTTTTCTTTAATAGTTGTTACATAAGTTACGTGTGTGTGTGTGTGTGTGTGTGTGTGTGTGTGTGTGTGTGTGTGTGTGTGTGTTTGAAGGGAAGAAATGAGAGAAATGTAATTGTAATCGCAAAAAGTAAAAAAAAAAAAAAAATAACGTTCAAGAACTCATCAGTACCACAAATAAGGAATTAAATAGGGATGAAGCCTTAACATTCCGGCTGGCTCTTCTCGTTTGATTATGATGGTAGTCCACGACTAGGTAGATTAAATCAGCTCCATCCTAATAAATGCATATCAAATGTAACTAATATCTTACCCTGTCTTCCTCCTCTACAGCTAACTCCTCACTTCCCAGAGGAATTTTCCAGTTCATTATCAAAAACGAATTAAATGATTGGGGTAGGGCTTTAAAAGCATGACTGCATAATTTCCATGTGCGTGCTAGGTAGTAATGAACAATGGTTCCTCCAGGTGCTGAGAGTGTGGCGCTGAATTCCAAACAAAAATCAAACAACACCGAGTGCCTACTTCACGGTTCATCAGCAATGTAAAGTGCCCCACCTCAGAATTTCAGTTACCCAAAAATGCTCGCCAGTGATCTCAGTCGCTTACCACACTAATGGACTGCCAATCCCAAACATTACATATATCTATGTTTTTGTTTTCAATTTAATATTCGAGAGAAGATAATTATAAAACTACAAACTTACAGAAAAAGAATGGAACTGTTAATGTTTTATAAGATATCTGATCCACTCACGCTACTGAGCACTCGTTCTATTTTGGATTGTATGGCTTATGATGGAGAAAAGCATGAAGGAGGAGCTTTGGGGAGTAGGGTTGCCCACCTGCAATGGAGCAGATAATCAGCATATTGTTCAATGCAGTGAACAAACCAACCTGGGGGGGAAGGAAGGTAGGAGCTCCCCGCTCCTGGAACAGAGGCTCTGTGGTCAGAGCTGGCTGTGGACTTAGCTACTCTGTGGTTAGAGTTTAGCCTTAGCACAGAGCCCACAGCAAAGGCGCTGCCTTACAAGGTCGCGTTCACTCACCACACTTGACTGTTTCTTGCAAGTGGACCGCAGCCTGGGAGATGCCGAGGAGAGGTTACTCTAGAAAGAAGTTGGGTGATCCTTGAGCACATGCCTTTGTGTCTTTGGTTTCTCTTCTCGGAACACATTTAATGATTTCTTTTCCTCTTTGAAGCAGAACAGACTCCCACTTCTCTAGCTCAGATGACAGTTTATTATCCTATCCTGGGCTCCTTTTCGAAGGACCGGCTCTCCCTCCCATGTGTGCCCTCCAGCATAGCTTTACCTACATCAGTTGCTACACAAGACTTAACTTTCTCAGCTTCCTACTCCAGGAAAGAAAAACCCTCAGACAGCTGATCCCTTCCACTTCTCCTCAAACGGAAATAATAATATAGTAAAAAGAAACGAACGTAAATCCATCTGACATCAACATGCCCTTGTCATCATCCTACTATAAGATGGCCTCCAGTGTCACATTGAACTTGGAAATTGGCAGCTTGAAGAGCATCAGGTGCTCGTCTCTGTTTGGCTGAAGGAGGTGAGTCAAACTCTACCGGTTCAGGAAGACCTTGAGTGGGGAGCTGAGATGAAGACATGAGCCAAGTTTCACTTCCTTAATGTTCAATCAGTGAAAATGGTTCACATTCGGCACCTCCAGGACCTACTGCCAATGAGGTCTTCTCTCAGAGGCTACCACCCCTGCAGGCAAAGGCTGCTAAAATTCAGTAGCAGTGGGAATGCAGGCACCCAACAGGTGACTTGGAGACTTCCTGAGTAGACAACACATTTCCACTAAGTCTCCCATCTTCTTATGTGCAGTAAGATTTGAACTGTGGTCTACCAGCTCTCCCAGCCTCTCCTAGCTTTGTCCTTTCGTGCAAGTATTTAGAAAAAAGTCATGCATTTTAGTCTTGCCTTGACATTTGCTTCCTAAGGATCTAAACTAATATATCATTCATTCACTTCTCCATTTACTCACTAATTAATAAATTCATTTATCCAAGAAATAATTACTGAATATTTTTAAGATACCTGGTGTGTTATTCTCGGCACTAGGAACACTGGGGAACAAGACCAAAATGACTGGAGCTTTCAAGTCCATCCCTGACAGTGTTGGGATTGCTTCTTTCTTGAGCTCTTACTATGCTAGGCACTAAACTTCCACGCTCAATTCTGTTTTCTTTGATGATAACTACGGAAAGATAAATCATTATTCCTATTTCATTGATATCGTAGGGGAGGCTCAGAAAGACCAGGTAGCCACGGCTTCCTCTGTAGGTGACCTGTGGCACCTCCAGCTGGGTAGCTCTCTCAACACTCTTGCTCTCTGGCAATGATGTCTGCACATCTGGAGAGTGGACCTAGCAAAGTCTGTTTTATGATTTCACTTTAAATGTACCTGAGAGGCAGGGGAGCCAATCATGAAAGAAGGGAGAAGAGCTTTGGGGAACTCTTACTCAGTTAATGGTAATATTGTTTATCATACTCAGAAGACATCTCTCAACAGATGTGAGTTTTTAACTCATCTTCACTCTTGCAATGAAGACAGAGAGGACAAAGGCCCTTCGCATCACAGCCCAGCCCTGAGCAGTGATGGTAGGTAGGCACATACATTGAGGGCTTCACTCAGAGCCCAGACAAGCAGCCTGCTGAGAGGCGACGCAAACACATACCATAATGTCCGAGGTCAACAATGGTGCCTTCTAAACTGGGCTCAAGTTCATCGAGGTTCAGGCAAGGAAGGGACTGAGGCTGAGACAGGCTCTCCAGAGTCAGTTCATCTAATTCCTTGGGGAGGAGAATTAACAACATGAGAGCTGGCAGAAGGAAGAAGCCCTGCCACAAAGGACACAGCACTCTTCACTCCTAAGCTTGATAGATTCTCAAACTTCGAGTCGGTAACTTGGGATAAAAAAATGCGACAGTAACCTTGGGCAAAGAACTTAACCTCTAAAGGAATCAGATTCTAGGCCATAGCTAGGTGAGCCAATCAAGATACCCAGGGAGCCATGTGAAAGGCTCAGTCGAGTATCGGTTCCATCAGCAGCTAGAAGCAAGCATCTCTCTTCAATGTGTGCCCACAGTATCCCACCTAACTTATCATCATCCCAGCCCTCCTCAGTCTCATTTCAAAACTAAATGTCTTGAGTTGAGTGACTTCAAAGTCTTGTCTGGATTTCCAAGTTTAAGAATTTCAAGTTTCAAGAATATTCTAAAAGACAAATATCTAAGGAATGATGAAGTAATTCAGCTTTGAAAATTTAAAAGGTGAGGTTGGAAATGTGTGTTAGTTGGTAGACTGTTTCCCAGGCATGAAAGAAGTCATGTGTTCAATCCCCAGCACGATATAAACTGCATAGCTGTGGTGACACATGCCTACAATTTCAGTCAGGGAAGTTGGATCGATTACTGTTCTATTGCTGTGAAGAGACACCATGACCAAGGCAAGTCTTATCATGGCAACAAGCAGACAGGCCTGGCATTGAAGCATTAGCTGAGAGATTCACATCCTGATCTGCAGGCAGGAGAGAGGGGGGAGGAGGAGATAGAGAGGGGGAGGGAGGGCGGGGGAGGGAGGGAGGAGGGAGGAGAGAGAGAGAGAGAGAGAGAGAGAGAGAGAGAGAGAGAGAGAATTAGCCAGGCATGGACTTTTAAAACCTCAAAGTCCATCCCCAGTGACACAGTTCTTCTAATAGGGTCACTCCTACCCCAATAAGGCCACATTTCCTAATCCTTCTAATCTATCCCAAACTGTTCCACTGTCTGGTGACCAAGCATTCAAATACATGAGACTATAGGGGCATTCCCATTCAAAACACCACAGACACCATAGAAAGTAGAGGCAGGAACTAAATGGTGTTTTTGAAGAAAGCCTGCACAATATGAGATTCTGCCTCAACAAAACCAAAACTAACTAACTGAATGAATGAATAAATAAATAAATGACGAAGTGTCCAAATATATTAGTAGGAATTTTAATATATTATTTGGCTTCTTCTTCTTCATCTTCCTCTTCCTCTTCCTCCTCCTCCTCTTCCTCTTCCTCTTCTTCTTCCTCTTCTTCTTTCTCTTCTTCTTCTTCTTCTTCCTCTTCTACTACTACTACTACTATTAATAATAACAACTGCATGTGTGTGTTTGCAAACTAAATCTTGTACTAATTTTTCCTATTTTCTCTAATAAGCACCCTTTTGGGGGTGAGGGAACTAATCCAAGAAAGCCTTTTATTAAGAAATAAATTAAAAGTTCAAAATAATATTAAATAAGTAAGTCAAATCAAATGAAGCCATGCCCCTCCCCATACAGCAAGGCATCTGTGTACTCATGAAGTGTTGTTAACAAGTCTGCTCTCCTTACTGGAGGTACAGTTGGATCTAGATTGCGAAGACTCACTTATGACACATGCAGAACCGAAATAACAGGGAGATGGTGGACTACTAGCACCGAATGCACTTCAAAAGGCGTTTGAAAAGTAAGCATTCAGTTGACTGACTTGCTGGGATTCTCTTGAAGAGAACAGAATTGCTGTATCTACCTCTCTCAGGATGAGGATCACTGATCTACTCTTTAGGCCAGCTCCCAGGACACATATGGACTTCTGGTCTTCTAGGTACTTTCCCCAGAAGCCCGGATTTAGCACATGTACAACTGAGGACGCCATTGGAAAAAAGGCAGCCAGGGCTTGCCTTGTAAACTGTAGATTTTTAAAACTACTATCCTCTTAAGAAATGGAGTCAAACATGACTCCACTCTCAACTGTGCTTCAAGACTTCAAAACGCAGATGCAGCCAAGCAGAAAACGCCTGACAGAATAAAGACGTTGTCAGTTAAAGTCTGAAAACAAACCAAGCCACTCTCCTAAATGCCTCAGAGAATTTTCCATAACATATGGACCCCCTCACTCCCAAAACTCCCCTCTACAGCTGCTTCTGAAATATTTGAAGAGGGTTCTGGAGTCAGAGCTCAGTTGGTAAAGTGCTTGCTGTATGAGCCTAAGGACCTGTACTCAGATGCCCAGCATCTATGTTGTAAAAGACAGATGTGGAGAGGTAGAAAACAAGAAAATCCCTGGGGCTTGCTGGCCAGCTGCATTAGCGTAATCAATGAGCTCTCAGTTAAATGGGAGACATTACCTCTCAGAATAAGGCAAAGAGGAACAGAGAAGGACCCCACTGCTCACCTTTGGTCTTTATATGCAAGGTCATACATCGACATCCACATACCTACAACAGACTCCCCACAATGAACCACACAGGAGTTTGTTCCAGCCAGGTATGAGAGGAAGGAAGAAGGAATTGAGGGCAGAGCCTCAGTGAGATGGGCAAGAAATGAAGCCATCAGAATGCGGAGAAGATGGGGTGAGGAAATGCAGCCAAAGACAGCTGCATTTTCCCTTTATTACATCTTCCTTCAGCTTCTTGCAACTGATTAATTCAGCCTCTGTCATATTTTATTTCATCTTTTTCAGTTCAACAATGCCTTTCCCGAGATGATGAAAACCCTTCAGGCCTCTTGCATTGTTCTGTGAATATCATTAAACCCATCTCCCTCTTGTGTCTGTGAGTATGATTCAACCTGCCTCTTCCCCGCCTGCTTGTCTTTCTCCGCAGTCCTCCTGGGGTGAACAAGAAAGCCATCCCTCAGGTTGCACCTCCTTTCTTTCCATTCCCACTAAATGAGATTTTCCCTTCTAAAGAGATAAGAGATCTGCTCACTGGTGACTTTTTCAGTTCCTTCATCTAAAGGGGGATGGTCACGTTCAGGAACCCCTCTTTCTGCCCTCAGATAATAGGGTGTAATCCTTCTGTACCAGAAGCAAAAGAGCTTATCTGAAATCTGATTAAGCCCAGGCCCTACCCTAGACCAACAGATTCAGAACCAACACCCACAGGATACTCTGAAGCCTGAGAAGCGTCCTGTAAGTCACATAATTGACAGGACAGCCAGCTGGACGTGGACCTGAGAGCTCAGGAGGCTTTGCTGAAGACAACCTGACCTCTGGCAGAAAGGAAAGGGCGACCAATGGATGTCTGCCATCCTCATGCTGACTGCTAACAATGCTCCTATCCATATACAAACCTAGGAAACACTTCAGAAAAGCTCGGGACCACGGTCAGTGGTGCCAAACCTCGGAAAACTCAAAGAATGAGCCAGAATCTTTAGCCAGTACAGGACAGTGTGAGTTTGTATGTGTGTGTGCATGTGTCTGTGTGAACGCGTGCACATGTGCACACATGAACACACACACACACACACACACACACACACACACACTGAGAGAAAGGGAAGTGTGATAGTCAATCTTACTTGTCCCTTTGACAAGCTTTAGAATCACTATGGAAACACGTTTTGCATGTCTCTGAGAGTGTTTGCAAAAAGGTTGAATCAAAGAAAACATCCCACTTTCTGAGTGTGGGCAGAATCAGCCCACGGTCTGAGGTCCTAGACAGAATGAAAGGAGATGGTCAGCTAGGCTGAGAGACATTTGTCTCTCTGCTTCCTGAGTGAAGATGTAATGTCCTTGCCACCACAGCTTCCCTGCTATTAAGGAAGGTAATTCCAAATCCCAAATCCCCCAAAACTCAGACCCAAAACAACACCCCCCCCTTTAAGTGTCTTTTGTGTTCTGTCACAGCATCAAGGAAAGTCACCAATGCAGGAAGTCACCAGGGTTGTGTCCTGGGAATTACAGGATCTGTGAGCAACCTTTATTCATCAGAGCTGGGCCAAAATATAGATGTTTTCTCTGGCTCCATGTTCTGTGCAGTAACATGGACAAGAAAATCTCCTGAGGTTCTGCCTACCATGCAGTCTTGGGTTATCAGTAGAATCCTAATACCCAAGTTTGCAGCGGTGACAAACAGGCTTTGGCTTTTATAGTTGTTCAGCACCTCCATATGTCACAGCATGTTTATACTACTGATAGTAATTGTATCAGACACAAAGACGATCATCTTAAAGGGTTAAAGAAGAAATGTGAACAGATGAGGAAGGTTATCGGTCCCTAACACGTAAGATCTTATTCTTCTTCACCATGTGATAGCTTCAAAATAAACTCAGAGCTTGGTGTGGCTTCACATCCCTGTAATCTCAGCAGGTGAGAGGCTGAGGCAGGAGGATCATGAGTTTAAGGCCAGTCTGGGCCACAAAGGAAGGAAGGAGAAGGGAAAAAGGAGAAAGGAAGGTCATTTGGGCTTCACAATAAAAAAAAATAAAATAAAAGACCATATCTGGTTCCCAAGCTCCAGTCTTAGCAAAGAAATCTCTCAGATCTCAAAGCATTCCAGAAATAAGCACTCCAGTTTATCTTAATGATTGAGCAAGTAGTTTGCACACACACACACACATTAACTAACACAGAATCTTTATGAACCCGTCAGCTTCCTTGTCTAGATTTTGGGAATGCCTAGTTTTCAGTCTTGTATGGACAGACAGATTTGGGGGCAAAGACCTACTCCCAGAGGCTGTCAATGATCACAGTGTCTAGGGGTGTCTGAGGTCCTGAAGCAAGGCACTCAGTTTTCTTGAGGCATGGCTTCCTGAGA
This sequence comes from Rattus rattus, assembly GCF_011064425.1. NCBI lineage: Eukaryota > Metazoa > Chordata > Mammalia > Rodentia > Muridae > Rattus > Rattus rattus. Next base: position 96,592,033 of record NC_046161.1, read on the forward strand.
ACTGTGGTAGCATCCAGATCTTTCTCTTGGTTGAGACCTGGTCCTGTTGTTGACCCCATGTCCTCTTGGCAAGCAATTTCTCTATTGGCCAGTATCCATGAGGAGGAAATTTCCTAGATCTCTGAGACCAGTGACAGATACTACAGATGGGTTCACTAAAAATGGGGGTAACAGAAAGGTGGAACTCAGGGTGGGGTCGAGCACTTATCACCAGCACTCTTATGGTATCTGCTGACCAGTTCAACAAGCAGGAAACCCATAAGTACATGGAGAAGCCCAGTTCTTCTGTGTGATCCAACTCTGGACTATCTGATGCTCTGAATAATTGAACGAAATAGATGAGCATTGTTTTGCCCAGAGGGGGACAGAAAACAAATGCCTCACTTGTCTAAAGGGAAGATTGGCTTGGACTTCTACATATTCTGGGGATTAGAAGTCTGGAGTGGCTAAGCTAAGCTATAGATCCATAGCACTGAGATTGAGGTTGTACAACAGTCTCCAGGTTGGTTCTTTCTGTCCAAAGAAAGCATCTCAGATACAGAAATCTCTGGGTGAGCATTTTAAAGCTTTTCTACTCCACGGTGCCTTTATCATAAAAGCTGTAAGGTTGGTCCTGATGTCAACTGCCCCAAATGACCTCCCACATAGACTACCTACGTAACAGACCGTACCACCAAGGCCAGAGAGATATTCTCAGCCATGAATGAAAATAGCATTTACCACTCAGAGATTTCAAATACAGAAGACTTGAATGTGGGTTGAAGGGAATCCTGCAACTCTATTTATTCAGTATCAGGTATCTGTGGTCCTTCTTCAGTTAGAGCAAAGTTATTACCACAGTGCATGATGATATGGATGAGAGACAGGAAGTAAGAGGTTAAAGAACAAAAAACAAGACAAAAGGGATTGATGGACTGGAGAGGTGAGACACGAAGGACAGAAGTGAAAATCAAGTTAAGTGCATATCTGTCCTGACAGTTACTTTTTCTTCTACTGTGGAGACAGTGACCACTTGATATGCGAGGGTTGAATCAACTGGTCCACTTGTAGATCCAAGCTGCTTTGAATCAGGGTTGTCACCAACTGTCGGGTTACTTTCTAAAGCCCTCCCCAATGTTGGCCATGCCAGTCTGGGTGCTTTATTTTCTACCCCTGTCCTACACATTTAGTCCGATGAATCCACTTAAACATGAATGAGGGGTGCTTACCTGGAGCACATGGGCACTCACAGACCCAAAGTTCTGGGATCTTGGTTCTCTGGCCCGTTTGTTATTTTCTTTATATCTTCTTCCTTCAGTAATCTTTCTGTGAAGTCAATAGAAGTGTATAAAAATCAGTACAAATCACTTACACCATATCTATAGTGTAAATAAGCACGATGCCTATCTTAATAGGCAGACTGGTTATCAGGAAGCCAGACCATTAGGTCTGTCCCTCATGGTCCAGCCCCACAAATGATTATATCTCTTTAAATTTTCATGTGCTTCTCTTCTAAAGAACATACATGGAAGCTATGGCTTGTACTCAACTCTGGGAACCCGTGGGATATCAGGAGAAGATAGCACTTACCCCTGAGCATCCTGACTGTGAAAATGCTACTACCCCCAGTGTCTGAGATTCCTTCTACTTCATGGTGAATAAGTGAGGACAATGGAACTGCATGTCAAAGAATGTGTGGGCATTATGGTGGAGCGGAAGTGGTAATAGGGCTACTGTCTAGGCAACTGTCAACTATTCGGAACCATATTATTAGCCACCACAAAGTATGACGGACAGACTTCCAGGACTTAGGATTCTAACATGCCCACCCCTCCCAGCAGCCACTGTTCTACTCTCTACTTCCACATATTTCGTTTTTCACACATATTAATGAGATCATGCACAGTGTTGGCATTTCTCAACGACATTAGCTAAAATACATGGCCTCTCTTGAATCTTAGAAACAATGATCAAAATTCTAATCTAATTAGCTTATAAAATCAAGGCCAAATAGGAACAATATTAGTATATCATGTGGAATATTCATGCTATTCTTTTGCCTATAAATAGTTTTAATCTGAATAATAGTTTTTAATATGCATGGGAAGTATTACATTTGCCTTTTTAATGCATTCCTTTCAGATTTAACTCTCCATTTATATTCAACCAATAACAGGAATTATGCTACCTTGGAGATGTTAGCATTACTTAGTTAGACACAGGGTTGGAACTATGAGTTGCTGTAATGGCTTGAGTAATTCATGTGCATATATTTCCCCAGTTAGCCCCACAATCAGTGGTTTATAGGAACCAGCATGTTAGGGCTCCCGAGAACAGACAGCCCACACATTTTCCCAACAGAAATCCGTACTATCACCTGGTGACCGGAAACTGACCGTGACAGGAGCATTCACACCACGTAGGCCTGCCTGTAAACTCAAGGATGTTCATCAACCATTCCCCAACCTCCCACTGCCTGGGACTTCTCCTCAGTGATGAACTGTACCCCTACAGCCAGCCAAAATACACCCTGTATCCCCTAAGTTGCTGCTATCGGAGCACTTCATCACGGAGTGGGGAAAGTAACTAATACAGAGTGACGTACTGAAGCTGTCTGTGCAGGCTCTTGATGGGACAGCCCAAGTGCCAGCAGGGTGAGGGTTAGAGCCTGAGCAAACGGTCATCGCCACAACCTCCCTAACTTTCAACCTCTGTCTTCACCTGGGACTGAGGCCTGATATCATTAGAGCCTGACATCTAATCTATTGCTCGGTAATTATACTTGGGGGATGAGGGTATTAATAAGTAAGCGATCATATGTGCTTTGGACTCTTATTTGGGGCACCCCAAGGCAAGGCAGCTCACTTCAGCCTCCTGGCTCTCTCATCAGCCTGCAGCTTCCTCGGCCACACCCGTTCTGAGGGAGTGATTTTCTGCACTACACACAAGGCGTGCAGAGTCTGCAGGTAAATCTTTCTCTGCCTATAAGTAATAAACATTCCACAACATACCAAACATGCTCAGGAAAAAAATTAAAGGAATATTTTACCCAAGGATCATTGCTCTGTGGAGAGGGCAGCAGCATCTTGAGGCAGGAGAATCTAATAAACTCCGAGTGGGTAACGAGCCAACAAGGACTGGAGTTAATCAGCATTAGTTCTCAAATTGGATTTCTGCTTAAAAGCAAATTGTGTACTTTCCAAATTTCTGCTCATTTCATGGCCTATGGCTGGTTTTTATAATGTGAGACAAATTAGGGTCCTAGCCATCGGAGAGTAAATAGACCACCGGAGTCACTCAGCTTTGTGTAATAGTCATGGTCTTTGGAAAGCAGTGAATTCCACCTCCACCCCTCACTCTCTGTAGCCAAGGGTGCTAGAAAGTGAACCCCAGTTTCCTTGTCTGTAAAGACTGGGCTACAGTGAGTGTCACACGAGATAATAACGTGCACTGTCTAAGGGTGGCATTATAACAACTGTATTGTCTTGAGTGGCTTATCCCCTGGGCTTTTTCTCCAATATACACTTTATGGAAGTATGGTCCAGTGGTCAATAATCCTCCCTGGGCTCAAAGCCTAATTCCCAGTCACACTCTCTGTGTCCTCTGGAGGCTATGAACTCCGTGTAAATATAAAAGAGAACACCACCACCCACATCACAGAGTCGCCCTTCATTTATTGGAGAAGCTCCTTTTCATTCAGTCGAAGAAGTTGCTCACGCTAAACAGGGATTGCAAGGCTGGCGGCCATAACTCCCAGTGACCTGTACTTCTGTCCTTGGTTAGGGACAAGTATCTCCTTTTTGCTCTCAACTTCTTCTTTCAGCAACTCCACTAGAAACTGCCGTCCGAAACTCTCATGCTTCTATAATATCATCCAGACTACAGTGTCCCAGGAAGGGACAATTTATCAGGAATATGCTCCCTCTTCTTTTATAAGACCTAACTGGCTTCCCTGAAACATAGCCACAGATCTTGGAAATAAAGGGGACTGGTTGAAATCCATATTATTCAGTGTGAAATACCTCCCAGACAATCAAATTCTAGCATGCCACTGATTGTAACTGTCCCACAACTACAGTGCAGCAGGCTAGCCAAAACTAACTCACCATTTTAAAAACAGGATAACCTCTACTCTCACATCTGTAGTTAATAAACAAAAATAAACTTTCTGGAAGGAATGGCTAGCAATGCGAGAAAATAAGCGTAGTAGAAACATGTCTATAAATCACCCCGAGGGATCTCTTTCAGGTGCCCATCTGCTTAGGTTGAAGGTGAGGCTGGGAAATCCAGTCAGACACAATGGAGAGACCACTGGGGGGTGCGTCAGGGGAGAGTCTCTACACAGGAGTGTGAGTCAGAGGACAGTACCTGGCTATGTGGCCTTAAAGGTCAGCAAGAAGGCTCCTGTTCTCTTACCACTGTCTGGCCCACCACCGGGGAGGGAGAGCTAATGCTCTATTAGAAAATAGAGTTCCATTAACAAAACTGTAGCTTTAATCTTTAAGAAGCAGGGTCCCTGGCATCTGCACCTCAACTGTTTGCATAGATGGGTACCCAGGATCTGAAGTCACCCACCACTCTGTGGTTTTACAAGTTAAAGAAAAAAAAATTTAATGAGATTCTTTTAAAGATGTATTCTCTCTCTCTCTCTCTCTCTCTCTCTCTCTCTCTCTCTCTCTCTCTGTGTGTGTGTGTGTGTGTGTGTGTGTGTGTGTGTGTGTGTGTGTGTGTGTGTGAAGTGAATTTGGCTATTTTTTCAAATGCCTCCAGAACCTACAATACTTTTCCTTCAGCAGACAGAGATTCTGTCAGGTAAACAAACACCATATGAAGCCATCTAGGTTTCTGATGGGAGGCTCATTTGCATAAACATCCTAAACGTCTTAGACACTCCTTTCTCTATACACTCACCGGGCGACTGTGACGCCATCCTGCGAGCTGCTTGGCGCTTTAGGCAGGCAGAATATCAGCCTGCTATCACCCGGGGCAAATGGCTTTGGCACGCCACATTACTGACGCTTCTTAATTCCTTGGCAAGACTGAAGTGAAATCTAGGATGCTCCACACAGTCATCTTAGCACTAACAGATTTTTAAAGACGGATGCGCTTAGCATTCACACGAGATGGGCTTTTTAAAAGCAGAGCGATTACTTACATGGCATTAACTGCATGGGCAGCCTCCTTCTGACAGGCTGAGTTCCTCTTGTCTTCCAGTGTCGTCTCTGGATGTTTATACATCAGGTGCTGAAAGAAAGGGAAACCACGTGGACCTTAAACATCGCTTTCAGCAATGAAGGGGCACAAAGGTACCACATGCCCTTGCTGTGTGAGGCCTTTGCAGACCGGAGCAGGGCACTTTAAGATAAAACTCCCGGCAGCTGTTTGTCTCTCTTTGAAGGGTTAAATAATACTGTGGGGCAGGTTGTGTGGGAGATCCCACAGAGGTAGCTCCTGCCTGCCTCACTAACCACACCTTGCTCTTGGTTTCCCCTCCTCACTCCTGCCGTTGCCCGCCACCACCAGGCCTTCCCTCAGCTCTAGGAGCATCCAGCTATCAGCCTTCAATAGACTAAGTCAACCCACCCCATGACAAGATGGGCACCAGGCAAATGAGGCACTTAGCTAAGGTACAACATTCAAGGGTGTGGTCTAGATCTCGGCAAGCAGAAGAGCTACTTACTTAATGCACATTGTCATTTGTAAAATCAAAAATAATGCCCAGACCTATGAAGAATAGAATCCCCAATGTTTCAGACAGGAGCTAACGCTGAACCAGAGTGGCTACAACTCACTTGCTTCTAGGTAATCTTGGCCTTGTTGGAGTTGGCCTTTAAGGTTTTATACTTTGCTGTCAGAGTTTACTGATATTAATTTTGAAATATTGCAGGGTTAGCGAGATGCCTCAGCCCTGGCAGCCTTCCAGAGGACCCTGGTGTACTCTTCAGTACCCACGTGGTGAGTCACACAGGCCTGTAACTCCAGTTCCGGAGGATCTGACACCATCTTCAAGACTCCTTTTAAACTGTTTTCCTGGCTACCCACTTAGAGCGTTAAGATGGCATCTATGCCTCTGGCCACCAAGCCACTCCCCCCTTGTTCTATTTTTCTTTTTTTACTAATGTTCAGTCTCCTTTGTTCTTGTTATCTTTTTCATTTTTCCTACTTTTCCTTGCAGTCAAACTTCAGAAGAACAGAAGACCATGCCCGCCCCTTTCTTTTCGGTCTCCCCAGGGCCAGCACTGTGCCTTCTGACAGAGCACACCTCACTGTTACCTCTGCCTCCTTGGGATCTAGACCTTAGCCTACTGGTGGGAAGCTGGCACCTGTTGCAAGGCTGTTCTGAGGTTCCTCTTACAGCTATTCCTAACCGCATGCCTGGGGGATCAGAATAACAAAAGCTGGGAGAGGCCTGTAGAAGGTTAGAAGCCTTTGAGAGAACAGTTTGCTTCTTATGCCCCAGGCAGGTCCTCTGTCTAATCAAGCTCTGTAATGTGAAGGAAAACAAAGAAATGCCCAACCAATTAAAGCTTTGAAATCACGTCACAAAGGAGGGAGTAATAACAACTCCATGAAAAGCTCAGATTTCCGTATTATTAGCAATACGTTCTTGGCCTAACGGGGATGGACTTTAAGGTGCTCAGGTAAGATCTGCCAGCTTCTGAGGTAGAAAGTGGTTTTAGGTAGAAATTCAGAGCCCTGACTTTCCATGTCTGGTGGCATCTGGGAACCAGAGTTTGTGTGGCCTCCTTTGCAAAGAGGTTTTCCTCTCGGCTCCATTAAACCTGCTCTCCTCCTTTCTGACCGATTCCTCACTCAGCCCACAGCATGTGAGGTCACAGACTGTCTGTCAGCCCTTACGCCTCTCTCGGTTAATACCTGAAGGCGCTCTGCCACGTAAGGGGCTTTTAAAATCTCTGCAGCCGACGGTCTCAGGGAGGGACTCTTGTTCAACATGCTGTAATGTTCAAAGAGAAAACGTTTTTCCAAATGAACAAAAACCTAAGTTCCTTCCAAACACAGTAACAGAACTTCAAACAGTGTCCGCTTCGGACTCGCTTGCGTACCGTGACATGATGATGTTTAGTTCTCGTGGGTATCTGTCAGGGAGTGAAGGCGTGTTGCCTTCAACGATATTCAAAACCACAGACAAGAAATTGGAGCCAGAAAACGCATGATCCATGCAACACATCTCATATAAAATGCATGCCAGTGACCTGCAGACAAAAACCAAAACATTTAAGTAAAGAACAAACGTCCCATTTAAAATTTGCCCATCATGAAAAGCCTCAGAGATATTAGGGTATTAGCCACAATGCACAAACATGTATTTGAGTTTGTTTACAAACTACATATTAACAAAGAAAAACAAACAAAAAAACCTGAACTCAAAAGACAAACAGACAGACAGGGACACACAAACTCACACACACACACACACACACACACACAAACACACACACACACACACACACACACACACACACACCCCCCACATGCATGCAGGCACACAGCACACAAATCAAAGACCTATCAAAGGATAAAGCACAAAAAATATGAATATTACATTGTCTGAAGGAAAGATAAACAATCCAATAGCAAGATATCTGTGCAGGGGAGAGTATAAAATCTGATTAATGTAGTCGGGCATTTTAAAATGAGCCTTTATGAGAGAAAACAAAATGAGGTTACATGTTACCTTCCTAAGGTAGTTTTTAAAAGTTCCGCATGCAGAATGAATTTTTAATTTATTAGCCTGGCCTTCCCTGTACTGTGTATGTTGAAAGGGAAGCTGGCATTATTTATTAGTTTTCTGAATAGAATCCATTTGCAAGTGCAGCGGGAGAGAAACTACTTATAACTCACATTAAAATGTACAATTCTCCTTGGGGATTGTGAAACAGGAGATCAAACCAGAGAGCAGCACAGCGCCGAAGCATTAACCAGGCCAAATGGTGCCCTCTGAGCTGGCAGGAGCGTGTTCTAATGCCCCCACATCATGCCGAGAATGAAAGTCAAAGTCTTCCCTGAGCTCCGTATTAAAAAAACAATAGGCTTGCTTTTTAATCTTACGGGTATTGTGAATTATGTAACAGCCAGATTTCCCTGTTCATAGTGGTTGCTTAAAAGATGAATAAAATGAGTTTATGATAGGCTGTTTATAAGCTATATGTTATGTAACTTTTAACAATGCTTAGAAGGAAACAGAACTTATTCTGTGGTTTCTTGTGGAAGTGCATGCAGGTAAGAGAATTCTGAATATGTATGCTGAAAAGGTCTCTGTTCCAATAAGCATTTAATAACACTAAAGCTTTTGGGCTGGTTACAAAGCACTTTCATGTCTGTCACACACAACAGCTCAAGCTTCCCAATGAAACTGAGTCAATACCGGATTTCTTTTTCAACTTGTAGACAAGGAAATTGGCTGGGAGAAGCCAAGTGACTTGATCAAGGCCACACAGTAGCAAATGGGAGAACCGACTCTTGAATGAAAGCATTTTTCTTCCAAACTCTCTATTGTTTCAATTAGGAAAAACACAGTGTTAGGAGCTCTTACGCAGAACTGCTAGGGCCCCAAGATCAACATGAAGCTCAAATTTTGTATCCATCTATCAAATGGTATTGTATACAGGAATTTTAATATGCTGAGATTTTAGCATCTAAGAAGATAAATTTCTTCACATAAATAATGACATTTTTAGAAAAATAAAAACAGTGTTCCTTGCCAGCAGGAAAGTACTAAACATGTTCTAAAAGAGTGATCCCAGGCAGAAATAAGCAACACTAGAACTGAGAAACAGCATCGAATGGAACACTTTGTGGATATGTATAAATGAACTTTCAACCACACTGATAAATCATGTTGGGTCTAACATTGTGTGCAATAAGGTTTATATCAAGAACAAGACAAAAGACAGAAGAGATCCGGAGATGTGAAGTGTTTTCAGCTCCTTGTGCTGGGGAAAAGAAGTCATAATGACAATTTTACTGGACAGTAAAAAGATTGCATATTGTATTTTCTTGAGTTATCATTGAAGGATTAACACAGAAGCAAAGCTAGCCGGGAGAAAGAAAATTCAACTACAAAATTTTAAACTAAAAGGAAAGAAAGAGATAAAAAGAATGAAACAAATGGGACACAGAGGTCATAAACATAAGGTAAAATGTGAACATAGTTACATTAAATCTAAGTAAAATGTAGGAGGAATGAGTCAGCATGCTCTGACTGGCGGGGGGTGAGGGTTAGGGCAACAGTAAAATAGTTCAATTTTTTAAAGCTTATCAGATTGGATTTAATAAAAACAACCAAAAAACAAAAACAAAATAAAACCAAAACAAAACAACAACAACAAAACAAAACACTGCTCTCCAAATAACCTTGAGAATCTACCTATACACAAGGAAGTCAGAGGTATAGCATGCAGGGCTAGTCAGATGTCTTAGCAGATGAAAGGGCTTGCTGCAAATCTAATGACGGGAGTCTAAGCATAGTGACCATGGGAGAAGGTAATCAGCTCCTGAACGTTGCCCTCTGACCTCCACATACTCATCATGACATGACAACTCTCCACAAATAAATAGTTTTGTCTTTTGAAATTTGCCTCATTATAGGAAACAAAAGGTAAACTGTCACATCACCTTAACAGATGGGGAAGACGCATTTCATTCACAATGGTCAAAATGTATCTGGAGTTTTATAAAGAAGAAAACACAGCACTTTGGGAGCAGGAGGAAATTTCCTTAGTCCTGTTCTTAGAGCTTTAAAATATATTGTTAAAAAAAATACACGTATTGGTGAAATACTGAAATTTTACAATTTCCTACTGAGATTGGGATAAGATAAGAATCAGTATACTGTACCTATACTGCAGGAAATGAATGTGTTGCCTAAGACAATAGGCTAGAAAAAATAACAAAAATCAGCCAAGAACACTCAGTACATAAAAAGCTCAAAAGACTCTACAGACCTTGGAGATAAGTGGACTAAGCAAGCCCGCCAGATACAAACTCCGTTCTTGTCTCTAAGTTTGCAACAAGAGCACTTTGAAATGAAATCAACTGTGCCACTTCCACTAATGTCCCAAAACGTCAATGTCAAATATCTAGAAATAAACCTAGTAAGAGGTGTGCCGGGTCCTCCAGTGTTGGCCACCATGCAGTGATGGGGGAAATTAATGAAGACCAAAGAACGAGAGAGGCGGAGGAGAAGAGGAATCCATTCACCCAGGCAGATCCAGTTAAGAAGAAGATGTCAATTTCTCCTAAAATGATTTCCCTGCAATCGTGGTTGGAATCTTTCCTTTGTTTTTCTTCTTATGTATGAAATGACAAGATGACTCTAACTTTAAATGGAAGTGCTACAAAAACAGGTTGGTTTAACAATGTGTCCCTTATAGAAAGCGTTGTATTGACAAAGATGAAAGAAAGATTCTGATGGAACAGAAAAGAGCTGTTCGCAAATACAGACATATGCAAATTCTAGTGCTTGATTAAGGCAAAGGTAAACTACACTTCATATGGGTGGAGAGAGAGAGAGAGAATATTTTCATCAGATACTAAATGATCAAAACTCATGAGATATTCAACATTATTAGACATCAGAGAAATGCAAATACGCACTCCAGGGTAGTGATTCTGCATGCTCCTAGAACGGCTGAAAACCAATGGAAACCAAAGCAGTACTTGTTACTACAAAGAAAAGCTTTTAAGGAAAGGAAAAAAAAGACAGAGGTCAGAAGAACGAAGTCAAATACACCCCACCTCACTCTAAGGGGTAGAAAGGACTGGGCGAGAACAATAATCTCTTATTTTGATCAATGTTCTATTGCTGTGAAGAGACACCATTACTCTTGTAAAGGAAGACATTTAATTTTCGCTGCCTTAACACCTCAGAGGTTTAGTCCACTGTCATGGTGGGAAGCATGGTGGACTGCAGGCAGACATGGGGAGTGGTTGAGAATTCTACATCCAGATGCACAGGCAGCAGGTAGGGAGAGACACTGGGTCTGGCTTGAGCATTGAAATCGCAAAGTCAAATCCCAGTGGCACATTTTCTCCAACAAAAATACATGAAATGAGTAGAAGCTAGCGAAAGCAATGTGAGACAATATGATTGGACAAGCTTCTACAACGTCTGGAGTTAAAGATGTCTGGATTGTCCAGTCATATATTTTAAAATATATCCCCTAGATATATTGTTTATTCTATAACTGTAATTGCATTTATCCATGCTTTTATTTTCTCCAACTTCTAACCAAATATTATTTTGTGAAAATTGTTATATCAGCTCCTGACTTCTGTCCTTTTGAAGAAAGCACCAGTATTGGAAAGCAGAAGTAGAGAAACACACACACACACACGCACGCACGCACGCACGCACGCACGCACGCACGCACGCACGCACGCACGCACGCACGCACTGCACTGCACTTTATTTAGAAGTCTGTGTCTTGCATTCCTTTCTTTCTCCAAAATACCTCCAACTTTGAAGAGTTAAACAACAAATGTGTCCCCACGCGATAGAGGAAGGTGGGGATCAGGTACAGTGAGACATATTCTACCCTAAATCCCCCCAGTTGCCATCTGTCCACGCCGCCAGACCTATGGGAGAGTTTCTGAAGCATGGCCTGCTAATGAATTGCAAATGAAATGACAACCGCCTGTCCCTGTGTAGCTAAATTTACCTCTTTAAAGCTCTGCCAGAGCTTCCCGCAGAAACCTGCCCAGCAGTGCTGGAAAATCATATTATCTGTTAGGTAATATTTTCATTTGATGTGACTGAGAGGTATTCTGATGTTTTCTTTTTTAAAAAAGATTTATTTATTATATATGAGTACACTGTCGCTGTCTTCAGACACACCAGAAGAGGGCACAGATCCCATTACAGATGGTTGTGAGCCACCATGTGGTTGCTGGGATTTGAACTCAGAACGTCTGGAAAAGCAGTCAGTGCTCTTAACCACTGAGCCATCTCTCCTGCCCCTCTGTTTTCAATAAACACACACACACACACACACACACACACACACACACACACTTACACAGGAGGAGGGCAGATAACAGAGAGAGGCAGGGAGTGAAGGGGACTAGGGGGAGACTGGCTGACTAGCAGCTGAAACCAGCAGGGGCCCTTCTGAGGCCCAAGGCAGGGTGTGTACAAGAATGAAGAGAAAGCTAAGTGGGAGTGGCTCAGAACAAGCCCACAGAAGTCCCTTTACTGATGAAAAGCTCTACAGCTCTGCAAACGAGAGCCACGTGGGGGGACTGAGCACTTGAAACTGGTGAGTGTGATCAAGAAAACGTATATATCCGTGTGTGTGTGTGTGTGTGTGTGTGTGTGTGTGTGTCTGTGAACAATTATAGAAAAACGGGGGTTAGATGAATTTTCTTTGTTTTGTAAAAGCCCTAAACACTCTCTTCCATAATTTCTAGAGTTTCGAAGGTTATTTGGCCCTTCTAGGCTCCCATGGTACCACCATGTCCTCTACAGGAATTGGCCAATGGAAGATCAAGGCCAATAGCTGGGGTAAAGGGAAACAAGAAAGAGGAATGGCTCAAGAAAAACTGGCTAAAGGAGAGAGAAATTTATTTTTTTAGGATTCTGTAGGATGATGTCATCATGCAGGTGGAAGGATGGGCGGGAGACCAGTTTTAGAGAGGAGGAGGAGACTGGAGCAAAAGAGGGAGGCAGCGGAGAGAGCATGGAGGCCGGTGTTAAGGTTCCTCTCTGCACAGTTACAGGTTTTTATGAATATTTTTAAGGGATGGATGTGTACAGGGTATGTCCAGGTGGGCAATTATATCTTATCAATGGGATCAGAGGTTATTGTGTTGTGTGTTATTTCCTGGGGTGATTTAATTGAATTCAAGAGAGCTTGTGGTGGCTGGAGACACTGGGCTGCCATGGAATTGGGACCCAGGTGCTGGACTTAGTGTGGGATTAAAAGACACAACATGTTTTTTAATATATATAATTTTACAGCAACAGGATCCTAATCTTTATTTCTTTTTAAAATAATTTTATTTTTCTTGACTATTTTATGTATTTACACTTCAAATGTTATCCCTTCCCCCATGCTTCCTTCCCCTCCCCCTGCTTCTATGAGAATTCTCCCATTCCCACCCACCCACTGCAACCTCAAGGCCCTGACATTACCATACATTGGGGAAACAAGCTTTCACAGGACCAAGGGCTTTTCCTCCCACTGATGCTGGACAATGCCATCCTCTGCCACATATGTGGCTGGAGTCATGGGTCCCTCCATGTGTATTCATTGGTTGGTGGTTTAGTCCCTGAGAGCTCGGGTAGGGTTTTGTTGATTGATATTGTTGTTCTTCCTATGGTGTTGCAAACTCCTTCAGCTCCTTCAGTCTTTTCTGTAACTCCTCCACTGGAGTTCTGTTGTTCAATCGAATGGTTGGCTGCAAGCATCCTCATCTGTGTCAGTAGGGCTCTGGCAGAGCCTCTCAGGAGACACCCATATCTGGCTCCTGTCAGCAAGCTCTACTTGGCATCAGCAATAGTGACTGGGTTTGGGGGCAGCATATGGGAAATAGAGAACTTAACAGAATATCATAACCCTTGCAACCATCCTTGACTTTATTTATTTATTTATTTATTATTTATTTCTGAGATAGGTGGAAAGTGGGCATAGTTAATGTTTTCATAGTTTTCCCCCCTTTTGGGTAGGAATTAAATTATTTTTCATCTTCAGATATTCTTGAAGCCAGACCTAAGCATTCCATATAAACCAGAAAGTACGGGAAGGACCATGGACAGCGACCGCCTATGGCAGAGAGGAGGTTGGTAACAAATTAAGTCATCCTCCCCCCAACTGCTATCCATGCCACTGCTGCTTTAAGGACTTGGCAGCATCCCCACTGCTAATGTGACTCAAACTGCTTCACACAAGAGATCATGGCTATGGTCCCAGCTCCCTTACTCGTTTTATGCAGTCTCCCAGGGCTTGTTAAGATAGCATGAACATCACAAGATAGAATGGCACAGGGAGAGGACTGTGCCAGCTTAAAGAAAAATCTACCTCTCTTTTGTCTGTCCCAACTGTCACCTTCCAACACATTTGCTAGAGGATCCTTACAAGATGGATCCTCTGGGAGGGTGACTTCTCCATATGTTCCTTTTCCCTTCACATATTGAGTGGGCACTTCCTTCTCTGGTGACACTGGACTTGCCATGTGACTTGCTTCAGCCAATGTAACATGGGCAGTTCTAAAGCATGGGAAAGAAATCGTTTTCACAGGGAGGTGCTCAGCACAGACTTTGATTGTCCCCTGGCATAGATGATACCCGTTTGCACTGGGAACAGCCTACAACCTGAAACTGGTGAAGAACCATGGAGCCGAGACTAGTTTAACCTGAGGCCCCTCTGACTGAAAACGGGCTGGGAAGGAATCTTTAGTTTCCTGGTGAAGAAAAGAGAAGCAGAGACATAAGCCAAATGTCTTATACGGCAGGGGCTCCTGGACCAACAACTGACATCCCCTAGCCTTCTGAGTTGGTGCTGAGGAAACTGTGGTACAAAAGGCCCATGTCACCTGCCATTAACCAGAGCAGTTCCTATATAGGTTAGACATCAGGCTGTTGGGTTCAGAGGGTCTTATAAGGAAATGGGCATAGGTGTAATTATTGTTCTCCAATGAGGATACATGCTTTGGCCAGGCAGAGCACACAGGTCCTGGTCTCTCTCTGTGTTTGAACACCTGTAGCTAAGCTTGCCTTCTGAGAACACTAAAGCCTGGGTCCATTATTGAGCATGAAGTAGACCCCACCAGTGTGATTCCCACCACCATTCTCCCCATTTAAAACACCCAACAAACACACAGTAACAGATCAGAGAACAGCCGAGCTGACTCTCGCGAAGGAAACTAGAGCAACGGTAAGATGGTGCTTCACTTCCGCCCGACTACAGCACCAGCACTCCAAAAGCACTGTCTTTTTTCTTCTGAGAAGTATGCTAACTATTCAGTGTTTAGACTGACTTGAAGCCCTGGCTGAGGAACACAAGTCATGTTTATATTTCTCCTGTGGAGAAAACATATTTTTAGCAAACACTTACACACCAGCTGGATTCAAAGTATTGCCCTTGATGGCCCTTAGTATTGTAACTTTCCAAAGAAGTGTTTATCAACTTTTAGAACCAAGTCATCCTTTGAGAGCAACTTCTGTACTTGAAGGCTATAAATAATCAAATCTAGGTAGGTATAATGGATTACAGAAGGAAGGGAGGTTGCATATGGGCAAGTGTTAACGGATAAAAACGTAATCAGTATTAGGCTGATTTTTAAAGCATCATAAATATGGCATGTTCCACTGTTAACGCTCAAGTGAGCATCTATAAATTATTCATATGTATTCCCAGTCCCCAGAAGACATTCCTCAGGACACAGATGCCACCCGCTCCGAGGTAGAGATGGGTTCTCTATGCAATCCAATCTTCCTGAGTGTCTCCCTAAGATCACTCGCCACACGTCTCTGTCTGCCACTGTAATTAATATTAATTAATTCTCCGATATTTGTCCCACTTTGGGTTTGGTAGCTGAAATTTCATTTCCAGATAAGCCTGTTTTGATTTAGATACAAGCAAAGTAATTACTGAATTCATAATAAAGTGGTTATTTGGGGTCAAGATGATGATACACTCTCAGCTCACACTTGCCGAGTAGTTTATAATCACAGTAGGGGAGCTGGTCTAAAGCTGGGAGAGATTTTCTATGTGTCAGGTCCTTTAGTAGCTACAAAACGCCACAGGAATGCTGCTTGATATTCTAATAATTTCTCATGTAATAGAAGGAGTAGTTTGTAAACAAGTGGACTGGGCACAGAAGGAGCGAAGGAGTGGCTTTGTTTCCCCGGGGGCTCCACTGCCTCCGTGACCTAGGAGCCTCCTTCTGAGCTGGCAAACAGGTATGGATGCCCTGTAAAGGAATCAGGTATACTGCCAGAGAGCATTCCCGAAACTTACACAATAGCTTCCTGAACTGATATGCCCTGAATCAGATGGCTTTAGATAACATAATCATAGAGACATTATATATCTGAATCTATTTTATAATCCATAATATTTTTAAAACTAAGTGCGAAGAAAGAATGGTAGGTAGGGGTAGGAAGGTAGGTAGGTGGCTAATAGCCATTGCGAAGCCCAGCTGAGCTGGAGAAGGATCACCAAAGTAGCAAGATTTTCCACAAGGAGCAAGAGGCAGGTGTTTCTGCTTTGATATCTAGGTTATGCACAGTCTTGGGGGCGGGGGAGTAAGTGCTCAATTAAACAGTGTAGAGAAAGTTGTTCCTGATGACTTGCCTTTGCCCTCTTTTCTTTCTGCTTTTTATTCCGGTTTCCTTTTTTACTTTGGGGGACACATGGGAAAGGATTAGAGAAAGTGATAGGTGAACTGGGTTGGACCTCTAGGACCAGAGACTCTAGGGAGATCAAGAGTCAGCAGAGAATCTCAAAGCAATCATGAGACTGAAATGAAGGGATGTGATTTCTGTGGAAGGTCAGCGCTAGGACAAACCTTGACAGCTTCTCTCCCATGGGAGGCTCTAAAGTAAATAGAAAAATCACGACTCCTACAAGGACCCTAAGCCAACTGCTCTGTGGTGACTCAGTTTCCCCTGACCACACAAAAGGTCATTTTCTACCTCTCATCTTTAAAAAAAAAAAAAAAACAAACATGGGCATGCTTTTACATTGCTTGTCTTTGAAGGCTCAGAACTACTTAACATTGATTTGCATAGAATAATTATTTACTTAATTAACAAGCTCTCAACTAGATTGTCCTTCAGCTCGTGAATGCTGAAAATTATATAAGGTCCTTTCGAAGTAGAGCAGCATTCCCTGCAGGGCCCGCTGCTTATAGCGGGACAGACTGAGGCATTTCCCACCTAGCTCTGGATACAAGAGCACCATAGACGTAAGAGAGATCACAGATGTCTCCATCACTGAAAACCCAGAAAACGGTACATGTTGGTTACCCCGAAATCCAGAATCTTTAGTAAAATTCTTTTAAAATGCAGAAAAGCAGCACATTCCCCAGAGCTGGGAGTTAACCTTAATATAAAACAAAGCACGGGCTTTAGGAGTCCAATGCTTTATTTAACAGGCTAACCGAAGCACATCAAAATTTAATGTCTTGGCCACATTAAGGACTTTCCCCTGTGGTTCAGGAACAACTCATCTACGAACAGAGAGGATCTCTGAAATGCCTTTCAGAGCATAACAAGGTGTGTGTGCTTCTGCCCCCCTGGCCACAGCACAACTCAAATGCCAAACGGGACAGGGTGAGTAGAGTGAGTAAGCGGGTGAACTTCAGAACAGAGCGGACAGACCTCAGACAGCAGAGAAGGAAGTCACCAGGGCCAGCACCACCTACTCACCAGATGTCAGACTTGGCATCACAGCCTTGGTGCTTCAGGGCCTCCGGACTCATATAATGGGGAGTCCCGGTCAGAGTTGTAGCCAGCTCACATGAACCCATCAGCAGCCGAGAAACTCCAAAGTCCCCTGGGAATTGTGGTTAATTTGTGTAAATATTTTAAGCAACAAAAACATCACTGGAAATTAACAAGTAAAACGGATTTAACTTCATCATTTATTATGCAGCGCCTCGTGTCATTTTAAAGGGAAGACAAGGGGCATTTTAAATTACATAATGATGGCCAATAGCTTTAAACATCTGTGCTTTAGAGGAGAAAGAAGACGGAACAAGGAAAGTGAATTTTCTAGCCTCACAGTCTTTATTTCTGGGATTATAGAAACGCAGAACAACCTGTTATTACTGAAGTCTGGTAATCACCAACAGAGGCTTTGGAAGGACTGGATTGGAAGACATGAAAATTCCCCTGCAGGGAGAAGAGCTTGATCTCATTTTACAACAAAGGGAACTTTTCTAAAAATGTAAACTATTCATGAATATACGTAAAGAAATTTGAATCCACTGGCTTCTCTAATTAGTCACATACCTCTATTCTCTTCTTCCCCATGAATCTCCTATGGGAAACTCAGACAACTGAGTAACTATTTGAGTTGAAGGATAGTTCTAAAGAATTAAATATTAATGAGGCCATTATAGACCATTTGAATTATGTATGGCTTTGATTTACTGATGGGTGAGTGAGGGGCCTGGAGAGATGGCTTAGTGCTTCAGAGCACTGACTAGCTGCTCTTCCAGAGGACCCAGGTTCAATCCACAGCACCCACAATTCACAACGTAGCTGTAACTCCAGTGCCAGGGGATCCGATGCTCCCTTCCGGCCTCAGTGGACACTGTGTGCATGTGGTGTGCAAACATGCGTGCGAGCATAGTGTCCATGCACATAAATCATAGAAACTCAAACAGACGAGTGACCTGCAGCTTACAAAGTGCCCGGCAAAGGACCGCAAAGCACGCCTGTTAAGTCAGCCAGTTAAGAGCAAGTGTTTGATATTTCCATTCATATCAGATCATCACAAACAAAACAACCAGGATTTGTTGGGCTCCTCTATGTAAAAACAAATATTTGCAAAGGCTAAAGAAGCCAGGGCTGGATTGCGTCCATGCTTGCTTGAACTGCACACTTGAACTGCTGTGGCAGCACTGACGATAAACTTGCTCGGAGCTTTAGAGCAGGCATTTAAAACATCTTACCAATTTTGGGTAGATTATTTTTCAGAAATATATTCTTTGATTTCAAGTCTCGATGAAGTATCCTCCTACAAAAGGCAAAAAAAAAAAGATGATAAAATGTCATGGAAAATAGAAAACTAAACTCAATTAAAAGTCAAGTGTGAATGGATACAGAAAATGTGGTGCATTACACAATGGAGTACTACTCAGCTATTAAAAACAATGACTTCATGAAATTCTTAGGCAAATGGATGGAACTAGAAAATATCATCCTGAGTGAGGTAACCCAATCACAGAAAAACACACATGGTTTGCACTCACTGATAAGTGGATATTAGCCCAAAAACTTGGAATACCCAAGATACAATTCACAGACCACATGAAGCTCAAGAAGATAAAAAAACCACCTGGGGATCCATCCCATTTGCAGACACCGAACCCAGACACTATTGCTGATGCCAAGGAGTACTTGTTGACAGGAGCCTGATAGAGATGCCTCCTCAGAGGCTCTGCCAGAGCCCTACTGGTACAGATTAAGGTGCTTGCAGCTAACCATCAGACTGAGCACAGGGACCCCAATGGAGGAATTAGAAAAAGTACTGAAGGAGCTGAAGGGGTTTGCAACCCCATAGGAATAACAACAGTATCAACCAACCAGACCGCCATAGCTCCCAGAGACAAAACCCCCATCCAAAGAGTACACATGGGGGACCCATGGCTCCAGCTGGATATGTAGCAGAGGAAGGTGTTGTCTGGCATCAATAGGAGGAGAAGCACTTGGTCCTGTGAAGGCTCGATACCCCTGTGTAGGGGAATGCCAGGGTTGTTGGCGTGGAAATGGGTGGGTGAGAGGGGGAGCATCCTCGCAGAAGCAGGGGGAGGAGAGATGGGGGAACCTGGAAAGGGGATAACGTTTGAAATGTAAATACATAAACTATCCAATAAAATATGCACATGGAGACAACATAGATGTTGTCTTACTAATATAAAAAAGTCAAGTATGGCTATATATGGAAGGATATATGCATGTGTATGTGTGTGCCTGTGTGTGTGCATGAACATGTGTATGTGCACATGTGTGTCCTTTCCCATATCCAGCTTACACTGCTTAAAGGCTGCAAAGCATGGACATTTCTCCTTTCTCCAAGGAAGGAAGAGTTCATAAATGGAGGTTTTAGAGAAAGGAACACTCTGTTTTGCTTTTTTAATGTTTCAAAAAGATTGTGTGGCGTGGTTTGTCTGACTGCTTTTACTCTGGCTGTTGGAATAGGGGAGAAAAGGTCTCATAACTCAGGTTGGTCTGGAACTCTCTGCATAGCTCAGGCTGTACAGTTTTGCAGTGTGGTTTACATAGTACTGCATCCAGTAACCATACCATCAGTGGATGGGCAAGTTATTGCAAAACGTTATAGTATACCAACCTGTTTACACGTTGTAAAGACAAAGATTCTGATGACGCTAATCAGGAAGTACTTACTGACTTGCTGTATGACAGTGGATGAGAAATGTCCATTAAGACTTCTAGTCTCAATGTGAGAGAACCAGACAACATGAAAATGTTCTCCTACAGGGGATCCCAAGATGCTAAACGAA
Source organism: Rattus rattus (assembly GCF_011064425.1). NCBI lineage: Eukaryota > Metazoa > Chordata > Mammalia > Rodentia > Muridae > Rattus > Rattus rattus. The sequence goes on from NC_046161.1 coordinate 96,612,226, forward strand.
GTTCACGAACGGGCTCTCATGAGCTGAAACCATGACGCAGCAAATCCCCTGGGAGCGTTATATGAAAAGAAACTGAAAATCAGAGTAGACAACAGGTGCTGACCCCTCAGTGCCTTTGGGAATGTGATGGTCTCAGAAAGCTGGGGCTGGCTACGGTGTTCTCAGCAGAAGGCGTAAAGTCTGTAATAGAGACAGACGGTGCTCACACACATCCATGGTGTACGATGTATACTTCATAAAGTCTGTAATAGAGACAGACGGTGCTCACACACATCCATAGGTGTACGATGTATACTTCATAAAGTCTGTAATAGAGACAGATGGTGCTCACACACATCCATAGGTGTACAATGTATACTTCAGACAGACCTAGGAAACCTGCCTACGTTAGTTCAGAAAGGAAGCTTATAATTTGAGAGGAGGACAACACTCACTCAGGGCAGGGATTCAGATACACAATAGCTGTGTGATCGCAGAGACCCTTAGCCAGAGAATAAGTCTTAATGGTCAATTGCTGTCTTTCTCTTTGCTCATCCAGCAGGAGCAAATGTAGGCTAAGAATCAGCAGAGAATATGCAGTGATACCAGATCCTAGAATGTTCCAGACAACCAAGCAAGATCAGACTCAGTACATTTTAAATGCTTAAGATCACAAAGGGTATGAGAGAAAACTTGAAGTAGAAACACCAAAGGGCAGGGGGCGGGGGCTGTTGTCAAAGGAGATTGCCAAACAGAGCTTCTAAGGGAAAATGCAAGCACTGAAATTAGAAACTCAGAATTAAAACATGTCTTAAGTTAACCCCACTGAACACATTGTTATAGATCCACATCTAACCCTCCACAATTACACTAGCTCTATTCACCATGGCTCAAGAAACGGAGGCAAACAAGATGTCCTTCAGTAAACAAACAGTAAAGTCTACTGACACATCTGGACAATGGGGTAGGGGAAGAGAGGTCATTGGTGCTAACAAGAAATGAGCTATCCTGAGGATACACCATGTCTGCAGACACAAAACTAAACACTGTTGCTGTGGTTGCTGAGGCGCTGGCTGACAGAACCTAGTTCGGAGGTTCTTGAGGAAGTTGGCCAGCAACTGACCTACGTAGATGAGGACTCTTGGAGCCGACCATCAGACTGAACTCAGGGGACTTGGTGGGGGAGCTGGTAGAAGGACTAGAGCAACAGAGGGGGATGGCGACCCCATTGGAAGAACAATATAGGCCGGCCTGACCACCCAGTTCTCCCAGAGTCTAGACCTCCAACCAAGGAATGTACCTGGAGGAAGCCATGGCTCCAGATACATATGCAGAAGAGGATGGACTTGCCTGACAGCAATGGGAAGGGTAGCCCTTGGTCCTGGGGAGGTTTGATGTCCCAGAGTAGGGGGATGCTGGAGCTTGTGGGTGGGTCGGGGAGCACCCTCATTCAGGCAAGGGGGAGGGGGATATGGGGTGGGGAGGTTGGGTGGAGGGATAACTGGGAAGTGGGATATCATTTGAGATGTAAATGAATGGAATGATCAATTTAGGAAGGAAGGAAGGAAGGAAGGAAGGAAGGAAGGAAGGAAGGAAGGAAGGAACTATCAAGCCAGGGAAGGACCTGGTAAAAATGAAATACATATTGCAAAGCCCAAGAAGTCAGCCTGAGAGGCCTCAAGAGATTCCCCAAGGTGGCATAATGCAGTGTGCAAATGCTAGAGAGAGACTCCGTCCAGTGCAGCTGTCTGCAGGTTGTGCAGGGAGCTCCAGCGATGCAGCCTCTGTGAGTCAACAGCCATGTTGGAGTGGGCTTTTGAGTGATGAAGCTGTCTTTTAGTCACCCATGAACTTATTAGTAACCTTAATGAACTTACTGGTTCACTAACTCTTGGTGCCCTAACTGGGATAAACCTTTGTTCATATCTCCTCCAAGAAAAGTCACACAGCAAAAGCTTGTAGAAGATATTTCTCTGTTTTTATAGAGTGCTGTGTATGTCAGGGAGAGACCAACTCTATACTTTCCGGACTTGACTGCTGTTATAAGAAGGGGTGATCCATCAACCTGACAACTGCAAGAGAACAAGCTTAGGTAGCTTGGCCTGACTAGAGGCAAAAAGAATTTGAATCCCAGAGGACACTGCTGAGTTAGCAGTTAACTGACTCCTGAACTGTCCTCCTGAAAAGCAAAATAAAGAATCCTTTCATTGCCCAAGGTACTTCTGTACTTGCAAATAAAGGGATCTTCAGCCAGCCAGGCTTCTCCATGCTGGCCCTATTGATTCTAGATCCAAGAAGGTAGTCAGATCTCTTGGAGCTGTACGCATGCAAGGAGCCAGAGAGTCTAAGGGTTGACTTTCCGATGTCATCGGGGGGCGTGCCAGAAGAGAACAGGATAGTAAAACACCGTCAACAAAGCTATCTGGTGACAACCGGACAGGTGGGCGATGAGTTACAAATCGTAATATACTGTTATCCCTCACACACAAAGACAAAGCATGTAAATTAGCACTACGTGTGTTTCAAGACTAAGGCACAGAATATGCTGGGACACAGATTCCATCATGAATTGTCTCCAGTGGGTTGTCTCTGTGTTGATAGAGCAAGAAGTCTTATCTAACAGGCCAGCCAGCAAGCTATGGGGGAAACTGTAAAATTGCGATTTACTGATTTTGTGGTTACAGTAAGCAAAATGGATCCTGTAATAAAAAAAGTCTTAGCATATACTAGGGTAACAGTAATCCCTCTAAAAAGCATTTTAAAAATCCAGGAAATAACAAGGTAACAAACAGTTCCGACTGTTGCATTTTTTCTCTAGAAATCCCAAAGTATCTCTAATAGTTCTCTATCCACACATATTATCTACAGAAGTGCAACATCCTAACAGTTCTCTATCCACTAACCCCCCATATTATCTACAGAAGTGGAACGCCCTTCTTCTTTCTGGACCATGGCACTCAAGTGCTGTGTAATGATTTGGCCACAGCTTATTTGTGTCTGAATTTATGCTAGGGTTCCTATCTCTTGCTCCCCATCTCCCCCACCCTCCAGATCTTCTCCAGGGGTGAAGATGCCCTACGTGGGCAGGAAGCCAGCAGAATGCTGGACTGCAGAGAAGGCACAGACATTTAACTTTCACTTCCCCTGAGCCCTGTGTAAATAGTCTGACACTTAGCTCCCCACCTTCCGGTCTATCTATCTGACAGGCAGGGTCTCACTGTTCACTGCAAACTCTTCTTCCCAGAGGCCCCATCTGTCCAGTGACTCCTTGACGATGCTCAGCTGGAAAGCCCCGTTCCTTCCCGTTTGACTTTCCTTATCTGTGGCTTGATCATGAACCCCATGTTGAAGTCAAGAAGTAGAGGTCAGGCCTTTCTAAACTTCTTGGCTATGGCCAACACATCGGAAGTCTGCTTGACTTGGTGTGGAAATGTGCTGACAGGAACTGACCACAAGACATCCTCAAGAAGAGGACATAGGAGAGGGGGACTCAAGAGACACCAGACACCATAATCAGCTCAGCACTTCCCTCTCCCAAAGGTGGGAAGGTCACCTCCTTCCTCAACCAAATATACTACATGGATTCCCAAACAGGTACCCTACCCAGGAAATGAATTCTCCATGCCACTTTTCAGACATTCATTTAGATACTTTACCACGTTTCTGCAAGCTAGCTGAGAAATGTAACTAGTGGTGACAAAGCCACCTTAGGGAAATGTGTGGGTAGCTAGGTGATAACAAAGCCACCTCAGGGGATGTGCACCAGCCTGCCTCTCCCACCCTGGGGAAGCACTAATATCAGCAGCATTTCAAGACCACCAAGTCTGAGCACACTGTGAGGGGTCGCTCCACTTTCCCTTGAGAAACAGGGCTAATAAGCTCTATACCCCCAACAGGAAGGAGATCTCTACATCGTTCTCAAAGACAGCTGAGTGAACTGTGAACGTTCCCAGGCTTTAACAGTCTCATTTACGTACCCGCCATCTGCTGCAGACTCCAAGAATTCCAAATTTAAAAACAACCTAAATTAAAACACAGTACAGGAACCTTCCAAAGGAGAGAGCCAGTTTTTCCTTTCTTTTTCCTCCACCCATCTTACTTTCTCTACCATTGTCTTTGTCTGCTCTAGAATACTGTATTTGTCAAGGTTCTCCACACAAACAGAACTGAGAATTGACTCGTGCCCTAGAAGACCTGTCACCCGCATCAGTAGGGTAGAGGCCCAGAAAGCCAGGGGCGTGAGTCTATACCTGAAGGTCTGAGCCCCAGGGAAGCCAGCATGTACATCCCTGTCTAAGGTCAGAATTAGGGAAGGGGGCACTTTCCTCCTTCCTGTAGTGGGTGGCACAATACCCACTCACATTGGGAAGGAACTTATTTCACTACTTCAAGGGCCAATCTTAGAACAGATTCTCATAGACTTACCCAGAAGCAGCATTTTAAACTGGGCGTCCCTTTGTTCACTCCAGTGGTTGTAAAATTAACCAACATTTGCACTGAGGCATTGGTTATGAAGGCACCAAGCCTAACTTCTCACACACATGTATTTTCCAATGTAATCCTCCAGATTAACATGTAAACAATCTATGTACTTTTCAAAATAGACCAATAGATATAACAGAACACATGGGAAGCATAAACAATGCCCATAGACCCATTCTAATTGGCGATAGTTGGAAAAAGTTCAAACAGAGAGAAACACTGTGTATGCATATGCTGTGTTCTTGCTCTGGAATATTCGAGTATTTTCTGCCTTGCAATGGGCACTTCTTTGGGGGAGGTAAGGGCATCTCTACCTTTCTGCCACTGAGTTTGGCCATGTGACTTGCTATGGCCAATGAATGTTAGTAGACAGGGTAGTCACCATGTCTGTGGAGTGATGAATGGTGCTCTAATTCACCCGTGTTCTCTCTCAGTCAAGAGCAAAGCAGTTTTGACAGGAGCTGATCCTCAGACTTGGACACTAGGATGAAGAGATGCATAGAGTGGACTTGTAGGACCTCCCACATCCCTCAGCTACTGCTATGGACCAAGCATCCTGACCACCTTCAACAGGAATAAGCTTGAGCACCACAGTCTCGGGCAGCTTTTACTCTGAATTATGAAGTCATGGCTTCTAACATCACAATTTTTAGTTGTTTACATAATATGCTTTAAAAATTCCTTTGGAATTTTACCTATTTTTAAAACAGACAAGTTTATTTTCTAAAGAAAATGTGTCTTGGGCCTGCAATTAACTAAATATTGAAAACTGATAAAAAGAGTGTTTTGTATATTAATGAACTAGAAAAATTATACAGCATTGCTTCATTTAAAAGCCAATCTGAAGACAGGTGCCTACAGTCCCAGTGCCTGGGAAATGGAGATTTGAGGCCAGGACTGCCTACACAGGGAAACCCTGTCTCTGACCAACAAAAATTATTCCAAGGGCTGAGAACATAGCTGACTGGTAGAGTACTTGTCTAGCAAGACCCTGAGTTCAGTTCACTAGAACAGCCAAACAAACAAGAACAAAATCCTCTGGAGATTGGAGTAAGATGGAGCTATTTGTCTTTCCCATTCAAATCAAAATTTCCAAAACTATAAAATAATGGGGAACTCATAAATAATGTTAAAAATAAGAGTTAAATATGGCCAAGAACTTATGAACAATTTCCAGGAAAATGGACAAAGTGTAATGTAAGATGTAAAGCATGAGTAGAAGAGTCCTGCCTCTGAGCCCCTTCATGGGCTGCTTTCCCCCTCCCTTTCCTGTCCTGGTTTCTGCTTCCTCAGCTCCTCTCCTGTCAGAGTTACTTTCCAAATGTGAGATAAGACACAATGACCAAGGCAACTTGTGAAAGGAAGCATTTGATTGGGAATCATAGTTCCAGAGGGCTAGAGTCCATGACCATCATAATGGGGAGCATGGCAGCACGCAGGTGAGCATGGTGTTGGACCAATAGCTGACAGCTCACACCTTAACACACAGTCATAAGGGAGAGAGTTAAATGAGAGTGCTGTTAGCTTTTGAAAGCTCAGAGCACACTCCCAGTGGCACATCTCCTCCAAGAAGGCCACACCCCCTCATCCTTCCCAAACAGTTCCAACAACTAGGGATGAAAGCATTTAAATAATGAGCTTATAAGAACCCTTCTCATTCAAACCACCACAGCTTCTAAGCAAACTATACCCCAATCTTGGTTTCTTTAATACTTTAACACTATAGGAATCAAAACATATACAAGTCCTGGTGCTTTGCCAAAACTCACTTCAAACTACTTTCTCTCACCACCCTCCTCCATATTCTGCTTCCCATACTCACAATTAATCTCATCCTGATTGTTTCCAGTCTCTCAGCCTCCCAGACCCAAACTTTAAGGTTATCTTTGATACTCACCTCCAATGGCCCTGGGAATTCTCAAGAATAGTAGATGAGTACTCTCCAGCCCAAGACCCTGCCTTTGACTTTCTATCAAATTTAACACACTGACTTAATTCCAAGTTTAGTCATTGCAGCTCACCAAACTCATTATAATCCTCCCCAGATATTCCCAGCTGCTGCCACCTTGACCCATGTCTCATAACTTCACACATGGACAGTATGAAAGGTTCCTGATTAATAACTCAACTCCCCGTATCTGTCTGTCTGTCTCTCTGTGTGTATATGTGTCACTCTGTGCCTCTCTGTGTTTCTGTCTAGTCTCTGTTTCTGTCTCTCAGTCTCTGTCTCTCTCTCTCCCTTTCCTTCCCCCTCTTCCTCTCCCTCTCTCCCACCCCTTCTCTCTTCCCTAAGACTGGTCTTCCAGAAACAAGCTCTGGTCACAACTTCACAAGGCTCCTACCTTATCTACCATCCATGTTACAAAGCAAGGTCCCTCTTGGCCCCAATTTCTCTCCCTGCTTACATCTCCATTCAAGTCTTCACCTCAGGAGCCTTCTCAGCAGAACCACTCATGATTCATTCTAACTGGACTGTTGTCCAATGTCTTCCACTCTGGTCACTCTGCTCCTTAAACTTGGTAGGTGCTTGACCCATCTTTAACCACACTCAAAACTCTGGGTCAAATTAAATGTCACTCCTTTCCTGAAGCCTTATTGTCTGGAGTGGAATGATGCCTCTTCTGATCTCCTATACAGCATACATCTACTGTTCTCGATACTCGTCATTTTCTGCAATTCACTCTGCAGCGCATAAATCTTGAGTTTAACACTGTTGTATATGTGTGTCATCCATGTAGTCCTCAACTCTAATTTACACACAGAGCAATCCCAGTACCCAGACCGTTTCTTTGAGCCTCGTACTGTAAAGCTGCCTCTGGCGAGTAAGCACTACTGTGACTCACCATCAGTTAGATGCATCTTGGTTTGAGCTTGGATTTGAACAACCACACAACAGTATGTACCAACTATACCCGCCTTCCCTCCTTCATTGCATACTCAAGAGTCATTTAGACCGTACAGAATTGCTTGTGTGTTATTTTCTATTCTAGGCTAGTATTTCACAATCTAATGATTCCACAGCTTATCTAGTCAGTCCACTGGAGATAAACATCTCGCAGGCAATTAACCATTATTTAAAGAGGGGGGGTTCCTGTGGCCATGTTTGCATGCCTATTGGTGATCAGCCCTCATTTGTCCCCTTTCCTGAATTTTTGTCAGTCCATATCATTTGTACAAAAGAGTGCCTTCCATTGTGACAATTTCACATCTGCATCCAGTGTAATTTGATCACCCTTATCCTTTTTCTCCCCTTTCCCTTCCCCACTGACCCTCAATAACCTCCCTCTGCTCTCATGTCCGTTTATAAAAATCTAGATTCTGCATGTGAGAGAAAACTATGATATTTATCTAAGTCTAGTTTCACTCGATTTGATTATCTCTGATTCCATCCAGTTCCCTGCAAATGACACAAGGTTCTCCACTGTGTCCGAATAAGCCCCACCGTGTATATAGATACCATGGTTTCTTTACCCTTCCACCCCATTGCTATGATTGTATAACCTGATCATTGTGTTAGTACCAGAGACAACACAAGTGCAGGTCTGTCTATAGCATACTCACTATATTCTTGTGGTCTACATCAAAAAGGTCATCACTGATCTCTGCCCAAGGAATACAACCACTATTTGCATGTTTAGTCTAGCAAATTCTATCATACATTTCCCCAAAGTGTCCCCATGCATGACCACCCCACAAATAATGTGACAAATGCTCTGGCTCCTTGTCAACCACACCTCCATGAGTGATTGCAGATTAAAACCATCTGCCAGTGTTACCTTACGTCTGTATTTAATGATTAGCACGCACAACAGTGTCCTAGAAGCTGCTTAAGTGCATGGGGTTTCAGGGTAGATCCCCTACTGTCCTATAAGGCAAGCAATGACAGTACCATCCTTGCTTCCATTTTGCTGATGAGAAAACAAGGCTCAGAGATGCTGAGCGGTTTGCCCAGTGCCGTGACCTCTTGTGCAGTGGAGACAGTGACTCTGGATGTCCCCCTGCCCTGCAGCCATGGCACTGAGTTTTACCACTTACACTAAACAGATAGTTCTCTAAGCTTAGGGCCCATGTTTAGTTTACTGCTATTAGATGGATAAGGCGAATTAGAACATAAACTGTCATTCTTTCTACATCAGAAGCTTACAGTGACTGGCTACAATACAGTGATTAAGAGACACCATCGTTTTTCATCTGAATCACATAGAGTAGAATCTCGGATCCACAGATTCAATAGCGTCCGCATGCAAAGCCACATCGAATGACTCTATAAACACTGACAGACTGAAAATGGCACTACTGCCCTTTGGAGGTTGTTTTTAAACTCATTTACTTTTAACTATCACTAAATAATCTTAAGCTCGTCAAAAATATTGGGGGAATGTGCTCAGAGTGTACTTTACACTGGCAGAGGAACAGCCTTAAGAAACACTGTAGAATGCAAACCAAAATAACAAATTGAAAAGCAAGAATAGGAAGGTCAAAGTTGGGATCGTAAGTCAACCAGATAATTACGTCATTCATGCAGTAAGCCAATAATCTGCTAATAAGCAGTGGGAATGGAAAGGCAGGCGGAAGGGGTGAGGAAGGGAAGGGATAACGGCAGCAGGAGCGCGCGGCGCACGAGCCGACAGTCAGCAGCTCCAGGCTGCTTATTAAAGATTATGCGATATTTCATCATCATCTCAGGACATCACTACAGAGACTGTTAAGTCACACTGAATTCATCACTATCTGTGTCATCGGGTGTGTGTTTCAGGAGATACATGGCCAATTGCAAGGGAATCTGATTACTTTTTATGCTATCAGAAACCACAGGTGACACACTTAAGCAGTGACATCCCCAACTGCCAGGCCTTGGTGAGCCCTAGGAATATCACCTTCACTGAAGACAGTGGTCCCCAGGTGTCCTGCTCACTCCTGCAGCCAGAGGGCCTGGGCCACGCCCTTTGAGAGTTTATTGCTTCAAGTGCATTTGTGTCATATGATGGGTCCAAAAATATTTAACATCTAACATCAGAAAAGACATTTTAAATGTCCTGTTAAAACATCTACAATGTTTTAAAAGGTGTTGTTGAGGCAAATTCCATAAACAAAAATGACAGACAACTAAAACTTGAACTGTTAGCTAATATTTACAGCAAGACTGAGTTTTGAATTAAATATTCATCTGTCATGGCTTGGTGAAGATGTCTAAGTATCAGCTTTAGTTCACAGGAGATAATTAGATAGGGCACTAAGTTCAATACAGTTTCTGCTACACAGAAGATCAACTTGGTTTCTAGAACTCTGAAAACAAAAGTGGGAACTGTTGATATGGCTCAGTGGGTAGTGCTGACTGTGCTAACACGAGGACTACATTCAAATCCAAAGTACCACAAAAAGCCTGAGAAGCTGAACATGGAAACCCTGTTGGGACCTCAGTGGTCCGCCAGCAGGATGAGAGGTGAGACAGGAGACTTCTCAGAGGCTAGCCGTCCTGGCATGGTCAGCAGGGACAATGAGATACCCAGGCTCAGTCAGACAAGGCAAAAGGCAAAGGCCAACATCACCGGCTGTCCTCCACAGCCAAACTGTGTCAGGCACGCACCCGCACTCACTCACACACACACACACACACACACACACACACACACACACACACACACACACACACTTGGTAAAAATAAACACTCTGTGGATAAATAATTATTCTACAGTTTCCTCAAGAAAAAAATATCTCATTATAAAATACTGCAGATGTTTAACCGTGGTCATTTATCATTTGGACGTGTTTGCTTTCAAATCAATCAAAAACATTCACCTTTCAAACTCAGACATGAGAGCATATATATATAACGCACCTCTCAAATCTACGTACCTCTCATGCATATAATCAACTCCAAGCAGCAATTGGATAAACCATTCCACTATCTGATTTTCAGGAAAGATTTTCCCAGCTTCTTTATATTCCTGGATTTTATAGTCCAGATCTCGGCCCTGAAATAAAATAACATAATCTTTTATAACTTTTACATGTAAAATGTTAATACCAAGTTCTCTCAATAGTAACTGACAACCATGAATGTCTCAATTTGCCTGGCAGTGTCTGATGCGACTCTGATGATGGTATCTCTTAATATACTTTAATTACCATAGAAAACAAAATGCTAAGTGTCAAATTCTCTGAGAGAACCCTTACATCTCACCTTTTTACATCAAAACACTGAAAGACTAGAGATTGTCTGATATGTGTTCTCAGGAGAAAAGGATCAAGAAAAAGGCTTTGTGCAGAATGTGAAGAACAGGGACAATGGAACACAAGGCAAGAGGTGCCTGCCATGACCATAGGAATATAGGATGATAAGAAAGCCACCCAGGGACAATGGCCAGGTCCTCCTCGGTGAAGAGCAAGGTATTTCCAGGCAACAAGGCAACAGGAGAGATAACTTGTAATCAAAACTACATGTGCTCAATGGACCAACCGCTCATAATGCAGTTTTGAATTTCCTTTCAGTGCAATGTGCAAACACTTGCTTAGCATTTGTCTTTCCAAATTAAAGAATATCAAGTCAAAAGCATATCAAGCATTCACATGCTGCCTTGATGAAACTTCCTCCCTTGGAGTTCCTAGGCCAAGTAGATCAAAAAAATACAATGGACTAGTATTTAGATCTTGGCAAGAACAAGGAAGGGAGAACTAGTTCCCTGTCCTTCTCCAAGGGTGCCTGTCTGTCCAACACTCATTTCTAACCCTGGCGTGTCCCAGGGTTCTGCCACGGCATGAGAACTGTGCTGTGACAGTATTTCTGCACATTGTACATGATGCTTTGTATAGTCTATCATTGTGACATCCTTAGGATGTCACAAAACAGAAGCCACGTCTACTACATTATCTCTGCTATCAGCTTTACATTCCCATCAAGGGGATATCTATACGACTGAGGGATAAATTAGGAAAACAAGCCCTGAAACAGGAGACCTGAGTGTGAAATCTCAGGAGCTACACAAGCCTCCCTCTGCTCTCTGGATAGAATCGTAAGAAGAAATGCCATCGGTTCTTCCTACAGAGTTAAGTGAGAGACGATCTAGCCAGCATGAAGATAAGACACCAAACTCTAAACCCAAGGTCACAGTCTTAAGTTACCCTCCATAACTTTTGATTCTCATTGTTTAAATTTCTCTCTGAGGGGGTAAGTCCTGTAGTTTTGCCGTGACCATGTATCCCACCATGTCCTTTATGAGCACTCTATGGCTGATGTCCTGAGGATGTACCCGAGGCAGGTGAGTCATCCACAGATTATGACAAACATTTTGCTTCGGGCTCACAAAGAAAGAAAGGAACTTCTGCGGCAGCCTGATTTTAACTCAGCGGTGTGGGGAACATTTCTTTCTTTTCCACAACTTATCATCTAAGCAAAAGCCAGTGCATTTCATAAAATGACACATTCTTATTTACATAGGTTAAGTTTTCTTTTCTCAACTTTGTCTTTGACAAATATTTAATGATGATTTTTCTCACTAAAACAAACCAATAAAAAGGGAACGGGATTGAACTTGAGCCAATATTAATGTTGTCCTTCCTTGATCCATTTTCTTCAGTAACGTCACCTCTCAAAAGTTACAGGAAAAGCCTTGATGTGAACTTCTAAGGTTCCAAAAATCTACAGCCCATACTGTCACTTGGTAGATTAGTGGTGTCCCTTCACACCACATCCCAATTAGCCAACATTAGATAGACTTTGAAACACGCGGCCTTGAAGAAATGAAAAACACTCATCTACAGTGTTCTAAACAGCACCTTTGATTTCCAGGGACAAGTTTAAATCCCCAAAGGATTTGATTTTTTAAAAATTAATCCATTTTCAAGGCTGTCAACCAAAGCGCTTACAACTACTTTGAAAGACCAAAGAGAATCTTCTCAGAAGCCCACACATAATAAAGTGGAAGTGTTCAAAGAATGGACAGACAAAAGGACCCCTTCGAGGCCACAAGGAGCATGGAGCATCCATCTGCCCTACTTCTCTACTTTAAGATGAAAAGACTGTCCCTTTTAACTCATTGACTTGATACCTCACAATACTGCTCCTTCAAACCTGCCTCATTTCAATAAAGAAACATTTGTCCTTGCCTTTATAGATGGAGCACTGATGTGGAAGGACTCGATTTTCTTTAAGGGTCTGGCTCAACAGGAGTTTGATTATGTTCCAGTGAGGATATGGGGTGGGTCCCAGAAGTGGGGCCGGGGTGGACCTGGGAAGTGAAGGTGCTCTGGATTCATAATGTGACCTCCTCAAATAATCAATAAAAATATTATGAAATTAAAAAAACATTTGTCTGATACACTTCCAAGTTGAACAAGTAACAGAATCATTGAAGTAGCCTTCTTAAAATTCACAATTTGATTCTGCATATCAGGATAGTACCAAAGAATACGTGTTTTATTTTCATTTTTGCACATACACATGTATTCATATGTATGTGCATGTATTCATATGTATGTGCATGTATTCATATGTATGTGCATGTGTATAGTCATGTCTGTGGACACATGTTGGGGACATGTGCACACAGATGTGTGGCCATGTGGTTGACAACTGGAGCCTTCCTTTACTGCTTGCCATTTTGCTCGCTGAGGGCAACTTATCTCAAGGCTCACACACTAGTCTGCCCACAGGCTGGGTCCAGGGATCGGATTACTGAGCACTGGAGTCCAGAGAGACCACAGCAGCCACCTAGTATTTACTTAGGTGCTGAGGATGCAAGTCCCCACCCTGACACGACCAGTGTTTTAGCTACCGATTCATCATCCCAGTGTGAGAATATGTTTTTAACATGCATCCCAGGTACCTCTGGAGCTGTTCTAAGTCAACAGTTTGAGGAGCAGTACTAAGCCGTACCATCAATGGGCCACAGGCTTAAAACCTACCCTATCACGTAAATACTCCACCCAGAAGTCTAAATATTCCAAAGGCAGAAGACCCTTGGGAAAAGCAGGGTTGAATAGAAATATTTAATGATTTTTTTTAAAAGCCCATGACAGATGTAGGGAGAAAGGACAGGTACACTGCAGTGTTCTGCAAGCTGACTGCAATAGAGTGCTTAAACATGGGGAAATGTCAAGCCACATTGTGCTTTTTAAAGCAAAATAAGACAATCTCATTTTAAATAGCTACTGAAAAATCCCCTCCACTCTTATGACGTGCTATGGTTGATAACACAAATGACAGCCTGGGGCTTACTCAGCGATCTTCTTTGTCTATAATGTCTGAGAACGTTAGTGCACTCTTCCTACCGAGAAAAGAAAGCAGCAGAACTTTCTTTTGTTTTTTTCATCTCAATATAAAATAATGCTCATAATCTATAAAGCACTGGGTTGTTTTTTAAGTAAACTATTTGATAAAATGTTAATTATTCTGATATTTTAACGTTTATATTTATATAAAGTCATAGGCCAACTAACACTATGCCTCAAATATTATAAGTTTTGCTGAGTTTATGAATTATTAGATATGAATTTATTCTTTTTAACTAAATTCATTTCAGTCTTCAATCATTATAGTTTTAAATGAAAATTAGTGGTCATACTTCATTTTTGAGAAACAATCTTCTTTCCTCTTTTCCTGTCTACAGATTCCTCAAACCACTTGAGATAAGCTAGCGACATTTTATGGTGAAAAAAACACTTCAAATCCACCAGCAGAGGTACTTTCCAATTTTCATGTTAAAGGGTCAAAGTATGTCTCATACTGTAAACAAGGTAAAGAAGCAGAGGCAAAAAGCAGACAATGCTCATGGCCTTTCTGGGGACAGTCTCGCCCTATAGTCTCGCCCTGTAGTCCAGGCTGACTTAGAACTTGAGATTCCCTGCCTCAGCTTCCCAAGGGACAGGATTACAAACTTGTATCACCGTGTCTGTTAATATTTTAATTCTGATACTATAAATACCATGAATATATTGGTCAGGTATATAAAATAAGAGACATATTAGTTATCTTCTCGAACCAAACGAACTAGACTCTAGGCCCATATAAAAGGCACAGTGGATTTAGAGAAGACCATTTATTTCTGAATGGAGAGGTCAGGCATGACGGTCCAGATGAGACCAAGCTCTCTGAACACAGCAGCCTCCATCACAGGTACTATAAGGAATAGACCAATGGGTGGATGTCTGATGTGAGCCCACACCATGAAGGATAGCTACCAGTCGACAGCAAAATGATGAACACAGAGGAATGTCCTCTGTGAACAGCAGACTGTGGAAGGTGATGGTACCTTGAAGAAACATCAGAGCCGTGAGCAGTAACTACTAGACTAGCATTCTGTCGAAAGTAAATAAGGAATAAACATTACGTTAAAATATGTATTTGTGAACAAATTGAGTTATGTTTCCATGTGTATATAATATACATGTATATTTAAAGATATAATCCATCAGTGAGTGAAAGCTAGGAAAATAAGAAGTCTCCCTAATGCTCCAGTCCTGGTCCACAAATCAGTAAAACCCAGTCATATAATTTTCAGGAAATCATTCCACCCAAATTCTGTATGTTCACTTGTAAAATGGAATGAATGAAAACTTCTGGCTGGAAAAACAGCTCTGCAGTTAAGGGTTTGCTGTACAGTCACAAGGACTAGAGTTCACCTAGTCAACATGACAAGCTGGGCATCCATTCGTCCCTGTAACCGCAGATCCCAGGGGAACAGAGTCAGGAGGGTTTCCGGAATTGCTGGTTTCTAATGTAATCAAGAAAATGCAAGTTCCAGGTATAAAAACAGGCCTTGCCTCAGAGTAATCAGACCCGTAGAGTAGGATGCCCAAAACTTTCTCCTGACCTGTGCATGTGCACACTCGTGCATACACACAAGTATGTGTATAAACACTCACATCAATAAATATACATACATTAATAAACCTTTAAAAAATAAACTTCTAATTAGAAATGACCAAATATTGGTGGTGGCAGGGAGAGCGTTAGAAATAGGACACTGATGCCATGCAAGCACAAGGACATTATGGAGGGACGGGGACAGGGAAGAGGGAAGAGAAGATATGGAGGGATGGGGTTACAATCAGGGTTCTGAGGAAGGGGACAGGGATGAGGGAAGAAAATCAATAAAAATAAATTTTATCTGAAAACACCAAGATGAATTCTAATGCTGTGTGTGCTAAGCTAATGTTTTTATTTAAAAAATCACTTCTAGGCCAGGCACAGTGGTACAAGACTATATCATGACTGTATCCAAGAACTTGGGAGCTGAGGCGGGAGGACTACAAGTTCTAGACCAGCCTGGACTACATAGTAGGCTCTACCTCAAAAGGAATTTCAGTCCCTCTCTATAAAGAAAGGAGAACTGTTGAAAGACACAGAGTCATCCAATAGCCAAAGTTAGAACATTCTGAACCACAGAGCTGATAACACTAGCACTGGGCTGTAACCCATAGGATATAATAAATACCTACAAAGAAACAGTTGAATAAATCCATGAATGGTGAGAGGGAACAGCTCTTCCTGGGAGGAGAATCCCAGCTAAACAAAGGAAGGACGTGGTTGCAACAGCAGAGAGAAGTCACTGTGTGACTTCCCTGAAAGACACTAAACACAAGAGGGTGAGGGCGTGAGAAGACACTGAGCATGGCATGACCTCAACGGACCTTCCCCGGATGCTCCTCGCCATTCTTCCCCGATGCTCCTCGCCACTTCCCCGGATGCTCCTCGCCATCTTCCCGGATGCCCTCGCCATTTCCCCGGATGCTCGCCATTTCCCGGATGCCTGCCACCTTCCCCCGATGCTCTCGCCATTTCCCCGGATGCTCCTCGCTACCTTCCCCCTGGATGCTCCTCGCCACCTTCCCGGATGCTCCTCGCCACTTCCCGGATGCTCCTCGCTTACCTTCCCCGCTTACCTTCCCCGGATGCTCCTCGCTTACCTTACCTTCCCCGGGATGCTCCTCGCTTACCTTCCCCGGGATGCTCCTCGCTTACCTTCCCCGGGATGCTCCTCGCTTACCTTCCCTGGGATGCTCCTTGGTTACCCTCCCCGGGATGCTCCTCGGTTATGAAGAGAAAATAGTAACACCACCACAGAGAAACCCAGAAACAGAATCTTCACTAAGTGCCCCACCCTCGTATTACCAGAATGAGGCAGGCCAGCACCCTGCAGCCCTTGATGCCATGCACCAGTAATGCTGCAACACCTCTTCTGTGGCAGGATTAAGACTAGGGGACCTCAGCCAGGTTATAACAAACAGCAAACCAGAACATTCTGAGGTCTCCCAACCACAGCAAGAGAACTTAACACTCATCAAAAGCGTTATGAATAGTGTGTGTGTGTGTGTGTGTGTGTGTGTGTGTGTGTGTGCGTGTGCGTGTGTGCGTGTACAGCAAAGGGAAACTACCATAGATACAGATGCCACCAAGGAAACACAATTCAATAAAATAGCGTCCATGTCTCCACCACTGTGTTACACCACCTTAGCGGCTAACGCTAGGGTATGTGTTCAGTTGCCAACATGCCCCACTCAAAGGTGACGTATTTGGTTCCTAAATCACGTCTCCCACTTTTCTACCTCTGCGCCATTTCCTTTAACTTTAATGTCCCAACTCTGCTTGACAGAATCCTTCCCACATTTCAAGTTCAAATATAATAAGCTAGCCCCACCAGGGTTCCCACGGTCCTAAGCTATTTCTCACCATCCTTCTTGTGGCACAATCTATTTTAGCCATTAATAGAAATGTCTCATTTAACTTGCCAGACAAATTCATTGAAGAAAGTTGGCATTAGATCGAGGATTCGGCTCAGGAGGAGAGCGCCTCCCTGCATGTGCGAGGCCTTAGGCTCAGTCCCCAGCAATGGAAAAACAGTAAATTTTCCCCATTCCCCCAAACTATACCTGAGAACTACACCTCACAGAGATGAGGCTCAGGAATGGCTCTTGGCAAGCTCAGAAAGAGCCAAGAAATCATACAGAACACTGGTCTATCCATAAGCCCTGAAAACTGGAGTTGCCAAGGTGACGGGAAGCTCATGTGGGTTAGGGACCATATTTTTCTTTCCACAGAGCTGTGGAGAGTGGGATGGGAGCAGCTGCTCCGGGGACGAGGGGGAGCTGGGTGATCTTTATGACGCACAAGGCCTGGTCATCAGTTATACCCACAGGCCAGCCCAGACTCCCCTGCCCTCAGGTCTGGGCCCACCCCAGCTCATGAGTCCTTAAACACTGACCATTTTTTTTACTATCTATTTTGATAATAACCATCCCCCCAACTCCCAGTTCTAACCCTGGCTGCCCATTAAAAACAGCCAGAGAACATTCAAAATCCTGTCGCTGAGCTATAATACCCTGGCTAAATAGAGGACAGCCTGCCTAATATACATGGGAGAGGACAGCCTGCCTAATATACATGGGAGAGGACAGCCTTCCTTATATACATGGGAGGGGACAGCCTTCCTTATATACATGGGAGAGGACAGCCTGCCCAATATACATGGGAGAGGACAGCCTGCCCAATATACATGGGAGAGGACAGCCTGCCTAATGTACATGGGAGAGGACACCTTCCTAATATACATGGGAGAGGACAGCCTTCCTAATAAGAGGAAGTCTGTGATGGGGAGAGAAGAGGGGGCAGTGAAGGGCCCAGTAATCTGGGCAGAACCAAAAGGGGGGGCGGTGAGAAAAAAGCATTAGAGTAAGTAATGGCCTAAGCAAAGATGAGACATATAGAACTGTGTAGGAAGGACAGAGGAGAGGGCACATAGTTCCACTTCCTCCTGTGTCAAGAACAGGAGACACCCGAGGTTGAAATGCTCTGCCGCTTGGAGCTATCAGACAGCACTTTGTCCTGCAGCACAGGCTGGCCTTGAACTTGTGATCTTCCCGTCTTTCCTTTCTTCATCCTGGGATTATAGTACTACAATACCAATTGGTTGGTGGTTTGTTTATATATTTATCACATGCATATACAGTGTGTATATATTCACATGTATGTGGGTGCACAGTGTATGTGTGCGGGTGCGTGCATGTGTGCATGCATGCATGTGTGTGTGTGTGTGTGTGTGTGTGTGTGTGTGTGTGTGTGTACATGTGTATGTACAAGACATTTGTCTTCTATCATCCCACCTCATGTTTTGAGACAGAGTTCACTGATTAACTAGACAGGCCAACTCTGGATCTCCACTGTACCCACCCATCTCATTCTGTCCGTGCTCAGATTATAGACACATGCGCCATACCTAGACTATTACATGGGTTCTGGGGATCCAAACCGTGGCCCCCATTCTCGTGTAGCAGGCTCTGTACTGACTGAGCCATCTCCTGGGCCCCCAGCTGTTGGCTCTTTCACACATTATCTGAGCTGTCCAGTGGGTTGAGCAGCAGATAGAGACACATCACGGATGCATGAATGTATTACAGACGTGAAAGGTAACAAAGTAAATTTGCAAAAGGGAACGTGGTGACAACACTTGTGAGATCAAAGTTTGGTTACTTGCTATTTCCAATATCAGTTAAGAAGAGGATAGCATCAGGCCTGAGCCAGTTAAGAGTGAATTTGCATCTGAAGATGAGAAATATCTGTTAACAAGAAGGGAGCAACGTGCACACATCGTTTCTCAGGAGCCTGAAGAGCAGGAAGAGGCTGCCTGACAGCTCCGGACCCATGGACCCCTGGAAGCCCAGCTGTGCAGTGCAGCTGGCAGCCATCACCATGGCAACAGCCCCTCCCAGGAGAGCGGCTCGGTCTATGGAAACCAACCATCATTGAAAAATTCACGCGGATGATCCTGCACTGGATCCTGCCTGACAAAAGCCATTTTTATAGAAAAGCCCTTTCTGAGGACATAATTGGAACAAATGAGCAAATTTGAATAGAGATTGTGAATTAGATGGGTGGTTCTCAAACTTCAGCTTGTTTCAGACTCACCTGGTAAGCTTGTCAAAACACAGATGGCTGAACCCCGCCCCCACAAAGTCTGATTCAGTGTGGCTGGGCTTCAGGCCAGATGCTGTGTCTCTACCCAGTTACCAAGAGAAGCCGCTGCTGCAGATGTCAGATTCCACCGGAGAAGCAGTGGCCTGCATGTTCACATTGTTTCGGTGCTAATTTCCTGACGTTTTATCACTTTACAGCCCTTGGCCTTAGAGAGTACAGTATTTGTTTGGGACAAGGGAGCATTCGACTGGGAACTTTGTGCTAGTTTTCTGTTGCTGTGACAAAATACCTGAGAAAATTGACTTAAAAGCAGGAAAGATTCCTTTTAACTCATGGTTTCCGAGGTTCCAGTCAGTAGTCAGCTGCCTCTGTTGCTTTGGGGGCTGTAGTGAGGCAGACAGTTCTGGTGGGAAGCGCATGGCTGACAGCGACAGGGCTTCAGTCAAGTTGACACAGTTCCCCTGTGTGAAATATTTTCCGTCCTGTTTGAGAACCTTCACTGACAGGTGGAGAATCAGTCTGAGAAACTCCCATGTGGAATCTTCTTCTGGAGATGTAGAGATAGGGACAGCCGTCAAATCATTAACCGCACAGTCGAACTCTCTCCCTTCTTTGGTGTACCTCTTCAGTACCCGGATGCAGTCTTCTCTAAGAACCTTATAGCCGTCTCCTTTACGATTGCCTAAGACATCTCCACGTGTTCTCCACATGAATTTCTAACTCCATTAATTACCATGTGGTCAATCTCTCCCACAGTAACTGTCTTTGGTGTCAGTTTGACAATTCCACATACTCCGCCTTCATCACCACCTCTCAGAATCAGTACATCCTTGCCAGTGCAGTCTTCCTGGCCATTGCCCATGATGGCCTGGTATATGCCAAGTCACTCTCTGCCAGATTAACATCCCCGCCGAGGATGCAAATATTACCAAACTGCTTTGAGTGCAGACTTTTAACGTTGTGATAAGGAGAATCTTCATCATACATACTTCATCCATGTCCTTCTCCAGCACTAGGCCAGTATCTGTCAATGGCCCTCCTCGAACTACAGGTGGTAATTGCTTCTCCCGTCCAGTACTGTCTTGACTCAGTTCTTTCACTTTTTTCTTCTATTTTGTTCAAAAGGCTGTCAGTTTCTTGCTTGCCCTGCACATCTGTAACTCTGAAGGTCCAGCAACACCAATCCACGTGGATAAATTCTCAGATTGGCAAAGCTGCCATTCTTGCTCCTGTAAGTTGCTAAGCATCCACGGTCTTGCCAGGTGTGCACTGACTCCGCCATCCCCTGCCCCTGAAAAACAGGCTGAAGGCCTTTCAGAATGGCCTCGCCATCAGCTTTGGCACTGAGCATGTAATCATGAGTGCTGTGCCTTGTTGCTGCCAAAGTGTGGCGAGGCCCTGTGACCAAGGAGGCAACCGTGGGAGACTGAGGGACTGTGCGGTGTGTCAGGCTGCAGACCTGGGTGAGGTGGGGGTAGGGGAGCCTTACTGATTTTCTTAGAAACCCATTAGGTAAAGAATTTACATACCTAAGGAACTGGTTTTCATCACTACCAACCCTCTCCTCTGTCTGTCTGTCTGTCTGTCTCTCTCTCACGTGTGTGTGTGTGTGTGTGTGTGTGTATCTCTGCCTCTCTGTCTCTCCCTCCCTCTCCTCCAAGCAGAGAAGAAGCAAGCCAAGAGAGTGAGTTAAAGAAGAAAGGTCAAGTTAAGAATACTCCAGGTTCATTCAGATGAATTTGACTAGTGGTTTCTTAGTGAGTACAGCAAATGGGTAAAGCTGCAATGGTGTTTTTCTTTTTCTTTCTTTTTTTAAAAAGGATTTATTTATTTATTATGTATACAGAGTTCTACCTGCATGTATGCCTGCAGGCCAGAAGAAGACACCAGATCTTATTACAGATGGTTGTGGGCCACCGTGTAGTTGCTGGGATTTGAACTCAGGACCTCTGGAAAAGCAGCCAGTGCTCTTAACTGCTGTGCCACCTCTCCAGCCCATGCCTGCAGTGGCGTTTTGGGTGCAATCTCTATTCTCCCTCCTGCCTCTCAGCCAGATGGTACTCTCAGTTTCCATCTGGCTACCCAAAGTCTCTTAGCCAAACAAGCATGCCTTCTGCTCCAAAAACCCTTCCTTCCTTCCACCATAATTTCTCCTAATTTCACTCCCAAGAAGCATTTGGGTAGCCTACACCGTAACCACGCAGATCCAGACCACAGTTTCCTATTGGCCATCTCTTCTCTCAGTGTTCTAAGTTTCCTGCTCCTTTAAGGCTCAGTAAAGCACAAAGCTATTACTCCAAGTGAACAGAGAGCAGCCAAGACAACTGCACATACTTGGAGCCATGGTTCACAAGTCAACAGATAGGAGAGACTTTGCCTCCACTGTGCCCAGATTAGGAATCTGGATGTCTGTCTAAGCATTCGTTATATTATCATAGGAGCTTTGGGCATAGATGGGCCCCCACATATATAAAAGCATTACCTTACAGACAGTCCTTCTTAAAATATATTCGCTCTGACTGGTTTGCCAAAGGGAGAGAAATTATCATTAGGAATGAGTTTTGTCAGTTACTTACAGAAGATTACTCTTAGCTACAAGACATGAGACCCCAGGCCTTTAGAACTCAACTTGCTGTTTGATAACAGGACTTTTAAGATGTCTCCTTAAATAAAATTATCATGCAACAGATTTTTGCAAACATTTCTGAGAGAGGAGAGTCTCACCTCACAGTATTCCGTGATAATGCAAAATGTATCCTGCTCCATGAAGCTTGCGTGGAACCTGACGATGGCCGGGTGGTTTAGCTTGGAGAGGAGCTGGGCTTCCATACTGGCCTGCACAGTTTCATTTGGATTTAATTCTCCAACAGAGATTTCCTTCAGTACTTTTCTATGGCAAAAAGAAGAAAAAAAATGCAAAGAAAAAAAAGAAAAAGAAAGAAAGATGTCAAGAGTTGAGAAACCTGTTTCACGAATGTGAGTGGTACGGAAACTCCTCACCATGCCCAGGTAATCAGCCTAGTTCCACCTGCTATGGCAGTGAGGCCCTGGGCCCCTTCCTGTCCCCCCCAGTACCATGGGCACACAGCCTCTGAACACCACAGTGTGCCCTCTGTGAATGTTCAGGGCAGACCTGGAACCTGGAGCACTGCTGTGAGGTGCTCCCCCTCCATCCCATAGGACATTGAGGTTTTGCACTGTATCTGTTTCCACCTCCGTGTGAGTCATTTTGCCTGCACCTGCTCATCCTCACTCACCACGACTTTCCTACTTCTGTCCTGGACGTCCTCCTCCTTCCTTCACTCCCTTTCTACATCTCACTCTGCGGTGTGCGGCACCTCTCTGCCTCTCTGTCTCTGTTTGTGTATGTGTCTGCCTGTCTCTCTGTGTGTCTCTGTGTTTCTGTCTCTGTATCTCTCTGTGTCTCTCTATCTCTCTCTCTCTCTCTCCCCTTCGCTCACTCGCTCTCACTCCCTCTGCTCTACAATGCTCTCAAACCTTTCAATTTAATGTCAGTCCATGTGCACAATATCTTTTTCTTCTCTCCTAACAGTCCTTGGCACACCATGCTCTGTTGCTGGCAGGATTTAGGAAGACAAAGTTTTAACTGAAAACACTGAATTGACAGAGATAGTTAGAATCTCTATCGTGGATAAATGGAGGAGCTCATTAACTCTCCAAATCATTAATATAAAAAGTGTGATAGCATCATGAAGAGTGGACCAAAACAAGAAAAGAAAATCGTCTGCTGAGCAAACCAATTACAGTGCCACACTGCAAACTAGATCGCCTGGGGACAGCACTTTAGCACGCCAATTACGCTGTGCAGACAGATGCCTCTGACTGCTGGGGAGCCTGGCTGCTCATTAATGCAAGTTCTGTAGGACTCCGGCTAGAAAACACTCTGCAAAAACTATTAAGAATCACTACCTTGGCATCTTAGGAGAAACTCTTAATTAAAGCTTGTACACTGACTCCTAGACTGCCGGCAGACTCCAGTCATGTTTAACAGGTGTTCACTCTGTCCTCGCCATATGGAGTGCCCAAGGCTGGCAGACTCTCGGGTTTGCTCATGCACTTCTGTCCTGTGTGGGAGGCATGCTTACCCAAATCACTGGGTCTAATCCCAGATCTGTTTATGCCACTGTACTCACCATTATGAATCTATATATGATATAAACTGATGGGAGACAATATCAGTTTACCCTAGAAAAAAAAAATAAACCCAAGGCTTACTGAAAAAGTTGACAAGGACAAGCGGCAAAAGTACTTTTCCTGTCTTAATGGGGTAAGCTTACATAGCACTGCTGTAAACTTAAGATTTCTAAGTATCTTAGTACAAAATACCTGTAAAAACGTGTGTCTGTCTGTCTGTGTGTGTGCATGAGAGAGAGAGAGAGAGAGAAGAAGAAGAAGAAGAAGAAGAAGAAGAAGAAGAAGAAGAAGAAGAAGAAGAAGAAGAAGAAGAAGAAGAAGAGGAGAAGAAGAAGAAGAAGAAGAAGAAGAAGAAGAAGAAGAAGAAGAAGAAGAAGAAGAAGAAGAAGAAGAAGAAGAAGAAGAAGAAGAAGGAGAAGGGGAATCTAACCAAAGGATTTTAGATTTTGACAACACATAATAAAGTTGAAGATGCTAGATGGTTTTTATCTCTCAATGAATGTCATTTCTATTTACTCATTGTTTATTCTATCCAACTAGCCACCAACCTCAACTATGCTCAACAGGAAGACTCCTACCACGCTTTCAAATGTGTGCATCAAGGCCTTCATTCATTGGACAAAACTTTCTCTCCGACTGTAGAACTGTGAAGGAACAGTAGTTGTCTCTGGCAATGTTAAACCTGGATACTCAGGCAGAGTTGAGGCTTGGGGTCTTTGCGAGTGCAGTCAGCACACTAGTGTGTGCTCCTGGGTGACAACCTATGGTCTAAGTGTTTGAGGTAGCATTAGGAACTAGGGGTGGGGTGGACATCCTTCAGTATCCACTGCGCAGGCGTGAGGACCCGAGTTTGGATCCCTAAATGTCAGGGATAATCTGAGTATGATGGACAAAGGATCCACAGGCCTCACTAGCCAACCAGTCTAGCTTATCAGTTGTTGTTGTAAAATTATAAAAAATAAATGGCTGCCTTTATCCCCCACTAGGTCCATCACTGCAGTGCTCCAAGATATCTGACAGAAATCTTAATCTCAGTCAGCAAAGCCTCTCACCTGCTTTGCTCCATCTCGTATCACACTGCTGAAGACCTCTCTCTGAGCCTGACAAAAATCTCTCTACCCATCTAGTTCTCAAGGCAGGCTGCCACCATGGCAGAAATATACATCCTAATTCTGTGGTGGCTCAGTGTCTCAGCCGCCACATACTCTCTTAAACTTAAGTCACCGCATGAAAGGACACACACACAATAACCTCTGATCCAATTGATAATATATAATTGCCCACCTAAACATCCAAAGCCCTGTACACATCAATCCCTTAAGAACATTCACAATAACCTATAAAGGTACAGCATGGAATCTTAACATCAGCCTCCATGTTCTCCCCACAGCTACCCGCAGTCTCCTCCTCTCCTCCTCCTTTCCATTCCAGTCTCCTCCCTTAAACTTTTCTCCCGCCCATCCTTCCTTCGCGTCCAATGACAGGTCTCATTCTGTCTTGTACCTGCCTCACCTGTGACATCATCCCACAATCAGTAAAGTCTAAATCGAGTGAGAAACCATATCTCAAACAGGAAGATGGAGAAGTGATGGAGAAAGACATTGCCATCTAACTCTGACCTCCTTACACACTTGCATGGATGGACACACACGAACGCACATACACATGAGATGAAAATTCCAAGTCAGACATTCTGCCCTGCAAATTGAAAGCATAAATATGAAAATGAGAAAATTCCCTCATCCTCTGGTATTAGGAGATTAAACATGACTTCTTTTGTGCACACAAACACACACACACACACACACACACACACAAGAGAGATGTCATATGTTTCTTCTCCAAACTCTGAGAATGAAACCCTTCTACTCTTACACAAAGATCATTGAGAATATAATGTTCTTACAATGTGAGCATCTTAGCATGTTCATTTTTAAGGTTTCCATGATCCATTGATTTTTTTTAAGCTCATCTCATTCCCAAACAAAAAGCAACAGGGAATAGTCAGCTCCCACAAGTATAAGAATTGTGTTAGGTGTGGGGCTCCTCTCAAGACACGCACAGGCTTTGAGCTCTATTCTCCACTTACAGGAATCTTTCAGTGTGTTGTAATTTTTAAAAATCGTTTATGAACATTTATTTCTCTTCCCTAACGAGTGTGCTCATGTTGGCTTCATTAAATGCTAAAGAGCCTGTTAGGCTCCTTCCTTGAGAATAAAATAGATTCTACAGAAATTTGTGGTGGGTAACAATCTATAGACAAACTATTAAGACTTTTTCAGGGGAGGTGACAGGGACAGGCCTGTTTTCATAAGTGGTACCTCTGACTGTTAATATGCCCAAAATGAAAAAGAATGACATATAAAGACACATTTTCTTCTCTAGCCTCTGAGGGGTGTACAGCAGCAGGCAGTTTAATGACATCTTCATAATGCATTCAGTGATTTACCATGCTTCGCTGGCACGCAGCTGTAGAAGTCACAGTGGTTAAGCATAAGAATATAAAAGTCTTACACAGACCACAATGGCTCTCTCACTGTGCAGGAACATGTGCTATAAAAAGCCTGAACATGCTTATTTTCCAGGCCAGCATCGGCTACTACACAATACAGGATGAAATTTTCCAGTGTACTGCCCTGTCCCTGTCTGACCACCAATGACAAAGCACAAGACTGCATGTGCCCATAGCTTAGCAGATGAAGCTGGGCCTATTAAGACAGTTGGTGTCTACCATAGTGACTGAAGGGGACACAGACACATTCTGCTTTCCTTGCCTAGAAGCACGTTATTGTAACAAAAGAAGGAAGTCTCGTGGTATATCGATGTAAGAACCACATCCACTGAAGACAGCCTGGAGACTTGCCAAGTCAAGGGCAGCTTATCTCTTGTTCAGTGGTGCTTTCAAACTTTGTCACCCCTTCCTACATAACATGACAGATACTTATTTTTTTCAAAGCTTTGACTATTTGGGGGAAACACTGACAGAAGAAAGGAGAACTGATCTCTGTACCCAAATCCTGTGGGGGAAGAGAGCTGGACTCTCAGAAGTGCTGACAATCTTGAAAGCTCAGGGGAGACCAACGCTTCTGCTCACATTCCAGGCCTAAGAGGAACCTGCCTAGAGCCCTCTGGACACAGGAACCTCGGAGCAGTCAGGGACAAGATCCTTCCAGTCTCTGGCTGCACCAAGAGCTGTAAGCCGGTCTCCAGGAGCTCTGACACACCTGAAAACAGAGGTAAGACCACCACTTTTGCTCCAAGGAACCTGCCTGAAACCCTCAGGATGCACAAACCCAGGAGCAGTCTGGGAACAGATCCATCTTGTTTCTGCCTGAGCCATTAGCTGACCCTGTGTCACAGCTTTCTGTATCCAGAACCCACTGGGAGAAAGCTGGTCTCCAGGAGTGATGAGACACAGGCTTATAGGAGGGTCAAGCCACTATCACAGACAGCAAGACCAGCTAACACCAGAGACAATCAGATGGCGAGAGGCAAGTGCAGGAAATTAAGCAACAGAAACCAAGACTGTGTGACATCATTAGAGCCCAGTTCTCCCACCAAAGCAAATAATGGATATCCCAACACACCGGAAAAGCAAGATTTGGAATTAAAATCACGTCTCATGATGATGATAGAGGATTTTTAAAAAGACATAAATAATTCCCCTAAAGAAATACAGGACAGCACAGTTAAACAAGTAGAAGCCCTTAAAGAGGAAACATAAAAATCCCTTAAAGAATTACAGGAAAATACAACCAAACAGATGAAGGAACTGCATAAAACCATCCAGGATCTAAAACTGGAACTAGAAACAATAAAGAAATCACAAAGGGAAACCACCCTGGAGATAGAAAACCTAAAAAAGAGATCAGGAGTTATAGACACAAGTATTACCAACACAATACAAGAAATAGAAAAGAGAATTTCAGGGGCAGAAGATACCATAGAAAACATTGACACAATAGTCAAAGAAAATGCAAAAAGAAAAAAAGGCTCCTAACTCAAAACACCCAGGAAATCCAGGACACAATGAGATCAAATCTAGGGAAAATAGGTATAAAAAACAGCAAAGATTCCCAACTTAAAGGGCCAGTAAATATCTTTAGCAAAATTATAGAAGAAAACGTCCCTAACCTAAAGAAAGAGATTCCCATAAACATACAAGAAGCCTACAGAACTCCAAATAGATTGGACCAGAAAAGAAATTCCTCCTGTCACATAATAATCAAAACAAAGAAACAAAGAAGTAAAGGAAAAAGGTCAAGTAACATATAAAGGCAGACCTATCAGAATTACACCAGACTTCTCAAGAGAGACTATGAAAACCAGAAGAACCTGGGCAGATGTCATACAGACACTAAGAGAACACAAATGCCAGTCCAGGCTACTATATCCAGCAAAACTCTCAATTAACATAGATGGAGATATTCCATGACAAGACCAAATTTACATAAAATCTTTTTACAAATCCAGCCCTACAAAGGATAATAGATGGAAAACTCCAACACAAGGAGGGAAACTATGCCCTAGAAAAAGCAAAAAAGTAATCTTATTGCAAAAACAAAAACAAGAGAGTCACACAAGCATAATTCCACCTCTAACAACAAAAATAACAGGAAACAATTTATTCCTTAATATCTTTTAACATCAATGGACTCAATTCCCCCAATAAAAAGACATAGACTAACGGATTGGATATGTAAAGAGGACCCAGTATTTTGCTGTATACAGGAAACACACCTCAGTAACAAATACAGACACCCCTCAGAGTAAAAGGCTTAAAAACAATTTTCCAAGCAAATGGTCCCAAGAAACAAGCTGGAGTAGCCATTCCAATACCAAATAAAATCTACTTTCAATCAAAAGTTATCAGAAAAGATATGGAAGGACACTTCATATTCATCAAAGGAAAAATTCACCAAGATGAACTCTCAATCTTGAATATTTATGCTCCAATGAAAAGGAAACCTAAATTCATTAAAAAACAAACTTTACTAAAGCTCAAAGCACACATTGCACCTCACACAATAATAGTGGGAGACTTCAACACCCCACTGTCATCAATGGACAGATCAGGGAAACAGAAACTAAACAGAGACACAGTGACACTAATAGAAGTTATGAACCAAATGGATTTAACAGATATCTATAGAACATTTCATCCTAAAACAAAAGAACATATCTTCTTTTCAGCACCTCATGGTACCTTCTACAAAACTGACCACATAATTGGTCACAAAACAGCCCTCAACAGATACAAGAAGATTGAAATAATCACATGCATCCTATCATATCACCACGGACAAAGACTGGTCTTCAATAACAACAAAAAAATGAAAGAAATCCCACATACATATGGAAGTTAAACAATGCTCTACTCAATGATAACTTGGTCAAGGAAGAAACAAAGAATGAAAAGACTTTTTAGAATTTAATGAAAATGAAGGCACAACATTCCTAAACTTATGGGATACAATGAAAGAAGAGCTAAGAGGAAAACTCATGGTTTTGAGTGCCTCCAAAAAGAAACTGGAGAAAGCATGTACTAGCAGCTTGACAGCACACCTAAAAGCTCGAGAACAAAAAGAAGCAAATACACCCAAAAGGAGTAGACTGGCAGGAAATAAAAAAAAAAACCCTCAGGGCTGAAATCAACCAAGTAAAAACAAAAAGAACTATACAAAGAATCAACAAAATCAGGAGCTGGTTCTTTGAGAAAATCAAGAAGATAGATAAACCCTTAGCGAAACTAACCAGAGAGCACAGAGACAGTATCTAACTTAACAAAATCAGAAATGCAAAGGGAGACATAACACCAGAATCTGAGGAAATTCAAAAAATCATCAGATCCCACTACAAAAGCCTATATTCAATAAAACTGGAAAATCTGGATGAAATGGACAATTTTCTAGACAGGTACCAGGTACCAATGTTAAATCAGGATCAGATAAACCATCTAAACAACCCCAAAACTCCTAAAGAAAAAGAAACAGTTATTAAAAGCCTCCCAACCAAAAGAAAGCCCAGGACCAGATGGGTTTAGTGGAGAATTATACCAGACCTTCATAGAAGACCTAATACCAATACTGTCCAAAATATTCCACAAAATAGAAACAGAAAGAACACTAGCTATTCCTTCTATGAAGCCATAATTACGCTTACACCCAACAAAGAAAGAGAACTTCAGACAAATTTCCCTTATGAATATCGACATAACAATACCCATTAAAATTCTCACAATCTGAATCCAAGAACACATGAAAATGATCATCCATCATGATCAAGTAGGCTTCATCCCAAGGATACAGGGATGGTTCAATACACAGAATTCCATCAACGTAATCATCTATATAAACAAAATTAAAGAAAAAACCACATGACCATCTCATTAGATGCTGAGAAAGGATTTGACAAAATTCAACACCCCCTCATGCTAAAAATCTTGGAAAGATCAGGAATTCAAGGCCCATACATAAACACAGTAAAAGCCATATACAACAAACCAGTAGCCAATATCAAAATCAATGGAGAGAAATTCAAAGCAATCCCACTAAAATCAGGAATGAGACAAGGCTGCCCACTCTCTCTCTACCTATTCAATATAGTACTTGAAGTCCTAGCCAGGGCAATCAGACAACAAAAGGAGGTCAAAGGGATACAAATTGGAAAGGAAGAAGTCAAAATATCACTATTTGCAGATGATATGATAATATACTTAAGTGATCCCAAAATTTCCACCAGAGAACCACTAAGGCTGATAAACAACTTCAGCAAAGTGGCAGGATATGATATTAACTCTAACAAATCAGTAGCCTTCCTCTATTCAAAGGATAAACAGGCTGAGAAAGAAATTAGGGAAATGACACCCTTCACACTTGATCTTAGCCAAAAGGCCGAGAAGCGATAATCACAAATAACATAAAATACCTCGGTGTGACGCTAACCAAGCAAGTGAAAGATCTGTATGACAAGAACATCAAGTCTCTGAAGAAAGCAATTGAAGAAGAGCTCAGAAGATGGAAAGATCTCCCGTGCTCATGGATTGGCAGGATTAATATTGTAAAAATTATTGTAATATTGAAAAATCTTGCCAAAAGCGATCTACAGGTTCAATGCAATCCCCATCAAAATTCCAACTCAACTCTTCATAGACTTAGAAAGAGCAATTTGCAAATTCATTTGGAATAACAAAAAACCCAGGATAGTGAAACCTATCCTCAACAATAAAAGAATTTCTGGGGGAATCACCACCCCTGACCTCAAGCAGTATTACAGAGCAATAGTGATAAAAACTGTATGGTATTGGTACAGAGACAGGCAGGTAGATGAATGGAATAGAATTGAAGACCCAGAAATGAACCCACAACCCTATGGTCACTTGATCTTTGACAAAGGAGCGAAAACTATCCAATGGAAAAAAGATAGCATTTTCAACAAGTGGTGCTGGTTCAACTGGAGGTCAGCATGTAGAAGAATGCAAATCGACCCGTTTTTATCACCCTGCGCAAAGCTCAAGTCCAAGTGGATCAAGGACCTACACATAAAACCAGATACACTCAAACTAATAGAAGAAAAAGTGGGGAAGAGCCTGGAACACTTGGGCACTGGGGAAAATTTTCTGAACAGAACACCAATGGCTTATGCTCTAAGATCAATACTTGCCAAATGGAACCTCATAAAATTGCAAAGCTTCTGTAAGGCAAAGGACACTGCCATTCGGACAAAATGGCAACCAACAGATTGGGAAAAGATCTTTACCAATCCTACATCTGCTAGAGGGCTAATATACAATATATACAAAGAACTCAAGAAGTTAGACTTCAGAGAATCAAATATCCCTATTAAAAATGGGATACAGACCTAAACAAAGAATTGTCAGCTGAGGAATATTGAATGGCTGAGAACCACCTAAAGAAATGTTCAACATCCTTAACCATCAGAGAACTGCAAATCAAATAACCCTGAGATTCCACCTCACACCAGTCAGAATGGCTAAGATCAAAAATTCAGGTGACAACAGATGCTGGCAAGGATGTGGAAAAAGAGGAACACTCCTCCATTTTTGGTGGGATTACATGCTGGTAATCACTTTGGAAATCAGTCTGATGGTTCCTCAGAAATTGGACATATTACTACCTGAAGACTCAGCTATAGCACTCCTGGACATATACCCAAAAGATGCTCCAACATATAACAAGGACATGTGCTCCACTATGTTCATAGCAGCCTTATTTATAATAGACAGAAGCTGGAGAGAACCCAGATGTCCTTCAACAGAGGAATGGATATAGAAAATGTCGTGCATCTACACAATGGAATACTACTCAGCTATTGAAAAACAACGACTTCTTGAAATTCATAGGCAAATGGATGTAACTGGAAAATATCATCCTGAGTGAGGTAACCCAATCACAAAAAAACACACATGGTATACACTCACTGGTAAGTGGATATTAGCCCAAAAGCTCATATTACTCGAGCTACAATCCACAGACCCCATGAAACTCAAGAAGGACAACCAAAGTGAAGATACTTCAGTCCTTCTTGAAAGGGGGAACAAAAATATTCACAGGAGGAGATATGGAGACAAAGTTTGGTGCAGAAACTGATATAATGGCCATTCAGACCCTGACCCTCCTGGAGATCCAGTCCATATACATATAGCCACCAAAACTAGACAATATTGATGAAACCAAGAACTGCATGTTGACAGGAGCCTGATACAGCTGCCTCCTGAGAGGCTCTGCCAAAACATGACAAATACAGAGGTGAATGCTCATAGCCAACCATTGAACTGAGAATGGGGTCCCCATTGGAGGAGTTAGAGAAAGGATTGAAGGAGCTAAAAGGGTTTACAGCCTCATAAGAACAACAATACCAACCAGCCAGAGCTCCCAGGGACTAAACCACCATCCAAAGAGTACACATGGATAGACCCATGGCTCCAGCTGCATATGTAGCAGAGGATGGCCTTGTTGGATACCAATGGGAGGAGAAGCCCTTGGTCCTGCCAAGACTGGAACCCCAGTATAGGGGAATATCAGAGCGGTGAAACAGGGAGGGGTGGAGATTGGGTGGGGGAACACCCTCATAGAAGAAGGGGATGGGATAGGAGGTTTATGGACAGGAAACCAGGAAAGGGGATAACATTTGCAATGTAAATTAAAAAATTATCCAATTTTAAAAAAAGAAAGGAGAGCTGACCCTGAAGACACAGCTGATTTTTTGCAAAGGCCTTCTTCTCCTGCCTGAGTGGCATGTTGTTTTCTAGAGTTTGTAGCAAACTGACAAACTTTGGAAAGTGATTTTTCAAATTTGGGATAACTGTTGCCAACTTGTTTCCCTTAAAAATCAGCCTACTGTTTCTATAAACAAGGCAGATAGATGGCATATTTGAGAGATTAATCACGTATCATTCTCCCCCAAATGTCTGTGTGTTCATCCACAGTCTCCCTGTTCAACTAGATGTAGACACTGCTTCAGGTCCAAGACAGAACTACTACAAAAATTTAACTCTGCTCTTTGGCCCTTCGATGTCCAGGAGGGAATCTGCAGGAACTCTTAGCCAGTGAGTGAGCTGTCCTCTCTCTCAGAAGAGATAGAGGTACTCTGGACCAGAGAGATGTGACTGGATATAACTAGACGACAGTGGACGTAACTAGACAGTGGACGTAACTAGACAGTGGACGTAACTAGACAGTGGACGTAACTCGACAGTGGGTGTGACTAGACAGTGGATGTGACTAGACAGTGGATGTGACTAGACAGTGGATGTAACTAGACAGTGGGTGTAACTAGACAGTGGGTGTAACTAGACAGTGGATGTAACTAGACAGTGGATGTGACTAGGCAGTTAGTGTAACTAGATGGCTTTCCAATGAACTCAGAGAAAACTAAGATCACTTCCTTTGTGAGTTAGCGTCCAACATCCACCTGCACATGGCAGTAAACACCCATCAACTGTGCCAGCACATGAGCACTGTGTAACCCTGGTCCCTTCCCTGTGGGAGAAGGCAGATATTAAACCAAAAAGATGTGTGAGCATGGATACAGTATAAATACATGTTTTTAAACCCTTACATTGAGATGGATTCTGTCTTTGTTAGGGTTTCCATTGCGGTGAAGAGACACCATGACCAAAGCAACTCTTATAAAGGACAACATTTAATTGGGGCTGGCTTACAGGTTGAGAGGTTCAGTCCATTATCATCATGGTAGAAAGCGTGGCAGCATCCAGGTATGGAGTTTGAGGAGTTGAGAGTTCTACATCTTCATCTACAGGTAGTGGAAGACTGTCTCATAGGCCTAGCTAGGAGCTTAAAAGCTCAAAGCCCACCTCCACAGTGACACACTTCCTCCAACAAGGCCACACCTACTTCAACAAGGCCACACCTCCTAACAGTACCACTCCCTATGGGCCAAGCATATTCAAACCACCACAAATGCTTTGACATTAGGATAATGTATCTTAAGTCTCCTGGCATCAGGACTAGGAAGGCACTGTGTGAGGTAGGACAAAATCACAGGAAATAGGTTTTAACCTTAACTAAACAAGACGCTTGGAGTTTTGTTTACATTTTTAAAATTCAGCATTTTAAGTGTTTAGCAAAGTTTTAAGATAGTCCTTACTGATCAGTGTAAGAAGTCAGTACATATTTTATATGCCTTTCTTAAATAAGACAACCGCTATTTGCCTGCTGTGATTGGACAAGCCATCACTGCTTCACATACCTGTCATTGCAGCAGCCCCAAATTTTCAGACAGCCTCTTTACATTGAAGCAGTTCCCTGGGCTGTGAATCCAGCCTTCTCCAGGTGACAAACACAGACAGACAACCCCTACACATACACACACACACACACACACACACACACACACCTCACAGCCTCTCCTAAGTCAGTCACTGACGGGTGGTGCATGTTCTGCTAAGTTAGCTGTGCTCACCCTCACCTGAGATTTTAACGTGAGGTTGAGCCTTATGAAGAACTTACATATGGGGTGGGCAGGGCTTCCTTCTTGTTGAAGCCGATGTTTGGCAACATCAGTGGTGGTGGTGCTGTGACCTCTGCCCTGCTCCCCACCCTTCAACAACCACTGAGAGCTACCTATTACCCTTTGCACTTGATATGGTGAAAACTGAGCCAGGAGTTACATCCACTGTCTACTTACATCCACTGTCTAGTTACATCCACTGTCCAGTTACATCCACTGTCTAGTTAGTTACATCCACTGTCTAGTTACATCCACTGTCCAGTTACATCCACTGTCTAGTTAGTTACGTCCACTGTCTAGTTACATCCACTGTCCAGTTACATCCACTGTCTAGTTAGTTATATCCACTGTCTAGTTACGTCCACTGTCTAGTTAGTTACATCTACTGTCTAGTCACATCCACTGTCTAGTTACATCCACTGTCTAGTTAGTTACATCTACTGTCTAGTCACATCCACTGTCTAGTTACGTCCACTGTCTAGTTACATCCACTGTCCAGTTACATCCACTGTCTAGTTAGTTACATCCACTGTCCAGTTACATCCACTGTCCAGTTACATCCACTGTCCAGTTACATCCACTGTCTAGTTATATCCACTGTCTAGTTACGTCCACTGTCTAGTTAGTTACATTTACTGTCTAGTCACATCCACTGTCTAGTTACATCCACTGTCTAGTTACATCCACTATCTAGTTAGTTACATCCACTGTCTAGTCACATCCACTGTCTAGTTACATCCACTGTCTAGTTACATCCACTGTCTAGTTAGTTACATCCACTGTCTAGTTACATCCACTGTCTAGTTAGGTACATCTACTGTCTAGTCACATCCACTGTCTAGTTACATCCACTGTCTAGTTACATCCACTGTCCAGTTACATCCACTGTCTAGTTAGTTACATCTACTGTCCAGTTACATCCACTGTCTAGTTATATCCACTGTCTAGTTACGTCCACTGTCTAGTTAGTTACATCTACTGTCTAGTCACATCCACTGTCTAGTTACATCCACTGTCTAGTTCCATCCACTGTCTAGTTACGTCCACTGTCTAGTTACATCCACTGTCTAGTTATATCCACTGTCCAGTTACATCCACTGTCTAGTTACATCCACTGTCTAGTTACACCCACTATCTAGTTAGTTACATCCACTGTCTAGTCTAGTTACATCCACTGTCTAGTCACATCCACTGTCCAGTCACATCCACTGTCCAGTTACATCCACTGTCCAGTCACATCCACTGTCCAGTTACATCCACTGTCCAGTCACATGTCCAGTTACATCCACTGTCCAGTTACATCCACTGTCTAGTTAGTTACATCCACTGTCCAGTCACATCCACTGTCCAGTCACATCCACTGTCCAGTCACATCCACTGTCCAGTTACATCCACTGTCCAGTTACATCCACTGTCTAGTTAGTTACATCCACTGTCCAGTCACATCCACTGTCCAGTCACATCCACTGTCCAGTTACATCCACTGTCCAGTTACACCCACTGTCCAGTCACATCCACTGTCTTGCAGGCCTCTCTCAAGACATTGGTATTTAGGTGAGGCTCACACAGGCTCCTGGATATTCTAAAGCTCTCTGGAGTACATGTGCTTACACCATAGCTGGACACAGAAGATGCAGGTTTCTGCATTTTGCTGTCTTAGAAAGAGTGTGCAGAGCTTCTGCTCTGAGAACCCTGACCTTCATCATGGAGAAAAGAAAAGCAAAACTCTCTGGACTCAAATGCCAGGACCCTGACTTTCGCACAAAGTTCTAAACAACTGGCTGAGCCATTGTTCCTCTGGAGACTCCCACAAAGCAAAAAGTGAAGTTACCATTCTTTGCTATTTTCCCAATATAAATCAATGATCAGTAGAGGAATGACTGTATTTTTAGTCTTTGAATAGGATATGAGACTCAATAGCATACAGCTTTTAAAACCAAACTACTTAATACATTAAATAATATTAAATAATATGAAAATGTTGTGGATAAGGGCATTTTGCTGAGAAGAGATACTATACTATTTCTTTTTAAATTTTTTTAAATTCTGTAGTAAGTTCATATAGTGTATTTTGATCATATTCACTCTTCCTCCCATAGCTCCCCCCATATCTACCACCGTCCTAGACCCACTTCCATCCCAGACTTACCACCAAGCCAGACCTACTCAAGTTTGTGCCCTCACATTTTAAAGCCCATTGAGTCTGATTGTGCTGCCCAGATTCTTGAGAACACAATCAACTTACTGGGGAACATGTCCTCAGAAAAACCTAACTTCCCTATTCCCGGCAACTGTCAATTACCAATGCTCCTCAGCTGGAGGTGGGACTTTGTGCCAACTTCCTCCCTCCAGGCTGCAATTTCTGTCTGGTTTAAGTTTACACAGACATTGTGCGCACTGCCCCAACTACTGTGAGTTTGTCTCTATGTGCAGCTGTCCCACTGCACCCAGAAAATACTGCTTTGTTGGAATTGTCCACTACCTCTGGTTCTTACAGTCTTCCTGTCCCTTCTCACCGATGATCCCTGAGTTTTGGGAAGAGGGAGTATGATAAAGTTGTGCCCGTCAAAGTCTCTCAAGTGACAAAACGTCTTTTAAAGAAACATGTAAAGCCGTCAAGTACACTAATAGCCCTTCCTTTCTCCGTACACATCTACTGCCAACTTCCACCCAAAAGAGCCTTGAAACTCCATCGTGTTTTCAGAAGAAGAGGCAGGCATATCCCCAGTAAGTGCTACTTTGCTCCCAGCTCTGCACGTGGGCAATCCTGAAAGCGGGTCCTGAGAGAAAGGGTTTGTGTGCGAGCAGTCAAGCAAGCAAGTGACAGAAACACAAAGGGAGAGCTGTAGAAGGCGAGGAAGCCATTATAGGGTTCATCACCAAAATAGTTATCAACATGAACATTGGTGCCTTAGCTTTGTGACAATGCTGACAGTCAGTGACAAACGTGAAACTCAAGAGTCCTGCTCCACAGAACAAAGCTGGGGAGCTGCTCTTAAGCCATCGCCTCCCACCACTCCCTGGTTACCTGTGGTACAACTTTTCCTCCAAGTTGAACCACTCCCTTCTGGAGAGAGAAAGGAGACTTATCAGACTGAAGTAGCTGATGAGACACAGCTCAACAAGTCACTAAACTCCTGAGGTCCCTCCCCAAGATCAAATCAGCAGTGAAGCCATTGTTGGGTAGATGTTCACTCTAGGGGGCCTCCTGCAAGCTATGCAGAGAGCTTTAGGGATGGAGCCCTCATGAGTGTGCCAGTCTTTACCCATGTCAAAGTGGGTTTTCCAGGGATGCAACAGCCTTTGAGTCACCCATACTCCTCCAAGTAACCCCCAAAAACCTACTGACTCACCCACCTAGACCCAAGTAAAAACACTTCTTTGGTCTGTCATGGTTGCCTTATCTGAGGTGAACAGACATTTCTTCATATCTCCCCAGGACCATTCACACAACAGGACTGCTTCTGGGAGCACGAATTTCCCCTACCCTTCTATCCTGACAGAACAACGGAGGCCATAACTGCAGGTACTGTCAGTGCAGGCTGTGTATATGCACAGAGCATGTTATAGACTCAGAAGACACAGGCAGGACCCCAACTGTACCTCTCAAACGAGTAAAAATGAAGGAGCTGTCCCTGTTTTACAGTCTGCTCTACTGTATGCATATTCCTAAAGATGGTGGATGCTTCAGTTAACTCTGCACTGCTGTGCCCTGAGTGACAGAAACAACTTAGGGAGGTCAAGGGTCCCTTCCATCTCACAGTTTCAGAAGGATTTGGTTTGCGGCGGTGGGGAAGGGTGAGTGGTTTTGTCCCTAGCGGGAGAAGCAGGAGCTGAGCAGCTGTTCATAGAACAGAGAACAAATCAGAACAGGAAGCAGAGGCTTCAAAGGGACCTGCATCTACCAGCCAAGACCTACTACCTCTCAAAGACCCAACAGCCTTCGAACTAGTGCTGCAAGCTGGGGACCACACCCAAGGCCCGAAACAGGTGGGAAGGTTTCAGATCCAAACTGTGTGGTGTTTGAATGAGAATGGTCCCTGTAGGCTCATACACTTGAATGCCTGGCTCCTGGTTGGTGGAACTGTTTGTGGAAGGATTAGGAGGTGTGTCACTAGGGCTAGGCTTTGAGGTTTGAAAAGCCCATGGAGTTCCAGGTGCTTGGCTATAAATTCTCAGCTATTGCTTCAGCACCGTGCCTATCTGCCTGCTGCCATACTCCCCATCACGATGGTCATGGACTTATTCTTTGAAACTGTAAGCAACCCTCCAATGAAATGCTTTCTTTCATAAGTTCTTTGATAGGATGCTTTACAGCAATAGAACAGTAGAAAACTGGCTAATAGTAGGACATATTGATTCCTAGACAAAGTGAAATCAAGTGTCACAAAGAGATAATAGACAGACAGATGATAGATATAGATGATTAATAGATAGATTGACAGACAGACAGACAGACAGATAGGTAGGTAATTGATAGATGACAGTCAGGGATAGATTATAGATGGTAGGATGACAAGTAACAGATAGATGGGGATAGGTAGATGATCAGATAAATGGACAGATAGATCACTGATAGAGAGATGAATGGATAAAGCAAATAACAATACCAGTAAGAAGTAAGAAAGAACTATTGCAGACATTTTCCTGTGGCAATCTCACTGTTTCTCAGTGTGGTGTAGATTACATTTCCAAGGCTGGCACTACATTGTACACATTGTTTTCCATTTTTAAGGAACTTTTAGGAGTGGGAAACTTGAGGATGTGCATTGCATAATAAAAAATCGCTACTCATAAATTCAGTGATTTTTTTTCATTCTTTACAGATAAGGAAAATAAAAACAAAATGTGTCCTAGCTAGAGATGGGGTTGATGCTCAGTGGGTATTCTTGGTGGAGAAGTTATTATTTATTTATTTATTTATTTATTTATTTATTTATTTATTTATTTGTATTGAAGCACTGAGAAAAGCCTTCAGATCAAAGTCTTTCTCATCAGTCTTTCTCAAGGCAGGGTCCCCTCCTGTCTGTGACCACCCCATACAGCCTATTGTTTGTGACAATGCCTACTTACATTCGCGGTTAGCACAGAGACTTTTCTGGCTAGACTACAGATGCTCAAAGGCCATTCTCATACTTTCTTGCCATGGACCTCTCCATTCCTGGAAGCATCCAGCGTGTCTGAATAAAACTAGGCTTGCCCATTACCCCTTTCACTTCACCTCACCACAGACCTCTAGCATCATTTATGTCCACATTTATTTCTTTATCTTTCTCTGACTGATGATTGTCATATTTCGTTCATGCCAACAATCCCTTGCACACACTGGCTATTCCAAAAGGATCTGCTGATGGCTGAATGATCAAAATGAACAGGACCCCAAGCACTGGGATCAAATCTTCCACATGAGGCCTCAGTGGCCCTTGTTCCAGCAGATCCAATTCACATTTCAACCAGGAAGTAGAAATTTATTCTACGAATCTGCTTTTTAATATACGTACTGAAATAGCACTTTTCTAGAAGTGGACATAACCATGGGAGTTGACAGTGTCATTAACACAAAGAAAAACAGAGGTGAGTGACAGTGGACAAACAGCTTTGCTCAGCCATTTCACCATATGGCAGGGAAATGGTGACACCCACTGCCATCACCTTGCCCAAAGTAAGTGCAAGATCACCCAGTTTTCCTAAGCCTACACCCTTATTCCACCTCTTTTCCAATTTGGGGATGGGGTATTATGTTTTTGCTTCATTTTAAAGGTAAGCTTGTCACTGGCAGGAAACAATAGCACCTCCAGCCAGGAAGGTCCTGACCCGTTGACTCACCTAGGTCTTAAGGTGTGTCTCAGCAGAGGCAGCATATAGTCTTGTAACCAATCACTGACTCTAAATAAGAAATCTTTGTTTCTATAGGTAAGAACTGTTTTTCCTGTTTCAGTCATAGAGCTCCTTGGTGATGACTAAGAAATCTAAAACATGTTTTAAAGGACAAAAACTCTTGCCACCCACTCTCTTCCCCTCCTTGGCATTAAAGAAAAAACAAAAACAAAAACCACATCTAATGATTGGAATATGGGCCTCCTTCTGACGAGGCGTTAATGAGGCCGCGGCTCCTCTTCATTAATTATCTTGTGAGACTTAGAGAAAATCTTCTCACTGTAAATGAGAGAGTCCCAAGTTGAGGCCAGCCCAGTAGCACATTCCTGTAATCCCTGGACTTAGAAGCTCCACACAGGATCTAAATTTCAAGGTCACCCTCTGCAATAGAGGGTGGTCTGTACACTCAAAGAGAACCCTGCCTTCCCAGAAGTTGCTTTTGTCAGGATTTTTAATTATAGCAAAGCGACAGTTACTACTGCACGCACTTTAAAAAGCACCGAGTTTCAAGCAAACAGATTCTGTTTATGTCGGCAAGGAAATTAAGGAGCATAACAATGTCAGCAAGGATATGAAAAAATAATTTACCGTGGATAACTGGGTTATCTTTTGATATGATTGTTATAGGATGCAAATTCATAATTAATATTAGGCTAATATGTAAAATGCAATATTGGGATGAATAATTCATGCCATGCTTTTATTTTGAATATTACAGGAAAACATTAGAATCGTATACTTTAATGAGACAGTCAGACGTGGCTCAAAAACTGCCAGGAAGCCAGGATACAGTGGCAAACTGAGTTTTAAGAAGCAATAAAAAAGCTTCATTTTCTTGATGAGACAAGCCGAAGCACTACTTATGGTAATACCAAATTATGCTGGAGGCAAGGTTTCGGTTTTTCAAATACAAAATGAGAAAAAAAAATCTGAGCGTCGGGGCTGGGGACCTGGCGCAATGGTCAGAACACTTGCCTTAGTATGCACAAGACCCTGAGCTTCGTCCCAACATGGCAACGCCACCACCACCGTCATTAAGACTTTTGATAATAAATCCCCATAATTGTATCTATAACAGGCTAGTCTCATTACAAAAGATAAATTTTTTAAAGTTTTACATTTTAGTCTCTATGTTATGATGGTGATGATTTTGAACATAACACAAATTGTTCCTTATGTTTTTAATACATTTGAGCTTTTTATATCTGCTTGTGATTTGTGTGGTGTATGTATATGTACATGTTTCTGTGTGCACCCACATATGTGGAGGCCAGGCATCAACACCACGTTTCTTCCTCTGTCATTCTCCATCTGAATTTTTGAGACAGGATCTCTTCACTGAGTTTCGAGCTTGGGGATAAAGCACAATGAGTGGGCCAGTGAGCTCTGGAGATCCACCTGCACGCACACACACACACACACACACACACACACACACACACACACACACACACACACGAGCGCATGCCCCAGA
This sequence comes from Rattus rattus, assembly GCF_011064425.1. Classification (NCBI taxonomy): domain Eukaryota; kingdom Metazoa; phylum Chordata; class Mammalia; order Rodentia; family Muridae; genus Rattus; species Rattus rattus. The sequence continues at coordinate 96,654,097 of NC_046161.1, forward strand.
ACTGCAATCACAGAAGCTCATGGCCATGAGTGGGGTTTTGCGTAAGTGCTCCCAATACTTGAGCGGTAAGCTCTTTACTCACTAAGTATCTCCCCAGTCCCTTCTTTATTTAGATGAGAAAGGGAGGAAACTCAGGTCAGCTGTACTAAAACAAGTCTGCTTTATTCAACTAAAGGGTCAAGGCCTCACCTACTAACGGAGCTCACACTAGAATCTACAACTTGGAAATATCTAGCTTCCCAAAATGCCAGTTTATATAGTCACTGTTTGTAGAACATTGAGAAACCACTGGACGGTTAGAGGACTTAGAGGCTGGAGAGGAACACGACTAACCTGTGTAACTAACTTGTATAACCTCTGGTTACTCAAACCTTCATTGCTGAGGGGAGCCTAGCTGAAGAAAGGGCTCTGGCCTCTGAGCACTCCACGGACCTCACAGGAGGGGCTGTGTACTTCACGCTGCACATCCACACTGTCCATGTGTAACTCTGAGGGCAGGACACCAAATAAAGGAAGTGACCTGTGAACGCATTGACCAGTTTCGAGAGTCTCTGGAGTTTATCTGAGGATAAGTCTTAAGTGTTTCCATGTTCAGATGCCGGCAGGAAGAAAGCTGTTGAAACCCTAAGGTGTGATACCCAGTTAGGGCTTTAACAAGAGATCCAGATCTGCAGGCGGTCTTCACGTTACACTGTGCATACTAATCACCACAGAACTGTTAGGTGCTGCTTCTGAAAGGGGAAGAGAGTGCCAGAGCTGGGACGGTGAAGGAAGGAAGGAAGGATGCAGAGAACACGGCTAACAGGTTCAGGGCTACAGCTGGGGGGACGGTCAATGTCTAATGTTCTCTAGTACCGTTATTACTGACAAAATCAATTATATATTTCATGACAGCACAGGCAGATTTCCCCAACACAAAGAAATGATAAATGTCTGAGGTGATAACTATGCCAGTTACCCCTGGTGATCTTAATGTACATGAACACGCTCATTAAAAAATGCAGAAACTGTAGATCATTAAAAAGGGGTTTAAATGTTGCCTCTGGTGTGGCCGGTCTAGGGGATCTGCCTTCCTAACAAGGGCCTGGGGCCTGGCCAGGGCTGCTTCTTTGGGAACTGCACTTTAAGTAGCAAATCTTTACATAATGAGAGGTCCAAAGCCTGCCAGGAAGGAGGCTGTCAAATACCCCTAGACTCCCCAAAGCCAGAGGGAAGAGGGCTAATTTGAAGAGCAGGCCAAGTACAAGGGCACACGGCCCCTTAAAGGCCAGTGGAGCATGCATCTCGTTTGATAAGGACAGTTGCTCAGCCCACGGCCCGGGATGCTGGGACTACAAGCGTGCACTACCATGTCTGGCGACCTGGAGGCTTTAAACTACCCGTAAGAAAGTCTACGCTTCGGTCCAACTCCCTTAACTGCAGTTTATACTGACTTCCTCTCCTTCTGCTCCCAGCAGTAGCAAATTATAGCTTCCCACTGATCCTCCAAATACTACTTGCTGCACAATTTATTATTTTAATGTATTTATACTTAGCCTTATTCCTCTGGTAATTTGACATAATTTATATACTAAAGCAGAAAATGAAGACCAACAAGAATAAAGAATAGATGGGAAGGGAAATGAGGAAAAGAACACAGATGCATTAGCTCACTGCTCGTTACAGACTCATTTGATCATATATGTCTAGGCACTATACCCGCACACATGTTTGCGCACCATGTGTATGGCAGCATCAACAGAGACCAGAAGAAGGCATCAGACCCCCTGAAACTGGAGTTAGCAGCCATGTGGGTGCTGGGAATCGAACCCTGGCTCTTTGTGAGTTTAACTAGTGCTCTGTAGACTGGGAATCTCTTCAGCCATTGTTACTATTTTCTGATGCTCAAAGGCAATCCCAAGTTTCATAAAATATATTACTCTCATCACCACTACTCACCATACTGTAGCTGCTGTTGTCAGAAAATGCCATAGGTGCAATTCTTGCCTACTACAGGAGGTCACGTCAATCTCTGGTTCCTTGTGACATAAGCAAGTTTCAGTTTTAGTCACAGAGTAATGGAGGGAATTAATTGACTGTTCAGATGGGCACAGGGGTACACATACCTATAATCCTAGCACTAAAGGAGCTGAGGCAGGAGGATCAAATTCCAGGCCACATAGCAATAGTCTAGATCCCTAAATTTAAAAACAAAAGCAAACAAACAAAAAAGACCAAAAGACCTTACTGTGTCTTAAATAGATTAATGTTGAGAAAAATAAAGAGCGGGATCTGAGAGGATTCTAAGAGCACCTCAGCTCACGGAAACGGTGTCAATGGTGGCAAACAGCAAACACTGCAGGGGGAGTGGTGGTGACACCTGAGCTGTGCTGAGAGACTACCACCCCAACCTTCCACCGAAAATGTTCTCTAAATACATTTGAATTAAGTCACCCCCTCTTTTCCCTTTCCTCCTTCCACCCTCTCCAGGGTCTTCCTACTTTCAAACTGATAACCTCATTTTCTTTATTACTATTTCATATATAGTCTCAAATATATAAATGCAAGGTATTGAGTCCATTTTTATCATCGTGTATATGAATTGTGGGATGACCACTTTGTAGTGTATAACCAGTGGGCTCATCTCAGGCCAATCCTCCCCCTCAGCAGTTCTTAGTTACCTGGAGTTCTTTGTCTAGGCATGGAACCCTGTGAGAAGGGAAAAATACTCCCATTATAACATAAAGAAACTGATATGCAAGGTTAAAAGCCACATACATAGAGCATGCCTCTCACCCCAGAAGTTATAAGGTGGAGGTAGGAGGATCAGGAGTTCAAAGACAGCCTCAGCTACATAGCAATTTTAAGCCAAACGGAAGAATATGTAATATTCTTTTCTCAAAAAATAAATTGTCCAAATAAAACACTAAGGTTTAGGCCCTCTGCCAAAGACAAAGAGTTGGTCAAGTGTCAGTGTAGGCCAAGGTCTCAATAAGTTGCTTTCAGCCCTCCTGAAATGGCAGAGACACATATCCTTCCTGTGTCAGGCTAAGATCTTACCTCTCGAATCTTGGGACCTCGCCAGTTTAGGAAGCTGTCTTCTAAGTTTTTGGCGTTGGAGTCCAGTGAGCTACACATGGTGAGCTCAACTTGAAAATTCATTCTCTGAGCATGGTCGATAATCTGAATAATTGGGAAAGAGGGAAGATGTACTATTCCCTCCAAAGCATGTATCCCAACTTTCATCCAAATTATGCTTCAAAACGCAAACAGCACCAGTTCTGACACGGTCGCTGGCAAAACTGAAGAGCTGGTGACTAAGCAGATGGCTCTGAGCCTCTCAAACACGCAGCAGCAGCAGCCAGCCGGGCTCACACAGCCTTATGAGGACTATGCCAAATTAGCCTAATTTCTTTTCATAAGAGCGCTACTTGACTGGTAGACTGGAGAGAAGCAATTAGTCATGCTATATCATGATTTGAGGCCATCTGATGACACTGTTAAAAGATGTCAAAGAGACAATTCTTATGACAACCCTTTTTAACAGAAGAGAGATTCAATCTTGGTGTGACTTGTGGCTGATCGAACAAGCAGACTAAGCATGCTAGTGTCTTAGATCATCAGCAAAGCAGAAGCTCCCATAATGCCATGTGCATCTGTCCCTAACGAGCCCCGCCGCTGTGGTGTATATGTGCTGATGAGCAGGTCTACATATAAGTGTACTAGATGGAGCATGGAGGGGCCAGAGGTTGACTCCATGATGTCTTCCTCAATTTCTTCTTGGTCTTGCCTTTTCCTTTTGAGTCGGGGTCTCTCCCTGGCCCTAGAAATCACTGTTTCTCTAGTTGGCTGTCCAATGAGCCCCAGGATCTCTGTGTCTCCACTCTCTCCCCGAGCTAGAGTTACTGGCACAAGCTGCCTTGCCTAGCTTTTACATGGGTGATGGGGATCCAAACTCAGGTTCCCATGCTTGTTCTGCAGGTACTCCAGCCACTGAGCCAGCCATCTCCCCAGCCTTTTTAATATAATGATAATGTCCTTACCAATATCTTATTAATATTTGGATGAGACATAAGAAGATATATGTCTATGTGCTCAGGTGCTTTCCCAACACTGGGCACACAGTACAGGCTCAATAAACAGAAGTCATAAACCACTTGATACATAACTACCAGCGCTCCTGGATCCCAGCTAGTAATTACAGGAATAAACATGCTAGGCTTGAAAGTCTCTGTCCATTTACAAAAGGATGTGGGGGTCTCACTCGCTGTTGTGGTTTGAATGAGAAAGGTTCCCACACAGACTCATGTAACTGAACCTGGTCCCCAGGTAGTGGCGCTGTTCAGGAAGATTGCAGAACCATTAGGAGGTGGAACCTTGTTGGAGAAAGCAAATCACTGGGGGGAGGCCTTGAGAGTTTATAGCCTCTCCCCACTTCTGACTGGTTCTCTCAGTTTCCTACATAAAGATGAAAATGTCATCAGCCAGCTTCCTGCTCCTGCCTTCTTGCTTTCCTCTATGATAAACTCTCTCTGGAACTATAAACCAAAATACACCCTTGCTCCCCTAAATTGCTTTTTGCTGGCATAGTCTATCACAGCAACAAAAAGTAATGAGCACACATGGAATCAGTCTGCACATGGAGTGAAGATCCTTCAGATACCCTGGGAGCTGGGATATTCAGAAGGGAACGGGATCAAGTGCTTCTAGACCCCCGCAGGACAACTAGTGAGCAACAGAACCCAAGTGTACTACTGCAACTGCAGTGTTATGGAGTCACTGTAGCTAAGGATTGTGTGTACTTGATAACCTATAAGCTCTGGACACACACACACACACACACACACACACACACACACACACACACACACACACACACACCGAACCAGAAGATTTCTATGTTAAAAACCCACTCTTTCATCTGCTCCATTTTCATTACCATTTCATTTTCATTACTGTCTTTTTAAGTTAATTTGTGTGTGTGTGTGTGTGTGTGTGCGCGCGCGCGCGTGCGTGCATGCGCGCACGCCTGAGTATGTGTGTATCACGTGAGTTTAAGTACCCACAGAGGCCAGAGGGTATGGATCTGCTGGAACTGGGGTTACAGACACTAGTTACCGACTACATGGGTGCTGGGAACCCAGCCTGGGTCCTCTGCAAGAGTTGTAGGCACGTTTGACAGCTGACCCATCTCTCCTACCCTCACAGCCTTGCTCTTAAACTGACTTCATAGCATTATAATGTAAGTACACTGAAAGGCACTGTTTTAGTCAGGGTTCTCCAGAGTCACAGACTTATGGGTAGTCTATCTAGTAAGAATATTTGTTATGATGACAAGGCAGGCAGGTGAAGAAGAGCGAATCTCCAGCAGATGTGCCCTGGATTAAAGGTGTGCACCGGGTTGGGGATTTAGCTCAGTGGTAGAGCGCTTGCCTAGCAAGCGCAAGGCCCTGGGTTCGGTCCCCAGCTCCAAAAAAAAAAAAAAAAATAAATAAATAAATAAATAAATAAATAAATAAATAAATAAATAAATAAATAAATAAAGGTGTGTACCACCACACAGATCTGGGGCTTGTTTTGTCCCAGATGACCTTGAACCCAGAGATCTCCTTAGTCTCCTGGGATTCATAGCCACCATGCCTCAAGATCTCTATGCCAAGATCCAGGCCAGAAACTTGTATCTCCCAGCCTCAAGATCTGGATCACGGGTGAACCTTACAATTCTGGATTGTAGTTCATCCCAGATATAGTCGAGTTGACAACCAGGAATAGCCACCACAGGCACTCATTCTAATAATATTGTTTTGTATGCTGTGTTAACCACAGCTATGGATAAAACGTAGAGCATTCTATTCCCACCAACCCAAAATCCCCTTGATCTTTCAAGTCCTGTAATATCCTGGATGAGTTTTTCTAGAGTTTCAAAGAAATAGTCACAGTGTGTACTCAAGTACACACCCCTTCTTTTAGGGATTTGACACGGAACTGGATTAAGTAGCTCATGATGCCTAACAGTTTGGTCGTCCTTCTTGAGCTTCCTGTGGTCTGTGGACTGTATCTTGGGTAATCCGAGCTTTTGGATTAATATCCACTTATCGGTGAGTGCATACCATGTGTGGTTTTTGTTGTTGTTGTTGTTGTTGTTGTTGTTGTTGTTGTTGTTGGGTTTTTGTGTGTGTGTGTGTGTGTGTGTGATTGGGTTACCTCACTCAGGATGATATTTTCTAGTCCCATTCATTTGCCTATGAATTTCATGAAATCACTGCTTTTAATAGCTGAGTAGTATTCCATTGTATAGATGTACCACATTTTCTGTATCCATTCCTCTGTTGAAGGACATCTGAGTTCTCTCCAGGTTGTGGCTATTATAAATAAGGCTGCTATGAACATAGTGGAGCATGTATCCTTGTTATATGTTGGAGCATCTTTTGAGTATATGCCCAGGAGTGGTATAGCTGGGTCCTCAGGTAGTAATATGTCCAATTTCTGAGGAACTGTCAGACTAATTTCCAGAGTGGTACCAGCTTGCAATCCCACCAACAATGGAGGAGTGTTCCTCTTTCTCCATATCCTCAGCAGCATCTGTTGTCATCTGAGTTTTTGATCTTAGCCATTCTGACTGGTGTGAGGTGGAATCTCAGGGTTGTTTGATTTGCAGTTCCCTGATGGTTACGGATGTTGAACATTTCTTTAGGTGCTTCTCAGCCACTTAGTGTTCCTCAGTTTAGAATTCTTTGTTTAGCACTGTATCCCATTTTTAATAGGTTTATTTGATTCTCCAAAGTCTAACTTCTTGAGTTCCTTGTATATATTGGATATTAGCCCTCTAGCAGATGTAGGATTGGTAAAGATCTTTTCCCAATCTGTTGGTTGCCGTTTTGTCCTAATAACAGTGTCCTTTGCCTTACAGAAGCTTTGCAATTTTATGAGGTCCCATTTGTCCATTCTTGATCTTAGAGCGTAAGCCATTGGTGTTCTGTTCAGGAAATTTTCCCCAGTGCCCATGTGTTCAAGGCTCTTCCACACTTTTTCTTTTAATAGGTTGAGTGCATCTGATTTTATGTGGAGGTCCTTGATCCACTTGGACTTGAGCCTTGTACAGGGCAATAAGAATGGATCAATTTGCATTCTTCTACATGCTGACCTCCAGTTGAACCAACACCATTTGTTGAAAATGCTATCTTCTTTCCACTGGATGGTTTTAACTCCTTTGTCAAAGATCAAGTGACCATAGGTGTGTGGGTTCATTTCTGGGTCTTCAATTCTATTCCACTCATCTACTTGCCTGTCTCTATACCAATACCATACAGTTTTTTATCACTATTGATCTGTAACAGAGCTTGAGGTCAGGGATGGTGATTCCCCCAGAAGTTCTTTTATTATTAAGGATAGTTTTTTAGCTATCTGGGTTTTTTTGTTATCCCAAATAAATTTGCAAATTGCTATTTCTAACTCTATGAAGAACTGAGTTGGAATTTTGATGGGAATTGCATTGAAATCTGTAGATTGCTTTTGGCAAGATGGCCATTTTTACAATATTAATCCTGCCAATCCATGAGCATGGGAGATTTTTCCATCTTTTGAAATCTTCAATTTCTTTCTTCAGAGACTTGAAGTTCTTGTCATACAGATCTTTCACTTGTTAGGTTAGAGTCACATGGAGATATTTTATGTTATTTGTGACTATTGTGAAGGGGGTCGTTTCCCTCATTTCTTTCTCAGCCTGTTTATCCTTTGAGTAGAGGAAGGCTACTGATTTGTTTGAGTTATTTTATATCCAGCCACTTTGCTGAAGTTGTTTATCAGGCTTAATAGTTCTCTGGTGGAACTTTTGTGGTCATTTAAGTATACTATCATATCATCTGCAAATAGTGATATTTCAGCGTCTTCCTTTCCAATTTGTATCCCTTTGACCTCCTTTTGTTGTCAAATTACTCTGGCTAGGACTTCCAGTACTATATTGGATAGGTAGGGAGAGAGTGGGTAGCCTTGTCTAGTCCCTGATTTTAGTGGGATTGCTTTGAGTTTCTCTCCATTTAGTTTGATGTTGGCTACGGTTTGCTGTATATTGCTTTTGCTAGGTTTATGTATGGGCCTTGAATTCCTGATCTTTCCAAGACTTTTAACATGAAGGGGTATTGAATTTTGTTAAATGATTTCTCAGCATCTAATGAGATGATCATGTGGGGTTTTTTTCCTTTGAGTTTGTTTATATAGTGTATTATGTTGATGGATTTCTGTATATTGAACCATCCCTGCACCTCTGAGATGAAGCCTACTTGATCATGATGGATGATCGTTTTAATGTGTTCCATTTAAGAGAATTTTATTGAGTATTTTTGTATCAATATTCATAAGGGAAAGTGGTCTGAAGTCCCAACCGAGAAAAAAAAGCCTCAACCAAAAAAAGCCCAGGGACCAGATGGGTTTAGTGGAGAATTCTATCAGACCTTTATAGAAGACTTAATACCAAAACTGTCCAAACTATTCCACAAAATAGAAACAGAAGGAACATTACCCAAGTCCTTCTATGAAGCCACACTTACACTTATACCTAAACCACATAAAGACACAACAAAGAAAGAGAACGTCAGACCAATGCTATTTCTAAATCACTCTTACTGAACCAACCAACCTGATTCTGGGTCACGGGGTCATTTGCTATTATTTAGGAAAGTAGGGTGCATGCTCTCTCCATCCCTGTTCTTTCAAAGCTACCAACATCCTTCACATGTAAGTGGTATAAGACTATGGTGCAGTTGGGAAGTCAAAAAGACCATAAGAACACTGGCAGGAGCAAAATATATATTTTTTTATGCCTATACAAATCAAGTGCTTAAAGGAATACTGTCACCAAGGAAGCCACTTTAAAATTAACTTTTGGAGTTTGTAGAAAAGCCTCATCAAGTGAAAATAAACTGTGAGCATACTGTGATACAGAGGCCATTAAACACATGTACCTCACACCGTGTTAATGGATTTTAATTTGGTTCATTTCTTGAAAGAACTATAAAAAGGAATTAATGCAGACATCTGCAAATTGGCAGAGCTTTGATGAGTTCACAATTAGGGTTTCTTTTGGCTTGTTATTTTAATTTTTTAAGTTAGTTGTGTGTCTGTATGCAGGCATGTATGCCAATTCAAAAGGGCTCAGTGGGTAAAGGCACTTGCTGCCAAGACTGGTGACCTGGGTTCAACCCCTGGAATCAACACAGCAGTCAAGAACCAACTCCTGCAAGTGGCCCACTGATGTGGACTATGGCTTGTATGTCCAAAGCTCTTAACCAAGTAAGAAAAATACCATAACATTGCACTAACTCAACATACATAAAACACAAAGATAATGTGTATATTTCTGACAACTTTATTGAGGTTTACTTCATAAAGAAAAACTGTACTTAAATATGTACAATTTGACAAGTTTAAACATGCATAAAGCCATGATAGAATCACCATAATTTCCTCTTGTAGCCTGGAAAGATGGTTCAGAGGATAAAGGACAATTGCTGCCAAGAGTGATGACGTAAATTCAATAGCAAAATTCCACACAGCAGAAGGAGAGAATCAACTTCCAAAAGACTCCTCTGACCACCACATGAGCACCAGGCCCCACACACAAGCATATGTCCATATACACAATAAATAATAAAATATTAAGTAAAATTTTCATGTATTGAATCACCAGTTCCAGAGGAAAAACTCTGAAATAAAATTAAGAGTAATTGTTTAATGAGCTAAAATATATTTTCATGAAAACGGAGAAATATAATGCCTTAAGGTAAGGAGAAACTCTCGAGGCAATACCCCCATGCGGAGACACTGGCAGCTGACTGCTGGCTATTAGGGCAGGGAGAGCAGTCTCTTTGGAGGGCGCTCTCACTGGTAGGTTTCCAGTGCTCCAACAGACGCCCCGCGGTCATGCACACATGATCCGCCTACTTAGTAAGTTATCAGAGAGAGGGAGAAGGAGAGAGACAGAGACAGAGAGACAGAGAGACAGACACAGAGGAAGGAAGTTGGGAGGGGGCAACTGGGGGGACACAGGAAGATTAGAGGAAGAATACATTGTATACCTGCATGAAATTCTCAAAAAGAAAAAAATATAAATAAAAACAACAACAGTAGTGACATTTTATAAGGGGTTTTCACAAAAACCACATTTTCTAATACTAAAACCTGAGCTGTTTAATTGTGCTTTACATTCTACATTCACCCACTGGACACTTTTCATCGCCTCCTTTAGTGGTGGCTGCATGTAACCATGCTTTGAGCAATACATGTTGGTTGGTGTGTGTGTGTGTTTGCGAGTGTGTACATGTGCACAGGCACGAATGTACACATTTAAACAGGCAGTAGAATTTCCACTTATTCCATTAAAATTTAAAATGTCCTTGATTCACTATAAGAATCTGGCCATGAGTCTTGGCTGCTGGTCAGGTGCTCTGAGGTCAGTGTGATGCAGTTTATCTGGGGTGCTCTGTCTGGGGGTTACCACTGTTATCTGTGGTGCTGGGCGTTTGGCACAGGGACTTGTGCTTGCTAACAACCATTTAGCACTGAGCAGCATCCCCAGTCCTGGATATTAAAAAAAAAAAAAGCTTAGGACTTTTTAAAAACAAAATGATGCCATTTAAGGGTTTTGGGAGGGGAGGGTTGCGGTTTTGTTTTTTGTTTTTTTGTTTTGTTTTGTTGTTTTGTTTTGTTTTAGGTCAAACGAAAAAGTTATACTATTGTTAGTACAGTATAATGCAAAAAGATATAACTCCTGGGATTAAAAGTGTAGACTTTGTGAAATATTACTTTATGCATCCCACATAGTAAGAGATTAAGATTCAGTCATAAAAGTGAGGAAAGAAAAAGAAATTCAATCTCCATCCCTGGACGCAGGCTTCGTTTTTGACATTTAGTGGTCAAGGCGACAGCTAAGACACAGGTGATGTCAGTTTAGGATGACGCTCAGGAGGTGTTGCCCGCATTAAAGGGACCTGGGACCCAAGCCTGAGAGAGGGAAGGAGGAGTGCGAGGGCAGAGGGAGGGGATAGGTCTCAGTTTCCAGAACACCCTCCGTTGGGGCCTACACCTCTGTGGCACCCCTCTGCCTCTCAGATGATCTCCCTTGAGAACAGGTGGATAAACAGGGACCGACCATCTTAGGGTTAAACTAGGGCTGACTTTTCTCCCTTGTGTAAACTGTTGTGAAAATCTTTAAGGGGTTGTGGTGGAGGCTTTGTCATACAGGGAGAGGAGTCAATGGGTCTCATTTATGTAAAAACAAACAAACAAAAAACAAAACAAAGCTAAGTGGTGCCAGAGAGAACACGAGACTCATCCGTCCCTGACCTGACAGGTTTCACTCTCAGAACAAGCTGGAGCTGGGTTTGCTCTGCCTCTGATGCCATGACCTCTGTATGTTTGTGTAGCATGGGTTTGGCTCCAGCCTCTTCCGGAACCACAGACACAGGCTGGCGTGAGTTCTCACCAAGAGCACTTGGCTCCCAGAGCATTTCCAACACTTTCCCTCCCTATCTACCTCACACAGACTGTCTTCTGAGAGGAGGCACGTGGATTTGCAGTAACACAGTGATACACAATAGTCACCAGGGCTGCTGTCACTGGCGATCTGCTCCCTGTCACTACTGCAGACCAAGTCATCCAAGCCTACAACTTCCTAGGTCTCCACCAGTGAAATAACCCAACACCCTCTAAGGAAACCCCAAGGGCCATTACCACCCCCAGTTTTACTTTATTCCTCTGTAAAAATGGCTCCAGCTCTCCAGAAAGAGAAAGTGAGTCACACAGCGCACTTGGGCCTCTGCTCTACTGGGAGACACAGAACTATAAGCATACGGAAGCATGTTTCCTTCTGCTCCTGGACGATGAGAGCCATAGCAGAAGGGTTTGCTTCAAAGTCCTTCAGTGAGCTTCCATTTGGGCTCTGTCAGTTAATACCCACCGCTTTCATGGTCTGCTAAGACTCACACCACCTTTATTTTTGTCTATAGCATTAAATAACATTTTATTTATTTATTTATTCTCTAATCCTACTCACTCCCCTTCGCCTTCTTCTACCATCCCACCAAAATATCCTCTCCCTCAAAATCGACTGCAGAGCACGCTGCCCGGAGCAGCGGCTGCCACTGGCACTAGTCCGTTCACTAATCAGGACGGAGTGATGATATTCACACTAACCACTCCTTGCTGCAGGTGCTGTCTCCTCACATTGTGCTAACCAACTGTCTCCCCTGCATTAGGCAGGTGGCTGATAGAAATCCTTTGTATTTTAACGGGCGATCTGGAGGGATTCCCTTTCACAGATGAACAGCAAGACATCAGGACTCTTCTTTCCAACGACATGAGGTGGCATGGCCAGTTTATGAAGACCTCAGATATCAGTGAGATGGGACAGCGGGCAGAGGCAGTGCCACCAAACCCAACAACCTGAATTCAATCCCAGGACACATGGTGGGAAGAGAATTTGTCCTGTCTTTTGGCCTTCATGCACACACCATGGCACACATGTGCACATGTACACATGCACATACATGTGCAGTCAATCAGTCAATCCATAGATAGATGATGCACCTATAAGGAGACATTATCCCTGTCTGAAGCTCTCCTGCTACTTCTAGCAGGGAGCATTAAGCGAGATCACTCATGGTTCAAGGAGCAAGAAACAGGCTGAAAGGACTTGTAAGGGTACTTGAAAGGGTAGTAGTTTATATATTAAAGGACATCCATTTATATGAGTCATAATACTCCCAGGCCATTTCTAGTAATTTCATGTCTATTGGGTAGCTCCAGAGACCTTTACTGGGAGACCCTGCCTCTCTAGGCTCATCAATCTATATCAAGATTCTAAGATATACCACAGAAGTAGCTAAGAGTCTTCATTTAGGTATACAGACTTATGATTTCAAACATTCATGTGTGTGTGTGTGTGTGTGTGTGTGTGTGTGTGTGTGTGTGTGTGTGAGAGAGAGATATGGAAAGGAGTCTTCCTCAATCATTCTCCACCTATTTTTTGACACAGGATCCCTCACTGAAATTGGAAATCCCTCACTGACTTTGGCTAAACTGGCTGGCCAATGAGCCTTAAGGATCCACCAGCCTCTGCCTCCCCAGTGCTGGGATTAAAAGTGCACATCGCCACCCCTGGCTCATTATTGCAAGTTCTAGGGACTGGCACTTGCACTGCAAGCAACTTATACACTATGTCATGTCTGTCCCCCAGCCCCAAACACTACTCTTCCTTTATTACTACACTTACTAACTCACCATGTGATTGCCGGGGTAGATGGGCTGTAGCACGGTGTTCACGTGGAGGTCAGAGAACGAGTTACAGGAGGTGGTTCTCTCCTTCCGTGTGTAGGTTCTGGAGGTTGAACTGGAGTCAGGTTTGCAGAAAGTGCCTTTGCCTTCCGAGTCATCTCAGTATGCACCAGTGTTCATTCCTAACAAGACTTATATCCCAGGACACCCTCTGTCAGACACACACCGACGATCTGAACGCCGTTCATGCACGTTCAAATGGGTGCCCCATTTCTAGACTACTCTCTGTATAATAACACTGTGAATTGAAATTTATAGTAATCTTACAATTCTCTTATTAATAGTAATTTTAAATTTCATACTTTGTCTTAATTTTATTAAATGTAAATACTTAAGGTATACCACATTTCTCATTGTCTTGTGTTACATTTTCTTGACAAAGACCAGCTTTGGCACCAGAGGATACACTGAGGCAGGCAGCTTTGGGGTGAGTGCTTAGAGCCACTGACAAGGAAGACCCAGATACCTACAGGAGCCGCTGCCAAAGGCAGGCAGTGACCGGGGAAGTTGCTCAGCAGACGCCTCTCTGAGGGAGCAAAGCTTAATTTACTGGGGCTGGCATTCCCTGTGGTCAGTGGAAAAACTATGAACTCTTTTTAACTTCTCGGAGCTGGAGAGAAAGAGAAGGAAAGAGAGAAAATTCATACATGCACACACACAGGCACTCACGCACACGCTGAGTGGATGAAACAAAATCAAAGTCCATTGACTTCATATACACAAATATACATGCATACATACACACACGTACATATGTGCATTCAGACCTATAGACTGACATAGACACATTTACACACAGAATGCTTAGAGCAAAGCTCCAGCAAGCAGGCTTTACACATACATACATACATACAAACATACATACACACACACACACACACACACACACACACACACCATTGGTAGATGGAACAAGCTCCAACACACACCCAGATAAGCTTTATATACATACATACACACACACACACACACACACACACACACACACACACACACACATTGGTAGATGGAACAAGCTCCAACACACACCCAGATAAGCTTCACACACACACACACACACACACACACACACACACACACACACACACACACGGTTGATGGATAGAAGGAACCATGTTCCAACCCACAACACACACAAACCCTACACATACACATGGTCAACAGATGCTCCAACCCCATTCACACAAACTGTACACACACGCAGTTGATGGATGGGAGAGGCAGTGTTCCAGGCCCCACTCTTTATTCCTTCTTCCATCGCTTATGTATCCCCGCCTACTCTTGTAAGCAGGATAAAATTACAATGTGATTACATTTTAGTTTTCTTCTGGTGAATGATTATGAAAAACCAGCGTGTTCCCCAATACCTTTCCAGGAAATAACATTACACAGCACAGGTAAAAAAATTATTCTCAAAAACCCACGTACATTCCTAACCAAGCAACTTCTTATAGATTAACAATGTGTAAGCAAGCCAGGCAGTTTCCTCAGCCAGTTTCTCTTACTGGCAGGCAGCAATCTGCACTTATGAAGGAAGAAGTAATTATTTTATTATTTATCTTTAAAAGTAATTTGTAAGAATCATAAAAGAATGGCAAATCTTAACTTGTATATAAAAATCAGTCATATCTACCGTAAATCCTCAGAATGCATATCTACCCAATAGCAATTCTTAATAAATCATATCAGGAAGCTGAGGGCAAACATGGGTGTAAGAAATCAATCCTCACCACTTCGGCCTCAGTGAGAGTCACGTCAGCCAGCGCTGCCGTTGTTCTTGTTCCCTGACCTTAAAGGCCCCCAGCTTAACTAATAAGAGTGTGCCTTTCTGAACTTCAGATTGTTCCCTAAGCCAATAGTGAAAACATCTCAACCTAGCCTCACCAACAACTTTATTCTTCCAGATGTTTTCTAAGGGCGGTGGCCAACGTTCACAATCTGTGTCTCTATATTCTTCTCTAGGGTGGTGACAGAATCATAACCTGCTCCAGCAGCAATGTCTGAAAGAGATCAGGCATCAGTCATTGTGTCCAGTGAGGGCTGGAAGCCCCCTTAGAGTTCTCCTACGATTCTTAGATTAAGAGGGAAGTGAGAGCAGCAAGCAGAGCTGGACTCCGGAACAGCATGGCGTCCTCAGGACATAGGGTCCTTGGGGCCATGCCACACCGAGGCCCACCCATGTGGCCATGGTAACCTGTGGGCTGCATCCCTGAGTTCTAAAGCCATCTGTCATTCCCCCTGCATGGCCCTAGACATTTTCTTATGTGAAGACAATGGAGGTGAGACATATCCCTCTGAGCATCTATGAGACCTGCAGTGTCTCCCCCGACTCCCACCAATGCATTCGCAGGCTACTGTCTTTTTAACTGACACAATTACATCATCACTAAGACCCCACAGTGTCCTTAGTGGCATCTATTAGGTGCTTGCTATAGGACTGCAGCTGCTCTCTGCCCTTCCCGTGGACAGTGAAGGCTTCAGTTCTTCTTTCAGGAATGAGAGCACACATCTACCATGCATCCACGTTAAGTAGGAGCACCCATCTAATACACTGAGGGCATGGCCGCTCAAATCTGCCCCACCCCAAAGAAAAGGGCCTGTGAGGATAAAAAGATTTATCCAAGCTTATTTCTCGGCTGATCTATGCTTTTCCTAGAAAGAAATTAAGAATGTGTTAATGACCCACGTTTAGCCTTTCATTCATTTAGTCAGTAAAACTAAATAAAGTATTGGTAAACCTTAATTAAATAAAGACATTTTGGACCTTGAATTAATGTTGCCATTAGAAATCCTGCCAGGTCATAAGAGTTGATCCGCACGTCGCTTTACCACCATCTGCTGTTCATCACAGCCAACTTTAGAATATGACTTGCATTCTTATTTGTCCTACTCCATCTTTTAGCAGCACTGCATGTGTCTGTGGCCTCTAATTTTACCACGATGACGAGCACTGTCAGTAACCCCCAATGAAGCCCCTCAGTTTACTAGTGTTAATAAGGACTGGGGTTGGAGGGACAGCTAACAGGTCAAACACGTCTGGAAACTGCTGTGGAATCCCTGAAGGTCTTTGAGCCACAACTTGCCTCAGTCAGTCAGTCTAAGGATCTGAAGAGTCCCTCGGAGAGGAATCTGCTTTAACTTTGTGGAACCCAGGGTTGTACAACTGTGTTTCACCGTGGAACTGTTTTAAGATAGGAGCTGTGCTAGTGATTTTCAAACTCCGGTGTTGGCTGGTCTAGAGTCTAAGGGCATAGGACACTGAGGTGGTTCTCAAAACTTACTGCTCTAAATGTCACAGTGTATCAAATGTCTGCAAGAGACTGAGACCGTTTTATGTGGTCTGGGCTTAGAAATAATGTGCCGCCAGATTTTTGCCTTTCCTTCTATACCAGGAAAGCAGAGGACAGCAAAATAGCTGTTGTCACCATCACTTCAAAGTGGAGTCATTTCAGAGAGTAAAAACTGATCCTGTCGCCAGGCTCAGTAGCTGTCCCTAGCAGGGCTTCTCACAGTTAGCCCCCCTAACAGCAGGGGACTAGCTCGTCTCCCTGCAATAGGACTGGCAGGGTATGTCACCAGAATCTCATGTTTTATCTTAAAAAAAAAATCCATGCAAGACACAGTGACACATTTGTGAAATGACAAATGTCCAGGCATATTCACTGTGGCAGTATTTACAATAAAAAAAGATTTAAAATAATCCAAAGTGAACAGCAGTGGGAATCTTTAATCTTCAATCTTACCATGGTACATACTATTGAGCTACTTTTAAAAAGGATGGGAGAATGGGGTGTTCCCCATGTAAACATGGGCAGACATCCTAGATATTTTGACATATGAAAAGAACCAAATACAAATATGTAATATGCTAGAAATTATCATAAGGGAGACATAGAAACTAAGACTCCATATTCTGAAGCTGCTTATGCATGTAGAAGTCAGTTCAGGAAGCATCCACATTCATAAGTTCCTTTTTTCCTTATTAGATTTGGTTTGCATTTTGTTTTGTTTTGTTTTGTTGTTTTGTTTTTGAGACCAGTTATATCCCAGGCTGGCCTGCAATCTACCTGCCCCAGTCTCCAAAGTACTATAGTTACAGGTGTGCATGTGTGTGCATGTGTGTGCATGTGTGTGTGTGCGTGTGTGTTGTGTGTGTATGCATGTTAAATAGACAGATAGATAGAGGCACTGATAGAGACAGAGAGAGAGAGAGAGAGAGAGAGAGAGAGAGAGAGAGAGAGAGAGAGAGACAGAGACAGAAACAGAGAAGGGGGAGGGGCCACCTCAGGGCATCAATGTGAGATCTGGTCTATTCACAGCCTTGTGAGCCAGGCTCACTGAGGACCTTCCCGTGGAGTTGCAGACTCTACACTACTGAATCTGGGGACCCAAACCCTGGTTCTCTTACTTGCTTCAAGCATGCAGCCACTGAGCCATCTCTCCATTCTCTAGTCCAGGAAAGTCCCAATAACAGCGCTATGGTGGCGGGTGTGTGTGAGAATTTGAGAATGGAGGACAGAATGAGGTAAGATTGTTTTTTACAACCTACTGTTTTATATGAACCATGCAGCTGTATCACGTAATTACAAATTAAATTTAAAAACCATCAAACTTTTACTCTGCTTCATGGCATATTCACATCTGCCTTAAAATGACCGATGCTCTGTTAAATAGTATGTCATTAAACTCATAAGGCCTGCGTTCTGGAACACTGTATGTGGTCTGGTGTGAACGAGATGTAGCCAGACCACTTTGAAGCACTCTTTAACGCACGAGCTATGATAGCTTGCCAGGACTGCACAGGACTGGCTTAGGCCACAACATACTGCCATGGAGTGGGGAGGGGCTCACCTGCCACCCCACCCCCACCCCAAGATCTCTGTGTAGTTAGCAGGCACTGTAGGACGGGGAGGCACTTCCTTCAGTGGTGTGGACACTGCTGAGTTGCTCAATATGCTCTCAGAATAATCTCTCAGAAAGATGCTGATGCAAACTCTGTAAGATGTATCGGGTCATTACAAAGAACAAAAGATATGAACAAAGAAGGGGAACTAGGAAAGGTGGAAACCATGGGACTGGAAGAGTGCAAGAGAGAGTAAAGGGCGCTCAATGTGATCAAAATACATTGTATACGTGAATGAAATGTTATAATAAACCCATTATTATTTTACCTCAGAAACGGCAGTCTCTAGGCAACTTTTATATCTCCATGGAGTTCCTAAAAATGATTTCATAAACCGAAAGAGCTATAAATGTCTTCGATATTCCCTCAGACTGAGACTTTATTTGTAGGTGTAATGAGGCCAGAATTCAAAAGACAAACAGCGTGAGGACCAGCAGGGGGGTGACTGTCACTTTCATGAGTCCTGATTCCTTCTCACAGGCTGTTCTCTGGAATCCCTTCAGAGAAATAAACAGGCAGAGGGGATGGCGAGGACATCAACTCCACCCCAGTATCCTGAGGATCTC
Organism: Rattus rattus; assembly: GCF_011064425.1. Taxonomy (NCBI): domain Eukaryota; kingdom Metazoa; phylum Chordata; class Mammalia; order Rodentia; family Muridae; genus Rattus; species Rattus rattus. The sequence goes on from NC_046161.1 coordinate 96,672,874, forward strand.
TTGGATATTCATAAGTAGCAGACTGATTCCACCTTTAGGTTTTAGTTCAGTTGTAATAATGAGTTATGAATAATTGATTGTCGTGTGATGAATTATTCAGGCAGTCACACAGTTTCCAAGGAATCCTGGAGGGAGTCTGGTTAATGGCCTAAGAGAAGCCAGAGGCAGCTGCTGAGGGGACACCCCTGCACCAGCCCTGGCTGCTGAGGTGTGGGTAGGTACAGCCTCTCAGTGTGAGCCTCTCAAGGAGGAGCATTTGCATGAAGTACAGGTTCCTTCTGGGCACTTCTAGTAGAAGGAAATATTAGCCCAGCCTCTTCTTCCGTCAGAACACTGGATTTGGTATGAGCTCAGCATAGCTTTGCCATTGAACTAGGAGTAAATTAAAAATCTACAGATTCAAGAATGAAAGCACAGGCTCACATATGTACATACACACAAACTCATGTGCATGCATTCATAGACAGATAGACAGACGGACACACACACACACACACACACACACACACACTCACTCATGTCCACGTGAACCTAGCAAAACAATGATACAGTAAGCTTTACTGGAGGAAATAATCTACTGCTCTCAGTTTTTAGAACTCTTTCAGTATTTATTTATCCTTTTTAACAAACTCAGTATTCAACTACTTTAAAGATAGAAAGACTCTACTTAAAATTCAATATTAAGTCCAATCCATATGGAAGGACCAAATGCTTCATTCATTAGTAATGTTGAATGTCTGTCACTAATCCATCTCTTCTAGTCTCTGTCTGTCTGTTTCCATCTATCATCTATCTATCTATCTATCTATCTATCTATCTATCTATCTATCTATCTATCTATCTGTGTTCGCAAGCACATGTACGTGTGTGTGTGTGTGTGTGTGTGTGTGTGTGTGTGTGTGTGCATGTCCGTATATACTTTCACATGTGAGTACACTGGCCTGTGCCTGCACATGTAGAGTCCAATGGTCAGCACTGGTGTCTTCCCTCATTGCCCTCTCCACCTTATTTTTGAGACATGGTCTCTCACTGAACCTGGAGCTCACTACTTGGCCAGTAACACCACCCCCCAATACTTTGCTTCTGCCTACAGATTTCAGGCACAGCAATACCCAGCTTTGACTTGGATATTGGGGATCTAAACTCAGATCCTTACATTTGCATAGTAAGCACTTTATCCACTGAGCCATCTCCTCAGCAGTATTGCACAATTCTCTCTTCTAGAACTCACCAAAGTTCAACAAGTACGGCACTTACATCTCTAAATTAAAAGCAGTTGATCACTAAATAGCAAATCAAATATTATAAAAAGTGGAACTAGCTGTGTTTTGAAATTCACAGCATATGCCTTTGTATAGTAGACCCACGAGATGGAACACAGTGAAGGGAGAGAATGCAGGGCAGCAGAACCACAAATCTGGGAATCCACGGATAACTGAGTGATCAGGTTTTAAACGATTTCTACAAATAAAACTAATGAGAAAGAAGAAGCAGAGGCCAAAGTTTAATTAAAATGCTAAGTGACTAGCTCACGTGGGCAAGGCTAAGGAAACCTACTTCCAAAGACATTCTGATAAGTGACTTGATTCCAAAGCCTTCACTCTGTAAGACTCAGAAAACTCGTGTGCTCATATGAGAACAGTAACTACATCCCATCCTTCCCTTCCCATGTGCTCAGTAACAGTCATAGAGAACAAAGTCTATCATCTTTCACTAAACTAAAAGCAATAAGGTTAATTAGAATGACCTTAAGGCTGAAAAAAAACACTTTAAATCACTAAATTTCAGGATGATCACCATTAGCAGCTATCCAAGCGAATTCAAGCAACTGAGCGTGGCCGTTCAGAGTTTGGATTTTCAAATGGCAATTATCAAGGTAGAGATGGTACAGTCCATACCTGTGTCAGGTGTGCAGTTTTAAAGAGTTTGATGTACACACTCATGCACCATCTCCACAGTCATGGTAACGGCACATCCATCACCCTCAAAGTTCCCTCATTCCCAAGATTTAACTTGTGTGTTCTGAGATGGGACGCCATGATCCCAGGCTGACCTCAAACTGATTACATAGCCAAGGATGACCCTGAACTCCCATTATCCTGCCTCAACCTCCCAAGTGCTATGCACCACAATATCTAGTTTATGGGGTGCTAGGATTCAAGCCCAGTGTTCACGCATGTACCAATTGACCTTACTTCGCCTTCCATGATTTGCTCTTTAGCAACTGAAACTTTAGCTGAGGTTTTCATATAACCGTTCTCAGCATGTCCTACAGCACACCAAAGGCTCCAAATCCTTTGCTGGTTTTTGTAAGTACTGGTAAGAGGGCGTGAAGGGGCAGCTGAGGAACAGAAGGCCATTGTGTTCTTGGTAGGCTATGAACAGACACCCAGTACCCTAGCATTTTAAAGCAGTAGGGCCACATACCATTAAGTGCTCATTTTCAGTACTGTGGGATTATTTATTCCGTGGAGAATAAGTAGAGGACACCGGCTAATTTAAAAAGCTTTGATATTAATGATGTTTACTTACCATGTAGATAAACATGTACAAACCACTCTTTAAAAAATAGCAGGCTTAGGGAAAACTGACGAAGAAGCTATTAGAAACATGCTGGATCTTTGATTGATGGTTTGCAGAAATGAGGGTTGAGCCAAGGACATTGCAGATGGTAAGCAACCGCTCTACTGCACCCCCAGCCCAGGTTTTGTGTTCTATACTGAGACAGGGTCAGTCTCTCTCACCAAGTTGTCTCTTCTGGCCTTCAACTCAGTCTGTAGGCCAGGCAGGCCTTGAGTTTGTGGCTCTCCCACCAGAGTCTCTAGATGGTGGTGGCATGGCAACTTAACTCCTCACTCCCCACCTCTCCCCTGAGAGCCAAGTCAGCTGAAGAGGAACAGATTGAAGCCGGAACAAACTGTAATGTGAGAGCACTCTAATTCCTTGTTTTTCCTCAGAAGTCCAGGTCATGCATGCAGCTCAACTCCAGTCATCCAAAAGTGGGTGCCACAACCACTGAACTTCTCAGTTCAAAAGAGTTTAAATCTGGGTGCTAATCCAGCTACCCCAGCTTCTCTCCAGCTGGATGCCTGGGTCAGAATGGAAGTAGGTCAGTCTGGAAGTAGAGAGCATGTCTCTCTTGGCTGACTCAGCTAGAGGAGAGCTAAGGCACAGCAAAGAGGACTGCTTGCTGGGTACCAGGCAGTGGCAGGGCATTCCAGAAGTGGTACAACCACTCTGAAAATCAGTCTGGTGGTTCCTCAGAAAATTGGACATAGTACTATCTGAGGACCCACCTATACCTCTCCTGAGCATATACCCAAAAGATGCTCCAACATATAACAAGGATACATGCTCCACTATGTTCATAGCAGCCTTATTTATAAAAACCACAACCTGGAGGGAACCCAGATGTCCTTCAACAGAGGAATGAATACAGAAAATGTGGTACATCTACACAATGGAATACTACTCAGCTATTAAAAAACAATGACTTTATGAAATTCATAGGCAAATGGATGGAACTGGAAAATATCTTCCTGAGTGAGGTAACCCAGTCACAAAAGAACACACATGATATGTACTCACTGAAAAGTGGATATTAGGCCAAAAGCTCACAATACCCAAGATACAACTCACAGACCACATGAAGCTCAAGAAGAAGGAAGATCAAAATGTGGATGCTTCAGTCCTTCTTAGAAGGGAGAACAAAATATTCACAGGAAGAAATACAGAGACAAAGCGTAGAGCAGAGATTGAGGGAAAGTTCATCCAGAGACTTCCCCACCCAGGGATCCATCACATATACAACCACCAAACCCAGACACTATTGCAGATGCCAACAAGTGCATGCTGACAGGAGCCTGAGATAGCTGTCTCCTGAGAGGCTCGACCAGAGCGTGACAAATACAGAGGCAGATGCTGGCAGCCAACCACTGGACTGAGAACAGGGTCCCCAATAGAGGAGTTAGAGAAAGGACTGAGGTAACTGAGGGGATTTGCAACCCCATAGGAAGAACAACAATATCAATCAACCAGACCCCCCCCCCAGAGCTCCCAGAGACTAAACCAACAACCAAAGAGTACACATGGAGTGACCCATGGCTCCATGGGTACATATGGGAGCACATATGTAGCAGAGGATGGGCCTTGTCGGGCATCAATGGGAGGAGAGGCCCTTTGTTCTGTGAAGGCTCGATGCCCCAATATAGGGGAATGCCAGGGTAAGGAGGCAGGAGGGAGTAGGTGGGTGGGTGAAGGAGCACCCTCATGGAGGCAGGGAGTGAGGAGATGGGAGGGGATACCAGGAAAGGGGACAACATTTGAAATGTAAATAAAGAAAATATCCAATAAGAGAAAAGAAAAGAAAAAACATCCAGAGGAAGGACACCTGAATGCAATAGTAAAAATGGGGGAGGGGCACTCACCAGGCTTGCATGGCACCCAGGAGACTCTGAATATCCTGAGCCTCATCAGCCACTGAGAGCCTTAGACCTCTTCCAGTTCTTCTTGACCATATTTTAAACAGTCTGTTACTATATATATATATACATATATATATAGTTATATAGTTATATAGTACAGTTCTTTTATTTATTTTTTATTTAAAAAAATCTTCTTTTGGTGAGAAAAAAAACCTCAAGCCAGACTATACTCATAAGATTTTGTTCTTGAATATTTTGCTTTCATGCTAAAATATTCATTAACTGAGCGAGACAAGAAAAAAAATAGAATAGGCGTTACATGCGAACCTTGCCTTTTTTTAAAATTTGGCTAGTCAAAAAAGACAATAAAAAGGCCTAGCACTTCCTAAAGATCTGCCTACTCTGCCTTCCCAGTGCTGGGTGGCAGGGGCGAGTCACCAGCTCAGCATACTTAGAGGGTTTGGGGGGTTCAAACCCAGTTTCTATGCTTGCAAGACCAGTATTTTACTGACTGAGCCATTCGCCCAGCCCCTCCCCCATTTCATATATTTCAATGAATATTTCTAATTTCCTTCAGGGGTGTTATTGAGTGTTGGCAGAACCATTAACTTCCCTAGTCAAACCACAAAACAAGCACACCAGGAAGCCAAATAGCATAAAGAATTTAAACAGTCTGAAACTCTAAATAAATATCTATACTGTAGTCATCTGAATGTACTCCTTTACAATTTACAGTGGTAACATTTTTTTAAGGGTACTTGAGTGTTGTCTCCAAGGCTAAGGAAACTAAGGGCTTCCCCACATCCTACTCATCCTAAAGTAGTTTCTTGACTAGCCATCTCTGGTCTATAAAAGCAGGAGGAGGGCATGAGGTTTCTTCAATCCTAAGTTATGCAGTTCAGTGCTGAGGGAACTCTTCTACCTGGCAAGACTTGCTTCTTTACCATGCTTGAAGTAAAGGGAAACAGTGGTCTGACTTTGTGCTGCCGTCTCTTGTCCACGCCATCCCAAACCCTGTGTACTGGAAGATGGCCACAGCCTAGTTGTGAGTTTTCTACAGGCAGGGAACTGGCAAAGGCCACAGGGGAAGCCACGTCAAGTCTATCCTCACTAGATTTACCAAGGATGGAGTCGCCCAGGACTTCATCCAGCATTTAAAAAATAATTCCAGTACATTTTCATACTATAATTTATATAGAAGACTGACACTTGCAAAACGATCACTATAAAACAGAAGAAAGCTGTTTTGATGGCCAGGAAGGCAATGTGTAAAGAAGTCCTGGGCTCCCTCTAGCTTGATTTCAGAATTCTCCCCTCCATAAACCACTATTAAATTAGCTCCTCACCCCTAGTCTTCCTTCCCAGACCCCAGCTGCAGAGGACTGGCCATGACATAAAAATGGCAGCTTTAATACAGTATGTGGATGAGCTCAGAGGCGAGCCATTAAACCCACTGATGACTTCTCAGAATGACTCAAAAACAGAGCACATGTTAAAATGACTAAATAATTCAAACAGAAAAGTCCACTAAGTAGTATTCATAGGCAGGATATATAAATGCTGGCTTTGCTGATGGCTGCTACTTATTAAATAGTTCACAGCTGAGTTACTGAAAACTGACTTGCTATCTGCTCTCTCAGCCCCTCCTCTGCCCCGCTCTCCCATTCCTTTCCCCACTTAAACCTTCCCTCCCACCGTCCCACCTTCCCCTTCATATCACGTGTTCTATTATCCCGCCTCAGGTTTTACCCTGTCCTTAGCAATGGGTCTGTCTAGTTCCCCGAATGCTAAGTTAAACATACAAATCTAAAGATGCCATGCTAAGTCATGAGTGAGAACATGCTGTTTCTCTTTCTAGATCTGGGTTATGTCACAATAATGTTTTCCAGCTGTGTCCAGTTACTCAGACTTTTCATAAATCTACTGTATACAGATACTGTATTTTCCTTCAGTTTATGGGCAGTTAGGCTGTTTCTAGATCCTAGTTATCAAGAATGAAAGTGGATGAACATGCATACTAAGAAGTAGACTCTGTTGGAGTTATAGATATATAGATATAGATAGATATAGATATAGATAGACATAGAGATAGAGATACAGATACAGATACAGATGATATAGATATAGATGATATAGATAGAGATATACAGATATAGATGATATAGATATAGATATAGATATAGATACAGATATAGATGATATAGATATAGATATCAATATAACTGGCTCATGTGGTAGCTGGTTTTCTAGGTTTTTGAGGAAATGAACACTGATCACTGATTTGCATGGTGGCATTTTTTTTTCGAGCTGAGGACCGAACCCAGGGCCTTGCTCTTGCTAGGCAAGAGCTCTACCACTGAGTTAAATCCCCAACCCCTGGCATGGTGGCATTTTATAAGCTTCCTATATACTGTGTGTGTGTGTGTGTGTGTGTGTGTGTGTGTGTGTGTGTGTGTGTGTGTGTGTGTGTGTAAAGAGTTTAACTGGCATTACCACAACAGAGGATTATGTCCCTCCTAAAAACCAAAGGCTGCCAAATAAAAAGCCCAGGACCAGGAGTGGGAAGCCATTCCTGAGGTTACTGGTCAGGAGTAGGATGCCATCCCTGAGGTTACTGGTCAAGAGTGTTTTCTGGAGGAGGTTACTGGTCAGGAGTGTTTTCTGGAGGAGGTTACTGGTCAGGAGTGTTTTCTGGAGGAGGTTACTGGTCAGGAGTGTTTTCTGGAGGAGGTTACTGGTCAGGGGTGTTCTGGAGGAGGTTACTGGTCAGGGGTGTTCTGGAGGAGGTTACTGGTCAGGGGTGTTCTGGAGGAGGTTACTGGTCAGGGGTGTTCTGGAGGAGGTTACTGGTCAGGTGTGTTCTGGAGGAGGTTACTGGTCAGGGGTGTTCTGGAGGAGGTTACTGGTCAGGGGTGTTCTGGAGGAGGTTACTGGTCAGGGGTGTTCTGGAGGAGGTTACTGGTCAGGTGTGTTCTGGAGGAGGTTACTGGTCAGGGGTGTTCTGGAGGAAGTTACTGGTCAGGAGTGTTCTGGAGGAGGTTACTGGTCAGGGGTGTTCTGGAGGAGGTTACTGGTCAGGAGTGTTCTGGAGGGCACCAAAGCAGTGAGTTCTATTGCACTGCTCTTGGCTATCCAACAAAACTTGGAGGTAAGACCATATTGCTGAAGACAACACACTTTGGTCACAGGACACAGAGAAATCAAGCTGGTACTAATCAGGAAGCTTCCTCCCTTGGAAGTACTCTTGAGTGGTGCAGGCTACTGGTGGAGAAACGTCCTCCATAGTCTTACGAGCTGTGAACATTAGGAGGTACAATAAAGACCTAGCAAGATGTGCCCTTGAATGCAACGGTAGTACTAACAAAGTTTTAAAGATAGCACTGCTTTCTGTGGACGGACGACCTGCTTTTACAGGAGGAAATCCGTGCCTTGTACTAAGTCTGACCAAGACTCCATGGTTGGATTTTTATCTCAGTACCCAGAGCTGAGTGCAGTTCTCAGCCCATAAGAAACACTGTGCAAGGGACAGTGGTTAACACAGAGATTCACACGCAGCCAAAACATGGAAAAAACTGTCAGTGCAGTGTTGGGACATTTCTATCGCACCCTGGACAAAGAAAGGTTCAGGAACCATGGTAGAGGGGACTTGGGAAGATTCTAAAGCCATAGGTTGAGGGGACCTGAGTGAAGCAGTGTCTTCTGTACATGACAGGAAAGCTGCACTCAGTCCTGAACCCACGGCAGCTGTGGCTGCCTCCAAAAGACCTGTACAAGATCAATTCAGTCAATTTCCATCATTAAGTCCTAGCCCTGCCTCCTCTCCTGACAAACTACTGACAGAGACTTCTGGAGTCAGAAGAGTCAGTTTTGTAAAGTGTGTTGAGCCCTGGTAGGCTGACCACATTCCAGTGGACGGGCTCTATACCCATGAATATCTGAGCAGCACAAAATGGACTCTCAGGGGTCATTTTTAAAATAAGAGGAATAAGAAGGGGAGGGTGGGCCTGGGAGAAGTCAGGAAGAGGAATGTGGGGTAGATATGATCATAATACATTGGGTGAAATTCTTAAATAATAAAACAATTCCAAAAGAAAACGGACTTATATTGTAAAATTATGCATTCTGGAAAGAAGATTCACTTAAAATTGATTTGGTAATATTGAGCTGCTAACATCAATGTACGACTCCTGTGAGAAGAATTAATATCCTTTTTATGCACAGTGAAACATGACACAGAGAAGGGAGGGTGTTTCAGTTCACTCCTTACAAAATAAACATGTTTTCTCCATCTCTCAGTATGTCATAAATAAATGCAAAAACATTAAGTCCTTTCTAATTATAGCTGAGCCTCTCAGCAAATGCAACCATAATTTATGTCTGAGTCTCAGATATGTCCGCTCAATGATGCTGAGAGCCTGCGATTTTTCAGTGACTGCAGCAGAGTGCCTCATTAGCTTACACAGCTATGCATGCCACTGTAGAGAGGGTACACTAGTAGAGACAAGATATATACCCTTGCCAAGGATTCTAACTGATACAGCTAACAACGGTGTATAAGAAAAGGACCTTGACACCCAGCCAGAGGGGCTCATGTGATATTAAATCGGCCCAGTGAGTTAATATGCAGCAATTTAAAATGGGGTGTTTTGCCTGCATGCGTGTGCCTCGTGCCCTCAGATGCCAGGAGAGGGCATCAGATACCCTGGAACTGGAGTTACAGACATCTATGAGCCATCATGTAGGTGCTGGGAACCAAGCCCAGGACCTCTGGAAGAGCAGCTAGTGCTCTTAACTGCTGAGCCAACTATCCAGCCTCTTAAAATGATGCTTTTATACAATATTTTGTAACCTGGGAAAATGCTTAAACCTTAGTGCTTTAAAAATTGATGTACAATTCTTATCTACGCACTGAAGTCCTGTGCTACTTTAGGTCTTGTGGGTAGAACAGTATTGTTGGTACTCAGTGGCAGAGTTCAGCAAGCCTTGAAGTGGCATCTTCTCCAAACCAGGAACAGCCCCAGCACTGTAAGTTCTTGAGCCTCTCCCAGCAGCACTGCTCAGAAAGAAACTGTGGAGGAGGAGGGAGAGGAGGAAGAGGAAGAGAAAGCCTTCCTCGCAATTCTAATATACAATAAAGCATGAAAACAACTACCTCTAACAAATATTTCGGGCTTCGTATAAAATAATCCTTCCCAGGAAACCCTGCCTATTACCAGAACTGGCAAGCTTAGATGGATCTGAGATATGTCACAGTAACCAAGATTTTTTAATCCCCCAGCATGGTAGATATACCAACTTCATCAGGAAGAAAAGAGGCACTGCTTGGCGTAGGCTTTGAACTTGATTAGAAACAAGGCTGCAGAGTTCTCTTGTTTAATCAGAAGTACCTCACCAGTGTGGGCTTTCTCTCCACACTAAGGAAGCTGAGGCCTGGAATCCAAAAGACTGATTCAACCCTGCTGTGTTCTTCAAAGACCTGGGTTCCCTTACATCCATGCAAGAAGGTGACTCTATCTCACAGCAACTCCACGCAAGCCCGAGGCATCTTCTGGAGAAAGAGGCTGATACCAAAGCTTGGCTTTGCTTGGCCAGTTAACTCAGTTTGCTTTTCTCTCTCTCCTCCTCTCCAGCTCCACCAGCACTTCCCTCTCTTGTTATTCTTTAGTTCATTCTAGCAGCTACTCCTGGCTCTGCTTTCTTCTCCATTTTGTGTGCCTGACTGAGTGGGAAATCAGCTTCTTATGACTTTGAAAAGCACCCACTCCAGAGCCAAGCATTTCCCAAGGAGGGAAGGGCCCTTGAGGTTGAAGCATGGGCTTGAGAACATTTCTTTGAGGACTTGGAAGTTTTTCATCTTTAACACAAGAGTTAGAGACATCTCTCAAAGGAATACATGCCAATTGCCAACAGATATATGATAAGGTACTGGGCATCATTAATCACTAGGAAAATGTATCTTAAAGCCACAATAAGATACTACTTCATTATACTTAGTGTGATGATGATCAAAACCCAGAAGAAAACAAGGGCTGGTGTGGATACAGAGAAAAAGAAACACTCTGCAGGAGGGATATAAATTAGTACAACTATTATGAAAGACAATGGGAGGCTCCTCAGAAAATGAGAAACAGAACTATTCTATGATCCAGTGATCCCACCAGTAAGCACAAACCAGAGGAAAATCGGAGACATGCACGTTCCCATGTTTATTGCAGTAGTATTCCTAAGAACCAAGAAATGGAGTCAGCCCGAGTCTCCACCAAATGATAAGGAAGGAAGGCAAGTACAATCAGACATACATGGAGATACTTCATGGTCTGAAAGGGACAGAGTACCATCATTACGGCACCATGGGAACAAGTGGAAGGCAGTATGCTAAGTCTACGTCCCGCACAGAAAGACCAACACCACAGATCTCAGCAAATGTGGAATCCACACGCTTGTCTCACAGGCATGGAGAAGTCAGCAAAGGAGATAAGAGGGACATATAGTGCTTAGCAGAGATGGGGAGAACCATGACAGTCTAGTGGTGAGCATGAAAAGTGGAGAAATAAGTCCCATTTCATGATAAGATGACTGTCCACTAATGACAATGTATTGTATGTGTAGAATTTTAACGTCTTCCCCACACAGAAATGATATTTGAAGAAAGAGATATATTTATCCTGATTTGAACATTATATAATGTACACATAAACTGAAATATCACACAGTATCCCATAAATACACGTAATTTTATGTATCAAAAGATCCTTGGGAGTTTCTTTTAAAATGCTTTGGCAGCTTAATTAAAATATAAACTGAAATTATGAACTATAATATTCTTTTAGAACATAATTACAACCATTAGACCAGAGTGTTTATAATTATGAAAGAAAATATTCCCCAAAATAGATTTCTAAATTTCATGGTGCATATTATCATAATGGAAGAAACAGCTTGCTCATTCACTACTTAATGTAACAGTTTAATCTTATTATTACTGCAATAACTAAAAAAGGAATGTCAGATATCTGTGCCCAAAGAAAACTCTCTCCAAACACACACTAATCAAGCAGAATGCCTGCAGTTTTTATTTTTATCCCACTGCTAGTCGGAGAGCAATAAAAATGTAAAGGAATGTGGTATTTACACTTACAGTGTAATTAAAGTTCCCAGTATACACAAAATGTCAATGGTGGTGTGGTGCCCCCAAGTGGCAAAGTGATGAACTGCAGAACTCTGTTGGGAGGGTCAGAAACGTGGTCCACTTTGTCAAGTTGATTGTATATTACATAAACCTATATTTCACTGGAACCAATCATAGTGTCTTCATCCCAGTTCAGTCCTGGAGCTAGTCAAGTCGATTCTTTTAATATTTAACATTAGAGAGATCTGGCTTGTTCCACTAAGGAAACAGCAGTCATAACATAGAAATCTTAGCAAGCATTCCGCTTTGCGTAGTTATGACGTCACTTCCTTCTGTCTGTGGTCTGGTGCATGAAGCAGATATCAAAGGTTTACCTAACAACCAAATTGCTGGACATTGAGCAGTGCTAATGAGATAGCTTTCTCATAAACCAAAGGTTCGAATGTCAATAGTGTAGCGGTCAGAGGGGGTCGTTCTAAAGAATAATATAAACTGAAATGAGCTAGAGTGTCCTCTTTAGAACATAATGAGATCCAGCAGTTATCAGAGATTTAGCACTCACTGTGCATGGCTAGAAGACCACCTCTAGGACTGAAGGGGAGTCCTTTCCAGAGTGAGCATGTGGTGCTCAGTCTTCCCTATCGGCCTGGCAGGATTTAGAATTTACCTAGGAGACGTATCACTGGGAGGGCATGTCTGGGAAGGCATTTCTAGAGGATTATTGAGGAGGGAAGATGCCCCTGAATGCAGACAGCATTGGTTATGGGCTGTGATCCTGGACAGAACAGAGAGGACAGAGAGGACGGAGCACCACATCCATGTGGCTCTGCTCCCTGACTGGATACAAGGTGACCAGCGACTTCACACGCCCACTGCCAGCCCTTCCTACGGTGGACCGCATGTCCTCAAGCATAGGCAAACAAAGGCAAAGTAACCTTTCTGAAGCCAAACTAACAAATGTAGAGTCTAACCCGTGCTCTAGGAAAGCCAGAAAAACACCCGCTCTTGCCTTTCTCCACGCTGAAACTAAAGGGAAACGGTAAGTTCTAGATCACTACAACTTTAAGTATTCTACACCGAGACGATTTCAAGAGCCAATCTCTAAGATAAAGCGTTGGTAACATCCTTGTATAACAAGACGTGGAAAATCATTTGTCATGCTGATTTTCAACCATACTTGAATATCCAAGGAGAAAAACAGGAAGAATTTACAGGAGCCAGATGCTGAAGAAAACACACTGGGATAGAAGCTTGATCTGCCAGGGGCTCGCTCTGTATTGTATTCTTCCCATGGTGTGTGTGCGTGTGTGTGTGTGAGAGAGAGAGAGAGAGAGAGAGAGAGAGAGAGAGAGAGAGAGAGAGAGAGAGACAGACAGACAGAGAGACAGACAGACAGAGACAGAGACAGAGACAGACCAAGCAACCTGGAGTCAACCTTGGGCGTCCTTGTTCTTCAACTCCTATTCACCTCGTTTCTGAGGAAGGATTTCCCACCAAACCGGGAACTTGTCAGTTCTGCCTGGCTGCCAGGCAGCTAGCCAGGGACCCATCTGGGTCCAGCTCGCAGCATGGAATTATCAGCACACTGCATCACACCCAGCTCTTTCTATGGGAACTTTAGGAATCAAAGTCAGGTCCTCCCTCACTTCCCCAGCTGAACCACCATCCCAGCCTAACTTCAGTTCCAATGCACTTTTAACTACAACAGAGAACAGGTCAATCTAAAATGGATACTTAACTATAAGAGAGGACCCATCCAATGGTATCATCAAGAGTTTTCCCCTACAGTAAGAGTTTATATGGTTTCACCAAAAGTAAAGGTAACAAGGGTACCGTTAATATAAACTAGTTTTAAATGAGATGATTCATTCGTTTTTAAATTTCTAGCTCCTGACTACGTATTCTGAAGCTCTCTTCCAGAGAGGCCAAAAAAGAAAAAAGCAATCTTTCCTTCAGTACATACCATTTATCTTGCATGTGAATTACTGTTCATTTGCATTTCATAGCATTGCTAAAAATAGTCATCATGAAGAATTCAGCCTTTCCCTCTGAGGAAGTCTCAAACACGGTCAGTAGGAATATTTTGCATTGTGGTATGCATTAAAAAATCATTTTTACACAATCTACCCTATTCACCTCCTCTGGTCATTTGAACACTTTATTTGGCTCTGAAATGTGCATCATATTTTTATAATCTTATCTGGGGCTAGGAGTGTGGCTCAGTTTTAGAGCAAAACTCTGTGACTTCAAGTAAAATGGGGGTGGGGCATCTATGGAGAAACCAGTGAAGGCTCTTTTCTGTTTCTAAGTCTCTTGCTCAATACACAGTACAGATGTGACTCCATGTTCTAAACCAGCCTATGGCTACGCATGCCCACATTTGCACATTTCATTACTCACAGTTCCTCTCCAAGCTTGGCTTTCTTGTCTGACACCAGATAGACAGTTCCAAAACTCCCGCTGCCAAGCTTCTGTTGGAGAACGTATCTTCTTGCAATCACAGTGGGTGGGTACACAGGAATGGCTGTGGGTCCACACTTAGCAGTCTCTTGGAATTTCAGCATTGCTCCAAACAAGATAAAACTGGCTTGTTCACTCACAGAAACAAGTCGGGCAGCCGAGCTGACGTTCCAAAAGTCGAACAGGAAGTATTGATTGATGCCAGAACTCTGAGAACGCCACAGATCATGTCTAAAAGCATCCACAGAAGGAGTATAAGCTTTTAGCAATGATAGCTGCACTGTACCTTGTTACCACACCAGCTAATGCACTGTGCGTGTGGGGGTGTGTGTGTGCTTGCACGCAAGTGTGAGTGTGTGCACCTATGCACTTGTGTGTGTGAGTGTGTGCATGCGTATGTGTGCCTGTGTGTGTGCACTCTGTGCATGTGTTCATGTGTGTGTGTGTGTGTGTGTGTGTGTGTGTGTGTGTGTTGTAGGATGAAGGAAAATGCTGCAAATTCCAGAAGGCACTCTCAAAGAGTCTTCCTTATATATGCAACTTTATCACAACAGTTTACAGCCAAATCTTTACTGGCTCCTGGAATGTATATTTGTTTTATGATTCATACTTTGTTAGATATTATACTCCCTGTCAACTTAAAAAATAATGCAAACACGGGGCCATGGCTTCCTCTAATGCACAGATGCCTCAACTTCCTGGTGGTGCTCTCCTCCCTCTTAGTCTACCTTGGCTCACGAGCAGAGTAAATTGGGATAAAACCATGAATTATCATAATCTGCTTTCCTTTACTTTCTGCCCGTGTAGACTTTAAATCACAGCCTTGGGGTGTCTGTTTGTTAGTCTGGCTATGTGGAGGAATATTAATTCAGCACCGCCCCCCTCCCCGTCTTAAGAAAGTTCTGATTCCGTTTCTCTTATACACACCGGGTACAGAGCAATCTCCTGGGTTAGAAGTAACAAGATGCACGGCAAACCTGAGACTGCTTTGTAAAGCTAGCCCAATGCAAGTGTAGTATAGGTAAGACCACAGTTCCTGGAGGAGCTAGGAAATGTATAGCCGTTAAGAATGGCAGAGTAAGTATTCCACAAAACATGCTTTTGTTCATTCCATCAAAGTGTTAAATCTGGTATCAGGCTGTTTTATTGAAAACTGTGCTTTTGTTTAAAACCTACATGAAAATATGACCTTACACTGAACCCTATGTACACCTTGGCATTGGGTCTTCATAGTCAGCAATTCCAAACAAGAAAAAAAATATTGTCATAATGATGGCTTGATATTTACCACAAAACCTACCAGGACAATCAAACAGAAAAAGAATTGCAAAACATAAAACCTATTTGTAATAGTGTCTTCTTTAAATAACATACTAATCTGTTAGTTTTATGTAGTCCCAGTGAGAGCAATATTCCTCCTCTAGGAAATGTTACTAAATCTGCCCCACCTACAGAATAGGCCCCTAAAAGGTACCTTCCGTTTGCTTCTTTGATTGGCATAAAAGTGGTGATTTCTAAATAAATCTATTTAGAAATAGGCGGTTCGAGAAAAATGTATGGCCTCTCCCCAGCCTTTCAGGTCACTAATAATAATTCTCAATGTGGAGAGGTGATTAAAGTCCCCATTTAGTGAAGGGCTGAACTCAAGATGGAGGGCCTGAAGCTCCTATTTGTAATGGAGTGATAAACCCAGCAGTGTGTGAGCAGCTCCTCCAGGCCAATCTCACGGACTCAGCTCTGTCACCCTCATCTCTGTTGGCAACCATGGACTGCATATACACTGCAGCCTGGATCTGAACCTAGGGCAGTGGATGGACTTGGGTGCTGGGAACATGGGCTATATTTGTGCCCCTGGGGCCTGAGATACAGTAGGTGTATCAGTAAACGTTTAGAGAGCAAAGAAAGGTCCGGCACACCAAATGTGACCCAAGTAAAGGAAAGAAAACAGAATGGGAATTTGAAGAAAGCAGAGAGATGCCCACTTTGTGCTAACCATCCCTGGAATAAACGACCCATCCCGCTGGGGCAAGCAAAGAGAAAGCCGAGTGTTTACCGCGGGTGGGAACTGAAGTGGTTTATGTCTATTGTTAAAAAAAATAAAACAAAACAACAACAACAAAAACTAGGAAGCTGTTTTGCCTGGGGTTCTGCTAAATCTGACCTGAGCAGTAAACTCTAACCCTGAGGTAAAACGAAATGCTTCCTTGTCTCTTCAACAAATAAACCTTAGATTTTTCGCAGAGCGGGTAAATGTATATTGAGGTGCAGGGCGCTTAGTCTCCCGAAGGGGAATGAGATCGGGGTGGGGACTAAGGGACCTAGTGGCCTGAGATCCACTTCCATTACCTTCACAGGTCCCCAGTTGGCGGCGCCCCGCCAAGCCTCAGCCTGAAGCTCACAGCTTGGACCGGTGTGGTTGTTTAACATCGTCGCCACGGAGACGGCGCGGGGACTGCTGGGAAGTCGACGTTCGGCGCTCAAGCCAAGCAGAGGCGCCTGGGACCCTATGAGGTGGGGTGAAGAGAGGAGGGCGGGGCGGGCGGAGCGGGCGGGGCAGAACGAGCTTCCCCGAGGAGGCGGCCGCCAGCTGTGAGACGCATGGCTCAAGCTTCTACACCAAGTTACCACCACCCGGCACGAAAGTACTTTCCCCTCCAGGAAGAGCCCTCTGCTTCTCCGAGCCAGGCTTCCCGGTGACGTCGTTTCTGGCACTTCCTGTTTCCGCTCGAGGTCTTCCACGCATCTGCGGATCTGCCGATTCTCCCCAGCTCCTACCTGCTGCTGGGGAAATAAGCCGGCCGCCGGGAGGAAGCAGCAGCAGGTGGGTCCGGAGGGCAGGGGCAGCTTGGGATAGGAAGATCTGGGGTTGAGGAATTAGACACTACTTTTTGCACACCTTCCCCCTCCCCTCTGCTTGTATTCCTTGAGCTACTCCGTTAAAGGTCAAGTCATTAGTTTACAATGAGTTCGCCGAGACCACAAGACATGACGATTCAGAATTAAAGTGTTGACATGTTGGCGGAGGTGGATCTGAGGTGAGATAAAAATCAGGCGCAATAATGTAAGCTGACACCAAAACCAAAATGTTCAGGAGGATGCATTTTTATGTGGTATCCTCCCAAAAAATCAAAATGCAAAAATTCCAAGATTGACAGAACTCTCACGAGGCTGGCAATAGCATCGTGCTAAGCTGCATTTGCAGTCTGAGGCGACAGGGAAAACCAGTAATCCCAATCCTACGAGTTGTTAGCCAGATAGGCCAGAATAGGGGGTTGTAAAGAATACTGAGGTTGAAATTGCATACTTAGCATCGTAGAAGCATAAAGCTGGGTTTCTCCTTAGCTCAGACTGTTATCTAGTGTACGGTATACTCAAGACCTGTAACAAGGGTCTACTTATCCATAAGAAAGAAAAGTTGGGTCATTATGTGTCTATGCTGGGACTTAGGACATTGATAAAGGTTGCCATTGTTATAGTTTAGGACTTTTTGCCTTGACCCTCACCAAACACATACTCAGTGTTGTAAAACGGAAACATAACTTCAGTAGCAAAATCTGTAGGTTCCTATAAGGCTAGGAGTAGCCTCCATCATTAACCAAAGACCAAACCCCATGAAACTGAGTTTGTGTCCTGTACTGTACAAGAATAAAATGTTCGGTTAGGTATGTTGACAGCCAATATAGTTTTGTTTCAAAAGCATGTCTCATTTTTGGTCGATGCAATGACTTGGCGCCCCTGTAAGTACTATATTAGAATTCTCTAGAGAAACAGAACTGATAGTAGCAATACACTGGATTTATTAGAGTGGCTTTAAATCTGTGGTCCAACTGGTCCAACAATGGCTGTCTTTTGACAGAAAGTCCAAGAATCTAATAGTTACTCGTTCCATGAGAGTGGATGTCTCAGCTGATCTTCGGTATCCAGTAGAATTATGAAGTAGGCTTTAATGCCAGTGAAGGAATGGAGTTGCCAGAGAGAGTTAGAGCAAGCTGACAAAGAGCAAGAGCTTCCATTATCTCTATATGTGCTGCCATGAGAAGGTGTGGCCTAGATTTAAGGTGTGTCTTCCACCTCCAATAATCCAATCAAGAAAAGGCCCTCAGTGGGCTAGCCAGCACCTCGGGTCTTGGTTGATTCTAGATATACTCAAATTGACAACCGAGAAGAGCCATCCAAAGGACCATCGATTGAAATTGGTTTTCTCATTGTTTCAACAGGGGGTTCTGCCAGTCACCATGGGTATCCGGGGACTTATGAGTTTTGTGGAAGATTATAGTAATGAATTCTTCGTTGATTTGAAATTGCGGGACACAAAAATTATCATTGATGGCTATTCTCTTTTCCACCGACTTTGCTTCAATTCGAACTTGGAGCTCAGGTATGGAGGGGACTATGATTCGTTTGCAGATGTTGTACAGAAATTCTTTGAATCACTGTTTGCTTGTCATATTTGCCCGTATGTTGTATTAGATGGAGGATGTGACATTACAGATAAAAAGCTGACAACTTTGAAGGATCGAGCTAGAGAGAAGATCCAAGCAGCCCATTCCCTTTCTGTTGGTGGGGGTGGGAATGTGTGTCCCTTACTCATCCGAGAAGTGTTCATACAGGTTTTGATCAGGCTTAAGGTCTGTTTTGTCCAGAGCTTTTCAGAAGCAGATCGGGACATTATGACACTTGCCAATCACTGGAATTGTCCTGTGCTATCATCAGATAGTGACTTTTGCATTTTTGACCTAAAAAGTGGGTTTTGCCCGCTGAATAGCTTTCAGTGGAGAAATCTGAACACTATTAAGGATACACAAGATTACTATATTCCTGCCAAAAGCTTTTCCCTTGATGCATTCTGCCATTACTTCAACAACATGAACAAGGCTCTACTGCCTCTCTTTGCGGTGCTATGTGGGAACGACCATGTTAATCTGCCCATCATGGAGACATTCATAAGTAAAGTACGTCTACCCTTTAGTTCTAAGGGGAGGAGATATCACCGAGTTCTGGGACTTCTGAACTGGTTGTCTAATTTTGATGACCCCACGGAAGCACTAGATAACGTTCTAAAGTCTCTCCCCAAAAAGAGTCGAGAGACTGTTCAGGAACTTCTCTGCTGTTCTATGGAAGAGTACCAGCAGTCCCAGGTGAAGCTGCAGGATTTTTTCCAGTATGGGACTTACATCTGTACAGATGCCTTGAATCTGGGTTTACCAGGGTGGGTACTAGCAGCTCTGGCCAAAGCCCAGCTACCACCTTTCATCAGTGATGCTTTGGTGCTCCGAAGGACCTTTCTTCATACACAAGTAGAAAATATGCAGCAACCAAATGCCCACAGAGTATCTCAGCCCATCCGGCAAATCATCTATGGACTCCTTTTGAATGCCCCATCACATCCAGAAGATAAATCTCAGAATACATTGCCTTCCCAGCTTCTGGCTTTCAATGAAGTGGAAAGAATTAAAACAAATATCAAAACATCAACTGTTTATGTGAAACAACTGCTCAAGGATCACTGTGACTTGAGCAAATTGGCTGAGGTAAGTTTGTAAGACTAATAAAATTCTTAGAAATTTCTTTATAAGTTGCCTTCATATGTGCTGTCTCTCTTAATATAAGACGTTGGTTGCCATCATGCCTTCATGTTGTGTGTGAAGGCTAGACCTCCAGTGAACTAGGTAATCTCATACTTAGCTAGTGTCAGTACTAACTCAAACCTAGCACTTAGTACTAAATATGCTATTTCCAGAGTTCTAAAGTAAGCTGTTTCCTTTGTAGTTAATATACTATACTGATCCCATCTAGGAGTATGTAATTTTAAAAACAATGGGGGTGGGGTGTTGAACTATAAAAGAATTGTGCACATAGGCACTTGATGTGGTCATAACAGCATCTTAGATCAGGGTTCAGTTAAGATTAGTACTGATGTGTCCATCCGTCTACAGGTTTTGTTTTTATTAATGAGGCCCTCCTTTTATGCTTTGGGCTTGTAGGATCATGTTGACTTATTAAACCGGTCCTTAAGAGCATGACTTAGCCTACCTTAGTGTTGCTTAAGTCTGAGTAACAGTAAGATCAGCTGTCATTTCAAGGAAGAAAATGTCCTTGGGGATCCCGGTGTTGCCTTTGCTTCTGATTATATGTAAATATATTAAGAACAACAGATATGAAACTTTGTGAGAATTCAATTAAACATACAAATTAAATGTAAATGAATTTATAAAGTCAGTGGTAATGCCAGTTGGATGTTTGTTTAGCTCCAACTAAATGTTTATTCTTAGACTCAGGTCATTGGTGCCAGCTAACTTGAGGATTAAGGACAGCAGCCATTTTTCCTATAGGGATGATCAAACCTTCCTTGCCTCCACTTTATTCCCCAAGGAAACATGATAATGATTTTCACTTCCTATGAACTGGGAAAGGTGGAGTTGCTCCTGGGATCTAGTTGGGTAAGGCAAGGATGCCACTAAGCTTCTTAGAATGCAGATTGGCACCCCACAGTAGAGAACTGTGTGACCCAGAATGCCCAGTGCGCATTTTTAGCCTCTCTACTAGTGACAGCATAGACGCAAGGTAAGGAGATTCCTAAGTGGGTGTCAGAAGCATCCTTGGCATTAGGAAGTAACTACTAAGAGTTACTCATCTTCAGAGAGTGATGAGAATGTTCTGGAATTAATAATGGCTGTGGAAGCTTGTAAATTGATAAAACCATTGAATTTTGTATTTCAAAGGGGAGTTTTTGTTTTTGTTTTGCTATGGTTTATGTTTCAAAGAAAGCAGAGTTTCAGTTAAAAAAAAAAAAAAGTCTTCTCCCCTGGATCCAATCTGTACTTTTCCACCAGGAATCTCTTATGCAGTGTACTTATGAGACTCATAACTCATTCTTTTCTCTCTGCTGTAAGACCATTGCATTGTGGGAATGAACATGCCATAGATGACTTTCTGCTGGATTGTTTTCAGTTGTGCTGTTCTACTTCCATGATCATGGTGGCACACATCTATGTTAATAAGAACATGTTTCTCTTGCACATAATGTGGAATTGCTGGGACAGAAGAGAGGGACACCGTGCTTAGCAGTCAAGTCCTGCCAAAACATCTTGACAGTGGACTCACTACCATTCATTCCCACCAGCAGCGCAGGACAGTGCTTTTTCCCCTGTCTTTGTCAGTACTAGAGTTTACGAGCCTGGGAAATATTCTGGCTGTTCTTGTGTGCAAAGATCATCTTAGTCACTTGGGTAGGCAATTTTCCATTTCTCTAATGACTTGCTCATTATGCTCGTTAGCCGTTTGGATATTCTATGTGAAGTCTTTATTCAGTATTTTGCCTGTCATTCTGGGCTTCTTGCCTACTGATCATTTGTTTTGATTTGTGGCCAGGACCTCCCATTCTAATTTTCACTGTAGTATATTTTAGTAAACAATTTTAGTGTAGTCATTTAAATCTTGATTACTTATGGTTACCTTGTTATGATCTGTTTTGGAAATTACTACCTACTCCCAAGATCATGAAAACAATTAAGTTTTTCTTCCACATCTACACACTCTGTCCAGAAGGAGCGGGGTGTGAGATAGGGAATCAGGCCACGTTTTCCCCTCTGCAATCCAATCCAATCGATGAGACGTAGCAAGCTGATGGTATTCCTTGATGAGTGATAACGTGTTCCCAGCATTTAGTTGTATTTGGAGGAAATTTTCATACACTTTGCACCACAGTGTATCATTTGGCTTGCCTTTGGCATGTGTTAATCAGTTCTCAGCTCAATGCTTTTAAGCTCTAATTAGCCCGTAATTCTAAGTGATGCCAGGTGCAAATGTATTTCCAGACACAAATGCAGGTTCAAGTACAGGAACTTTGTGATCATTCCTGCTTTTAGCAGGATGCAGAAGTAATACTTTCAGCTGTGTGACTTACAAATTGGCTCATTTAATTCCCACCAAAACCAAATGTTATGGTCCTATCTGGGCCGGGGAGAGAAGGCACTGAGGACTGAGGAGTTGAAGAAAACATCTTGTGCCACTCCAACACATAAGGTTCATTTTACAGATGATCAGACTAGGAAAACCCTCAGGAACTAACCCAAAGCCACAGTTACTGAGGGCAGAAACTCTGGTGTGAAATCCCAAACTGCTTTGTTCATAGAAGGTATAACTTGAAGTTTAGGTGTGGTTTTACTTAACATGTGAGGCCTACTTCTAGGACAGGTTGTTGCTATACTAGGAAGAACTTTGCTTGCTTCTAATTAGAAAATTTTCTAACAACATTAAATTACAGAAACTCTTTAGTCAGTGTACTATTCAGAGGCCTCAGACATCAGTGATGTAACTATTTCATCAAGTATGATGTTTGGGTTTGAGTTAACATTTCTCTTCATCAGTCAGCCACACCATACTACCGCCTGTTACGTGGTGAGAATGTAGCCCCTTGTCTCATCCTCTCCAACCGGGGGGTTTGGGGGATATTTCCCTAACTGCATAGAAACACTAGGAGGACAACTCTTTTCTTAAACGTTTATCAAAGTGTGGCCTGTGAGGTACATCTTGAGATTCATTCAAGTAAAATTCAACAAGCAGCTCAAAGCTCTCATGGCTGTTTCCTTTTCAGCTTACGTTTGAAGTCCCTTCTAATGTAAAGAGTGGGGAAGTAAGTGGACTGTGGACTGCAGGCACAGTACAGGGAGTCATTGCCTGCCTTGAATGTGTTCCTCACTCACAAGCAGCCACATGCAACAGGGATTTGTAATTTATTTTGTGGAGGTGATCAGTTAGTGCATCTGAACGTGTAACCTAATCTACACTAGCAGGTAAGGGCAGGCTTCGTGTAGACCTTTATGGAGTATGTGGGCTCTGGTTCAAATGCAAGTTCTCAATCAAAATGAAGGGGTCAAGACCTCAGCGCTGAATTTCTAGCAAGTTTCCTAAGAGATGTATGTACTGAATATGCTGCCTGCCTTTACAGAGGGAGGAGGCAGAAACACAAGGAAAGAATGTTTAGACGGTATACAGGGGACATTCTTTCAAAAATCCAAACATTAAGTTCCACAGCTGTTAAATCTCACGTTATTAAACAGTACCCTAATTTGCAGACTGTTTGATGTTTTCAGCTCCCCTTGTCTAGACGGCAGATGCTTCTGTTAGAAGCCCTGAAGGTCAAACAGGTTGTCCTGGAGTCCATCCCTACTTCTCTGAAGTTGCCCATTGCTGTGACTTGTTACTGGTTGCAGTCCACAGAGGCCAAGGCAAAGCTCCATCATCTGCAGGCCCTACTGCTGGGGATGCTGAGGGAGCCCTTGCATGCCATCATCAACAGCCCTGGTAGGTCCTAGAAACCCAGGAGTGTTCTGTCAAGTTGTGTATAAACTGTACGTCCTCAAGAACTCACACAAACAAAAAACAATCGACCCTCATGACAGCAGAACTTAGATGTGAATATGACGGTGCCAAAATGCCCTTCGTCAATGTTCCTAATAGTTATGTTCTTAGTAACTGGACTTAGTGCCAGGAGCTTGGCTTCAGATACAGAGCTGGCATGTGCTAGTGCTGCCTAAGTCCGTCTGCTCTGAGGTACCTGCTGCTGCAGTTTGTGAGGTGGGGCAGTGCCGCCGGTTGTACTCTGTAGTTCATTCTGCTAACCCATCACCAACAGCAGCACAGTAAACTTACTCAACTTTTCCAGACATGAAATCTCGCAGCATTTCCAACCACTCGCATTCTTGCTCATTGGTTTCTATTTTTCTTTAAGGCTATTAAGTTTCAATATGTAATGATAGAAAATAATAAAAACACGTTTCCACTAAATAATAATCTGAGTGAGTTTTGTTTGCATTTAAATATTAGGTAAAATAAATGAAACATTGGAACATGTTAGTTCTTTATTACACCTTTCTCCTTAAAAGACTGTCACTATATAACAGTTCTAACATGATAGCTGTTAGCCACAGCTACATGTGGCTATTTTAAGTTAAAATCAAATAGAAATCTGAGCTTTTTGTAGTAGTCATAATTCAAGCACGTGGCAACCTTGTGTGGGCACATGACACTGTGTATAGAGACAAAACATTCTCACCGTGGCAATAGTTCTAGATAGCCCTAGCCTGGTGAATTCTCTAAGAATGAAATACCATGGACTCAAAACATCTCTAGTACTCAAGCTTATCTGATAGAAGCTATCAGAGGGACCGGACCATTGGTATATATAACAATTAACACGTGAGTCAGGCCCATGGCTTTAAGAACAGTTTGAAGCTATGTTGTTTTAAGAAATATAGACATTCCCATAGCATGAGTCCATTAAGATTTTACGTGAGTCCTATAGAAGGGGCATGTCTGTTTGTTTTCTTTTAGGAAATGTGGACCCCGCACCCAGGCAGGCTCAGTGCCTTGCTTCCCGCTATTTGTGAAAGGTGGGCCTCCTTTTTATTACTTTGGAGTTGGTCCCAATGTTATTTTGTGCACTTCTGCTCAAACTTGCAGAAGCTGCATTTCTTCAGGTTGTTGCTTCTGCCCCTTCTCTTACATAGAGAAGCAATGCATTTGTCAAACGATTCATAGTTGTTTTCCTCCTGTAAAACAGGCAAAATGTGCGCTGGACCTATGAGCTGTCTTTAAACAAGTGTGCTGGTGACAGTAATGAGCAGTAAGAACAGTGAAGAGAGAATGGTGTTTAGTGTCATTATTTTCATAGACTCGGATCCTAGACAATGTACATACAGACTTGTTTAAGGTCAGGTAGCATACTGTGGGAGAGATCTTATTTT
Organism: Rattus rattus; assembly: GCF_011064425.1. Lineage (NCBI taxonomy): Eukaryota > Metazoa > Chordata > Mammalia > Rodentia > Muridae > Rattus > Rattus rattus. The sequence goes on from NC_046161.1 coordinate 96,697,635, forward strand.
AAGGAAAAATCAGTAACTTTGGGTTGAATAAAGTCAAAAGGGACCTTCAGTGTATGGAAGACATTTATGAAACCAGAAAAGAAAAGCGACCAGTTTTCACACTGTCTTTGTGGCTTTGATGATGGAATGTGGGGAAGGGCAAACTGATGCAGTGTCTGGAAACGCTGCCTTTGGGTTGTTTTACGTAGATAGTGAAGATCCACGGAGAGGTGGTGCCAAGATGTTGTATGAAGAATTACAACAGGTGAAGGCAGCCATGCGGCCGGGTCCCAGATTGGATTTAGACACAGCCCACGTCTTCTGTCAGTGGCAGTCCTGTCTCCAGATGGGCTTGTATCTCAATCAGCTGCTGTCCACTCCTCTGCCAGAGCCAAACCTAACTTGGTAAGCACCGTGGGAAGCATTAGTTCAGATGGGAACAATACAAAGATTTCAAACATAGTTTAAGGGTTAAAACAAGGTGCTTTAAAAATAATCAGTGTTACTATGCTCCATCTCAGAAACTCTTATAGCTAAAACTCAGGAGGCAAGGGAAATACTTCCAGTTTCGAATTTTTTTAAAATTGTTAGTATATTTTTCTCCTACTTTACCCCTAGGTACATTTTGTTACTGGTGTGTGTGTGTGTGTGTGTGTGCGTGTGTGTGCGTGTGTGCGTGTGTGTGTATTTTTCTTACCATTTGGTATTAGCTCATAGTTATCAAAGGCCTACTCCATGCAAAGATGCAATAAACCAAAACAAAATCTCTATTCACTTTCCCGTGGATTCTGTCTTGTCAGGCAGTATAGGAAGAAGGGAGCTAAGCCTGTATGCCAGAGTTTAACTCAGATAGACACGGTCCCCTGGAAAAGTGATAATGAGAATGGGTTAGTCATCTTGGTAATTGTCTATCCAGGAGTACTAGGGGGAAAGAAAGATAGAAGGCAATGGCTAGAAAACAGGATTTAAGATCGTATACAAGCTCCATCGATAGTCCATGTGTACTCTTCAAGCATGAGCTCCAGAGCTTGGCATATCTAATGAGTGAAGATGCGTGGCACTGTAAACTTATGCTTGCTTTTGTGGCACTAGGGACTGAACCAGGGCTTTATGCATGTCAGGTAAACATTCGCCCACTGAGCTATAAACCCAGCCTTACTTTTGTTAATGTTTCTCTGGACCTCATATCTGAGATAACACAAAAACCCTCCACCAAGAGTGATAAACTGGCTTTTGCCCTTTGGTCTGTTTTCTCCCTTTCCTTTGATAATTTTGATAAAATCTGTTAATTCTTAACAGACCCCTCTCTGGGTATGGCGTGCCACAGTTCCTTCACAACAAAGCAGGACTGACTTTCAGATCACTTGGGTTTGTTCTAATGTTTTCTATAAGATTACTGTTGCATCTCAGCATAATCAAGACTTCTCTTTTCTTTTTTTTTTTTTTTTTTTTTATCGAGCTGGGGACTGAACTCAGGGCCTTGCGCATGCTAGGCAAGCGCTCTACCACTGAGCTAAATCCCCAACCCCATCAAGACTACTCAAATGCTGATTTTATATTCGTTAAATAAATCCTATATATACTGGTAGCCAAAGTTTACCGGATCGATCAGTTATGGCCATGAGTCATACTGAATTTAGGGGTTCTAGTTAATCTCATTTTACATTTGTGTAGTGGGAATTTTATTCCAAATGAATGACCATACAGATGATGCCATTAGAATTTTTTATATTGTATTAAGCGCTGCCTTTTTGGTTTGTCTTAAATTCCTTTTCTTGGAAGCCTGTTCAGCCCCAGGCTAGCATCATCACAAGGCTTTTTGTCACCAGCCAAGGTAATCCCTTTAGCTTCTCGGTTCCAGTAAGTGATATGATGATTCTCTAGAAGCAGCAAGCTCAGTGTTTGCATATGCTACAGTGTTCATCTGGGTTGTCCGACTGCACCAATCTGATGCTTTTAAATCATGTTCTCCCACTCAACAGGTTGTACAATGGAAGCCTGGTCCACAGACTCTGCCAGCAACTGCTAGCATCTTGTTCTGCAGAAAGCCTCCTGAGCATATGTCCTGAGGCAAGGCAACTTTATGAACATCTGTTCAGTGCCACAAGATCGTATGCCCCAGCTGAACTGTTTTTACCAAAAGCTACATCAAAATCAAAAAAAAGGAGGCAGAAGAAGAAGATTGCCAGCCTGGGAACCACTTCAGACACCAAGCACTGGTATGACAGAAGCAACCGGTTTAGTCTGTTAGTGCTTGAAAGCTCGGAGGAACATGTAGAGAACGCAGAGCTTGAATAAACAGTGTGTAGTACACAAATGTCTCTTACCTCCCTCGAAGCTAATTTTCTTTAGGACTAACCTATTTTGAGATATTCTGAATTCTAAGATATTTTATACTGTACTTTTAATACAACCTGATTTAAGAAATGTCTGTATCTATCTGTATGTGTGTTGGGGACAGAGAGCCATGGTACTTGTGTAGCAGTCAGAGAACTTGTGAGAGTTGGTTCTGATCCTGCCATGTGGGCCTCAGGGATCATATTCAGTACCCGCACCTCCTGAGCCATCTCACTGGCTCTGAATCATCTGCGTTTCTTCAGTGTGCTTTTACTCCTCATGGTTCTCTTCAGCAAATGGTAATATTTTCTAGCCTTTATGTTACACTAACAACCAACTATATTCATAATAATTTGCCATAAAATCCAGTAATAATCATTTTATTAAAAAAGGTTTTAGGGGTTGTTTGTTTGTTTGTTTTTGAGTTTTAAAAGTCTGTGTCATAAAAAAAGTCAGGAGTTTCTGAGAGAAAGTTAGAAATGTGGTAAGTTAGCCTACACATGGTTGTTAAATACATGTCTTAGAGCATGTTGTAACTATTAAATACATGTCATAGAGTGTGTTGTAACTGTTAAATACATGTCATAGTGTGTTGTAACTGTTAAATACATGTCTTAGAGCGTGTTGTGACTGTTAAATACATGTCTTAGAGTGTGCTGTGACTGTTAAATACATGTCTTAGAGCGTGTTGTGACTGTTAAATACATGTCTTAGAGCATGTGTAACTGTTAAATACATGTCATAGAGTGTGCTGTGACTGTTAAATACATGTCTTAGAGCGTGTTGTGACTGTTAAATACATGTCTTAGAGCGTGTTGTGACTGTTAAGTACATGTCTTAGAGCGTGTTGTGACTGTTAAATACATGTCATAGAGCGTGTTGTGACTGTTAAATACATGTCTTAGAGCGTGTTGTGACTGTTAAATACATGTCTTAGAGCGTGTTGTGACTGTTAAGTACATGTCTTAGAGCGTGTTGTGACTGTTAAGTACATGTCTTAGAGCGTGTTGTGAATGTTAAATACATGTCTTAGAGCATGTTGTGACTGTTAACAGCCCCAAACATAAACAGCATTCTGAGCTGATCATCTAGAGCAGAAGAGAAATGGAAATCTGAGATGAATACTAGACTACAAGTCTTCCACATGCTGGGTTTTGAGAAGGACTCCAACACTTCACTTTGATTTTGCTGTGCTAAGCAAGCATTCTACTAAGGTGAACCCTTAGCTACTAGCCAGCATTCTATAGATCAATTAGGTTAGAAAATAGCAGATAAAACACTTCCTATTTAGTGGTTGTGAAAATGTGTATCTTCCTATAGCCAAAACTATAGGGTGTGATGACACATCCCTATAATCCAGAAATCAGTGGGCTGAGACAGGAAGATTGGAAGTTTGAGGTCACCTCGGGTAACATTTTAAGCTTTGTCTTAAGAATCCACAATGTTCGAGAGGTCCTATTTTAAAATTACTAATAAGCAAAAAGTTCATAAAGGAGCTGCCTAGTTATGAAGCTCGCTCAGGTAAGCAAGAATGAGCAAGTGGGATGAGCACAGTGGGTCACGTCCCAAAGTGTAGCCGAACTTGCACAGCTGTGGTTCCTAACCACTCATCTTAATGATGGCTGAGCCAGCCCATCTGTAGTTCTTAACAGTTGGCAATTTTCTTGTTGATCTGGTGCTGCTGTGTATTCAAATGCTAAATTCTCTACCCCAAGATCTACTTGTCCCAAGTCTACTGATTTCTTATGTATACCAGTTTTTGTTGTGCACACTTTGTTCCCCAATTTAAAACTATTAGTTAAATAAAAATGGCCCCAGCCAGTTACTGGAGGGAAGGGAGGTAGGTGGCTTTTCAGTTACCTGGCTGAGGGCACCCCACAGGTTATCTACCTAGCAGGCTTCAGCAGACAGTAAAGACACTCGACTCCCAAGAGCCACACTTGCTTAAGCTGCTTGGGGAAAGGCACACACTGAGATAATGAGAGCATTTTATCCACACTCTGCCAAATACGAACACCAGACTTGACTGCTGCATACTGAGACAGAAGTCACCAAGAGGCAAATCAGAGGAAGAGTCACTACATGTGACTTTTGGCCTGGCCTTTCTTTTCCTCCTTCTAATTTCCTTTGTCTCACTAACCTTTTAAGATTAAAAAAAAAAAAACACAGGTCTAGGAGGCAACAAGAAACCTCAGTAAGCAGAGTGCGGTGAGTTCCACATTTCCAAAGTCTACTATCCTGTGTTTTCAATCAAGATGTGCTCTTTCTGATTCCATTCTAGCAAATAAAATCTCACCTGAGGCTTTGGACACGTCAATCTTCAATTAGTAGTTCAAGTAACAAAAGGAGTTCTGGACAGCTAAGATGATTAAATCTTGGGGTAAAACTGGAGAGAGAAAACCATTTACTGTAATAGAATCATGCTCTGTATTTAGCGGTGGTAAAATTATACTGGATATGTATTTTTTGCAAGTTATTTTCAATAACCAAGACCTTGAACGTTCACTCATATGTAAATATAATCTCTAACCTTTTCTGGGCCAGTTGGTCATGGAAAAAAAGGACTCACATGAACCTTAGTATTTCAACTTGAATTCCTAATTTAATTATACTTTTAGAAGACCTTTACTACCTACATGGCCTTACCTTTTTGTTCATAAAAACAAAGAGTCAATGATTCCATCTCAGTTGTGCTGCCTGTGAAATAGAATTGCTACTCCAAATGACTGAATGAAGTCAAAATAATGTGCCTGTAGGTGTTTAGTACCCATATTCCAACATGGTAAGCCTTGCCTGGCACTAAACTGTGATTAAATACCCATTACTGTGACACCTGTACATGCAAAAGAGCAAAGCAAGGAACAAAAGGTGAGTGCCAAGCAGTAGAAAAGGGCACCATGAGGTAAGCAGGGCTGTGAGAGCTAAGGGCAGATTCTGCAAAGGCAGTCAAGATAATCAGAGATGGGGTTGGGGATTTAGCTCAGTGGTAGAGCGCTTGCCTAGGAAGCGCAAGGCCCTGGGTTCGGTCCCCACTCCGAAAAAAAAGAACCAAAAAAATAAATAAATAATCAGAGATGGTTGAGAAGGCCAATGTGAGAATTGTTACAGGAATTTAAAGTTGTCATGTTGAAGTCATGATAGAAACAATGGTCAAATGCATGTAATTTGGATTATATACAATGTCAGCAGATGAATTTGCTATTAAAAAACAATGTAGATACTAGGTTGAGGCAACAGCTTGTCTGAAAGCCTAAGAATCTATTCAATTCCCAGATCCCCATGTTTTTATTAAAAACATTCTTTTAATACCCTCTTGCCTGGTCTCAAAAAGGTAAACATTAAAAAGGAAGAGCCGAAATCTAGGAATAGGAACATCCCCAAACCTAGGTTTCTAGGGACAGAGTACTGTAGGTCTGCTAGCATCCAGACTCCCACAGTGTCAGCAGACAAATGCAAGCTGGGGAGATGGCTCAGTGAAGAAAGTGCATGGTGCACATGTGTGAAGACCGAAGTTCCCCAGAACCCATATGAAAGTGGAGCACGGCTGTACAGGTGTAACTCTGGTGCTCAGAAAGTGAAGGCAAGTAGATCCTGGGGGACTCGGGGTTAGCCAGTGAACTCGAGACTCAAAGAACCTGTCCCCAAAAAAAGGGAGCATGACAGCAGAAGGTCTCCCATGTCAACCCTGGCCTCAACAAAACGCATGGAGAGTTGCATACACAGTTAAGGTGCACATACATACACAAAGCCAGCCATACTATGTTTGCTTACAATTTCACACATGGGAAGGTGCAGAGAAGCAGACCCCTGAGTTCACTAGTTGGCCATTGTAGCCTTCTTCGTGAGCTCTGAGTCAGTGAGGGACCGTTAGACCAAGTGAGGAATGACAGCTGAGGATAATCTCTGGTCTCCACAGAACACATGCCTGTGTGAGAAGCAGCTTCTCACATCTTCCCTTACACTATCTCTACACAACCAGCCATGTAATCATAACCTGTCCCGTATGGCTTCCTGAATAATGGCTTACAGGCCTCGCTCGCTGGCCTCATCCATACTCTGACTAGGACATGTAGACTTAACAAACAGGAGCTAACTGGGCAAGGCACAGCATTTTTTATGGCCAAGAGATGGCATCAAAATGCCACTGCTCACTTTCCAACAGGAAAGCATTAGAATGTATTTTTTTAAAAGTGTTTCTAAAACAAGCATTTTGTCAGAGTTCTGATGCTAAAAATAAACCATCCAATAAAAGTTGTTTTGCCTAACTTCTGGCTAGGATTATCAACGAAGGTGACTTGGATTTGAATTTCTAAGATTTTCTAGAATATGAAACCTTATATCCTGCCCCCTCAATATAATAACAATCTTTTCCCTTGACAACAGAACCATCACAAATGTACACCTTCCCCTTTCCAGCCAACTATAGCCATCTGTTTCTGCTGGTTTCTTAAAATACAGGAGAAATCTGTAAAACTAAAGTTAATGAACACTGTCCCAAGACTGAACATAGTGCTGCAGCGCTGTGAGGGGGGGCAAAAGGGCGTGGCCATAACAAGAAACAGAGCTCTATTTTCCTGCCACAACTCATTGTCAAAGCACATCGGTGCTCTCTAATGTTAGTCCCATATGCCCATCACACCGCCAACTATATAGGGCTCTCTGATTCATAGTCACGCATTCATTCATTCACTCATTCTGTCCCGCTCACCTACTGAGAATCTAACTACAAATACCAAAAAAAGGCGATGGTTCAGATCAGTGTTCTAGTTGATGGCCTTACAAGACTCCATTTGAAAGCTCTGGAGCAAAGGAAACTACAAGGTTCCTAGTGCTACCTTTTTAATGTATCTACCTGTCTGTTTGCTGATTGTTAACTGTGTCAAACATCTTCCATTCCTTTCTGTCAAGTTGAGCTCTGTTACATTTATTTATTACTTGTATATGAGTATGCACATGAGCACAGGGGCATGCGAGGGGGTCAGAAAACATCTTTGGAAGTTGGCCCTCTTTCCAGCATGTGGGTTGTTCTTCAGGAGTAGAGAAGCAAGGCAAGCTCCTTTGCCCACAGAGCCTTCTCACCAGCCCACTCCCTTTATTAGTTGTTTCTGTAAACCCCAAAGATACCATGAGCTTCTCATTTCCAATGAGCCTGAGTCTCACTAAGACCTCCTCAGCTTGTGTTACTTACTGTCTCAGCAGCTCAAAATCCTTACCTTCCAGCATGCCACAGTTAAACTCTTCTGCCGTCCCCATCTCCAGCCCAACTACTAGCTGCTTCAGACACCCACAGCCTTGCCAACAGAAATGCTGTGGGCTTCGATGTTCCTTCTACTTCCCACCAAGCCCTCTGTGAACACCCTGCTGTTCAGGGGCAAAGGCTCACTGCCTTTTGGCTAGAGCTTCACTACTGAAGGACTTAGTTAAATGCTACTAGTCCTAGGAAGGGTCTTTGACAACTTCCTCCCACAAAGTCATTTCTCTCCTCCATTCACTGTAGTATTTTAGATGGTGTATCTCAAACTGGACTCCAGTGTGAGAACTAAAAGCTTCCTAGAGCAGGATACGTATTTATAGACCTAACACTATAACAATGTTTACAAAAAACTGTCTGCTAGATCAGCCCTCATCTATTATCAGCAATAACCAGCTCTGACAACTACAAACCGAAGTCAGGCCATCAAACCTGAGTCTAACGAAGTCAGCAGTCACGTCAGCCAACTGACAATCAGGATGTGTGGCTGTTCTGCCACAGACCAAATGGGATTAACAGTCTGTATCTTACTGTAATGCACACACACCACTTGCTATTTATTCAGATCACAGAGGTTAGTCTAAAAGCCACTGCAAAGATTTTCAAATGCCAAAGCCAACTGTGTGCTATAGTTATTTTAATATATATACTTTCTAAATAAATATACAAAGATCACTGTAACACTGATAAAATAGCTTTTTAACAGTTTTATCATCTGCTTTTCCTGTTCAAGAAGTGAGGAAGGGCAAGAATGTCATTGTATTCCCAGTACACTCAGGGACTAAATAAAATTTAGGTGAAAATATAATCAATTCATCTCCTTTCTTGGATGAGTCATTGGGAGCCAAATAAGCTGCACAGAAATCCCCAGGACAGAGGCGGAAAAGCAGTGTAATGTTAATTAATTCACAAATGGGACAGTTACTACTGTTACCAATTCATTTCAGTGAGAAACCATTTTAAGTCTCAACAGAACTCAATTTACTTACACACTACACAGAGAGATCCAAATTTAAAGCAATTTCTGAAGAACTGCCATTGTAGCGGAATGGTGAGTGAGTGTAAGATGTGGTAAACAGCATGTCCTGTCCTCACGCAGAAAGTTGATGCAGCTGGAAAACTATATTCTAAGGGAGGCTGCTCCCTGGGCTGTAGGACTTCACTGTTCCTTCCCCTCAGGATGGCACAGTGTCCAGCACACCTCTGCTCATCTTTTAGCATTTGAGAGTTATCTACCTGACTGGTGAATTTATCTCAAGATCATCTCTTTTCTTCTTTGATGTTTACCTCCTATGCAATCAAATAACTTAAAGAAGTAGTCCTCATGGAAGGAAAAATCAGAGGGAGCAGCCAGCGGGAAGTCCTAGGCCGAGGAGACTGAGTGGAGCCTAACCCTTGGATGGCCCGTCCTAATCTGCACTAATAGGATTTGGAGAACTGAACTCTGGGTCTGTATTACATATTTTTTCAAGACTATAAAACTTTACAATTCGGCATCTACAGTTATAAGTGTAATAGTAACAATACTAACTGGGAAGTCATTAGTGAACTTATGAAAAACTCACTTTATTTTTATAGTTCAATACCAAGTGAAAAGATAGGCACATTCATTTCATGAGTCATATTCTCAACCTCTACTGTAAAACAAACAAGACTAAATATGCTCTTAATATGTAGTTTTCAAGTTTGGAACAGAATGTAAAAAAAAATTATAAAATTTTGCTATGAGACATCAAACCTCTATGAGTTGGTTGACAGTGACCTCACGTCCCACCTAATGAGACAGAACAATGTACACTGACAGTTGAGCCTGAGAGATTAAGAACAAAGTCAGACATCCTGGCTCCTTACGTTCATGCTTCAGTAGTACAGACTCAGACAACAGAGTTCTCCTATCAACGACAGCGCAGCAGCGTTAACACTCACCAGTAATATTGAACAAGCTCAGAACAGTTAATTCTGACAGTTTATGAAATACAAGACTCAACACTTACCTTTATTTTGTCAAGCTCTTATAAAAACTGATGGTATTACACAAAGCAAGTCCACCTATTTCCCAAGCACACCGAAAGAAGAGGAAGACGGATCCCAGCAATGGCAGAAGGGACAGACTCGGGGCTGTGCTACAATCTAGGCCAAAGCGGCTGCCTAGAGGATTCGGAGGAGCAAGGCCTGCAGAGGATCTTCTGATGGACACCCTGGTTCATGTCCTATCTCTCTGAGTTTGGGACTTTTGATTTTCTAAGTATGGTAGTCTATACTCTCTAAGAAATAGACTTAAAAATACAAATATGAAACAGTAATAAAGGTCAATTATTTAGCTGAAGTGTTTGATTTATAAAGAAGAAATGACAAGATGACACTGACAAAGTAGAACTGTATTAACCTAAACAAGGACGTGTTAACATAGTCTGTTTGAAATTCCATCCAGCCTTTGTTGTTTTTGACTCTATGACTGTGTTAAGTACACTTACTCTAACTGTAATGCAACAACAGCCTGAACTAATCCTGCTAGGTCAAAGACTCACACCTCTGTGGAAAACCACTACAAAAAACCAAAACAACCATGTACACTTACTAAGAAGAGCAAACATTTACTTCAATTGCAGTATATGCTTTTCAGTCACAAAAAGAAAGAACAGTGATTAGACAGTGGTCACATCCTGTGCAAAAATAAAAAATAAAAAACTTGAAATATAAAAATGGTAGCACAAGGTATCATTTGCGTACATTGCAGGAAAAAAGAAACATGGTAACTGAAATATGGCACTCCTGGCAATTTCTAAACCAAATAGAATGCCTTTGAAATGACTGAGTGCATTTATTGAGTGTATTAGTAAGAAAGCCCCACAACCATAAATAGTACAATATTTAAAAATAAAAAAAATATTTATATCCATCTAAGACAGATAGTGTATTTGTACATTAGAACTCTAAGTGCAGAAGGTGTTTACGTTTTGCCTTTTGTACTTTTTTAATTCAGTACTTGACCATATGTTGAAGTTCCAATCGATTGCAAAAGCCAATTCAAATCAAGGAACGTGTTATTCAAAGTTGCATAATTTCATTTGGGACTACCAACAAGGTTCAAATCAAGTCTTTAACATTAATGGTCATTTTTAGTCAATGGAAAGTTTAAAAGTCCTTAAATCTTCATTATCCTCTTGAACTTGCCCTTCTAAATGATTCCCAGACTGCAATTCCTAGTTTGCAAATAAAAAAAAAAATGCAATATGCATCATACTTCAAGAAAAGACGATGGTGTTGAAGCAGCGTTCTTCTGAGTCTTTTCCCTGCTCCTTTCAACCTTCTTTATAATTTCAGACACAATGCACACTGATGAAGTGAGACCCAAAAGGAACAACAGATCTGCAAGAGGAAATAAACTGAGTTTTACAAGCCTTTGAAATGTACAGCAACAGCTTACACTGTAGAATACACTGTTTCACAAGTATTTCAGGAGGTAGAGATCATTCGCCTGAGTTAAAAACGTTGAAATAAGGGAAAAGCAAGGTGGCTCTGAGATAAAAGCCTTGTTGAGCAAGTTGGCCTATCCAAGCCAATCCCAAAACCACAGTGGAAGATTAAAAGCAACTCTCACAGTGGAACACACACACTAATAACAGTTTAAAAATGCATACAAAAGATAAATCTCAAATAAGTGTAAAGTCACAGACAGAGAAGTCACAAGAGAGAGGTCAGAACTAGAACCCGAATGGAATCCTAAGATTCGCATAACTAACTTCTAATAGGAATGCCAAGGGGTTCCTACTTGACAGACCTCAGGGCTTTTGCACACCATGGGTGAAGTCCCGATAGTATTTTCCAAGCCTAAGACTGTCTTGTAATAGGATTCACACTCTCTACTCTTACTCATTGCCAAAAAAAACAAAAACAAAAACAAAAAACAAACAAAAAAACCCTGAAGCTTTTTAATTTTAATTTTGCTTTTTAAAAAGTGGAAGCAATGTGAATGTAGAATTAAAATATTAAAATTAAACTAGTTCAAATTTTAAGGTTAACTTCAACTTATACCAAAACCACTAAACTTGTATCAAAAATACAGAATATAGAACTCACTTCATAAATACACAAACTAACCTAAAAAAGAAAAAAAAATCTAAGAATTAAGGACCCATTTTCCAAATATACTCTTCCACACACTTTAGAAAATTAATTTTGAATGTATTTTGGTGGGGTGGGTGTTTGTAGTGCTGGATCAAACTGAGGGCCTGGCTCACCAATGGAACATTACCAACAAGCGCCACACCTGGCCTTGTGACACAGTTAATGCAAGCCAAGTAAAAGAATAATTTCCTCAGAAACATTATACAAGCTAATGTCTCCTGAGTCAAATGGAGATTTCATGAAATAACAATGTGTTAATAAGAATAGTGGACTACTAAGTTTACTTTAAAATGATTAAGTTTTAGGAACAATTTGATTTTCAGTGAGCTGAAGTAAAGTTCTCCCATTTAATGATAGAAATCTTCATATTTTAAATGTAATATTGTACTCTACAATTAACCTACAACAGGTTTTGTGAATTGCTGTATTTCAGAATCACTGAACATGACTTTATTACAAATCATAACACACACAGGGTGGGGAGGGTCAAGCAAATGAAACAAGGTTTCCCAGAATGTCCTGAGAGGAAAACATAAAGGACCCTTTGTTACATGTCCCCTCAGTCATTTTTCTTTTTCCTATTTAAAAGGAGCTGTTTACTATGACAAGCACACTCTAAGGATGCAGTAACAACGGCACACAGCATTTTCTTTACCCAGAATACTGAGGCTCTCAGTCTGAAAAACCTTCTGCAGAGGTGGGAAGTAAATAACAAGCAACTGCCCCATGATGGATCCAAGAACTGCATAGCAGAACATCTTATTACTGCAGAGTCCAATCTCAAACACAGACTTGGTCTGTTGGCAAAACAGAGTTCCAGTTACTCCACCTGCTCATAGAAATGTCACCACGATTACACTTGGTTCAATTTTGAATAATCAGTATCACTGAATTCTATCTTGTCAAACCACAAAATATCTTAACTTTATTAGTTTTGTAAAATGCACATACACCAAGGATAAATTCTAATCCAACTTTTATTTATCAAAGGTGGGGGGAGATTATGAGAGCCAAAAGTAATGGACGGACACCTGCAACCAAAGTGCATTTGCTGATATGGTGGGGCTGCTGCACACATCAAGGGTATTGCACGTATGCACTTAAGCAACTGACCACATGTACAAGACTTGTACAGGAACCAGCCAGCTAAACGTCAGGTGGACAGAATGGGTCATGAGGTCCCAACCTAGATGGGAAGCTACTGGCAACAGATGGCTGCTGGGAGGGAAGACAGCACCTTTTCTTCCTTCACAGGTATGGGCCCTGAGAAACTAGCCATGATCAAGTAAGACTGTCCTACGGCCATGGATTATGGGCAACACTATGTGGACTCTGTGAGTAAATAAAAAAGAGCAAATGAAGTGTAGAAAGGGGGACATAAGGGAGAATTTGGAGAGGAAGGAATGAGAGGTAGATTTGACCAAAACACATTACATGTATAGATGAGATTCTCAAACAATAGAAAATTAAATAGAACAGGTTATATTTATACATTACTTTGCTTATATATGTACATAACAATAACTAGTTTAGAGAGGCCATCAATTTGAAAGGGAGTAGAGGGATATAAAGGACTGGACGAAGGGCACATGGGAGGGTCTAGAAGGAGGAACAGAAAGAAGGAAATGATGTAATCATATTTTAAATAAAAGTAAAAGAAAATAATTGCAGGCTGGGGAGTTTAGATCCCCAACACCAACAGCAAAAGCCAAGAGTGACGGGGTTGGCTGGCTAGAATCTCAGCCAGCCCTGCTAGGTAGAAACAGAAGATTCAGGGGCCCACTGACTAGTCAATCTAGCTAATCCATGAGTTCCAGGTTCAGTGAAAGACGCAAAAATTAAGCTGAAATTTAGTACAGGAAGACAGACATCAACCTCTGGGCCTCCAGGAGTGCATGCACAGGCACACATACTCTTTCACACATGTGCCATTCACACACTACACTACACTACACTACACACTACACTACACTACACTCTATCTCTCTCTCTCTCTCTCTCTCTCTCTCTCTCTCTCTCTCTCTCTCTCTCTCTCTCTCTCTCTCTCTAGTGGTACATGCTTATAATCTCAGTTCTTAGGGTGCTGTATGGGAAGAGCTCAAGTTCAGAGAGGCCATGTCAAAAAACAAAAGCAAAAGAGAAAAGGGCACTTTCTTAAGAAGGATCAATTCTAACACTGAACCCATAAAAAAGAAAACCTAACCTATTTTAGTGCCTGTGGTGGTTTGACTAAGAATGGCCCCTGGGCACCTCTAGTTGGCTGCTTAGTTGGCACTGTCAGAGTAGCACTAATGAGAAGGAGCAGGAGGTGTGGCCTTGTTGGAAGGCTCCGGTCACAGAAGTGGTCCTTTCTCTTTCACTCCCTTCCGCCCCTCTCCACCCATCCCTCTCTCTCTGACTGTAAATTAGGAGCTAGCCTGTGCTAGGATTAGGATATATACAGCCTCAGCTAGTTCTCCAGCATTATGCCTGCCTTCCACCACGTTCTCTGTCATGATGATAACGGACTAAGACTGAAACTAAATAGGCCCCAACTGCTGTTCTCTAAGAGTTGCCTTGGTCAGGGTGTCACGAATAGAACATTAACTAAGACAGTACCCAAAGTATTAATAAATTTCATTCATATTTTATGAAATCTTTTCTATCTAGTCACTAAGGTATATAACCCAAAACTCCACAAATACATGTAATTATGTTTATAAAAAGAAAAGTAAACTGCCTTTCATAAAAGAAACGCAAGTAGTAGTTTCTGAAGTAGTCTAGTGATAAATTACTGTACTTTGAAAGCTCTCATGTGATAAATGCCAATAGTTAGGACTCATAAAGGCCTCCAAAGGGTAAAAGACTTCTAGGTCTTCTCCAAAGAAAAGTTGGAGTGCATAAAGTACTCTGAAACTGCGCCACACGGCCATGCAAGGGAAGCTAGCTTTCAAGGGCACTATGCTCTCAGAAAGTACCCAGGTTCTGATGCTAGCACATTATTTTCTAACAAGAATAATGCAAATATAGCTTAATATACAAAATGGGAAGAAAAGTAAGACGCCTAAACTTTGATAGCACGACGGATGTGACAAGGAACACATTGTCCTTTTCACAAGGCTTTCTAAAATGGGACTAATATCATGTTTACAGCCCCATGAAATTTGTCCTGTGTGAATCTAAATATATCCTATAGCTAATAACTGAACACTGGACACCACCTGAGATCAAATGTCCCATCTTTATTGTTGACCATGGCATAGCTTTATAGAAAAATATGGCACTGTAATCTGTGGCTACAAAATCAAAGCTAAAATATCCAAAATTTCCATCTGCTTCCTATGAAAGGTTAATCTTCTCAAAGCCGGTGAATTAAGTAAAACCATTTGTGCATACCTGAGATCTGGAACTCAGTGCATTGAACATATCGAAAAACACGAAGCAAGTGAAAGTCATTGTTGTGTCTCGGGGTGTTATCACATTGTCTCGAAGCTGCCAAGAAGAAGGACAAAATGACTTTTCTGTTTGTTTCTTGGTGGCTAAAAAAAATAGATAAATACTGCATGCTTTGAAAATGGAATAGCTTCACTCTAAATGTGAAACCTATCTGAATTTTCTACAGACCACCTAGTGAACAAATACAGTCTACATGAAAGTTAAAAAAAAAAAATCTCTTAAGAACACTGCTACACAGGGACTTAAGATTTTCTTATTCTCCTCAAATTCCCATGCCCATTGATACTTTACTAAATACTTAATGACCTTAGGTTATATTCTCCTAGCCTGTGCCTTTCACTCAGAGGGTTCTTCACTTGTCAATCATCTGTACAACACATGAAATTACTTAGAATGCAACTACAGAGATGCATGGTAACAGAGCCGTTTATCCAGTGAATATACCTCTCGCCAGAAGACAAACAAAGTCCCACAGACAATGATTATTGATGAAACAAGTATTTTAAGGATCAAGTTTTTTGTCAAAATGCTGTCCTTCCAGTTCCGAGGGGGTTTTCGAATGACATCTTTGTCCACTGGCTCTACTCCAAGGCTTCAAAACAAAGAGAACAAACAACGTACTTAGAAATGCTCTTTACTCTCGCTTTACAACCTAACTAGCGTCTGTTACTAGGAAATGAAATGCTTCCTTTTGGAAACAAGCTGCTGAAGCATAACGAAATCACTGCCTGTGACCGCTTGGAAAGCACCACTGCTGGACGCGCTGGATGTGTCTCTAGTACCAGCAGCAGGACGAAGAAAGGGGACAGACAGAGGAGAGGAGGAAGGCAAGAAGAAGTGAGGGCAAGGGAGACCACCGCTCTGCCCCTTTCCCACGCTTGCAGTTATGCATTTGGCAAGGTAAGACGAGCACTTGCCAGCCAACTTTTAAAACTCCAATTTCATTTACACATACATTGATTTTTAAGATATATAACGTACCAAGAAAAAATAAATCTCACGCAAGGATGTCTTGATTAAGAGATTTACTCTCATGGACATTAGAAATATCATTCAACTACCACAGCACTAAAAAGATAAGAGACTGGGGAAGTCTCTGAACACATATTTTACCAAGGTTCTTACAGGACTCACATATGAAACTGAACTGGGAGCTGGTGAGGATGTGGTACTATGAACGCATCTCTTACATACTAAGAGACTAGACCTTTCTCTAGACCTCAGTCAGCGACTTACAGCTGGAATCCTACTATGTACTCAGCACATGTAACCTGTGTTTAAGAGAACAATAACAAAACCCATCAATCTTGCCTTGGTTTCCCCATGTACAACTTTTATAGGATAAGCTAATGCACAGCTGTAACCTAAAGTTACATACTTTTCTATGCCCTGACCCAGTTTATTACAGTTTACGTGTTTTCATGTATGTATTCGCGGTTCATCATAATCATTTGTCGGAAGCAGCAAATAGACTGAAAGTGGCCTTGTGCAATGGATATCTGTCAGTGCTCACAGTCGTGTGTGTGTGTGTGTGTGTGTGTGTGTGTGTGTGTGTGTGTGTGTGTGTGTGTGTGTGTGTGTGTACTGTCTGAGTCAGCTGAGCCAGTGACGTAATTCCAGCTACCGCCCTAGTAAAGACTGTTCTAAAGCATCTCTCATCCCTTCCATGTGTGATGCTTTCTGTGCTGTTCAATAAAAGAGCCCTTTATTGGGAACAGACACAAGAAAAAGACACACACAGACACAAAACAGCCATGCATCCCAGAAAGCACAAGAGAGGGAAAGTGAAGCAGACAGTGGGCAATGCGGGTTCACTCTTGGTGAAGTAACAGTAACTGGGCAGGGTAAGGGAGGCACCTTCGACTTCTCCCTCAGTGCAACGCAAATTCATTAGTGGTGACTGAGTTTGTTATTAATGTGCTCAAACTGCCTGCAAGAAGTTTCTCCATTGCATCCAGTTCTTAGAACACAAGAACGGCCATTATTCTTATTGAAAAGCTGGCACTCACACAGTGTAAAGGATGAGAGCTACAATGAACTAATGGACAACCAAAAAGAAAAAATGATATATACCCAAGACAATGTCTAAGAAGCATGCTGCTGGAAAGTCATGAGGAAGGTTTGCTACGTCTTATTCACACCTGCCTTGTCCTTTCAATTCCTGAATACACACTTACCTCTGAGCTGGGGGTCCATCCATTATAATATTGATCCACAAAATCTGCATTGCATTGAGAGGGTTAGGAAAGTTCATTAACGTAGCCAATGAGATTAAAGTTAATGCTGCTATACTCCTGTTGAAAGAGAGTCATTTGAAAATTAGCACAATCAATTTTATACATTAACTAGCACTTAAGTCTCATGTTCCTGGGGCTGGGAGACAGCTCAGTTGGTAAAATACTTGCTGAGGAAGCATGCAGACCTAAGTTTAGATCCTTGGAAACCAAGTGAAAAGCTAGGGCAGCAGTGTACGTCTGTAACCCCAGTGCTGGGGCAGTAGAAACAAGAAGGTCCCTGAAGCTTACTGGGTAGCCAGTCAGGCTAGTCAGTGAGCCCCAGGTTCAGGGAAGGCATGTTATCAAACCTTAAGGTAGGAGATGACGAGAAAAACATCCCATGTCAACACCTGACCTCTGCATGCAAGCACATACATGTGTGCACACCCACAAACACATTTACTACATACACATACAAAAGAAAAAATGTTTTACATATTTTAAAGTAATCCGATTAATTCAACTGACCTATACTTCAGTCATAGGAGTATTTTGTTAAGAAGCTAGCAGTTTGGTTTTTTTTGAAAATGAGTCTAACGCTGCCGCCCAGTGTCTCCCAGGCATTCGGATCAAAAGTGAAAGTCACCCTGATTAGCAAGCAAGGAGTATTTTGAAAACAAAAATGTTTTGGTTTTTTTTTTTTTTGGTTCTTTCTTTTGGAGCTGGGGACCGAACCCAGGGCCTTGCGCTTCCTAGGCAAGCGCTCTACCACTGAGCTAAATCCCCAACCCCACAAAAATGTTTTTTAATGCTTAGGCAACAACAGCAAAAGTAGCTGAGACCTTCTAATTCTGACAGAGGCTCTCTCTAAGTAACACACACTGGGCCTCTGGAACTCTTCTGCCTCAGCCTTCTGGGACACTGAGATTACAGATATGTGCCACCAAGCCCAGATGAAAGATTTTTAAACCTACAAAAATATATTTTCAAAAATATTTAACTGCTTTTTGGCTATAGAAAATCTATCCTATCTTGAGAAAAAGATAACCGAGAATACTGCTGAGACTCGGCACATCCCCCTTTTAATTTCAGGAGCAATAAACCCCAAAAGTCTATGCAGATATCCCTCGGTAACCATGAGAACTGTCTGCAGGATCCTCAAATGTCAGAGCCCTAGTCACTTATACAGAGCAGCAAAGTACATTACAACTGTTAATACATTTCCTAATATACACTTTAAATCACCCCTAGATGGTCAGTAATACCTAGTATGACCTAAACAGTATACTACTAGCTTTTTACTTCTTAGAAAACTACTAATAAACAATTTTCAAGAATACAGGCCATAATTTTATTTTCAAATAATTTCTCTAGAAGTAAAAGTTCTTGCAAACTTACGTGCTCAGTTGAAATCTAACAAAATTTTTAATGTTATTATAAATGCCTTTACCCTCTTCTATTGCAGACCTGAAATTTAAAAATAAAGAAATAAGAAAATACACTTTGAAACTAAGTTTCCAATCAAATAACAATTAGCAGTTACAAAAAAAACTCTATTGTAAGGTAAGATTAAGAAACATTGAAATATTTTATTTTACCAGAGAGCTCTATTTAAACTATTTTCATTATATAATATTCAAAATCTCTTAAAAACAAAAAACCCTGATAGGCCTGAGGCGATGGCTCAGTACTAAGAAGGCACACTGCTCCTGCAGAAGACCAGAGGTCTAGCCCCAGCACCATTCAAGTGGCTCACAACCATCTCTAACTGCAGTTGAGGGAACCGCCAACTCTGATCTCCACAGGCAAAAACATGCACCAGCATGTACACTCACACACGTAATTAAAATAAATCTTTTAAAATACTCAACCTAAAAACCATGTATTATCTCTCGCCACACAAAATATTACACATTTCTAAGAGTAAAACAATGACGTTCTATATCCTTCATAGCCCATATTTCTTAGTCGGTTAAATTAACACATATCAAAAATTAAATGGCAATGAGTTATATAAGAATTATGGAATTTATTTATTATCCTATATAATTACATTAATATGCTGTGAAGAATTAAAATGTGTGGTTTACAAAAATGTACTGAAGAATTCTTACATTCACTTGGCTGAATCTAGGAAAAGGTGCATTCATAAAATCACTACGTCCTCTGGGACTTAGACAACTTCAAGAATGGGAGAAAAAAGACTTTGCAAGAAGTTGGCAAATGTGAAGTCTCGCATTCCACGTATGATTAATACACATGGCGGGACTTGTGACTACATTTGTCACAGCAAGGTCAGTCACGGATATAGAAAGTGAGGAGCACAGACCTGCACCTCCACCATTACACCTGAGTAGCAAAGGCATTCAGAACTAAGAAGCTGTATCATGAAATGAGGGCAACAAGAACACTTATTAATATGAGAAAATATACATGAGTGTGAACTCAACTTTTAATGCTACGTAATGTCTCCTGTAAAGACTCTGGAGCAAGAGTCACTGTTGTTCTATACCCAGAGAAAATGTGACAACTGGCCAGCACTCCCTAAATATTTTGTAAATTAACAGACTTGTCAATTATTATGTCTGTTCCATTTACACAAATCATTTTCTCTTGAATTACATAAAATAAGATTATCCAAAAAAAATGTTTTAATCTGCCATATACTATCAATTCTTTTCGAGCTGAATTGTCTGACAGCAATGAAGGAAAGACAAATGTCTTACATTATAGTTTGGAAATCATCATCCACCAAGATCATGTCCGCAGCCTCTTTGCAAACATCTGTGCCAGTCTGGCCCATTGCAACTCCAATGTCTGCAGCCTTCAGAGCCACTGCATCATTTACCCCATCTCCTGTCATGGCTACAACTGACCCGTTCTTTTGTAGAGACTATGGAGACCCAGAAAAAAAAAGAAGGGCAGGGAGAATTATTCTTATTTTTTAAATCAGATAAGGACATAAGTATTATCAACTGTCTTTCATAATTTTTTAAGATTAAAAATTTTATAACCTCATTTTTCAGTCAAGTTCAATACATAAAGTCTTTATAAAATAAAGCTCACAAAATATGGCTACTAGTATTTCCATCCAGGAGAACTGAATGCATTCTGACTGTCTTGAGTTGTAGGATGGCACTGGCCTCTACTGGGTAGGATCTAAGGATGAAACCAAGCATTCCAGTTTCCCCAGGAGAGCCCTATCACCCCTAGCTACAAATAACCCCCAGACTCAGAAGCTCTCACCTCTACAATGACTAGCTACTATAATTAAACCTGCTTATCAACTGTAGGACACAATTTAAGTTGCTTTATACATCAAATGGTACACAACAACATCCCAGTCAGTGAGGTATTGTGTAGGACGGCAGACAAAACTGAAACTTCCTGCTGCCTGTTGACAAGCAAGTGGTACTGATGTGTAGCACAGTTCACTTATTTGTGGAACATTCCACATAATGAAGAGTTACTTAATGATACGCTTCTAAAACACAGCTTTGTGAAGGAACCCACAGAAATAATAACCCTTCTTTACACTGTTCACTCTCATAAAACACCTTTCTTACATTTGTTTACACAGTGTCTAACTATGACTACTCACATTAGGATAACTTAACTATGAGGATCCCTGTCAGAAATACACTTCTACACTGTTTAAAGAGGTTACACTGGAAAATACTTTATAGTTTCTGTCTATAACTTCCTATGTCAACTAAACTGTCAAGCTCTTCCAGAATTAAGTTTTGTCTCACAATACTTTGAACTTTGATATTCTATAATACTCTTTGTAATGAACAAAAGACATGTTAAAACACCTTGTATAGTAAATTTAAGATAATTTGGTTTTCAGACACACACCTTAATAATTTTCATCTTGTGTCTTGGGCTTGCTCTGTAAAATACTGCAACCTGTTAAAACACAAAGAAATTGAAAACCCCCAGTGTTAACAAGTAGCAGCATTTCTATGTAAGGACACTTTAACAACTTAATTTGGCACAAAGACTGAAATTAATGTCATATATGTGACAACATCCAACTCATGAGTGGCTTCAACCTTTAACAAAGAAAAGGGTATGTTAATAATAGAAAAAAATCTAAATAAGTCATAACTTTATTTATAGAATTTGGGTAAGGCTACGAAGAGAAAACAGCTTTATTCTTGGAGTATTTCAGAAATGAAAAAGGGGGAAATTTTTCCTTTATCTGTGTTCTCACAATGCTTGTACAAATGGCCTTTCTCTATGGTCTAGCTTAGAGAAGAACGTCTGCTTCCCAATGTCTGGGGGGGTCATTTTACAGTGTCACGTAGGTGCTCCTTCTTGATTTGGAATAATTCACCAGCCTCTCTTCAACTTTAATTCAAAGCTGCCTAATAATCCAATTTCTGCAGCAGAACTAATCTCTTTTCGTGACCATGTATGCAATCCTCCTCTGTGCCCTGATGCCAGCCAGGACAGTATGTCTGTGTCCTAAGGTTTGGCTTGTTCTACCCGAAGTTGTGTAGTCAACACTGCCAGCACCTACAGCTCTCTTACAGTACCAGCAGGGGAGTAAAGAAGGGGAGTTAACTGGCATGCCCCTATTCTCCTTCACAGAATCACAGCTGTAAATGTCACGTGAGTCCACACTTCTCACTAATTGTAAGTATTCATGTTCCAAATCTTCCGACCTCTCATTTCCCAAACACCTGAATTTCAGCATCATGGTCAATCTTTCCAATACCTAAAAACCATTGTTTCTTACACCCACACAGCACACTCTTCTCTAAAGTCCTGGAGGATTATTTCATGTTAGGTTTCTCTCCTCGATCCTCTAGTCCAACCCCTCTTCCAGTCTTGCTCTCAGTAGACAACTTTATTTCCTACTCCAAAGAAAACACTCCGATCCCTGCCACACATCTATGTCCAGAACCAACCCTAGTGTTTTACTGCAGATGAACTCATAATCCCGACTCACCTGCTTGAGTTTACCACCCCAGAGATCCTTAAAGCTCTTCCCTCTCACTGCTCAGACTTTTTCTCACATCCCATGCCCTGCCATCCTCGCTCTCCGTCACTTTTCTTCTGAAGTCATGCTCTCAATGATGGCAAAGGTTCCCCTGCACCTGAGTGCTCTTGACATGTCATGGATACACCAGCAGTCCAGGTCAGCAGAGGTGGGATAGCAAACACGAATCAGCAGCAGTGGCCCTACCTAGCGGAGACAGCCAGGCCTCAGCCTCAGTATGAGTCAGCAGGAGGGGCCTACAGGAATGCCAGAAGTTCTTAGCTATGCCTGTCTCAGGAGATGAAGATCAGCCAAGACTCAAAGCCAAGAAGCCTTTAGCAGTGTAAGCAAGCCAGGCTCAGCCTCAGTGTGACCGTCCACTAGGCCTATTTAGACTCCCTTCAACGCCAGGCGTCCGCCATGGCCCTTGTCTCAGCATGTGCATCCAATCAGCCCGAGGCTGCAGAAGGGCTAAGAAGCTGCCGTTCTCTCTGTGGAGTCCTGACCAATGCAGGTCAACTACACAATGTAAGGCAGACCAATACAAGTGACGGTAGCAAAGAATCCTTCATTACACGTCCTTCCATGTGCTTGCCTTGGCAAAACATCCTCTCTCCTGTGTCAGCTTCAGTGAAATGAGTCTGCCTTAGTCTTCCGCCTGTGTCCACTTCAATGAACCATTCCTTCACATTTGCCTTAGCAAAACACCATCCAACACAGCAAACTTTCCAAAGAACCCTTAAGTTTCCATTTCACTCAGGTATTTACACAAGGAAACTGACTCTCACAAAGAAACTAACACACTCAGCTTCATTCACTACGAGTAAACACTGAAAAGGCCGCACTGAAGAGAGCCCTGAACTGAAGAGATACGGTGCACCCTACAGGCCAACACTGCTCAGCAGTTTAAGGGGGGAGGGTAGAGGACTTAGACACAGCAACACAGTGAGTGACAGCTCCAGAGCACGACTCGTCAAAGACTCAAGAACCAAACTCAGAAGTCACGTACTGCAGGGTCTCACTCTTACAGAACTGGTTAAGAACTGAAATACAGAAATAAAAGTGAATCACTGCTGCCAAGCTCTAGACCTAGGAGGGCAGCTGAATACAAGAGGCCGTGAGAGGACCGAGGGACAACAAGAAACTATTCTGTATCCTACTGGTGACAATGTTTGTAAGATACCCTGAATCTGTCCAAACTCAGATTTGCACTCTCGTATTTTACTGTTTATAAACACCACCTCAATTTCTTCAAAGGTATGAATAAACTCAAGCAAAAATAAAATAAAAACAGAACTGAAGTGTTTAAGTAGTATCAACTAACTTCTCTCTCCAACTTCTAACTTACACAGACAAGTCCTCAATTACCACAGTGCCTTCCTCACAGGAAATGTAGTTCTTACTAGAGGTAAGAATTTACAGTATTCTTCTAATGGTTGCATCATAAACAACAATATGGTTTATTTCCAAGAAATTTCAGTTCAGAATCTGGACAGCAATTTGGTGAGCATGTCTCCTCTGCAAGCAGCCAGCTTCTCAGAGACAAGAACAATGCCTGATACTTAGGCTATGGCTCTCAGAGTCTACTCACACAGACTTACCTTTGGCACTATCTGTGAAAGGTGCTGGACTTCCATTGTATCTACTTCTTCTCCAGACACAGACTGTGAAGTTTTAGAATACAATCCCAGACGACTAGCTAAAGTAAAAGGAGACCAAAAAGTATAATTTCTTTGCTTGAAAAATACAGAATTATCCCTAAGTCTGCAAACCCTAATCATTTCTCCTCAGCAGCTCAATCCTGATGACAATCAGAATGTACTGTAAGCAAAGTAACTGAAGCCAGAGAAGCTGGTGGCACATTTAGCTGCACAAAATCATGTAGCTCCATTTAGATCAAAGTGCATGTTGAAAAGTCACCCTCCCAGCACCACATGTGACCCTTTTCTTAAGATAACAATGTATAAACCTTTAGCCCAGACCCATCACAAATTAATAAAATCAGAATTAATGGAGCGTGGCAAATGTGAAGTTTATACTTTACAGACAAGAAACTGGCACTTAGCTTCTCTCCCCCTTACATTCCTGAAGGTAACTGTAACAAGCTATCCTCTTAGTATTTATGTTCAAGTCTGCTTCAAAGTTATACTAAAACTGAAGAGAAAAGCCTCAATTCACCTTTCCTTTTATATCCCTCAGCTAGTGTTTACACCTGTCAGCAAGTCAATTAAAAAACTACAAGATCAACTACCCTTCTGTGAATAAATACATAAATGATTTCATGAGCTAGTCGTGTATTTTCAATATTCCTTTTTAACTAAAATTTAGTTTACCAACAATCTTTTATAAGTTTGAGCAAAAATAAGCGAAGTTGTTGTTTTACAATCTCAATTGCATATTAACATATTTCCTAGCTAATGTTTTCTGAAAACGTATTGAGCGTAAAACATAACAGCACAGTTTTACCGATTGCAATTGCAGTCTCCTGAGAGTCTCCAGTGATCATTTTGATGGAGACTCCTGAGGCAATGAGTGTTGTGACGGCTTCTTTCACACCAGTTCTCGGAGGGTCAATGATTCCTACCAGGCCAAGGAAGGTCAGCTGCCCCAGGTCCGGACCAGACGCCAGTGCGAGAACTTGTAAAATAATAAAATCAAAACTGCAAAATACTGGTTGTGAAAGCGTTAGACTTAGCTGATGACAAACCACATAAGGTTATAATATCATTTGTAGTTACAGTATACTATTTACAATTCACACTTGGTTCTAGATATAAGTTGCTTTTAGGCTATTAAAAATTAAAAGAAATAAAACCAAAGAACTGCTAAGCAGGGAAGACAAATAAGAATTACGAACATTCTTTCATAGCAACCACATACAGCTACCATCCAAAGAAACTACAACCTCTTTAGAAAATACAATTATTTAGGGGAAAATGTGGGTTTGTTAAACCTTAAAACTCAATTAAGCAAACAGGCCCCTTTGAAAGTTTGTTCTAATGTATCTTCATCAGAGAAGGCTGTATCAATTGTGCACAGCCTATATATACACAATTTCACACATGCTAAACACTAGAAAGAAAATGTTTCTCTATAAAGTGGTCTTAAGGTTATTAACACCCACAAGGTTTGTTCTCACTGCCTCCAAACATTAGCAAGCACTCTTCCTCAGCTTTTAGCTCTCCGAGAACTCTAACTATCCTACCATTGTTTATAGTGTCCTGTCATCACTGGGCAATAAGATTAAACACAAAGTCATGCTCATTTCCCAAATACAACTCAGCTTGCTCTCAGAATTCTGGAAGCTCTGGTCACTACCATTATAAATCAGAAGAATATATCTGCAGCACGGAGATTTTTATTAGACCAAACTCTAACAAGTATCTATGAAAGCACACTAAACTTCAGTGTCTCGAAGACAGCCTACAAAGTCCTAGAGAGACCAAAGCAGTACTTATTCGAGCAGAGTTCATCCCTGGAGGACTCACAGACCAAAACTGAAGGCAAACCACTTCTGTTTAAGAGTATAGATACCCCACAAAGGCGCTCACTCTGAAGGAAAAGAGCTACCTGGCAATGCCTGGTGCTAGGGTAGAGGCAATGGCAATAAAAGGAGGTTAAGAGTATCAATTTGCATGCTAGCAGTTCCTGATAAGGGAGATCATTGGTGTCCTCCCAGTGGAGGGGTGGCACAGCCCAGGGATTGTTATTCTGTATTTAGGCACTCTTTAACACTAATAAAAATCTTCTGAAGATACATTCTTTAGACCAAGAATAGATGAACAATGTTTCCAAGGATACAAAACAGATACTATGGCTTGAATATGACATTTCTATACCCTCATGTATTTGAATACTTGGTCTCCAGCTGGTAATGTTGTTCTGAGAGGTTGTGGAACCTTCAGGATATGGGCCCTACCTGGAGGAAGTGGGTCCCTTCAGACAGAACCTAAGCTTTAGAGCTCCCCATCCTGGCCTATCTACCGCCCTGATTCATAAGGTAGCAAACTCTCTCCTATCCCTACCCTCAGTCACTCCCACCATACGCCTCCCACCATGACGGCTACTATCTTCATGAAGGAAGACTTTCATGCATTCAACTGTGCATCAAAATAAATTCTTCTTCACTTAAGTTTGCTCTTGTCAGATAGCTGGTAATAATCAAAAAAAAAGAAAAAAAAAACTAAATTTTTTTACTCTCAAAATTTAAGACCACAAGCATTTTTAAGAAACAAACTTTGTAAGATAAAGCATAGCCATGTATCAATAAATATTTTAATATATATACATTAATATTTAATTCCCCACTATAGTAATAACAAGGAGGGGAAGATGAAAAAAAGACAGGAGACAAAGATCACAGTATTTTTAAATTCTATGAAACAAATGTTTTTCTCTAACAATTCTAGTTCACAATGCTATAGCATAAACCACGTACAAAAACCTCAACGATTCTTCAGCAAAATGGCCCAACAAATAAAGGTACTTACTACAGACCCTGACCACATGAGTTTCATTCCTGGAACTCACACAGTAGAAGTAGAAATTTGATTTTCATGTTTTATCTACCATGCCCCCCTCCACATATACATACACAATAAATCTAACAGAAATTTGTAGAAGATGAAGTTCTTTAAAATCTCTGTCCTATACAGAGAGCACTGCACATCTATAGAGACCCAAGAGCTCAGATTTTGCTGTACTCTTGACTTTCCATTATTTGAGGAAACTATTATAAAACACACCATCTCAGAAATTGCAATGGTTCTGATGTCTGGGGTAGAGTGTCTGAAGAGGACACTTCATTAGGGATTCAGCTACAATTAAAGAAAGCCTTTCTTCCCAGAACAGGAGCTATGCTGAAACAGCCTTCCTTACCTCGGAGTCCTGCAGAGCCCATCCGGGCCTTCTCTTGTTGGTACAAATCTCTCTGCTGCTGGGTAAGTGCCAAAGTCTGCCCTTTGCTGTTGTACGTAGTACAATACTTAATCACCTGCTCATAAGCACCCTTCATAAAACAAATCTCTGGTCTGTCCTAAAACGAAAAACATACCAAGTTTACATTCAAATTGTGTTTGTGTGTGTGTGTGTGTGTGTGTGTGTGTGTGTGTGTGTGTGTGTGTGTGTATCCTACATGAATGAATTCAAAGAGAGATACCCAATCTCTCATAATCCTTAACAAAGTTATTAAAGCCCAATGCTTTGAGTAGCACTTAAACTTTAGAGATTATTAACACGTGTGGGAGTTTCCTGTATTCTACAAAGCACAGCCACCTTACCCAGGCTTACACTATAAGCAGTGCTTTACTAAACCTCAAGTTGAGCACTGTGACTGGAACATGGCTCTTCAGCAGGCAGCAAGGAAAGGCGATCCAGTATCAACAGTCTAGGGCAATGGTCCTCATAAACGACTATGTACTTGTGTCTGGGCCGACCTACCTATGCTGCTCTTTTGACTCTCACAACCACCTCAGGATTGATACAAAGAACATATCTCTTCCATTTATCATAGCAGAAGTAATATGCAACCTACCACATACCACATTCTAAATTGAATCCCCAGCATGGAAAAACAAATACAAAATAATCCCTAGTCGCTTCTAATGAAAACCTGCAGTCCCTACCTGTCCTTACCCTTGTACTCCTGAGATTTTGATACATTTACAGAGTGTGACTCTCTCAGTTAACAATTCGCCCATTTTACACTGTGATGTCAATGTGGCCAGGTGCATATGTTCACTCTCTCTCCAATCTATAATATAAAGCCAAGGTTGCCTGAGCATATAATACACCATGATTCCTCCCTACTGAGCCAAGCACAGGAAGGAGCACAGTGGCCCCCTAACACCCAGGCTCTCTCTGCAGACACAGATGTGGCCCCCCTAACACCCAGGCTCTCTCTGCAGACATGGTGTGTTTCCTGGAAGCATCCCTTAAGTCCGAAGACAGATGTGATCTGTTTCAGCCTGTGACTAAAGCAAGCACCCTGTCATTTCTAGATGGAAATCTAGGGGCCACTACAGTTTGCCTCTTCTACCCATCTGTGACAGTGTATGCCCACTCCAGCCTCCTTCCGGCCACCAGGATTATCAGCAACTACAGCAAGGAGCTGCTGGGCATGGACTTAGTGGGAGATGTGGGAAGTTTCTATGGCCGATCCTCACTGACACGTCAAGTCTTTCCTTCTCCTTCTGTGAAGTTTCATCATCCGTAAAGTTACTATCTATTCTTTTTATTTTTACTTAGCTCCATTTATAGCTCTTATTCATTCTTCCTAAACTCTCCAATGTGAAATGAAAAAGTTCTCGTGGTACTATTCAGAGGAGAAAGAGCAGGCAAGCACTACTTCTTTCTCTTTTTACAGGAAACCAGTCTTCCTCTCTTGTCCCTTCTAAGTTGAGGTGTTGGGGTCTTTGCACTAATGAATCAGGAATTCCCCTTAACCCCATCTCCAACCCCCAAGCAACATCTTCCTTTCCTTGTACTATCAACAGTATCCACACCCTACTCCCACAGTATACAATTTCAATAGAATTTCATAATAAAGACTTAAGTCCACTGTGATTGTCATGCTCTAAACCGGCGGTCCTCAACCATCCCAATGCTGTGACCCTCATGTTGTGGTAAACCAACCATAAAATAATTTTCATGGATACTTCATAACTGTAATTTTGCTGTTATGAATTGTAATGTAAACATGTTGTTATACAGGATATCTGATATACGAGCCGGCAGGGGTCTCGACTCACTGGTTGAGAACCACTGCTTTAAGGTAGCAGGTTCTATTAGATACAGTAATTTATTAATCTAATGGCAGATTGTCACGGGACACTGATCATGCTGTACCCAAGATCGTGTTATTTACTAAAAGATCCCTTGTGGGCTGGCTCAACCCCAGCACATCTTCATCCAAGAGATAAATACAGTCAACCCTAGGTCAAGAGGCAGAGCAAGTAACCAGTCACAGGGAGTGAACACAGTAGATGAAAGGGGATCTTTGAGTTGAAGAATCTTTAAGACAGTGTGGGAAAGGAGAAAGAGCTTTTCCTTCTGGGATGTCAGTAAAATAAGGTCAGCTGGGTGCTTTCTCTGCCTCTCAGAGCTCGCAGGTTTTCACCCCAGCCTCTGGCTCCTAAATCTTCACTGGTACAATTAAATGCCTGGGGATTTTGTTTTCTAAAACAACAGTAGATTAAAAAATAAAATTGCCACTTAAGCTGACATTAGACATATTAGATGTATTTTTATTATTTTGAGGTAGGTATGAGAGAGAGCCTCAACCCTATAGCCCGGGCTAGCCTGGAATGCACTGTATAGCCAACTTCAAATTTATAGCAATCCAGCTTCAGCCTCCCCAGTGCTAGTCATGTATAATATTTTTGAAGAATACCTGCTGTGTTCGGTGTACACACTTCACAGCCATCCATTTCTGCTCAGAACTAAAAGGGTATTCAGCTTTTCTGATATAGTCTTGTTGCAGTCCATCAAGACCCATCTGTAAGACCAAAACAAAAATAAAATTATTCTAACGCGTCTATTTTTCCCCTTAACAAGGAACGTAAATCACAACTTACAACAAGTTAAAATAACTGGATCCTTGTCCTCGAATTAGAGAAAGAACAATAATGTTCTATTTATAAAGACAGCATTTCCCCCAAAGAGCAGCACTGACTCTGACCATGAAGGCCTGGTTACACAGATGGACCAGACTATATATTCCAGCTTCCACACAGGCTACTGTAACCTCTCTACCAGCTCAAATTCTGGGAGAAAACAATATACAATAAATAAAAGTGCCTGACCAATACTGAAGATGAACTTTTCTAATCAAGAAGTCTATTTAAGGCCTTTGCCTGCCTAAGCTTCCTTTGGGAATCGGTACAGTTTACTAAAATGCTGCACGTGGTAAGCTGGAACATCAATGGGATCCGGAGTCCCATGTAAGGGCTTGCGTAGCAGGAACCGAGCAACTGTCCCGCTTGTGACGCGTTTTGGATGAGCTGGATGCTGATATTGTCTGTGGCTACCTTTTGTAAGGACAGTGCTACCCCAGTAGCTGCTGAAGAAGGCCTAAGTGGTGTGCTTACTACCCTAAATGAAGATGTTGGTTGCTATGGAAATATGGATGAGTTCACGAAAGAGGAACTCCAGGTTCTGGATAGTGAGGGCTGCGCCCTCCTAACACAGCACAAGATCCGCACATTGGAAGGGAAGGAGAAGACCTTGACTCTGATCAATGTGTGCCGCCCTCACGCAGATCCTGGGAGGCCTGAGCAGCTGACCTTTAAGATGTGCTTCTATTACCTGCTGCAGAAGCACTCCTGGCAGCTGGCAGTCATGTGATAATCCTGGGGGACCTGAATACAGCCACCGACCCAATGACACTGTGATGCAAGTAGTCAGGAGTGCTCTGAAGAGGACCCAGGGCGTAAGTGGATGGATGGCTTGCTCAGTAACCCAGGGAATGAGGCTGGACCCCACATAGGGCACTGCATGGAGAGTTACCGCTACTTCCATCCAAAACAGCAGAGAGCTTTCACCTGCTGGTCAGTGGTCAGTGGGGCACGCCATCTCAACTATGGCTCTCGACTTGATTATGTCCTGGGAGAGAGGAGCTTGGTCATAGATACCTTCCAGGCCTCCTTCCTACTCCCTGAAGTGATGGGCTCTGACCACTCCCTGTGGGAGCTGTCTTAAATGTATCCTGTGTGCCAGCAAAACAGTGCCCAGCTCTGTGTACCCGCTTCCTCCCTGAGTTTGCAGGTACCCAGCTCAAGATTCTTCACTTCCTAGTTCCTCTTAAGCAAGAACCTGTGAGGGAACAGTCAGTCCTGCAGCCCAGTCATCAAATCCAGGCACAGAAAGAGTCAAGCAAAGCCCGCATACATTCAACCAGGCTTCGGAGAAGTTGAGGTGGCCCCAAAAGAAACCAGAAAAGCCTGATGAGTTATCTCCAGCCTTCCTCTAACCTTTCCCAGACTCCTGATGTGGGACTGTCTACCCTGCCTCTGGTGAGCCCTCTTACAACCGCAAAGACTGCAGAAGAGGTGGCAATGGCCGCAGTGGTAAAAGAAAAGAACCAAAGATGAGAAGGAATTAAGGACGGCCTTCTGGAAGTCTATGCTGAGGGGGCCACAGGGAGCCATGTGTAATGCATACTGTTGAAAAAAGCAGGAACCAACTTTGGCCACCATTTCTACATGCCTGCTAGACCCTGAGGTCCTCCCAGTGACCCCTCCTCCCGCTCTGACTTCTTCCTCTGGAGTAGCCCAGCTGAACAGACTGAGGCAGAGGGGTGTCTGCGTGTTCACCCCATACACAGGGTTGGATGCCAGGTCCCTGCCTCTGAGGTGCCTTCTCGCCGGGGCTTCCTCTTCCTTTGCTTTCTCTTCTCTTGGTTCACTCCCTTCCTTCCCTTCTTCCCCTAATGCCGCTTCCATTCTCACATCTCTTTGTACATGTAGGAGCAGGGAACTAAGGTAAACCCTTCCTGCCCTTGCTGGGGCAAAAATAAAGTTCATATTTTTTTTCAAAAAAAAATCTATTTAACCCTTAACCTATGAGCAGCTGGGGTCTCTCTTGTCTGTTGCTACCATCTTCACCCCAAGCCTTCAGTCCACTATTATGTAACACTTCCTATCAGACCGAAACACGCCATCCCTCAGGGAAAGTGAACAAGTCAAAAGAGCAGGCCCCTGAAACTGATCAGATTCACTAAGCCTCTCCTCTCAGACTAAGCAATGAAAACTGCTCAGACCACACCCAGACAAATCAAACTCAAAGATGACTGAAACCAGGCAATTGCCTAGAAGAAGCAGAAATCAACTGAGCTACCCAGAAAAAGTTTAGATCAGAATCACTTGCAAAGGTCACTCTCCAGCCTGTTTAACTGCCTCTAGGCTGTGCAAAGTGCTTCAGGTTTCCCAGCTTTTGTGCTCTGTCATGCATGCTGGGGTGGGCCTTGGCAATGCAGCTATCTTTGGGTCACTTCTGATCCCGTAAGTAATTCTCCTGTATTTCTATAAGTAACCCCAATAAAACTCATTGCTTCACCAAGCTGGACTTTCGGATTATCTGTAGTTTAGTCTGTCATGGATTCCCTGTCTTGGATGAGATTGCACTTGTATGCACATGTGCATGTGTGCCTGCCTGTCTATGTGAGCACATGTACCCAAGCGTTCGTTGTATACCTCCCTAGGTCCTAGAAATTGTTACATAACACCCACCACACTACAAATCATAACTACTAATGTCATACAGTTGTTCTCACTCCAATCTTTGATTCCTTTGCCTCTTATTGCAAATATTCAAATGTATTTTAGGACTATTAAAAATTCCACGTTATTAGCATCTGTTTTCTTCAGAAATATGTTCAGAGTTCTCTTGGCACTCACATATCCATCAAATACAGTTTATGCAGTAATTCCCTCTTTACCCAAACACCGTTCACTCCTTCCATAGTAGCCAGATGATCAGTCTTGACCCACTCAGTCTACACCCATTTATTCCTTCCTGCTTTCAGTCTAGCACCTTCCTATGCTCACTAAGCCCTTTCTGTCCTTTAAAGTCAAGCCTCCAGCCTCAGACACTTGCTCTGCCTTTCCTCTGTTACAAGGATAGCAGTATTAATGCCTCTAGGAGGAAGCTAGTAGCATGTCAAACAGAAACACAGGAAACTATCTGATACTTGATTCGTGTTTTTATTATTCTTATAAAAGCTGTACATGTTTTTTAGTTATAAGGCCAGATGACAGAGAAATGCAGCTTTCTATAGAGAAAACATATATAGTCTAAAACTAGTGGGCAATGGTTTATCTCAGAGCTAGTGCTTGTCTGGCATAGGGAAGACCCTGGGTTCAATCTCTATTCCATACATAAAAAGGAACAAGTGAGTAGCTAAGTAAACCCAGTGCTCATCTTCTTCTGAATTCAGTACTCCAGTAACTGCAACTGCACGCTGGCTCTCACTTCCAGTAATCAAATACAGAATGTGATAGTTGCATATGCTCGGCCCAGGACACTATTAGAAGGTATGGCCCTATGGAGTAGTGTGTCACTGTGGGTGTGGGCTTCAAGACCCTCATCCTAGCTGCCTAGAAGCCAGTATTCCACTAGCAGCCTTCAAATGAAGATGTAGAACTCTTAGCTCTTCCTGCACCATGCCTGACTGCACACTGCCATGCACCTGTCTTGATAACAGACTAAACCTCTGAACCTGTAAGCCAGCCCCAATTAAATGTTGTCCCTGTACTAAGAGTTGCCTTGGTCATGGTGTCTGTTCACAGCAATAAAACCCTAACTAAGACACAGAAGAATCCTGCTTCATTCAAATTTCAGTGCTTTATCAAACCATTTTTAAAAGTTGGAGAAGTTGTTTCTGTTATGTAAATAGCAGGCTTCTCACTGAAATAAATGTAAATTTAAGACGTAGGCTCAATCTAAACAGATTACAAGAAGAGTACTTCCTCTCTCCCAAACACAGATTTAATAACATTGACTTTGAGAAATGGGTAAAAGGAAGGAAAAGATTGGAAGGGAAAAAGCATTCCCTATAAGTGCATTAAGATCTGTTCATGAAAAGAATCTTATCTTTTACTAACGTAAAGATACAAAAGTATTTCAGAATATTATCTTTTACTTATTTACAAGTATTTAACAGCAACATACCTTGCAGTGAAAAGTATGTTACACTGAAACTGTTCTATTCTGCACATTTAACTGATCTCCAGTGCCAGTTAAAGACAATGGAGACATGGGTCTTACTGAATCCCTAACAACACGGTAACGATGAATCTGAAAGGCCTCAGATTCTGCAGGCAGGATAAAAGCCCACAGGCCAAGGACACGAAACACATACCTTCATCGCGAGAGCGATTAAGGCTCCTTCAGTTGGCTTTCCCATCAGAGTGTTGTTCCTAATGACGGCATCATTGCACACACAGCCCGCCTAGAAGAAATGCATAGGAACCATAAAACCCATCACTCTAGCTTCAGTCATTATGAAGCAAGTTAACTTTTTGGACAATATAACTTTACCTCAACAATTCTGCTAACAGCTGGATTATAGAATCCATGAACAACATCACCATCAACAATCACTTCACCAAACTGATTGTAGCCAACTCCAGTAACCTGAGGAACATGAAGTGGGATTAGTAACAAAGAGTATCGTAGTAAGACTTGATGGCAGTCAAACAGAACCCTAAGCTACATTCGTGCCACTTTCCAGGCATGCTGCTGCTAATACAAATGCTTAACAACAAAACATACCTAAAACTGGTCATTTTTATTAGAAGGCCAGAAATTTTATTTAGAATACTAATTTACCTAAAATGGTATTTTTGTCTGTTCAAAAATACATTAGAGAAAAACAAGAAAACCATGAAAAATCTCTCTACATAAGTGAGCTTAATGTCATTAACAGTACAGTATAGCTTGAGAAAAACCCTGAAACCCACTACTACCATGTCTAGTCTCTGACACAGACCCGAGTACATGTCATAGCTGGAACTCGGTGTCCAGGCAAACAGTCTTAAGGCCAGGGAAAGGCTCACCCTGGAACTGACGGCCTGCTCTAACAGCACAGTACCCTGGGACTGACGGCCTGCTCTAACAGCACAGTACCCTGGGACTGACGGCCTGCTCTAACAGCACAGTACCCTGGGACTGACGGCCTGCTCTAACAGCACAGTACCCTGGGACTGACGGCCTGCTCTAACAGCACAGTACATGCCGGAATGTAGCTAAACTACTATCACAATTAAATGATAACTTTAGAAGAAAAAAAAAGCGGGGTTGGGGATTTAGCTCAACAAAAAAGCGCTTGCCCAGCCAGCACAAGGCCCTGGGGTGGGTCCCCAGCTCCAAAAAAAAAATAAAAAGAAAAAAAAAAAAAAGAAGAAGAAAAAACTGGGAAGTTATTAATGTTTAACACAAAATGATGGGACCCTGAAAAGAAACTTATATCCTGTCCACCATATATACAAGCACAGGTAACTCCCAAGTACCCTTCTGAAATCAGATCACACAACAGCATTAGGTATCCTTGATCAAACCTAGTAATTAAGGACTTTGTAAAACTGACCTAAACAAACTCTAGTATAAACTTCTGCCAATTTCTTGAATGTTTGTTTTCATTGATAAATCATCTACAAATTTTTAAATTCAGTGCCCTTCATAACTAATATAAGAACATTCTAATCAGAGAGTCTGCAAAGATTGGGAGGACCTAGACCTAGCCTTCCTTCACCTTCTGAAAGAGACTGTCAGGAGTGAGCATGTCCGGTGTTTACCTGACACGGGTAGCCCTGGGATGGTCAACACAGTTCCTGCTCCTAATAACTCATCACTTGATAGGAAGGAGGGAAGAAATGTTTAGATAGGATAAGGACTGGAATGCGAAACAAAAACCCACCATGTATCCTAGCGACAGCTCTCAGTAAGGCTCTCCTGAAGACGTGAGGAGGCGCTCAGCTATCTATTCTACACGGGAGGCCAGCAACACGGGCCACACAGAGAGAACTAGGAAACTAGTGTATTTCATAACCACATAAACGAGGGGGAGGGAGGTAGCTAAGGCTGAAGACAGAAGTAAGAGGCTGCACAGAGCCTTAAGAGCCACGGTTCAGAATCCTCGGTACAGCGGAGGACCACTGAACTATCTTAACGTAGGGGTGACTGCTGCTGCATTTTCATGAAAGGTTCTCAAAGTACAGGGAGTGTGGGAACCTGGAGGGGCATGGAGATAAGCCTGGTAGAGGAAGGAGGGAAGAAGGGGGATGCAGACGGAGGTACCATAGGTACCTGCGACTCCGTGAGTCCTGATCCACTACACACAGTGGATCTGAAGTGGCTCCCAGCATACCGCTGAGCCAGCACAAAGAACCCAAGGGCAGGCCTGTGGCTGTTTCCCCTATTCTCACAGAGATTGCCATGGGGGTTCAGCCCTCTTCTACAGTCTCTTGGATAGGCAGCCAGTCAGATTCTGCTAAACAACACCTGCTGCACCCCAACTTGCCCACGAATACATAAACATACCCTAATTGTGTAAAAAGCTAAATCTAAGCTTGTGTAATAAACAGAGTTAGGTCTGCACTCTGATGCTGGTCTCCGGAGTCTGAATCCCAGGCAGCTTCATGGGCTCTATCTCCACTTTCCCCCCACTTCCCTGTCCGTGTTCCCCAGGAAAGGAAAGAACTACAGAAAGACTAGTCAAAAGGATGCATCGGAAGGCCAGGTGACAGACATGTTCCGAGCAGCAGAGACGCTGGCTGTAAAGACCTCCAGGCCAGCAGTTTAGAAGGGGATGAGTGGGTGAAGGGCTGCCCTAAAGAGCTACCAGGGATCCAAGCTTCTTCTAAACTGTAAACCCAATGCGAGATTAGTAATACAATCACATGGAAAGGAAGGAGACTCTGAAGGTAAAGCGCTGGGCTTGTTAACATTTAAACATCCAGTTTCTAAACAAGGGCAGACGACCTCAGAAAGAAGAAAGCTCCCCACCTCAGCATGCAGGCCGTCTGAAGTGAGGATGTGAGTAACAGTCATCTCATTCTTCGTCAGGGTTCCAGTTTTATCTGAACAAATCACATTACAGCAGCCTAAAAATAAACCACTAGGCATCACCACAAGACTCAGAGGAAAACCTTAACTTAGAAAATAAATAAAACACCTGCAAACAATGTTCCAGCTCTCTGAACTTTTAAAGTCATTGGTAATTATAATTTCTTACATTATATTTGCTTCTTCATAAAGTTTCTGAAGTCAGAAACAAAATGTAGATGTTTACTTTTTCTTAGTTCCTATAAAGCTACTTCACCTTGGATTTGGCCAGGAACTTTGAAAATACATTTTCTAGGAATTTTGGAGGATCCTGACATGTAAACCCACACAATTTCTTCAATCAGGGTTTTATAAGGTATTACAAACAAGAAATTGAATTTAAAGCATTTTTGCATAGCCAAATTGCTTTTAAAAGTTTTGTGATATTTTAAGAATAAAATTGTTCTATCAATATAACCAGAACATATTTACTCTTTTTAATATAAACAAAGTCAACCAAAGCAGGAAATTTTGAGCCCCCTAATTAACAACTGTCAAAAAAAATTCAATAATTTTGCTCCAAGACTTCATTAATAGTATGCAAACCAAAACACGATCTAAACATTAATATACTCCATTGATGTATAAAGAGTCCTCCTGAGAAATGAATTTTTAATTGCCTATTTAGATTGTTTGGGCCCAACATCATTGTCAATAACAAAAACAGAAAAACAGTAAAGTACATTGGCTCTCTGCCTCCGTGGCTCTCTGCCTCTGTGGCTCTCTGTCCCTGTGGCTCTGCCTCCATGGCTCTCTGCCTCCATGGCTCTCTGCCTCCGTGGTTCTCTGTCCCTGTGGCTCTCTGTCCCTGTGGTTCTCTGTCCCTGTGGCTCTCTGTCCCCGCGGCTCTCTGTCCCCGTGGCTCTCTGTCCCTGTGGCTCTCTGTCCCTGTGGCTCTCTGCCTCTGGTCTTCACAACACTTACCCAGCGTTTCAACAATAGGCAATTTCTTTACAATAGCCCTTTTCTTCACCATTCTCATAACACCAAGGGCTAGTGTCACTGTGACCACAATAGGCAGACCTTCAGGAATTGCAGCTACAGCCAAACTGTAAGCAATAAATACACAGTATTAAAATGTAAGTTCACTAAAGTTGTCATAACAATAATTCCTAATCCTATTTCCTAATATTAATATTCTGTTCTACTTCTGTAACCATAATTTACTTTTTTCATCATCTGTTTAAAGACTGATTATAAAAGCTAAAAACAAGCAACGTTTAAAACTATGTGGCCGACTGGGCATCCTGAAGGATTAAACACGTGTACTGACTGCCTCTGTCTCATCTGAGCAATGTGAAGTGACATCCTCTGCTCGCGTGCTACAATTCGCCCTTACGATACAGGAAACTGCACAGTGTGGTTTATGGTCCACATCTAACGAGCCTTTACAGTCCTCAGTCCCAAGTCACTTGACAAATACAGAAGACTAGACTACGAACAACTTGACGAGAACTTCCTTAATATTACTCAAGACGATTCCTTGCTCTGACAGTCTGTACATCTGGCATGGGGAACATGCTCTGGTACCGTGGAACTGCAATTAATGAACCATAAAAAGATTTCAAGAACATTTCCAACAGAGTCTTACGATCCTGGTGTCTTTGATAGTCTTGAGGTTTTGTTTGTTTGCTTGGGTTTTGGGGTCGCATTTTACTTTGTATGTTAGAATTTCATTACCCGGGGCTAGCTACAAATCCATGATCCTGCTGCCTCAGCTGGTAGCAGGCATGAGCCAATCAACTACTTCGATAGTTGTTTTATCAGCAAGCAAGACTTCAGAAAACTTAGTGGAAAAGGACAGTCATGTTTTACATCATTGTGAAATATTTCTGTTCTTAGAATTTTGAAACATCAATTACAGTGGTAATTTTTCCTTATCTGCATAAAATTTCTTTGTATCACTTTATACTTAGACATTTTCCCACTTTCACATAAACAGTATAAGTGAACAAAAATGAGCATGGCTAAAAATGAAAGAACACCATTGCAGACTGTTTCAGTAAAAAGGGAACAGAGGTCCTCATATTGGAGACATTATGTGATAAAGTCCTGGCTTCAAAGATAACTGGAGAAAGGGCCTTTCTCCTTTGTCCTTAGAAGCACATCGTTCATGCATCAACTCAGAGTTTATAGACCTGATGCTTCAATTACACGGTTAACTTCACCCATTTTAAAGACCGAAGAATTTCTACCTGGTTTTCTGTATTCTCTTTTGTCTAGTAATTGTTTAGTCATCTGTCAATTTTCCTCTTTGCCATTACAGTACAAAACTCAACAATTCTCACCTTTGTTCAATGAATGCCTCAGAAATTAAGTATAAAAAAACACCCTACAAAGATCATCTCCAAAACTACTTTTATATTCTTACATGGTAATGGGATATACTGGTCAAACGCCAATCAGTAAAATACTGATAGTTTAATACTCCATCAACCTTCCCCTTCCACGTACATTCTACATTTTCAATAAGTAATTTTTGGTACATACAGAAATAATTGTTAAATTAATCCTTAAAATAGTAAAAGGAAGGGTTGGGAATTTAGCTCAGTGGTAGAGCGCTTGCCTAGCAAGTGCAAGGCCCTGGGTTCGGTCCCCAGCTCCGGAAAAAAAAAAAGAAGAAAAGAAAAAAAATAGTAAAAGAAATTTCAAGAAATGAGAAATTAGCCACTAGAAATTCCTTCATGAATCAATAAATAATAATAAATGAATTCATCAATCAATATACCATCATATATTGTGGGTCCACAATTTTTATTCTATTAATTTTTTCTTTGGATGTTGACATATCCTAGAGAAAATAATAAAACGCTACGAGTGCTCATAAACAAAATTAGTTTTAAAAAGGAGTGGGGGGATACTGGGGAACTGAACTTGGCCTTATCATGTGCTAACAGCACCTCAAACACATTCCCCACTTTCCACAGGCCATATTCAGTGCCCACCACAACACACACTTTTCAAAAGTTCCGGCTCATGCTCTAACTCCTTTACCATGTCACAAATACCTTTGAAGCATTTCTTTTCTTCCTATATATTTCTTACAATCTAGTCAATTTGTCCTTTAGTGATACACTGATTTTTTTTTGTTGTTGTTTTGTTTTGCTTTGTTTTAATATTTGAGCTTTTCCACCCTGGTCTCCTGCAGAGAGATGCTACTCAGAATCCCCTTTCCTTGAGTTACGTAGCTGAGTTCTATCCTTCCTCACATCCCCTCTCTTATCCCCCTCTTCTTCCCTTCACAAATATCCTGAGCACCTATTTTTAACTGACTGAAATGTACAGATTTATAATCATTTCCTCTGTTGTTGCTAATCAATGTTCCCCCATCTCACAATGTGATCTGAAGTTGCTAGAGTTGAGAAGTGGATGAAAGGCCCCCTTCTCCTCAGCTGACTAATGCTGTTTCCCTGGTAACCTGAGACGAGCACTGTTCAGTTTGTTGCTGGCCCACACCATTTACATAAGGAAGGGATTTGTTGACAGTCTTTGGCTGAACTAAGAAAACCATAATTCTCTTACAGGCAGCCATAGATACATAGTCCCTGAGTACAGTGAGTCTTGAATGCACCTGCATCGTGTGGTAAAGGAGGGAACCTTCCCGACTGTGTGGCCAGGTGGGCAGAGCATGCCCTGCTGAGGACCAGTCCGTGAACCGGCCCTGTGTCTTCAGCGCGCAGACAGCAGCTGTGGCTTGTCCAGTGCTGACGTACAGCATTACCACTTGTCGTGGGAGCTCAGGTAACGAGAAGTCTAAGACAACCTAGCTACACTTCTGTGTAGGTGGCTCGTGTCCCTTAGCCTCACAACGACATGGGGCTGTGCTCTGCACATTTACCCATCTGGCTTGGATGGAGTCAGTCTCCACAGACCCGGGCTGTACTTTATCTTGAGAAGATACTCATACTCTTTCCTCATGGCTCTTTTTTGGAAATGATATTTCCTGAAATTATTTTTGTTACTTTTATTTCATTATTTCTGAGGGTTTTTTTTTTTCTTTTGGTTTTTCTGTTTTCTCAAACTTCATACTTAATTTTTAATTTCAGGAATCAGGATCATTCATTTCTAGAAATTCTTTGTTCTCTGATGCTTTTCTACAACAACCTCTCCCTCTTTCATGGATGACAAAAGATACTTGATTTTTAGAGATTTTCTTTTTCTTTGGAAAACTGATGGTTAAATTAATATATTGTGGTTTTCTATTTCATACTATGAATTTTGAACATACAAATCTTGTCTTCTTATATATAAATGCAACATGAGTTAACAATCCAGTTATCTGGGGAAATGGAAAAATATATTTCTCCACTGACAAATAAAATGTTTCCATTTTCCCATGACATTACTTCAATATGTCTTTTGTGAGGTAAATATTATAACTATATGTACACTCTATGTACACACAGAAACCCGCTATGGCTTTTGAACTATTTAAGTAGGAACACTATACCCTTATAAGCTCCATATAAAACCAATCTCCATAATGAAATAATGAGTGTGAATCTACAGACATTTGAACTTACCTTACACTAATAGTGAACATTTCCAAAATGTCTTTTCCTAGTAACCAGCCAACCAACATGATGATACCTAGAACAAAATCAAATACTCATTTTTCCCTTTCACCTTACAAAAGACAGATTAACAAGCTCAGGGGTACATAAAGTCTCTTGACAGAGAAGGAAAAATGTATCAAATCACAATGAAGGCTTTACAGTAAGCAGGAGGATTAAAGTCACCACAGCTGTCCTGAATGGTTCTGGTGCTCCCAGTCATCTCTCCAAACAGAACTGACAGCATTTTCACAGGATGAAACTGGAGGCAGAGCTATTAAACATATAGGTCTTATATTTACTATCAACTTTGCAAACTTAACACTGTAATTAAACTTTACATAAATCAATATGCAGATATCACAGATAAAGTGTGTACTTTATATCAAAGTATATTTAGGCTTACTCATGAGATTTTACTAAAATCCTCTTCAACTTATCAAATTCACTAAAAGGCACCTGTAAATAGCAACAACCAAATAAACTGAATACAAGGTGCATCAGCTAAAAGCAAGAATATTACCTTTCTCCCTCCCAAGGTGACGAGTGACTGCCAAGGAAAGAGGCATTTCAGGGACTGTTTCAACCAAGCTACACAAGAGAATGATTGCTATAAAACTGCATTACTGACTTGAAAACACTAAGAAATATAATAAGGACAGTGGGAGAATTAGGAAAATTCTACATTAAAATTATAAATGTATATTTATATATGATTTGTAGATGATAAAGATGTCATTTTAAAACATTAAATAATAGATTTTAAAATTAACAGTACTGGGATAATTAACTTTGTGTAAGAAAAGTACAACTCTAACTTAAACTGTATAATTTTAAGAATAAGTATTTTGTTTCAATTTAAAGGTGCTTTTACATAGTTTCATGCAATTTTGACATCATCTGTATACGACACAATGTTTAAAGCACATAGCTTTCTCCTTAAACAATTACCATTTCATTCTGCTATTTTTATTTGCTTTTTAAGAATTTCACACATATATACAATGGAGATATTTTGCAACACGTGTATTTCCCTCTCAAGTCTTCATTTCTTTTATAACCCACTGAGCCCAATTACTGTTGTTCCTATGCACATGGGTGTAGGGCCATTCACTAGAACATGGACAACCTACGAGGGGCCACATCCTTGATGAAAACTGACTCTAGACAGCAATCTGGTAGACTGTCAATAGCTCTTCAGTTAGGGGTGAAGCTTCGTGAGCCCCTTGCCTTTTATATACCAGAATGGTGACTGGCTTAATCTTGTATAGGTCTCATTCAGGCAGCTAAGCTGCGATGAATTAATGACTACAATGACCCCGATACCTTCTGAAGACGCCATTTCAGAGTCTCATAAACGTTCTGCCCTCTCTTCTACAATCGCCCCTAGAATGTCTCAGTTAGGGCTAAGCAGTCCCATCACTTACTCTGCACTTTACTGTTTGAGTTTCTCTATTAAATACACAAAAAAACCAAAAACAGCTTCTCGTTTGAAGTGAGAGCTGCACTCATCTACAAGCACTAAGTATTGAGAAGATAGTCTCATATGTGTCCATTTAGCAAAATAATAGTAGGTTCTACTCTAAGCCTAAGACCTCCTTAGCCTTGGGTTCTTGGCTAGATTCATAGTTCCAGACATAAGTATCTTGCTGTGAAGCAGATAATCTTTAAAGGAGTTACAATAAGCAAGGCATAGTGTCACAGTCCTGCAATCCTAACCTTTGGGAGGTATAGGAAGACCTAGAGTTCAAGGACATCTTTGTCTACAAAGTAAATTTGAAGCTACAGGGGGGAGGCGGGGGGCGGGGGTGGAACATTAAATGAAAGTGTGCTCTACAGTAACATTTGACTAGCAGGTGTAAGACCCTGGATTCAATCACCAGCACAAAAACAAAAGCTAAGCAAAACTTTAAAAAACAAGAAATTAATTTATAGTGATATTCTTAAAGAAAACATATTTATAAATATGAGCACAGGAGATTCTTAGGATGATCAAAACTTAAAATTACTGAGATACCTGTTACTTCAATAATTTTACTTCTAAAAGTATATCCGGATGAAATGAACAATGGTTACCATATGCTATTATTAATGATCTGCACTGGAAGAATACGTCTATGAAAATCCTAAGTAAAAAACTGAAAAGGCGCCACTTAGAAAACAGAATACAACACTGTCTTTAAATCTGCTTTGGCTCATTATCAACTTAGCAACAAGATGTTCACGGTAGAAT
This sequence comes from Rattus rattus, assembly GCF_011064425.1. Lineage (NCBI taxonomy): Eukaryota > Metazoa > Chordata > Mammalia > Rodentia > Muridae > Rattus > Rattus rattus. The sequence goes on from NC_046161.1 coordinate 96,741,355, forward strand.
ATCTGAAATAGAAGGGAGGGAGGGAGGGAAGGAGGGAGAGAAGGAGGGAAGGAGGGAGGGAGGGAGGGAGGGAGGAGAGCAGTAGGAAAGGAAAGGAAGAGAGGAGAAGAGGAAGGGAAATAAAACAAAGAGCCATCGACACTAGCATAGCTAGAAAGACAAATACTAAGTGTTTAGAGAAATGCTCACTGACTATACACAGGAATTACACAATTCCGGTCTTATCTGTTTCCAGAGTCAGTTTTATAATTTTAAAAATAAGTACTAAGCAAAAAGGAAACATGGGAGCAAAATAATTCAACCCTCCACATTCAAAACAGAAAACGCAAAAAGCCAATGAAATGGCTCAGTGGGCAAGGGAGCTGTCATGTCAAACAACAGGAGTTCAATCCCTCGAAGTCACGTGCGGACGGAGAACTGACTTCCACAAGTTGTCCTCTGGCCTCCAAACATGTACACATACATGTCCAAGAAAACTAAATATATAAACACATACAAAAAAATAGAAAGAAAAGAAAGAAAAGCCAGGTAAAGAATGTGTACATACTCACTCTTCTCTTACCTATTATACCAAAGGAGTAAAAGGACAGCTGCTTGCCCAAAAGGTCCATGCTCTTCTGCAGGGGGGTTTTTGGTGCCTTGACAAATTGGAGAAGATACCACAGTAAGGTGAATGGAATGCATCTTCTGTGAAGTTCTGTGGAGTTCTTGAAGTGCACACTCCTGAGCTAAGCACACGACTCTCCTAAAGGTTAACACTCGCACCTTCACTGAAGAAACTGAGGCCCATGCTCACACAGTGCAGGCCATGTATCCCACTGAGTTAATGTCTTCTGCCCTTCTCCGTGACTTCATTACGATCAGTCGTTCCTGCCATTTTCTAGCGTTCCTCTCTGTACCCAAATGTGCTAGTAAAACCTGTTTCTGTTTATCCTGTGCCTCGCTGCTCTGCCCTGCTCAGTGATCACTCACTGACCAGCTTCTTGCTCCATGCCACAGCCTACACTAGAGTCTTGGGAGGCTGGCCAAGAAATCCACATGATTCTGGAAGGACACAGCACTCACACACACACACACACACACACACACACAGTTGTGTTAAAAGCGTGGGTAGAAGAAGTGATCTGAGCAGTCCTGGGGTAAGGGTGCAGTGACAGAACATGAGCTCAGTGCATACTACACAGTATGTTGGCTATAAATCTTTTTAACATAAACAATGAATAAAAATCAACAACTTTTAGAATATTCACAATGTAAACTCAAACCCTTTCAATTGCAGGATTTCAGTCTTGTTTATAAGCAAACACAAAGAGCAACATCTTGAGGAAGACACAGCTTTCAACAGTATATCCAAGATCTATAAACACTTTCCTACTAAAGATAGAAAATTACAGATTTCAAACAAAACACTGACATAGTAAATACTCACTTCTTCTGCCTGCATCATCTTAAAGACCTCTCCAAATTCGGAATTCTCTCCTGTTCCAATGACAATACCCTAAAGGGGAAAATGGGGAAATTTCATTTCTATTCCGATGGAATCACCACTACTTAAACAAACAAACAAACAAACAAACAAACAAAAGGGAAGGGGTTAGGGAAGAGGTAGAGAAGAAAACAAAGGTCTTTCCTTTCTTTAGTCTTACCTCCAGACTTGATATTATATATTCATTCACTCTTGTATTCCTTTGCAAATTTACATGTTTGTGTTACTCTTATTAATATTTACTCCTTTAAAATACAAACCTGAGAAACAAACTGACCTGGATGTGAGGCTCATATCTTAAAATGTAAATGTCTTATGCTCAATAAACACTTACTGCTACATCTTGTCCACCACTCCACTCCCACTCCCAAAAACGAATGGTGACTTTTATGTTGGTAAAATATTAGAAACCAAGAAACAAAATAGCTGAAATACATCATTAAGTGAAAAATATGTGATCAGAACATTATAATCAATACTATATTAAAAAATAAAAATAACAAAAAAAAAATAGAGAAAAGATTGGTCAGTAGTAAAGCTCAGCAAATAAAGGCTCCTACAGCCAAGACTGAAGGCTTGCATTTGAGCCCTTGCAGCTACAGAGGTAGAAACAAGTAACTCCCAGAGTTGTCCTCTAACCTCTGTGCACACCCCAGGGAGCCCATGAGTACACACACACACACACACACACACACACACACACACACACACACACGTACGCACGCATAGGTATCTTTTAAAATGTTCTTAAAAGATAGGAAATTTTACTTAGTGAAGAAACTGCTTTTCAAGGGAAATGCTCACCTTTGCTTTGCCACATCTGACCAGAGTCCCCATGAAGGCAATGTTACTTCTTGATGCAAGATCCCCATTGGTAGCAGCTGGTTGAGGAGCGGTCACCTTAGAACAAGGAGTTGTCTCTCCTGTCAAGCTAGACTCGTCGATGGAAAGATCCACGGCCTTGAAAAACAAGTGCTCCATCAACTTAAGTTACGAGACCTTTCAAGGACATTTCACACATCAAAGTTCAGGACCACAGCCTCTTCCAATATGCACATCCAGCCATTAGCTACAACTTGTTTCATATCCACTACTTTAAGACAAAAGATCAGGTCAGTATAACCATATATGTTAAATGAAGTCAACGAAATCTGACACATGAAACAAAGAATGCTCACCATAGGGACAGGTTAGCCTAAAATTCGAAATGCAGCCAAACACCTGAAACTACAGCTATGAATCAAAGTTTTTCTAACAAAACATTACTGCTTAGTGTTGTCCTGTCAAAGTGTTCTCCTTTCTAAGCACAGAAACGAGCATTTTAGGTGAGGAACGTGTCATTTATGTGACCTAGAACCCACAAAAGACTATTCCCAAGTGTAAGGCGCGAAGGGAGCCCTCAGTGAGTGCAGGAGTGGGTGGCTGTGCTGCCGACAGGGGCACAATTATGTCAAAGACCAGAGACTCAGCCCCATGGGAAGGACAAAACCTCCTCCTCCCCCTCACCCTAGGAGAATCTGACTCTGAGTCCCAGAAAGCACATACAAAGTCAGGCTCGGTGGCGTGGGCTGGATGTGTTCACAGGAGCCTAGGGCTCACTGGCCAGCAACCACAGGCTAATCTGATGCCTCGGGACCCAATGAGATGCCTTGTCTTAAAAAAACAACGTGGACTGCACCTGAGGAATGGCATCCAAGGTCGATCTCTTGTCTCCAAAGACACAAACATGGGCACCCACACATATATAAACACATAAATAATATTTTATAGGTTGTGAAGTTGATTTTATCCTTTAATAATTGCTATAAATTGCTGACTTTCTGACTTGAGTGCTTAATGAAGAAAAAGGTTCCTACAATTTTGAAATGTTTTGATAAAGATTTTTTAAACATGGCTACTATCTGCCATCCCCCAGAGATAATCTTATACCACCCCACAGAAACATAGTTAGGAAATGTGGCCTTGGGGGTGGGAGACATCACTGAGCAGCTAAGAGCACGTGCTGCTCTTCCAAAGTCCCAGGTTGGTCCTCAGTGTGGCAGCTCACGCATGTCTGTGACTCCAACTCCAAGGAATGTAATGCTCTCACTCAGCCTCTGCAGGAACCAGGCATGCAATGTTATACCAACATATATGAGGCAAACACCAATGCCCAAAAAATAAAATAATAAACTGAATTTAAGAATCTTTAGTATGGCCAATTTTATCAGAAAGAAACTAAGTGACAAAAGCATTCTATTCTGTGAGGAAGCTTAGACACCAAACTGAGACTAGAAAAGGATAACTATGCTCAAAGAACAAAAACAACAAACAATTTATAGAAAATATCAAGAAAAAATGCATAAGGAAAATAATTAGAAGCCATGGGGCTAAGGCTTGGTCTATAGCTGAATGGTAGAGCACCTACCTAGGGTTCATGAGGGCCTGGTTTATATAAGACATGACACAGTTCAATCGATCAATAGCATAACAACCAGAAAGTGAAAATAAAAATTGAGTAAGTTACCTAGAGGAGGATCAATATTAAAATTTAATTTTTTTAAAAAGCAATCAATAATCTGGAAGATGAAACAATTAAAAATCACTTGTCTAGAGGCTGGAGAGATGGCTGAGCGGTTAAGAGCACTGGCTGCTCTTCCCGAGACCCTGAGTTCAAATCCCAGCACCCATTTGAAGGTTCATGTCTATCTGTAACTCCAGGACCAGAAGATCAAATGTCCTCTTCTAACCTTCATGGGCAGCAGGTATACCTGGTGTCCAGATATACACAAAGAAAAAAATGCCCATAATAATAAAAATTAAATAAGAAATCACTAGTCCAAAGAGCAGAATGAAAAAGATAGTAAGAAAAGGAGCACAGTTGCAGGACCTGTGTGAGTGACACAGTCTGTGTGAGACACTGGGTCTGTGTGAGACACTGGGTCTGTACGAGACACTGGGTCTGTGGGAGACACTGGGTCTGTGGGAGACACTGGGTCTGTGGGAGACACTGGGTCTGTGGGAGACACTGGGTCTGTGTGAGACACTGGGTCTGTGTGAGACACTGGGTCTGTGTGAGACACTGGGTCTGTGTGAGACACTGGGTCTGTGTGAGACACTGGGTCTGTGTGAGACACTGGGTCTGTGTGAGACACTGGGTCTGTGTGACACTGGGTCTGTGTGACACTGGGTCTGTGTGAGACACTGGGTCTGTGTGAGACACTGGATCTGTGTGAGACACTGGGTCTGTGTGGGGACACTGGGTCTGTGTGAGGACACTGGGTCTGTGTGGACTGACACTGGGTCTGTGTGGAGACACTGGGTCTGTGTGGAGACACTGGGTCTGTGTGGGACACTGGGTCTGTGTGAGACACTGGGTCTGTGGACACTGGGTCTGTGTGGAGACACTGGGTCTGTGTGGAGACACTGGGTCTGTGTGAGACACTGGGTCTGTGTGAGACACTGGGTCTGTGTGAGACACTGGGTCTGTGTGAGACACTGGGTCTGTGTGGGTCTGTGTGAGACACTGGGTCTGTGTGGAGACATAGGTCTGTGTGAGACACTGGGTCTGTGTGAGACACTGGGTCTGTGTGAGACACTGGGTCTGTGTGAGACACTGGGTCTGTGTGGGACACTGGGTCTGTGTGAGACACTGGGTCTGTGTGAGACACTGGGTCTGTGTGAGACACTGGGTCTGTGTGAGACACTGGGTCTGTGTGAGACACTGGGTCTGTGTGAGACACTGGGTCTGTGTGAGACACTGGGTCTGTGTGAGACACTGGGTCTGTGTGAGACACTGGGTCTGTGTGAGACACTGGGTCTGTGTGAGACACTGGGTCTGTGTGAGACACTGGGTCTGTGTGAGACACTGGGTCTGTGTGAGACACTGGGTCTGTGTGAGACACTGGGTCTGTGTGGAGACACTGGGTCTGTGTGAGACACTGGGTCTGTGTGTGAGACACTGGGTCTGTGTGAGACACTGGGTCTGTGTGAGACACTGGGTCTGTGTGAGACACTGGGTCTGTGTGAGACACTGGGTCTGTGTGAGACACTGGGTCTGTGTGGACACTGGGTCTGTGTGAGACACTGGGTCTGTGTGAGACACTGGGTCTGTGTGAGACACTGGGTCTGTGCGAGACACTGGGTCTGTGTGAGACACTGGGTCTGTGTGAGACACTGGGTCTGTGTGAGACACTGGGTCTGTGTGAGACACTGGGTCTGTGTGAGACACTGGGTCTGTGTGAGACACTGGGTCTGTGTGAGACACTGGGTCTGTGTGAGACACTGGGTCTGTGTGAGACACTGGGTCTGTGTGAGACACTGGGTCTGTGTGAGACACTGGGTCTGTGTGAGACACTGGGTCTGTGTGAGACACTGGGTCTGTGTGAGACACTGGGTCTGTGTGAGACACTGGGTCTGTGTGAGACACTGGGTCTGTGTGAGACACTGGGTCTGTGTGAGACACTGGGTCTGTCTGTGTGAGACACTGGGTCTGTGTGAGACACTGGGTCTGTGTGAGACACTGGGTCTGTGTGAGACACTGGGTCTGTGTGAGACACTGGGTCTGTGTGAGACACTGGGTCTGTGTGAGACACTGGGTCTGTGTGAGACACTGGGTCTGTGTGAGACACTGGGTCTGTGTGAGACACTGGGTCTGTGTGAGACACTGGGTTTGTGTGTGACACTGGGTTTGTGTGGGGCACTGGGTTTGTGTGAGACACTGGGTCTGTGTGAGACACTGGGTCTGTGTGAGACACTGGGTCTGTGTGAGACACTGGGTCTGTGTGAGACACTGGGTCTGTGTGAGACACTGGGTCTGTGTGAGACACTGGGTCTGTGTGAGACACTGGGTCTGTGCGAGACACTGGGTCTGTGCGAGACACTGGGTCTGTGTGAGACACTGGGTCTGTGCGAGACACTGGGTCTGTGCGAGACACTGGGTCTGTGCGAGACACTGGGTCTGTGCGAGACACTGGGTCTGTGCGAGACACTGGGTCTGTGTGAGACACTGGGTCTGTGTGAGACACTGGGTCTGTGTGAGACACTGGGTCTGTGTGAGACACTGGGTCTGTGTGAGACACTGGGTCTGTGTGAGACACTGGGTCTGTGTGAGACACTGGGTCTGTGTGAGACACTGGGTCTGTGTGAGACACTGGGTCTGTGTGAGACACTGGGTCTGTGTGAGACACTGGGTCTGTGTGAGACACTGGGTCTGTGTGAGACACTGGGTCTGTGTGCGACACTGGGTCTGTGTGAGACACTGGGTCTGTGTGAGACACTGGGTCTGTGTGAGACACTGGGTCTGTGTGAGACACTGGGTCTGTGTGAGGGTCTGTGTGAGACACTGGGTCTGTGTGAGACACTGGGTCTGTGTGAGACACTGGGTCTGTGTGAGACACTGGGTCTGTGTGAGACACTGGGTCTGTGTGAGACACTGGGTCTGTGTGAGACACTGGGTCTGTGTGAGACACTGGGTCTGTGTGAGACACTGGGTCTGTGTGAGACACTGGGTCTGTGTGAGACACTGGGTCTGTGTGAGACACTGGGTCTGTGTGAGACACTGGGTCTGTGTGAGACACTGGGTCTGTGTGAGACACTGGGTCTGTGTGAGACACTGGGTCTGTGTGAGACACTGGGTCTGTGTGAGACACTGGGTCTGTGTGAGACACTGGGTCTGTGTGAGACACTGGGTCTGTGTGAGACACTGGGTCTGTGTGAGACACTGGGTCTGTGGGGTCTGTGACACTGGGTCTGTCTGGAGACACTGGGTCTGTGTGAGACACTGGGTCTGTGTGAGACACTGGGTCTGTGTGAGACACTGGGTCTGTGTGAGACACTGGGTCTGTGTGAGACACTGGGTCTGTGTGAGACACTGGGTCTGTGTGAGACACTGGGTCTGTGTGAGACACTGGGTCTGTGTGAGACACTGGGTCTGTGTGAGACACTGGGTCTGTGTGAGACACTGGGTCTGTGTGAGACACTGGGTCTGTGTGAGACACTGGGTCTGTGTGAGACACTGGGTCTGTGTGAGACACTGGGTCTGTGTGAGACACTGGGTCTGTGTGAGACACTGGGTCTGTGTGAGACACTGGGTCTGTGTGAGACACTGGGTCTGTGTGAGACACTGGGTCTGTGTGAGGCACTGGGTCTGTGTGAGACACTGGGTCTGTGTGAGACACTGGGTCTGGTTGAGAGACTGGGTCTGTGTGAGACACTGGGTCTGTGTGAGACACTAGGTCTGTGTGAGACACTGGGTCTGTGTGAGACACTGGGTCTGTGTGAGACACTGGGTCTGTGTGAGACACTGGGTCTGTGTGAGACACTGGGTCTGTGTGAGACACTGGGTCTGTGTGAGACACTGGGTCTGTGTGAGACACTGGGTCTGTGTGAGACACTGGGTCTGTGTGAGACACTGGGTCTGTGTGAGACACTGGGTCTGTGTGAGACACTGGGTCTGTGTGAGACACTGGGTCTGTGTGAGACACTATCAACCAAAACAATGCGTTCCGAGCACTGCAGAAGAGGAGGAGCAGACAGGTAGACAGACCGCCTGTGTACATAACGGCTGGCAACTCCCAAGCTTGGTGAAAAACCCCAATCCAAATCATCAGGAAGCTCCACCCATCCCCAGTGAGACACACTATTAAGGAGAAAGAAAGAAAAAGTGTTGTGGCCAGGCAGATGACAAAAATCTTTAAAAAAAAAAAAAGCAAGAAAATCAAGTCCTATCATTATTTAATGGAGTCACAAAAAAATTAACAATAATTCTTATCAAAATCCAAAACAGAGGTTTAGAGAGCTGGCTTAGAAGTTAGGGGTACTTGCTACTCTCCCAGAGGACTGGAGGATGCTTCTCAGAAATCCACTAGGCACATTTCCTTGTGAGGGGATAGAATGTATTCTCCACCCCATTTTTGAAGCAAGGTTTCTCAATGAACTAAAAGTTCACTGTGATGACTAGTGTCCTCACCTTGACAGACCCTAGAATCTCTTAGGAGATGGGCTTCTAAGCATGTCTACAGGGCAGCAGTTCTAAATAGGTAGGTCATGACTCCTTTTTGGGTGGGGAGGGAGGGTATACATGAGATACCCTGCATTATCAGATATTTACATTACGATTCATAACAGCAATGAAATAATTTTGTGATTGGGTTAAACAATATAAGGAACCATATTAAAGGCCACATACAGCATGAGGAAGGTTGACAACCACTGCTGTAGGGTATGATGTTGATTACATGAACTGAGGTGGGAGGACCTACCAACTTCAGGTGGCACCATTCCCTAGGAAGAGGCCTCAGAACTGTGTACAGAAATCACAACAAGCTGAGTGCTAGCATGCATACACTTATTGCTCTCATCTGACGTAATGTAGTCAGCTGCTCCAGGCTCCTGACAGCTTGACTCCCTGCCCTGATGGACTATAACCTTGAACTGTGACCTAAACTGTTTTTTATCAGAGTATTTTATTAGAACAGGAAAAAAACTAACCCATGGCTCTGCTAGCTGGCCAGCAAGCACCTAGATCTGCCTGTTTCCACCATAACTCTGGGGTTACAGACATATGCAGACAATCCTAGCTTGACTTTGCTTTGGGAGATTCAAACGCAGGCCTTCTTGCTTACAGTGCTCTAACCCACTCAACTATCTCCTCAGCCAGAGAGCAAACTTCTTAAACTATGAGTCACAACCGAAGCTGAGATCACCTTAATTTTAAGGGTCATGAAAAATCTGGCAAGAGTAAAAGATTCCTGAACATCCAATAACCAGAAGATACGTTCCCCATCTAATACATAGTGAACCCTAATTGTCTCTGACAGGACTCATCCATGTTGAGTTGTGCCCTCACTGCTACCTGGTTCTAAACAGGCAACATGGACTTTGCAATCACAGCACACGTCAGCCCTAGACATGGCCTCAGCACTTATGTTTTGAATTAGAATGTCTTTATTGTACATATAATGTTTTCTGCTATTACATAAACACAATGGCTACTAATGAAGAAAACTTTCAATTTCCCTACTCTCATTCCTTAACAAGTAGGTATCATATCAGTATAGGTTTGGACTGTAGTGCATTAGATGCTTGATTTCAAACATCACTATGTGAATTGCTGAGTTTCACAAAACTTGTTTCATGAATTTTGGCTTGGGATTGGGACAAAATGTTCAATAATTTCAGAAATAACCCTGAATATACTTGTGCCATTTTGTACTATGTGTTTATGCAAAGTGTTATCCTCAGCATTAATGATTATAAAATGAAAATACTGATCAATTCTGGAAAATGTTCAAGATGTTTTGTATCTTGCAAGTTCAACTGCTCAGGCAGGATTTAATTCTTTTTTAAAAGATTTATTCATTTTTATTTTATTAGCATTGGCCTACATGTGTGCTGTGATGACTGCCAACAACTACACTGGAGCCCTTCCTCCATGGAGACGACAGCAATTCCTCCATGGAGACGACAGCACTTTGTCCTTACTGGAGGAGACACGCATTCTGGCTACAAATTCCTAAACATGCTGCATCTGCTAAACCACCATACATGGACTGAGATAACCACTGCAGTCCACACTGGATTGCTCACTTCTCAGCCGGAGAAATGAGAGTGGACCCACGGTCATGGACTCCCCCTGTCTTGTTTCCTACTGTCCTAAAGCAGCTGGCCTGGAAGACAGACAGGCCTTTTGAAGACACAGTTCCACCGACAACTAGGTGGCAGGGCAGGGTTCTCCAGAGGGCAGGCAGTATAGCGCTAAATCAGCATCTAATACATGGTTCCATTTCTCCCCAAACCAGGATCCACAGGTCCAGAGATCAGGGGTGAAAAGGGGACACTTCTATTCACTACTATCCCCAACTTAGTGCCTCACTGGGAAACTCTCTGCTTCCTGTTCTCACCAGGGACAAGGTTGGGCTTCCAGTTCAATGGAATGTTTGCTGTGATTCTTGGTAGGAGCACTTTCCCCTCTGGAAACAAAAATTCTAGGCATGACCCCTAAAAATATAACAGGCATGTGGAGGTTATTCTTGGTTGCCAACTTGACAACATCTGGAATTAATTAAAACACAAATTGCTGGACACACCTATGAGGAATTTTTTATCTTGACTAAATCATTTGAAGTAAGAAGACCAATTTCTAATCCAGATCTTTAATGTAGGAAGAAGCACCTTTAATCCGGATTGTTTGATGTGGGAAGATCCATACTTAATCTGGGCCATACCTTCCACTGACAGTCTATATAAAGGACATGAAAGAAAGAAGCGTGTTCTCTCTCTCACTGCCCTTCTAGCCCTCACTCTGAGTCTCACTAACAAGTCCATTCCTTCACTGGCATTACAACCCACTTCTCTGGGATTCCAGTGTACACTGAAGACCAGGCAGATGTCCAGCCTCAAGGACTGAACAGCTCCTGGATGCATTCTTGGACATTCCATTGGTGGACAGCCACTGTTGGACTTCCATTGGTGGACAGCCACTGTTGGACTTCCATTGGTGGACAGCCACTGTTGGACTTCCATTGGTGGACAGCCACTGTTGGACTAGCTAGCACTCACAGCAGCCACAAGAGAGCAGCAGACCTCCAGAAACTGGAGTTACTGATCATTGTGAGTCAGCATGTGAGTGCTCAGAATCAAACCCAGTTCTCTGTAAGAGAAGCAAGTGCTCTTAACCCTAAGCCATCTCTGCAGCCCAAAATTTAATTCTGTAGGTAAAAATAGTATTTCCATCTTACTGGTAAACTTGATTTCCCTTTAGTAAATGGAATTATATATACATATTGAAGAGTTGGTTTAAGGATTTTTTTGATTATCTGTCAATGCTTGATTTGTAGGCATGTTTTATATATCTACATTTGGAGTGACAGAAAATTTTCTCAGACAAAATAATTCATGCATGGAGGGGTCTGCAAACACATTCCCACAGAAAGCAGGGCTGCTGTGACATAAGTAACAAAACAGCAGAAGCTCTTCCCTTCCCTACAAGCATCCTTTCAAATATAAGTGGACTAAATTACTATGAGTAAATTCATAAAGCAAAAAATTATATGGCAATAAAAAGTAATAGAGTACTATATACTATATAATATGCCTAAAAAAATGCTGTGAAACAGACAGGAAAAGAAAACTGCGTATTATATATTTAAATTAATGAAATGTCAAGAATAAACATACATTAGTATCAAAAACAAGAACACAGTGAGTGCTGAGAGAGGAGTTGGAAAGTGATGACAGTTACACAGCTCTGAACAGACTGAACACTAAATGTCACACTTCAACTGTGCATGTCTTACCATATATGTGGATTCTATCTCCAATAACGCTTAGGCCAAGTACGGTGGCCTCAAGCCTATGATATGCGGACAAAGGAAAGGGCAGCTGGACCTATATTTTAAGAGCCAGCCTGATCTATGTTTAAAGACACCATTTGACAGAAACGGTCTCATAAATATAAACAATGGATTTTTAATGACTCTGTAAAAAGGTGGGTGAAAAGCACTCTGGGCAGGAACTGGTCACATGCACAGAATGTCCAGCCATCACACCCCAGATGATTTCTATGCACCTCGAGAGGGAGCATGCACTGTTAGGCAACTCTGCCTCTTACTGAGAAAATAAAATTCACATTCAGTAGAAATCATACTTCGATTTTTTACTTTGCTCTTTTCTAAGATGCCAATATGATATTCTCAGGTGATGCCGGGCAGTGTGGTGAACCGGAGCCCTGAGTCAGACAGTCTCACGACCCCACAGTGAGACAGGGCTCTACTGGGACGCACGCTCCCGTAGGTTCGCACTCCTGCCTTCCTGCTCCACGCCGCTCTTCCATCACTGCTGCTATGCGGTGTGAGGCATTCCATGTTTCCAGCTGCATCAGAGGTCATGTCTCTCCTCTCAGTTTCTATACTTTTAACTCCTCTTGAGTTCATCTTACTGTGTTCATGCATGATGGATCCCCAAACTAACAAAATTCTATCATCTTTCTGTTGCAACAGTACCTAACTCAGGTTTTCATAACAGTATCCTAACTGACTACATGGATACCGCTAAAGACTTTACAGCAGAAGTGGCTACCTTTTGAGGAGGGAAACATGTTTGTGTTTGTCACTATTTCAGGCAGAACACTAAGCATTTCAAAATAACTATGTGTTAATCATTAGGACTGCTAAATCTATTAATCAATACCCATGTACCCTAAACTTACCTCGAATAAGCGTAAGTCAGCAGGAACCCTGTCCCCCACAGAGAGACAAACTGTATCACCTGGAACCAAGTCTCGGGCAAGTGTATGCTCCAATTTTCCTTCACGAACACTGCACCATGAAACAGAAACCATCATGGTAAGAAAACCATACTGCTTCTCTTTAAAATTACATTCAATTTCAGTGACTTGGTGTCTGTGGCTGGAAAGACGGCTGAGTGGTCAGCAGTGGCCACTGCTCTCACTGAGTACCCAAACACGGTCTCCAAGCACACACAACTGACAACTGCCTCTAACTCACCACCAGAGAATCCAACACTTACTTCCTCCTCAGACACCTGCATTCACATACACATCATGCACATAACACACAACACACACACACACACACACACACACGACTTTAAATAACTTAAAAATAGTTTAAAAATTAATCTTTAAAAATAAAATAAAAACACTAAGCATCGTGTGAGGCACTAAACACATTTGTGAGGCAGAGGTAGGCCTGAGTTTGAAGATGGCCTGGTCTATATTGCAAGTTTTTGTCCAATCAATGCTACGTAGTGAGACCTGTCTTTAAAAAAAATCCTAAACTGTAATCATTTGATTAATTGTGTGATCTTATTAAACTGCAGTGCTGGGGAAGGGTCGGTGGAACTAGCTGATCACTGATTAACTCTTCACACACGAGCACTGAGGCTGTCTTGAGATGCATTTCATTACACTGCTTCACATCTGCTTAGAAGAGTGTAGCACACACCCACTCCTGCACAGGAGTAAGTACCTACAGGTGAAGAAGCACTTAAATCACAGGCAAGCAAACTGGACACAGTAGGACCATCAGCTACGTCCCTGCCCTCCTACAGAAGACACAAGGCAGAAACACAGAGTCCTCAGAAGTTCCCAGAAGGGTCAAAATATATGGTGGTGGAGAGAAGACTGCCTCAGAACCTGTGAAAGAGGCAGCTGTCAGACGCCAACATCTGACACATTTCTCTGTTTCCCAGGTGTGTCATGGCCATTCATGCCTGCACTCATACACACGAGCATGCACACATGCCTGCACTCATACACACGAGCATGCACACACACAAATAAAAAAGAGAAAAAGTCTGTTGAATAAAACCATCTCAAAACATCAATGGCAGGATGTTTGCTATACTGATCAGAGAGATTCTTCTTCTCATATTCAACAGTCTCTACACATACACACACACACACACACACACACACACACACACACACACACACACCAGGAACAACAATGTTTATTGTAACTAGTCACATTCAATTTCTAATTTTTAAGATGTACGACTCTCAAATAAAAAGAACGTACCAATGGCATTCTGGTGGCACAAGTTTACTTAATTCTTCTAAAGATTTTTCTGAACGATATTCCTATTTAGACAAAAGTAGAATTTAATATTAACAAAAACACTTACAAAGAAATTCAAATATGTATGGTCCTTTTAGACTAAAATATTAATCTAAAATTGTTGCTTAAAATTTCCTTCCAATTCATTCATGTCTTAATTTATTTTTCCGTATATCCCTAACCCATAAAAACTTGTCCCTAAATTATTGTAATCAAGCAATTATGAGAATTAAATATTCCCGATTACATATTTTAAAAGTCTAAGATTGTGTAGGAGAAAATGAAAGCCAATTATTGTGTCCAAGAGTACATTAAAAGTTAAGATACTGTGCCTCATTTTTAAGATAATTTTACATTTGGTATTTAGTGACCAAAGAAACCAAAATATTAATCTGTATGTAACATTTGCTATGAGGACTTAAACCCACACTAACTACACTAGTTGGGAAAGAACAATGTGGCTGAACTATTCTGACCCTCGCTTTTCTCATCAACCTGAATTATGAGAAAGGGAAGCCTCTGAGAGGCCTCACATAACCGACAGCTAAGGCTGAGAAACGTCTTCCGTCTCACCATGCTGCTTGAGCTACGGTCCCTCAGCAGCTGTGCTCATGCGATGCCTCGGCTATCCTGGCCTCCTGTTTGTAACACGCACACTAGTATTTTGGTCTATCCTGGCCTCCTGTTTGTAACACGCACACTAGTATTTTGGTCTATCCTGGCCTCCTGTTTGTAACACGCACACTAGTATTTTGGTCTATCCTGGCCTCCTGTTTGTAACATGCACACTAGTATTTTGGTCTAAAGTTGAAAGGCTGAGGGGCAAAAGCGGAAATGAAGATAAATATTCGTGAAACACCTGCTTGCTGGCACTGCCAACTCTAACGATCACCAGCTGCTTCAAGTGAGAACGCAGTTATGTACGAGCATCTCAGAACCACATCAGTCACTACCGACAAAGAGGGCAAACAGCAGCAACACTAGAAACTACAGGGCGTTACTAGATATTCCTCTAAATTCACCAACCATAGTGAAGAATTTGGAAGTTTTATAAAAAAAAAAAAAAAAAAAAAAAAAAAAAAAAAAAAAACAAAAACAAACAAAAAAAAAAAAAAAACACCTCTGGATGGGTAGAAAATACCAAGATTACCAACTGTAGTCGCTAGTAACTAATCAAACAGAAGCAACCAGTCTTTATTTCTACAGAGTTATATTAAGAGGTATCACTTGTATGACAATACAGAATAGCCAGAGATTTGAAGGGCTGGGCAGAAGGAAAAATGATTTGAAGAATGGTTTCTAACTTGTTTGTAAAATAGTTTGCTGCTGTTTTGATATGTCTGAGGAAAGGGATCAAATCTACATAAAAAAACATTAATTTAAAAACAAAGCTTTTCATGATTTTTGAGGCTTTTAAATTGTTAACCTGACGCCATGGCTGGAGTGTTTGATTCCTCTCTGCCCCCTTTTTCCTTTTCCCCTCTTCTGTTTTCAATAGTTAGCATGTGGCCCATGTTGGCCTTGAACTGACCTAAGTGCTGAGAAAGGAGAAATCATGAGACATGTCCAGATTATTTGGAATAGCCCTTAGGAGAGAGCGCTCCGCCTGCTGTCACTCCTTGGCTGTTTGAATGACTATACTGAACAGGGAGTATGACCGCCCCTTCTGAGGAAAATTTTAGAAGGGGCGTAAAGGATTACCAATAATTAAAAAGTAACTTTTAATTACCAAACGAGACTAATAAGGTTAGAAAATAACAGTGGAAGTCACAGTGTTAACTGAGAGAACCACTCATGGTTGTCCAGGCAGCTTCTTTAGATGATGTCTAATAAGTTGCCTATTCAGTTTTACACTCACTCTTTGTCTTGTTCATCTAGACTTAGCCCTAATAGATACTGGCCCAATTTTATAACCGGAAAAAATGATAAACGTAATGGTAGTTACGTTTTTTTGTGTGGGGTTTTGTATGGGGTTTTTTGTTGTTGTTGTTGTTGTTGTTGTTTTAATCGTTTCCATCTGTTTCAGTCAAAAAAAAAGTAAGCTATGTTGATCTCATTAAATAATCAAATAGTGCCTTCCTCTCCTAAATCCCAAATATTTTCAAATAAATATCTGAATTGTTTGAAAAATAGTAATTAGGATACACACTACCATCCAATAGGAAGTTCATGTTATCTTACATAAGTCACTTTAAATTGTTTTTAAATAATAAACTTATATAATCACCACTTTTACCTTGGAAAAACAGATTACTCACCTGAACAAAGGCCACGGTGACAACAATCAGTATTGCCTGAAAAAGAGACAGCCTTTTAAATCCGACATTTGCAAGAAATAACTTCAAGTCACACTATGTTTCTCTGGCTGTGCAGTCCCAGGAGAATGAAATCTAGCACTAAACTAGTGAGAGAAGAACTCAAGTTGCCTTGGGGCCTGAGGGGGAAGAATATGAGTTTAAATAGTGAACCATCCTCATGGCAGCTTCCAGATCTTTCTGAGTCCACCCAAGTTCCCCCAAATTAAGGACTAGCTTTTAGTTTATGTGAATAACATCTGCTACAGCTGACATATTAATTACTTGTTTAATTCCCAACTAATACTAATCTGTGGAAAGAATTTAAAAATTCAATACATATTAACACAAATTTTTTTTTATTTTTCTTCTTTTTCTTTTTTCTTTTTTTCGGAGCTGGGGACTGAACCCAGGGCCTTGCACTTGCTAGGCAAGCGCTCTACCGCTGAGCTAAATCCCCAACCCCAAACACAAAATTTATATATCATGTAGATACACACATATAGACAGCCATATATACATATATATATGTATATATATATATACACATAAATTTGTGTGAGTACACACACACACACACACACACACACACACACACTGATGGAAAAGCCATCATCCTCCTCCCCCCAGTGCTGATCAGTCAACACATGGTAAGCCAGGGCTGTCTGTACTGCTGAGCTAACCTGGACCCTACTTTCTCTACAAAAGCTAGAATCCAACCAATCTGTCGGGCAGCAGCAGCAGCAGCAGCAGCGTAATGTGGGGGTTTGTAAATAAACCATGAGAAAATCAATTCTCAGACAAAAGTTAGAAAAGGAAGGAGTATTTGCTTTTCCAGAATAGACATTTTTATTTACCACACTAAAACTCAACAAAGATTACTTAAATGTAAGCATTGTACAGTGCAAAGCTGCATCAATGAGCTTTCCATAACCTGCCACATTAAAATCTATTATCTACTACCTTTTTTCAGCTGAATCCACTGACCTTTAATCTACTGAAATTTAATAATCTCAGACACCAATCATTTGGAAAATATTGATTCATCTAGTTATTCAAATACAAATGCTGACATATTTACTCAATTTAAATTTGCTAAAAATCATTACTAATGCCATTAGAGTTTTTAAACACTGGGAAATTATCTAAAGCTGTTCATGGTAGTGCATAAAATTTTATAGTAACTTGAATTCCTACTTCAAAGCCTCTTCTTATCAGTAGTAACATTGCTCTCTTAAGTGAAGACCCCCTCACCTCACAGGTGCTCACAGGCTCCTGAGACAGCTAGCGTCCTTCAGCTTACACATGCTTCCCACTCACTGTACACTGCTAAAAACGTTATCCTCAAGGGCCAAGTTTGTCTTCATTATTTATTCACTTTACATCCCGATTACCGCCCCCCACTCTTCCTGGTCCTCCCCTCATACAGTCCCTCCCCCAATCCTTTCCTCCCTTTCAACTATGAGAGGGTGGAGGCCCCCCTGGGTATCTTAACACCCTAGTACATCAAATTTTATAAAGTTAATTTTATTCCTCTGTCAAGAACATTCCAGACACATGAGAAAGGGCCTCCTTCACTATGCGCCCACAATGTCCTGGGGCTTGCTACCCCTACCTCCCAAGCAGCATGGCTGGCATTAGTGGTGTGCACTCCCACACCTAGCTGTTGTAATGGTTTGGGGAACAACAGAGAAAATTTGACTACTGATACTGCTTGAAGCCACTTCCAATTGTGCTCAGTTTTATATATCATAATTTTTGCCATTAACACAAAAAGCCTACAGTAACAAGAAAAATTCAGTATTATTAAAATAGTTTTGACATCCAGATTCCCTTATTAGTCAAAAATATTTTAACTGAAATGCAACAGACATTTTAATTTAACTAGTACGTTATAAAATATTTCCTGAGAGACTGTATGCCTGTAATCACATCTACCTGGCAAACTGACAGGACAGCACAGTTGGGCAAGACCAGCCTGAGCAAGAGGGAGACCTCCATCTCAAATCAGAACAAACACAGCAACCACAACTAAATCTGTGCTTGTTGTTTAATCTGATTCATTTTAATTCACTTTTATTTCCAAAGTAAAAAACCACTCAGTTTATAAAAACAACCAACGGATTAAATTTGTAAAAATGGAAGGACTTTTCTTACCACAGTGATACTGACGGCATCGTCAAACTGACGCATTAAAATGCTGATGACTGCCGAAGCCAGAAGCAGCATGATGAGGGGATTTTTAAACTGGAAGGTGAGAGCAAACAAGTCAATACTCTTGTATGAGTAACAGTTCTTCTTTATCTCAATAAAGGCTTTTAAAAGGGGGGACATCACTATAAAACTACCAGAGTCTACCAGTGGTTTATTTTCAAGCAACAACAAAAAAAAGAGTTTATTCCTTAAAAACTACAGATCAGGGTTGGGGATTTAGCTCAGTGGTAGAGCGCTTGCCTAGGAAGCCCAAGGCCCTGGGTTCGGGCCCCAACTCCGAAAAAAAAAAAAAAAAAAAAAGAACCAAAAAAAACTACAGATCAGCTCCTTTTCAGAAAAAGAAAATTAAGTATCAATCTAGAAAACAAGACACACACCAACACACAGTCCGCCTTCTTAAGGCCTCAGTTCTGCTGCCTTAGACAAGCAAAAAGACAAGCAAAGCTTTGCTCACTGACAATGCCCTCCCTCAGTAGGAAGCTGAGGGCCACTGCTCACAGTATCTCTATGTTAGCACACCAAACTTTCCTAGTTAAAACCAGCCACAGAACTATCCCACTTCTTATCCTAATGTAATTCTACTACATTTTTTAAAGCTGCAGTAAGCCTTTGCTAACTCTTAAGAGAAAGGTACCTAGGAATGGCCATAATCTACTATGAGCTTGCTGTTTCCTGAGGGAGGTCACCACCAATGGAAGCAAGTGGAAATTATATGGTTGATAAGAAAGAAAATATAGCTTATGCCCTGGCACTCAGGATGTAATTATATGAATTAATAATTCTCTAAGCTGGCCGAGATAGCCTTCAACAACAGCAGCCTCCTGTAACTAGGAGGCCGCTGTCTGGTGCTGCCCGCTGGCGCTCAGCAGACAAAGTGCTGCCCTCTAAGTTATACTCACTCCCATCAGACTTTTGTCTAAAATCAAATAAAGATTCAGAACTAAAACTATAGAAAATCTAACTTAACATGTAAATTTTTAAGAAAAAAGTTGTAAAGTAATTATCTCCTTTCTTTGCGAGTAAATCTCAGGAGATGAACAGCTATAAAGTTGATGTAAGTTTTACAGCAGAGATGATAGAGGGAAAGTATCTTACTTGAGAAATGTACTTCTTCCATAATGGTTCATCTTCACTGATATCAAACTCATTCCAGCCATGGAAGGCTCGCCTGTGACTAACTTCAGATTTGTTTAAGCCATTCTGAAGATCAGCCTATTAGATTTTACATTAAAAGTCATTTAAAATGTTAGAGAGCAAAGAAAAACACAAAAGAATACATAATATACGATCACATTAAAGAAGCCTTTTAAACATGTATACCAACACTCTGTTGTACATACATGTGTGCATCACCTGCTTGCACTGCCTACAGAGACCAGAAGAGAGCACTGGATCTGCTAAGCTGGAGTTACAGATAATTTGAGCCACCAAGTGGTTGTTGAGAACTGAACCTGGGTCTTCTGCAAGAACCTTAACCACTGAGCCATCTCTCTGGTCTCTAATAATCACAAAGTTTCCCAGAGGTTTTGTATTGGACCTAGAGTCATACTCGGACAAAATTAACTATAAAGGGACAAGGAAAAGCTTTCTGGAACAATAAAAATGTTCTGTATTTTAGCAGGCATGTTAGCTCACACACAATACCAGCACTTGAGGATGAGGCAAGAGAATCATCTTATGTTGGAAGCCAATCTGAGATGCAGTGAGTTCTAAGCTACAGGGTAAGCTCCTGATTAGTCACCTTTGTCAAAATATTAAAAACTAGTGTAGAGTTAAACTTAGTTTTATTTTGTTAAATAGACATGTCAAACTGTCTCTTAAATACATATTTATACCAAGTCAACTCTGCCAAGGCTTAGGAAACAATGTAGGAGGGGAAGGGAAGGACATAAGAGCCAAACCAGGAGAGGAGAGCCAAGAAGCACCATCTTGTAGGTAGGACAAAGCTACTGTCTTATAAGCATGACATGGCCCAGGTACTCGGGAAGTCACTACGGCTGTAGGTGCCTGCACAGAGTCTGAGCAATACTGGGTCAGTAAAGATACAGTCACAAATAGGGATGCGGGAGGGTTCATGGAGCTCATCCTACCAGGGGACTAATGACTGTTAGGAGTTGCTAGAAAAAAAGTCGCTGTCTCAGACATGTAGCCATCATCCCATGCAGGCCCACTCACTTAGTCCTAGTTAAACCCCGTGGGCCACAAAGAAGAATAAAGGCCATGGAAATGTGATGGGGACTTCGAAGAAAGGAGAAGAAAGGCCAGGGCTGGTGAGTAAGAGGGCAGAGGAACAGAGTAGCCATAATACACTATACCCATGTATGAAATTACCAAAGGTTACGTTGTTAAAAGTACACTGGTTGGGGCCGGGGATTTAGCTCAGTGGTAGAGCGCTTGCCTAGGAAGCGCAAGGCCCTGGGTTCGGTCCCCAGCTCCGAAAAAAAGAACCAAAAAGAAAAGTACACTGGTATATTATATCAATTTTATCTCAGTAAGCAACAAATTAGTTTTTCTTTTCTATGGAGAAAGGGGTTAATAAAAGTAGGTCATAGTTTATATTTTAATTAGTTTTAAATTATTTTTTCTGAAGCTAGTATCTCAGAAAGAATATTCAGTGGGCTCTAAACTGCCTTCCTCTGAGCTTATTAAACCTGAGGCTAAAATTATGTTTGCTTTGCCCCTAGACTATGCTATTATATCAAAATAATAAACTGACCATGAACTTGTTCTTAGGACATGGCAATATCATCTAAGTCCTTCAGGTGCTATCATGGTTTTAACAGTCATAAGAAAAATGAAATTACAGCATCCCAGAAATGGCTAATTTCACTGGCCAGCAAGTTGGCAAAAGTTTAATAAAATCAAGCTTTCTAAACTTAAATTTATTTAAAACAAGTGGTTTTAGAACTAAGTATAAAATACAATTTTCTCAAAATTGGATACCAATGTTTTTGAAGCAACAATTAAAATGGCTGAAAATTAAAAATACTCTTTTCTTCATGTTTGACTAGATAGTACTTTTTAAAACTAGAAAGAAAATAAAATTACCTAATTAATACTTATTTGCAACCATGAACTTGTATTTAGCTTTGATTTTACCTTAGAAAAATCTATTTAAATTTAAAAAAAAAAATCCTAACACCACTTATATTACTAATTAAATTACTCTCCTAACCCAAATGATACACAGAGCAAACAGATGCTGGCCATACTCCTCATCTGGGGCCAGCTCCCCCACACAGCTATTTACAGTGTTTAAATTCTCCAACCACATTTCCTGTCATGCTGTCATGCTTAACTAGGGGGCTATTATGCTGGACAGCACAGAGAGTGTTCCTATCACTGAAGGGGACATAAGGGGCCAGCACTAACTTAGTCCCCACCCTCATACCCCCATACCCCACCCTCCACCCCCACCCCCACAGAGCCTGGCCACATACCTGGAGAAGGCCTGCGACCTCACTGACTGCTAACTCACTTGCTCTCTTTGATGTCAGTACAGGGATCATTGTCTCATTTTCAACATTAGGGATCTTTTGAAATCGTGCAACCTAGAAACAAAAACAAAGAAACGTACGTGAATACACTAGTAGAATGGAGTCTAGAATAAATGAAAATGCAAATTCACAGCAATTTACTTTACACTTAAGGAAGTATGCGGACATCAACTGTCAGTATCTAAGACAACTCAATACTGACACTTTTCTCGAAAGCAAATTTCACAAGCACAGACACCTGTTAATACAAACTCTTCACATCACGTTTTTTAAAGATTCTTTCATTTCTCCAACAACATAAGACTCAAAACAGAAGCTCTCCTCTCAGATCCTGATGACTATGCACAATCATAATCCTAATCCTAATCATAATCAAGTCATTACGTTAATTCCAGGAACAAGAGCTCTAAGCTTTCTCCACTTTACTCTTCCCCTGTTCACTCCTCTTTGAGACACCTGGCTACACTTCCAAACCTCGACAGCAAGCAAGGCCAAAACGTGATTCTCACACACAGCACGAGAAACCCGAGGAGCTCAAGAGACCAGCCAAGCAGAGGTAAGAGGTGACAGGTTAGTTGGTGGGTTAGGACCATGCAGTGTCACAGAAATGGTAGCAATGATGACAGCTATTTCATTCGGCTTTGTAAGCCGTATCAATAGTGCACCCCCAAGTCTAGAAACAAATATCCAATTCAGATTTGTCTTTGGTGCTAGCTGAGATTCCCTACGGACACAGACCTGAAGGAAAGGACAGCTCCAGGTTCCTCACTACTCAAGCTGAGATTCTGCCAACGGCCCCGGCCGCCTGGTGAAATAACACTCAAATGAAAACATTCCTGCCCCTGCTATGACGTGGGTTCCTGAGCCAAAATTATCAATATTTTCAGGACAACATAATTTCCTAAGATTTTTAAGTAACTATTCTTTAAAACAACAAATAGTAACTCACAATTCTATTACTACTAGTGTTTATAGATTTGAACTATTATGTATAACTACTATTGATTTAGTGCAAACAAAACAAAAAAGCAAAAACAAAAACAAAGAAACAGCCCAGAGGGGAGAGAGTAGTCCATCAGCATCAGCATGTTCATGATTCTGGGGCAGAAAGAATATTTATTTCCTAATGTCAGTTATTAGAAAGGCATTACTGAGTCTTTACATAGTATAAAGTAAACAGTAGTGATATTTCTAACAAAGAATGTTAGTGACACACTTCTGAGGAAATCTTAGATCACTCTTGTGCAAAGCCTTAACATTATTTTGTAGCATAATATTTTCATGTAACTAAGACGACTAAATTTGAGAATTTCCTAGAACCATTGAAATGCCCTGCTTCCAAATTCATAAAACAAACTTAACATAGCGGCCTTTACTGAACCATCTTAAGTATGTCAGTACAGAACTTACTTTTCAAAATAGGTTAGACTTAAAATAATGTTTCAGCTAACATATTTTCTATCATTAATCCACTAGCCAGAAGTACAGTTCAGTATTAGAGTGTATGCTGATGCCTAGTATGCTTAAGACTCTGAGTGAAGACCCCAGCGTGAAAACAAAGGTATTGAAAATTGCTAACTCTGGCACTCAATACATAGTATAAAAGATTTATTCAAAATTCTCAAGTAATCTTTTGGCAAATGGTGCATATAAAGGGTCTAAATTTGAGCACACTTTATATAAAACCCTTCAAGGGCATTCTGTTGGCCCAAACAAGCTGAAACCCTCAAGAACTAAGACTTCAAATAATAAAGGGTAAGAAAGGAAGGACTGTGACGACAGCTCTCTGAGCACATCAAGGGCTGTTCTGAGATCCTCTCCAACTGTAACCACATCTCCTGTCTCAAGTATGTTCACAAGTGGAGGAGAACTAACGGCAACAAAGCAAAGCATCTAAGTCCTGCCCAGAATGCTGCATGGAGTTCACTGCCGTTACTTAGTGAGTCCTTGGTGAGGCACACAGCCGCAGACGCTTACTTGGAATGAGGAGATAACTAGCAATGAGGCATGTAGGGACCTCCATGAATGAGTGGAGCCCGCCCATTGGAGAGAATTGTCTCTAAGAGCCTGCTTACCCTAACTGCTGAACAGAGACACCGCTAAGAACAGAACATAAAACAGATGCTAGCCCCAAAAAGGAAGCATTCGAGGTGATTCACTGAGGAAAGATGGCAGCAGCACCTTTGATGCCCACGAAGAGGCATCATCCCGAGGGGCAGAGGTGCTGACTGGACAGGTAAAGAAGGCGGCACTGGGTTTCTTAGGAATAAGACCCAAGTCAGGAAGAACTAAAGAGCTTCGTGCTTCTGTTTTACAACATAGCATGGAGCGTGAAACTGTGTGTCAGCTAACACTGCGTGCTCAGAGCACCTCTAGCTGTCTAAGTGCCCGCTCTGTCTTGATAGGGCAAGCTAATTAAATTTCAGGTGCAGTCACAGTAATTTCTACTCAGGTCTCATCTTCCTCCCCTAAGAGAATGCTTTCTCTGTTAAAAAAGGATTCAAAGATAAATCTTAAAGGCAATGTCTTACAGCCTGAAATTTGCTGTCAAGGTAAGCTCCATGTGTTTGCAGCCAGATTTACTTTTCACACTCATTCTATAAAAGTATAGAATACTTTTATAAAATGTACACAGGTATAAAAGTAAAACTGCTGACCCTTCTTAAGGACCAAGAAGGGTAATGGGCAGAGCAATCTGATCTGGAAAGTAAGCAGGCTATAAGGGGCAGACCCCAGGCTCTGGTAAAACCTGCACACTCGTGGTTCTATATCCATTATGTCCACCTGTTCAAGGCTTCAGTCTTGGTGTCACTGACACAGAAATGCCCAGGAGTCAGACTGAGGGACAAGTGCATCCCTGTATTTACTAGGTCTTACATAATAAGAAACTTGGAAAGGATAGGTAGAATATAGAAAAATAAAACAAATTTAGGTTAAAGGCTAAGAGGCCTGCAAGTTTTTAGCAGTGGGAACTGGATTTCCAAGGGAGAGGACGGGGCCCACAGCTGTGTTAGCATTTCTACAGGGCTGA
The DNA here is from genome assembly GCF_011064425.1 of Rattus rattus. Lineage (NCBI taxonomy): Eukaryota > Metazoa > Chordata > Mammalia > Rodentia > Muridae > Rattus > Rattus rattus. The sequence continues at coordinate 96,766,437 of NC_046161.1, forward strand.
TAGAAAAATTAGAATTACTGTTTCCATTAACTGTAGAAAGAATGTTGCAGACACAGGCCCAAGTTATGTTATTAGCCATCATGATAGCTATTTATTGTCCACTTCTATTTCTGACCTAACATGGATGACTACCAGGGAAATCCGTTTAGGATGAACTGACATGGCACTAATTTCCACCACCTGACAAGGTCTAACAAGACAGACTAACAATGTAGGCAAGAGAGGGTGAATGCAAGTGAAGACCACAGTAAGACACCACTCTGAAATACTAGAATCCACTACAACAGTTAAAAGTCAAAAGGACAGAGGGAGATACAGTGCTGGTGAAAGCGGAGAGGGGTGGAACAGTCACACTCCTGTGTGGCTGTTAAATGTGCAGCTACTACAGGAACTGTTCAGCCGCTGTTACATGCTATTCTTATGTTAATAAGCAAGAATTTGGCCTTTCTTAGTTAAATGAAAAGTTATTCCATATTTTAAAGTCTGAATGGTTTAGTTAATTTGAGAAATACAAAATATAAAAAGATCAAGTTCATCTGAAGGTAAATGCATCTTACAAGATCTGGTGGCTACCACATCTTGTTTAAAGAAATCTACGGTCTCCACAGTCAACCACGCTTATCTCCTAGTTGGTCTTAAACATCCTGAAGGCTGAAGGGTAGAGCCACCCTCTAGTGGCCAAACCTGCTTTGCAACTGAAGCTCTGGTTTTAATCTCTAGTGTTGGGGGTGGGGGAGGGTAGCTATTAATGTACCTTAAATTGCTACTTCAGAGCCTTCCACTTTGTAAACTACTACACTGTGGACCACTAACTCATACAACAAACTAACCTTTTACAAACAAGAGCCCACAGACACAACCACTACTCCCATGATCTATATCCTACAAAGGTGAATTAATTCAAAAGTCAATTAATACCAAAACACAAACACTCATAAGCACATACTGCAGAATCTTTCAAGTATTTAGTGTGTAAATAATTAATTTATGTTGGTCTTTATTCATTAAATACCTTCATAGTTCCACAGAAGACAGATTTTATTTTACAGAGAGTCCAGAATTTACTTTCTATTTTTTATAGCAAGCACTACTACACACAAGTTTCTAATGTGACACACATCCAAATTACACAGAAGCTGCTATGGACAGAACTGTGCCCCTAGAATTCATACTGAAGTGCCAACCCCTTAAAGTGATGGCATTCAGAGAGCCCCTTTAGCAAGTTAGGCAGGTTCTGAGATAATGCCTTCAAGATAGGCTAGGTGCCTGACAAAGACAGACGAGGAAAGCTGCTTCTCCCTTGCCCACCAGGTAAGGAGCCGAGCAGGTGAGGCCTCTCCTGGAACTCTATCACACAGCACCCGACCTGGCTCCTCACGTCCTCCAGAGCTTAGAGAATAAATGTCTACTACAGCAGAAATGGGCTGAGATACAGGTCTTTATGCTTTTTATAAACACAACTATGCGGCCACCACCTCCAGAGAGCATAAATCATTAGGTCTGGAATGTAGTCAAAACATTCTTATTTTTTTTTAATTCTCCATGTTCAGTCTAACGTGCAGCTAAAGTTAATAATCACTGACTTGAAGAAGGCACAGTATAGACAGAAAACAAAAATTAAAAAGAGTCAAAATGAGAGCAGGTCCAAACAAGAACTGAAGTTCACTGTGATCTCGGAACCAAGGAGACTAATTTTAAAAGTGATTGCTTTACTCGCTGGAGATGTAGCTGAATTGGTAAGAAGCCCCAGGATCAATCTCTAAAGCTACACGTTGATGTACATTTGTAATCCTAGCACTCCTGAGATGGAAGAAAGAAGCCATTCTTAACTACATAGAAACTACATATACAAATTTTAAAACAAATTCTTGTAGATTAAAGTCAAAAGTGAAGGACACTAAATAATTCAATCTAGAAGTAATAGCATAATCCAGGTAGAATGTATACTTTTGATACCTAGATTAAGAAAATAGTGAAATTTTGATCCTTAAAATATCCAAACACCTCCCAAGCCCCACCCACTTTCACTGATGTTCTGGTTGAGGAGGATCATTCTGGAAGCCCACTCATGTCCATACTGTACACATTCTATGGTGTAACAAGAATCAAACCAAACAGCTTCAGAGCTTAGGGTGGGACAAGACAGCAGGCTCCTCCAACTTCAAATTCAAGGTCTCGGGTTTCATCAAAAAGCTAAATTTAAGTAAGGAGTTCTACAGCTCTAAAAGAGGAGTTGGAAATACTTCAGCTCTCAGTCCTCACAGCTTACCAGTAAGCAACAGCAGGCTGTATAAAGCATGGGTTACATGAGTCCTCAGCACTCTGAACCGGCAGGTCTGAGTAAGAAGACGCATTTCTAACAAGGTTTAAGTAGTGATGCTTCTGGACCAGGGGCTACACCTGAGAACCACCCCTACAGTCGAGCTCAGACCTGATCAACTTAATGCATAACTGCAAGTCTGTTTTCCCAGCTGTGTGACCAAGAACACCTTGTTTATCTTCCCAGTTCCTTTCCTCAGAGGAAAACTAGGAAAAATACCTATTCTGGTTTCAACAAAAATAAGAGGCAAACATCATAAAAAGTGTTTATCAGAATATATAACAAGCAATCAGATTCTAGGGAACACCAATATGTATGTCTCACCACACTCTAGATCTTGAGAAGTGTTTAACAATGTTTTTGACATCTTAGTAGCTTTTGAAAATGTCTTAATAACATCAAAACTAATGATAGGAAAAAAGCAGTAGGCTTCTCTGTCTTAATTGGGCAATTATGTAGCAAACAGAAAGAGAATGTACCCTGAATGTTACCCTCCACACCTTAAAAATGATCTTCCACTGGAAGCACCAAAGATAAGCTGATCTGAATACCCCTCTATCCTCTGCCGTCAGATGCTTTCTACAAAGAACAGGCAAAGCCATGAGCCCCACGGAAGGTGCTGAGATTGAGATTTCCACCAGAAGCCCCTTTATTGGCAAAGGAAGCTGTGCAAACAGAAAGTCAACGTCTCTTCTGATTTGGTTCTTCAAGGATTACACCCTAGCAAAGGACTAACAGAGGTCAGCAAGCATCTTGGACTGGCCAAACCCCCTTAGATTAGGATCTGCTCAGCCCTACCAATGAGGAAATGGCTAGCACAGCAAGGCTAAGGAAATGTGAACCCACTCTTACGAAACAATGCACAGGCAAAAAAGGCTGAAAGGCCACTTCTGTCTAGAGATGTGCAGATACCAAAATATACAGGAACATCCACAAATGCTTCTGTAATATTCACGCTGACAGATGGCCTGCCAACTGTACTCGCCAAAATTACCAACATAAAAATTCTGTCTTACAGTCTAAAGGGCAGGATGAAATGTGTTGATTCTCAAACCAGATCTAGATTAATGCTTCTTAACATCACTGCACATTAAAGAGTCAGAAGGGCTGCTGTTCTCATCCCTATGGTCAGACACATACGCCATTCTGAGGACTGGAAGGCTCCAGAGATGAGCACGTCTTTATTCGCTCCAACTCACAAGCACAGGCACCAGAGGAACATGAAACTTTCCAAAGAATGAGTTCGGCAAAGCACAGGCTGTGGAAACTCTACAGAATAAAAAGCATGTTCTGTCAACCAACCAACTACAGGAAAAGAAAGGGAAACAGGTTCAAACTATAAGATCCTGAAAAGATGTCCCCAGAGGTGTTCGGGAAAAGGGGCTGCTACTTGGATCTTGGTTTAAACAGTTGTTTTCCAACCTCAACCAAGGATCTCACTTTTCATGTGTTTTTCTCCAACTTTTTTAAGATTAACAAGCAGATTATTTTTATACAATAGTCCCATTTTATAAATCATGATTTAGATGTTCCTCATTTGTTCAGATAAGGCACCAGTGAAGGGATGGTGTACCCCTCTCAGCACATACCAAAAGGCACAGATGCTTTCAACAGAATAAATTTTGCCACTTTGCCCCTCCAAAATTCCTCTGTTGAATCCTTAACTCCCAGTATGTCTGTTGACTGTGTCTCAATGACACTGCATTAGAAACTGGCTCATTACAGAGGTGACGGTGGCTCTACACAAAGAGGAAGCAGAGAATGAGCACGCAGAAGACAGAACCATGGATGACACAGCAAGACAAAGAGAGGCCTCACCAGAAGCCGGTGCTGTACCCATGTAACTCTGGACTTCTAACCTTACGCAAAGTAACTTCTTGTTTCAAGTACACAGCAGCTCAGGCATAACAGTGTGACTTTCCTGTGAATAGTGGTGGGAATTTTGATCACTTTACTAAAATGGTTGGATTTTTCTATCAAATTACCATTTGAGGATTTATAATTAATACCTTTCATACACTCGTTACTTTGAACCCATGTGAAGTATCAGGTATTTTACCATACTTTGCCCAATAGATACGACTTTCCAGTAGTGCTGCCGTCCGATTGTTCTGTCTACGTAAACTACACGAACTCCTCAGCTTCTTTGCTGTTTCTGTGAGGGCTTTACATAACAGTTTGTGTCATGGACCTCCTATGAGTCTGTGGATTATTCATTATATCACACAATCATTCTATTGCTTATAATGTCCCAGATGTGGCCCGCAGAGAACACTGAATAGGCTTGCTTATCCTGACCTATGCTCACCAACTTTTGAGGATTTCCTTATTTTCTAGCATAAGATACTCCAAGATTGTATTTTCTTAGCCACGGCACTAGAACTAAACAATTCTCAAGCAAGCTTTGGTTCCTTTTATTGAAGGTAATATTCAGACATGTTACAGATTCGTGAGCACTACAAGAGACAATTAAGGAATATATTCATACACACACCATTTTGGTTAATCTTGAATACACGAAAATGTATCTTAATTCTGTTAAAGGTAAAAACGGAAGTGTTGTATCTGGTTTCCATTCTTCCACCTCTATAACCAATCTGTTTCTAAACATCCTATCCCATCTCTGTTTCCTTCTGCACAGATAAGATACATGGTTTCTTATTTCTTCTTTGATTTAAGGTAACACTGAATGCAGATACCTTCTTTTTACTCAATAATATATATCCACATCACTCAGCTATTCAGAGAGCTCCCTTATTCTTACTGCTGTTGAGTTTGAAAACAACCATAGGTCTTCAACAGTTGCAAACAATGAACTATAAAGTATGCATTTCATGTTGGAGGTATGGCCTAAGAAATTTTCCAAAGGCAAAGGCAAATGCCATCTGTGGAGTTTGTTGAATAGTACCAGACCCTCTACATAGGATGCACACACACCAGCACATGTATGGGCGCAGAGGACAGCATAAGGTCATTAGTTCTCTCCTTCAGACATCTGTTTCCTGTGGTCCCATCATTAAGGTGGGCTTCTAGACTAACAGAGCTAATACAAGGTATCTATCTCTGTATTCTGATTTGCATATTTCTTTGAGTAAATATGAATTATATCTCTTACAAGTACAGTTGATTTTAGTATTTTACAGGAATTATCTTTTATGTACTTTGAACATTTATCAGGTTTTTCAATTGTTAGAGCTCTTTACATAAAGGATATCTTAGCCTTTATCTGTTACTTAGTGCAGACATCTTCTGACAGCTCTATTTCCTTTTTTACAATATAGAATTTCCATCTTTATGTAATAAAATTTAGCAATCCTCCATATCTAAGTCATTCTTAAGAATGGCCATATTTTAAAGAACTATAATACCTAATTCTATTAAGTTTATGATACTCAATAATTAAGCATAATTCTATTAACGTCATGGTATTCAGTAATTAAGCACATGATGACAAAATTGCACAATGTTTCACTCATGTCTAGAATTCTAGATCAGCATGACAACTTGTGTCAAAAACCAAACGAGCAAACAGACAAAAGGCTGAACAGAATGACCATGTGCCTGTAGTTCTGCTTCTAAGAGTAAAGCCAATACAGTTAAAAGGACCAGATACTTAGCATTTCTCTAACAGCCAAAGCCTGGAAATAACTCTGTCTGTCCAAAGGTGAATGAATAGATACAAGGTGGTATACAAGTTTGCCATTCATAAGACAGATAGGAGTTTTGATATATCACATAACATGAATGAACTTAGAAAGCATACTAGGTAAACTTAAAGTAACACAGACACAAAGAAAACATAAAATTAATCACCCTTCTGTTAACTAGGAAACACATTAGTAGTAGCCAAGGCACTGTGTTTAAAGTTTCTCTTTAGAATGATGAAAAGTTAACAACACATCACAATTTTCTCTCTCTCATTCATTCCAGCTTATCTGCTAACTCTTACTTGCCAAAATGTTATACACTTTCTTCAAACTTTAAAAAAAAAATGTAAAAGTCAGTAAATACTATTTTGCTAAAATCCTACCAACCTTCCTTTCTACACATACAGTTCATTACAAAAACCAATGTTTTATATAATGGAAACCCTTTTTTTTTTCTAAACATTCAGTCTCTTTAGCCCTAGAATTGATAACGGCAATTTCACTTCGTTGATATATAGAACTATTCTTTGTTCTCTTTGAAAAACACAATATATTTCTTACCCCATTATGAAATAAATACAGTAGACAAAAAACACAATCACTGACCCTTTATATAAATTTAGCTCATCTACTGTGATACCTTTCACTATAACAAAAATTCCCACTTTTACCCTTCAATGAAAGTTCTTCCTAGGATACATTAAAGTTAAGTTTGAACACTTTTCTTCAACAATGCAATAAGAAATCAATTACAAACATTCTCCTGCCAGAGGTCTTCCATCTAATACCAAAACTTATAGAATGTAGCAAGTAGTACTGAGAGAAGTTGCTGGCCATAAATATCTACGTTAAAAAAAGTCTCAAACAATCTTATTTTACACTTCAAGAAAACAGAAAAAGCAGACTTGAGAATATAGTTTGGCTGATAAATACTTGTCTATTATGCACGACACCCCCAGAGTTGAAGCAGGAGAACAACATTCAAGGTCCTCTCTAACTACACAGAAAGCTCAAGGCTAGCCTGGGTAACAGGAGACCCTGGGTAACAGAGAACAAGAAGAAGAGCAAGAACCGGTCCCCAGCTCCGGAAAAAAAAAAAAAAAAAAAAGAGCAAGAACCAAAGACAAGGAAACAAGAGGGGGAAGGGGGGATGGGAGGAGGTAACAGAGGTAGAAGAGGAAGACAAGAAAGAAAGGAAGGAAAGAAGAAAAGGAAGAAAAAGAAAGAAAGAAAGAAAAGAAAGAAAGAAAGAAAAAGAAAGAAAGAAAGAAAGAAAGAAAGAAAGAAAGAAAGAAAGAAAGAAAGAAAGAGAGGGAAGGAAGGGGAAGGGGGGGAAGGGGGAAGGGGGGAGAAGGGGAAGGGGGAAGGGAAGGGGAAGAGGGAAGGGGGGGAAGGGGAAGGGGAAGGGAAGGGGGAAGGGGGGAAGGGAAGGGGGAAGGGGAAGGGGGGAAGGGAAGGGGGAAGGAAGGGGGAAGGAAGGGAAGGGAAGAAAAGAAAAGAAAGAAAGAAAGAAAAAAAAAAGAAGCGAGCGAGCCAGCCCAAAGATTGGGCACAAGAATTAGAACAGAAGCAAATGAAACAACAATGGTGGGGTTCGACTAAATGACTAAATGCTGGCTTCTTAAAAAGATAAAACTGAGACCCCTTTACTAGACTAACAGAAAAAAAAAAGTCAAAAAGAAAAAAACATTCTAACCCTGAATACACAAATACAACTCATAGAGCACTATCATCAATAACTGTCCACTAATAAACTGAATAACTCGGAACAAATGGGTAAACTGAAACTGACCAGAATCCAGAAATAAGTCTATGCATATACTATAAGTGGATTTTCAACAAGGATTCCAAAACTATATAGTAGGAAGGGTGACAGGAAAACTGCTAATCTGCAGTGCAAAAGAATAAATCCATTCCTCATCTTTCAACATACCAATATTACAGAATGGGATCCTAACCCAAACTTAAATCTGAAACTGTATGACTCAGTACACTACATCTTCAACTGGGCTACAACCTGTTGAACCCATTGACAACTCAGATACCCAGTATGGATCCAAGATGACATCAGCACAGGCTTCATTATGGAAATAAAACAAAGGCGCTTATCAGACACCAGTTCGAAAAAACAAAATATCTCCACTTCCTCTTTGCAAAAGTAAATTCCTATGTATTACAGACAAATGTAAAAAACAACTGTTAGCAAATGATAAGGCTCTAGAAAAATAATTCAGAGAAACATGAAGGTAAGTGGACTTATCCACCATTTAAAAGGACTCCTCAGTGTGACTTCAGTACGAAAAAGGGAAATAAATACCAACCCTTCACAACCCTTCACAACCCTTCACTGTGTTACACATACATACACACACACACACAAGACACACACACACACACACACACACACACACACACACGCGCACACACACACACACACACACACAAAGCTTTTCCACCAGAGGAATAACAAGCTCTGAAAGTTTACTGAAGATCAGAAATGCCTTAAGGAGTCTATGTGCACTGTAGGGCATTACGGTGGCCTACTTGAAAACATATCATACCATAGTAATAATTCTGGAAATAATTTTAAAGAGTTGAAGAGAAACAATTAAGCTTTTAAAAAGAATATTAGAGGGAAGAAGTATGGCCTGAAAAAGACACTTATGATGAGGGCAGTGTCTGACCATTACCTGGATTTCGATAAGGTTCCCATAAAAAAAGAACATGGCAGAAACAGTCAAATACTTCAGGGTGGGAAGCATGATACATGTCTAAGAGCAAAATGAATACAACCAACTCCAACAGTTGCCACAATCATCTTAAGAGAGCACTAGAAACATTTCATATGGGATAGGAAGTTGGCCCTCTTGTGATCCTGACTATTCTACGAATAATCTATCAAGTGCAGGGGATTTCACTGCCACTGTGAACCCATGGTAAAGTACACACAAAAGTTTCCAGCACTGAGTGGGTAGGCTCTCTGAGGAGATGCTAGGAACTGAGTTCTAACTTCCAAAGCATGGCTCTATGGGCCTCACATTCAGGCTGGCTCTTAAATGTTCTTCATAGTGGAACTACATCCGGCAGTAAGAGGACAGCTAGTGCTCAGTGAGAGGAGAGAGCACTTGTTCAGCATTCACAAGGCTCTGGCCTGGCGCCCCAGCACCACAGAAACAGAACCCTAGCATAATCACAGCCAGTAAATCATAGTTTCTCCCGTGCTTACAATACTTAAGAATGAAATTAAAGGTTCTAAATGCTACCAAAGAATTGTAATTAAAACGTCCATTCTAATCCACTGCAGTAGAACAAATAAACAACAACAAAAATTCATTTATCTCTGGAGACAAGCAGGGATTGTACACAGAAAAAAAATTCTTATTCCTAAGTATAATATAATATTTTAATGATGTTTTTTATAAAAAAATAAAAGAAAATAAAAACTTGCTCATTAAAAAAGTGAGAGGGGAAGCCAAGTCCTAAGAAAATGTTTGAGATAAATGTGGTGGTTTATAACCCAACCCTCGTATGCCCAAGGTAAGCTGTCAAGCCACAGTACCACTACCTTCTGTGCAGACATGCTTAAAAACTTTCGGCTCCTTTTTATCATTATTACAAATAGAACCAAACAACTAGTTACTTTTTTTCAACTCAATCCATCCTGGACGCTGTCACGGCATCTGCTGCAGCAGACCTCCCAGGACAGGCTCCACTCTAAGTATGAGCTGTACTCAGAAGAGACAATATCGGTGTATTTATTATTCTGGTAGTTACTGCGACAGAGCTCCAAAGAACTATCAGGACTCTCTCGCCATGTTCAGGAGCTTGTGCTCTGCTTGTCATCTGGCCAGGGCTGGTCCTGGCTCTGCAGAGTTTACTTCTTCACCGATAGCACTGGAAACCTTTGCATTCTTCTTGTGGTCACCCACAATCTCTTTCTGTGAAGTATAGCCTTGTGCCTTTTGTCTTTTTCTCTACAAGTTACTATACATTGCAGATTTTAAGAAGTCTTCTGAGGAAAGTAGTCTCTATCACTATTTCAAGTCTGTATATAATTGATTTTTGAGATTTCATATCATGCTTTTTTATTAAGTATTTCCCACTCCAACTTCCCATTTCCTCCCTAAGGTCATCTAGCCATATAACCCTGACTGAGTAATTCACCTTTTCTTTAAGTTAGTCTTTGTGGAAGCAAGTGAAGAGAAGAGAAATCAAACAGGATGAATTAAAGCTTCCACAGCCTCTTCATACAGTTACCTAGAATAAGGTCATATCCCAAGGGAAATACCCCAAAGGCCCCTTCCTTATTTGTGGGCTGGAGAAATGGCTCAACAGTTTAGAGCACTTGCTGCTCTTGCAGAGGACCAGATTGGTTCTCAACACTTACATCGGGAGGATCACAACTGTCTCTAACTCCAGCTCAAGGGAATCTGACGCCCTCTTCTGGCCTCCTAGGAAACCAGGCGTGTGTGCAGTACACAGATATCAACGTAGGCATTCACACATATAAATAAAACAAGAATAAACAGAATCCTTCTTTTAAAGCCATATTTAACCTATGTAAGAACACCGACTCCCGGGGTTGGGGATTTAGCTCAGTGGTAGAGCGCTTCCCTAGCAGGCGCAAGGCCCTGGGTTCAGTCCCCAGCTCCGAAAAAAAAAAGAAAAAAAAAAAGAATATCGACTCCCCAATAAAGAACAATTCACTGTGATACCTAGAAAACCCCCCAAGTACCTCTTTCACAGAAACAAACAAGCGGTTTCAAAACCCACACAGAAAAGCAAAACAGTCTGAGAAAAGCAGGCCACATAGTTCAGTTTCAGAATTACTACAAAGCCATACAGTAGTCACAGTAGTCACACCACAGCAGTCACACCACAGCAGTCACACCACAGCAGTCACACCACAGCAGTCACACCACAGCAGTCACACCACAGTAGTCACACCACAGCAGTCACGCCACAGCAGTCACGCCACAGCAGTCACGCTACAGCAGTCATGCTACAGCAGTCACACTACAGTAGTCACACTACAGTAGTCACACTACGCAGTCATACAGTGTGATGCTGGCATCAGCACAGACACAGACAATGGGACAGAGCCAAGGGCAGGCCAGGAGAGAAAGTTCACTTACGGAAAACCAAGGGCACAAAGACAACTCAGCCATGAGGTCTCCTAAATGGAGGGCACTGGGGGGGTAGGGCACTGGGGGTAGGGGCACTGGGGGGATGGGGCACAGGGGGGTAGGGGCACTGGGGGGTGGGGCACTGGGGGGTAGGGCACTGGGGGGTGGGGCACTGGGGGGGGGGCACTGGGGGTAGGGCACTGGGGGTGGGGCACTGGGGGTGGGGCACTGGGGGTGGGGCACTGGGGGGTGGGGCACTGGGGGATGGGGCACTGGGGGATGGGGCACTGGGGGTAGGGCACTGGGGGGGTAGGGCACTGGGGGGGTAGGGGCACTGGGGGTAGGGCACTGGGGGTAGGGCACTGGGGGTAGCACTCCCTGCAGGACAATACAGCTGAACTTTTATCTCAAAATTGATCAAGTGCAAAAGCTAAACTAAACGCCTAGAATAAAACACAAATCTGTACCATGTTTAATCGTCATGGTTTACAATCAAAGCAAACAAGACCGTAATCACAATTTTAAAGCTTATAATAAATGGAAGATAAACTATAACATCAAGAAATAAAAATGAAAAACCAAAGAATGGGGGAAAATACTTGAAAACCCTATCTCTGATAAGAGTCTAATAAATAACTGTGAACTGACTCTTACATAAGTATCAGTAAAGCATATATTTCTATGCAATATCTAGAAGATAGATTACATGGATGGATGGATGGACGGACAGATGTACGTATGGATAGATAGATCGATTTTCTATTTATCAACTCTTAGCTAAAAAATAAAAAGCAAATAACAAATCATGAAGTGGTTAGAGACCTGAACGTCTGCACAGATACACAAGTGGTCAGAGCACGTGAAAGCGTGCTGTGCAGCATTAGTCACTGGGGAAATGCACACCAAACGTAGAACGTACAACCACTTCATAGCCCTGGGGTGGCAACTTAAAAACAGAAGAGTAAAGTGTAGGAGAGGACGTCAGAATTATTTTGACACCTGTACTGATCACATAGCTGCAGTTTCTCAGTTAACCACGGGATCACCATATGGCTCAGCACGGCATACACACACACACACACACGCACACAAAGAATAAAAAGCATACACTTGTGCAAAAATCTATATATGAACATTCACAGCAGTATTACTTACAACTCCCCAACAGTAGAAACAGCGCAATGTCCATCAACAGTCACTCAGTAAACACGATACGGCCATACCTTAGAATGTTGTTCAGCCATGAATAGGAATAAGGTACGGACAGACCAAAGCATGAAGAAACTGCAAGACGCCAAACCACAGACTCTCACATTGCTCAGTCACAGTTAGAGAAAGTGCCCAGATAGGAAAGTACAAACACAGAAAGGACGTTAGTGTTGCCAGGAGCTGGGGAAGGAGACTAGGAAGTGAACGCTGACAGGGTGAGACTTCTTTGGGGCGGTAGTGCAAAGCTCTGCACTCAGACTACTCACGGCGCTGAGTGTGCCAACGCAGTTACACTTCATCCCAAAACTGACTGTAGGGCACGCTGGATTATACAGCTTTTAGAGTAAAGGTTTACAAAACAAATGCTATTTACCTCAGCAACAGAGAATAAGCATTTAGCTGGGTGACTCTAGGTCAAAAGCAAGGCATCCAGAGCAAAGAAGATTCATCTGGGAAACAACATCCAACACTGACAGTCATGGAACTCTAGCTGGCAAGAATTCCCCAGTGTGGAAGGGAGACAGAGGGCTGAGAGGTGTAACTAGGGAACCAAGCCAGCCAGCCAGCCCAGGGGGACGACAGCCACCCCACAGCTCCTTGCACTCCAATTCCAGTCAGGCACAGCAATGCAGCTCTGCCCAACTGCAAGCTAATTCAGTCCTCTCCTGAGCAACTCTACAGCAAATGGAGGAGAGATGTCCTTCTCTAAATAAACAGAAAAGAGATGTGCTCACTACTCACTTCAAATAGATTTAAATCAAACAGGATGGGGTTGGGGGCTGGAATAAAGTACAATGGTAAAAAGCTGAACTTAACCTACACTGCACATGAAAACCCAAGTAGGCAGGGATGAGACCAAGTCAAGGCTCTCTGGAAAGGAGAATCTGCCTACGTACAGTAAAGCTAATGAAAAATAGTGTGTTCTACTTTAAACTTCATTTCCTGAACCAGAGAGATAGCTCAACAGATAAAGACACTTGCCACACAAGCCTGGCAACCTGAGTTGCATTGCCAGAACCCACAAAAAGGTAGACAGAGAATAAACCCCACACATCTGTCATCAAACTTCCACATGCGTAACATGTCATGCACAACCAAACATTTGCACCACTCATACACACTAATAACATGTTTAATGTATTTCTTATGAGGGAATGGTTATGAACAAGTCAAGTACTGTGGATGAGAATTGTGAAGACAGACATGAGAAGGAAGGCGTGGGGAGCAGAGGAAGCCTGTGTTGTTGATACAGGACCAGCCAAATCCAGATGCCTCAGACCCATGGGAAATTGACAGACACCCACTCACACAAATCCCACATCAGGCTCAGATGTATGTATAGCAAAGCCTTCCTTTGGTTCAAGTGCAAAGGTTCGCAATGTATGCAAACTCCAGCAACCACTGCTCTCTCCTCCCAGTTTATATCCTCAGACTGCTTCCCTGCAGACGCTAGCTAACCCACCATACCACAGCCTCTTAATGCTGCACATAGTTAACACACAGAGTCCTCCCGACCCCGGCTTTTCTGTACATGTATCTCTGTATCTGCCCTGTCCGCATTCCTCCACTGCCCCTATTCAGGGTTCCAGGACCAGGACCGAGCAGCAAAGAACATAGTAGGAAAGAGACTTGAACACGTATTAGACTAGAATAAAACCTATGGTTCCAAAAGTTGGAACAATCATCAGTGTCCACTTACAGATTCATATATAATACAAGTAACAGTCAAGGAAATAAAAACAAGTAGATGTGCATGTTCCTATGCATGGCCCACCACCCACATGTTGGTTTCTAGGTACTGTTCTCTACATACCCCCAGCTCCCTTAGGAAAATGGTCTGATTCTACAGTTGGTTCAAATAAATAACACAACAACCAGGATGCACCAAACATCATGTACCACCAGAAAGTATATTAGTACTATCAAATAAGAATGCATTATAGAATGGACACAGGAATAATTTGTTCAACAAAACTATATTCTACATTAATTCATAAAGTAAATATTCAAAATCCACATAATAATAATAATAATAATAATAATAATAATAATAATAATAATAATAATAATAAACAGGAACACAGAACAGTACATTCCCAAGAACCACAGGGATGGCTCTAGAGAGATAGATGCTTGTGCAGAGGCCCTGAGTTTTAAATCTCAGAATCCATGTGGTGGCTGACAGTTGCAATCCATGGGATCCAAGGCCCTCTCCTGCTGTGCAGATAGCCATGAAGACAGTGTCCATATACGTAAAATACAGACATACATGAATCTTTAAGAAAAGAACCACAGGAATGAGCAAAGTGCAAGTCACTGAGCAAACATCACAGAAGGAAATGAAGGTGAAGCACACCGGACAGGATGTCCAAGGGTACAATTCTTCCCCACTAGAGGAAGTGCTCAGGACAAAGAGATTATTAACTATTCTATCACAAAGGTAAAATAATTTGGATTAGTAACTGCAAAGGGGAAACTGACTTTAAGTGGGAAACCTGGCAGACAGTACCTTAATCAAGTGATCACCATCATTTTACCAGTCATAAGACATACAATCATGAGTAATCAATCACCTAATGAACTAAATCAAGGCACGATTAAAAAGAAAAGCTGACCATCACTCTTCAAGTGTCCAGCTCACATGCAATGAGGAAGACTAGAAAACATGACAGGCATCAGAACACAAGGACAATGACACCTAGAAGGGAAGACGGATTCTTGGTGGGCTAGAAGAGCATTTTATAATTGTGGGTTTCCTGGGCTTGTTAATTACAACATGTGTATGTATAGTGCAAGCCATAGGGGAATCCAGGAGGCAGACACCTGGGAACTCTGGGAACTAGCATTTTACCTTGTGGGATGATGTTACAGGTGAGGCAGGTACAAAATAGAAGGAGGCCTGTCATTGGACGAGAAGGAAGGATGGGCGGGAGAAAAGTTTGAGGGAAGAGGAGGAGACTGGAATGGAAAGGAGGAAGAGACAGGAGGGACGGAGAGAAGTTGAAGCGGAGAAAACACGGAAGCTGACATTAAGATTCCACTCTGGGGCTGGAGAGGTGGCTCAGTGGTTAAGAGCACTGTCTGCCCTTCCAGAGGTCCTGAGTTCAAATCCCAGCAACCACATGGTGGCTCACAACCATATATAATGGGGATCAGATGCCCTCTTCTGGTGTGTCTGAAGACAGCTGCAATGTGCTCACATACATTAAATGAATAGATAAATAAGATATATTTAAAAAAAAAAAAAAAGATTCCACTCTGTATTTACAGGATGTTATGAATGTTCTTAAGGGATGGATGTGTACAGGCCTTTGTATGTTTAGGTGGGCAATTATATCTTATCAATTGGATCAGAGGTTACTGTGTTGTGTGTACTTTCTTGTAGCGATTTAAGTGTAAGAAAGTGTGCAGTGGCTAGAGACACTGGGCCACCACAGATATCTACCAGATACCTTGGGCTACTGCAGTAATGGACCTAGTGGGGGCAAAAGACAGTCCTAATTTATTTTTACAACAACAGTTCCTTGTATTTAAATCTAACATTAACACAACAGAAAAAGTTTAAGCCAATTTAAAAAAAAAGTTTCTTTAACAATTAGATTTACATCCATCAGATAAATGATCACACTTAAATTATATTATTCTATGGAAAGAAACCGGCATTGGTTTTAGTCAAGTTGGGCATACATCATTAATACTTCATTAATATCACTTCATACAAGTTACTAAGGACATCTGTTGGGGAAACATGTCACGCTACCTAGACCTTTTTCAGACCTGTTACTTTTTACTACCCCTCAGTAAGCACTTGAAGCCTTTGCTGCCACTCTCTCATCAACTGCGGTAGTGGATGTTAGAGCCCATCGTATTTCCTAGCAGGCGTTTTATACAATAGTCACTTCATGAAGCGATTAGCCGGTGATCCTAACTTTGCAGGCTACTGCCCACTAAACCTTCCAAAATCCTAGTCACTGCTGTAACACCCTAGCGCCTGCTCGTCAGTGTGTGTGCTTACAGGTGCGATGGGGAGCTAAGGCCTTAAAAGTAGTTTAACAGCAGAAGCTAAAACACTTAATATAGCTTTCAATATTTTTGTCTACTACTAAGTTATAAAATACTAAAATCCCAAGCCAAAGAAGCAGCATACTTAATAAAAAAAAAAAAAAAAACACAAGAGAAGCACTGATTTAAAAAAAAAAAAAACTGCCACAGACTCCCTTTACATCCAACTTAGAGTCTGAACAAATACTTAAAAGCCTTTGAATCCTAAACTAAGACATCAGTGACCAAAATTCCCTAACTCTTTCCTTCAACTAAGTTAAAGAAAATCTGCATTTGCTTTGCAGGTTTTGGCTGTGGGGTACCTGACACACATGACCCTATTTAACCCTGACAAACCTAAGTGTAGTTACCACCCCTTTACAAACGAGCAAACTAAGGCTCAGAAGTAATTTTCTTGCCTTTGGTTAGAAAAGTGTTTCTCAACAGGTGCTGTCATTTGGGGTTAACCAATACCTTAAGGGGAGAGGGATGAGGGGAGCGCTGACGGAACAATGTTTTATCGGCATCCTTGGTGTCTACCAACTAGATGCCACCAGCACCATGCAGCAGTAACAACTAGTAATGTCTCCAGACACAGCCACATGTTCTCTGGAGTGTGAAATTACCCCAGATGAGAGAAATGGAGTGAAAGTCAACGTTTTATTCAATCAACAATGCATAGGTGCCAGACCCTGCTCAAACTGAGTAAGAGCCGACCTGAGAGTCTCTACCCACAAGAACTTACTTGGAGGCTTCTAACAACTCTTCTAACAGAATTGCTGTTTGATTTAAAACCTCTCTCCACACACAGTCCTGTGAGACTCATTTAAAAGCAAAAACCAGAAACAAACACACAAACAGTGATGGTTACATCGTCTTCTGGGGTAGAAAGGACACTGGAGTTTACCCAGGATCATGGGTTCTAGATTCACAAGCCACATATCCACTCTGGATAATAGCGGCCTTCACATGCATTAAGAGAAAAACATAGAAGAGATACATGCCTTTACAAAGTACACCATGTGCTATTTCTGGCACTCAAGACATGAAAGGCTTTTGCCTCCTCGGGAAGAAATGTAGCAATGACATTTCACAGAATAAGGAAGTTCGTACTCACAAAGGCCTGGGCCAAATGTGTCTACACCCACCAACACAGAAGGAAACTCAGAGGAAGAGCAAGCACTCTGCTATAGAAACACTACAGCCGCCAAGCAATGCCTACTAGAACCACTGTACACAAAGAGGGAAGGACATGTATAAATGAAATGACAATATCAAAGACTGAGTTTTGTGGGGCTACAAGGGAGAGGTCACAGGATGAGAGGAAATACAGAACACCTTTGATGTTATTACCTCTGCCCTAAAACATTCCTGCAATGTCCCTTAAGAAAGCCTTCTCCTTCCTGATTGCATGCTGCTGGGGACCTGACCCAGGGTCTTGCCCAAGGCCATAGGCAATGAGCTGTTGAAGACAGCACAGACAATGTTCAGAACCACAGTGTTCCACTTCAGCTGTCCTGTTTCTCTGTGAAGGGCTGAACAAACAGCCCCTCAGCTAACATCTGCTGCAGTCTACTTCTACGGGAGTAAATAAAATAGTGTTTAACAAAGATGCTGCCAAGCCTTTCTTAGAATGTCATGGTAGATTACTGCATGGATGCTGGAGGCAGGGACACATGGCTTTAGGTCAGCATGTTTACAAAATGCCCACATGTCAAAACCAAAGGCTTCACTTAAGCAATTATAATTAACAGGTATATTACATAAGTCCAGCTCCTCAATTCTGATACCTAGAGCAGAAAAAGAAAGCAAGCAAAAACAAATTAAGGGCCGGTTACAGCCGCTCTGAAATAAGGTTCCTGACCCGTTTAATCGTCGCCAAATCTCTAACCTTTTCACATTTCAAACTTCTTCTAAATGCATCACAAGTTTGGTCCAAGGGAAGCTAAGCCAACACAATCTGAATAATCTGCTTATCTAAGACTTAAAGCAACGCTTGCAGCAGTCACTTAAAGTCAGAGGACAATGGACACAGCGACAAATACACATAAATTAATAAGTGAACATAAACTCTGCTCATTAAAAGTCATGAAGAAATGTTATCAACAGAACCTGAACTGTTAGAGAACATTTGTCTTGTGTGAAATAGCCTGAGAGCGCACTAGCCTGAGAGCGCACTAGCCTGAGAGCGCACTAGCCTGAGAGCTCACTAGCCTGAGAGCTCACTAGCCTGAGAGCTCACTAGCCTGAGAGCGCACTAGCCAACTTTATTTCCTTTTACCCCTTGACCTCAGGAACGGCAGGAAGAGCTTTGTCGTAGCAGATGCCTTTAAGTCGTTATCTTTTAGCAAAGTAAACTCAAGCCTCTCTGGAGCTCTAATGGTAAGTTATCCACCACCACCACAGACAAGGTGTCTCTGTATAGCCTTGGCTGTCTGGCTGTCCTAGAACTTGTTCTATAGACTATGCCAGCCCGGACCTCATAGAAATCCAACCACTTCTTCCTCCCAAGTACTGGGATCCAACTTCCCCAGAAAAGAAGCTATCTTTTTACCTGTAACAAAGGTAAATTTCAAATTCACCCCAACTTACTTTACTACCAAGATACGGTATACTTGCCACATTAAAAAATTCAACTTGTAAAACACATTCTGGTTCAGTAAAATCTCCAAAGAGGACCAGCTTTGGGCCTCTGAGTGTGTTCCCCAGACAACCATTTTGTTTCATGTTTCAATTAACAAAACTAGATTCTGTTGACATTAATTGGTAAGAATATTAAGACATCTAGGGCTCAGGAGATGTTGAGTTCATAAGTACCTATTTCCTAAGCATCAGACCCTGAGGTTAGATCCCAGCAACCACATAAAATCTGGTACAGTGACAGACACGTCGGTAGCCCTGCTGGGGACAAGAAAATGGAGACAGGTGGATCCCTGCAGCTCACTGGCCAACTAGCCTGGTTAAATCTGTGTCTCTAGGTTCAGTAAGAGACCCTGCCTCAAAAAATAAGGATATCTAGGCTGACAGCAGAAAGTAACTTCTGCCCTCTACACTCATGTACATCCATATGCACACATGTACACACACACATACACACACACACACACACACACACACACACACACAAAATTAACTGTCAAAAGGCTACTGCTAGTCTGGCAAGATAGCTCAGTGGGTAAAGACAATAGCCAACAAGCCTGCTGACCTAAATTCAATCTTTAGAACCCACATGATGGAGAGAACCAACTCCCGACTTGCCCTCTAACACACTAACACACACACACACACACACACACACACACACAATGTAAAAAAAAAATTCTAAAGTATATTGACTCTATTGTTTACAAACTCTTAAAATATTCTCTGCTGTTTAAAAAATGTTCTTAGATACTTTTAGTTTCCGGTCTTTTTCATGTACCAATTAATACTATCTTAGAGACAATAGTGCAAATAAGATAAACTACATTTCCCACACATAGAGAATTAAGACACTTTTATAACTTGGAATAAAACTCGTGTTTTCTTCCCTTCTGCTCTTTCCATACCAGAGCCCCTGCAGCTGTCCTAACACACTACTTTCTTGAGCCATTCCAAAACAACTAACCTTCAAACCATTTGAAACTGAGTGACAAACTACTTTAAAAAGTATGAATACAAATGCCATCAAAAAAGATAGGGTGTTGTTTTCTAGCTGGATGTAGCATTTCCTGACATCCTGAAGATTATTACATTTCTAGTCAAGAATAAGACAAACACTATTTTTTAAAAATGATTAGGGCTGGAGAGATGGCTCAGCAGTTAAAAGCACTGACTGCTCTCACAGAGGTCCTGAGTTCAATTCCCAGTAACCACATGGTGGCTCAATAAATAAATCTTTTAAAAAAAAAAAAATTAAACTCTTAGAAAAACCCCTTAGAAAAGGCCAGATGTGTTGCTAAGATTAAATCAGTTAACAGGAAGAGAAAAAAATTATCTGTAAAACCCTCCAGCTACAAATGTCTTTTCTAATAAGCCATCTTTTAAACTATCCACAACTCTTGAAAAATAAAAACAAAAAAACTGTATATACATATATCTCAGATTACTAAGTGATAGATATCTTGTTAGTTTAGACTTGGAATAAGTACTTTATAAGACCTTCCAAAGGATTTAGACAAAATTCCCAAATTGGGTATCTAGGACTAAATCCTTAAAATTCCTGGGAATGAATTAAGACTTCAAATGTTCCTACTGACTAGTAGGAAGTAGATACAAAGTATCCAGACAACCATAGCTAAAAACCAGTCAAGCTCCCCTGAAAATGTTTCAGTGGGCCCTGGAGGAAAACAGTCTAGGAGAATCGAAATCTAATGCCATAGTAACTATTCTGCAGCAGAAGTTTGAAGTCAATAGATAAAGTCATTTCCGCCAGGATATAAGTGCTCTAAGCAGGACTGCTGAGAACTCTCCATACAGATGCTCCAGAGAGCTGCTATCAGACAGTCCTATACAGTTCACACCTAACCACGGAACTCATCTGCCACCTACTAGAAAACTCTTCTCAGGACAACAGTACCATGGCTTCATCACTTATTAAAGCTGTGTCAACCATTGCTCTGGCTTCACTTACTATACCAACCCAAGATGGCAATACCCATGCTCAGAAGCACAGGTCAGACTTTGGGGACTAGGGAAATCACCTCTCTCCTAATATGGCTTGGTGGAACTCTAACCTTGATTTAAAGCACTAACTCCATGGGAAATTCCTTAAGCTCACCCCATACTGAACTAGTAACAACTCCATTCTGAGCATTTGGCCACCACTGTTCCCTGCTCCAACAATGAACTGCCATTATTTTAATTCCGGGTCGCATAATAGTGTGCATCGAATGGTGGACTGGGCTATTAGCAATTAACATTTATTGAGTACTTACTGTGTGCCAGATGCTGTTGTGAGAGCTTATGACAACCTCGTAAGGCAGCTCCCTGTACCCTTGCTTTTATTCATGAAGAAAAGAGCACAGAAAACCTCACAGTGTGGACCAGGGCAGACGGTGAGGAGCTGCAGCATGCAGCAGCTGACCAACTGCACAGGGCATGCTCTTGAGCCCCAGCATCACTTCCCCTCCCAGAACAAAGTCTGCAGCAAAGTCTCTAACTCAGCATGGCAACTTGGTGAGCTACACCTTTTCTATTCCAATCCTCAGGTAAGATTCAGCAATGGTAACATTTTTTGCCTAAAAGCCACACAGATTTGTATTAGGGCAAGATTCTAATATTTTGGCTCTACGCTTTCTAACCTGTTAATAATCAGGTCAGAAGAGGGAATAAACTGTAAAATAAAAAGAAATGAAAGAAAGTCAATTGTTTTTGAAGATTCCAGGGTATTTCCAAGTTATTATAAAAAAATATTTAAACAGTTAAAAAAAAAACATGCTAATATAGTACAAGATTAACAAATAAAGCCTCTTGATGGTCAAAAATAATGGAGCAGAAACCCCTCAAGTTTTTCTGAGGTTTATACTCTTACTGAGGCCACCTCATTCTTGTGTGGCCATAAAATACAGACACTCCTAACAACCGCCGCCCCTACCTTAGCTGACAAGCGCTAGCTCCATTACTCACACTCTGATTCCTAAGACACCGAGAAAGGAAACCAACAGCCAAGTATCCACCTACTTCAGGCTACTCTGCTAAATCTGGTAATACTCTGAAAATAGCTCGGAGATGTACAATAACTCTGAGATTTACTTACAGAGATTTCTAAATAGAAACTGCTATATGAATGGGCTTAATATTGTCTTATAAAAAAATCTGACTTTCTTAAATCTATAAAAGACAAGAGGACAATTTTTCATACCATCAGAAAAAAAAACACAACTGCTTTCCTCAAGATCCAATTAGCATAAACTCCTCTGCAGTTACACACTTCAGTGTGTCAGAAAATGCATTCCACCAACTATCCCTCTAGAATGAAACTGGGCAAGTTAACCATGCCTCTCACCATATTTCCTACATATGCCACGGTTCTCCAATCGCACAACAGATTACGACATCCACAAGAAACACCTATTTTAAGATTTAAAGTCCTACTTAGCCAATCAAGCTTACATTCTCAACAATGGGAAAAGCATTCAGCTTACACTGCAGCTCCTGTGTACCAGATAAAGATTTTAAAAGCAAACAAGGGGAGGGAGGAAGAAATGATTTGTCAAGTACCTTTTCTAGCATCTTGCAGTCCAGTCAAAAAGGGAGGTGGGGAAAAAAGAAAGATAATTATACACAAGCCAGAAAGTCAGCATAAACAATAAACATGGTTAGTTCAAGAGGGAAGAAAAATCATTTATTCAGTTAGTCAATACTTTTTAAAACCTAAGTGCTATAAATGAGAAGCATTATTTGAATGAGGCCAAAGCGATCCAGTAATGTGACAGACAAATGCGTCCAAACACGATGTGTAATAGGGACAAACAGGTTCTACTGTCAACCTCCCAAAGATGTTTTGAAATAGGGCGGGACTTTAAGACAGGAAACTCTCTGAAAATTTCATTAAACTAAAGGGTTAGGGTGTTTTGATTTGGGGTTTGTTTTTTTCCCCCCTTAATCTGAGTTCAAAAACGCTTTTTGTCAAAGCTGGAATTTATTTTAGAAATCTTTTTATGATTCAGTCACACGCCCTAACAAAGCTTGCTACGCAAATATACAGAGATCTGACCCACTGCCTTCTCTGCCCCTTTCCACTTCGCACCCACGGATTCCTTTCAAAGAGCTATAAGGATGTGCACAGATGCTATCTCAAATGAAAACTTCCGTTCCATTCCCTATACTAAAGAAAATAACCATTTCCCAGGAAAGCAGAATCAAGCTGTCACCCGCAGAACCTTAATCCCCGCAATGCCCATGTTACCAAAATAAAAGCTACATGCCCTTAGGGAAGCAAATCCTCTGACATTTCACATGCAAAGGGGGAGAAAAATCAATTACGTAAAATCAGGAAAATAAAAAGGTGGGAAAGGACAACTTAAAAAGCAAACCACCACACCCTCAACTCTTGTGTTACAAACCCATCTGCCAGGGGCCTTTACCTTCATTTTCCATCGAAACTGCACTCTGGTTGATGGCTACAAAGTCTTTAGTGTCAGCCACGGCCACACTGGGAATAGAGAGGAGAGGAGGAGGACAAGGAAGAGAAGACCCCGGAATCCCAGGCTGTCACCCCCGCTCCCGGCCACGCGTCCCACGGCTGCTCCCACCACCCCTAGCAGCAGCATCTGCAAGAGAAACCAGGAGAAGCGGAGCTGAGAGGGGAGAGGAGCAGGGCGACCCCCGCCCAGCCGCCGCCACCACCCTAGCCCACCCCCTGCGCCGCCAGCAGCGCCAGCGACACACACCAGCCGGGCGGCGCCCTAGAGGCGCCCTACGGGCAAGAGACGTTCCCCGGACGCCCCCTTCCCTCCGGACCTGGAAGTTTCTGGAAATAGGGGCAGGAGTAAATACCCGGAATCCTCTCTGGCACCCCAAGACGTCCCCCCTCCCTCCAAGCTGCGAGGACTCACTCGCGGGGCTGCGGGGGCGCCCCACGCGCCTCGGGCGAACGGGCGCTGCTGGCGGCACGGTGTCGCCACACGGAGCCCAGCCGCGTCCCGAGGAGAACGAGCAGGATGGTGGCAGGGAGGGGAGAGGAGGAGCGGCGAGGGGCCCGTCAAGCTCGGCCCGCCGGCTCCGCGCGTCTCCGCGCACGGCCGAGCAGCTCTGCTCCCGCCTCCACCTCCTGCGCTCCGCCCCTCCCTGCCGCCCGCCGCCCGGCGATCCCTGCACTACACCGCCCGCCGCCCACCGATCTTTGTCGCTACCACTTCCGCCGGGAGAGGCGCGCGCGCAGGCGCACTCCGGCTCTCTGCGAGGGTGAGCGGAAGTGCAGTGAAGCGAGCCTGCGGGCCCTAATGGACGTTGTCTGGGGATGCAGAGGGTTTGTAGGAGAGCGCGCGGGGCACAAGGCTAACCCTTGGGCTCTCAGGATAGCGCCTGCCCACTTTCCACACACCCGCCGGCCCAAGGGACGGAAGCACACCCGTCCCTGTCTCCAGCCACACATTCTCTCCAGGAGGCCGGGGGAACGAGACAGGCACAGCCATAGCCATAGCCGTGTCACAGAGTCGCCTGGGCGCTCTCTGCACAGCTCTGGAAGTCTCTCCCAACTCACAGCCGTCACAATCTCCTCGGACGACGCAGAGAGAAGCTGGTGTTCCTGTCAGCGGCCTCCTCCACGCCGTACCCTCACTCGTAAACACGAGCTCTGGCTGCGTCTCTGGTCTTGCGAGGACTAGTCATCATGGAGCCGGTTTCCAAAATCCTTTCCGGCTCAGGAGTGTGCTCTGAAGCCCCAGGTTTATGAAAGGTTCAGAATGACAGCTCGAGGAAGGACCCCTGACCTTTCTCATGGAGTATATGCAACCAGAATAGCTGGGATAGAATCCAGAAATCAGTCGCCTTCCCATCGAAGCCGAAGAACCAATATTACTTTGGCCGCTATCATTTCCCAAGTCAGCCTTTCACTTAGCACCTCACACAAGCCCCTAGTAAATGATTTTTAATGAATAGTTGCTATTCTTAAAGCGCAGGTAGCCATTGAACCACTCTCACCTATATCCACTAGAGGGCAGGACTACACCTGTGGCCAGTGCTGGAGCATCCTCCAAAGACCCCTCCCTTGCCATCTGCTCCAAAGAAAAAGCCTCTACAGCTATTTTTCCTCCGTGACCAAATAACCATAAAAAAAATTGCTCTTCTATATCGGTTCCTATAACATGCTTCCAACACACGTTCAACATAATGGACCAAGTTGTCTGTCTTACTACGTAGGGTGCCTGTTAAGCTCATTTGGAATCAAAACTTCTGGATAGCTTCTGGCTTGACGTACACACTCCTTCTATTTTGAAAAATGATCTATTGCTAGACATAGTAGTTCATGCCACTCAAAGGAGACAGAAGCGGAGGATGGCCACAATTTCCAGGCCACGCTAGTGTAGAAATCTATAATTCATCTCCACTTCGGTATGCATGCTTAAATGATGTTTATATGCCCCATGGCATAAGCCTGTGGCTTCTATAATAAAATTGCTGTCTGGTGCTCAGTTTTAAAGTTAGTTTGTAACAGTTATTACTTACAGAATATTAATGTTGCAACAAGCATAATTTAAAACACAGTTTATAAGGAAGATTACATTGTATAAACACTTAGAATTCAGCAACTTTATGGTTGTGCTGGGGTTTCTTTTTATCAACTTAACACAGCTGGTGTCAGCTGGTAAAATGGAAGCTCAAAATGTCTCCATCACATAGACCTACATTCAGGGAAGCCTGTGGGGAAGTAATTGAGGTATGTGGGAGTACCCGGAAACTATGGGTGGTCCTGGGTTATACACAGTGGGAAGCTGAGGAAACCATGAGAAGCAAGTCAGGAAGCAGTGTTCCTCCTTGGGCTCTGCTTCAGTTTCTGCCTCCAGGTCCCTGCTTTGGATTGCTTCAGTGATAGAAAGTATAAGCCAAGTAAACCCTTTCCTGCTGCTTCTGATGGCTTATGACAGCAAAAGAGAAGAAAATTAGGACTTCTGTATTGTTAGTTATTAGACTGATTAGCTGAAACTACACGTGTGTTGCTTGAGATGGGTTTCCCATTCTGTACCAGATCACTAACTATCCCACACTAGCCAACATCAGTAACATCAACTTCTATTTCCTACGATTGAGAGTTAGAATTTGTTATGTATATGCATACAATTTACACATTAAAGCTTTAATTAATACTATTAAAGCCAGAGCAGCATGCTCTCCTCTTTCATTTCCTCCTCAGAGCATGCTGGATCCTTCTGTGAGTGTTATATAGCTATTCCCACCTCAGTGTGTAAGAAGGAAACTAAAATGCAAAATGCATGACCATGTGGAAGTACTCCTTCCTTCCTCTTACATAGAAAAATTGTTAGAAGAGACTGAAAAAGCACAGGAAGACAGACAATAAACAAAGAAGAAGCATTGCCATGGTGGAAGCTTGATATGTGAAGAAACGAGCAGAAGACTAGTTACAATGGGCCTAATGGCCATGAATTACAATATAGCCAAGTTTCCCTGCAGTCAACCCCAGAAAGTTCCCTTAGAAACCAGCCTCCTAAAATTGGGTTTTACTCCTCTTTTGTTGAATATTTAACCCACAAAATTGAATTCAAAATGTGGTTACGGGAGCTGAGAGTGTTCCTCAGGGGAGAGGCACCTCAAACTTGAGCACCACCAAGAAAGTAGGTGGGGGTAAGGAGATGAGAAAGAAGAGTGGTCACAGGACCGAGAAAGGCGGAACTGTGAGGCTTTTCTTGGGGTAAGCGTGGGGAAGAACGGTCATGATGCTCCAATTTTATTCATACTGTGCTTTATCCTAAGAGGATATGAGCTACCTTGCTTTTTTATATTATAATAAAATTTGAACATTTAAAAGTATATAAAGAACAAATACTTGCTACAAATTAGCCTAGTCCAACTATTTTTTGATCCAATAAAGGACATGCAAGTATGACAGCTGCCATTTTTATAGATCCAGATGATAAAGGACTATAGAAAAGCTACTTTGAAATCTTCCCTCAGTTACTGTCTTCTTTTAAACCTTTAACATCATCTGAACTAAAGCATCAAAACTAATAGTTCACCTATTTCCTAGGAAAAGTCAGAAGGCAAAGTTATGTGCCCTGAAGTTCACTATCCCTTGTAGTTGGTCTAAAAAAAGTACTGAGCATGTTTATGCATATGTATGTGTACATATGCTTGCGTGTGTGTGTGTGTGTGTGTGTGTGTGTGTGTGTGTGTGTGTGTGTGTAGAAGCCAGCCTTGGGTACCATCCTTTGAATATCTCCTTTGAGCCAAGTCTACAATTGGCCTGGGGCACCCAGTTAGCCTAGACTGACTGGCCACCAAGCCCCAGGGAGCCTCCCATCTCTGCCTCCCCAGTAATGGAATTATAGCCACATGTTACCATGCATGGAATTCAGTAAGTTTTCATACCTTCAACACAAGCATATTACTGACAGCTATCTTTCTAGACGCTAAAAAACTGAACATTTTTCTAAAAGAAAGACACGACACTTTTTGTAAGTTAACCTACTCTATACAACAATGTTTCTTATACAATAGAGGGCATGTGAAGTGTCAAGTATGAGGAAATGGGTCACTGCAGAAATGTCATAGGAAATCAGTGTCCAAGAGCTGCCTGCCAGAAACACTATACATCTGCTCAAGTCCATGTTTCTGCAGTGCTACAGTAAAAGTTGAGAGCAAGAATCTAAAACTAGAAGGCATCAAATACAAGTTACCAGTGTTTGGTTAGTTTAATTGCACACAGAACCCTAAGTACTATGAAAATATCTCCCACAGAATTCCATAGGCTTGTACGCATTTAATAGCATCCAAGCATGTGACCTATCATGTGACCTATTTGATGAGACTGAGAAGACAACACTGGAGAACTATAGAGTAGACTCTTAACCTCTATTAACGTTTGCACTGACTATGACTCCCCATCCTGCAGATTCTGAACCTAGGGTGTTGTTTGAAATTGTCACTATATATATTGCCAGTCTTCTGGGTTGGAGGTAAACCAAGAGTTACAGTTGAGAATATGGAGGGGAAAAAAAAAACAGGAGGCAAGAGACCTCAGGACTCAAAGGGAGCAACCTTGGATGGAGCGCTCTACGGTGGGGAGGGGGAACTTGCAGAGTCCACCTCCAGTAGAAAGATGGGGCATCAAGTGGAGGGATGGGGTTGCCATCCCACCGTCAAAAACTCTGACCCAGAATTGTCCCTGCATGAAAGAACTGCAGGGACAGAAATGGAGAAGAGCCTGAGGGAAAGGAGGTCCAGTGACAGCCCAAATGGGGATCCATCTCAAGGGGAGGCTCTAAGGCCTGACATTACTGATGCTACGGTGTGCTTACAGACAGGGGTCTAGCATGGCCGTCCTCCAAGAGGCCCTGCAAGCAGCTGAGTCAGATGCAGATACTTACACCCAACCAATGGACAGAAGCTGGGTCCCTGTGGTTGAATTAGGGAAAAACTGGAAGAAGCTGAGGAGGGCGACCCGGGAAGACCAGCAGTCTCAACTAATCTAATCTGCCCCAACCCCTCGAGGTCTCTCAGACACTGAGCCACCAACCAACAGCATACACCAGCTGATACAAGGCCCCCGACGCATACACAGCAGGGACAGCCTGGCCTGGCCTCAGTGAGAGAAGATGCACCCAAGACTTGAGGCCCCAGGTTTGGTGGGGTAGGAACATCCTCTTGGAGAAGTGGGGTGGGGAGAGGGATGGGATGAGGAACAGTCAGAGCGCAGACCAGGACGGGGATAAAGACTGGACTGTTAAAAAAATAAGATAAAAGAATAAAGAAAAAAAAACAAGATGAATGTGAGTAGCCACGCAAGAGTCAGCTCAAGACTTCATTATTTCCATGTAAAATACACACGGAGTCTCCCAAGTTCTGTAAACCTTAAGGCTTATTGTGACATGTAAATGCATCCATTTTAAAAGTTACCATCCAGAGAGCTGGGGATGTAGCTCACTGGTAGGCAGGCTAGAGTCTAGCATGCACCAAACCCTAGCTCCGTTCCTAGCCCCAAAAAGGAAAAAAAAAATCCTATCTATCTAACTTTCATTCATTCATTCATATATATATATATATATATATATATATATATATATATATACTCATATATGAGATTTTTTGGATAAGTGCATAATCTGAAAGATTGTGTATTAGGGTTCTCTAGAGTCACAGAACTTATGGAATGTCTCTCTATATTAAGGGCATTTATTTTGATGATTTACAGTCTGTAGTCCAGCTAACCCATCAATGGGCAGCTGTGGATGGGAAGTCTCCATCTAGAACCTAGCAGTTGCTCGGTCCACAAGGCTGGTTGTAAGCTGGTCTTCTGTAGAAGTTGGTTCTAACAGATGTGCTGGCAAGCAAGTGCAAGCATCAGAAGAAGAATCTTCTTTCTTCTAATGTCCTGATGTAGGCCTCCAGCAGAAGGTGTGGCCCAGATTAAAGGTGTGTACCACCACGCCTGGATCTAAAACTTGCATTGTCCTAGGCTGACCCAGGACTGAGATCTCCTTGCCTCGGTTCCTGGGATTAAAGACATGTACCACCTTGACTGGGCCTAAGTTTTTCATGGCCACTGTACCTCAAGATCTCCATGTCAAGGTCCAGGTGAGAACCTTGTGTCTTCCAGTCTCAAGATCTGGATCACAGGTGAGTCCTCCAGTTCTGGATTATAGTTCATTCCAGATGTAGTCAAATTGACAACCATTATCGATTGTCATTATAAGTACTTATTGTGGAATAAATAAAGGTAATCCCACCTTGGCCTTTGCTACCGAGTTCTGCTACAGAGCAAAGGATGGGGTAGGGGAGAATTTAAGGGATTTTCAGAATGTAACAATGTAGCATTAGGCACAAAGGGATTAACTGGGACTTGGTGATCAAAGTAGGAGGAAATCCTGAACAGCATCAAGCACTGCCCAGAGCAGAGGAAAGTATAGATTTTGGATCCTCGTAACCACTTGAAATCGGAAGCTAACAATTCTGAGGTGCATACTTCCTCACACATAGGAAATTTCAGCCTGTGCTTTGGATTTTGATGGCACTCACATCAATGCCTGACTAAAGCCCACATCACTCTCACCTCCAGCACAGTTGTCAGATCTTAGGGGTTGAGGAATATACTCTTCATTCCTAGACAAGACAGTGTGGGGATGCGATGGCCTCATGGTAGCTGAGGAAGTTTAAGCTGCCGGGGAGCATCTTTCTGCTGGTGGCTCGGCTGTCCTAAGTGAGTTTGGCATCATGTTTGGAGGCCACCGGCTGTGTTTGCAGTTTTCACTGGGCCTCGTCTCTCCGTTCAGATGCTTTCTCGTTTTCATAGAGGAAACATTTCAGCCCTTATCCCACTGCACTCTGGTCTGGACGAGCTTTGGGAAGGTTATTTCCTCATACCTTCAAAGCAGCACGTTCTATACTTCAAAGTTTTCTACGCCAACTAGAAGTGTGTGTGTATACATATACAGATATATTCCTTTGCCTAATCTTGTCCTGTGTCCTTTCATGTCCCCTGCAAAAGTCATTTCTCTCTGCAGTGTTTCCTATTGTGCAAATAAATGAGAAAAAGGCCATTATGATAATAGAGAGGGAGATACTCAAGACAGAAAATAACCCAAGGCTTATGAGAATTCTGAAGTTTAGCCCAAATCACTCATGCACATAGACTGTTACAGCCAGTGAGCGTGCTACACAAAATACGGACTCCATAACAAAGAGATGGTTTACAAGATAGTTGATTTGGAAGGAGGAATTGCAATTTGCCAGCCTGACTTGGGAGAAAGAGGAGAGAAACACAGAGGCAAAATCAGCAGGAAAGAGTTTGTGCAACACAAACAAATTGCAAAAAAAAAAAAAAAAAAAAAAAAAAAACCAAAAAACACAACCTTTTTAGGCTAGAAAGTTCTTTGCTACAAATAAAGATTATATGGAAAACCAGAAGCCTTCAGGGACCTTTGTTTTTGGTTTTGTTTTTTTTTTTTTTTTTTTTTTGGTTATAAGAGGCAATGTCTGAATACCCATACCCTATATTATTAGATATTAAAAATAATTTAATGTTGCCAAATATTCTTTATTACGGTGAAATGGGGAACCAGAGAAAGCAGGGTAGTAGAGATATTCCTATAATCTGGGAACAAGTTGAATTTGGGACTTGATCTGGCCCTACTTCAAAGAGCCAGACAGAAAACTTTTCAAGCGACCTGGTACATGGAGCACTGGGGTTATTGGACGTGCTCCTGTCCTAGAAGAGTTCCACAAGCTAGAATGGCATCAGGCCCTTTGGAGGGTGGGCAGTAACGCGATCTCCATGTTATGCTCTAAATGATCAAATACGTACTGGAGGAACATCACCAGTGACCCTCAAATACCCGCACCCTTCCAGGTCTCTCCGTGTGGCCCCACTACCAGCAGCATCAGCACCGCCCGAGAACTTGGCAGAAGCGCATGTTCTCAGATCTTACTGGGACCAACTGAAGCAGGAAGGCTCAGGGGCAGATTCAACAGCCTGTGACTGGACAGGACATCCTACTCAATGCTTGAGAGGTCTGTGACGATCTTAGTGTCCCTCTTCCCACACATCCCTGGTGACAAGTGAACAGCAAGGATGAAGAGTAGTGACAGGAAGAAGCCAGTTCCCTCACTAGAGCCTGGCATGCGCTGGGCTTCCTGTACGACGAGACAACACGTGACACTTTCTTCTGCTCATAACTAGAAGCATCCAAATCGGTAGGTTGAATGAGAGGAAGCAATTAGAGAAAAAGGTTAACATTTAGCTGGTTGTTCCTAGAAAGATGTAAAGAGTTTAACGTAGCATGGCCTGTGACATAATCAAATGACAAAGTGCCACGGCAGCCATGAAAAATGCCTAAGGCGGGGCTGGAGAGGTGGCTCCGTGGTTAAGAGCACTGACTGCTCTTCCAGAGGTCCTGAGTTCAATTCCCAGCAACCACATGGTGGCTCACAGCCATCTGTAATGGGGGTCTGATGCCCTCTGGTGTGCATAAAATAAATAAATTTTTTAAAAAAATGCTCAAGGCAATGTTAATGGGAGGGTCAGATGACTGAACTGAGGCTATGGTTTTTAAGGCCCATATTAGGAAGTGAAGCAGAAACTTGGCTCTTGACTTCAGGAGTTCTATGGAGACATTTCTCTCGACTCTAATTAGTGATGTTTTAAAAACATACGACTATACCTCATTCTTGAAAACTGAAGCGACATGTAGGCCTTTTGTTTTTTATGTGGCTGTGTACCCTGGAACTTTATTTTTTGTTCCGAGCCAAGGCTCAAACTCCAGGCCTCTTACATATCCAGCAAGAATTCCACCATTGCACTGAGCCTCGCAACCCAGGTTGCTGGCTTTCTTTTTCCTTTTCTTTTTCTTAACCAGTGGCGACAGCGGCAGATTCAACAGAATTGAAAACTGACCTTGGGCGAGTCTCTTCCGACAAACACAAAGATACATCTGCCGGGGCAGGTGAAAACCTACAGCACCCACATGGTCATACGTCGTTTCCTAGGCTCAAATGATCAACCCTGGCTTTGTTTGTCCGTTTGTTTAACAGGAGAGAGTACTTGGGATGAAAGTCAAGGCCTCCCACCTGCAGCGTGGACACTCTACCATTGAGCTACACCACCAAACCGACGCGTTTACACCGTGGAAAAACACGAGAAATCAGGGAATGGGAAAATGCCAACCAAGACTGAACATTTGATTAAAGCATTTACGTTTGGGAAAATTAAAAATCAATTTTCTACTGAACAACCCAGACAAGCTTAGCGCTTTCCGACAGAGACGACGCAGTTCTACGGGCTGAGTAGACTCAGTTGCCAAAAACCCGGGAGGCAAACAGCTCAACTGCTTTTTAGAACTCATAAAGCCGTGACTCACATGGGCGATGCCCCTTACGCAGGGTTTCTCCCGGCCCAGTGTAAAAGCGGAGTGTCCGTCTTTGATTCCCTGCATATTTCCACGGCGCCCTGCTAGAGAGCACACAAGAAGCTACCCAGCTTGCTGACCCGCCCCCCT
Source organism: Rattus rattus (assembly GCF_011064425.1). Classification (NCBI taxonomy): domain Eukaryota; kingdom Metazoa; phylum Chordata; class Mammalia; order Rodentia; family Muridae; genus Rattus; species Rattus rattus. The sequence goes on from NC_046161.1 coordinate 96,799,429, forward strand.
CCACTCGCCATCTTGTTTTACTCAAGTCTGGCCCTACTCATTTCATGATGGACTCAAAACGACCTTGAGAGGGACCAATTCCCGGATCTAGGACATCTGTCCTGACGCTCCCTCGATGACAGTCAAGACTGGATTATTTAATTATATAGTTACTGTCTTTCTTGGCTGGTTCTTGGTCGTTGTCTATGATCTACTTGTGGGTTTTCATTTAACCTTCAAACACCACTACTGGGGAACTCATGCTCCAAGTAGAAGCGTTTCGCAAATCTCTTGGGCTTATCTTCCCAGAGTTGGGAAGGGTTGCTAAAATGAGAGTGTAATCTTATGAATAAATTAGCAGAGGCAAGTATTTTAGAGAGATTATTCAGGAGGTAATTGGGACATGTTCATTAACATGCTCTATTGAAAAAAATCAACAAAATACATATAAACATATGTCTAGGATCTAAAAAGCAGCAGGAATTCTGATTTCATCTTTGCGGCTAAATTGCTGTTCTGAGTCTTCAACGTCCCTTTTGTGCGCGAGGCAGTGTAGGGGTGAGGGAAATTTATTTTTTTAATATTGAGACTTCACTTTAGTTTGGATCGTAGAGAGGGCAGGACAGCTCTTCTACCTTTATGATGTCCCACAACTTAAATTCACAACTAAAATTCCCAGTTGCCCCTTCAGTTTAATCAATAAACATCCATAACGAAAAGGAGTAGATAGATAGGAGTATGCGCGTTAGAGTCTTAGCACAAAGAAACTGCTTAATCATTTCTTGCATTAGTAAGTGTTACGTAATGCTTGGCTTGAGACTGCTGTCGTAGAAAATGGTCAATTAAGAACTTTCCAAGCCGTAAGTCCTCATTACTGTTCCCCCGGCATCAACAATGATGCTACATCTTTCTAAGTGACACTCGGCTGTTCTTGAGAAAGTACGGCAATCCCTACCAACTCTGCTTCTACAAAACACGCATCATCAACCGGCCTCCATCAAGAGTTCTCAAAGAAGGGTCCCTACCACCTGGGAACTTGTTAGAAAAGCAAATTCTTAGGCTTCATCCGGTCCTGCTGAATTAGTAACTCTGGGGATGAGGTCCCGGAGTCTAGGCTTTAATTACTCCCTCAGGTGATTCCAATGCCTGCCTAGGTTTGAGCACTGATTTGCAAGAAGCGGAAAGCATTCATCTAAAAACTGTTTTGATCGTGATAAGTAGTCTTTAATTCTAAAGGACACAGTGAGGGTGCGCATCGGTATTTAAAACTCTCTCTGTCATCCTTAAGTCATGTAAGAGTTGAAATTCTCTCAAGTAGCTGTCTATTAGCCTAAAAACAGTTATGGAAAACCGTGGCCCGGAAAGAGCATTTAGGGTCCCAAAGGGATCACACTTCTTTCCTGTAGGTACCTCAGCTCGGCACATCACCCCGGCCATGCTTTGGGAATAAAGATGTGAGAGAGGGGGTGGGTGGGGGAGGGAGGGAGACAGAAACAGAGACAGAGACAGAGACAGAGACAGAGACAGAGACAGAGAGAAGAGTGCCACATAAGAGGCAGTGTTGTAATGCCAGCTATGAGGCCAGCCTTTGGTGAGGCCAGCCTTTGTTCCCTGATTCCAGCCGGGACCTTTGGAACAATGCCTCATTGACCAGAGGTTATCAGACTTTTTAGCCATAGCAGAAAGATGAAAGAGATGATTTTTTTTCCCCTACAAACTAAATAGAAAATACCATTCTCGTGAAACTGGATACTCCCTGTGGAAATAGTTGCATTTAAAAAAATTAAAAAAAAAAAAAGATTTCAGTTGTGTAACAATTCAGAATCTATAATAATTTTTTTAAGACATTTTATGTTAAGTTTCGTATTGGAGACAGAGAAAAAGGAAAGGTTTTACACTATTCGATGTCTTTATGCATTGGGAATTTTTATTTTACATATATGCGTTTTGTTTTGTTGTTTTGTTTCTTGTCTGTGTAAGTGTCTATGCACCACTTGTTCCCCCAGTGCCCCGGGAGGCCAGAATAGGGTATTGGACCCCCTGAAACTAGAATTACAGATGGCTGTCAGCCACCATTAACAGTACTGGAAATTTAACCCAGTTCTTCTGGAAGAGCAGCCAGTGTTCCTAACCACTGAGCCATCTCTCCAGCCCCCTATTTAAACAGTTTTAAATTTTTTCATGAGCTAGAGAGGTGTTCGAAAGTTAAGAGAACATGCCACTCTTCCAGAGGGCATGAGTTTGATTCCCATCACCCATGTCAGGTGGCTCATAACCATCTCTAAGTTAGCCCTGGGGACAAGGGGTTGTTGGTGACCCGATAAATAACTGTAAAAAGAGCAATTACTGCTTTGCAGATAACCTGGGTACAGATAGGCTGTGACTCCAGTTCCAGCGGATGTGGCCTCTGTACTCAACTGGTGTGCACGCGCGTGTGTCCGTGCGCGCGTGAGCACACACACACACAAACACAGAATTAAAAATTAGTTGTAAACATGTTTATTTGCTATATAAAAAAATTAATGTGTTTCAAATTTGCTTTGCTCTCTGAGCTGTTTTTATTTATAAAACCATGGCCTAGCTGAGTGAGAAACATTGTAACAGATGACAGTACAGACACCATTAGAAGCACCACTAACATTCAAAATAGTTATCCATGGATGTGATAAAGGTAGAAAAGTTCAAGAGCTTTGGCTAAAAAGAGGACCCATGGAGAAGCTGGGCCTAAGAAGGCACGATCAATGAACACAGCAAGAAAAGCAAACAGAAAGGTGACTTTTCGCAGGATATCGGGCAAGTTACAGTGACTATGTTACGACTGCAAATAACAGATGGGTTTGCAAAAGCTTGATTACCTCTTAATGAATTTTTAAAGACTTCCTTCAGTGCAGTTGCAATTTTTCTACTATGTGGTCTTATAACAGCAGTAACACGCTCTTACCCTCTACGCGTTAACTCGCCCCGTTAGAAGAATAGTAAACGGTGTGTTTAATATTAATTAAGCTAACATAGGAGTTTGAGACCTATTTGCGAACAATCCCTTCGCAAATAAAAATCCATTTTCAAAGGTATATGGGGGCAGAGAGGTGGGGCCTTTGAGACTTCCCAGCACCAGAGCGCGTCCAATTTACATCACTGTATTTGCAAAACACCCAGGAAAAGAAGAAAAACAAATTCCTCACTCAGTGAGGTTGGGTACTAACTACTGCTGCTCAGCACAGACCTTGTGGACCATCTATGACATAGAGTCGTGTGCATTACAGTACAAGATTGGTTTAATTCTGTAACCCTATCCAGGGCAGGGTTTTCTTGGAAACCAACAGAAGTTAGTCTTTTGGGAACTGCACTAGCAAAAGTCCATTTCAAGTATAAACTCCAGCATGTTCTCGCAGTCTTGCATTTTGGTAAAGAAATTTTTTTTTTGCAGATTATTTGAGTCACAATTGATGTTAGAGCACTGACTTTTCTGATGTTTCTCCATCCCGTGCCATGTGCCACCAATCTATTCTGGGTCTGACTCAAAAGAGCTTGAGTCAAGGAAAGCATTTAGATTGTGTTAGGTTTGATGGCATATATCAACATAGTTTGCAGGCAGTGTTTGTAGGGTTACACTATCGCTAAGTTACCCTGGTGGAGAAATGACAGCCAGGAATATTCTAACTACCTGAGCCCAGAAATGTTGTATATATAGTGCCTGAGAAACAGAGCCAGAAGCTAGTCTATGGCTCTTTCAAGACTTACTTTAAAAAAAAAATATGTATATATATATATATATATATGTATATATATATATATATATATATATATATATATATATATATATCAGGACCAGGGGATGTAGTGAGAATTCTGGAATTTGTTTTTTTAAAAAAACACAGAATTATAAGAATGTGCTTCCTTTTTAATCCCAGGTGTAGAGCTGTGGGGCTGCTTCGGTCTGCAGTAGCTGACTATGATTTTCCTCATGCTCTAGCAGAGGCATGGTTTTGCCCGCTGCCGATAGTTTCTGTGATTGTGTGGCATTTGGAATTCTAGGACCTTTTCAGAGGGTAAAGTACAAGTCATTCACAGGGGTTGGTGTGGTCTCTTAGTCATCTTGCTCAAAGAAGAAACAAACAGAAAGAAATTAGCTTCGGGGATTTTCCTAAATTCTCTCTTCCCTCTGTTTTTCTTTCTCTGGTATCTGGTGTTGTGGGGGTGAAGTGGGGGGTGGGGTAGGAAAAAGAAGAACCCTCGAAGTAGCAAAGATCAGCTGCAAGGAGTGTCGGCATTCCTGTTCTCTCTTGCTGTCATGTGAGGGGTGATTAAAGATCCAAGACACGCCCCCAAGGTAGGAGTGAATCACTTTAGGATACCTCAGCTAATTAATTAAAAAAACAATGTTATCCTCTACATTTTGTGATATTTGTGGTATTTGTCACTCAACTTTGCAATTGTTACATTTTAAATATTTAACTTCTATCATCCTGATATTTATGGCTTCTGATGTTTAATTTGTCGATTTCACTGCTAATGATGACTGGTTGGATTGCAGCTGGCAAGACATTATTTCTGAGCGTATCTGAGAGAGTGATCTGGGAATAGATGAGCCTTTGAGTCGCTAGGCTCAGTGTCTGCAGCAACATGGTGCGTCCTCGTGCAACCCACAAAGGAACACACAGAACCAAAAGGCATAGAAAAAGCATGTTTGTTCCTTCCGTGTGGGGACCTCCATCTCCTGCTTTCAGTGTTGCCTGTCCTCAGGCCTTCTTCCTTGGACCAAATTAAATCACTGACTCCCCTGGTCCTTCAACTCACCAAGGAAGGAACACGGGAATTCTAAGCCTCCATAATTATATAAGACATACAACATAAATACCCATAATAAACATGTGTCTTGATTAAAAAAGGTTCCTAACAAAACTTATCATAGATCTAGTTCTAACCATTATAATTTTAAATTTTTATTTGCTTATTTTATGAGTATTGATGTTTTGCTGCATATATATTTGTACTCCACATGTGAGCTGCATATGGGTGCTGGAAATTGTACCTGCGTCATCTGGAAGGGCAGCCAATACTTCTAAGCACTAAGCTATCTCCCCAGTCCTGTTATCTCTAGTAAATTTAAGAACATCTGATTGTAAGGAAAAAGTGAAAGGAAGACCAAGAGGAGGAAGAGTAAGGGACCATTGATGTCAAGGGAAAGGTGTCTGTCTCACGTGGAGAGGTTTGTCAACAGATCTGGAGTCAAAATCATACTGCCACCATTTATGACCTGTGTAACCAGTTATGCTACCTCCCTAAGCGTCATCCTTCTTAGCTGCAAGATGAGGACGCCATGATGCACCTTGAAGTGCCATGATGCACCTTGCAAGTGTTATGAGGATTAACCAAGGGCAGAGCTTGCCAAGTGCTTAGCCCAGGTAAGGCACTTGATAAAAAAAAAAAAAAAAACAAAAAAAACTTAAGCCCCTTCTTCTAAAATGTATTCTCTCATTGTTTTTCCCAGGCCATACTTCCCATTAGGGTGAGCAAGCTAATAATAATAATTTCGGCATTTTCACGCAAATGTTTAGCAGTACAACATATGTAGAGAAATCATTTCTTTTTCTGTCAAGATGTGGAACTGTCTGTTCAGGGTGTGCGATTATGCCATCCTCTGTTCTGAACAGAAGTTGGCAAAGTGTCATGCGTGAGCCGTCAAAGGAGTGAAATTGGCTCGCAAGCCTCCATATTTGGGATCCTGAAGGTCTCCCAGAGAATCCTGTATCAAAAAGCACCAACCCTTTAGTGCTCTTGAGAGATGATGGTACCATCTGGAAGAAGGTTCTAGTGGAAGAACGGTCACTGGGGACATTTCCTTAAAGATTATGTTCCTACCACAACCCCTCTTCCTCTCTGTTTCCCAGACAATGAAGTGCATGGTTTCCTTTGTCTACTGATCCATTGTGGTCTCCAACCTTGCCCCTGCCCACTACCCCCTACCCCCAGAAAAGTGAACCAACTGAGGACTGGAGTCTTCTCTGGTGTTTTATCACTGAGTCTGATAAGCACACAGCTTCGGGGTCTGCAGGAATGTACAAGGGTTTGCAGTTGTGTTCTTTATTTCAGAGACACAACGACAGGCCAGGCCGTCGCATACGGATTTTGCATTTTGAAGGCACCTGGGTACAGATGTCAGCCCAGGTGTGACCCAAGTAGAGCAGCTCAGGGGATGTGAGCAATAGGGACAGGGACAGAACGTGATCTTTAGGAGTTCCCACTGAAAAACAGAACACTGGCAATGTTAAATTCAGGAAAAACAGACTAAAATTAATAAGTGGCTTTACACTGGGGAGGGACTTAATGTTTAAAATGTCACAGAAGAACCCCAAGTTCCTCAGTGCTCCTATCTCTCCATGACTATGTAAGTACACCTGACTATTTATCCTTTGACTGGAGGGGGCCATAAAAGCTACGAAGCTGTGTATTCATTGGTCCATTAGGCTCAGGAAAGCTAGTCCACGTTCCATAAGCTTTTCACCTGAGGTCACTACTACACATAGTTATATTTTCTTTCTGGCTGGAGGATATGCACACTGCCAAGACCCCTCAAGTCGTTTGAGTCTGACTTTCTTTCATCTTTCCACTTGTTAGGTTGTTAGGTTCCGGACCTAACAACCAGGATTCTTTTAAGCACTTCTGTCTCCGGATAGAATTCATGACACCCCTTACCCCGCAGTCTGTCATTTCCATCAGCCTGGATTCGGTGCCTCACATCTGACAGGCGAGATGCTAATTGTCTAGGACCTGTTGGTATTAAATAGCTCTATAAACAAATGGAATTGCTCAGAACAGGGACAGGCAAAGAAGAATTGCACGGTTTCTTTAGAGCATATACTGGACAGGACTGGGGTGGAGGAACCCAACTAGAGGCTGGAAATACAGCACAGTGTAGAGCATTTGCCCAGCAGAGAAAGCTGCCCAGGTGAAGGGAATGCTTAGTGATGATCTGAGGGGAGAGTAGATGTTAACTAGAGGAAGACAGGGAGGGAACCAGTGGAGAGAAGACTCTGGCCAGGAAGTAACAGGGAAAGAGAAACTGGGTGAATAGATGGGGGTACTGTAGGTGCAGAGGGAGACAAAACCAGCATGTAGTAAGGAAGGGCATCAGAGGGAGACCAATCAAGGCCTCCATGACGGGGGGCCCCATACTTGTCCCCAAAGGAAGTAGAAGCCACTGAAAGTTCACAAGCTGGGGCCTTGGAAGACTATCTTGGGGAAATTCTAGGATGCCTCAGGTGAGAAGTAATGATGGCCTCTGGGGTGAGGTTCTGGGAGAGAGAAGATGGTATCTAGGTAAGAGGTTGAAAGGACATGGAAGTAGCATGGACGCCAACTGAGGAAGCAAGAAGGGCCTGACTGGGTTACAGGATGCATGGGCGGTGCCAGTTCCCTGCAATAGGTTTGTGAGGAAGGCAGATCCTGACACTGGGCGATGGTGACTCAGAAGCCATTGAGCTTCCTGCACCTGACAAGTTGCAGGCTATGGGATGTTGGTAACTGATTCTCCCCTTCTACAAATGCAGCATTTTCCCCTCCCATCAGCTAGAGGAATTCTGTAATTACCACGATAACATAGTTCCACTTTTAATGTCATATTTAATAGCCAGGAATACTAAGGTGCAGCTTCGTCTTATCAGAGCAATTGACTTCCAGTGCTATCTACACAGATTTACCCAAATTCCTACGCGAGGGAGGTGTAACATCTCTGCCCTCTGTTTTAAATTCTATTCCTGCACCCAAACCATTAAATCTTTCTCTTCTCAAACCAATCCCAAGGACACTGGGCACTTTCCAGTTCCTTCAGGTATCTCACACACATACACACACACGTGCACCCAGGCATACAAGGACTAGCACACACACACACATGCATGCACTCACACAGGCATGCATGCCCACACACATAAACACTCACACGTGCCCGCATACAAGCACATACATGGACCCATGCACACATATGCGCATGCACACACATGCACGCACACAAGCCAGACAAAGCCCAGCCCTTTGCTAAGCATATACTCCACCACGGCACACCATCAGCTCTCACGACTTCCTTTTTCACATTCTTACTTATTTGGTGTGTCTGTCTACGTTACATGTACATGCGTGTGTCCATGTTTAAGTGCACAGACCTCCATTCTTCTCTTCCATCATGTGAGTCTCAGAGATCAAATTCAGGTCACCAGGCTCGGCAGGAAGTGCTTGCGCCAGCTGAACCAGCTCACCAGCCCCATCAAGACTTAAAGAGCAAACAAACAAAACCCCACAACTTTTAAAAATAGATAACTTTGGTATAACCTCAAGCTAACCAACTTACCTTTAGAAGCTTGAAAACTCTTCACATGTCTTAGATCACGCCGTAGTAGAATGTGTGCTGTTTTACCTAGGGAGGCTGAGCGCATACCAGCAACACTGGAAACCTTATTGGGAATACGGAGACCCAACGCAGACTTATTGGGGAGGAGGATCAATGCACCCTCAGCTTTGAGAGACCCAGCTTTCTAAAATTCAAGCTCAATTCAAATACCTAATGTCTTAACTTTGAAGTAGGCATTCTCTGAAAATCAAAGAGCAGGGGGGAAAAAGTTAATACTATTTATCGGGCTAGAGACATAGCTTAGAGGTAGAGCCCTTGCCTCACCTGTGCAAGGGCGTGGGTTCAAGTCCCAGCAGTATCGTTTTTTTAAAAGGCAAATAAGTAAGGAGGGATAGAAATTTCTTTTAAAAAGAAATAGAAACAAAAGTCATGGATCCTGTTGGACTGAGGCACATTCTCTTAAACCATTGTGGAGAAACTTTAGACCAGCCTCCCAAACAAAATGTGATTGTAATCTGTAATTAAAATGTAGTTTAAATTATACTATACCTCTCCGCTCCAGAGAGGACTTTTCGCATCACAAGTAGATTCGGATTGGCTGTTAAACGGACACAACCTATGTGATCAGTTCTTAATGCTAATCTTTACGCAGAAAAAAAAATTTTTTTCTGTGCAAGAGAGCAAGGCTCTGTTAGCTGAGATCATCTCAAAATCTTATCTGTGAAATTAGTCAACCTGTGCTTTCTGATCCCCCTCCTCATATCTTCCTCTCGCCAGGGATCTCCAGGAGGAGAGATCTCAGCTGAGGAGGCTGTCAAAGAGAGGCACAGGCTGACAGCCAATTCCCAAAGCTCGGCTCTTCTCTGCCTCAGCCTTGGGTCACTAATGCTACCATCGTCTGCTCTGAATGACAGCATCCTACCCTGTGATGTACCTGACCCTACGAAATCTCCGATAGTGATGAAATGTCCTTCATTCATTCACCCACATTTGTGTCTCATTTGTGCCAGATATGCATCCAGTACTGGTGCCGGAACAACTGTAAAGAGTTGTGTTCCTTTGTTGGGGTGAAGGAAGATTTCATGTAGAGAAGAAAATTCTGAACGCTACAGAGTGAGGATTCCAGCAGTAAGTGTGGATATGGGACAGGAACCGGAAGACTCTCACTGCAATGATCCAGGGAGGAGAGGGTGTGTAAGAAGATGGTGGCAAATTGAATAATCATTTGAGAATTGGCTAGTGTGCTAGTTGTCGCCTTGGAAACCTTCTGATCTGAAGAAAAGCAGTGTGGCCTGCCTGCCTGCCTGCCTGCCTGCCTCTGCTTCTTGCTGCTGTCTGGGTGTTACTGCTGTTACCATCAGACTCCAAATTCTTCTGACTTCCAAAATGGACTCAAGATGACTAACTAGAAACCTTCCAGACCTTCAGCTCCAGGACGGGAATACTTAAAGCACTCAGCTTTGTGGACTGAACAGCTATGAGGTTTGTAGGTTCTAGTATATAGATGCTCGTGTTGTATTACCCAGCATTCCTTGGAAACCATTTCAATAAGTGTGTTTGTGTGTTTACATTTCATCAGTTCTTTCCCTCAAAGAACGAGGTCTTTTGAAATGCATGGAAAACAGGGTAAGGAAGAGAAAGGCAGATACCAAGATGATGCCAAGGTTTCGTGGTCTGAGCTCTTAAGTTGACTGATAGAAAAAATAGAAGAGAAATTGGTTTATAGGACGGAGTTGGAGAGCTCTCCCTGAACACAGTCAATTTACCATGTTTGCAAGGCGTCCAGATAGTCATTGAACAGGTAACTGAATATACAAGGTTGCAGTGTACTCCCAGTGAGCATTCGAGAGTGATCGACTCTAAGGTCATAACTGAAGCCATGGGACTAGCAGACCTCATCCAACAAAGAGAGAACGGTCTTTCCAAATGAGCTCACACGCTGGCTCCTTACATCCCGACATAATATCCCTGCCAAGTCTGCCACCCTCAAAATCAGTGAAGAGCTCTACGTTCCCATAGGCCACCCTAGGCTGAAGCCAAGGAACAGCCTACCAAGTGGAAGAACAAATTCTCCCTTCCCTACTCAGTGGCCCTCTTGGTCACCTGACCACGGAACAGCTGGTCTCTAGTACTCCGAAGAACGTTACCTGCAAGTCACACTTATTCTCCCACTAGCTGGATGCTGATGTCTGAACCACACTTCGACTGTTGCTCTAAGGTCAAAATAAAGGAACCACAGCCATGTCTGGACTTAACAAATTCAAGGTCCATTGAAGCGTGGCTACCTGCTCCTGCTGTACCATCTCATGAATTTTGATAATCGTGAGTCTTCCCAATGTAGCATCTTCACATACTCTTGACTTTAACCTTCTACCTGGGTAGAGACCCAGATTCGTAAAGTGTTTGCTGCTAGAGATCTAGGAGCACAGTGGATGAGAAGCAGATGGTGTATCTGGAATACCACATCCCTGTCGGTACTTAAGAGCGAAGACATTGACGTGCCCCAACAGACACATCACCACCGACGACAAAAGCTACCCACAAACCAAGTCCTGGGTCAAAACCTGTCTCTACAACACCAAGGACAAGGGGAAGAACATCGAGGAGACACTGTGGACAAGAGTTAACAGTGACCATGACTTAGACCATGGTATGGTTGGAGGTGGGTGGGGGGACCCTTTGGCCTACTCAAGACATGGGTAAAAGTGGTGTGTATCACAGGCATTCTGGTACCTATCCTCTGTCTGTAGTACAGGTGTCTCTCACACCAGCCTTTGGCATGTTGCAAAGTGAGCTTGAGGGAGTAAACAGCTCACGAGGCAAGGTCACATGTGTATATATGTATATAGACATGGAAGCAAATAGTTACCATGCTGAACATGACAGCAGCGTGAGGTAATCAAAGCGCTGGCTGTCTTGGTAGGAAAGAGAGGGCTCTGCTGTATCTCCCTGCAGAACTGGAGGAAGGTTCTCTTCTCAGTCCATGCAACCTGAGTGTAAGGATGCGGGGGGGCGTCTCCAGGCAGGCTGTAATAAGTAGAGGAGGAATTCTCGGAGGGGAGTGTGTCTGAACACACCGAGGAGCAGAAGCAGATGGTGTGTCTGGGATACCAACCTGTTGGCACTTAACTGTGAAGACATTAGGGTGCAGATACTACATTCAACAACAATGAATCACTCGGAATTGGGAGAGTTTGTCTTACCTTCTAATTCCTACCCCTACCCCACCCCCATCGTCATTCAGGAGATGCCTCAGCTGGCCTCCAAGAAAGCTTTAAGTACGTACTTCCCCTTTGGTTGGTTGGGGGCACTGAGTGTCAACCCTAAGGCCTTGTGCATGTTAGGTATATACCACTGAGCCACACTCCCATCCCTGAACAGCTCTGTTGCAAGCCAATTTTCCTTCTTTTGGTGGCAGATGCCTTTAATCCCAACATTCAGGAGGCAGAGGCAGGTGGATCTCTGTAAATTTAAGGCCAGCCTGGTCTACAAAGCACGTCCCAGGACAGTCAAGGCTGCACAGTGAAACCCTGTCTCAGAAAAGCAAACCAAACCAAACGACCAAACAAAATAGCTTTCAGGCTTAGAATGTACCTTTGATGTTCCTTTCTCTTTTTCACTTTTGATTTTTATTTTTATATGTAGCCCAGGCTGGACCCCCATTTCTTGATCCTCCTATCTCAGCTTTCTAAGAGCTAGCAGTAAGCTGTGTACACAGGTAACATTGTCTACGTAAAGGCTCTGCTTTGAATGCATTTAGTTTTCTAGCTATAGCAAGTTGTTTTTTTTTCAACTACAGTAACAATATGAATTTTTCCCTAAACAAATTTGCTAATGGGTGATTTAAGTAATAAGTACAGGAAATTAGGAATTAATTGTATATATTATATAAATAAATCACACACACACACACACACACACACACACACACACACACACGGAAATGGCAGTCAGAATGACAGTGGTCTGAGGTTTGGGGACACTGTCTAGGAGATAGGTCAGTAGCCTGTTGTTATCACTAGGTTGTTGTGAGGGGGAGTATGGCAAAAAGGATAAAATTTAAAAACTCAGGCTTTTACATTTTCTAACTGGCTGGCTTCCAGAAGAATGTTCCTGCTCTGTGCGTCTCTACCCCCTCGGCTTTCTGTTGCAGATCTGGTTTGCAGGAGTGTAAGGAAGAGAGGCAATAGCTGTCTGAATGTGGCCATCATTAGCCTTCCCCACAACCCCTCACCGTGCTTTCCAAGTTTAACCGGATTGACCCAATTTCTCCGTGTGCCTGAAAAGCTGTAATTGGTTCTAGAAAGGAGTCAAATGCAGTATTTTTCCATTAATATACATAGAACATGAATAACATAGCATAAAGCTTTCAGTTGTTCCCAGCCACTCCACATGGCTGTAAACTGGGGAGGTGACCACCTACCCAGCCCAAGTCTCACATCCCCATACTGGATCTGACGGCTCTTCTCGAGGCATGATTTTATAGTACTTTCAGAATAAACTTTCAGCATCTGGGTGTGGTGCTACATACCCATACATCCCAGGACCTGGGAAGTAGAGGCAGGGGGATGAGGAATTCAAAGACAGGCTTGGCTAACCTGGGCTTTGTTGAGACCTTGCCTCAAAAAAAAAAAAAAAAAAAAAACAAAAACAACAACAAAACAAAAAAAACAAATAAGTAATGGCTGGGAAGATAGCTCAGTTGGGAATACACCTGCTGTACGTGTTAGAAGAACTGCGTCCTGATGCCCAGAACCCATGTGAAAAGCCAGGGGCAGGAGCCCACACCTGGAACGCCAGCACTGGCAGGCAGAGAGGGGCATCCTGAGGGCTTGCTGCCCAGCCAACCTGGTCACAACATCTAGCTTCAGTGTCAGTAAGGTCACCTCAAAACGATAATACGGAGGAGAAACTAAGACAAGACAACTTGCTCTCAACCTCTATCCTCTATGTCCTTCCCACAGGCACCTACACACACACACACACACACACACACACACACACACACAAAGATAACTTAATAAATAAGTAAACAATAAAACACTTCAACAAACAAACAAACAGAAAGCCCACAGGATTATTTAAGCAACATAGCCACCTCTCTCCACACACATTGCTCAGAAGAGGGAAGAAATCCATGCCCCATCCCCCACAGCCGTGCTATCAATCACTCTTTCCCCCTCCCTTGTGTGTATGGGGGAGCAAGTGACATTGCTACTGGGGTAAAAAAAGACTCTGGGTACCACCATGTGGTCCTCTTATTTTCTACTTCAGAACCAAGGCATGCAGAGAGAGAGAGAGAGAGAGAGAGAGAGAGAGAGAGAGAGAGAGAGAGAGAGAGAGAGAGAGAGAGAGAGCCAGCCGAGAGAGAGGCAAATGAGGTAAAAGCTCCCTTGATGCAGACTGAGTCTCTAGCACTAGTCAGAATCGCTTCTGTAGACGCATGGAGGCAGTTCCTTGATAACCCAATAATGACGATCTGTCGGGTTTGTCTTTCAAATGAGGCATGCGCTTTGGGGAAAAGGGGTCACCGAAGGGTTTTCCTTCTGCCGTCCTCTGCTTCCGTGTCTGGGAAGCATCTTACTAACTGGGTCATTTTCTACCACCAAGGAAAACAAACAGACACTAGCAATATCCGCTGCCTGCCTCTGCCGTTCTAGTGAGAGTACCGTTTGGAGTGCTTGGGGCTGGTCACCTTCAGCGTGGTGACAGACCTGTCTTTCATATCTGTATTCCTTTGCCAGGCTTCTAAATGAACTCCTGCATTTAAATGGGCCACACATTGTTACCTCTCTGATCCAGTGCAACTAGGAGAGCAGTTTTTAGCTATCAGTGGATAAGGTTATCAGTGTAATGAGCACACATGTTTCTAAATGAAAATAACCAGGCATTTAAAACAGGTTTTTAAAAAGAAATGCTTATACAGCCGCATGCTAGCGTCTCCCGTTGGAAATTGTAGCCTTCAATTGGCTAAAGGGACTAATAATTCTTGGACCCTGTCCCCTACGCACTGGAGATAAGAATTATCTATTATATCTAAACGATCTCATCAGCCCACTAATGATCTGATTAGGACCATGCAGAAAATCCTCATTTTGCAGATCCTGGTGACATTAACATAAGCGCAGAAACATGCGGGAAAACAAGTGTGTTTCTAGGGTTTGCTGCCTCACCAATTGAGCTGTGAGTGGTTTCAAATTCTGTCTTTGAAACACTGAAAAAATGATCAAAGTATTGAAGAGTAACCTCGGCAGTATGGTAGATTCATCTAGATATCGGAAGAAGGCAAAATAAGTGCCCCCCCCCCACCTCGAACGGTTGTTTCAGCTCGGGATCTAAAACCTCCACAGTCAAGTAATCCCTCCCAAGCAGCAGGCTCCTCTGATTGCCAAGCTCGCTCGAGTAACTACAAGCTGGATCCAACCTGTGCCTGTGAGCACAAGAAAGCCCCAGAAAGCGTTCATTCCCCAAGCTTCGACGAGCCACACCCAGAAATAAGCTCTGGTTATTTTTAAAGTTAGCACAAACAAAATACCTGTTCTTCGGCCTTTTGGTTTCTCAGCGTTGATAAATATTTCCGAATCGAGTGGAGAGGATACTTTTTCAAGAAAGAAAATCTGGACGAAGGCAATAAGTTCTCCATGGTGAGGGGGAAGCCCGAGGGGTCCTCGTCTGCCCCTCCCTGACGGCAACCAAATGCTACCTAGAAACTTGGCCTCTGGTGCCTAGCCGCTCCTTTGAAGCTCCACCACTTCGCGGCAAACAGAGCAGGTGTCTTTCTTACAGCTCCCTCTCTGAGGGAAAGTTCCTGGAGTCTGTGGAGCTTGGCTGATCATCCAGAAACCTCCAGAAAGGCAATGCCCAGGGGCCAGAGACAGGAAGAAGTTCAGGGCTGGCCTGAAGAATGTAAACAGCGCAGCGATAGTGATATGACTGACTGTCCTATTTTGAGCAGTGAGGCTCTGTTGCAAGCTGTGTTAATATTAGCGAGCTGGTGACTTTCCATGCCCACAGACTCTCGTGAGGTTTAATTTTAATTTTTCCGACAGTATTTCTGGGTTTTGGTTTTTTTTTTTTTCTTTCTTTCTTTCTTTTTTTTTTTTAAAGAGGGCATGGCATGAGGTTTTCCCAGTTTCCTTTGAGCTTTGTCATTACCAGCACACACTGACAACCTTCAACTGTGCCTCAGCTCAAAAGTGTCAATTCATTCAGCCTTGAGAAACACTGTTTTAGAATTCTTTCTTTATTCTTTTTATTCTTCCCTCGTATATTACATCCTGACCAGTTTCCCCTCCCCTCCCTTCCTCCCGACCTCTCTTCCCCTCCCCTCTCTATCCAGCCCTTTCCTCCTTCCCAATCCTCAGTAGGATGAAAAGGGTCCCACACATAGGCAAAAGAGTCAAGGACAGCCCCTGACCCAGGTCCCACGGTTAGGATTTCCACAAGAACCCTGAGCTACTCAGTCATAATGTCCATGCAGAGGACTTAGGGCAGACCCCTACAGGTTTCCTGGTCTCTGCAAGTTCCCATGAGTCCATTGATTCTGTGGAATCCTTCTAGAAGAATCAATCTCTCTCTCTCTCTCTCTCTCTCTGTAAACCCTGCTAGAAGAATCTCTCTCTCTCTCTCTCTCTCTCTCTCTCTCTCTCTCTCTCTCTCATCCACTTGTGGACACACACACACACACACACACACACACACACACACACACACACACATCATGCAGTTGGCCAGCTCTGTGGAGTTCAGTGGTGCATTGTGCTACGTGCCAGTAACCAGATACTTTGCATTTATTGAACAATGGCTGCAAACAGATTCTTTTCTGAGTTAAAAGGCTTCTTGCCTTGAATCCTTATCACCAATCCACAGGCTGAATTCAGAACCATTAAAATTTCCCCAGGCTTTTTACCAGAGTATTTGGGAGAGGAACTGTTACAAGCACACTTCTATTATAAAAAGGATTCACGCCTTCAAAAGAGGAAAGGGGGAGGGGGGAGAAGAACACAAGAGATCTGTTGTGTTAAAGAATATAAAACTATATTTTAAAGTTCATTTTCCTTCTGATTTGTAGAGGTCACAGGGTTTGTTATCTAAGCTCTGAACCCAACCCCTACCCCTACTCCCACTCTCACCGCGCCATGTACGTGTGTGTGTGTGTGTGTGTGTGTGTGTGTGTGTGTGTGTGTGCATGCGTGCACGTGCACACACGCATGCATATTTGTACAGGTGTACATACCCATGCTGTCCCATAAGGCTAATAGAGCAGGTAATTTCGTGCTCTAGCACTTTCTACCTTATTCCCTTGAGATGAGGCCTCTCAGTGAACCTGGAGCTAACTGGGCGAGCCAGCAAGTCCCAGCTGTTGGTATTTGGTCTAAATTCCACCCCCACAGCTACCTGGGAACAGCCAGGTATGCTCCGCCCCACAGTTGCCTAGCAACAGCCAGCTGTGCCTGACTACATAAGGGGCTGTTCGCACCCTCCTCTCCCTCTTACTCCCCCCTTCTTGCTCTCTTTTCCCCCCTCTATCCCTGTCTCTTCTCTCCCCACCCTCCACCCCTTCCCTCCACGTGCTCATGGCCGGCCTTTCCTCTCCTCTCCTCTTCTCTCATTAAACCTCTCCAAGCGGAACCATGTTGGCTTGGTGTGTTCTGTCCGGCAGAACGGAGATTTAAACCTTAACACCAGCCATCTTCCTGAATCTGCTCTCCACAGGGCTGTAGCTACGGGAAGATCCTGCCAAGCCAGGCTCTCCATGCAGGTGCTGGGGATTCAAATTCGGATCCCTATTCTGGTATAGCCTGTGCTCTCACCCACTGCGCCGTCTCCCAGCCTCCCACCTTTGCTCTTTCCTGGCCTTTTAAGCTTTTCAGTAGCTGAGCTGATTGGCAGAAACTTTAGACTATGCCTGCAAGGGACTATCACGTGGGAACTAAGGTAGCCGGACATCCATCCACCACCATGCAGCTCAGAGATGTGCTTCAAGGAGAAAAGCTAGTCTCTTCTCCCCTCCAGAAGGAACAGAGGTTGAGAGGAAGATAGGGATAGGCAAAGTTCATGTCACAAACTGAACTATCTCCCAGACAGGCTCCCTAGAACTCCTGGGTGGGGCACTTGCCTTCAGGGAATACACCTGATGGCCTGGAGCAGAGTATGCCACCCCCCAGGGCGACCATCTGTCGGGCTGGCGTGGGGCCACGAGCAAGGTGATTTTCTAGACTCACCGGGGCATGGAGGCAATTCCTTTCCCTATTGTTCCTGGGGATGAGTCCCCAGAGGCCCTGTCCTGCCTCCTCTCCAGATTCACCTCTGAATGCTTACAGAAGCTCTGAGGGTCTTCCTCTCTGCATGCTGGAGGCAGGCTCTAATGAGGGCAGGAGAGAAGCAACGCGCTCTCTGCCAGTTCATGACCCAGAAAAGCAATCCGTTTGCCAGCCCGGACGCCGGCCCATCCTAAAGCCCTAGAAAGAGAAGGAGCCCCAGGGATAATAGGGACAAGTTCTGTCCACGTTCATTCCGCCATCCCCAAGCTGCCTCCTTTGCAGCTCCTCTTAGACTATTTGAACTTTTATGCTTTGATGGTGGGCAGAAGCCTACAGCCTTGCCCAGCATGGCTTCTGATCAAAACTTCCCCCAATGAAGGACACAAAGCAGACTTCATTTTAGACCAGATGGTTTGTTTTGTGATCACCTTTTCCAGGCCTAAGGAGGGCGATGAAAAAGAGAAGGGAGGAGAAAGAAAAGAAAAAAAAAAAAAAAAAAGCACCAAACAAACGTCTGTTCTATTGTAACACAAAGCAGAAAACACAAAATAGATGTTGGGGAGCTAGTGGTGTGGCAGAGTACCCAGTGCTGGGGGTTAAAACAAGGGGGCAGGGTGGGGGGGAGAAATGGGTGAAACAAATGTAACCAAGAGGCCTTTAGGTAATTAAGTAATGACAAGTATAAATCATAGGACACTGTATCTGGCCTTTGTACTTTACAGTAAAGTATTGGTTCTATGTCAGTGTAATCTTACAGCACCCCTGAGATGCAGGTCCACAGAAGATTTAAAAATAAAATTGTTAAGTTCACACAGCTACAAAGCGAAGGGGAAGGGCTTTTAACCAGATCTGCCTGCCTCCAGTCTCCCTGCCCAACCAGTTCGTTTGTATCGATAGCCTCATAACCCACACCCAGACATCTACGAAGGATCAAAACCTATGGAGTTAAAGAGGAAAGCACATGTAGACTGCTAGGAATTTACACATGAGGATAATTAGATTTAAGACCAGATGCATATTTATGGGGAAAAAAACATACAATTTTTTATCCTGAGTCTTCTATAAATAAAGTATGTGCACTGCCTATGTTTTTCTCTTCTTTGTTGCAGCAGGAATCGAATCCAGAGAGTCACACACACACACATGCCAGGCAAGTGTCTGCCTGCCGCTGAGCCATTTCTCCTGCCCTCCTTAAAACCTTTACTTTGAGATACCAGCTTGCGAAATGGCCCAGGTTGGTCTTGACCTCCTGATTCTCCTGTCTCAGCCTCCAGAGTAGCTGAGATCACACGTGTGGGCCACTAGGCTCGATTTACCTAGCTTTTTTTTTTTTTTTTTTTTTTTTTTTTTTTTTTTTTGAGCTGGGGACCAACCCAGGGCCTTCTAAGCTTGCTAGGCAAGCGCTCTACCACTGAGCTAAATCCCCAACCCCTTTACCTAGCTCTTAAAGATTTCTTTATGCTAAGATTCTGGTGATGTCGCAGGGAGCTTGTGTCTAGAACGACAAGGCACTCTGCTCCCAGATTTTAAAGGCCACAACACTTTTCTGTTAACTTGGGTTGCAACAGCCCGTCTCAGGCTGATATGAACACAGGAGAGGATTTTTACATACCCCGTTCCTCAGATGGGAGGCATAACCAGCACCTGTTTCTGGTGTGGACATCTCTGTCGTTGTGGCCTTCACAGGGGCCAGTTTTGATTGCTACTGGAACTCAGTTGTATTGGTGAAAGGCAGCTGACCAGAGTCCTCGTGACTGCAGCATACATTTGCAAGGACCAAAAGGCCCCTGCCTCTTGCCCAGCAGGACAATAGGGGGTACGAACAATTAGCTGCTGTCGTGTACGGCTCACCCCCCAGCCCTTGTGGTCCAGTCTGTAGGAACCAAATAGCTAAAAACGTCATGGACTAAAATGGGAGCTGTGTGAGAGGACGGTCAGGTGTTCTTTAATTTCTAAGAATTGGCAGGTTTTTTAGTAAACCAATTAAACCCCCCAGCTTTTATTTCACTAGAACAGCCACACTGGAAGGCCAGACCGGGACAAGGCACTGAGGCAAGATCTGTTTCCGTTTTCTCTTTTCGCAACGTTAGAGAGGATGGGATGGAGATGTGCGTTTGTGAAGCATCTACCATTTGAGCTGCACGGCAAGGCCCTTCGTCTACGTGCACGTGATTGCATGCTCATTAAAAGAGAGAGGCAAAGGGAGGAGAAGGAAGCCCAAGGGTTAAACCCAGGGCAAGGATCAGAAAAGGACAACAGAAATTATATCTCCAGGATACTTTGATTTTTCTTTTTTTTATTCCAAGCCGCATCAGGACAAAAACTAAAACCTCACTAATCTCCTTTACCTTCCAGTTGGTACTGAGAGTTTCCATCAGGAAAATGACTCCACTCTCTGGGAATTAATCCAATCTAGAAATAGAGTGACAAGCAGGCAGGCAGAATGATGGAGAAGCTGCTAGCCCAGAACACGGAAGCCATTTTTCATTATAAATTCTACAGTGAAATCTCTCTCATCCCTCCCACTCCCACCCCCACCCTGATCTGCAGATACTGGTTTGGCCTGGCCTCTCTCTCTCTCTCTCTCTTTTCTTCAAGGACAGTGTTAAATGAGATCAACAGAGGGGAATGGAGACATTTAACCCTGTTCATCAGGACAAGTTAATACAGTGTCACATTCCACCTCACAGCAAGATTAAAGTCTGTCTGAAACTATACAGGACATTCTCTTAGAGTCCACCCTGTACAGGGAATGGTTACCTATAGCTAAATATGAGACATTTTTTACTTTCCCAAAAACCACAGAGAGAAGCCCTGGACATTCCTCATTTTAGCTATGACTCAATAAACCCCACACGTCTGATCGTTCTCTAGGCTGAATAACCTCTGGTGCTCTAGGTTTTTAGTTTTGTGTGTTAATATCCCAGGTTTAACAATACTCAGTACCAATGGGACAACCGTCTTCTGTTTAAGAAATAAAGTTTATTTTCCTGCAGAGTATAAGTACAGTAGTTATCAGCCTGTGGGTTTGGATCCCTCTGGCAAGCCTATATCTCCAAAAATATTTACATTACAGCTCATAACAATAGCAACATTACAGTTATGAAGTAGCAACAAAGCTAAGTTTATGGTTGCAGGGTCACCGCCACACGAGGAACTGTAGTAACAGGTCACAGCCTTAGGAAGGTTGAGAACCACTGGTGTAGAGTCAAAGATGAAACATTTATGAGAATCACCTGCATGGTTTGTTGACACATCCGTGACACCTTTACCCTCTGAGTTTCCAATCCACTTAAGTCGGGGGTGAGCAGCAAGTTTTGCCCTCTGTTGTGTTTCTGGAGGTGCTGATCCTACAAAGCTGGGACCTTCACTTTGAACTGCCAAGTAGGGGTGCAGATGTAAAGGGGTGGCTTCCCCATAGATGGAGCTCTTTGAGAGCTTCTACCCAACACACATTTGGAAATGCATTTCCCAATGTTGGTGTGTTCCCCGAAACCAAAGCCTATCTCTTATAGCCGCTTCTCCCTGAGAAGGCCCCTGCAGTTACCAAGTTTCACACGGGCACCCCATTAACTCCTCCTGTCCTTTCTAGTGTGTCTTGACTCGATATCAGATTGCTCTCCAACTCTCGCTCAGCTCCTCTTATCCTGTCGCTGGGATGCTATCGGCTCAGGCACTAACACAGATCAGCCATCAATCACTGGGCCCGAAACACAGCTCTGCCTTCTCTCCTTCTACCATGGGTCCTTGCCCTCTCAAGTTAGGGGAGGAAGTCTAAGCCAGGGCTTCTCAGATCCACAGCCTCCTACAAGCCATCCCCAGGCGTAATCTGCCCACCTCTGTATTTAGTGTGGCAGCTTTCAGGTGGACACTCTTCCACCTGTACGTGATTTAACTGCAAACAAATTCTTTAGAAGAAACGCGAGGAGCCACTGGAAAGCTTACTGTGTGAGAAAGACTTCGGAGCGCATCCCTGTCACCGCGTAGCCTTCGTCTCGGCTCCTTCTCCTCTGTGTTCCGCTCTTTCGGGAGGCTCGGCACCAGCCCGGAAGAAGAGGAAAGATGCCCTTCTGGTCAAAGAAAACGGCCCGACTCCAGGACAATCTTTAAACTGGTGTCCAAACTACCTACCATCCTGGATGAAAAGCAACACTGTGGTTTTAGAAATAGCAGTTACAAAGTGAAGCTTATCATCTTGTCTCCTGCGGGTGGTGCAGCGGATTGGTCGGTGGGGGCAGAGTACGCTCCCATCTCCGGCCTTTGGTTTGAGAGCTACGGATATAAACGAAAACCGATGTGTGATCAGGCTGGGCTTGCCTCGGCAGGTGAGGACTATCGGGGTTGAAATCAAAACAACCTCCGCTCCCCTACTCCCCATTTCTCTGATTCTGCTGCCCAGGTGGAAGTCAAGTGCCGTGGGGCTGGCGAGAAAGACCAGGCCTCAGGTACTGATCTTCAGCCTCAGTCGGAGGTGAGGCAGGAGGACACTGGAGGAAGCGGCAGAGGAGTTCATCTAAAAGATAGCATGTGAAGTGGAGAAGTTGTTTGTTACAGCAGATCTTATAAGGTTGTGTTCCTTCACACACACACACACACACACACACACACACACACACGCCTTTACTTGGGAATTGTTTTTACTTCAAAAAGAAGTCTTCTTACATACTTCTGTGAGGGCCTCCCTTTGGCGGATAGCAAGCAGCATGAACATTGATGCTCAGAGCGCGCAGAGGCTCGACAGCCTGAGCAATAGTCAGCACCGTGCCAATCAGTCTTTCTTGCCGAAATCGTGAGTATAAAAGATAGGACTGTGTGGGTGTGCTCATTCATTAATTTCCCTGGAACCCGAAGACTTGGAAGGCTAAGGAATGAGCTCCAAGTTATCCTGAGCTACCTGGTGAGAGCCTTTCTCAAAACCATCAAAACAGGGCTGGAGAGATGGCTCAGGGGTTAAGAGCCGTGGTTGCTTTACCAAGGTTCTGTTCTCTGCATCCGCATGGGGACTCGGAACTCTAACTCTAGTCCTAAGGGAGCCAAGGGGCTCTTCCGGCAGGCAAACACTTACTGTGGTGGTTTGAAAGGAAAGGACCCCCATAGACTCGTGCGTTTGAATGTTCGGCCGTAAGGAGTAGTGCTACTAGGAGGTGCGGCCTTGTTGGAGGAAGTGTGTCACTGTAAATGCGGGCTTTGAGGTCTCCTGTGCTCAAGCTATGCCAGGATGGCGCACAGTTCCTTCTACCGTCTAGGGTTCAAGATGTAGAACCCTCTGCTCCTTCTCCAGCACCATGTCTTCCTGGATGCTGCCCTGCTTCCCGCCATGACTGAACCCCTGCAACTGTAAGTCAGCTTCTATTAAATGCTTTCCTTTATAAGAGTTGCCTTGGTCAGGGTATCTCTTCACAGCAATGGAAGCCCTAAGTAAGACACTCGTACACATAATATTTTAAAATAATAATAAACACATATAGGGATGTTTATTTCCCCCTAAGAGACATGTTTGGTGTTTCCTAAAGCCTTGCTACTCTGACAGCCGATGGGCCAGCGGCATCAGTGTCCCCTGTTAGAAATACAAGATTTCAGGCCCTACTCCCGATCTACTAAATCAGACTTCAGAGCTTTCCCAGACTCTTGGGTGACTCATATGACATGAGAAGATGAGACTCTGCCTGGACATGAAGATACTGTATGACTTGATTCTATTTATCAGCTTCGTGACCTGTTTTACTGGCCCTCAGCCCCCTGGAGGCTGGAGACCTCTTCCCAACCTGCCTTGGGGACGGTGACTGTGCCTTGTCTGTTGTTCATCAGACTTCCTTCATAATCAGCAGAGGTGTTAGAGGAATGCGTGACTAATTGCACATAATGTTTCTACAGAGTGTAGAATTTTCACGTGACCATCTTGAGTTTTCTCATGTCTCACTGGTTCCGGAATCCAGACTGGTTATAATCCTGATAACCCAAATTATGCCAGTTAGTGTCTTCATATATGCACACAGGTCTTTATTCTGCAAACTGCAAGCCCAGTACTTCTGGGAGCCATGACTTATGCAAGCCAATGCTTGCCAGTTGCTAGGTAGTGCCTTTTATTCCCTTTCCCGTTCAAACTCTGGTGCCTCAACACTGTACCCATCATGACGGTTATACCCTACTACTAAGGCCTCAAGAGTCAAGGTCCCAAGCTTCTTTCAGGCTTCTGCCATTTGATTCTCAACTCTGTCCTTCTGTATAGCCTTAAGCTGCTCACCCAGGGACACACCCACTCATCAATTCCCAGGAAGCTCTTCAACTACAACTCCCAGGATCCTCCTTCAACCCTGAATTCTCAGCGCAGCTGGAAGACTTTACACTGAGTTTCTCACTTGGCATAGGGCCCCTCACACAGAATCCTTTGGACAAAGATGTCTGAACAGTATTTCTAGCCCAGATTCCCCACTTGGGTCCTAGAGTTTTATGTCTTTTAAGGGTACGCACCTATAAGTGCAGAGCTTGAGAACCCAAGAAAGGAGGAGCCTGAGCTCAAGCTGTGGACTGTGAAGATATCGCTCATAAAATGATTTCCTTTTTTACCCAGTGACCTCAAGTTAATAATATGTCTATCCAAAGTCAGGTTCCTCTGAGGCCTTTATTTTTGTTTGTTTGTTTGTTTGTTTTTTATTAGACCCCAACTGTGGACTCCGTCCTTGCCTGCTTAGTCCACTTTTATGAAGAATTCTGCTGGGTCATTTCAGCAAAAAAAAAACGATGTCTCTCCTTTGATGCCGTATTAAATTCCTTATCCTTTGCCCTCAGTATCACCCAGACTGCTTCCTGCAAAAATCCAATTGAGTCTGTCTAACAAAGAACCCTCTAGATGGGATGTTTCCTTTCGGTGATTTTCCACTCACTGATATTGGACCTGCTCTTTGACTGCATGTCCACCGATCCTTATTGTATTTGGACGTGAGCCAAGCCTCTCTCCCGGATTACGATGTCGCATTACAATAGTCCCTTCATTAAGTGTTCTTTACGTTCACTCCTACCAGGAATGCTATTTTCTTTCACAGTATGGGAGATGGAACCAGGACCTTGCACATGCCAGGCAAACACACTGCCACAAAGCCGCCTTCCCTACCCAATCATTAACCTTTTTTAAACAGATGAGATAAGAGATTGAGGAGTGGTAAAATGCGTTATCTGTTAAAGCCCTCGGAACTCTGCAGGATTCTAGTATGGGGCTTCTTAGCCTTTCAAATGCACACTTTTACCTGGTAGGTCTCAAGGTACAGCCTAAAAACTCTGCATTTATAACACATTCTGTAATGGTGTGGGTGTCCCACGCACCTCACTTTGATTCTCAAGAGCCTAGTTTCTTCCTTTCTTAATGCAAAAGCGATTACATTTCTCCTCTGAAGCTTCCATTTTATTTTATTTTATTTTATTTTTAATTCTTTTTTTTCGGAGCTGGGGACCGAACCCAGGGCCTTGCGCTTCCTAGGCAAGCGCTCTACCACTGAGCTAAATCCCCAACCCCGAAGCTTCCACTTCAGAGCCCTGGCTACCCGAGCTTCCCTAATAACACACACCAAAGTTGGTTTTCTAAAAAAATTTTTTTTCTATTGTATTTGTTATTTTTCTAATGCTCGCTCCCTAAATTAATTAGCTTACTTATCTTTGACCTATCTCCATTGGTGCATGTATTCCAGGAACCACATCCACCTCCATTTTATTTATGTATTCTCCACTTTATATGTATGTGAGTGTGTGTATAGGTGTGTGCCTGTGTATGTGTTATATATGTGTATGTGCTGTGTATGTGTTGTGTACGTGTGTGCTGGCAGAAGCTTAGAAGGTCAGAGGAGGGCGTTGGATGCCCTGGATCTGGAGGTGCAGGCAGTTGTGAGCCACCACATGGGTGCTGGGAGTTGAACCCAAGTCCTCTGCGAAGAGTGGCAAGCGCTCATAACTGCCGAGTCATATCTGAGTCAACATTTTATCCCCAGTACTGACCACAAACAGTAACAAAATGCGGAAGCCAGTGAACACACCAAATGGCATCTATCTGGCAGAAGAAATAAGATGAAGCCCAAGGCACACTGTTGGTTTGTAGAGCAGAACACCCCCCACCCCCACCCCAGACTCCGGGATTAGCCTATCAGTGATTCTGGAAGGAGGTTCAGGAGCAGGAAGCTTGGCTGAGAACCTTTAAGAAGCCCTTGGAGCAGGGGTTATAGCTCCCTAAAGCTGTTGCCTGTCTGTGGAATCCATTCCCCTAGCTGAGCTACCTTGTCTGGCCTCAGTAGGAGAGGACGTGCCTAGCCCTACAGGGACCTCCACCCTCTCAGAGAAGAGGAGGAGGGGTGCGGGGAGGGACTTTGGGGGGAGCAGAGATCAAGATGTAAAATGAATTTTTTTAAAAATGCTAAAAATGCTAAAGGAAGAGGAGGAGGAAGAGGAAGAGGAGGAAGAAGAAGAGGAAGAGGAAGAGGAGGAGGAGGAGGAGGAGGAGCAGCAGCAGCAGCAGCAGCACTTGGGCTACACTGCTTCTTACTCCATCAAAGAAGAGACTGAAATTTCCTTGCAGAAGAATGGAGTATATCTTCCCTCGTTCTCTTGGTTCTTGGGTGTGTGTTTATTTAATCCCTGCTTGTGTGCAATTGCTTTTGCTTTTATTCAATTGGCCTCGGTTTAGGTAATACTTCCTTAGAGAGATTTTCAAAATTGCTGTATTTGAATTATGGTTTCTCCCTGCTGTACAGCTATGTCCCTTCCCATGAAGCCAGTCTGGTGAACATGGAGTGACATTACTACTCAGGTTTGGTTACATCTAACATCCCAGCTAGTGGGAAGGCTGAAGCAGGAGGATTGCTGTGGGTCAAAGGCTAAACTGGGCTACAGCAACCTTGCCTTGTCTCAAATGACCTGATCTCAAATAACCAAAACCACTAAGGGTGGAGCTCAGTAGGTAGGTAGAGTGGCGGCCTGGCATCAAGCTCGAGGTTCCAACCCCACTAGTGCAGAAACAGGCATGGTGGCCAGTGCCTGCCGTCCCATGCACTTGGGAAGTAAAAGCAGGATTGGAAGCTTGATCATCCCTGGCTATATAGTGAGTTTGAGGCCAGCCTTGAGTGCGTGATATTCTGTACACACACGCACATTGGACACATGCTTATGTACATACATACACAGCACATTTCAAAAGATGGCAGAAACAGAGAACCCTTCCTTCATCCCTTCTTCCCTCTCCCTCCCTTCCTCCCAGTCCTTTCTTCTTTCTTCCTCCCTTCCTTCCTCCTTCCCTCTTCTTCTCTCCTTCCCTCCCTCCCTCCCTCCCTCCTGCCATCTTTGTCTACACCACCTCTCTTTCCCAGCACTTAGGAGGTTAAAGCACCGGGGTTATGTATTCCAGACACCTGGTCTACCTAATGAGGCCCCATCTCTCAAAAGCTCATAATGAAAAAGTTCTTGTTTAAGATGTATGTAGGGTTTCCCATTGCTATAAAGAGACACCATGACCAAAACAGTTCTTACAAAGGAAAACATTTAATTGGGTCTGGCTTACAGGTTCAGAAGTTCAGTCCATTAGCATCAAGGCAGGAGCATGGCAGCATCCGGTCGGGCAGACATGGCACGGAAAAAGCTGAGTGTTCTGCATCTTGTTCCAATGGCAGACAGGAGAAGACTGTCTTCTAGGCAGCTAGGAGGGAAGGTATCAAAGCCCATACCCACATTGGCACACTTCTCCAACAAGGCCACACCCTCTAAGAGAGCCACTCCCTGGGCCAAGCCTGTTTAACCCACCACAATGTGACTAGGTAATGTGTGGTGGCTCTCAACTGCAACTCCAACACTCAGGAGGTTGGGTCCAGAAAACAGCCATGAGTTTGAGGCTAATTTGAGCTACATAGTGAGTTTCAGGACAGCCTGGGCTGCAAAGTTGAGACCCTGTCCCAAAAACCAGGCAACATTAGATGAATAGCTCAATATTTAAATGAAAAATGCAAATAAAGTAACTGTGTGGAAGAGATTGGCCAGGACGAAGTAGACGCCTGTGTGTTTGCTTACTAAGAATATTGTGCAACAAAACCCCCCAGCCTGGGGGTTTAAATACCTCTGTTTGGGAAGGACAGGAGGCTGTAAGCCTGAGAGCAAGGTCCGGGAGCAGGTGGGACCTGTTTCCCTCTGCTTGTAGGCAGCCTTCTTCCTTTGCCTTTTCTTGGCCTTCTTAGCTCCAAAGTCAACAGTTCAAGACCCAGGCAGCTCTGACTTCATGTGACTCTTGTGAGGTCACGATTCAGGCAAAAGCAACTGAGGCCACTTCAGAAGGTATGTTTCTCCATGCTTCCTTTTCATAACATACACACACTGTACCCAGAGGCGATCTACTGCTGGCTTTTCTTAATAGTTCAGCTGTTTCGCCCTTCATATGACTTTCTGCAAGTTTTTCACTGCAAATACTTCTGCACATGCTTTATCTGAACTTCTACCGTAACTCTGTTCCTTTTATAGAAATGTCAACTTCTGCCTTCAAACTGGATCGTAAGCTCTCAAGGCACAAATAAATATTTAAATCATTCTTTGGTGGGGTGCTGGGCAGTTTTATGTCAACTTGACACAAGCTAAAGTCATCTGAGAGGAAGGAATCTCACTGTAGAAGATTGGGCTGCAGACAAGCCTGTAGGGCATTTTCTTGATTAGTAATTGATGGGGGAGGGCCCACTCCATTGTGAGTGGTGCCACCACTCGGTGGTCCTGGGTTCTAAAAGAAAGCAGGATAAACAAGGCAACATCCCTCTAGGGCTTTTACAGTGTGGTGCCTGCCTCTGGGTTCCAGCCCTGTTTGATCTCCTGTCCTGACTTCCTTTAATGATGGACTATCACGTGAAAGTGTAAACCAAATAAACCCTTTCCTCCTCAATTTGTTTTTGGTCATGTTTTATTGCAACAATATTAACTAAGACAGCTGGCACTGAGTTCAAACTCTGGGACCTACAGGATAGAAGAAGAGAACCAATACTGGAAAGCTGTCCTCTAACATCCACACATGATGTCATGTGTGTATCCACACCCATACATGTAAATAAATATAATTTAAAAGTTCAAATCATTCTTA
The DNA here is from genome assembly GCF_011064425.1 of Rattus rattus. Taxonomy (NCBI): domain Eukaryota; kingdom Metazoa; phylum Chordata; class Mammalia; order Rodentia; family Muridae; genus Rattus; species Rattus rattus. The sequence goes on from NC_046161.1 coordinate 96,828,107, forward strand.
AGTATTCATATTTTATATTAATAGCAATAATCTATTAATGACTGGTTTTGTATCAAACTCTGATTATGGGTTTCATTAAACCAGTGGTTCTCCACCTGTAGATCGACACCCCCACAGGGATCAAATATCAGATATATAGCATATCAGATATTTCATTATAATTCCTAACAGTAGCAAAATTACAGCTATGAAGGAGCAATGAAATAATTTTACAGTGAGGGGGGTCACTACAACATGAGGAGGTGTGTTAAAGGGTCACAGCACTAAGATTTATACCATCTTACAACCACCTGCAAAGTAGGAACAGGTGCCACACGTGTCAAATTGCGAGGTCCAGCATGGCCTCAGAAGGGACAGCGTGAAATGATTCTCACCCCTGGAGCAGAGTTTCACATCGTGAGTCTTCTTGAGCTGATGATTGCTGTAGGCATAAGGTTTGCTTGTATAATAATGTGTCTTTTACTCTATGTTCCTTCTTTGGGGAACGTTCTCCCTGCCAAGGTTAATGAGTCCAGGATAATCAGAAATAGCATGATTCTAGGAAGCGAGAATGTGTCTGGTATTCCTCAGCAAAATGGTAACACTGTGACCTTCAGGACAGCTTTTGTGGAAAAGAACACCGAAATCATGAATTCACGAATATATAAATTAGTGTAAGAACTGTTCTTGACAGGATTCCTCAAATTGCAAAATATAAGGATGCAATATGCATTCTATGAGGGGCCTCGTGGACCTGAAAGAACAGAGGTAGCTGCATTAATGAGACAACTTTGTCAGAAAGATATTAAGGAAGGAGATAGTGCTCCTCTCGGCAAGATCCTACCCAGCTAAGTTTATTGTTTGTGTTACAGTCGAACAAGGAGTAATTTGGACTTTTAATCTGGAGTGAGCTATAATCCAGAAATGAAAGACACACTTGTGATCCAGACCTTGAGGCTAGAAGACACAGGCTTTTGATCTGGATCTTGGGGAATAGTAGCCATGAAAAACTTAGGCCCAAATATGGTGGTACACACATTTAATCCCAAAAGACAAAGCAAGCAGATTTCTGAGTTCAAGGCCAACCTGGGACAGAGCAAGTTCTAGGTGAAGAAAAACTTAGGTCCAGGCATGGTGGTACACGCCTTTAATCACAGCATTAGGAGACAAAGCCACACAAATCTCTGAGTTCAAGGTCAATCTACAGAGAAAGTTCCAGGACAGGCAAGCTTAGGCAGTGAAGGAGTTGGGAAACAGAAAACTGGTGATAGTGTAATAGAACAAGGGGCCATGTTCCAGCTCCAGCACGCAGCAGAGCTTGGCAGCTTTGGCTGTGTGGCTCTGTCTTTAGAGTCAAAGAGCTGACTCGTGGGATAATTAAAAGGAAACCTGGGGTAAGTTATTGAATTGATATGCAGTTCCTAAGGAAGTAGCTTATACAAAATGAAAGACTGGGCTCTGGTCTGCAAGAAAGAGCTATCTTGAGCAGAGAGCTAGCTCGAGCAGAATATTGAGTTGTCAACTTGCATCTGTCACTGACTTCAAGTCATTCATCTACTGCTCCCAAACACCCCTTCCTCAGGACTCTCTCCAACTTGAGGCTAGTCCTAGGCCTCAAATGAATACTGTATGTCTAGGAGCTCACAGGAAATACCTGTCCAATCCAGTTCATGGGACCCTAAGCTGCAACATTTTAACCACCATACACTGCTATTTCCATGGCTATTTTGTATCTTCTGGCTGTAAACAAAGCACACACAAAAGAAACATATAGGAGCTCATTAAATGAACCCAGCTGAAAAGTACACCAGCCAATTGTCATGGTGTGATCCTTTCTATTTAAAGGTCCTCGTCACTAGTGAACTATTTTAGGTCCGGATTACTGTGGTTAGAGTAACAGATGTGTGTCTTCTTCATTCCCATGATAAACAGCCCGTGCTTCCAACTAAAAAGTCATTTTTGCCTCCCTGTTCATTTCTGGTCTTCTAATATGATGTCAGTAACATAATAAATAACAAGCTGGTGGCCTGTTTTCCTGATGTAGTACTTGTCAGCACGCCAATCAATAGTGTAAAAGCCTCAACCAGAAAATGTAAATAAAATAACCATGAAGAAGTGCTTAGCATACATCTGGTCAGTTTTGTTTCTTCAAGATCATTAATGATGCTGTGTGTCCACCTATAAACAGGATATTGAGAAGCAATAGGTAGACTTCAGCAGGTCCAAGTGACTCTCAGTGGAAGAATGGGCAGGTTGTCCTTGGTAGCAACCTATTTTTGGCTCTGTGACCAGAACAACTGTTAATACCTAACTTGCTCTACCTCACTACTTTTATAATATTCTGAATAATAACACCTCAGAATTTATGTGCAACATGTTTAAGCCTTCCAGATGAACAAAAAATCCCTGTATAATTTAATGGTATAACACATTTCATCAAAATGAATAACGTTTCTAAGTTTCTACCTTCAGCATCCAATATAATTCTCATTGTAATTCATAGTTACCTGTTAAGATATTTTTAAGTTATTTCCTTGGATTATTGCAAACAGTATCTTTCCATCCTTCATACTGGTTTCAGACATAAAACATAACACAATTCTCGGTGCCTTTGTTTATAGTCATAACATTTTTTTTTTTGACTAGAGCATTCCCTCTATCCCTTTATGATTTCTCCTGCTCCAAGCTCCTGTCTAGATCTGACATCTTGTGATTCTGAGATGCTCCACAATGAAAGCTGTGTTTTCAACCCAGAGCTTGTCAAGTTCAAAGGGAGTATAAGGTCAAAGAGTCAGGTAGGACAACAAAGGGCTGTTATTGCCACGGGCTCCTCAGAATTGGCAAAGTAGCTTAAACCGGCAGCGGGCAGCAGGCAGCGAGGGTTGGCTCCTCTTCGTTTATGGGGCTGTAAATCTAGGAAGCAATCTGCTTTTCAAGAGCACGTCAAGATTTCCTCTTCCCCAAGGACTTTCCCCTGTGCGCTTTTGTTCCTGGAGATTTTAGGCTCCAAGCTTGGCAACCGGAATAAGCTGGGCTCAGCCACTAATGAGACAAGTAGAGGACGTTTATCCAGTGAGAACAAATAAAGTGATCTGGTGACTTTGAAGTCCATCTTTGGGTTCTGACATGAAGGTTAGGATTGAACGAAAGGCAAGAGGCATGCTGGGACTAAGCGGTTCTACTCCCTCCCATCGCCGACCCACCATCCTTTAGGCTCCTGGCTCACGATCAGTCTTTGATGTGGTCTGCACTGTATGAAATTTTGGAGGCGGTATAAGCTCTCACTCTGGCTGGCTACAGAGCCCCAGCTTTCTCCTTCTCCAGCATGGAACCTGTGGAAATCCCAGTCGGTTGTTTCAGCAGCTCTACAAAGAGAGAGGCACACGATCTCTTGCTTATCTTTGTTCCTTCCTGGACAGTTACACTTTTTACGCCTCTCTTCAGGTGTATCTTGGGTAAAGCCTGGCGCCCGGCCCCCGCAGAGCAGGCGCGCAGCTTTCACGCTCGGCACCTTACACTTCTGTCCCTATTAGGAGCTTTCTAGTTTGGTTTTCGCAAAGAGGCAGCTTTGTGCAGGTGCCTCCACTTGGCAGTTAACACCGCCAAGCAACACCGAGTTTCTCAGCCTGGGACTGGGTTCCTTGCTACTGGAGGCAGAGGTAACGCAGAGACTAGCGTTTGAAATTTAATACGCATCAGATTGGCTAGAACATCTAAGGAATGAAGACTTCCATCATGCTAATTTTAAACTCGGGATAACTGAAGAGCACATTTGTCTTAGTCAGTTTTCAGTTGCTTTAACAGTACCCAATATGGAGTTGGTTATAAAAAGCAAACACGTTACCTGGTTTGGTGGGGTCACAGTCTGAATCCCAACAAGGCAGGTTTGGCCACTCATCTTTGATTAGCCAATTAAGGCAAATTAACCGAGAGAGCAGAAGAAGGAGATTTATTCAATGTGTCTACGCCATTGGGAAGCTGTACCCTTTGGCTTATTGTTCTGAAGTCTGAATAAATGCTGCAAACATTTGCTGGGCTTCTGGCAAAGGTTCCATGCTGCTTTGATTCAGGGTTAGCAGGCAAGAGTGTGAAAAGGCAAGTCAGGAGGGAGCCGGGGGCAGTGGAAGGCGGTGAGCTTGCTTTGTAACAGCCTGCTTGCCTCTGTATCAACTATTCTTCTTGTTAGTGTAACAGAATAGCTGACCAAAACACCTTAAGGAAAGAGAGTGTCTTCTGACTGAAGATGTAAGAAGGGATAAATAAAGGCCATCTTGGCCACAGAGGCACAAGGAGACGGGTAAGAGAGCCTCTGCAGTCCGACAGCAGGCCATGGGCCTATCTGTAAGGGCCTGAGAAGACAGATCTTTAATACCTCCAGGCAGGCTTCCTGTGATACACTGTCTCCAAGGAGGCTCCACCCCCTGAAAATTCCATAACCTTGGATTTGGGGACTGGGTGTTCAAACTTAGGAGCATCTAGAGCAGTGGTCCTCAGACTTTCTAAATGCTGCAACCCCTTTGATACAGTTTGTCAGTTTCTAGCGACCCCATAAGATTATTTCATTGCTACTTCATAACTGTACCCTTGCTTTTATTATGAATTATAATGTAAAAATATCTGACTTACAGGATATCTGATCTATGACCCCCTGAGGGGGTCTCGACCCACAAGTTGAGAACCACCTCTATAGGGGGTGTTTCACGTTCGTATGTGGTAATCTCTCAGTCCCGAGAGAGAGAATTTTGTAGGAAAGGCCATCAGATGTCCCCACCCCTTTCAGAGGGGACCAAGCATATCCCAAGCGCAGCAACACTTTGTAGCACACAACCTCATGCTTGTCCTAGCTTAGCTGTGTCTGTCCTCAAATGCAGAGTGTATCTTGTCCCCAGAAAGGGAGAGGGTCATATGAAGAAGCTGTGCTTTATTCTTGCTCTGGAAAACACAAACAAATTTAAATGACCGCTCAGTAGGCCTGGGGATGACCATGTGGGTGGTTCAATGCCTACAACGCTGGCACCTGGGAAGACGAATAGAAGGGTCACCGGGAGTCTAAAGCTAGGCTGAGATACAGAGCAAAACTCTGTCTCAGGAAAACTCCCAAGCAGAGCAAAAGTTGGCTTGGACTGACAGTTCCTGCTCGGAGCAATGAGAGTAACAAGGCGTCTACCCACCCTCTCCCGGATGTGTGGGTACCAACACTGAGTTGTTGCCGCTCGGTTCCAAACTTGCCGTTCTATACTCAGCAATGCTGGGATTCGAAAACTCACTTCTCATTTGCCAGCCGTTTCCCTTTAGGTGTTCCAATGGAAGGCCGCTGTGAGCTTGAAAGACGAGGAAGGGACTTTGCCTTCAAATTTCACATTTGCTCCTTGCTCTTGAGACCCACCCCAGCACCTATGCTTCAGTGCGGCAGTTGGTTTCAGCAATAGAAAGTGAGTCTACTGTGTGGTTTGTCAGCACTCCCCACCTACCCATCATGGCCACCCCTCTCAAGTACTCAAATGGTTTCTTCTGAGAGGACCTGGCCCTGGCCTCCCGGCCCATCCTCTGATTCCAGTTGCTAAAAGAATACCAGCTAGTCAGCGCTGCTCTTCTCAGAGGTCTGGGTCCTAGCCTGTCCCTACTTGGCATAGTGTATGGTGTTCATATACATGGAATCAGAATCCAGGTATTTCATTTGAGACTATTAAAGATAATGCTGTCTGGGCACAGTGGTGTGTATGTATGCCTATAATTCCAGTACTCTAGAGACTGATCTGAGAGGATCAGCAGTTCAGGCCCAACCTCAGTTACTTAGAGAGTTTCTTGAAGCTACTTTGGGCTACACAAGGCCCTGTTTTTAAAACGTTAAAACAATAAGTCATAAAATAAAGTTAATCATAAGAAGGCTAAGGGACATTGAGTCTGTGTGTTAGTGGCTCTTAAACGTGTAACTGCACGTCAGACATGTTACTCAGATTTACATGGAGAAACTGTATGCATCCCAGAGTTAACATGTTTGAAATTAAATCATTATCTCTCCTCTTAAATCAATGACTCTTAATATTTCCAACCAGTCTCTCATAAGCAGTATGGTAGTCACATGTAATCTCGAAGATATAGTACATTTACTTCTTAAATTTTTTTAAAAGATTTATTTGTTTATTTCATATATGTGAATACATTGTAGCTGTCTTCAGACACACCAGAAGAGAGCATCAGATCTCATTACAGATGGTTGTGAGACATCATGTGGTTGCTGGGAACTGAACTCAGGACCTCTGGAAGAGCAGCCAGTGCTCTTAACCACTGAGCCATCTCTCCAACCCTAGATTTACTTCTTAAATCTCTACTTTCCATTGCTACCTCACAGCCTCTAGTTCAGATCTGCCAAACTTGCCCTCACTGGCAAACAATAAAACCCCTCCTCTGTGTCTCTTTGCCTTCCAACTTCTCCCTTCGAATCTTTTTAGACTGTATAATTATAAAAACACCAAAAAATATAACAAAAACTGTATGCCTGGACACAGTCCCAGATCCGTCCAGTGAATTTAAAGACTTCCTCCACTCGAAATCGTGTAAGAGGTTTTCTCTTTGGTAATTTGTTGCTGTTTGTTTGTTTGTTTGTTTTTTTTTCCTTGTCTCAAGTTTATTTGTAAAAGCAGCATAGGACACTGGTCATCTGCAGATAGTGTGTAGGTGGGTGTGTCCCAGCAGTCCATCTGTCTTCTCACTGGCAGGAGCCTGTTCTATGGGGCCTTCACAGGGGCCTGGGCACCCTTGGGAGCCTGGGCTGGAGCTTTGGCCTGGGCCTTAGCTGGAGCTTTGGCCTCTGCCTTGGTTTGAACCTTGGGCTTTGGTTGGCAGAGCCTCTGACCCTTGGCCATGTGGCTTCGAATCTTCTTCCCAAGCTTGGGGTGAGCGATGAAAGCCGACGGCTGAGTTTGCGGCTGGAGCCCTTTGGCATCTTGGGCTTGACGGCCTGAGGCTTCACAAGGGCCTTGATGGCCTCTGCGCGTGCACTCACGGCCTTGGCGTTGTTGGCCTGCATCTTCTTCAGGCCTTTCTTGTTGTGCTTCTTGGAACTTGGGGTCGACCCCCTTAAGAGATTCGTATCTTTGTGACTGGGGTTTCTTGATGCCATTTCTGTGCCATTTGCAGGACCGGTTGTGTGTGGTGTGGTTCTTGGACTTGGCCATGTCTGCACGGTGAGCCGATGGTTACCATGGCTCCCCTGATGGTTGTCTTTAAAACGGGGTCTCATACATGAGCCCAGGCTACCTCAAACTCATATGTAGCTGAGGCTGGCCTTGAACTGTGGTCCTCCTGCCTCCACCCTCTGACACAGGAATTACATACCCAGTTTGTGGTGCTGGAAGTTGAAGCCAGGGCTCTGTGAATGCCAGGTAAGTCCCCTACCTGCCACTCTACGCCCTCAGCCGTCAGCACTGGCTTTGAATTTGATGTTGTCTCTCAGTTCACATTCTTGTATTCATTATTCATCAGACTTGGATTTGTGTATTTAAGGTTTTCATCATCTATGGAATTTGCATATTTATAGTTTTCACCGGAAAATGGACATTTATCTCATCCTCTTCTTCTGGAGTTCCCAGCGACATGTGTACTATGTTGCTTGACGGTTTCCCCATGGCTGAAGTTTTAAATTCTTCTGTCCATTTTGTATCCTCTTGTTTGGTCTTCAACTCACCAGTCTTCTGCCAGGCTACTCTTTCCATTTAAATTTCTCAGTCATTTAAATTTCTGTCTCTAGGGGCTCCGCTTGGCTCTTTTGTTAGGAAATTCATTTATGCTTTACATTTAAAACTTACAGAAGAGAGCTGTGCTATAAAAGGTGCCTTTTGACTACTTTATTGGGTTCTTTTACCTACCAGCCTTCTCCCTTCCGACCCCTCAGCACTAGGTAGGAGAGAAAGAAGGATAGAGGGGAAAGGAGGTATCAACCCTGTTAGAGCACTTCCTGCTGATTAGGGTCCTTACAATCTTTGGGGTAGGTATGATCTTTGACATCAGGATATCCAATATCTTGTCTTGTCTCTTTGCTCATGACCAGCCATTTGGCAGACCACAGCAACAGCAACCACCAGCAGCAGGGGGAGCAGTGGCTGCCACAGTCTCTCTGTGGGACTCTGGTATTTTTATATAACCCTCTCAAGAGTTCCCAGAATTTCAAATGTAAACTATCTTCAGCTGGCAAAGTCATGCCCCTGCCAGAGCATGGCACAAATCATAGTCAGCAGCGAGGACAACCTGAAGCCGCTTCATATTCCATACCTGGGGCTAAAACAAAAACATATTCCCATAATATACCTGGGTTTCTAAGGAACCTAAAATTCTCACTACAAGCTACTTCAATGTCATCTTTTAATTCCACCTCTACAAATGTCCATAGATTGGTTATTTTTCTGATTATGGATTATGTCTTACTATTTTTTTTGTTTGCCTGGCAATTTTTGTTTAGACAGAAGATAATCCAAATTCTATCTTGATAGGTGTTGACTATTACTGTATTCCTATAACATTCCCCCTCCTCTCTGGAAGGCTCTAGCTTGGTTCCTGACACACAGTTGAATCTCAATAAACATTTCCTGAAACCGGTTTTTATTTCAACACACAAAATATCTTTAATGGCAAGTCTCGTTGTTTTGGTTCCCTGGCATCTATAATCTGTGCCAGTGACGTAGAGCCTGGCTCTTACTACAGAAATTACAATGCCAGTGTCCAGACCGGCGTCAGTTCTTTGAGGAAGGTAGTTGATGGGGTATGAAGTCAGCCGAGATGTCAAAGTTTATTTATCTTTGGTAATTCTTCTGTCTATAACTCTATGCTAGTCAAGGACCAAAAGCCATTGGCTTCTGGTAATTAACTCCTGCTGCTCGGCAGCAGGAAATAAAAAATAAAATTAAAAAAAAAAAAAGAGGGTTAATTGGTAGGGCTCTTTTCTCCCTGGCTCTGGAAATTTGTTAATTCTTCATGAACCAGAGAGGAAAAGAAAAAAAAAGAAAAACAGCCTGGTATAGCTGTTCCCTGAGAGGCTCTGCCAGAACCTGACCAATACAGAGGCAGATGATGTGAGCCAACCATCTGACTGAGCAGCGGACCCCAATGGAGGAGTTAGAGAAAGGACTAAATGAGCTGAAGGGGTTTGCAACCCCATAGGAAGAACAACAATATCAACCAACCAGACACCCCAGAGCTCCCAGGGACTAAAGCACCAACAAACGAGTTCACATGGAGGGACCCATGGCTCCAGCTGCACATGTAGCAGAGAATGGCCTTACCTGGCATCAGTGGAAGGGGAGGCCCTTGATCCTGTGGAAGTTGGATGCCCTAGTGTAGGAGAATACTAGGCTGGTGAGGTGGGAGTGTGTGTGAGGGAGGACTGGGGGTGGGGATAGGGAACTTTCGGAGGGGAAACTGGGAAGGGGGAAAACATCTGAAATGTAAATAAATAAAATAACCAATGAAAAAATACACAGGCAATAGGCACAGACACACAGACACACAGACACACACACACACACTCTGGTCAGACCTGATCACTAGACTCATCTACTCCATAAATGTTCACGTATGCTTTCATACACACACCTATACCTACAGATGTATGTATGCAGTATGTATGTATGTATGTATATACATACAGACATATACTATATACATTTGGTGGATGGAACAAAAGCTGCAATGAGCAAATATCAATGCAGAAAAATCTTGGTCATTCTGGATGAAGCAGAAAAAAGAAGCTCCCATCTTTATTTCTGAAAGAAAAGCTTCTCCCTTATTGTCATTCTTAGTTCTTATATTTTATTTATTTACTGTAATGACTTACAGTCTGTAGTCCAGCTAACCCAACAGTGGGCAGCTGTGGATGGGAAGTCCAAGAATCTAGCAGTTGCTCGGTCCACAAAACTAGTTGTAAGCTGGTCTGCTGTAGAAGGAGGTTCCAACAGATGTGCTGGCGAGTAAGTGCAAGCAGTCGAAGAAGAGTGAATCTTCCTTCTTCCAATGTCCTGATGTAGGCCTCCAGCAGAAAGTGTGGTCCAGACCAAAGGTGTGTACCACCATGCCTGGATCTAAAACTTGCTTTGTCCCAGGTTGACCTTGAACTCCAAGATCTCCTTACCTCAGTCTCCTGGGATTAAAGGCATGTACTACCTTGCCTGGACCTAAGACTTTCATGGCCACTGTACCTCAAGATCTCCATGTCAAGATCCAGGTGAGAAACTTGTGTCTTCCAGCATCAAGATCTGGATCATAGGTATGTCCTCCAATTCTGGATTGTAGTTCATTCCAGATGTAGTCAGGTTGACAACCAGGAATCACTGTATACACACATCTTTATCTATATACATACCTAGATACAAATCTGTATTCGTATTAGAGTCCTCAAGATCACTCTCGGGTTCAATGACATGCTAGAAAGACTCAAAGAACTCAGGAAAACTGTTCTGCTCATGGTTATATTTTATTTCCATGAAAAGATACATGTTTGAATCAGCATGGGTTGAGTCTGGGGGAACTAGAAGCTGTCTTTGACCAGTAGAGTAGCCTAGCCAATTCTGTATCCTTCAACATATGTCATATGTTGCCAACCAGGGAAGCTCACCTAAACTGCCTGGGTATTTATTGGTATGTAGGCAAGTGGACATGTATTACCAGGATGACAGACAATTACTCAGCCTTCAGTCAGGTCAGACGGACGCACTGACCTAAGCCTCAGGCTTTTGCTGGGATTCCAATTCTTGGTGTAAACTGCTGACATAGCACAATGCTTTAGGCATACAAAGGGTGGGATAGTCCAAAGGTCAGAGATCCCTTTCCAGGAACCAGGACAAGACCCAATACTGAAAACCTTGTATGGTCATACAGGCTCTGGGTAAACCAGGCCCGTAGAGTTAACCCTTGTGCACACATTATCCTGTCAGTAAATGTCGAAGCAGTTTATGTTTTGATTAACGAAAAGAATGTTGCTTTGAACACACTTGTGCGTGCTTTCATGGAGGACTTGTGTGCTTCTCCATAGGATGTTACGTAGAAGTAGGGAATAGTCTGTTAAAGAGTATGACCTTAGGGCAGAGAGACTGTAAGAGTCAGAGGTAGAGGATGACGGTAAGGAAACACTGTTTGCTGACCCAACGGGGCACTTATAGATAGGAACTCAGAGTGATTTTGACAAGACCCACGAGCCCAGCCAATGCTTGAGCTTGACGAGATCCCAATGTGGAAGAGAGGAAGAGCATGAGACCCCACGTCTAGCTGAGGGGCTATTGCAACTGGTAGTTTCTGGGAGAGGGAGCCTGTTCTTTTTTCTTTTCTTTTCTTTTTTTTTTTTTTTTTTTTTGTTCTTTTTTTTTTTCAGAGCTGGGGACCGAACCCAGGGCCTTGTGCTTCCTAGGCAAGCGCTCTACCACTGAGCTAAATCCCCAACCCCTGGGAGCCTGTTTTCTTTCAGGGTGGGTAGAGCACTGTTCAGGGGAAGGGCTCACACCAAATATGGGCAGCACAAACTGATGGGTAAAAAAAAAAAAAAAAGACACAAGTTGGGAGTGAAGGAAGGTAGGAATGAGTCTGGAAGGAGCTGGCTAGGAAGGGGACTATGATCAAAATCCATTGTATAAAACTCTCAAAGAAGTAATAAAAATATTATTTAAAAGTATAACCTTTGGGGCTGGAGAAACGGCTCATTGGTTAAGAATACTTGTTCTTGCCGAAGGTCTAGGTTCAGTTCCCAGCACCCATGTGGCAGGTCACAATGTCTGTTATTCCAGTTCTAGAGGACCCAACTTCCCCTTCTGTGGTTCACAGACACATGCCGAAAAAACACCCATACATATCAAATTTTTAAAAATAATCTTTGTTCAACTTTCATATACAACGGCAGAGTTTTCCAAAGTTGTTAGCTGCCAAGCAAAACAGGCACCTTTTCAGGGGAACTCCTGTGTTCAGACCCTTCTACATGATTTTCCTGTTTCTCTGGAGAAAACTGAGCGTGTCTGGTGATGAACCTGCCCGTCATCTTGATTACATACCTTGGAGATGCTCTAATGTTCCTGCCCACCACTGTCCTCTTTTGAACATAAAGCCCACAACCAAGAAATGAACATCTACAGCCTGCAACAACTGCCCAGGGGGCAGGGCGCTCGCTGGGCCCTTGGTCCCAGCTCTTAGGAGACAGAGGCAGGATTCTTGAGCAAGCTGGCTAGCTAGATTAGAATTTAGTAAGAGACTCTCCCTTAACAAATAAAGCAGAGAGCGAAGAAAGAAGGCGCCTAAGGGGGCTGGAGACATGGCTCAGCGGTTAAGAGCACTGACGCTTTTCCAGAGGTCCTGAGTTCAATTCCCAGTAACCACATGGTGGCTCACAACCATCTGTGGTGGGATCTGATGCCCTCTTCTGGTGTGTCTGAAGACAGCAACACTGTACTCATACATAAAATAAATTAATCTAAAAAGAAGAAGAGGAGGAAGAGGAGGAGGAGAGGGAGAGGGGGAGGGGGAGGGGGAGGGGGAGGAGGAAGAAGTCACCTGACATCAACTTTAGGCCCCTTATAAGCACAAGCATACTTGTGTAAGCACCTCCCCAAGACACACACACACACACACACACACAAATAAAAGCTTTAAAAGAAGAAATTCCTGTTGTTTAAGCCACACCGTGGTGGTATGTTATTGTGTTAGCCCCAGAAAGTTAATACAGCTACAAAGCACATTAGGTTTCCTTGCTTGTTTTCAGAGCATGCGGTGTGCAACAGAGGACCAAAAGGTGCCATCTTCTCTCTTGAAAACATGTAATAAAAATCCAGGTTGATACGAGGTATGTCCGTCCACACTTTAAACCTCAGCACAGCAGAGGCAAAGGCAGGTGGATCTCCATGAGTTCAAGCCCAGTCAGGATTATTGGGGGTAAGAAAAGATTCACAAAGAACTAAGTAAGCTATTTCACTTGGTCCACTCATGTGAGACCCTGAACAAGCCCTGACTGAATGGTCACACTCCCAGCCAACGAGAAGGCTCAGCAGATGAATGCATCAAACCTGATTAATGAGTTAATGAACCCCTGGGAGCCACGTGAGAGAACCGACTTGCAAGTGGTCCTCTGACTTTCATACACGCACATTAAAAAAAACTGTAAAAAAATTAAATGTTTTAAAGATCGAGACTGTCCCACTCCTTGCTCCTTCCTCCGACTTCTGCATTGATACGCAGACTCACTTTCTAGCAGCCATCTGTGGGAACACATGGACTCCTTTAGTTTGTAGCTATGGTGATCTATTTCCATCTGAGGCATGCTACGTTTTGGAATGGTTTGGAATGTCTCCTAAGAGCTGGCACCCAAGAGCCCAGCCCCTTGCCCCTCGGGCAGTTTTTAAGCTGATGCAGGCTGAAGATCTTTCTCTGTTCTTTCATTTCTTGGCTTGGGCTTTATGTTCAAACCAAACCTAGCTTCTTTTCGTGGGAACCTTTCCCAAACCAGAAGATTAATAAACTCTTGATAGAGGTGGGCAGGGCATGTCTCCAAACTCCTCATCACCTCTAATGCCATCGTCTGATAAACCACCTTCAAAGAAGCTGGCTTCAGGCTGCGTCCTTGGAGGGACTGGAAGATGTCGCTTTATTAACTCTCAGAATTCCTATTTGCCCTGACAGTCAGGCTTTTGATTAAAGGGGGAGGAAGAGGATGACAAAGAGAAATAAGGGGAGAGATATTAAATGCAGTCAGAACGGGTGATTTATTGCCCTCTCAATTCAGCCTGGCAATCATGAATATAATAAATGTGTCTCCTAAGAAATTATTTTTTCCACCAAGTCCTTCCTTTGGCTCTTTGTGGCCTTCAATCTCCACCGGCTTTTTTTTTTCCTCTTTGTTTGGATTTGAATACATTCCAGTTGCCTAAAGTCCTGCTAGGTTGAGCCCAGGAAGCTGGTAGGTGGAGCAACCACAGCAGTACTTCGAGAGCCTTCTCTGGTGCTGCTCATGACAGTCCTGGTTGCTGGAGAGGAAGACTATTTTGGATCTCTGGCTCCCTCCCCTTCTTCCCCAGAACAATGTCACTTTTCAATGACAAAGTTCGCTTTTAAAAAATTAAGACAAGAGGGGGCTGGGGAGATGGCTCAGCAGTTAAGAGCACTGACTGCTCTTCCAAAGGTCCTGAGTTCAGTTCCCAGCAACCACATGGTGGCTCACAACCATCTGGAATGGGATCCGATGCCCTCTTCTGGTGTGTCTGAAGACAGTGTGCTCATTGACATAGATAAATCCAAATAAAAAATTGAGGCAAAATCTACGTGATGTGAGATTCATCATCTCAGCACTTATGAGTCCACATGTTGGTGATTGTTAGTGGATCCACAGTGTGAGCTCAGCGTTGTCTAATTCAAGAACATTTGCCTAGCGTCCAACAGTGTCAGATCTGACTCCTCGTGCCATGGCGACCATTCACCTATTCCCTGACCCTGAGAACCTGTGTACTCGGAAACGTCCCGTCGATGGTGTCCTATAATCCTATTTTCTGTATATCTCCTTTCACACTCAAGTTTAAGGATCACTCTCATTGCATTCTGTACGGTGCTGTACAATATTGTACATAACAGCACATATGTGGGCACACCAATTTCATTGGTCTACTTGCCCATTGATGGACACTTTAAATTGTTTACATTTGGGAGCTGTTATGAACAATGCTCCTATCAATATCTATGTACAAGGTTTTTTTTTTTTTAAAGGTTTATGAGGACACAACTCAGGTGATTCAATTTGGGTCAAAACTTAATCATCACAGAAGGCATCCAGTAACACGCACTGTCCGTGCAGAAACAGTGTTTCATTATCCCGTTTCCAACCCATCGCGTTGAGCAGAAGGTTTCTGTTTCATTCTTCGAAACGGGTTGTGCCGCTAAACAGCCCAAGCCTTAAACTTCCAGCAACCTTCCCACCCCACCTTGCTGAGAGCTGGCATTGTAGGCCTGTACCACACACCTCGGCTGTACCACACACCTCGACTCTGATTCCTACTCCAACAGCTATGTTCTGGGTTATGTGCCGCTGTGCATCTGCACGTCTCTCTGCTGCAGACAGTCAGGGCGCTCCAGGAACGCACTAACTACAGGCATAGTATAGGAATAGGAAACTCGCCCTCTACAGAGAAAACAGTCAGACAAAGCCAGAATTCTAAAGCCACCCGAGTCTTTTCTTATAGTCAGCCACAAAATAAAATGTCCTTAGCATCAGGCTGAGGACCTCAGCGCTGGGAGGAGGGATTTGTTCGATCACAGAGTTGAAATGAGGCTTGTTCTAGGGGTAATGAGGCGGTACCTTCTCCTTCCCTCTGTGGTTTATAGCTCCGGCTTCCCCCATGCTGTCCAGACACTGATGGGTGCACTTGAGGTTAAGGAAGCATTCTTTAGGAGCACTGAAGTGCAGCCACAAAAACGACGACATTACAGTGACGTCTCAGGCCATCGCAGCCAGCCTCGGCTTTGGGCTGGGCTTATGCACAGTTTGATCAGACTGCTGGGTTGTGGGGTGCTTGACGTTTTCAAGGACAGAATAAGGTTGGAGCCTGATCCATAGAAATCCAGTTACAAAGCTTTTATGTGGAAAATTGCCATGGAATAAAAAAAATATACTGGAAGAGAAATAAGGTAAAAGCGAGGTGGAATTGATGTCATAAATCTAAACCACAAGTCAGTGGGTGAAGTTATGCTACGCCAGGATGGGGTTGCTTCCTGCTCGGAGAAGAACAGTCCAAGGCAGGACTGGGGAATGGCCATATATTCCTACAGGAGGCTACTGAGAGGCTGAGGCAGGAGGTCATTTGAGGCCAATCTGGGAATTATGATGAGACCTTTCTCTAAAAATAGATGACAAGAACCAGAGTTTAGCTTTTAAGAAAGGAGTACATGACTTGTGGGCTTTTCAATGGCAGGGACTAGGAAGCCGCTCCGGTCCTTATCTGAAGAGACCGCATGTCTTCAGAGACACTTCAGTAAACAGCTGACCTGCTGCTGTTACTACATCTGTGGATCTCAGAGTCTGGGCCCCTTTCCAAATCAAACCACTCAGATTCAGATCTCCAAGGCATGAGGGAGCCCTAGAGAACAACCATTGCTGCTTGGCCACCTGGCCATCTGGAGCTCCTGCTTCACTCCTGAGAGGAGTATCTATTTTCTGGATATGTCTTCATTAATAGTTGTACATTAACCGTGGAGAACAGATTCTGCGGTAGCCTTCCAAGATTTCTGCCTCCTAGTGTTCACATCTGTGTGGAAAACTCCGTCCGAGTGAGTGAGTGAGAGAGAAAGAGGGGGGTGGTGGATCTTTTTGCTTCTTAAATTGAGAATGTGTATGGAGGGGGAAGTAACTAGTGCTATGGTATAGGGAGCCAGTATGTCAGAGGACTACTCTAGAGGGTCAGTTCTCTTCTTCCACTTCACTTGGGTTCCAAAGATTGAACTCAAGTCATCAGGCATGACCCAAAGAGACACCCTGCTTAGCCAGTAGAACACAATAAAGATAATTCTGCCTGTGAGTGTATTATGTTCTCTAAGACCTCATGGTTGTATAACGTTCTTTAAGAACGATTCCAACTTGGAAGCTTGCTCTCCAGACCCTCCTTGCACATCTGACAATGTAAATGGTCACGTGGGAGATCCTCTATGGCCAGGAATCGCAGCAGCATGTTACATGTTGGGGGAGTCTCACGTCAGACACACCAAGGAGCTGGGCCCTTGTCCTTTGACTGTAGATAAAGGAGTCCTCACACCTGATTCACATGGATTCTCCTCCAGCTGAGCTTCCGGGCAGGAGCACAGCACAGCTAACAGAGTGAGCACAGCTAACAGAGTGAGCACAGCTAACAGAGCGAGCACAGCCTCGTTTTAATGCTGAAGACAGGTCCTCCCAGGCCGCGCCTGAGCTCCCAGCCCACAGGAACGGCATGCTCATAAAGGTGTGCTATTCTAAGCCACTCAATTTGCGGTGACTTATCGTGAAGCGATGAAATTTAACATTCACATATTTTATCTACAGACCCTAAGCACAGCTGTAAATTTAATAAGTGGTCCTATTCGATAACAAACAACAGCAACAGCAACAACAACAGCAGCAACCACAACAACAGCAACGAGATCAATATTTGAGAGCTTCAAGTGCCACAGTTTCACAACGTGGTCCCATAGTCTATCAAAAACATGTTTATTGTTCCTTCATGTGATGGTCAGTTTATGGGTTGCCACAGGTAGAGCTGCGGGAGAAGCTCAGGAGATCAAAGTGTATGTGTGTGTTGGGGAGGGGGGACATACTCACAGGTTCTACGGACAGGAAGTCAGAACCCCACGAAGGGCCCCATGGGAAAGACTCCAGAGTGTTAGAGAGGCAGAAGATAGGAGAAGGAGACATGTGGGGTACAGCCTTCAGTGGGGTCTCCTTAGGAAAAGCAAAATAAGACAGGGCTTATGTGTTTATGGCTGACTAACCTCGGTGGAGCTACAGACTATAAGCATGTTTTTTAAGTGCATAGTATCCTGCCTAATTTGTATCAAAAGAATATCATTTCCTGGGGTGAGGGGCCCTGTGTGTGTCCACAGTGACTTCTAGGCATCGTAGAGTCTTATGTTAGGCTGAGCTGGGCCCTTCGTCTCTAAGAGTTGACCAGCCCTTGAAGGGAAGCCTTAGCTACAAAGATCTCTCTCTCTCTCTCTCTCTCTCTCTCTCTCTCTCTCTCTCTCTCTCTCTGTTCCATGTGAGTGCACACATGTGTGTATGTTCTCTCTGTGTGTTGCCTGTGGATGTACATGTACATGTGTATGTGTTCCATATGGGTGTGCATGTGTGTGCCCACATGTATGTAGAGGCCAGAGGTTAACATATGATGTCTTTCCCAATTATTTTCCACCTTATTTATTGAGACGAGGTCTCTCACTGAATCTGGAGCACAGTGACTCACCCAGGCTCTAGGGATCTACCCTCTTCTGCTTCCACAGCACCATGGTTACAGACTCCTACTGCGCCTGTCTTCACATATGTATGGCAAGCACCTTACCGATTAAGCCATCGTCCCATCCACTCTTTTAGAAAATATATATATAATCTATAAAAGTGACAAAAATGTAATAATAAATATATATATTTTGTATTAAATTATATACAAAATGGAAATGACTTTCTATCCTGTAACTTGCCAATGCTTCTGAAAATGCTAACCACATTGCCTCATCCTAAATATTAAGGGATTATTTGTATCAAACTGAATTTAATGGGGGAGCATGCTGGTCACTTTCTCATTTGGACTGCTTTCTATGTTCATTCATATTGATTATTCAAATATATCACTTCCATTTAGTTGGCTATAGGTGGCCTCTAGCTCTTAACCCAAAGGCGTTTAGAAGGATGAATATCTGGGAGCAAGTGTTGGAGAGCTCCCTAAAATGCATCCCTCCCAGCACTCCTTAGAAAGCAAAGTAAAAACCCAGGCAGCAGAGGCAGCCTGACTGACACAGAAGTCCCCTGGCAAAGATGCTCCTGCCTCGTCTCATGGCTGGTCCTTTCCCTCTATCTGATCTCCAGGGTTTCGTTAGGATTTTGACATTGACATTTGGAATATTTTGACTTCCCTTTAAACTTTGAAATGCGTGATTATGTAAAATATTCTTTAACATTATACAAATACATACAATTTTGGCAGCTTCTGATTAGTATAACCTTCTCAGGAATGCTGCATCGCGCTCAGGACGGGGGTTATCTTCTTAACGTGCACTGTTTGCTTACAAGGGAAGTCACTCAGGAAATCATTCATTTCACATCTGTCGCCCGGCCGTGTCTACGGGGTTATTAGTGGCCTTGTGTGGTTTTATTGTATTTGCATGCCGGTGCGTATGTTGTCAGGAATCATGCTCTAGCATTTTAGATAGGGAAGTGACAATTCTTGGGGAAGGTCACCCGATACTCATGGCCCACCACAGATGAACTCGATGACCCGGGCTGCATTGACCGTGGGACCCTTCCCAAGACTCAAGATGGACAGCCTGCTTTCTGTGCTGTAAACAAATGGACTGCGGAGGCCTTGTCTGAGAAGCCCTGGCTGCAGCATATGGCAAGGAAATTGCAGTACAATCAATCGGAGGGGGGGTTGCGGGGGTGGGGCGGGCGGGGGGGGGGACAATCACGTGGACACTCCCCAAGGACCTTCTGTGTAGCTCAGACTCTTTGCAGTTAATCGCAATGGTGATGTTTTATGAGGTCACGAATGAATATGCTTTATTGACTAGATCGTCCGTGTTGCCCAAACTCATGGCGCTCGCTTCGTGCAGGATAGCGAGGAATCACTGGTGTTTGGTCAGGCCTTTTCTGATCCCTAGAACATTTGTGGATGCCAGCCGGAGGGCATCTCCTGTGGCGTTGCTTTTCCCTCCACACCCAGTCCACCCCTCACCCCGGTTTGGCTACTCCTAATCTTCCCTTGGCCCCAAGAATTGTCTTTCCTGCTGGAAATTAGAAACTCAGCTGGCTCCTTTTGTGGGAGAGCTTTGGTCTCAGAGCCTAGGGTGCTTTAAGATCCATCTCTCTGCCTCTGCAGAGTCAGGTGACAGCCTAAGTAGCAATTATTTCCCTTTCCCAACAAAGAGAAATGAGATTAGAGTTTAGCACTTGGGCTGTTATTTCATAAAGAGTTCAGAGCCTCAGCACAATTGCCCGGTCTTCATCATCGCAATTCAATTTCTTCAGGTGGCGGAGAAGAGGGGAAGCGAAACCCGTCAAGTTACCTTTCGCCAGGTTCAAGAGCATCCAACGCGAGTCCCCGCCCCCACCCCGTCTCCAGGTCTCCAAGAAGAGAGCAGCAGCCACCGCAGCTCCCGGATGCCGCTCAAAATATCGAGAGGAGTCCTTCAGTTTCAGGACTGGATGCCTTTTTGCTTTTTTTCAGTCGGAGAGAGTTGACCCGACTTTTCATCTCCTGATAGCTTTCTGCAGCGCCCCGCAGAGTAAATGTTGCTTGGATTACCCGTGATTTACAACCCCTCTCATTTGCTTCTCGTATCTCCCCTTCCCAGAGCACGGAAGCGTTCCTTCCCTCTCCTACCTCAAAGCAATTTCCCTTATCTCTCAGAAGTTCAAGGCCCTTCTCCTTTATGGGCTGCCGACTCCCCTAAATAATGTTTGTCTGCTTTCTTTCTCTCTTCTTTGTTCTCCTTTCTCTTCCTTCCAGGTCTCCCCCAACCAACCCACCCCACCCCCACCCCCGCTCCTGCTCTCTAGAATCAGGGCCTTTATCTAAGGAACCAATCTCACATAAACATATAATTCTGCTATTCATTAAAGAATACTGATTCCTGGCTTTTTGAGGTGTGGCCTTTCCCCTCAGCTCGCTAGCCCGTTCTCGGGAGTGCCTTTCTCATTCTTAATATTCTACTGTAATGCAGGGCAGGGGCTGGGAGGGGAGTAATGATGTTTCTTTAATAATTGAGAGATGCTGGCTAAGCGTTTGCAATTGCTCTTAGGAATCACGGAGTTTTGTGGTGGTCGTTGTCACAATATTCCCGAGGTGTCTGAAAATCAGTGTGCCAGCATTCAACTACAGAGAGATGGGTCAGTAAGCCTCCTTCCCCAGGTGCACCTAGGACAAAGACAGGGTGCCTGGAGTTGATCCTAGAGTACGTGGAGTGCGTGCGCGCGTGCGTGCGTGCGTGCGCGCGTTCGTTAATGTAAGGAAGGGAAATCTGTAAGACAGACAATGCTAAGGAAGCTACCACGGTGTGCAAAAGAAGCTTAATTCTATGAAGTTTTTAAAAATAGCATAAAACATAGATGTCTTATGATCCTAGCTGTGGGGCACAGGGACTGGGGACTTTATAAGCTATGCCTCTAATGGGTTCTAAATCACCACCACCACCACCACCACCACCACCCCCCGGCTTGCATACAGGTAAGTAGGCTGCAGGTGAGTCGTTGTAGGTGCTGGCTGCTAGGAGACAGGCTGGCACGAATGGAGAAGAGACAGAGCAAGCACATGCCAGTCTGTAGTAGCAGCCAGAGAGAAAGCCCGGAGGGCCTGCCTTCTGTTGTCTGCCTGGCGTGTCATCCCATAGTGGGAGATTATGTTGCCAGCCAAGGGTCTATAAACAGGTGCCTCAGGTTAGCACATGATCAGTGCAGTAATGGATGCTTGCTTGCTCTCCCTCTAGCCAGCTCTGAAAGCCATCTCTATCTGAGGGATGGGTAAAATAAAAGACTCCCACTTCAGAAGCAATGTCTTCTCTTCTGCGATCCAAGCAGATGCAGAACCGTGAGTAATTAGCTGCTCCTTGCGGTGCTGCTGGGTGTCCAGCAGGGAGTGGAGGGGTCTGTGGCCAAAGCCTAAGAGCTGCCGTGTCCATGGCTCTCTGCATGCCCCAGCCCCCAACAAGTACGTCTCCTGTTTTCCCAAGCAAGCTTCTTACTTGTTACTAAGAAAAACGGGTGCTTTGAGAATGACAAGAGCCCTGCTGCTGCTATCCCCTGCTCTGTATAGACACGGTCTCCAGCTTCTAGAAGAAGTGCGGGAACAAAGGCAAGTGGTGACAGGTATTTGGCCTTCAATGAACTCACTACGTATTTGGAGAGATAAGAAGCTAACACACGCGCACGCACACGCACGCACACGCATGCACATGTGCACACACACACACGTGTGCACACGCTAGGTCCAGTGGCATGTTCTGTAATCCCAGTACTCAAGAGGCAAAGGCAGGAGGATTAAGAAGTTCCAAGCCAGACTTGGCTCTACGAGCTCCTGTCTCAAAAACAAACCAACCACTACCCCCACCAACCCTGAAGTACGGTTACATCTTATTTTAATATATTCAGTCTTTTATATAAACATTACCTTTCACAGACTTGGATCAACCCAGTGACCCGGACAGGAAGTTCTGCTGCTTAAGGTTTGCACAGGAAGAACCCGGGGCCGGAGAAAGTTAAGTAACAGATTCTCAGAATACTACAAAGTTAGGAAATATTCCCAGAATGCTTCAGTGGGGAGAAGTGTGTCTGTTCTCCTGTGGACTCTTCACATCGGGCCCCTGTTCAGGAACAGCAAACAGTTTTCGCTGACATAAGCAAAAAAAGGAGCTAGGACAGGGCCTGGGTAAGCCACTTGGACCAAATCCAGCCAGCCAATCCTCTTTGCGAATGGCCGTTCGCTGGAGCACAGCCACTTGCTTATGAAATATCTGTTGTCGAGCTCGGCTGCTGCAGACCATTTGGCCTTCAAGACCTTTTCAGAGAGAAAGTTGGCATAGGGTGGGCTAGAACACAGCTTCAAATAATTAACTTCATTGAATTAAGCACCAGAGCGTCTCCTCCTACCTGGTGTCATTTAATCTACACTACGCTGGAGATGCTAACTGCTGTATGATATGCCTAGATGGACTACAGAGCAGTTGCCGTGGCAGTAATTAGTAATAGCCCGTTACTAATGATAACATTGTAATGGCCATCATCAATGAGGGCCACCCGGGCTCGGGCTCTGGGGTGTGTGCTTCACGAACACGGTGTTCGCTCGCCTGACTCCCGGTTCAGGGGGTTAAGTAAATGGTGTCAGAGTAATGAGCTAGTAAATGGTGAACCCAAGCTAGAGTTCTTCCTCATCCGTCGTCTCCAGAGTCTGGGTTCCAGCTTCCCATGGGCCTGCTGGTTTTCTCTTCAATCACAGAGAGTAAGCACCAGAAGACTAGTTTTCTTTGTTTCTCTGGAGGCAGGCTGATAACCAAGGCCACATGAGGAAATCTAGTGGCAGTGAGACAGTGGGTCTTATCAGGCTGCTCAGAGGAGGCCAGTTTGGGTTTGAGAGGTGCTTCTCCCCACCCCCCCAAGACTAAACTCCTGCTGGTAATTAACAAGGTCACCTGCTGCTTTCTCAAGAAAAAGTGTTGACAAATCATCCAGATAGACCCCTAGCAAAAAATAATTAAGGCCTAACTTGTAGGCACACATTCTGTTAGCACCGGGCTTTCAAGAGCTTGAGAATCTTTTGAAAGAGTTTGTTCCCAAGCAAGAGCTAGATACAGCTCAGTCAGCAGCATGCTGGAGTAGCATGCTTGAAGCCCAGGGGGTCTATCCTCAGTATCCATGAATGAGTGGGCCAAGTAGTTATAAGGTAAAAAGCCCCCACATTTTTTCTTCCCTCATCCACACATCCAAGGGTAGGGCGTGATTCTTTAAAGAGGTCTGAAACCATCGGTGCCTATCATGAAGTGCCTGCCTTCTAGAAGGGTCTAGGTTCGTGACTGTAGGGCTAAGGCCTCATGTCCCTGAATCCCCACTGACTCCCTGTAAAGCATCTCTCTTGGGACACTAGAAAGCTCAGTCCCAAAGCACCAGATGACCAGGGATGTAAACTGCCTCACAGCCTCTCTCTGTACCCTATAGATGTGATACTTGGCATGTGTCCCTATCATAGTCTAGAATCTGTCCCGAGCCTTATCATATGACTGGTGGTCATCATTTGGCCACTCTTAGGGCAAGGAGAACCTCCCTGTACCAGAAGACTAAGTTGATGGGAAAAAATCTAGTAGACCATGGTGCAGTTACAGGGGAGCTAAAGAAGATGGGCATGTCTGTGTTTGTCCTTTACTCAGGCACGGATTCCCTGGGCTCTTGTATGATAAAGCCCAGAGTGAGACTTCGGTGCCCTGGGTCTTCTACAATCTTCAAATAGTAAGTGTGTGTGTGTGTGTGTGTGTGTGTGTGTGTGTGTGTGTGTGTGTGTGTTCATGTGTGTGGGGGTGTTGTCTTCATGCAGATGTGGGAGGGGTGCACATATGCACACATGTAAAAGGAGGTCTGAGGTCAGCCTCAAGTGTCATTGTTCCTCTAGAACCACCCATCTTGTATTTTAAACAGGATCTCCCATAGTCCTTGAATTACCCATTAGGATAGTCTTTGGCCAGCAAACCCCAGGGACTCCCCTGTCTCTGCCTCTTCAGTGCAGGGACTACAAGTGTGCCCCACCATGGCCTGCTCTTTGATGTCAGTTCAAAAGATTTACCTCAGGCTCTCAGCTTTCGGGGCCAGCAATTTTTTTTTTTTTTTTTTCGGAGCTGAGGACCAAACCCAGGGCCTTGCGCTTGCTAGGCAAGCGCTCTACCACTGAACTAAATCCCCAACCCCTCGGGGCCAGCAATTAATGGACTGAGATACCTCCCATCCCCGGATAGTTGATCAGTAAGGCAATAGGAACAATTTTACCTGGATTGGGAGCTATTGTTCCATCAGTGTGGTTCAGCTTACCAACGAGTAAAGTCACTAGGTGACTCTTCATTGCTGTATGGAATTCCTGAGAGGGTCGGCAGTTTGACTCGCCATTTTGAAGGACTCATCCAGTTGGACTCATGACTTCCAGGCCTATGGTCAGAGAGGACATCACATGAGAAGCATGTGCAGAGAGGTTCATTCAAGAGACAGCCAGAATGACACACAGAAGAGGAACTGTTATCTCGAAATCCCCTGTGAAGATGCTCATGGAAGGGATCTGGGCTCAGCTGGTTTAGGCCTTCTACTCAGGATCTCACAAGGCTGTCGTGAAGGAATTGGGTGGAGCATACCCTTTTCTGGATACTGGACTGAGGAAGAATCCACTTCTGAGCTAGGTTATTGGAAAATTTCATTTCCTTTTACTATGAATGAAGGTACCAAGCAATAGCTCTTAGCAACAGAAGTCCTTATGTCCCTGGGCCTGTCCACTGTCCCCATCACATGGCCCTCTTCACAGGCAGATCACAGAGTATTTCTGAGGCTAGGAGGATCTTCCCAAGAATAATTTTTAGGGATGGGAGTTGGTTTTGGAAATACGGTCTTACACAGCCCAGGCTGGCCTTCAACTAATTACATAGTTGAAAAGGACACCGAAGTCATTTTCCTTCAGGTACCTTCCAAATGCTAGAATCACAGGCACAGGATTATGTAATGTCCAATCTAGGATGAAATCTTGCTTTCTTTTGAAGATAAGTTACTGCCTTGTAGCCCAGGATGGGTTTAAACTTGCTATGTAATCCCAGTTGGCTTTCGATTCATAACGTGTCTGCCTTTGACTGGCAGGGAGGATGGGCCTGTGCCTCCACACCTGGCTAAGATGGGGGCCTTTACATGGATCAGAGTGACGATGGCAGTGTCTTATCTCTTTCGCCATGTGCATAACAGAATCAGCAACAAAGCATCACGCTCACCCTGTTCTGTGGTTTACAGCAAAGTCACAGGCCCCATTCGCTCTCAGAGGAAGAGGATTACAGCAGAGCGAAGGCCGCCGAACATCAGTTAAGCCTCAGGCAATCTCATCGCTGCTAAGTGGCAGGTCAGGGGTCAGAGCCATGCGGACTGTGTCTCCCCACAGACCCAGTTGTCCTTCCTCCCCCATCTGCTTCTGTTGCCACTCGAATGTCCAGTCCTTCCAATCTCAAGTCAAGAATTGTAGGCAGCTTTCGTTGGCTCTCAAGGTCACACTTAACAGCTTTTGAAGATCAAGGCCCATCAGTTCTCTAGAACAAACCCATTAAAGTGGGTTTTGTTTGTCTGGTTTTGTCCGTCTTTGCTTATTTGTTTGAGACAGGATCTCATATAGCTTATGTTGGCTTCAAACTCAACCTCACTTCTGACCTTCTTTCCCTCACCTCCTGAGGGCTGGGATTGCAGGAGTGTACCACCTCCCAAAGTGCCTGGTTGGCCAACACTCCACCAACCAAATTGAATTTTCAGTCCAGGGGAAGCTATAAAACAAGCCCTGTTTGTCCTGGAGTGTAGCTGACGTGGAAACCAGTCTTGTCAAGAGGATCTAGGTGGTTTAGGGTAATAAAACAGTGAGCAGGGCCATGGATCAAACCTTAGCAGATGTTTCATACACACCCAATGATGTGCTGACAGCAGCTGAGTTCTGTTTTTTTTTTTTTTTTCCCAAGGACAGCTCTGGCAAGCATTCAGAAACATTGAACGAATATGCAGAGAAGACTTAATGCCACACTCTCCCATTTAAATCAGTTCAGAAAATATTCCTGTCTGCATAGAGTTGGAATTCCTTTCCCAGTGGAATCCAGTAAAGAGAGAGCAGACCCGAAGCCTCTATAAAGAAAATCACCAATGCCTGCACCAGACACCTTCTGTCACAGTGGCAAATCATTTTTTATTTCTGGGGAGACAGACTGTTACTAATTCCCTCACAACCACCTTTGCCACGTGTCTGTGGGCTGCATCCGTGCCTGATGGCTTAGCCCTCCTCTGTTCTAATTTCCCAAACAGTCATACAGAGGAGATGTGATGCAGTGAGAAGACTCCACAGAGAGTGTCGTCTACTGTTTATTAGTGTATGATAATAATAAAAAAAAAAAACCCCTGCAGAAACATAAAGTGTATGCTACTCCCGAGTCTGAGACAGACTGTGAGTTCATTCAAGCTCATAAAAGGCACAAAAGGACAATGGCAATCTACTCTGGGCTTGATGAAGAATGGAGCTGGCTGAGCTCGCTTTAATAGATATAGGAAGGCGCTGTTTTTAAAAATCATGATTAAGTTAGGCAGCCCCCAGTACCGTTTTTAATATGCCAGCGCATTATACAGTATCAGCATCAATCACACAAGGATGATGTCGAGGTAAGGGAACAACTCAGGCGAAAGCATGGAATTTAGCAGAACTGAATTGATTAACTCTTGTGGAAGCCGATATCAAGAACGCATGTAAAGATCAAGTCCATAGAGCATGATCGTGTATATGAGAGAAGACAAGATGTTTACCTTTTGCTACCAAAACTTGAAAAATACACACAATTCTAGAAGTGTATTGTTTTTCGAGTTGGGGAAAATATTTCACCAGACTAAACCGAAGTAGCAAATGGAGAGAGGTAATGTTCGGTATTTTATGAAACTAAACACTCGAGTTCTACAAAAGGACAATTGGGATGGGTTTGTAGGAAGGTGACGTCCAGCTGTCCCTTTATGTCACAGCTCCACAGTGGGGAAATGCAGTTGTCTTTGTCTTCTGAGCTTACTGGAGTTAGGACAGAGCTGGACTGTCGAGACCTGGGAAGCCACGGTGGTAGAGGAGGGAGGCAGGAGAGGTGTGGATGTGGGCAATTTGGAGCCTATGTTGTTAGGTGAAGGAGAATCATGGAGAGCTTATGCTAACATGGGATTTCCCTTCCGAAGAGCTGTCAGGAGAGGTAACAGGCTCATGGCCACAGACCTCCATGATGAAGCCTTGAGGGGTACAACCTCAGATGAGTTAGGATACTTCCCTATAGACAGCTCAACGGGGTTAGAAGGAGATAGAGCCTCCAGGATAGCAGGAGAAATACAGCATCATGGCCCTAGGCAGCAGCCATGAAAACCCTTGAAGGGAGGCTTGGTGCCTCAGTTCCCTTCAGATTCCAGGGATGAAGGAAGTTCCTCTGCCTTATAAGCAGGTATATGGCCCAGCCCGTGTCAGGAGCCGTGGAGGTTGGCACTAGGTGGGACCATAAACTAATCCTGCAAAGCAGGGGAGGGCTAATAAATTCTGTGTCTAAAGATGTGTGGCCTGATTTCTGAGAGAGAAAAAGTGTTAGAGCTAGGGGGTCCATAATCTACCACATATGACAAAGCAGCAGGTAAAGAATTGGTAGGGAAGAATCTCCCGCCTCCCTCTATCCCTCTTCCCAGCTGAATCCTGGGAAGACTTGTGGAAGACAGGGAAAAAAATATACATGCTTGACCCATCAGGACACCATCTGCTTTAAAAGAAAACTAAATTGAAGCCATATCAGTCAAGTCTGTAACAAAACAAGGCCTCTGGAGGAAGGAGATTCCAGGCTTTGCTCAGCAAGGCGACATGAGAAGGCATTCTGAAGTTCTCGTGGGATCATCCCCCATCTGCTGTCAGATAGAAACTGTTGCCCTTAGTCACATCCTCGAGTGGCCCAGGGTCGGGGAGGACAGGAGGGAGGAGTCGCAGAGCTGAACCAACAGAACTGGAAACAAAGTAGCAAAGTGGAGGAGACTCACATAAATGGCAACAAAATACTCTCTAATCGACAACTCCCCCCTCATGGAGGACATTATTTCTAGGAAGTCAAAGGAAAACCCAGCACGTGCAATCTCCTTCCAATTCAAAAAACTTGAATGGATAGAAACTCCTAGATGGGCCAGGTGGGGTTCAAATTAAGCTGACAGGGTTTGAGTTAAGGCTGTCCTCAGGGCAATGAGTAAAAGTGACACTGCGGCTCAGTTAGACCACTTTTAAAAAGTAGAGAGGATTCCACTCACATCACAAAGCTTTTAGTTGAAACCAAATTTCAATTGCACAAAGGCTCCCTGGATAATTCCCATCTGCCTTCCCTGTCAGAGTCGCTTTTCTGCTGATATTATCTCAGCTTCCTTGTTAGAGCAACAACTCACTTTTACCAAACCCCACCCCATTTTTTTCCAATCTCATTTTAGGCCTCCATTTTTTTTTTTCCTGTCTAACTCTGCAATGATGTTGGCTCAGTTGTCAGGGAAATAAACTATTTCACTCTGAATAAGAAGTCATTAGGGGGTTGGGGATTTAGCTCAGAGGTAAAGCGCTTGCCTAGCAAGCGCAAGGCCGTGGGTTCGGTCCCCAGCTCCGGAAAAAAAAGAAAAAAAAAAAGTCATTAGACTAAGCCCCAGGAATACAGTCTGTTGGTGGAAAAGAATCCCAGCATGCACTTGTGGCTTGCAAACTCTTCAAAGTGTCAGTTGTGACAGGCGCAGATTTGATTCCGGACTACTGCTGACCTTTCAGAGGAGCACAGCTGTGAGAACAAGCTCCTGGACCCAGGCAGCCAGAGTTGACCTCAAGTTCATGGAGATCGTGGAAGATATGGAACGATATGATACGTCAGTTTCATCACCTATAAAGTAAAAACCCTGTTATCAGCTCGCTTAGAGAGTTGTCCTGGGGAACTAAAATGAGTTTAAAATCTCTGGACTTAGCCAGCCATGATGGCACGCACCGTTGCTTCAAGAGTTAGAAGCAGGCAGATCTCTTGAGTTTGAGGTCAACCTAGTCTACAGAGCAAGTTCCAGGACAGCCAAGGAATACACAGAAAAACCCAAATCCTGTCTAGAAAAACAAAGACATCTCTAGACTCTGGTGACCTGCCATCCCAATCACTATGCGCCAGTGGTGCCTCAGCCACCACGCTCCCTGTGGACGCAGCCTCATGGCCAGTCTGTCTTTACTTTACCCTCCATGTAACAGCCAGAAAGACTGAGTCACTGGAAAACACAAGTCCTCACAAAGGCCCTAGCCACCCTTCATCGCCTAGCCTCCCTCTGCTTCTCTGTCACGTGATTCATCTCCTCCCTCAGTCCGTACCAGCTCTCTTTCAGGGCTTTGCTCTGACTGTTACCACTTGTCCAGAATGTTCTTCCTTCAGCTTTCTGCATGGCTGACTTCATTGGCCTCCCGGGACTTCTAGACAACTCTACTGAGATACAGTTTACACATCATAAAATTCACCTGTTTTAAATACACACTGTCTAATGCCCCAATAACCCACCATGACCAAGGTGATTTATAAAAGACAGTGTTTAGTTTGGGTTACAGTTTTAGCGTCACATGGTGACACAATGAAGGAACAGTTGAGAGCTCACATCTTGACCCATAAGTAGGAGGGAGAGGGAGAGGGAGGGGGAGGAGGAGGGGGAAAGGGAGAGGAACATGCTGGGAATCTCAGAGGGATTCTGGAACCTCAAAGCCTATCCCCAACGCCTCCTCCAACAAGGCCACACCTCCTAGTTTTTCCCAAACAGTTCCACCAACGGGGACCAAGCATTCAAACATATGAGCCTATGGGGCCATTCTCATTCAAACCATCACATCCACGCTAATGGTTGTCAGTGTATTCACAGAGTTGTAAGACTATTAGCATATTCAATTTTAGACCATTTTCACAGCCTCAAAAAGTAGCCCTGTAGCCATGCACCACACACCTTAACTGTCACTCTCAGTCTCTCTCCCATGCCTTGAAGGCTTAATATGTTTCAAGGGCTAATGTTATACTGCATTTAGGGACTTCACTTCTTTTAATCATGGAATAATAGTCCACAGAGCTCATGTCCGTTATACATCGCTTGTCTATCACTTGGTATGTATTAGCAGTCCCAGCCTGGGGTGCTTGTGATTATGCCCTGTCCTGCTTTATACATTTCACATAAAGGGCCTAGTGTGGACTTAAGGCTTTCATTAGTCCTGAGAATATGTATAGGCATAGAGACACAGGACCATAGGGTAATTCTATGTTTTGTTTCCTTTTTTTTTTAATCAAGAGAGGGTCTCACTATGTAGCTCTGACTGCCCTGGAACTCACTATGCAGACCAGGCTGGCCTCGAACTCACGGTGTGGGAGACTGCCTCTGCCTCCCAAGTGCTGGTATCAAAGGTGTGGGGCACTATGCCCAAATCTCTTTTCTTTCTTTCTATTTTTATTGTTGTAGTGTTGGGGCCAAGGCAGAGTCATGTCCATGTGGCCCCTACTCTGCCACTGAGCTACATCCCAAGCCACCTCTTGTGTTTTGGTTTGGTTTGTTTGGTTTTTGAGAAAGGGTTTCTCTGTGTAGCCCTGGCTGTCTTAGAGCCAGTCAACCAGACTGGCCTGGAACTCATAGAGATCCACCCACCTCTGACTCCTGAATGCTAGGTGTGATGTGCCACCAATGCAGGCTCTTTTGTGGATTTAGTTTGACCAATAAATCCTCTCCTCCCCAACTTGCTTTTGGTCATGGTGTTTCAAGGTAACTCCCCCACTGACCTAATGACCGTCACACCTGACATCTCAAAAGCTCCACCAACCATAGCTCTCCCAGCCTGGGGACTAAGACGAAACCACTTTGTAGAAATTGACCATCCAAGCTCTAGTAATATGGAGATATTTCTCCATTGACTTCCATTTTCTTTAAAGTCTTTGGTCAATGTTTTGGTAGTTAGCTATGTTCAAGCCTTGCATTTCTACAGTTGACTTTACTCCTAGGTATTTCTTCCATCTTTTGCTTAATAATGGAATTGATTTCTTCATTTTTGAAATGTTAATTGTTATAACATGGAAGTGCACATGTTTTGTTGATGTTGTTTTGGATTTTCTTTTTCCTATTTTATCCTGAAAATTCCCTGAATTGCTAGTTCTGGTCAGTTTTTAGTGGACTTCTTCGAATTTTCCATGTACACAATATATCACCTACATATGTTTTCTTAATTTTAATTTTTTTACTTTATTTACTTTTCTCTTTTGCATATTTGAGACAGGGTCTTGCAAAGTGGTCCAGGCTGCCCTTGAACTCAAGACTGAGTCCTCCTGCCTCAGTTTCCTGAGTGCTGGGATTACAAGCATCAACCATCATAATGGGCTTAATTTCTTATTCTGGATGCTTTGTATTTCTTTCCTTTGTTTACTTGTCCTGACTAGAACCTCTATTCCATGTTCAATAAAAATAATGGCACCGGGCACCTGAACTAGGGTTTCTTTTGCTGCAACAAAGCGTCACTACCAAAACGCCAGTTGAGGAGGAAAGGGTTTATTTAGCACTCACTACTCATTATCGAAGGAAATCAGAACAGGAACTCAAATGAGCTGGGGACCCAGAGCTGATGCAGACAGCATGATGGGGTGCTGCTCACTGACTTGCTCATTGTGGTCTGCTCAGCCTGCTTCCTTATAGAACCCAGGACCGCCAGCCCAGGGATGGCCCCACCCAGTGTGCTGGGCCTTCCCCATCGATCACTAATTAAGAAAATGCTCTATAGGCTTGCCTCCAACTGGATCTTAGAGAGGCATTCCTCTTTGGGGTTCCCTCCTCTCAGAGGACTTTTTTGTGTCAAGTTGACAAAAAAAAAAAAAAAAAAAAAAAAAAAAAAAAAAAAAAAGAAAAACAAACTATCCAGCACACTACCCCTGATCTATGCCTGATTGGCTTAGTCGGTGTTCTAGTGCTGTGAAGAGACACCATGACCAAGACAACTCTTAGAACAGAAAGCATTTGATTGAAGGCCTGTTTACCATTATAGGAGATTAATCCATTAATCCATTACAATGGCAGAAGGTAGACAGGCGTAGCATGATAGCAGTAGCTGAGAACTTCATCCCAACGTAAGGGCAGGAGAGAGAGAGAGAGAGAGAGATAGAGAGAGACAGAGAGAGACAGAGAGACAGAGAGAGACAGAGACACACAGAGACACACAGAGACAGATAGAGAGAGAGAGAGAGAGACAGAGAGAGACAGAGAGAGAGAGACAGAGAGAGAGACAGAGAGAGAGAGACAGAGAGAGACAGAGAGAGAGAGACATAGAGAGACAGAGAGACAGAGACAGAGACAGAGACAGAGAGGAGAGACAGAGAAACACACAGAGACACACAGAGACAGACAGACAGAGAGACACACAGAGAGACAGAGAGAGACAGAGAGACAGAGACAGAGAGACAGAGAGAGAGGAGAGACAGAGAAACACACAGAGACACACAGAGACAAACAGAGACAGAGAGAGACACACAGAGAGACAGAGAGAGACAGAGAGACAGAGACAGAGAGACAGAGAGAGAGGAGAGACAGAGAAACACACAGAGACACACAGAGACAAACAGAGACAGAGAGAGACACACAGAGAGACAGAGAGAGACACAGAAAGAGAGAGACAGACAGACAGACAGAGACAGAGAGAGAGAAACATAGATACAGGATACAGGATACAGGTCCTGGCATGGGCTTTTGAAGCCTCAAAGTCCAGCCCCAGTGACACATGGCCTCCAACGCCTTGGAGTCCTTCTCGGTTTCAGATCTATGAGCCCGGGGGACCGTTTTCATTCAGACCGCCGCAGTGATCTTTAGAGGGAGTCATTTGTTCCTCCATCATTAAGTACAGTGTAAGTTTTAGAAGATGACCTTTATGGGGTTCAGGAAGTTCTTTTACACTTCAGTGTTTTATCACAAGTGAAACACTGCCTTATTCTAACTGCAATCCTTTTCTGTTGGCCCTCTATGGGACACACGGTTTAATGACAGAAACTGCTGCCCCACACAGCTGGGAATATTTCCTGATAGGCCAATTAATATACTTATTTTTCCTGTGTCCCTTTGCTAAAAATATAGGCTTCCTGGGCCTCTTTTTCCCCCCTGTTTTATTTTGTTGCTGTTTTTGACTAGTGCATGCCAAATACGTAAACTAACACCTAGCATACAGTAGAAGCTTAAGGAATATTTGTTCAATGACTATATTAATGTAAAGTGCTTAGAAGACTGTTTTCTGGTTCGGACTGCTATCTAACTCTGCCCCCACCCCCCAATATTGAGAGAGCAGTTCTAACAAAGTGCAGAAGCCCATGGGTCCTTGCCAACTATGTTCCTGCAGGCCCCGGTGCTTTTGTTGTTGTTACGCCATTAGAAGCTTCCAGTCATTATATACAAGACAAGCAAATTCCCTGTTTATTCCATGGCTGGCTTGAGAGGTCAGAAACGCGCATGGTCTCCCTTTCAACAGCCCGATGATAAGTCCCTGCTCTGTGTGGTAACCCATGCATTCACACCGAGACTGTCTCGTTCTTCCCCTCCTACAGGTTGTCCCTTCAATCAATTAGCTGTGGATGCCTAAGGTTAAAACATCAAAAGCGAGAACAAACCTTTCTTTCTTTTTTTTTTATTTACACATATTAGCAGTTCTGACTGGCCATGGCTGCATGGTTCTACACGTCTCTCCTGGGGCTGTGCTTGCAGCTGTAGTCGTTTGGTGGCTTGACTAGAGCTGGATAATCCAAGGAGCATTGCCTATCATAACCCTTAATGGTGTAGTCCTGAATGCCCTTGTAGTAATTGGATGAAAATGGCCCCATAGGCCCATGGGGAGTAGAACTTTTTGGAGGTGTGACCTTGTTGGATGAAGTGTGTTGCTGGGGGGGTAGGCTTTGAGATTTCAGAAGCTCAAGCAAAGACACTCTCTCTCTCTCTCTCTCTCTCTCTCTCTCTCTCTCTCTCTCTCCCTCTGCTGGCAGATCCAGATGTAGACCTCTCAACTCTTTCTCCAGAACCAGGTCTGCCTGCACACCACCATGCTTCCCGCCATGATGATGATGGATTAAACCTCTGAAACTGTAAGCCGGACCCAGTGAGATGTTTTCTTTTATAAGAGTTGCTGTGATCATGGTGTCTCCTCACAGCAGTGGAAACCCTGACAGAGACAGCCTCCATCCTGTTGCTGTGGAATCCTGGAAGCTGAAAGACTGGAGGGATCCATTGTGTGGAGTCTTTGGCGTTGCTCTGTGTACTTTCTGAACTGAGTCCAGGAAAGTGCGTTATTACAACACTGATTTTGTGCGTGATCACTGTATTCGATGCTTTGTTAGCGTGTTCTAGTAAACAAAAGGCACTCCTTTTTTGAACATCTGTGTTTGCACAAGGTAATATTTGTTCTTTTGATGATTGGGTGACTATTGTCAGTGGTCTCTTTTCTGGATCAGGTGTTTCCAAGTTTTTGGAATTGAAGAAGTGTGCACAAATAGCAAAGTGGCGAAGTGAACGTATAGGCCAGACACACTGCAAGAAGACAGACTCACTGCGAGAAGAAGGCCCCCTCTGAGTGACATTCACTCAAGAGCTCCTGGTCACCTCCTGGAGTTTCTCTCTCTGGGTCCAAGAAAGGTTGGTTCATAGGGGAAAGGTGTGGGGTGTTTTGTTTTGATTGACAGCCTTAGGTCATGCAAGCCTTTGCTCACATGTACTTTGTGAATGCCTTTTCCATGAGGCATTAATTTTTCTCATATGCATGCCCAGCCATTCAAATGCCTGAGGTATTAGTAGGAGGTTCCTCTAAAAGTTCACAAAGAAGTTAAGTTTCCTTACAGTGTATGAAACCAAGACCAGTCCAGACTGGATCCCCAACTCCCCCCTAGTCCCCAAATATGTTCCAGGATGTGTTTGACCTCGGAAAGAGACCTCCAGAGCTTACTAGGGAGTTTTATGTCAGTAAATTCTCATATGATCATAGCTGGATGCATACAGTTCACAACCACAGCGCTATGTATTCTTATAGTTTGTGTTTCAACCGGCTTCTTCTTTACAGCTAGACAGGCTCTAACAAAGTTCCTCAGAGGGCGGGGGCTTAAGTTTCCCATCCTCCTGCCTCAGTCTCTAGAGCTGCTGGGATTCCAGATCTATTCCATCAATCCCAGCCGACGATATGAGTTTTTATGTGCCCGTTGCTGAGATCAGACTTAAGCTTTTCAAATCTGTTTACCTGTGGATAGGCTTTGCCTATCCTTACCCCCAAAGTCTGTTGTTAAACAGGCCAATTCGTATGTATGGGATGCTACTGGGTGTTGGGTTTGGTTATTTTAGATAGGGGAATTCTGGTAGAGATGCCCAGGGAATGGCCGAATGTGCATCTGAATTTTACTTCTGAGTTGGAAATATATTTAAGGCAGGAGACGAGACAAGGTCTGCTAGGTAACTAGCGTTAGTAGACAGAGGAGGATATCTGAGGGTATCCTGGAAAGCCACACACACATATGAATCATACACGAGCCAAGAGAATTCTGTGAGAGTCATACCTTTAATTCACCCCTCTTCCTGAAGAGATGGAGTTGCCTACCGGCCTGCTAAAAGGCACTGAAGGCAGTGGGCATTGGCAAAGAGCAAAGCAGGGTGACTGTGTAACAGCTCAACAGAGTGGGGCAAACACAATGTGTGAGGAGCGTCTTAGGAATCCCAAGAGGACAAAGTTAGAAGTTAGGAGGACCAAAGGCTGGCCTGCCTGTCACTTAAAAAGTAAGTTTGGGATAGTCCTCCCCTCCCCTCCAGTTGTTCGGGACCCGCATGAAGACATATGTGCAGGGAGGCCTAGGTCCAGCCTGTGTATGTGTGCTCTTTGGTTGGTGGTTCAGTCTCTGAGAGTCCCACGGTTCAAGGTTAGTTGACTCTGTTGGCCTTCCTGTACTTGGGATATGTTGTAGCCTTGTCTGGTCTCACAGACACTTGATGTGCCAGTGTAGGGGGGATTCCCAGGGAGGATCCCACCTGCTCAGAGAAGGGGAGAGGAGAGGGGAAAAGGATTGTGGGAGGGCGTGACCGAGAGAGGTGCAGTGAGCAGGATGTAAAGTGAATAGGTTTAAAACAGAAGAGTAGGTTTGGGTAGTAGAGCTCAGAAGTCAGAATAGTAAGAAACAGTGAAGAAGGAGAAAGGACAGAGTGAGGAAGAGGGGAGAGAAAGGAGGAAGAAATAATGCCTGTGGGAAGAAGTTAATGGGTATAATGGTATTCACCCACAGATGCCCGTCTACGGTGGTGTCTGCGAAGGCCACAGCACCATGGCTTTGAACAAGTTTCTTTCCATTAGTACTCTAGTACATTATTAAATGTTCCCGATAGTGTCTTCGGTATCCTACACACTTGAATACGGGAATTCTCAGAATAAGATGTCATTATTTTTAGCATCACGGAGCTATCATGAATCGCCACATGTTTGTACAACGGGAAAGCAAGTCTGAACGTGAAATAGACTTTAAAAATCTCATTAGTACTAAAGCCGCAGAGGCGAATTAAATACAGATTAGAGGAGAGCCAGGGGTGTGAGATCTGGTGTCCCTACTCTTTGCTGCTATTTGCTGCCCTAATTACCACTAATACTGTTTAGCAGAGAGCACGGTGGCTTAAGGAAGCAGGTGACTGCGTTTCTAACTGGAAGTGAAGTAAACGCTCACTCCTGGGAGGTGTTACTGCTTTTGACTCCCAGGAACCAGCTGCCGCTATGAAAACACCTAATTGGATTTTTCCACTTCCCTCAGAAAAAGCTTCTCAGTGCGTTCTCTTTTTGCACTGGGAAATGCTACCCTCAAAGATCTCATTTTAGCATTCAGCTATTCAAGGCTTTAAGAAGAGCCTGGTATTCTGACTACTAGGTTTCCACCCATGTGCCATTTTGATGAGACTACATAAAATGACTGGTGAATGATTTTTCGTATAACACAGAAAGGCACATACTTCTTTTTTTAAGTGGGTAGAAGGCTGGAGGGGTGGCTCAGTGGCTGGTGCGGTGGCTCAGTGGAAGTGGCAAAGGTGCTTGCTGACAAACCTAGCAATCAGAGTTAGATCCCCGGAACCCACACGACAGGGGAGAAAAACCAATTCGTTCAAGTTGTTTATTATCTACAGACATGTGCATGCATGTGCGTGCATGCACACACCACACACACACACACACACACACACACACACACACACACGCATGCACACACTCACATGTAATACATTTTTTGTTAAAATATTCTTTTGCAACAAGTTCTCATTGCATAGCCTTGGCTACCCTAGAACTCACAAGACAGACCAGGTTGGCTTCAAACTTACAGAGATCCACCAACCTCTGCCTCTTAAAGGCTGGAGTCGAAAGTGTGCACTAATACATCAAGAAATAAAAACAACTCTTAGTAGAAGGCTCGCCTAGCATGTATGAGACCCAGCACATAAGATTCCCACTCTGTACAAGAACATAAATATACATTTTTTTTAAGTTCTTCAAAGGAAGTAAATGGTAAGGAAACTAGAGACCTTTATCAGACCATAAATAATAAGTTCTAAGAATCTAACTCTATGCTGTCCGACAGCATGCATGACACTTTAAACTTGGAATACA
This sequence comes from Rattus rattus, assembly GCF_011064425.1. Lineage (NCBI taxonomy): Eukaryota > Metazoa > Chordata > Mammalia > Rodentia > Muridae > Rattus > Rattus rattus. The sequence goes on from NC_046161.1 coordinate 96,865,711, forward strand.
ATAGAATGGAATTTTACATTGTACTTTATTTCCATTCAGTTAAAATAAAAAGAGATACTAAACAGAGATCGAAATATTTTAAGTGTGCCTCAAAGAGCTCAAGTATATGAATCTCCCTTTTCTTTCTTTCTCATTATGTTATTGTTACTGTTGTTGTTGTTATTATTATTAAATTATTATTATTATTATTATTATTATTATTATTTGAACTGGATAGTTTTATGTCAACTCGACACAGACTAAAGTTATTTGAAAGCCTCAAATAAAAAGATGCCTCCAGGGCTGGAGAGATGGCTCAGCGGTTAGGAGCACTGACTGCTCTTCCAGAGGTCCTGAGTTTAATTCCCAGCAACCACATGGTGGCTCACAACCATCTGTGATGGGATCTGATGCCCTCTTCTGGTGTGTCTGAAAACAGCTATAGTGTACTCACATACATAAAATAAATAAATCTTAAAAAAAAATTAAAATGATGCCCCCATAAGATAGTCCAGTACTCAAGCCGTGGGGCATTTTTCTTAATTAGTGACCAGTGCTGGAGAGGCCAGCCCATTGTAAGTGGTTCCATCCCTAGGCTGGTGGTCCTGGGTTCTATGAGACTGAACAAGCCATGAGGAGCAAGTCAGTAAGCAGCACCCTTCCATGGCCTCTGCGTCAGCTCCTGCCTCCAGGCTCCACCCTGTCTTACCTTCCATTGGTGATGCACTGTGGCACAGAGGCACAAACCAAATAAATCCTTTCTTCAGTCATAGCATTTCTTCACAGCAATAGTAACACCAACAATACATTATAACCATTACTATAATAATTATTACTATAACTACTACTACTATTATTATTATCATTATTTAGGCAGGGTCAACTCTGGATTCCTGGAAGTCCTAAAATTCATCGTGTATCCCATGCTGGCCTGAAACTTGCAGCAATCCTCCTACCAAGTATTGGGATTACAGGCGCGAGTCACTGTACCCTGATCTTTTATTTCCCTTCTTTTTTTTTTCTCTTTTCTTTTATTTATTTATTTTTTTTTTTCGGAGCCGGGGACCAAACTCAGGGCCTTGTGCTTGCTAGGCAAACGCTCTACCACTGAGCTAAATCCCCAACCCCTTATTTCCCTTCTTAAAAGGTATTTATTTTTTTGAAAGTTATATATAAATAGAAATTGTTTACCATGATGCTTGGTATGCATGGAATAAAATAACTTGTCAAGCAACTTGTAAGACGTGGTCACCTTTAATTTGTGATTCAAAAGCACCTACACTCCCCTTTCTCAAAAAGGTCTCGGTATGCAGTGCAGTGTTGTTAACTGTGGTCCTCAGGCTGTGCTAGACAGCTCTAAGGTCATCGCTTTTGACCTGTATTTCTCCCATTCCAATCGTTTCCCTCTGGCAGTCACCATCCCACAGCTTCTTGTTTTGTTTTGTTTTGTTTTGTTTTTAAAGCCTACAGTGCCTGGTATTCCCAAGCAGTCTCCCATCCAAGTACTAACCAGGTCTGACCCTGCTTAGCTTCTGAGATCAAATGAGATGGGGAGCATTCAGGGTGGCATGGCTGTAGATCTCAAAGCTTCTAAGTGTAGTGGTTTGAATGTGAAATGGCCCCCTCCCCATAGACTCATGTTTGCACATTGGTCCCCAGCTATGGCCTGTTTAGGGAGGTTGTGGAGTTTTTAGGAGGTTGAGCCTTGCTAAAGAAGTGGGTCACCAGGGACAAATCTTGAGGCTTGGTAGCTCAGCCCTACTTCCTGCCTATGGACACTATGTGACCGTCCACCTCACCTTCCTCCTATCCTGCCATCTGTGCCTGGGAGGATGGATCCCTTCGTCAACTGTTGAGTCAAAATAAATGCTTCCCCTTTCTAGTGATTTCTTGTGATCATAGCAACAAGAAAAATAAGTTATTTGCTTTATGCTTGTGGTTTTGGATTCTACATTAAAGTGAGCTAAGCCAGTTTTTCTTTGGGTGTGTGTGACTGTGACCGTGACTGTGACCGTGACTCTCTCTCTCTCTCTCTCTCTCTCTCTCTCTCTCTCTCTCTCTCTCTCTCTGTGTGTGTGTGTGTGTGTGTGTGTGTGTGTGTGTGTGTGTGTGTGTGTGTATACATGCTAGTGTATGTGTATGCACTTTCCTGGGACAGCCAGAGGTTGACACTGGGGGTCTTCTTCCTTCATCACTCTCCCCTTAGGCTTTGAGACGGTCTCTCACTGGACCTCAAGTTCACAGATTCAGCTACACTGAGCGGGCTTTAGGGATCCTCTTGCCTCTGCCTCCTGACCACCAAGTCCTGAGGTCACAGCGCATGCCCAAGCTTTTATGTGGCTGTTAACTACACTGGCTATTCTACAGCATTGCAAAAGCTGGGGTTTCATCTTTTTAAAGGCCGAATAATATTCCATTTCCTTTGTTCAGTTATCTAACAATGGGCACTTCAGCTGCTTCCATACCTTAGCCATTATTAATAATACTTCGATGACCACAGCAGGGCAGATGTTTCTGTCAGGCACTGATTTCATGACCTTTGGGATTGCTGGGTTGCACGGTTGATTGGTTTTTAAGGTTTTGAGGCCCCTCCACATTGTTTTCCAAAGTAGCTGCACAGTTTGTCTGTCCTCCCACAGTCTCTCTTTTCATCCTCAGCCATACTTGCCAGCTCTTGTGTAATGGATACTCACCATTCTGATAACTGTGAGGGGGACCAGAGGGGGATTCAATTCTATGTTCTAAATGCTGAAAGACAAAACCATCAACCGATAATACCATACCTAGGAATCTATTCTTCAAGAAAAAAAAAAGAAATCTATCCTTCAAAAATGAAGAGATAATACTTTCTTTTGATAAATGAAAGTGAAGGGATTTCTCATAGGTGCTCTGTATAAGAAATAGTGAAGAAAACCCTTCACACTAAGAGAAAGCTAAACATAGCATGACAGCATTAAAATATTTAAATTTGCTGATAAATATATAGACAGAAACGAATATTACGTTACTATTATATTGGTGGCTAAACTGTAATTACTAAGAAAATCTAGAAGACTGGATGACTATAGGCAATGATATCTAAATTCTGATAAGAGTATAGAATACATAGTTGTAAACCATGGCATTAATGCTATAGAATATGGAGAGGGACACAGCGCTCTTTCATTCAAGAGAAAATGTTGTTATAGTTTAAAGTAGGCTGTCGTGACCATTACATATTTTAGGTGAGCCTCCCATGACCACGGTGGAAATATCTGTGCTGATTACACAAGAGAGGACGAGAAATGGATCAAAATCAAGCAACACAGGAAAGCAGGGAAACACGAAAGTCATCAAGAGACGGACAGAAGGAGAAAACAAAACCAAACCCAAACCACTGGGAAAACAGAACAGTTACCAGAGTGGCAGTCCCTTCCCTGTCAACGCCAGCTTTAAATGTGAGGGAACTGAACCACCCAGTGGGAAGGGCACAGAGTGGATGAAAGGATTTGAAAAACCAAAACCAAATGAGAAAATCCAGCCATCTGCACCTGCAAGAGACTTGCTTGAGATTCTAGGACGTGCACAGCTGCAGAGGGATGAAATGTTCTCCCGCAAATGGAAGCTAAAAGAAAGCAGGAGAAGCCGTACTTAGAGAAGGATGACTCAGGCTTAAATGCTTGGCTCTAGAACAGTCATTCTCAATCAGTGGGCTGTGACTCTATTGGCAAACTTCTATCTCCAAAAAGTGTTTACATCGCAACTCATAACAGTAGCAAGCTTACACTAATGAAGTAGCAACGGAAATAATTTTATGGTGGGGGGAGGGGGTCTCCATAACATGAGGAACTGTGTTAAAAGGCGGCAGCGTTAGGGAGGTCGTGAACCACTGATCTAGAAGTGTAGACAGTCGTTACATACCGACGCCTGGGTAAATTAAGAAGGAAGGGTAGCAGCAGCACACACATATGCACTTGGTATGAGAGCAGCTAGCACATAAAGTACCTGTTGCCAGACCGGAAAGAAGAAACTGGCAGTAATACGGTTAGACCATCAAGACAGAAAATCAATCTGAGAACACAATTACAGGGAGTTTGCCCGAAAGAAACACAAAATCAGAAAGTTTTGTGCAAGATGAAGGTCGTAACAACTTCATTTACAATAAAAAAATTTCAATAATTCATGTGTACACCAGAGAAATGGTTGTGTAAATTGTGGTCTATTGTCTTGATCATCATGAAATTCTTTGTAATATTAGGCTGGAGAGATGGCTCAGTGGGTGAGGATTTGACAAGCTGAGTTCAGATTTCTAGAACTCACATGAAAGCTGGGATGTAGCAGCGGACACTTCTGTAATCCCAGCACCCCTATGGAGAGATAGAAAGTGGAGACGGGAGAACCCCTAGCCTCTCCGGGGCCAGCTAAACTACCTTACACAAAGGCAAAGAGGCTCTGTCTCAAAGAAGGTAGAAATGCAAGGACCAACCCAGCAAGGTTGTCCTCTGACCACAAGTACCATGACATGTACTTGTGCACTCACATGTATGCACACATACACATACACACACACATACATACACACATACACACACACACACACACATACACACATATACACACACATACACACACATACACACACATACATACACACATATACACACACATACACACACACACATACATATACACATACACACATACACACACATACACACACACACACACACACACAATACACACATACACACACACATACACATACACACATACACATACACATACACACACATACACACATACACACACATACACACACACACACACATACACACATACACACAAACACACACACACACACATACATTACACACACATTACACACACACACACATACACACACACACACATACACACACACATACACACACCACATATATACACATACTCACACACACATACACACACACACACACACCTATACACACACACACACACACCCCACACACACACAAACACATATACACATACATGCACACACACATACACACACACACAATTTATGGCTCATGGTAAAGTGATTAGCATTCAAGGCTAAATAAATGGAACAGAATGTAAAGTCGTGTACTAAAATGTAAATAAAATTTAAATTGATACATACATAAACATGAGAACCAGAAAGGGAAATGAAGCAGGAAAGTAACTGATTTGTTAAAGTTTATCAACATACGCATATGTTTCATTGTCAAAAAGACTGTATTGTATAGTTACTATATGATAGACATAATTATTATAAGCATGTTAATTTAGAATAATACTTAGTAATACATGAGCATATACTGTATCAGAAAAGCATGTTAGCATAAACAGGAAAGAGTTGTGTGTTTGTGTGTGTATGTGTGTGTATGTGTGTCAGTGCATGTGGAGAGCAGATGTTGATGCAGGGTGTCTTCCTTGATTGCTTTCTGCCATGATTTTTGAGTTGGGGTCCTTCTTGTCTATATATTAAGGGAAGGGAATTTATTGTGGTGACTTACAGTCTGCAGTCCAACTAAGCCAACAATGGGCAGCTTGGATGGGAAGTCCAAGAATCTAGCAGTTGTTCAGTCCCATGAGGCTGGTTGTTTCAGCTGCTCTTCTGTAGAGGTTGGTTCCCACAGATGCTGGCAAGTTGCAAGCATCAGAAGAAGAATCTTCCTTCTTCCAATGTCCTGATGTAGGCCTCCAGCAGAAGGTGTGGCCCAGATTAAAGGTGTGTACCACCGTGCCTGGATGTAAAACTTGCTTTGTCCCAGGCTGACCTCGAACTCAGAGATCTCCTTGCCTCAGTCTTCTGGAATTAAAGGCATATACTACCTTGCCTGGGCCTAAGATTTTCATGGCCACTATGCCTCAAGATCTCCATGCCAAGATCCAGCAGGTCAGAAACCTGTCTTCCAGCCTCAAGATCTGGATCACAGGTGTGTCCTCATTTCTAGATTGTAGTTCTTTGTGGATTGATGTCCATATGCAGGTGAGGGGAGGCACAATATAAGGCAAGGCCTGTGATTGGGCAGTGGAAAAGAAAGGCGGGGGAGAGAGAGGAGAAAAAGGGAGAAGAACCAAGATGGAGGCAGAGAAGGACGACCCAGATCTGTGTGGCTTTAAGTGGCCACAGGTAGCTACGAATATTTCATAAGGGATGGATTTTTACAGGACAATTTGTCTTATCTAGGTGGGCAGTTTACATCATTATCAGTTGGTTCTGTTTATTGTATAGACGGTTTGTGGGGTGAGAATTTACTGATATAAATCTGATTGATAAAATTACAAGCTTCTAGAGTTTTGATTTTACTGGGATATTGGGAATTGTAACAATAATCACAGGGGGCAGATGCTGGGATTGCGAACAGAATCCACAGCAGAGAGTCACAAGAAGGCAGCTGCCTCAGGGCCCACAGAGTAGCCAGCGCCAATGTGGGGCCAGCCATAGAGGCGGAGAGACCACCGGAGACAGAGAGTAACAGGAGGTAGCATGGCGTGGTGCCTGGTGCCCTGCAACATTTTTTATTATTTACCGTAACAGTTCATTCCAGATATAATCGCGTTGACAACCAAGAGTAGCCATCACAGAGTCTCTCACTGGATTCGGAGCTCACCAGTTCACCTGGACCCACTGCCCAGCAAACTCCAAGGATCCTTGCTGCAACAAGGGATCCATTTCCCCAACACTGGGATTGCAGGCACGCTGAGCTCTTAACACGGGTGCTGGGGATCCAAGCCATGGTCCCCCTGCTTGTGTGACCAACACTTTACCACGACAGCCACCTCCCCAGTTCCAGCAATGTCTCCTAGCCCTTGGAAACCTCCCCAATAAGCCAGACTCCTCACTGACTTAGCTAGGGCTTTGCATACAACAGCAGCTTTTTTTCCTTCACATCCAGGCGCTCTTCTCGAGATCCTGTAACCTTGTCAGCATCCTGCTTACTCTGTATCCCAGCTCTGTGACGCTGAGAAGAACATTTAGTTTTTAAAAGACAGTTAAAAAAATAAGAATGTGAAAGGCAATTGGAATCAGAATGATGCAGTTGGTAGGAAGAAGCCCAGGTGAAGACTGCTAGGAACGGGGAGGGAGAAGGGGAGGGGGAGGGGGCTGGAGAGATGGCTCAGCAGTTAAGAGCACTGACTGCTCTTCCAGAGGTCTTGAGTTCAAATCCCAGCAACCACATGGTAGCTCAGAACCACCTGTAATGGAATCTGATGTCCTCTTCTGATGTGTCTGAAGACAGCTACAGTGTACTCATATACATAAAATAAATAAATGAATTAAAAACATTTGGACACTGGTAAAAGAGCAGCAGCCTTTCGCACAAGAGAGAGAGCAAGGAAAATGCATGTCACCCACATGCGTGTCTTTGTACTAGTGTAGGTGACAGGGCCTTGACATTCTTTCTCTCTTTTCCCGGCCAGAGTTTTCATTTCTCTTGTTCCAGTTCATTCCGACAAGGATGGGCAGCCTAATTACTTTTTTTGGCCTGGCTTTAATTGAGTCCCTTTCTCCCTTGCTTAAACCCAACATTATATAATTGCATTTTTTTTTTTTTAACCTTCCCAGTTGTTTTTAGTCAGGGAATCTCTACTGACATTGACGGCGAAAGGTCCATTTTCCTACATTTTGAAGCCTAAGTGACCTTGTTTAAAATCAGTTAATCAGCAACACTCGATGTAGAGCTATAAAAACGCTATTAGCATAGGCAAATCATTAATCATTTCTACATTGTAATTGCATTTGACCCACACCACTTCATAAACCTGGCTTTCGAGGAGAACTAAGTGATTGGGGGCGCCATCTGAATACTGAAGGATAGTTTATTTTAATATATTAACCTTGAGGTAATATTTAAGTGGCAAACTTGCAGGTTTTTTCTTTCTTTGTAATTTACATGATGTGAGGGGATACTTTTTTTTCAATAGTTATTTCTGTTGCTATGACAAAACATCCCGGCCAAAAAGCAGTTTCGGGGAGGAAAGGGTATAGTCTGCCATTGAGGGGAATTCAAGGCAGGAACTCAAGCAGCTACTCACATCACATCTACAGTCAAGAGCAGAAGGAGGAATGGATCTCTGCTTTCTTGCTTACTGCTTACTTCTCTGCTAACCGTCTCTACTCACACCGGTTCATGGCTCCTAACAAGGGAATGGTGCCACCCACAGTGGGCTGGGTCTGCCAACATCAATTAACAATGTAGACAACTCCCTACTCTCAGCCTGGTCACAGGCCACACTGATCTAGATCATTCCTCCTTGAGACTCTCTTCTCAGATTATTCTGAGTTGTGTCAATTGACAGCTAAAAGTAACAGTGCATTGGTTGTGCCCAGCATTGCTCACACTGGAATGTGAGTATTTTAGTGCCCATTTAGTTTCCTGCAAAAAAGAATAGGCCTTGAAATCAGAGAATATAGGAGTTGAATCCAGTATCTTTTATGTCATGCTTTAGGACAAGTTAGTTGACCCCTTGCCTTGTCAGATCCTTCATATTTAATATGTGAGTTTACAATCCCCATTCTCACTGTTAGAGCTGGAGAACTAGGAAGCATGCTCCAAGATCGTGTTACAGATATGACACTGGAGCTGTATCCATGAAATTTCAACCAATATGGCTGCCTAAACAATGACAGCACCTGTTGCCATGCCAACGCGGTGGGGATCACACAGGATCTCATCCCTAGATGAAGGGTTATAGGCAATTAGAGACTGCTGAGGAAGAGAGAGCTAATCTTCAGGGATGAGCCCCCTAAATGGCTATCAAATATCAAGTGATCAGCCCTAGAAACATATACATACAAGCTACACTAAATGGTCTCAGAGGAATATATTTCTATATTTATTCATACACACACACACACACACACACACACACACACACACACACATATATATATATATATATATATATATATATATATATATATATATCCCTAACAATTAAACAAGGCATGGGAAGAATGATTTACCTTGGCTCACAGTTTCAGAGGATCTCAGTTCATCATGGAGGAGAAGGGATGGTGGAGTTCAGGGCCTCAGGAGCATGTTGGCATAGACTTCTTACGTGAGCAGACCATGAATTACAGAGAGCAGGTGTGTCTCTCAGTTCAGAGCTATATCCTTTGAAAAGTCCCTGGCTTCAAAAAATAGCATCCCCGTGTAAGAAACAAATGCCCCAAACATGAGCGCACTGGGGACATTGCTGTAGTAACCTGGACAGTGACTATCTCTCCTGAATTATGAGGGAGGGTAGTCTAAGGCAAGATGAGCTGGAATAATTAGAAGACATTAGGACTTTTAATGATCAGTCAAGTCATGGCTCTCCCAATCTTTGGACTTCACAGCTATCCAAGCTTAAATGCCCTTTACCGTGAATTTCATTGTAACTGAAAAAAGTTGGTAGTGCAGAGGCCATCCAGTTTCTCTGTCTCTCTGTCTGTCTCTCTGTCTGTCTCTGCCTCTCTCTCTCTCTCTCTCTCTCTCTCTCTCTCTCTCTCTCTCTCTCTCTCTCTCATGCATGTTTGTGTTTCTCCCCAAAAGGGCTACAAGCATCCACAAGAATAGTGTTGACAAGCTTTGTTCATTTGGGCTCTCCCACCAACTCTAACAACGTTAGGTTTTATGCAGGACATTCACGAGTTTGTTTGCAGCGAACCACGCCCAGCTGGCCCGTTTTCAGATCACACTGTAGCCATGTTGCTCATCAGGTATTCCAATTGGCTTCTAGGTTTATCTTTGAGCCCCTTTCTCACACGGGGTTATGACTATTGTTATCTCTCAGACTGAGAAATTGGCTTCAGCAGATGAGTTTGTTACCTTTCGTCCGGCTCTCTGCCACTCCAGCACAAAGCAGAATCTACATTGTCGAGAAGGGAGAAATAGAAAAGTGAAAGGTTTTAGGGGTCCCCTACGGAAACTGTCGCAGCAGCCATAGCTCACTTTTAGTAGGCGCTGAATATCCATAGAAATAGAAATCACCATTTTCAGAACTCTTGGAACATTTATATTTTAATTCAGCTTTATAGATAGGTTGCTAGTGTGATGTCATATAGAATAGAATAGATGAAGTTATCGTCTGACTTTCCTTCACATAGTTCTGAGGTTACCATCTGAAACAGATCTATGGGGTGAAATGCAATTAGCACAGTCAATCATATGGGCTTCAAAAATCAGTGTGGGGAGACTATCGGTCTGGATCTTCTGTGGGATCTAAGCGTCCTGCTGTTTCTAGATGTTTGCGTTATCACTGTCATCCTCATGTCTTCAAACCAGTGTTCTGAATGACTGAGGCAAAAGGGTGGGCTTTCTTTTCCTACCCAAGCAAATTCTTGTGCCCTGAAGCTTTTCTAGATAGTGCATGCACATGCAATCAAAAATGTTAAAATATATTTTATGTATATGTATGTTTTGCCTGCCTGCATGTGTACCTGTGTACCATGTACATGCCAGGCGTCCATGAAGGCCAGATGAGGGTGTCTTACCTTTTAGGGCTGGAGTTACAAATGGTTGTGAGTCACCAAGTGGGTTCTGGGAATTCAGCCTGGATCCTCTCAAAGAACATCCAGTGCACTTAACCATCGAGCCATCTCTCTGGCTCCCACAGAGCCAGATTGGCAATGATTTAAAGAACTCCAATCTCTTTGAATCTACTTCAACATTATAAAAAACACCTCTCTTTCATCTGTATTGAAAGTAATATCTGTTTTATTTTACTTCATTTTGGGTTTCTTTTATGCATGTGGCACGCTTGTGTGTGTGTACATGGAGAGGCCAGAGGTTGATGTCAGGTGTCTTCCTGTATCTCCACTTAAACATTTATTTTAGTTTATACATATGGATGCTTTGCCTGCATCTATACCTGTGTGCTATGTATGGGCCTCTTACCCAATGAAACCAGAAGAGGATATCAGATCTCCTGGGACTAGAGTTACAGAGGATTGTGAGTTACTCTGTGGGTGCTGGGAATAGAAAGTAGATCCCCCGGAAGAGCAGTCAGAGCTCTTAACCAATGATCCATCTCGGCAGCCCCTCCAGGTTATGTTTTGAGGCAGAGTTCCTCACTGGACCTCACTAGATTGGTTGGCCAATGAGCTCCCAGGATCCCCCTGTGTCCATCCTCCAAACACTGGGGATGTGGATGCTGGAAATCCAAACTCAGCTCCTCATGCTTGTATTGTAAGCACTTTGCTCACTAAACCATAGCCCCAAGGCCACGTTAGGGTTGTTTGAGTCAGAGTCCTTCTGTGTGGCCCAGACTCGCCTCGAATTTGCTGTCCTTCTACGTTTGCCTTCTGAATACAGGGCTTCGAGGTGTGGGTCACCACCTCCAGCCAAGACATCCACTTCAAACAACAACGTTATCCTTCCCCCAACTGTAAGGCACACGTTCTCCCAGAAAGAAGGTTACAGGAGTCAGAACGGCATCTAGGAGACTGCCTCGTTTGTAGGATCCATATGTACATGGAATTAAACTTCTTTGTGTCTGCACAGTCAAAACGAAGAACAAAGGTTGACACTGCCAAGTTCTTGGCCTTAAAAGACTTAGAAAGATGGGCACATGTTCTGAGCCTAGTGAGGATCGTTGGCTATACAGAAAAAAATGAAGCCATCAACGGTGGATAGTGGTCTCCTACCTACTGCCCTTCTCCAGAGGCATCCAGTGGCCTTTGATGAAGCTCTCTGCTACTTGCTTTTCCTCACTCCCTTGTGGTAATAATCGGCTTGGTGTTTTGGCCGCAGCGCTTTCTTTGTACCAGCTGCAATCTTCACCTACACAGCTGCCAGTACCGAGACTGCACGCTAGGCAGTCCGTGCTCAGATGGCTCCTCAGTGGCAGAAGTGTACGGGTGATTGCAAGGCGCCTATTTGATTTGATTTGTCTTTGGGAGTCTATGCTTTTGATGACTGTTCCCCACAGTCTCATAGCGAACATTCTGGAATCAAACTGACCCCCAAACAGGACAATTTATAACTCCAGCTTGGCAATATGTCAGTCTCTAAACGCAAACTTATTTGCTTTGCCTTAGACCTCTGTTTCCTTGACGGGGTCTCTGGTTTTGTTTCTGTCTTTGAAACAGGGTCTTATGTGCCTCCGGCCGGCCTTGAACTCATTGTGAGACACAGAATGACCTTGAATTTCTGACCTTTTTGCCTTCACCTCCTAAGCGCTAGGATGGATAAGCACACACCACCACATTCAGTGATGTCATCCATTAAAAAAAAACAAAACAGTTTCATTCCTTCTCCAATCCGTGCCTGGTTTCATGGGGTTGTGGGGTTTCCTACAGTCCTCGGAGCTTTGTACCTACTAGGATTACTAGGTAATCCTTCTACCAACAGAGAGGTGCCCAGCTCAGTTCTGGAGTTCCACATCTATTTCCGCTCTCCTAAGCCACAGCCCTTGCTCAATGCAGCTTTGGGATATATATCTTGGACAGGTTTTTTTCAAACCTAAGATTGGAAGTGCCCAACCTCCCAGGAATTTCCCACTGTAACCAGCCCCGGAATTGCAGCACTCTGTTTCTGTTCTCCAGGGTTTACAGCAGCAAGTGTTGGTATATAGAAAGAACAGACTATGTCAGGAAAGAGGAGATTGGGATAGGCACGGGCATGGAAAAGTTGTGCTCACTTTTCCAACTTTCCATTACATCAGTTTCTTTGGTTTTCTTTCTGCAAGCATCCTATCTGGCCTCAGCCATGTTAGCCTTGAATTTTCTCTGTTCAGCCCAGTTCTCACATAGTCTTCTACTTCTTTCTCTCTGGCTCTCAACCACCAAGTTTTACTGTTGTTGTTGTTGGGGTTTGTTTGTTTGTTTGTTTGTATTGGTGTCTTTTTTCTTTTCTTTTTTTTCTTAATTGCATTTTTTAATTTTATCCCATTTCCCAGTTTCCCCTCTAGAAACCAGCTATCCCACCGCCTACCCACCACCGCTGCTTCTATGAGGGTGCTCCCTCAACCACCCACATACTCTCTCCCACCTCCCTGCCTGACATTCCCCTACATTGGGGCATAGAGCCTTGACAGGACCAAGGACTTCTCTCATTGATGCCCGACAAGGCTCTCCTCTGCTACATATGGAGATGGAACCATAATTCCATTCCTGTGTTCTCTTGGAATGGTGGTTTAGTTCCTGGGAGCTCTGGGGGGGGGGAGTCTGTTTGGTTGATATTGTGTTCTTCTTATGGGGTCACAAACCCCTTCAGCTCCTTCAGTCCTTTCTCTAATTCCTCCATTGAGGACCCTGTTCTCAGTTCGATGATTGGCTGCGAGCATCTGCCTCTGTCAGAGCCTCTCAGGAGACAGCTATATCAGGCTCCTGTCAGCATGTACTTCTTGGCATCCACAATATTGTCTGGGTTTGGTGACTGTGTATGGGATGGATCACCAGGTAGGGCAGTCTCTGGATGGCCTTTCAGTCTGCTCCACACTTTGTCTCCATATTTCCTCCTGTGAGTATTTTTGTTCCCACTTCTTTTTTTTTTCTTTCTTTTTTTCGGAGCTGGGGACCGAACCCAGGGCCTTGTGGTTGCTAGGCAAGCGCTCTACCACTGAGCTAAATCCCCAACCCCTTTGTTCCCACTTCTAAGAAGGACTGAAGTATCTGCACTTTGGTCTTCCTTCTTCTCGAGCTTCATGTGGTCTGTGAATTGTATCTTGGGTGGTCTGAGCTTTTGGGCTAATATCCCCTTATCAGTGAGTGCACACCATGTGTGTTCTTTTGTGATTGGGTTACCTCACTCAGGATATTTTCAAGTTCCATCCATTTGCCTAAGAATTTCATGAAGTCATTGTTTTTAATAGATAAGTAGTGTTCCATACAACCAAGTTTTTAAGACAATAGGTCATTCCCTAGTTCTCTGCTAGGAAATCATCCATATTTTACAGCCCCATTTATCTGATTTGCAACCTTCAGGGTACAGCCCTTGTCCATGAAGTGGCGATCATAACATCCATCCTAGGGACATCCTAGGAACTGCACAGAACGCTACACCAGAGAGCACTCTGAAGGCAATAACACACGGAACACACGTTGGGCATTATTAGCACAGAGAGCACAGCCGTGTCTCTAAAACATGGAAATGGAAGTGATTTCCACTCTGCATCATAAACCAGCCCAGGAGTTACCGCACTCCGCCTCTGTTCTCCAGCGTTGGCAGCAGCAAGTGTGGATATATCGAGCAGAAAGAGCAGACTGCATCAGGAATCGGGAGATTGTGATGCCACAGGCATTTGATACATGCCTCTGGAGGCTCTCAGCATCTACGTCAAACATGTCAAGTTCCCTGTGTTCTTCAATGGACTGGGAATAATTGTGTTTTCTTAAATTAAGGCAGATATTACAAATTGGTGCCCTATTGGCTGATTTCGACTCTCTGATATACATCATTTAACAGATAGCAAGTAACCTTTAAAAGGTGGCATATGTGTGCATTTAGATAGTGTTTGTTGTAGGTCAAGTTCTCCCAGAATCAGACTCTGAGCCATGAATTTGGGCCCAAGAAAGTACTCTCACACCAGGCATGATGGAGCACCCTTGTAATCCTCTCCCTTGGGAGGAAGAGTCAAGCAGATCACTTATCATCCTAGACTACATAGTGAAGTCAAGCCTTGCCTGGACTACACAAGGCATTGTCACAAGCAAAGTGCTCCCAACAGAAGTTGCTAAAGGGGTCAGAAAACAAAATAGACGGACAGGGAATCCCAGCAAGAGTATCTGGGGAGAGGGCTGGAGAGATGGCTGAGTGGTTAAGAGCACTGATTGTGCCTCCAGAGGTCCTGAGTTCAATTCCCAGCAACCACATGGTGGCTCACGACCATCTGTAATGGGATCCGATTTCCTCTTCTGGTGTGTCTGAAGACAGCGACAGTACTCACATACATGAAATAAATAAATCTTTTTTTTTTAAGTATCTGGGAAGGTCCTAGACTCAGCCTCACGCCAGTGCAAGGATCACAGCATCATAGATAGCTCAGAAGGTACCCTGCCTAGAGTTAAACGAGTTACCTCAGTGTCCAGGAAGAAGGCAGAGCTTAAGTTCCAGACTCCTCCCTTCCCAAGACCCAGGAGCACCCACCCCTCTGGAAGGTCACAGGGTCAAGTTTTAGCAACAAAGCACACGGAAATTGAGGACTGTGCAAAGAGCTGGCAAATGGCACTCAGGTCCCAGCTGGGGACCAAGGAGCTCCACCACAGACAGGATGCAGGCCCTCTATTGGTCATAGCCCCTGTTCCTAATACCTACCTTTGCTAGTCATGTTTTTTTATCAACTTGACCTAAGCTTGAGAGTCATGTGGGGAGAGGAAACCTTAACTGAGAAAAAGTTACCCCTCCCCCAATCAGATTGGCCTATAGGCAGGCCTGTGGAGCATTTTTTAATTAGTGATTGATTGACGTGGGTGTGCCCAGTCCCTGAGCAGGTGGTCTTGGATGATATAAGAAAGCAAAGTGAACAAGACACAAGAAAGGATCCAGTCAACAGCACTCCTCCAAGGCCTCTGCATCTGTCCCTGCCTCCTGGTTCCAGGCGTCGCTTACTGTGATAATGGTCTGTGACCTGTAAGCCAAACAAACCCTTTCCCCTCTAATTGTTCTTGGCCATGGTGTTCTTTCACAGTAATAGAAACCCCAACCAAGCATAGACTCATAGTATCCCAAGTTATATAAACACTTGATCGATTACAGTTCTGGGGTTTTCTTAATGAAGGGCATGGCAATGTGCTTGGAAGTGAGGGCTGACTCCAGGCTGGTTGAATTGTACTTTATTTAAAAATCTACATCTGAGAATGGAGTGTACAGGGAGGATTATGGAGACTTTTGCTGGAACTCTTCTTCAGCAAGATTCCCTTCATCTTCTCTTTTACAGTTAACCATTTATTTGACCTGACTGATAATGGCATAATTTGTGTGATAGAAGATTAATGAGACGATGCAATGTCAGTTCTGGAAAGATGGAGGCCACTGGGCCCTTTCCTTAACATTATACATTATGAAAAGGAGTTCCAAGAAGCCATGAGACTCAGAAGGGCACTGTGATAATAATCATGATCATGGATAATCATGGCGCTGCTGTGGCTCCTGACTCAGTGGAGCTTCTTTGCCTAGGGCTCTGTGTTCTCTGGTCCTTCTTCTGCCCAGGGGTCACTATGAAGCTGATTCCACAGAGAGAGACAGTTAGGTGAACTTATTACAGTGAGCGCCCAATGTAAATGCTTAATTGTGGTTATAACCTCCAGAAATATCTTGTTCTACTGAAGCTGATGAGCTTTGAGGATGGCAGCCACAGGTTATTACACAGAAAATGGAGGGCATTAAACATAATTCTCTCTAGGAGGCTCTTCTAATATCTCCTAAATGTGTTTTATATCTTTAACATTTTCCACAAACTCACTGCAAAAGGTCTAGTTTGGTTTTAGTCCATTGGAGCTGAAGATGGATGTAACCAAGGAAACTGGCTTATACCTCACATCTTCTCTTTTGACCTGACTGATAATGGCATAATTTGTGTGATAGAAGAAAACTATAAATTGTTCCGTAATGATAAGCTTTGGAACAACTGTCCCAGCCATCATTTTGTTGTGGATGCATCTCTAGAAACACAGAAACATAGAGCCAATGAGACAGTGACCAAGCTTTAGTAACAGCATTGTCCTGGGCAGAAAAAAAGTCACAACGTCTTTAAACAACAGCAAAAATGGTAGGAAAGGCTCAGAGATTCTGATTTATGTTGGAGGGATAGCTTGAGATGTTTCTTAGTTTTCAAGATGGAAGCAAGAAATGTGACCTGGATGCTTATTGAATGAGCCCCCAAGAGTAGACCAAAAAAGATCAGCCTGTCAAAGGGTTATCTTTAAAACCTGAACCAAATATTGTAACTCCCTCACTGGTTCTGGAGGTAGACATCTGGGGTACCAGAATCCTCTTTAATTACCAGTTAAGAATAAATTTGTTTCATAAAAGGTTGCTTTGGATACAACAGGCTAGGGTTGGCCTTCCCCTCTCCCACCCTCCACAACCTGGCTCAAGCATGATGGTGGGTAGACCAGAAGGCCAGATTGTTACTGGACTGTAAAAAAAGAAATCTGATTGTGGACCTGTCACTTACCAAGAAGTAAACTTGAGGAGACACCAGAGTGGGCAATGTAGAGGTCATAGTCTAGTTTAGGAGAGATATTAGTAGAAGTAGCATTAGTTAGCCCAATGTGGTGGCACTTGATAGTTAGAAGCAGAAGGATTATGACTTCAGAAAGAAATTGCTTGTATCACCATAAAAACAGAAGAATGAGTGAGTGTAATTGCCCTATTTATTGTGATTATTTCCAAGCACACACAGGCTTCCTAAACACATTCTTTCCAGTCTTGGGGGAGTGAGGGACAAAACACAATAAAACAAATAATTTTTTTAAAAAGTAGGGAGAAAGATTTATTTCTTCAATGAGCATAGAGTCCTGACCCAACTCTTGGAGTTGGTTGGTCCCCATTTTTGGGTGAAATTGTGTTTGATTTTTGTTCTGCTCTGTTCCTACATATGCCTATCACATATGTAAAACCTTGTATATTTTCAATTTAAGAATAATATTCATTTGCCTCTGAGGCCTTATGACCAAAGTAATTTGTTCATATGACACAAAAAGATGAAAACCCTGAATTCAGGACAAAGGATGAAATCTAGAGATTAAAATATGAGGGCCAAGGTTGCCTGATAGAACACAACTGTAGATGACTCTGGCTGAGGGCAGAAGGGAAACCTGGAAAGACACCACAGGGAATCTGAGAGAGAGAGAGGTAAAGACAGGACTCTGTCTTGACAGACATTCTCTGGTCTGGAAACAGGCTAAGAACAACAGCTTCTGGTCTGAAATGAATGAGAGCCACACTCAGACTGTTAGGAAGTCAAGCACTGTTCTCCCA
This sequence comes from Rattus rattus, assembly GCF_011064425.1. Taxonomy (NCBI): domain Eukaryota; kingdom Metazoa; phylum Chordata; class Mammalia; order Rodentia; family Muridae; genus Rattus; species Rattus rattus. Next base: position 96,883,605 of record NC_046161.1, read on the forward strand.
TCTGTCTTCATGGTTGACATCTGATGGAGTCATTTGATTCACATCAAACTCTGTGGCAAATGATGGTGGGTTTAAATTCCCTGGTTCCTAAACAATACACGTGTAACCCAGACATGTGGTTTCCCTCCCCTCTCCTCTACTACTTCTGTTGGCCTGCCTTCCTTTATCCCCAACTCTCTCATCTATCTATCTATCTATCTATCTATCTATCTATCTATCTATCTATCTATCTATCTATGTACTAGCTAGCTACCTACCTACATGCCTATCATCTATTGTGTGTGTGTGTCTGTGTGTGTGTGTGTGTCTGTGTGTGTGTCTGTGTGTGTGTGTGTGTGTGTGTGTGTGTGTGTGTGTGTGTGTGTGCAGGTGCACATGCTTCTCTTACAGGTCTCTATTATTACCAGGTCTCTCCCTGTCTGGAAAATCCACGATGCTCACCAAATAGTCTAGTCTGGCTTGCCAATGAACTGTGAGTATCCGTGTTACTCTACCTTCCTAGTGCAGTGATCACACGTACACACTACCACCACACCAGGCCTTTTTAACCTGGGTTCTGAGGGTCCACCAGCTGAGCCAACTCCCCAGTCTTTTTAGTTTCTTTTTAAAGCAGGGCATCCTTCTGTAGCCTGGCCCAAATAGCCTTGACTTCGTGGCAGTCCCCCTGCATTAACATCCTAGATGCTGGGATTCGGAAATAAATGGTCACATCAGATGTGTTAGGGCAGAGGGGCTAGTGTAAGGATCCCATGCAAGACCCCACTCTTTTCTTACCCCATTGACCATTCTAATGGGAAAGCCATCGGATGAAGCCAAGTAGACATATCTGGTATAGAAGGGTTAAGCAGTTTTAGCTGAGATGCATAGGAAGGAAGACAAAGAGCCAGTTCCTCCCTCCCCCACATGGCAGTAGTGGGAAGGAGTGCCTTCCTCTTTGTAATTCCTGGCAGGAGACACGGGCAGACGACTTCCTTCTGTTAATGGGCCCATTACTCCCAAGCATGCACAGACCTAAACACATTCTTTCCAGTCTGGGGTTTGGGGAGGCAAAACACACACACACACACACACACACACACACACACACACACACACACACACACACACACACACACACTTAAAACAAATAACCAAATTAAAAAAAAAAAACTTAAGGAAGAAAGATTTATTTTTTTCAATGAGCATAGATTCCTGACCCAACTCCTGGAGTCAGTGAGTCCCCATTGATTGGGTGGAATTGTGTTTGATTTTTGTTCTGCTCTGCTCCTACCAGAATAATCGCTGTAATGGTCTTTAATGACTAATTTCTTTTTCATAATATAAAAGACTCTGGATTGCATCGAATTCTTTCCGTTTAGCAGCGGGCAGCTGTTTTAACTGTTCTCTGCGTCTGCAGTCCCTCCGACTCTAAAGGTTTCCTAACTGTTGCGTATGATGGGAGCGGCCCCGAGTGAGGGCTCTCTTTGGTTCATCCATTCATTCCTCAGCATCTCCTCACAGCCGGTGTCTTTCCACAGAGCGCTGGTTTTCAGTCGACTTTCAAACTGGGTCAAGATGCCCTGACTCATCTCTGCTACTCGTGGTTACCTGTGATGCAAGAGACTCGATGAGATGTTTAGAGAGTAGCTCTCTTCCCACGCTGTGGTTGGTAGAGGGGTTACTGCCTAAATTCCCACTGGAGCAGACAGGGGATGTAGAAATGGTGAATGGGGGAAGGGAGGAGGAGATTTCATGGCTGTCCCTTTAGTGCTGCTTCTTCTTTTTTTTTTTTTTTTGTTCTTTTTTTTCGGAGCTGGGGACCGAACCCAGGCCTTGCGCCCTAGGTAAAGCGCCTACCACTGAGCTAAATCCCCAGCCCCATTAGTGCTGCTTCTTAACTCAGGCTCCCTGGGGAACACCTGCGATTGCAGCACTGGGGAAACAGGGGTCGGGAGAGTACAAGTTCAAGGCCAGCCTGAGCTACACGGTAAGATCCTGTCCAAAAAGAAGAAGAAGAAGAAGAAGAGGAAGAGGAAGAGGAAGAGGAGGAGGAGGAGGAGGAGGAGGGGGGTAGAAAGAAGAGTGAGTGAATGGAGGGAATGAAAAACAGAGACAAAGAGGAAGAATGAAGAAGAGGAGGAAGAAACGAAAGGAAGAAAATGTTTCACCATGACATTTACATACATCATATTCAACCCCCGTTAACCTCCTTATGCCTCCCTCTTTCCTCTCCCATTATTCGCTTCATCTTCCTAAATAATCCCTCTTCTATATCTATGTCCTGTTGCTTTTAATCTGGATTCCTCACATGAAAGAAAGTACACCTTTGTCTTAGAATATAGCCTTTTTGCTTAACACAGTGATTCCCAGTTCCACCCATCTTCCTGCAAACCATGTAACTTTATTCTTCTTTATGTCAGGATAAGGTTCCATCAGTACATATTTTCTTTACCCATTCATCCGGCAACGGCTGGTTTCATAGCTCGTGTTGTAGCTGTTACCGCAAAAACCAGGTCTGAGCTTGCTTTGACTTTGTCGGGCATGAGCCAGGACGAGGGCTCTGCTCTTTCACCTCTGTTACCCTCCCTTGGCCCTGCACTCGGCATTAACTCACCGTGTTTGTGACTTTCATCTTTCTGGATACGTAGTAGAATTATTCCATAGACGCCATTGGCGGTAAGAGCTTAGTGCTATAGGCCAAAGCTATAAGGTTGTATCTTTTGGGGACATAAGAACGGAAGGTACCCAATCTCCTCCAAGAGGGGGGTAGATGCATCCACTTAAAAGCTGTACACGAGCAGAGCACGGTTGTGTAGGTTTAATCTCAGCACTCAGGAGCAGAGGCAGGCGGAGCTTTGTGAGTTCCAGGCCGGCCAGCACTACATGGTGAGATGTTTTCTCAAAAACATCAACAAACCAACAAAACAAAAGTGCACAGCAGTGTCTGCAGCAGTCTCATTCCTAAAAGCCCAAACTCAAAATAAATAGCCCTTATGTGAATTCTGGCTCTCCAAATGACTACCCTAGCCCCACCCTCCCCTCCCCCTGTAAAACAGCAATGAGAACTAACTATCTGGGCAATCTCTGCAGGGTCCTGGGTTAAAGAGGGTGAATTGGGACACTTACTGAGATTCCAAAGTTAGCTTTACACTACCATTTTGGTGTAAGAGCATGCCGTGGTTAAGACTGGCTAAGAATATGGTAGAGCAGGTGCTAGAGAGATGGGTAAGCCATTCGGAGCACCCACTGTCCTTCCAGTTTGGTTTCCAGTACCCACAAGACTGTGCACAACAGAATACAACTCCAGTTCCAAGGGATCAGGCACTCTCTTCTGGCTTTCACAGGCACCAGGTATGCATGTGGTGCACAGACATATATGCAGGCAGAATTCCTGTATACATGACATAAAATGTATTTCTTTTTAATTCTTAAAAAGACTATGATGAAGGGGCTGGAGAGACTGTTTCAGTGGCCAAGAGCATTCACTGCTTTAACAGAGACTCAGAGTTAACTTAGCACATGCATGGGTACACACACACACACACACACACACACACACACACACACACTCATACACACACATACACACATTCATGCAAACATACACACAGACACACACACACTCACACACATTCACGCAGACATACACACAGACACACACTCACACACACACAGACACACCACATACTCACACACAGACACATTCATGTAGACATACACACAGACACACACACACACACAGACACATTCATGCAGACATACACACAGACACACACTCACACACACACACACACACACACACACACACCTTTAAAAAGAACATTAAAAAATAATATGATGTAACATGTGAGTGCTGACAGCCACAGTAAAGCAAAGATGGTGGTTTAAGAAGACCAATGATGCAATTTGCTGTTTGAGGATCTCTACTGAAGTTCCTCCCAAGAAGTCCTGGGATGAATAATAAAGTGATTTTGCTAGCAGCTAAGTGAGGCAGGAGCCCCCCAAGGCTGACTCCTACCTTAGCATGGCTCCGGGTGTCCTGTGCATTAGTCAGCTGATATCTTTCTGGGGAAACAGAAGCTGAACACGTGCAAGGCCCTAGCTTTGAGCCTCATCACCAGAAATATACAAATCCGTGTGTGTGCATGTGTGTGCATGTGTGTGCACACATGTGCATGTGTCGTGTGTCGTGTGTCGTGTGTGTGTGTGTGTGTGTGTGTGTGTGTGTGTGTGTGTTTACAAATGCCTCATGCATGCTAAGGGAAGGACTCTGTCACCAAACCATGTCCCCAGCCAAAAGACCAGTTTTCAGTAAGATAAGGTAAACACAAAATGTAGTGTGCCAAACACTGTTTAGTTTGGTAATAAGGAAAGCAGTACGATGTTATAGTGAGTTCAAAGGGCCATTTAAAGAGCAAAGACTCCAATAATTCTTAAGAGAATTCTCAAATAGTTAAAAACAGATTTATCTTCAAAATGATTCTTTCTCTCTACTTATCTACTCTCTCTCTCTCTCTCTTCCGCTCACTCGCTCACTCTACCTATCTACCTATCTATGTAAGAATTTCTTACTAGTTTTCTATAACAGAATTATTAAAAGTTTAAAGCTGAACTCAAAGAGCTAATAAGAGTGAACATATTTTTAAATGTCAAAAAAGTACATGGCAGGATAAATAAAGCAAAATTAACTATTTTTCTTTAGAATGTAAAAAAGCAAAAAAGCTTAAAGCTGGACGTGGTGGTGCATTCATGCGATCCCAGTACTTGGGAGTTAGAGGCTATAAGATCACCAAGGATTCAAAGCCAGCCTGGGTCATGTAGTGGGTTCCGACATAGCCTGGGTTACATGAAACCCTGCCTCCAGAGACAAAACAAGATGTTATTAACACATGAAGCAAAACAAGTTCAAAGACAATGAGAGTCAGGGACAACTTGGATGGGAGAATTAGAGAGAATTCCCATCATTCAAAGTCTGCTTATACGTTTTCTGTGCATATACGTGTACACGTGTTCATAAATTAACACCAGCAAGCTGTGTAGAAACGTGTGGGGGTTGCTGTAGGCCACTGATGCAGTGTTTTCAAGAGTGTTAAACTGGTGATGTAGAAGGAGCGCTCGAGGGTGATCTATTTTAAAAATAAAACCCCGGGCTGTAGGAGTGGGTCCTGACCATAGGTCTGCAAGGGAGGCATAGGTTGAAGGACAGTCCCGTCCTCCTGAAGTGCAGAAATGACCGTTTCTCCATCACCTCCTCTTATGCTCCAATGCTCACTCTGCTCTGACGTCTTGCTTCACTGTGTAATCCAAAAGAATCTCATAAGAACCACTCCTTCAGGGCTCGAGACCCCATATGAACAACAATGCCAACCAACCAGAGCTTCCAGGGACTAAGCCACTACCCAAAGACTATACATGGACTGACCCTGGGCTCCAACCTCATAGGTAGCAATTAATAGCCTAGTAAGGGCACCAGTGTAAGGGGAAGCCCTTGGTCCTGCCAAGACTGAAAAACTAGTGAACGTGATTGTTGGGGGGGGGGGGGTAATGGGGGAAGGGGAATCCCGTATAGAAGGGGAGGGGGAGGGGTTAGGGGGATGGTGGCCCGGAAACTGGGGAAGGGAATAACAAACGAAAAGGAAATAAGAAATACTCAAGTTAAGAAAGATGAAAAAAATTAAAAAAAAAAAAAAAAAGAACCACTCCTTCAGACCGCCACCAGGATAGCAAGATGCTATTCTCCAGCCATTTGCCTTGTGAGGCTTCTCTCTCAGGCAGGGAGAGAAGCTGCAAGTATTTCTTGAGAAACATTTAAAATCTGTAATATTCCATCACTGGCGAGTTTTGAAAGTTGCTTTATTGCTGCTAAATGGTGGTGGAAGAAAAAACAAAACAATAAAAGCCTAATTCTCAGCAACATGATTTGGTCAAAAAAATTTTCCGAACTCCGAAAACATAATAATAATCACTCTTTAAAACCTGCTATGAGAATTTCCTATTTTCATCTTTTGTTCCTGCTATTTCCTCAAGAAGACTGTGTCTTCAAGGTTCTTGTTCCAACAAGCTTTTTCTTGGAACTGTAACCTACTGAAAGTTTTCTCTATTCTGAATCCTTTTAGAAATTTAATTTCCTAATTTTTTATTTTTTAAAACAACTTTTAAACTTAAACATATTTTGATCATATTCTTCCCTCCCCACAAGTCTTTCCAGACGCTCTCCCCAGCTCCCTACCCACCCAATTTTAAGTTATTTCTCATAAAAAACAAAACCCCAATACAACAACGAAACCCTCCAAAACCAAGAAAACCAAAATAAAACAATACCCAAAAACAAAAACAAAAGGTACCAAACTGTAACCAAATAAAAGCACATAAAACAGCAACAGCAGCAACAACAACAACAACAATAACAACAACAATAACAACAAACCTGTCAAGTCTGTTACATGTTGGTCAACTAAACATGAGGCCTAGCCGGGAGCGGTTGATATACCCAGGCCGATTCCATTGGAGCAAATGGATGTCCCCCTCCCAGCAGATATAAATGACAGTTCAGTTATTAACCTTTACCCCAGTGGCAAGGTTTTCATTCATTCTTTTTTTTAAATATAAGAAGATTAAAGTATAATCGAACCCAAACTATCACATCAATGTTGGACAAGACAAACCAACAGGAGGAAAAGAGCCCAAGAGAAGACACAAGATCAGAGACCCATTCATTTGCTCACCCAAGAACCCCATAAATACACTATGCTGGAAGCCTAAATATATCCAGAGGACCCGTGCAGGCCTGTGCAGGCCCTGTGCAGGCTGTGAGTTCACACGAGCGTTGCTCATGCTGACTTAGAGGGGCTTCTCTTCTTGGTGTCTTTTTTTTTTTTTTTTTTGAGGCTTTATCTCATTTTATACATATGAGACTTTTCTTGCCTGTATGTCTGTGCACCGTATATGTACTTGGTGCCCATGGAAGTCAGAAGAGGGCGTTAGATCCTCTGGAACCGGAGTTATAAATGGTTGTGAGCTGCCATGTGGGAAGTGGGAACCAAACGCCAGGTCCTTTGCAAGAAAAACAAGTGCTTTAAACCACAGACCCATTTTCTAGGTCCGTTAATCTTTTTTATTACATTTATTTATTTTGTATGTGCGTAGATGAGTGCATGAGTACATGAGTGCATGTGTACACGAATGTTCCATGTTGCATGTGGAGATCAGGGGACACCTTGCAGAAGTCGTTTCTCTCTTTCCCCTATGTATGTCCCAGGAATCCAACTCAGATCGTCGGGCTTGGCTGCAAGCACCTTTATTGTCTCTGAGCCATCTTGCTGGCCCAATTTTAGTACTTTTAATATGTTTCCTTCTAGAAATTGTTTAGATCAACATTATTAACTATAACTTGAATATAATAAAATATACTCAAATTTTCATATATTTGATGGGTCTTGACAAGTGTGTAGGTGCTATGATGCTATAACCCCCATCTCAATCAAGAAAATGTTTCCAAATTACTCCAAAATGACCCGCCATATACTTAACAGTTGATTCCCATGCCATAGCACACTTTTTAAAATTTGTTTTTTAATGATACTGGGGATCAAACCCAGGGCCCCAGAAATGCTAAGTAAATGCCCCAGCCTTCATCTGCACCCCAGCTGCCCAGTCTTCTTTGGTCTTTCTGTCTAGTTTTGGAGTCAGATCTAAACTAGACTTTCATCAGGGAATATTATATACTCTGATGGCCGCCTTATTTGGTGATTATCTCTGCTGTTGCTGGGCATGATGGCCTAAGTCTTTAATTTCAGTACTCTGAAGGCAGAGGCAGGAGGATCTCTATGAGTTCAAAGCCAGCCTGATCTATACAAGGAGTTCCAGGACGGCCAAGGTTACACAGTGAGATCCTGTCTCAAAACAAAAAGAAAAAGAAAAAAAAGAAAGAGAAAGGAAAAAAAAGAAAAGAAAGATCCAATCTCTGCTGTTGTATATAGAATTATGCCTTGCTATTGCTAGATTATATTCCATTTGACTAGTAAAACTTAGATTAGTTGATTCTTGTACTTTATGTTGGAAATTTTGGATATGTTTTCCAACATTTGCTAACACAAAATTAATAGGAGCATTTGTGTCTAATGTGGTGTGAGCATCGTGTGCTTTCTTTTAAAAACCAATCCGGGCTGTCGGGTTATCTCTGCTCTTAAGAGCACTTGCTGCCCTTATGGAGGACTGGGGTTCAGTTCCCAACATTTATATGGTGGTTCACAAACCATAAAATCAGTTCCAGGGAATCCAACGCCCTCTCCTGACCTTCACAGGCAGGAAGCACCCACGTGTTACACACACATACTTGTACACATAAAATAAATAAAAGTGCAAACGTCAACTCATCTGTTACTACATGTAAGGTCCACAGCATACCTCGATGCGCCTAGATATGGCAGAAGAGTCACTACTGTGAAATTACAAATCACAAATCTCTCACCCCGTGTTCTTGGCTTCCTTTGTGTGTCTGGCCAAAGCACTCAGCTTTCCACAATGGCCTTCATATCTTCAATTCAATGTCTAGACTGAGCCAGCCCACGTAATTGTGTTCATATCCTTTGATTGGCATCTTCCCATTTCCTCCCCACTCCTTGTCCCTGGTCTTCTGTCTTACAGCTTCTGTTTCTCTATTGGACAACCCCCCATGCCCCTCCAAAAAAAAAAAAACTATTCAGAGGGAGCTTTTACTGAGGGCTAATATTGCAACAACTGGAAGAATCCAGACGAGAACAACACCCCAGATTGATTGACCAGAGAAGAAAATCCGCAAACAGTCCGAGGAGGGACCTGGCGTGCTTGCATATGGCTTCTATGATAGGCCGGGCACCAATCACGTGTCTAACAGGTGCACCAGCTCTAAGCTTTGGGGAAGCACCTGTGGGGGTTTCCCGTGCGGCCTCGAGGAGGCGTGCCCCTTTTCACAGCAAGAAAGGCCTCAGGATGAGTGCGATTGCCTAGAATCCGCACAAGTCTGTCATGGCTGAGGGAAAGTCCAATGGGGCCCAGGCAATTTGGCTTGAGTGGTGATGGGAGCAAGGCCTCCTGAAGCAGACGTTGGAAGAAGGAAGCAATCGTTCCTTAAAGCCGGAGAGTCGTTTCTTTGGAGTGAGGAGAGAGTATTCAAGGTAGATGACTGGTTATCTGCATGGCACCTGCCATTCAAGACAGCCATGAGGTGGGGTAGGGGTGGGGGTGGGGGTCTGTCACTCAAGGGCCCAGCACCCACTCTGGACAGGTCGGTCTCTTGTTTATAAAACAAAAACATAAAGGGGTACTTAGCATAGAGACCTAGGAAATTAACATTCTTAACAAAATTAAGTGTTTAGTCCCTAGGCAAACACTACTTGGGAAGAGCTGGCTCCCTCTGACCTGGCAGAGTGACTAAAGACTTCCCCATTCTTTATGTGTATGTTGAACTCTCCCATGTGACCTCTGACGTGTACCCTAAGCAGGGAGGCAACAGAACGTCCACACACTCCTTGTATTTGATTCTCTCCACTGTGACTCACAGAAAGTGTCCTGTATGAGGAAGGACAACAACCCTGTCAACATTCCTTACGCTCCTGATATTTGTGTTGAGGTGAGATCCATCACAATTCTTTTTTTAAATTTTAATTAAAGTATGACATACCCACTTTCCCTTTCTTCTCTCCAACCCTTCCCATGCGTGCCTCATTCTCGGTAGTTGATAACCTTTTTTTAACATTATTTCTACACACCGAGGATGTCTGATAAACCCTCAATTAATCATATTAATTTATATAACCTAAAATCACATATGATACACACACATACATATATATGTAGACAGACATATATGAATATATACATATGTATATATATACATGTATAAGTATGTGCATATATATGTATAAAGTGTATTGTGTACATATATGAGTATATATACACACCTACACATATATGAGTATATATATATACATGAGTAAGTGTGTGCATATTTTCTTTTTTTTTTTTTAAAGATTTATTTATTTCTTATAGATGAGTACACTGTAGCTGTCTTCAGACACACCAGAAGAGGGCATCAGATCCCATTACAGATGGTTGTGAGCCACCATGTGGTTGCTGGGATTTGAACTCAGGACCTCTGGAAGAACAGTCAGTGCTCTTAACCGCTGAGCCATCTCTCCAGCCCCGTGTACATATAATATATATATAATATATATATGCAAATGTATGTGAGAAACCTTTATTTGAATTATCATTCAGGGTAGTCTAAGTGACTTCCAAAACAATGTAGGCCATCTATGTTACCTTTGGTTATCTCCCAGAGATCAAAGGGGTTAGACTTTTTAAAGACTACAGAGACATTTAATTTTATTTCTCGTATGTATGTTATGTATGTACAGTATGTATGCACAGGTATTCACACACACACACACACACACGGGTGACTGAGGGACAGATGTGTGTCTATAAGAACACTACAGAACTACCTTTCAGACTGCCTTTGGCCCTGACCAGCCCCTCCAGCTGTGCAGTCATTCTGCTGGTCCCACATCCTCACCAACACCTGCATTGTCAGACATTTTATTTTCGTTGTTCTAGTGAATGTAGAGCGATGTCTTGCTGTGCTCCCATTTGCATTTCTTGTGTTCTAATCATTTTGAGCTTGTTTTCATATGCCACAAGCAGCAGTAGAAAGAAGCTGGATGACGGAAGGGGTCGGGTTAGGGAGCCATACATGGAAGCTGAGCGAGGGCGGCATTGCGCAATAGCCTGCTGTCTGCCAAACCACCTCTCCATTTGCCTCTTTGAACAATAATTTATTTCATGTGCATTACTGTTGCATGTGCATCACACGCATCTCTGGAACACATGAAGGTCAGAAAGGGCTTTGGATCGCCTGACCCAGAGTTACAGGGAGCTGTGACCAGCCTTGTGAGCGCTGGGAATGGGACCTGGGTCCTCTAGAAGAGCAGCCAGAGATCGTAAGGACTGAGTCATCTCTCCAGTCCTTTTTGGATTTTAAACACCACTTTTACGTGTATAGCGATTGAGTGAACTGAAGCAAAAAGTAGATAATCACTTTATTATAAAACTTACCTGAAATATACTTATTAATACCAACAAATTGAGTTAAGTCTTTCTAATCCTCTAATAGCAGTAAACGCATGGCCTTCGACTTATATTTGAGCTCTGTAATTGTGTGATCTTCAGGTAACACATTAAGATATGATATATTGTACTGTGCCTGATTCTGAGGAAATGTATATACTCTCCTGGATAGCTTTTCCTGTCAACTTGATACAACCCAGGGTTATTTGAGAGTCTCAAGTGAGGCATTTCCCTCAGTGTAGCCTTCGAATGCTGTAGGGCATTTTCTTAACTGATAACTGATATAAAGAGGCTCAGCCCACCCAGGGTGACAAAAATCACTGGGCAGATGGGCCTGGGATGTATAAGAAAGGCAACTAAATATGACTGAGCCTGGGAGCAAGCCAGTGAACAGCATTCCTTGGTCTCTGCTTAGGTTCTTGACTACAGGCTCCTGCCTTGACTTCCATCAATGGGGGTTGGGGTGGAAGGCTGTAACTCAGAAGAGAAAGAGGAAATTAACTTTTTCTTTCCCAGGTAATTTTTGGTCAAGAGTATTTTATTACAGCAACAGGAAAGCAAAGTAGGACACGTATGCATTCTAAAATGGCAGAAGCGGAATTTTAACTTCGTTCTGCAGCATCTGAAAGACTTCGGATTGTCCTCTTGCCTGGATACTCTCGGGGTAGCAAGTTTGTGTTTATCTTTTCATGTTTTCCTTCTTGATGAAGTAATAGGAAGTGGGGAAATATGGCCTCCGAATTCTCTTAGTAAACAACATATGGTGTTTATGTCCAGGAAATTAGATGCTAAATCAATATAATTATATATATCATCTTCCTTCTCCTCCTTCCAGCATTAGGGATCAAATGAGCCTCCAGCTCATGGCTCTCCCACTGAGCTGCACCCCCTAGCTCCTGCATTGCCTCTTTTGAACAGTCTCTCATAATTGCTTCACGTGCTCTGGAAGCTTCTGATAGGAATCATGCAGTCTGCAGGCCTATTGACGTTCAGCGTGGGACAAATGAAGAGCATTATGTTTTCCTGTCCCCTGGTCGTATGGTCGCAACACTTATTTATGTTCAGGAGGCTCTCTGCCTTCATTGGTGGCTCAAGCAGCTAGCAAATTACCTGGAGCAAATGCCTCTGCACCCGTCCCTCATGTTCACAAACGTTCTCTGGGTAGTGTGGGTACCCTGTGCGTATCCAGCCACAGTTCCAATTCATCCTCCCCCAAGAGTAAGCACTATCTCGACTGTAGCGTACTTGTCTCCTCTTTCTTTTCATGAGTTTAATTTCCACGTTCCCTTTCCTCTTCTTCTTTGCAGCCACTTGTTTTCTATTTATTGATTTGGGTTAGTCATTTTGAGGCAGGGTCTCTATGGGGCAGTGGACCGTGAGAGGAAGCCCGGTGAGGTTGCATCAAAGCTAGACGCCCTGGAGACCCTGAAGGGATGGTAGGAGCTTCGCCTGCTCCTGGCTCCAGGCTCCTGTCTTGTAGCTGCAGTCCCCCCATAGAAAGATTTGTGGCCAGGAAAATGCCTGTGATTCCAGCTTGGAGCAATGCAATGTCTTCTTCTGGTCTCCGTGCATGGGAAGCATGCACCTGCACAGACACAGACACTTTTTTTTTTTTTTTTTTTTTTTTTTTTTTAGACATATAAACAAACGAATAAACAAATAAAAAATAACACGACATAAAAATACATTGAAATGTATAGGTCCTTTACTCTACTACCCAAAAAGCTTCTAAAACGCTTCTAAAATGTCTCTGTTCTAAGGTCTTTCAACAGTATAGTAAGGGAAGAGGCAAGAAAGGACAAAAGATAAGGACATAAACAGAGAGAACTCCTGAGTGCTCCAGAGGCTGAGTTCTTATCAAGGCCCAGTTGTGCAGCATCTAGAATGGAAGGCAGTTCCTCTTCAAGGCCACCAGTGGTTACCTGACAGCAAGGATGATGGGTTGGACCTCTCAGTCTCAATTTCTTCTGAAGTAACAGATACCTCCTGTGACTCACATTCTAACACTGCCTGTCTTTGGTGAATCTTCTCACCCATGCTTCAGAGACTAACAACATTAAAATACAATGGGACTTGTAGCAAGCAGTGAGCCGCCCAAATCCTATCTTTTCTAACATCCATATTGTTCTTTTTGTTGTCTTGTTTGTCTGTCTGTTTCTCAAGACAGAGTTTCTCTGTGTAGCTCTGGCTGCCCTAGAACTCATTCTGTTGACGGCTGGCCTCCTGGAGATCTTCCTGCCACTGTCTCCTGAGTGCTGGGATTAAAGGTGTGTGTCACTTCTTGGCCTTCTCTACATCCATATTCCTGTTGAAAAGACTTTAAAGCTGGGTGTGGTGCCTCACATCTGTAATTCCTGAACCCAGGACTATGAGGATTGCCCTGAGTTTGTTAGCAGAGGCTGATGTTAAAGATAAGTCTTTTGAGGAGCTGGAGCTCTCTTGAAGAGTCCCAAAGATGAGATAACTTTATCATGAGTGAGGATAGTGTTTGCCTGGGACTTACATCAAGTATCTTTAAATCCATTCATTCATTATCACACACATTAATTCACAAAGATGATTCGTAATTTCAGAGAAACCATTGAATCAATGATTTGCCTTAAAAATTAATAAATAAAAGAAAGATTTCTTTTATACAACTTTAATCACTGTGGTGGTTTGAAAGAGAATGGCCACATAGGCTCATATATTTGAATGTTTGTTCCTCACCTGGTGGAACTGGAACTGTTTGGGAAGGATTAGGAGGTATGGCCTTATTGGAGGAGGTGTGTCACTGGAGTAGGGCACTGGAATCTGAGTTTACAAAAGACTCCTGAGATTCGAGCTCTCTCTCTCTCTCTCTCTCCTCTCTCTCTCTCTCTCTCTCTCCTCGCTCCTCCTCCCTCTCCCTCCTCCCTCCCCCTCCCTCCCTCCCTGATTATGGATGAAAGTGTGAGTTCTCTGCTGTTTCTTCACTTCCCCATTATGGACTCTAACACTCAGAAACTGTAAGTCAAATTAGTTGCTTTGTTTTATAAGTTGCCTGGGCTATGATGTTTTATTAGAGCAGTAGAAAACTAACCAGGACAATCACTATAAAAGCAAAGAGTAGAAAGGATGGAGATCCTACAAATAGAAAAAGGAGAATGTAAGAACACCTTTGCCACCTCACAGTCCTTGGAGATCAAGTGGTCACTGAACATCCATAGCTGCCCAGGGAATAGGAAGAGAGAAAGAAACATACTACAGACTTCCTGGTGAGATGCACACCATCACCGAGGAAATAGGCTTGCCAAAACTTGAAATTGAAGAGGCCTGAAGATGTAAATACTAATTTACAGAAGTAAAAAGGGTAAATGGAATGTTTTAAAGGGAAATAGAATCAATGGGCATACCCTGCTCATGAAAAACCACAAGAGAAATTATCTAGAGCATGTGTGAGTCTATAACAAGTAGCTTCAAGAAAGTGAGCATGGCGGGTATATGACTATATGTGCTAGCATACAGGAAGCAAATGCAAGAGGAACAGGAGTTCAAGGCCAGCCTAAGTTGCCTGAGACTTGTAGGCCTGTGTACCAATGAGATTACAGGAGGGTGCCACCAAGACCAATGAGATTATAGGGGGGTACCACCAAGACCAATAAGATTACAAGAGGGTGTCACTAAGGCCAACATACCTTGAACTTTAATAACAATTCATTCATTCATTCAATGATAAATTCGTTCATCCATATTTATTGAAGACCCACATTGCCATGGATATTATGCAGAAGACCATGGAGAAATTAAACAAGTTAAATGATTTTGAGTATCTGTCATTAAGGAGGGCAAAAAAAGCTACATAACCAAATTAACTCAATAAAGTTTTCAAGTACAAGCAGAGAGAAGGGAAGAATGCCTCTACAGAACAGTAGATGATGAGGAAAGGAAATATTTTTTTGACATTTTATTTATTTTTAAATTTTTCTTTATTTTTATTTTATGTGGATGGGTGTTTTGCCTGAATATATGCTTAAACATCTGTGCTTACTGTGCCAAAAAGGGCAAAAGAAGGTGTTGCATACTCTGAGGCTGGAGTTACGGATGGTTGTGAGCCACCATGTGGGTGCTGGGAATTGAACTCAGGACCTCTGGAAGAGCAGTCAGTGCTCTTAACTGCTGAGCTATCTCTCTAGTCTTCTAGTTCCTTTAAATTCTTTAAATATTTTATTTTATTTTAAATTGTGTGTGTGTGTCTGTCTGTCTGTCTGTCTGTCTGTGTTTTTGTGTGCATGTATGGGTACGTGTAGAGGTCAGAGGACAACTTTAGAATCCATTTTCTCTTCCCACCTTTACAGGAGTCTAACCAGAGGTTGGACCCATTGTCCCTAGGCAATGCAACAAGGGCCTTTACCCACTGCCTTGTCCCTTTAAATTCTAACAGGCAGTAATTGTTAGACCAAGCCAGGAATTTCCTCCTTGTTTATGAGGGACATGGGAACTTGATCAAGCAGGATGAGTGTCTGAAACAATTGCTTTGCTGCCTATGCTCCCCTCCCCCACCAGATAGTAATCAGTGAAGTTTGAGGTCCAGCTCAGAGAAACAAGAGGAAGTTGGTTACCCAGGTCTGGCTGTCTCAGTGAAGGAGGCTCTCCGACCGCCCTGGTTGTCCATCTGGGCTAGCATGAAGTTATTTTAAGGAACGCTGCCAAGCTGCACAGATGCTGCCTCATTTGCCAGCTCCGACGTCTGGCTTGTTGGCTGGTTTTGCACCTTATTCTAGGCCATGCAGGCAGTCTTATCTTCAGCATTGTTCGGGCCTATATTTTTTTTAATCCTTCTTAAAAGGAGGACCATTCCCACTGGGCCACATTCAAGCAGTAAACATATAAGATCTATCCCATACAATATGGAACTCATACCATAGAAATCATATCTAGTTTGCTTTCCTGTTGCTGCAATAAAGCAATGACCAAATGCATCTCGGGGAAGGAAGGGTTTATTTCAGCTTACAGATTACAGTCCATCACTGGGGGACGTTAGGACAAGAACCCATGTGCGAGCAGAGACAGGAACCAGGGAAGAACACTGCATGCTGAACTGCTCTCTCCTGTTCATGGTCAACCAGCTTTCTCATACAACTTTATAGACATCCATATCAATTAACAATCAAGGTAATTCTTCACAGTCATGGCAATAGGTCAGTTTGACCTGAGCAATCCCACAGTGGAAACTCCCTCTCTCAGGTGACCCTTGGTTGTGTCAAGTTGACAATAAAATTAGCCAGGATGCTTGGGTGGTGGATGTAATGTTATGACTGTGTTAGTGTTAGCTTTTGTTTGTTTGTTTCTGTGACAAAACATCTGAGCAAAATAACTTAATGGAGGAAGGAAAATGTACTTCCCTTCCTGGTTTTGGAATTTTGAGAAATGTGGTAGAGCAGAACAGCTCATCCTGTGGTGTGGCAGCCAGGAAGCAGAAGCAGAGGGAGGGAGAGAGGGAGGAAGAGGTGGGGACGGGGAGAGGGAGAATTAGCAGGCTTCCCTTATTTCCTTTTTCATTCTGTCTATGCTGGAGCCTAGGGGATGTTGACACCCACAGTCAGGTGGGCTGTTTCTTCCTTAGTCAATCTTATCAGGAAGCTGCCATGCAGACGCACACAGGTGCACCTGACTGACATCTAGACATTTCTCCATCCAATCAAGTTGACAATGAAGAGGAACTATCACAAAGCCTTAAACAGAGTCCAGAAAGGGTGACCCAGTCTAGATGATTCAACCGCAAGGGTGGCCAAAAGACACCAACTCACCGTCCCAGTTACTGGATTAATAGGCCACACTTAAATGATGAAAGCGTGCCCAGGACTGCTATTTATCACCAAATGCATGCCAGAGCTCTGGCCCACTTGGCACGCAGCCCGCATCCTCTGCCTTGCTTTCCCGGTCGCGCTTCTAATTTGCATCCCACGCATCAGCAACTCTAGGCGTGATGAGAATTCTGGCTGGATCAAGAATGATTTATCCCTCTCCGCAGGAGTGACCAGCTCACTGGCGAGGCAGCAGCGCTTTTGTATCCTCGCCAAAGTTCACCACCAGGGAGAGATAATTAGAGCCAGGCACGAAGGGCCGAGGTCTTTGAAAGCATCCCACAACGTTACCTCTGCTTCAGGATCTGAAGGGGAATTCAAAGGTCACCCTCTAAAAAGTCAGAGACCATCAAAACCGGCCACACTTAAAGCACTTCTACTCGTAAAACTCCTCGAGAGCTGTCTTATCATAACTCAAGGAGCACCTGCCCATCTCCTTCACATCCTAATAAATTTCTTTCGCCCCTAGACAAAGATATCCTCTGTCATCCTGCCAAGTCCTTACCTACATCCTGGATCTGCATTAGTGAAAGAGCACAGAGGGATATTAATTGCTGGCAACAGAGTTTAGCCTTCTTGGATGTGAGGAAATTAGCTTCTTTATGGGTTAGGTCTTTCCTGGAATCTGCAGTCAGGCATGGTACACAGCTAAGCTGAAACTAAGATTCTAAACCAGGGAGGAAGAATCTTGGAATCGTGGCTTTATCTCGTTTTAAAGCCATATGCTCTGTTTTCTGAGAAATCCTGCTCTTGGGAGCCGAAGGCCAGGACGGTGAGGTAACTCGACCTGACAGATGAGGGCAAGAGGTGGAGCTCTCCTGGAGGACAAGAGAGGGGTGTGGCGTGGTACCCAATATGGCTGAATGAGAATTCCAAACAAAGAGGTTTAGAAGTCAATGTCACCTATGGGTGTGTGACACTGTATTATTGAGAGTGAATTTGGAGACAGTGCCACCAGGCCAGTCGATAACATTTCCTTTGCCATCCGTAGGACAATACACAGGCAAGTCAGAGCCATTTCAAGGGACTG
This sequence comes from Rattus rattus, assembly GCF_011064425.1. Lineage (NCBI taxonomy): Eukaryota > Metazoa > Chordata > Mammalia > Rodentia > Muridae > Rattus > Rattus rattus. Next base: position 96,901,545 of record NC_046161.1, read on the forward strand.
ATATTGGATGTATTTGTTTTTACTGTCTGTGTTCATTTAGCTCTACATTTTCTGGTATATTCTGTTTGCAAGATGCAAGGCAGAATTCCACAGCAGCCCATCCAGCTGCTCCTACTTCAGTGAACTAAACACTGAGATGTCCGATCTTGGTTCCACAGAGCTTGGCACTGAGGTATGGGGAAGAGGAGAGGACGTTGGTAGCCAGAGAGAATAGCGAAACTTTCTAGGAGGCATGTATAAAGCGACTGAGAGAAGTGGTGATGGGTGGGCAGACCGGAAGTGGCCTCTGGAGTCTAACAGCAGGAAGAGAGTCTGTCCCGTGGATGCTACCATTTTGGGTTTCTCTGTGTCTGTTAGCCTGTTCTTCAGCCCGTGGTTTTTTTCACTGCAGGTTCCTCAGTGCAGGTTGGCCCTTAAGTGATATAAAAAGAGATGTTCTTAGTGGAAGGATACAGGGAGTGTGTCAAAATGCCAAGTTGCCTAGCCCAGCCTTTGCCTGCAGGGAGTACAGTCTCAACGGTTGGAGAACGGAGGAACTCTGAACCACGGATTTGCATGCTCTCTGGTAAATGGACTCCACGAGCTGGAAATGAGAAGATAGGTGAAGCTTTTCTGAGATCTCAGAGTAACCTTCATTGAAATAGAAATACAAAAGGTTTCTAAAGTCAGAGAGCATGTGGTTGGCTCTTCCACAGAAAGGGGTGGTTTCCTTTATGATTAGAGAAGAAGTACCTGGTACATGAATGGAAGAGGGAAAATAATGGAGAAAAGACGTGTGCAGTGCGTGCGTGGGTGCATGCCGGGAGTGGGGAAGGAGGGTGGGACCCGCGCAGGCGCATGTGCAAGCCAGAGCGTTTACTCAGATGTCGTTTCTTAAGTATGATCTACAGTTTTTGAAGACAGGGCCTCTCCTTGGCCTGGAACTTGCCAAGTAAGCTAAGCTGGCTGACCAGTAATCCCCGGTGTTTCATCTCTTTGTGCCTCTCCAACACCGACTACGCATGTAGGCTGCCGTACCTACTTTTTACGTGTGCTGGCGCTCCCTCAGGCAAGCCATCTCCCTCACCCTGACATATTTATTTTTAAAAGGTATTTGCAAGCAGATGGTGTCCTGTTACAGGAAGATGCGCACTGTGAAATGAGTTTGCTGCAGTACCCTAGTTAGATGAAGAACTGAGTAAGGATCTACACAATCCTGATATTACCGCAGTGTAGTTCTGACCCTCAGAGTCCCTGATGATTTGAGTGGAGTCATCTGGAATAGTCCCGGAGTGACAGAGCAGATCGTGACACTCCTTTAGAAGCTTGTACTGCCCTCCAGCCCTGGACCCCCTTTCACATCCTGCAGCTCTAGCAGGATATGATAGATATCTTAGCCAACAAAAATGAGTATTGGATGGGCACAGAGTTCTTGTGCCAATCATATTTCAGGGCCACCTATTAACGTTGAGTTTAGACTGAGGTCACCCTGGGCAGAGAGGAGCCAGGTCTTACACTTCAGACTCTGAAGGACTGGTGTTCTGGTCCTAGTGCCATCAATCAAAGAATACTTGGATAAGGGAGTGTTTCGATGGCAGGACCAGAGGTGTGTTGAGATGGTCATCTGTAACCTACAGTTCTCAAGCATGAAGAATTGCCAGAATTGCCTAGGGGCTTTTAAAATGGCAGCATCAGCATCTTCTAGAACTTGAACTGTTGACAAAAAAGCTAGCCTTCCTCTGATTAGCAATAAAGTTTAAAACTTCAGATAAGCACATTGAGGCTACAGTCATCCTGTAACCGACGTTGTTGTCTTCTTTCTTATGGAGGTCCTGGGTTTTTGGAGTACATTCGTGATAGGAGTTTGCTTTGGTCTCCCAGAGCATACCTGGGAGGGGCGGGTGGTGAAAACACAGCTTCTCAGCTTCCTGGTCTGACGCTATTTTCTAGTGGTCATGATAAACCTCGTGTTCCAAGAATGTATCATGGGGGGTCCACGCCACCTCGAGTTTCATAAAATATATTGCTATTTGTTCCCTAACCAGTTCTATTACTTGACCAGGCAGGATCAAATAAGCAGGAAAAGTTGTTTCAAAGGGGAGTCGTGGGTTCCCCTAGGCTGGGCATATGATGGTAGCTTTGGAGGTGGTAGTGGTGATGGTGACCATCTCGGAGCCGTTGGAGTTAGCCACAATGCAGGAATAGCTTCCATGATCTCGGAAAGTACCTGAGATAGCAGGGAATGCCTGGGGCTGGTTTGCCATTCATTGATCTTCCCTTGACAGGTGCGTGAGTCAGCTACTTTCAAAAGGCTAAGAACAGAGCGAACATATATAAATCAAGGTTTTATAAATTAAATATTTCCATCTTAACTCACACTATAATTTCAGAGGCATTAAATCTTTATTCAGATGACCTTTCACTGTCAGAGATGGACTATTTCAGCCCTCAGTTAGCACTGCCTACTGGGTCTGGAACACGGTTATTTTGTAACAGAACTCCTAAGGATTACTGGAATTTATACTTAAGTAATCATTTCATAAAAAGCAATTCCTGTGCCTGAAAATGCATTAGATATTCCTATTTTTCATCAGATGACATTTTTTTATTGAACGTTCCAGGAGAAATATGCTAGACCACCCTCAAACCACAAAGTTTAGGAGAGGAAAACATTTAAAGGCATTAAGAGTCAGGTTATCTCTATGTTCCATTTTTCTTTGGTACGTCAGCAGGTCATTCAGTTAGGGAATGAAAACAAATGATAAAAATATGATAACGATGTTCGAGACATTAAAGTGGCTAAAACACCATTTACTTCCTACAAGGAAAAAAAATTGTTCCTGGAGCTTAAAGTTCTTAGAGGGAAAGGGGTCATAAAAATAGTCAAAGATAAGTCATATCATAAATTCTGATGTAAATTCAATGAGATAAATGGACACAATAAGAGTGCATACACCCCAGTCCAATAACTAATCTTATTTTATTTTCCTGTGTTCTTTTGTTGAGACAAGGTCTCATGTAATCCAGGCTGGTCTCAACCTTAGAATGTAGTCACGGATGAATGAAGGGTGTAGCATCAGTCAAGGATGGCCTTGAACCACTCATTCAGCTGTCCCTGCTCCCCGGGTAGTGATGGGGTTACGGTCACGAGCACCTCACACAGTGTGAGTGCTGTCAGGTCTTGAACCCAAGGCTTCACATATACAAAGCACTCTACCCAGTGAGCGACCTCCCCAGACCATGCTATGCCACTTTTAGTAACTGTGGTCATTAACACGGTCTTTTGTTGTTATTGAGCAGCAGTATATGCGTAATGCTTTCTGGTATCCACCACCATCTCACGTGGTCTTCTTGTTTCTATTTTGCAAAACAAGATACTAAGGTCCAAGAGGTTTTAGGCAATTCATCCAAGAATGAGTCCCACCTCTAAGACCCAGACTCAGTCCTTCATTTGGACCCCACACTTGACCGCAGACGTGCATAGCTATCTAGGGAGCGTCTTGATTCTTTTTTTCCGTTTAACATTGTATTACCAAGGTTGTTTGTGCTTGAGAAACCATCTTCGCATTGGTGGAATCCTGTCCCTAGCCCCTCAGATCCTCCCACTGTGATGCCCTGCCCCCTAGTGGATTTCTGCTCATTTTGCCCGTTCCCATCCCCCAGGGGGAAAAAAGGCTTTTTTTTTTTTTTTTTTTTTAAATTGCACAATTATTTGTTGTGACTGTTTTATCTCAAACATTTAAAAACATAAAAATATCTTCTGTCACATCTCCTCCAGTGTTGAAAGATATGATTATTCTAAGAGGACAGCTGGAAAGAAAGCTGTAAGGAGGTTCTGAACACACTCCAAGGACATAGTCCTGGTGTTGAATTCAACATGGCTTCACTGTTCTCTGCGGCTAATACTGTATTTCCAACATCTCGCCCCAGATCACATTCACAGGCTTCAGACCCATCAGATCGGGTTAGGATGGCACTGAGATTCTTAGCAAACACTCCTGGGCCCTCTAAAGAGATTGAAAATATATTTAAGGCGAGAATATTGGAATAGATCTGAATTTGTTTTTCTCTGAGCTTACCTTAATTCCTCTGCCTTAAGTAATTTTCTAATGAGTCTCTTTCACTTTGGTACTGTTAAAAACCATCACAGTATTAAAATGCATAATTGAATGGCCTTCGCTGAATTAGCAAGGACTTGGATTAATACTGGATTAGACGATAGAAAGCAACATGGATACATTTTTTTAAAAAGTGAATTAGGCCATTACTTTAGTTATTGTTCATCAGAAGAAGAAGGGGAGTAGGAGGGGGAGGAAGAGGAGGGGAGGAGAGGAGGAGGAGGGATGGGGGAGGAGGAGGATGAGGGGGAGGGGAGGAGGAGGGAGGGGAGAGGAGGAGGAGGAGGGGAGGGAGGAGGAGGAGGGGAGAGGGGAGGGGGAGGAGGAGGAGGAGGGGGAGGAGGAAGGAGGAGGAGGAGGAGGAGGGAGGAGACGTCCTGGATGAAAATGTTGATGCTATCAAACAGACGGGGGCTGACTGGTGAATTACAATGCTTTGTGTCCAGCCAATGGGCCATGCTGAGGGGGCTAAGAAAACCTGGGGTGTTGTGTGTGTGTGGAGGGGGGAGGTGGACCTTTATTAGAGAGCTAGTTTAAAAAAAAAAACTTGGTATCTTTTTTTATTTTCGGGAAACGACCACCGTGATAAAAGATAACCAGCAAAGACAGGGTTGTATGCAATTTTCTGTAAATGGCAGAGTTGTACAAGGCTTCCTAAGAACATGACATCTCTCCCTGCCCTACCTCCTTAAGACTGTTTACTTCCCCTGGACTTGGATCTTGGGATATGGAAGAAAATGGTCAAACCCAACAAAAAGCAATTTTAAAGACAAACACTCGTCTAGGCAGCACGTGACCACGTGACATGGAGAGTGGAACAATTGCATGACAAAAATGCCTTCTTGGAAGAAAAACACCCTCGGGCTGTACGTTAGATCACAGACAGCTGTCACAGTGTTCAACACATTATAGATGGGATCAGCTAATGGGCTTTGCTAATTTTATCTGGTATACTACGTAAATAACAAACATTAAATTATGTAGATCAGTTGGAACACTTTCAATGTGTTTGTGCTTGCAATATGTGTATAAGTGTGGGTAGAGGTCAGAGGTCAACCTCAAATGTCTTCTTCAAACTGCTTTTCCACCTAACTTTTAGAGACAGTTCTCTTGCTGAACCTGAAGCTCACCTGAAAGGCCGAGATTCTCTTGTCGCTGTCTCTTCAGCACCAGGGAAAGGCTGGGTGGGATGCCGTGCATCAGGAACCCCAGGAAACTGAGCTCAGGTCACCATGCTGACTGAGGAAACACGTTAGTGGCTGAGCCATCTCCCCAGCCTTTTCGAGGGTTTGATGTTTTCTGTTGGCCTCTCTGTCTGTCGTCCACTCTGAACTGGTATAGTGGCTTATAGTCCATGGCAGTACTTCTCAATTTAAACTGAGGGTTTAAACTCTCTCTATCTCTCTCCCTCCCTCCCTCCCTCTCTTCCTTCTCCTCCCCCAACCCTGGTGTAGCTAATATTCTACACTTTTTAAAATTATTTATTTATTATCTATAAGTACACACACCAGAAGAGGGCATCAGATCCCATTACAGATGGTTGTGAGCCACCATGTGGTTGCTGGGAATTGAACTCAGGACCTCTGGGAGAGCAGTCAGTGCTCTAAACCACTGAGCCATCTCTCCAGCCCAATATTCTACACGTTATAGGATGTTTAGCAGCATCCTTGACCTCTGAGGAGTCAATGACAGTAGCAAATAGTTTCTGTTTTCCTGTCTGCAGGTATTACCAATAAAAACGAAACACCAACATATGCGTCATGGCTGTTCATTAGCAAAGTAGGGTAAGAAGATACCGTAAGAGTTGGTTCTTTTCAAGGATAGCTCTGTGTGTGTGTGTGTGTGTGTGTGTGTGTGTGTGTGTGTTTGTGTGTACCCATGTGTGTTCATGTGTGTATGTGTACACATGTGTTTGTGCATGTTCCTGTGTGTGTATGAAGTCACGCATGTTTATGTGGTCTGCATATATGTACGAGTGTGTGAATGGGGAGGTTAGAGGTTGACATCAAGTATCCACAGACATTTTCTCTCTATTTTTTGAGAGAGGGTCTCTGACTGAGCCTGGAGCTCATGGATTAGGCTGGACGGCCTGAGGCCTTGCTTTCCCTTCCCTCGGCAGCACTGGGGCCATCAGACTCCCACCCTGGGCCCTGCTTCCGTGGGTGCTAGGATTCCAAACTGAGGTCCTCATATTTACACAGCAATACCCTTACTGACTGAGCCTTCTCCTCAGTCCCAAGAGAGAATATTTTTTAAAAATTACTTTAGAGTTGGGCATGGTGATGCATATCTGTAATCTTAGCCCTTATAGGGTAGAGATACAAGAGGAACATGAGTTCCAGGCCAGCCTTGTCTCAAAAAAGTCAAAATTACTTTAAATCACTAAGCGCAGGTAGTGATTTATTCCACAGTAACAGATAATGAGAACATTTGGGTGAAATCATCTATTCACATATAATTTTTAAACTTAAAGAAGTCGTGGTATTGATCGGAATTGGTTCATAATATTGATGCCACCCCACCCTTCCCCACTGCTCCAAGCTTCCTGTGAGGATAGAGAACCCCAACCCTCCTGAGGTACATTAAAACAGAACAAAATGACCAAGACCCACTATCCCACTCCGGAAGTCCCACCCTTTTCCACCACGACACCGTCTTTACCACTTGCTCCCACAAACACCACGCTATTGATTTATGATGTGGCGAGCACTGTCAAACTGAATCAATTAACATTTCCGGGCCATTTTCATTCCCACCAGCAAACCACTTTCAGCTGCTAGAGACTCATGAACTAAAGGCTACGGGTTTAGTTCTATTTTTCAAGCCACATGGGTACAACCACCTGCTACAAACAAGAGAACCGTAAAGGTCAGACTGTAATCTAAAAGCCATCTCTAGTATAACTGCAAACTCTGCACAATGATGTCCCCTGGAATTAAATGACTTTAACAGTTCTAGAACAAGATAAACAGGCTAACTTTTTTTTTTTTTTAAACAGCACTCTATCTGCAAAGGAAGATCTGTGGGTACAAACAACAGGAACCCAGGCAACATTAGAGATCAGGACTGTTGGCTGCTCAAAGCTTTGCGTGTTTCAAGCGCAGCATTTCTGTTACCGTCTTTACTCCATGACTTTTAAGGACCTCATACTGTAGCTCTGGGCATTGCACTCTATTCAAGATTGGCAGAAGTTGGGGTTTGGTCTGGGGCTATTATTGTAATGCTAAATTCTGAACCGGAAGGTCTAGAGCTGAGAGTGAATTCTCGCCTTTCCAAGTTTTCGTCGTACAAACTTTGTTCCTTAATTTAAAATTGGTTAAATAAAACTGGCTACAGCCGATGACTGGAGGGATTAGAGGTAGGTTTTTGAGGTTCCTAGTTGGGGGTGGAGAAGAGAGAGGAGAGACTGTTGTATTTATAAAAAGATAAAGAGCGGGGGAATATGTGTGGTGGATGTGTAGTCAGGTCTGTGGGAAGGGGATGTCTCTGTGGGCCCGTGCTGAGGCAGCCCTTCCCCCTGAGGGAACAGCCACAGGACGGTATAGTATAAAATAGAGTTTATTCAGGGCATGGGGAGGGGGAGTTGAGAGGGTAATAGAGGCAGAGAAAGGCAGAGAGAGAGAGAGAGAGAGATAGGGAGAGAGAGAGAGAGAGGAGAGAGAGCAAGAATAGAGAGGGAGCAGAGGGGGGGGGCAAGCAGCCCTTTTATAGTGAGTCAGGTATACCTGGCGTTGCCAGGTAACTGTGGGGGGGAGCTTAGACAAAATGCTAACAGAGACCAAGAGGATAAAGAGGAAGAAAGAGGAGACAGGGAAGGGAAACCCCAAGAGGGGAGATGGACTGTGAGCACATGGCCAAGAGAAACAGCAAGTATCTGGGCTACTCTGCTGGGGAGCTACCTCTGTCAGCAATTAGAAAAGTAGATTTGCCTAACCCAGTAACTGTCAAAGCCAAAGAAACCAACCATAGCCTGAGTCTCATCTGGTTTATCTGTGGGCTAGTCGGGGATAGGCTTAAGATGCTTGTGCTACAGGTAAAAGACCAAAGGTAAAAATGGCTGAGCGGAAGATTTCTCCTCATTGCTTGAAGCTGCGTGGCCATGTGAGGAAGTGTGGGAGGCTCGGCTTGGTGACTCAGGCCTACAATCGTCTTCATGTTTGGGAGACTGAGGTAGGAGTGTCATGGAGCATTAGGGACCAGCCTGGACACATACATAGAGTTCAAGTCCAGTCTGAGTACAGTGTGAGCAAAGCACTTTTTATCCCATTTATACCATTTATCCCAGTCAAATATTTTCAAATACCCCATCAATAAAGTTCTGTATTCTCACAGCCTCAGGCACACGATTAAACACACACACACACACACACACACACACACACACACACACATCCCAGGTAACAAACTTACTCAAATCCTCCCATTATACAATGCATACAGGCCTGAAAACGGTATGGAAGAATAAATATTCCGTGGTTTACATCTGTGAAGGACTAGTTTTTGAGTCCCTCCCTAATGACAAAATCTGTGACTGCTCAAGGGTCCTCTACAAAATGGCTGTGTACTTACACGCAACAGGAAGACCCGAGTTTGATCCACTGTACCTGAGTGAAAAGCCAGTCACTGCTGCTACACACATCTGTAGCCTCTGGTACTGGCTAGGGCTCACAGTAAGGTCAACAGGGCTGCTGGCCAGCCAGCCTGGCTGAAAGAAAAGGTGAGCTCCAGGTTCAGTGAGAGACGGAGAGAGATACAAGAAGACGCCCGGTGTCGTCCCACAACTTTTGCAAGCACGTGTGTGAGCGCTGTGCACGAGTGCGTACGAACCACTAGTGAAAAGTCACCAGTAAATCTAGCACCTGGTCACTTTGCGAAGGCTAGGCTGACTTCCACCACAGGCTTCAAATTGCCAGTTCAGGAGACCTCGCCTAAGTTTCCAAGAACTGGGCAAGTCCAGGCTGCAGAAGCTGCCCCACCACCTGGCCTGAGGAAAGGACAATGGGTCCAGCAGCAGTTTCCAGACTTCCCCAGCAGCAGTTTCCAGACTTCCCCAGTAACAGTTTCCAGACTTCCCCAGCAGCAGTTTCCAGACTTCCCCAGTAACAGTTTCCAGACTTCCCCAGCAACAGTTACCACCTGGGCCCCCCAGGCCCCAGCAACGTTTCTGGAATGTCCCTAGAGATGGAGCAAGATAAAGGCCACCTACCCATCCCGGGATTCCCATAATGTGCTTTCAAGGAGACCTCTGAGCTCACTTGGGGGTCTCTCTATCTTTGTAGATGTTAGACCCCAACATGCTAGACTTCTGCAGAATAAACCACTCTTAGTGTTTACATACCATTCGAGTCTGGGGTACCGTTCTTCGGTGAATCATGGGCTCTTACAACTTAAAAATACCATGCACTTTAGTCAGTATTTGTGAGTTTACTACTTTTGACCTACCAGGTAGACGATCTTAGTAACACTGTTTTTGTTGTTGTTGTTGTTGGGTTTCTTATGGGGGGTACATTTTCATTAATTTATTTAGTTATTTACTTTAAATTCCAATATCAGCCCTGCTCTCCTTCCAGTACCCCTCACATGGATCCTCCCCTCAATTCCCCTCCTCTTCTCCTCTGAGAAGGGGAGCCCCGCACTGGATATCACCCCCCCAACACATCACGTCACTGCAGGACTAAGTGTATCCTTTCCCACTGAGGCCAGACAAGGCGACTCTGTTACTGGAATGGGATCCACAGGCAACAGATTTGGGGACAACCCACACTCCAACTATTGAGGGAACTACATGAAGACCAAGCTGTGTTTCTACTACATACGTGTAGGGGGCCAACCTGGGTCCAGACCATGGGTCCAAGGTTAGTTGACTCTGTTGGTCTCTGTGTGGAGTCCCTGTCTTCTTCAGGTCCCTCAGTCCATTCCCAACTCTTCCACAGGACTCCCGGAGCTCCATCAAATGTTTGGGTGTGGTTCCCTGTATATGTTTCCTTTGGCTGCTGGATGGAGCCTCTCAGAGGACAGTTATGCTAGGCTCAGGTCTGCAAGCATGACAGAGTATCATTAATTGTGTCAGGGATTGGTTCCCGCCCATTAGGTGGTTCTCATTTTGGGCCAGTCATGGTTTCTGCTCTATCTTTGGCCCTGCCTGTCTTGTAAGCAGGACACCTTCTGGGTTGATGGTTTTATGAGTGGATTGCTGTCCTTACCCCTCCAATGGGAGTACTGCCCGACTACAGGAAGTAGTCACTTCAGGATCTTCATATCTTCATATCTCTCACTGCTAGGAGTTTCAGCTAGAGTTGCCCCCATAAACACCCTGAGGCCTCCCTCCACCACCACCCCATCTCAGTCAGGTCTCTGGCATGTCCTGGAGATGCTCCCCTGCCCTACCACCATTTTCTCTTCATTCTCCCCTGTTCTCCCTATACCTGTGCCTCCACCCACCCCCACCCCCTTCTCCCCCTGCTCCATGGCTTTTTGGCTGCTTTACTACCCCTAGCCTTGCTTCCTGACCCTAGGTATAACGGTAAGGATGAAGTTGATCCCCTGACAAAAGTTGTTGCTTTTGACACAGAGGCCCCTTAACAGTTATATATTACATTATCAAAACACTGCTGCTCTCTGCTTTTTAAAAAGCTGTTGGAGCCATCTTGCAGAACTTGGCATTTTCCCATCCCCATACATGCTCTTCCTGTGGTAATTAACCCGCAGGGCTTGTGTATGCCTTGCAATCTATGATGCTATGTTATTCGTGCTTTCATCTGCCCTGGGGAGGCTTTCAACCGTGTGGCCCAGCATTTGTGTTACTGCTTTACCATCTAAGGAATGCCAAGGGCTTTTAAAGCGGCCAATGCTCCTACATCTAAGGTTTTTGAACATTCCCCATACTCTCTAAAAACAGGCTACTGTGGAAAGAGCCCATCAGGCTCTAAAGACTCACATATTTGTTACGAAATGGAGATTAGAAATACTCCTCTTCCTATTGTATTTTGCAAAACAAGCGATAAGTTCCCTTTTCGACTTCTTAATATAAAATTTACCCCATGCCTCTAGTAAGATAAAAAGACCTACTAACTGGATAATTAAAAGGACCAGATGTTTCATTCCAGGAGAAGTTTGGTTTCTGTTTTCACAGGATGCTGCTTCATCGATGCCAGACCAACTGATTGTGCCAGGACCTCCCCTGTTGGCATGGAGACAGCAGCTTCTACCCCTGCCCTTTCCTCCATGCCCACCTCAGCCATCAACATCTCCAGCTCTCCGCCTGTATCAGCTACCCCTGTGTCAAAGGAAGACGGTGAGGAGGTGACTTCCGATGTGCCCGAAGGATTGTAACCCTGTGCGGCTTCACCCTTTGCTATTCTATACCCAGAGGGTGTAGGGGATATAAAAGTCGCTAAACATGGATGTCCGTATAGCATTTCATGTAAAAATGCTGTTTGACTGATTGCGTTAACTCCATCATGAGGCCAAATGTTTTACTCGTTCTATGTTGGCCACTTTATGCTTTTCTACCTGTCAATCTTCCCCTCCCCCATGGGAGGATTTTGCTGTCCGTGTTTTGAGATGGGTACCCAAAGCTCTCTCGCAGCCCAAGAGCTTTACTGCTACACTTACCTTACATGATGAGCTTTCTGTCAGCCTCAACCGCTGCCCTGATACAACGGGTACACTCTGCTCGTCATGGAAATTCTTAAACTCAAAATATTTTTTGATGTTAATTACTCAAGAAAAAAAAATAGAGGATGGACTGGGAGAAACCATGCTCCAGAAGAAGCTGTTCTCTATATGGGCTCCAAATTCAAAACATTAAGGCTCACCTGAGCCCCTCCTGCCCTTCTAACTTTAATTGGATTCGTGTTATGTCTCTGCCTTTTATTGGTTCAAGAATATTTTGAGAACAGGTTCAGACCGTCTTGAGAGATGTATAAAATACTTTTCTCTTTCAGTTGATAAAGATACTCTTCATTCACGTTGGGTCAGTACCATCGGTCTTGTTAAATTGTAAGTTTGTTCCTCTGAGGACGTACCCAGTTCTCTTATTACTTCAATTAAAAACTTTGTTAGAGATAATTCCTTTAGGGGATTGCAATGATTGTTTTACTTATTTCTGCTTCCAGTCATTCTCAGATATTTAGGAGCTGCTGTCCATTTGGCCCAGGGAAAAAATCCATACGCTTTATTTTAATAAGTTGAAAAGGGGATGCCTAGGGCCATGCAGGGGGAACGACAAATGGCTTTAGAACTCAGGGAACGCAGCAGCTCACAGGTTACCACGACGACATGGGTGGGCCTCGGTGTGGCACGCCCCGAGGACCATGTGTCCTGAGGATGCCATGCTGTTCTGGAGTCCAGCTCTGCTTACTGCTCTCACTTCCCTCTTAATCTAAGAATCGTAGGAGAACTCTAAGGGGGCTTCCAGCCCTCACTGGACACAATGACTGATGCCTGATCTCTTTCAGACATTGCTGCTGGAGCAGGTTATGATTCTGTCACCACCCTAGAGAAGAATATAGAGACACAGATTGTGAACGTTGGCCACCACCCTTAGAAAACATCTGGAAGAATAAAGTTGTTAGTGAGGTTGAGATCTTTTCACTATTGGCTTAGGGAACAATCTGAAGTTCAGAAAGGCACACTCTTATTAGTTAAGTTGGGGACCTTTATGGTCAGGGAACAAGAACAACGGCAGCACTGGCTGACGTGACTCTCACTGAGGCCGAACTGGTGAGGATTGATTTCTTACACCCATGTTTTCCCTCAGCTTCCTGATATGATTTAATAAGAATTGCTGATACACAGATGTGCATTTTGAGGATTTAAAATAGACATGACTAATTTTTATTTAAAAGTTCAGATTTGTGATTCTTTTCTGATCCTTACAAGATTAGTTTTAAAGATAAATAATAAAATAATTATTACTTCTTCCTTTGTAACTGCAAATTGCTGCCTGCCAGTAAGAGAAACTGGCTGAGGAAACTGCCTGGCTTGCTTACACACTGTTAATCTATAACAAGATGCTTGGTTAGGAATGTACGTGGGTTTTTGAGGATAATTTTCTTTACCTGTGCTGTGTAATGTTATTTCTTGTGTAGGTATTGGAAAATGCATTTTTAAAATAATCATTCACTAGAAGAAAACTAAAACGTAATCACATTATAAGTGTATCATACTAAAAGGATTTTTCTGGGATATATAAGAGATGGAAGAAAAAATAAAAGATGCTGTGGCTGGAACACTTTCTCTCCTATCTATCAACTGTGTGTGTGTGTGTGTGTGTGTGTGTGTGTGTGTGTGTGTGTAAACATGTAAACTTTCTCTCTCTCCTTCTCCCAAGGAGTTAAAAGAGTTCACAGTTTTTCCACTGGTCACAGAGAGTGCCAGCCCCAGTAAATTAAGCTTTACTTTCTCAGAGAAAAGTCTGCTGAGTAACTTCCCTAGTCACTGACTGCCTTTGGCAGCAGCCTCTATAGGTATCCCGGTCAGTGTCTCTAAGCACCAACCCCTAATGGCTACCTGCCTCAGTTTACCCACCACATGGATGCCAAAGCCAGCCATTGGCAGTCGAGGTCTCCCACTATTAATGTGTAGGGTTCAACGTGTGATTTAAGCTTTAGTAATGTTTCTTTTATGAATGTGGGTGCCCTTGCATTTGGGGCATAGATGTTCAGAATTGAGAAGTCCTCTTGATGGATTTTTCCTTTGATGAGTATGAAGTGTTCTTCCCTGTCTCTTTTGATTAGTTTTGTTTGAAAGTCCATTTTATTAGATATTAGAATGGCTACTCCAGCTTGTTTCTTGTGTCTGTTTGCTTAGAAAACCTCTTTCCAGCCTTTTACTCTGAGGTAATGTCTATCTTTGTTGCTAAGATATGTTTCTGGTACGCAGCAGAGTGATGGATCCTGTTTTCTCCATTCTGTAAGCCTATGTCTCTTTATTGGGAAATTGAGTCCATTGATGTTGAAAGATATTAAAGATCAATGATTGTTAATTCCTATTATTTTGATATTGGGGATAGTAGCCTCTCTCTGTATGATTCTAGTCTTTTGGTTTTAATGGTGTGAAATTATTTATTTCTTGTGTTGTTTTTTTTTAAAGTGTAGTTAGCTTCACTGGATTACAGTTTTCTTTCTAGTGTTCTCTGTAGGGCTGGGTTCGTTGAAAGGTATGGTTTAAATTTGGTTTTGTTGGAATGGAATATCTTGATTTCTCTATCTATGATGTTTGAAAGGTTTTCAAGGTATAATAGTCTGGGCTGACATCTGTGGTCTCTTAGGGTCTGCAAGACATCTGCCCAGGCCCTTGTAGCTTTTAGAGTCTCTGTGGAGAAGTCAGGTGTTATTCTGATGGGCCTGCCTGCGCACCCAGGTAACATAATACTTGGCCTTTTTCTCTTGCAGTTTTAATGTTCTTTCTCTGTTCTGTATGTTTAGTGTTTATTCTTAGGTGGTGAGAGGATTTCCTTTTCTGTCCAATATATTTGGAGTTCCATAAGTTTCTTACACACATTTATAGGCATCTCATTTCTTAGGTTACAGAAATCTTTTATGGTTTTGTTGAAGAGGTTTTCTAGGCCTTTCAGTTGAGAATCATCTATTCTTATTCTTTTTTTTTTTAAGTTTATTTTATGTATATGAGTACTCTGTAGCTGTCCTCAGACACACCAGAAGAGGGCATCACATCCCATTACTGATGGTTGTGAGCCACCATGTGGTTGCTGGGATTTGAACTCAGGACCTCTGGAAGAGCAGTCAGTGCTCTTAACCACTGAGCCATCTCTCCAGCCCCAGCCCCTATTCTTATTATTCTTTGGTTTGGTCTTTTCATAGTGTTCCAATTTTCCTGGATGTTTTGTGTCATGAGCTTTTTAGATTTCGCATTTTCTTTTAGACCGAAGTGTTGATTTCTTCCATCTTACCTTCTATGCGTGAGATCTCTCTTCCCTCTCTTGTAGTCTCTTGGTGGTACTTGTGTCTATAGTTCCTGTTCTCTTTCCTGGGTTCTCCATCTCCATGATCCCCTCAGTTTGTCTTTTCTTCATTGTTTCTATTTCCATTTTCAGGTCTTGGACAGTTTTATTCATATCCTTCACCTGCTTGATTGTATCTTCCTGTATCTCTTTATGTTCATTCCTTTCCTCTTTAAATAAGACCTTTATCTGCTGGAGTCTATTTTCCTGTATTTCCCTAAGGGATTTACCCATTTCCCTTTTAAAGGCCTCTATTATCTTTACAATATTGGATTTAAGGTCATTTTCTTATATTTCATGTGTATTGGGCTTGCTTCAGCAGGAGAGCTGGGCTCTGGTGGCGCCATGTTGCCCTGGCTCTTGTTGACTGTGTTCTTGCACTGACCTTTAGCCATCTGGTGTTGGCTGGATCGTCCTGATGCCAGCAGAAGGCAGGGGTGGGGGTTGTGGGTCAGACAGCTGTGGGGACCTGACTCTGTTGACTGTTGCTTCCGGCACACACGACTGGCAAGTGATTGGTGGGGCAGTGTTCCAACCTGGTTGTTCTTGGGACCTAGTAGTAAAAGCCAAGTAGATATTGGACACATGAGCCCAGAGACCAGGCAAAGGTATGTATGAAAAAATTAGGATGGGCCTAGCATGGTGGCCCCCAAGAGTTCAAGGGTAGCCTGGACTACCTAGAAAAACCCTGACGTGTAGAAGTTTCATTTTATCCTGGAAGGAGGGTGGGGGCTCATGAGACTCATGAAATAAGCAAATCTTACAAGTCTCAGAAAGCTAAAACTTAGCAGATTCACAAGTCGCATCCCCTAGCGAACAGTGAGCGAATTCTGGGGAAGCTGCTTGTAAGTTATGCAGAAAGCAGCAGACTCAGCTTTCTGAGTCATCATCCCTGATGCTGTAGGCTTTGCAGGGACACAGTTTGCCTTGAGTCAACCAAGTTCCTGTAACCCCCCACCTACACTTCTTCAGGAAAGCCCAGTAAGCTCGCTGGTTCATTAGGTTAGCAGTGGATAAAATCATTTTCCTGGTGTGCTGTTGGCACCCAGTCCTGGGGGATGGGAGACTCGTTTGCAACTTCCCAGGGAACACTACCTAACACACCCTGTCTTTAAAATGAACAACAGCAAAAAAAAAAATGAAAGAAAACATAAGCAACATAAGGTAGCAGGGCTGGCGTCCTGGTAACATTCAACATCACGGAACTGCAACAGTCAGCTAAGGAGGAAGATGGGGATCAAGACGATGATTCAGCCCTTAGAGGCTCAGCTCACAACCAAATGTCAAGCGAGGTAGTAGTACTTATAAAAACAGACCGAGGTGCTGTAAGCGAATTAACCGAGTCGATCCTAAGTGGTGGGCATCTTAACTGCCAAACGGCTTGCCTGCAGAATGCCACAGAAAAATGTTATCCCTGCTGTTTTACATGTTAATAATGACCCTCCTCCTCTGGGTTGAACTTGGGCCTTTGATTAACACTAGGTACGCTGTGCCCCTCAGCTGAGCAAGAACACCGACTCTTTTAGATTTCATTTTGAGAGAGGGTCTCACTAAGTTTTCCCCCTGGCCTTTGCTATACAGTCCAACATCCTCTGAGCTTGCAATTTTCCCACCTCAGCCTCTGGGTAGCTGGGATTAAAGCATGTACTTCCACGGCTGGCTATTAACTCATGCCTTTTACAGCAGATCCGAAGAAAGAAACTCGCACCACGAACTGGTCTAAGAAGAAACTTTCCACACTGACTAGTTTATGTCCCTTTGATAGACTACGAGACCCATGTAATCCACAAATTTACCTGTTGGGATTAGCAGCTGTAATTTCAAAGATAAACTGAAATTTTAGTGGCAGTTCAACTCGCTAATCCCAAGTGTGATTTCTCTGCTTTAAAAAGAAGGACAGTTATATTGTTTCTATCTTTATCTTGTTCGGAGTTAATTTTGTGTTGCTGTTTCTAACGCACGGAAGGGGAGACCTGCTGGGGGAGGGACAGAGGTGGAAATGGTGGAGCAAGGACAAGGAAATGGCCTAAGTGTGTATTCCAGGCCCACGTCCCTGCCATTGTTGGAATCCGACACCATCCCTGTCAATCATCTCATGGTCAGTATGCGAGCGTGTGAATTCAGCATACAAACAACCTCCTTAAAAGTCTGACATTCCATCTCCTTTCTGGTATAATTTGTTTTGTTTTTCTTTTTACGTTGACCATGAATCTCACTCCGTAGACTAGGCTGGCCCCGAACTCGGAGGGAAGCACATCTCACTTGGGAGACAGCACATTTCAAATACACCTAGTTAAACATGGCGGGTGGCCCGAGAGGTTTAGGGGTTTAAATAAACTCAGGTAAGATATTCTTGGCAAGAATGTTTCAGGAGAGATAACACACTTCCCCCTTGCACTAGGTCGGGAGCCCCCATAATATTTATGTACCATTCTAAGCAATGTCGTTCAGTCTCCTAGATAGATATTTGGTAATTTTTCTAGTATAAAACAGTTTCCCCATCCCATCCTTCGAGACTAAAAAGTAATCTTTATTTCCGTGGTACCAGGGACAATCCTTGTGGGAGCCAGTTATTATGTCACAGGTTACAAGCTAGTATTGGCACATGACAGTTAACATGTGGGATTTACAACAGAAATTAGTTTTTTAAAAAACGTCCTTTCTCTTAGTATTCAGAGAGCAGGGGATCCGCTTGGGCATTTCACAATGGGATGAGCCCTGGTGGGGTAGGCGGGCAGGAAGAGCTAGGAGCGGCTAGAGATGGATCGGATGATTGTACACAGGGAGGTAGGGTTTACTGTGGAAGACAATTCCAAGACTTCAGATGTGTGACTTAATCATTGTGTAAAAATCCTGCACAAACTTGCCTATTTAACAGACAGGGTTTTATTTTGTTTTTGTTTTTGTTTTTTCCAAGCTGTAATTCACAAACAGAGGCTCCTGCCATCTTGCTGTACCTCATCGAGGGGGCTTTCATGGTCACTGCATCTCAGCTGAAGGGAAAAGGAAAGTGGAGACCATTCACCCCTTAGTGACATTAACCTCAAAGCGAAACATCATTTCTACTTGAACTTCATGTAATAAAAACAAAACAAAACAAGCCAAATAGGTCCACCTAGAAGCAAAAGATGGTCCTTAATGAACAGCAACTCTCAGGGGGAAAAAATATCTTTTCTACACAAGGGAACATTCGGGGCTTCTTGCTTCGAGGAATATGTGTGGCTACTGGCTAGAGAACGGACCCGTGCTTGCTGGCTCTTTTAAATTTTATCCATAAGTGTCGTTCAGGATTATCCTTGGAGTCCAATTGCCACCATTTTCAGGAGTTCACCTGTGAAGGGGGAAAAAAGAAGATCATTGCAGCGGGGCCTGTTGTCTGTCAATGTTCCCTCAGGGAAGAAAGAGGCAGGGTGGGCCATGGGACCCTCACCTGAGTGTTTACCTGGCCTTCCCAACCCTTATTGCCTATTGTATATACTGGGAGGGGGGCTGAAGGATGCAGATAGGGAAAGATAAGAAGTATTTTTGTACTTTTTAGAAAGTTGTTTAAGGGCTGGAGGGATGGCTCAGAGGTTAAGAGCACTGACTGCTCTTCCAGAGGTCCTGAGTTCAATTCCCAGCAACCACATAGTGGCTCATGACCATCTATCTGTATTGGGGCCCCATCCCCTCTTCTGGTGTGTCTGAGGACAGCTACAGTGTACTCATAAATAAAATAAAATCTTTAAAAAAAAAGATGTTTAAAGCATTTACATACATGGGATAAGTTGGAAATCTACATACAGAGTTAAACTCTTCCCTGGTAATGGGTATGCTTGTAATAATTTCTATAGGTATGGCCAGACACCCCTAGTCCCAGAATTCACACTTTTATCCGTACTGGTCACAAACTCGATGAAAATAATACAACAATTCGTCTTTTAAATGTCAGATGCATAGGTGTTGAAGAGGCCCTGAACAAGAACACGGCAGGTCTAGAGGGATAGGATACCTTATGCAAACAATGACCTCCACATCCAGTGATTTCAAAGGTGGGAGATGCTGAGAAAGTGCATGACCCCTAAGAGAGGTGTGACCACTATTCTTGGTTGTCAACTTGGCTGTACCTGGAATTGACTAAACCCCCATAATGACTGGGTGTATTTGGGAGGGAAGCAGGAAGATCCACTTCTAATCCAGATCTTTTGAGGTGAGAAGACCCACCTCTAACCTGGGTCAAGTCTTCTGCTGGTAGCTTATATAAAGGAAACAGAAGAAGGAAGCCTCTCTCTTTGACTGCTTGGTCTCAATCTCTCTAGCAAGTCTATTCCTTCACTGGCATTACAACCTACTTCTTCAGGATTCTGGTGTATATGGAAGAGGAGCTGAGGCATCCAGCCTTGTGGAATGACCATCTACTGGATTCTTGGAACTTCCATTGCTAGAGAGTCAGGATTGGACCAACTGGACCACAGCCTGTAAGCCATTCTAATAACCCCCTTTACGTGTGTGTGTGTGTGTGTGTGTGTGTGTGTGTGTGTGTGTGTGTTGAGAATCACACTCAGCCCCTCTTCCCCTCTCCCAGAGCCACCTCTCTCTCTATACCCCACTCCCAACTTCACACCCCTTTTTTCTTCTTTTGTAACCCACGGAGTCCAATCTGTGCTGCCAGTATGGTTTTTCCTAGTACTGTTTCTCTGTTGGAGAGGCGTGTAAAGCATTTACACACGATATTCATGAGTCAGAAATGTAGTTGCGATGTTAAAATATCTTCTGGCTTTCCACATAAGCGTGAGCAACAGTCAGGGTTGGAGGGGGCACATACTTAAAAAAAATGGACTCTCCCTCCCCCAGAAGCCATCAGCTGCCCATAAGGTGAAGCTCAGAACGAAGATGCACTTCCAGAATACTACAAACATCGGTGTCTTATGAGTCTACTCCTGTGGGTTATTTTTAGAGGGTCTCACTATGGAGCACTGGCTGGGTTAGAACTCACAGAGATCCACTGTCCTGTGCTGGGAATAAAGGCATGGGCCACCACACCCAGCACTATAGTTATATATTTTAAAAGATTACTCTAGGACTAATGTTATCTGTAGTAAAATCTTGCATAATCCTCAAACTACTGAAGACTAAATAGCAATTTAATACGTAAGAAGGTTCAGAAGACCAAAATATACACAGGTAGTTGGTATACGTATGACGTAAGAAAGGAGGATGGATCACTGCTGGAGTTTTCGGGTAACCTAGATAACCTCCCCTCTCCCCCATTGGATGTATACTTCAGCAATCTAAGGAAGCAAAAGGAAACCATAAAAGATTTAGAGAAATCATGAGAAACATAAAAATAATATCGGCTGGAGGAAGCCTTCCCTATGTGAGGTGCCGAAATTTAAACACAGGGTAATGGGCTTTTCACTTTCACCCCGTTACATTAGCATAGTCTTACAGTCTTACCTGGAGCAAGTGATGAATGGGGGAGGGAGTGTTCAAGGAAGAGAGATGGGGGAGGGGTTTTGGGGGAGAGGTCCAGGGAACCATGGAGTTGGCCCGGCCTAGTTACTTCAAGAGGCATGTGTCTTCGGTTTATCAGGTTAGTGTCCACAGCTCTTGGGGACCAGTGTGCCTTCCAGTTTCTGAGGTTAAGGAAGCTTAGCAGCTTGACAAGACAAGTTGGTCTTAGACCTTAATCTTGAGTACCCTGTACAGCTTGCAAACATCATTGTATCCTAGCAACAACAACTGTATTGATCCTGGCAATTGCCACTGTATTCTGTTTCTGATAAAGCTATAAGAAGTCTGATTGCTCTCAATAAAATCGCTACAGACCTTGAGTGTTGCTGTGGACCCTGGTTTCATTCCTTTTGTGACCTTGGCCCATCAGGAAGGTATCAAGGATGACCTAACAACTTCCAGATTTATGGTTTGAGGAACCTAGTCAGTGATGGTGCTGTTTACTGTAATAAAGAGGATGATTTTTTTTAAAAAAAAAATCAGCTTTGGATTAAAACCTTTTGTGTTTCTTGAATACGTAAAGAAGTCTTTTTTATTTTTGAGATGGGGCATCATGTATGTAGCCCAGGCCAAGGCTTATCTGGAACTTCTGATTCAAGCATATGTGCCTCTGAGCACTGAGGTTATAGTCACAAGCCACCATGCCTGGTCCCATATAAAGAATGCTTAGAATTTAAAATGTCTGGGGCTGGAGAGATAACTCAAGTTGTCGTTGATATTTGGTTTTGATTTTTTGAGACAGGCTTTCTCTGTGTAGCCTTGGTTGGCCTGGAATTCACAGAGATCCACCCGCCTCTGCCTCCCAAGTGTGAGATTAAAGGCCTGTACCACTGTGAACATCTGACTCAGAGGTTTATTAGCACTTGTTCTTGCAGAGGACCCGGGGTTGAGTCCCAACACCCATGTGGTGGCTAATACTCATTCTAACTTGTAATTCCAGTTCCAAGGACACTGGTGCCTTCTTCTGACCTCCACAGGCACCGGCATGAAGGTGGCAGGAAGCTAAAACATCCATACATATAAACCTGAAAACGTTTTTTTAAAAGTTTTAAAAGAAGCAAAGTTAATTAAATACAAAGTATTTACAATTTTATTCTGAGACTCCAGGGGGTGGCACTTAAGGTCCCAAGCATGCAAGGCAATCAAACAGGAAACTACATCTAAGACTTTGACAAAGGATTTAAATAGTTACTTTCCCAGGGAGGAGAAACAGATGGGCAACAGGTCCAGGAAGAGATGGGAAACATCATTAATCCTTGGGGAACTGCGAATCAAACCAAAAGGAGATGTCACTTTGTTCCTACTAAGATGGTCTATTAATGGAAAATGGATGACATCATTGTCAGAAAGGACACAGAGGAATCAGGAGCCCCGTATTGTGCTGGTGGGGATGTAAGGCTGGGTACTCTGTGGAAAAGAAGTTGGCAGTTTCTCAAAAGGTTAAACTCAGGGCTCTGATATGAATACACATGTCATCTCCTTGGCATTTGTATTTGAAACACACCACAGTGTAAAGACTTATACACATATGTTCCTACAAGCATTATTCCTGATAACCAAGAAGCAGACACAAATACCCATCCCATTTGCTGACAGACCGGATGACACAATGTAGCATTTCCACACAAGGGAATGCTTGGTAAGGAAAAGAAATGGATCACCGAAAACCACAGCCATGATGACCTTCAACATTTGGCAAATGCAAAAAAATCAGACTATATGTTTTATTCTTCCCTATTTGAAATGTCCAGAATAGGCAACGTCTTACAGAAACACAATGAAATGATTGCCTATTGCTGGGAGGCAAAGCCGCAGGGAGGGAGGGAGGGAGGGAGGGAGGGAGGGAGGGAGGGAGGGAAGGAGAACTGACAAGGGACTGCTCACGGCTTCAGGCTTTTCTTTGGTGAAACAGTCTGAAATGCAGAATACAACCTTGCCTTTAAAAATAAAGTGAATAAAAAATTAAAACCAGTCCATCTTGACACTTTGAAAAAATGTTTTTGACTTGATTTTTAAGAAAATCTTATACATGTATAATGTGATTACTGTCATCCCCCACTCCTAATTAACTGATACTTTCAAACCTGTCTTTTTTTTTTTTTTTTCTCAAGATACACCAAGTTTAGGCAGTGAGTTTGGGACTACGGATTGGAGCCTGGTAGGCACTCAGTAGGGACTCAATTGAAGAAAGTGAGTGTTTCTCTCCTAGAATACATTAGAAGCCGAGAGTTTAGAGAGGTAGGGTGCATATCCTTCCCCAACAGAAGTTACTCCTGCGGTGAGGTCAGGACTGCTTTGGCTCAGCCATACCCAGATAACTTGGGTGTGTACATACAAAATATGCACGCAGACAAACATACATGCATACATGCATACATACATACATACATACATACATACATACATACATTTTTGTGGAGAGAGGATCTCTCTTTATAGATAGGCTAGCCTCTAACAGAGAGCCATCTGTCTCTATCTTCTGAGTAATGAGATTAAAGGTTCCTGTCACCCCAATTGTGCACTTTTTAAACCGACGAACTTTATGATACATAAATTCTCACTCAATAAAGTTGCAATCCAATTTGTTTGGGGAACTAGGTTTTCTAAGTACGTGGGTAAGTTTTTTTTAGAGCCAGCGGCCCCGGAGTTTCGTGAAGGAAAGCACCTTCAGCTCCGGGCAATGAGGTCACGCCTCCTTCCCTTGTCTCCTAGCAACCGGCTTCCTACTGAACGCTTCCTCAAGTCTCCCTCCGTCACTTCCGTTCTCAACAGGAAGTGAAGTCAACCCAGCGGCTTTCCCGGGAGTTCAGCGTTCGCCGCAGGTGAAGTAGTCTTCCTGGACGGGTGCTGGCACTGTCCCCCGTCCAGGGCTGACGCAAAGGCCCGGGGATCCGAGGACTCGAACACGCGCGGGCCCAGGGCGGCAGGGGAGGAGCCGCAGGCGAGGCTGCTGGTTGTCCGGAGTCCCGAGTATGCTTGCTCTCCCAGTTGTTCACCCCCAGCTCTAGATTTCGGACATTTCTGCGCTCCTCCCCCAACGACCCGGGTCCTGTGTCTGAAAGGAAGACCCCTCACAGAAAACACTCTCCTCGCCGACTTCCGTTCACGCCCCAGCCCCTCAGAGCTCTGCCAAGACCACCCTGGGATCTTTCAGCGACTTTTGAGTTGCCAGAGGCCTGGGGTAAATGTTTCCCTGAGTGCTAAACTGTGCGGTAGGGAGATAGTTCCTGCAAAATACGGGGTTAGGTAACTTGGGGCAGTGTGCATTTTGCCTTACTTTCCTTGAATGTCACTAGCGGGGTTTCTTGTTGCAAACTGGGGGAGTTTGCCTTGGTTTCGGAGGAGGGAGACATCACCGCAAGGCGGCTGGAGGGGCCCAGTTGATGCTCATTTTATAGATCTGTCTGACCCAGGAATTAAATGACCCGTTTGTGTCATGTGATTCTTTCATTTAAGCGTTTAATGTGTTTCTTACCTGCAACTAAAATGTAGTTTTCTTGGGCAAGGACTGAGTCATCTGGTACCTTTGCGACTTCCATAGTGTCAAACAGTACTTACTGAACAGTCAGGGTAAAGGTGCAGCCAGACTTTAAAATCTGAATATCAGTGAATACATGTTTCAACATTTTAGCTTAATGTTGAAGAGATCATGTTGGACACGGTAGGATCCCAGCACTTGGGAGGTGGAGGATAAAGGATCTGGAGTTCCAACTCCCTCCTGGGCTACACAAGACCTTATCTTAAAAACAAAAATTAAAACGTTGAAGGCATGCATATATTTAAACATGATTTAGTTACTGGAAAGGATGGTGTGAAGTAGCACCATCTTTTTAGATAAAAGTAATAAAACCTATTTAGGTAAATTTTTCTGAATTTACTTAGTAAATAATGATGCAACTGTCTTTTAGGAAAAGGCCAACTCATGGCAATTTCACTGTTTGTTTCTCTCCCTCTTCCCATCCTTTTATATAGGTATTGTGTGTTAACCTGCCAACCCAGGGGTGCCCATCATTATGGGAAACCAACTAGCTGGTATCGCTCCTTCCCAGATCCTGTCCGTAGAGAGCTACTTCTCAGACATCCATGACTTTGAATATGATAAGAGTCTGGGAAGTACTCGGTTTTTTAAAGTTGCTCGAGCAAAGCACCGGGAGGGCCTGGTGGTAGTGAAGGTCTTTGCAATCCAGGATCCCACGTTGCCTTTAACTAGTTATAAACAGGAGCTGGAGGAACTGAAAATCAGGCTCCATTCGGCCCAGAACTGCTTACCTTTCCAGAAAGCAGCAGAAAAAGCATCGGAGAAAGCGGCCATGCTGTTCAGGCAGTATGTAAGGGACAACCTCTACGACCGTATCAGTACCCGTCCCTTCTTAAATAACATCGAGAAGCGCTGGATCGCCTTCCAGATCCTGACAGCTGTGGACCAAGCGCACAAGTCTGGAGTCCGCCACGGCGACATCAAGACAGAGAACGTGATGGTCACCAGTTGGAACTGGGTTCTCCTCACTGATTTTGCCAGTTTTAAGCCCACTTATCTTCCAGAGGACAACCCAGCAGATTTCAACTATTTCTTTGACACCTCGAGGAGGAGGACTTGCTACATCGCTCCTGAGCGTTTCGTGGATGGCGGTATGTTCGCCACTGAGTTAGAATACATGAGAGATCCCTCAACTCCTCTTGTCGACCTAAATAGCAATCAGAGAACGCGGGGAGAGTTGAAGAGGGCCATGGACATCTTTTCAGCAGGTATGTGAGTCAGTCACTGACAAACAGAAATGTAGTTTTTTTGTAAATTGACCAATTTTCGAAGGTTTCTTGCTGTACCCTCTTAGACTGTTTCAGACAGATACATGATTTCCTCATTGGACTTGCTTCAGTGATGAGGAAATGCAAAATACTTCTCATTCATTTAAACAAATGAGAACATATACTTCGCAGTGCTGGTGGCACGCAAGGACGCTACGTGTCAGGTTTAAGAGAGAAAAAGTCTGTTTCACCTTGTGTTTGCTACGGTGGTGATCAGCTTAAGTCGCTGTTATAGAAGCACATAGTTAAATAAGCCTCTGGGAGTGATAGGTGGAGAGGCAGTGTCAGAAAAGGCCTCCCCTAGAGAGGTGGTGTTCAAACTGAGGCCTACAGTGGGACTGGCGTTAGCTGTGGTAGTTTGTTTCAGGCCGTGTGTGATGCTCCTATGAGGCGTCTTTTTAATATTGGTATTTATAGCTGTGCATTTACTCAAAATGCTTGTCGGATCCCACAGAGATTTGTTTGTGTCTGTTCATAGTGTGTGTGTGTGTGTGTATTTGTGTATATATGTGTGCACAGTGAACAGAACCCAAGGAACTACACCCAGTGTTGTCTCGGGCCTCCACACTGGTACGTTCCTTGTCCACTCTTAATTATTTTGAGGCAGGGTCTCTCACTGGGCCGGGCGCTTACCTTGTAGACTTTGCTGGTCAGTGAACCCCAGAGATCATCCTAGCTCTGTCTTCAGCTCTGGAATTAGAAGCATGTACCATCCCACCCAGCTTTTTGATGTGGGTTCTGGGGTTTTAATTCAGGGCCTGGTTGTTGCAAAGCAAGCATTTTCCTGACTGAGCAGGTCCCCTGGCCCATAAAAGTTTTTGTTGTTTTGTTTTGTTTTTGTAAGCAGTTTTTAGACTGTTTTTGACACTCACCAGATGTAGCTCTTTGAACTTGGTAACAAGACCGCAGAGTAGCACAGGAGTCCTCATTACATTTTCTAGGCAAACGCACACAGCTATGCTGTGGAACTGCCCTTATCCCTTTGGCCCAGGAGACTCTGCTGGAGCGCTTCATGGCCTGCTTGGGGATTCCTCCAAGTGCCTGAGGGCACACTTCTTGAAGCCCACTCCAGAGTGTTGACAGGGGACGTTGGGGTCACCACTTTGCTGATGGCAGAATGGCTTTTTCTTTTCTTGCTACTCATGTTTGCAGGAACCAATCTGATTCAAAAAGGCCCCTATAAGGTTTTTATGCCCGTGTGTGTGTGTGTGTGTGTGTGTGTGTGTGTGTGTGTGTGTGTGTGTGTGTAGGTGTGGTTGTGGTGTGTGTGTGTGTGTGTGTGTGTGTGTGTGTGTGTGTGAGTGAGATTTCCCTTTGCTTTTCCTCTCAGCACTGGGAAGAGAGCACAGGCTCTCACCTAGCAGTCAGGCACTGCATCCCTGAGCTACATCACAGCCCTTGCTATGTTGTCCTGGCTGATCTTTACCTTGGAGCCACAGGAATGAACAGCATTTTCTCTTTTCCCAGGCTCCCTCGCCCCATTAATTATTTAGGAGACACCTTGCCTACTTTTCTGTTGCTGGGATAGAGCACCACGACCAAGTCGATTTTAAAAAGACATGTTTAATTTGGCCTTCAGTTCAGAGGGTAGAGTATGCATGCAGATCTCTGTGTGTTGGTTCCTCATCTTCTGAAGCTACCTGGATTCTGGCAGAGGGGTTTCCCTAAGGATGTTAATTCTGATTACTTCTCAGAGGCCTCACCTCTGACACCATTGTCAGATTAAGTTTTTCCATTATATCTCCCAGTGGGGATCAAATTCAACACAGGAAGCCTTGGTGTACACTGGAATTTTGTCTAACCCGTAGTGTTGAGAGTCATTCTGTGGCTTAACTGAGGTCCTGTCTAGATAGTGCGGATTCTGTAGGCTCCTGAGAATTCTGCTGTCATAGGTAAGTGCCGCCATACTGATACTTGTTAGATCTGGTTGGTTTATAGTGTTGCTGAGAACTTCCATTTCTTGCTTACATATGATGGGTTAAATATTTTATATTACACTTAATTTATTTATTTTGACATTACACACACACACACACACACACACACACACATACACACTCACACACACAGTGGAAGAGAGCCTGTGAGGGAGTGTGCAAACAAGCACATAACCTTGGTATGTGCTTGGAGGTCAGAGGACAGCTTTCAGGAATGGGTTCTCTCCTTCCAGCCTGTGCGACTTGGAGACAAGTGCCTTTCCCCTCTGATGCATCTTACTGGCCTCAGCACTTGATTTTTTTTCTTTCCCTTAAAAATAGCTGTTGTTTGAAGTCCTTTATTTTGAAACTCACATTGTATAACTAGAAATTAACACATTTATTAAACGCTTATTCTGTATCAGAATTGCCGTAGTTGATAGGGACTTTCCAGTGCACAAAACGGGGGGGGGGGGCCACACACGGAGTTTGCATCTAGTGAGGACAGAGATAATGGACAGGCAGCCTAAGCTACGTGGCCCACCAGCTGGTACTGTGCAGGAAGTGGCCGTGAGGGAAAAGGATGAGGAGGAGCTGCAGTGGCTCTTCAAGTCTCGTCTTGTTTGGTTTTTTCTGAGACAGGGTCTCTGTGTAGTCCTAGCTGTCTTGGAAACTCAGTCTATAGATCAGGCTGGCCTCGAACTCACAGAGATGCACCTGCCGGTGCCGCCTTCCAACTACCGGGATTAAGGACGTGTACCGACTGCCATGCCCAGTGGCTCTGCCAGTTTTAAATAGGTAATTAAAGGATTTCCTGCTGGTTGGCAAAGACCTGACTAGCATTCACGAGTACTTAGGGTGGGTATCCTCAGCAGAGGACCATCAGGTACAAAGGCTAAAAAGAAATTATTTAAGGATCTCTATGAGACTTGGTAAGTGTGAGTCATAGAATAACTCAGTAAAATTGCTTTGTATGAAAAAATTGTTCTGTGTTTTTGGAAATGTAGGTACTTAAAACATTCCTGATTGAAGACTATGTTAGTGCAAACAGTTGAATTGTTTTCCCTTTTTTTTTTTTCTAGTTTACTCCCACATTTTTTAGCACTTGATATATGTTTGTAATACTCAACACTGCAAATGAAATTTGTTCACTGGCTATGTTCCGTCTTCCTAGGAGGAGTGCTTGGCTGAGGCGATTTTACCGCTTTGTGTTAGTAGCGCCTGTCACTGGTGGCACCTACTGCTTGTATAGTGATGGGCAGATGCTGGTTAGCAGTTCTGAACGTGATGCTACAGTTTGTACCACAGGCTTTCTTAGGAGTGTAAGCTCCTTGTTTGTGTGTGTGCATTTGAAGAAAGAGAGAGAGGGATGATTGGCTTCATACCCCTCCCCTGCCGATCAAGCACTTGGACCTCCACATTGTAGAACACAGTAAAATTCAGTTGATTGGGGTTTTGCACTCTGAGTATTCTGATTTTTCTGAATTCTAATAAGCACTGACCATCTCTTCATCTCCCTCTAATGGAATTGTGTCTGGTTTTCCAGGTTGCGTGATAGCCGAGCTCTTCACGGAAGGCGTACCGTTGTTCGATCTCTCACAACTGTTGGCATACAGAAATGGACATTTTTTCCCTGAGCAAGTGCTAAATAAAATTGAAGATCGAAGTATCAGAGAATTGGTAACTATGCTACAAATATGGGCCATACAGTTTGAATTGACCGTCCTAGCTGGTCTGAACTCACTCTGTTAGCTCATTCAGGGCAGCCTCCTGCCTCAGCCTTCTGAGTGCTAGAACAATAGGCAAGACATCCTCCTCCACAACAAAGTCGGAATAAGACCTATCATTTACTGATAAACACACTTTTGATATCTCATTAGAAAGAGATACACTATTCCCTCTTAGGCATAAAGCATCAAAAAAGAAAAAGCAGAAAGACAAATTTGTTATCCATTGCCCTATGATAACTCTCTGCTTCGGGCAGATTTGGAAGTGAGAGGCAGTCCTAGAGAACTTGTTCATGAGGAATGAAGAAGACAGGCATCTGAGGTGGAGAGAGGGAGTCATCAGTGTTAGCAGAGCCCAGTAACGGGCATTTTCTCCTGGAGGCAGATGTGGGCTGTTCTAGAAGGGAGCTGCAGGGTCACATGGTTATGGTAGCACAGGGCTGCGGAATTGTGGGTGAGGCCATCTGATGGGATGTCTGTATTACTGTGAGGACGTCTTTTACAAGTGACTGACACTGAGAGTGACTCTGGGTCGTGTCTGCAGTATTCTGTGTGGGGGAAATAAATACACAGTCTGTTTCCTCTTGGACCTGGCAGCTACTGCTAGGCCTGGTGGCGTAGGTCTGCAATCCCAGCTACTTAGGAGAGTAAGGAAAGGGGACTTCAAATTCAAGGCCTGCCTGAGGACACAGGGGTACAGACTGTTCAGGGCCAGTTCAGTGAACTTAGCAAATCCCTATCTCTAAATGAAACAAACCTGCGAGGTGCTGGGCTAGCTCAGGGGTGAGCACTGGTGTGGTGAATGAGGAGGTTGAAGCAGGGAATGTGTGAGTCCCGGCCAGCCTGGCCTACATAACGAGACTGTCTGAGGAACAGAGTAAGAAGGGCAGCTCCGGAAACCAGATGCTGGGTCGTGTCTGCAGTATTCTGTGTGGGGGAAATAAATATAGCCGTGGTAAGGGGCACACCTGCTCCTCCTCAGAGCCGACACTTTGTCTGTCACTTTAGCTGAGCAGCTCCGTGTCTTCAGACCTACATTTTCTTGATTGGAAAGTCAATTTGTTTATTAATCTTCAAGGCATTAATGCAAATGTAAAAGTAATTCTTAGATCATTTTTCTATATAGTATACTTGATTCCTCTAAATTCAGTGCTAAATTCTAGTTTAGAATCCAAAAGAAAGCCAAACTTGCAGATATATTTTTATGATATTTTATGTATTTGACTATTAGAACATTGAACCACTGAACTGGTTTTTTATATATATATATAAAATTTATGTCCTTATATCAGGTATATATTTATGTCTTTCTTTTTTTTTTTTTCTTTATTAACTTGAGTATTTCTTATTTACATTTCGATTGTTTTCCTTCCTGATCCCTTCCCAGTTTCTGGGCCAGCATCCCCTAACCTCTCCCCCTCCCTTCTAGAGGGGCTTCCCCCCCATCCTCTCCCCATTACCACTCTCCCCCCAACAATCTCGTTCACTGGGTGTTCATTCTTGGCAGACCAAGGGCTTCCCCCTTCCACTGGTGCTCTTACTAGGCTATTCATTGCTACCTATGAGGTTGGAGCCCAGGGTCAGTCCATGTATAGTCTTTGGGTAGTGGCTTAGTCCCTGGAAGCTCTGGTTGGTTGGCATTGTTGTTCATATGGGGTCTCAAGCCCCTTCAAGCTCTTCCAGTCCTTTCTCTGATTCCTTCAACGAGGGTCCCATTCTCACTTCAGTGGTTTGCTGCTGGCATTTGCCTATGTATTTGCTATATTCTGGGTGTGTCTCTCAGGAAAGATCTACATCCGGTTCCCAGGTTCCCAGGTATATATTTCTAGTGTTCACATTTCCTCACAGTTTTAGGTATTTCTTTAAGATTTTGTGTGTGTGTGTGTGTGTGTGTGTGTGTGTGTGTGTGTGTGTGTGTGTGTGTACATGTGTATGTGAGTGCAGAGGCCAGAGGTATTAGGTCCCCTGGAGTCAGAGTTATAAGGAGTTGTGAGCCACTTGGTGTGGGTGCTGGGAGCTGAGAAGTGCTCTTAGATGCTGCGCCCTCTCTACCCTACTCTTTTATATCATTGAAGTGCTGGGCTCTAACACAGGACCACACGCGTCTGCCAGCACTCTGTCCTTGGGCTACATTACCAGACCTTTGATTCTCCTCTCAGCTAAACTCCTCTCAACTCAACTAAACAACACCATGTGCTGACCCTTTGGATTTGTAGGAGTGTACTGTTAAACCAGAACTCTTAATTGTTCTTTCATGTGTGCAATGTGTCTATTCATTTTTCTCTGAAGGTTTGTTGCTTTTTAACAACAAATATTGAACAAACAAGTATGACTTTTTATATACCAGGAGATTTGTGGACATTCGTGTGTAATATCCCATTGCCTTCTAGGGTGATGAGTGACATAATTAGTTTGTAGTTTTAAAAAAGGCCAGGCAAAGAGAATGATTAGAATTACCTCAGAAATCCCTTAGATCTCAGGTAATTGCTCTTGTACCTTTCATCTGGTTTGATTTGGTGTGCGTGCGTGCGTGCTTGCCTGTGTGCGTGCAGTCCACCTGGCCTTCAGCTTGTTACTAGCTCAGGAGGCTGGTCTTGAACTGGTCATGTAGACAGGAGGCTGGCCTTGCCCAAGCATCCAGGGTGCTGGGGTTCAGGTATGAGTCACCCCATCTGGCTTCCAGTTCCTGTTCTAAAGTGTACCCTTTTCTCCTTTCACGTAGGTGACTCAGATGATCCACCGGGAGCCAGAAAAGCGTTTGGAAGCTGAGGAGTACCTGAAGCAGCAGCGCGGCAATGCTTTCCCCGAGATATTTTATACTTTCCTTCAGCCTTACATGGCTCAGTTCGCCAAGGAAACCTTTCTCTCTGCAGATGAGCGGATTTTGGTTATACGGAAAGACTTGGGCAATATCATTCACAACCTCTGTGGACATGATTTGCCAGAAAAAGCAGAATGCGAGTCCAAGGCGAGTGGGCTGGTTGTCCTGGTGTCAGTGATAACGTCCTGCCTGCAGACACTGAAGTCCTGCGACTCCAAACTGGCTGCCTTGGAGCTCATTCTGCATTTGGCCCCGAGGCTGAGCGTAGAGATCCTTCTGGATCGCATCACCCCCTACTTGTTGCATTTCAGCAACAACTCTGTTCCTCGAGTGCGGGCTGAAGCCCTGAGGACACTCACCAAAGTTCTTGCCCTTGTCCAAGAAGTTCCTCGCAATGATGTCAATATCTACCCGGAGTACATTCTCCCCGGCATAGCCCACCTGGCCCAGGACGACGCCACCATCGTCAGACTGGCCTACGCTGGTAAGAGCTCCTTGTCTAGCTCTTGTCAGTCTCACACTTGCCTCTCAAGTACTGGTGCCATACCTCTTGGCCGTCTGACTTTTTTGGGAATTGAGTGTGTGAACTTTGCTTTTGAATTATGAATACATATGTGTAGATATTAATATTGATAGCTAATCTATTTCTCGGGCTCAACTTTTATATATCCTTTTACATTTAAAATGATTAGAATTATGCAGTGAGGAGGTGTACAGTGTGGATTCTACAGTTTGACCTGGAATAGTGCATTTAGCTGGCAGAAGACTAATGTTCACAAGTGCCCGCTCCTCACTAGAGTTGTAGCCTTTTCAGTTTCCCTGAGCAAACACTCTTATTTCAGGGCAATTGAAGAAGATCATGGTGTTGACGGAAGCCCCGAGTTAGCTCCCGGCCCCTTACTCTGGCGCTTAGGATTCGTGGCCTCTCGATGAGTCGGGTGTGCTATGAACACCTGTTTTTTTCTACTCAGAATCCTCACCCACAGATCCTAGCAGTAAAGATTCATGTTTTTAGCTCCTTGAACTAATTCTGAATGCTTACTTCACCATGGGAAATATCACTGAGACATTTACATACTCCATAATTTATATCTATGATCTAATGGAGATGGACCTTCTGTTCGGAGTTTTGTGCATAATGAATATAGCACACATGTGATGACATTGCCATGGTTTTTAAAGCGATTTGCTTATTAGCGTGTTTATTATTTGCCTGTCATTATTAATAGAATACATGAAAACTAATTTTATGTCTAGGCACAACCCCAAAGGCTTGGTGGTTGCTGGGTGGTCTCTTGCCATAAATGTATTGTTCCTGGTCTTTCTGTTTGTGTATTGTGGGGGCATAAAGTGAGGCCTAGAAATTCAGGATCTCTTTAACACACATGAATTTATTATTTGTAATAGCCTGTTTTTTTCATTTATTTGTTTGTTTGTTTGTTTATTTATTTATTCACTCACTTTGTATCCCAATTGCTGCCCCCTCTCTGGATTCTCTCCTCATATAGTCCCTCCCCCCATCTCCCATCCTCCCATCCCTTTCTCCTCAGAGCGGGTGGAGGCCCTCCCTGGGTATCCCTCCACCCTGGCATATCAAGTCTTTGCAGGGCTGGGCACATCCTCTTTCACTGAGGCCAGACAAGGCAGCCCAGTTCAGGGAAAGTATTTCACAGACAGACAACAGCTTTTAGGATAGCCCCTGCTTTAGTAACTCAGGGTTCATCTAAAGAGAGAGCTGCACATCTGCTACATATGTGCTGAGGTTGGGGGGCCTAGGTCCAGCTTGCATATGCTCTTTGGTTGGTGGTTCAGTCTCTGAGAGCCCCTAAGAGTCCAGGTTAGTTGATTCTTTTGGTCTTCCTGTGGAGTTCCTATCCCTTCTGGAGTCCTCAGTCCTTCCCCCAACTTTTCCATAGGAGTCCCCAAGCTCCATCCAATGTTTGAGTGTGGGTCTCTGCGTCTGTTTCAGTCAGCTGCTGGGTGGAGCCCCTCAGAAGACAGTTATGCTAGGCTTTTGTGTGCAAGCATAACAGAGTATCACTAATAGTGTTAGGGATGTGCTTGCCCGTGGGGTGGGTCTCAGGTCATGTCTGTAATTGGTTGCCTGTTCTCTCCTTCTGCTCCATCCCTGTCCCTGCATTTCTTATAGACAGGATAAATTTTAGGTCGAGCATTTTATGGGTGGGTTGGTGTCCCTATTGCTCTACTGGGAGTCCTGCTGACTACAGGCGGTGGCCTTTTCAGGTTCCTGTCCCCACTGCTGTGAGACTCAGCTAAGGTCACCCCTACAGACGTAGGAATAAATAGAAATAGAAGAATGGCAGAGAACAGATCAGTGATGGCACATGTAGAGGTTGGAATGGGGAACTGAGGGGAGTGAAGTATTGGTCAGTCTCGTAGGTTTTCAGAGAAAAGACAGTCAATACAGTGCGGCCAGCACTCTGACCCTTTGTCCCTGGGAACCTCAGGCTGTTGTGTGAACAGCAGTCTAATGATGACTGATTCTGTTTAGTAATGGCTTTTTAAGAGAGCAGACTCCTAATGTACCTGAAGAGTCCAAGATTCAGGCTGTGCACACAGTAAGCTGGGAAGTGGCAGGCCTGAGGGATGAGTCCTGGTGTGTGTGATTCTGGGCCCCGTGTGACATTACTTTGGTGCTAATGTTTCTGTGTTAGTCTAGTAACTATCTCTGACTGGCAGGATACTTTTAAAGGCTAGCTCTGGGGTTAAGTGTTTTTGGCTCATTATTAATAGATACTTTATTTTAGACAGTTTATACAGTGCAGAATTTTTGTTGTTTAGAGATCATCATAGATTATGAGATCATTATAGAGACTCTGATTAAGGACTTCAAGATCCTGCTTTTCCTCTAGAATTTATGATTAATATTTAGGGATTCTGGGCCTAATGGTGACCTGTATTTACCAGCATTCTGGAGGCTGAAGCAGGAGGATCTCCAGTTTGAGGCACAAGGACCCTGTCTCAAAAACGTTAAAGGACTTTGGGAGGAAAAGTTATAAGCAGCATGAGGATGTGAGTATAATTTTTCTTCTGATATCTTATAGAAAACATAGCTCTGTTGGCCGAGACGGCTCTGCGATTCCTGGAACTAGTGCAGCTAAAAACTCTCAACATGGAGAACGAGCCGGACAGTGAAGAGGTAGATGAAGCCACGCGTCCTAACGGAGACTATGACACAGGTTGTGTTATTTTCCCTCTTAACATCCCCATCGTTTACACCGAATGGCTAGTGGTGACTTGTAACGCTGTTGTTTGTGGCTCTCTTGTACAGTGAAAGAGCAGTGGTTAGGATGGGAAGGGCCCTGGCACATTATCCTCTGTCCTCACTGTTACCTTGCCCTTGATTCTGCACTCTCTGCGGTTGGAGTTGTGTGAGCAGTAGAGCCAGCAGATCGGGTGGTTCTCATTAAGTAAAGGAATCATCTTTGCTGAAGAACTAAACTTTTCTTCTCACATGATAGTGTTGAGTATCCTTAGTCATTTAGTAGTTAGTGTCTCTGGTTTACATGTTCAAGTTCCTCATTTACTGCAAAGAAACACCTGTGGTGGTGACCTCATGGGGCCGGTGTCTTATGTTTCTCTGTATCTAAAAACCTTTTAATAGCTTCTTAGCCAGAGATTCAGAATTGAATCTGCTCTGTGCTGGTTTAAGTTGGGATGTACTAGAGAAATCTAGTTTATACATCCGTATGCTGTGGCTGTCCTGAGCAGAGGGGGATGGCTTTGCCCCTTTCACTCAGCTGAGCAGTGGTTACACATGCTCTACTCCAGGCAGCTGGGAGCAGTAGGGAAGTGGCAAGAACCTAGACCAGTACTCTCAAACATGGGCTTTAGCAAGGGACAGACAGACAACCAGCTCGGCGGATGAATAAGGATAAGTAGAGAGGAAGGCTGCGTAGACCAGTAGAGAACTTATGATATATTCTATGGATGGATATATCTGTTTATAAATCTCCATCTCTCTGTCTGTCTGTCTGTCTACTTAATCAACTTACTCTAAAATGCCTTCTAAAAGCTACATGCTGAACTAGTCTGGTTCTTCAATGGCCTTGTGAATGTTGATCTTTGTGGAGGTAATGAGCTCTCCTGTCTGGTGCTTCCTCCTGCATTTCATCTGGAGATCCTAAACAGATGTTTTCTGAGATGGTAGCTGCTGTCACAGCCGTGACTGCTGAGGTGACTTTCAGTGTCTCACCTGCAGACCTTTGAATGGTAGAATAGCTTAGCAAATACAGGGCTTGTGGAAGCCTCTGCGATCACTCTGTTACTCCACTAAGTAAGAGAGAAGACAGCTCTGGCTGTGGGCCAGACCTGCAGTTTCATCACTTGGGAGGCCACATAGAATTGTGAGTTCAAAACTGAACAACCAGTTTCAAGACAGCCTGAGCAAGACCGTGTCTCAACCAAAATACCGAAATTCAAAATGCTCGGTCTGCACGTGTGATTGGAAACTGATCCTTCTTTCTGTGTTTTAGAGCTCCAGGCCCTACACGAAATGGTCCAGCAGAAGGTTGTCACTTTGTTAAGTGACCCTGAGAATATTGTGAAACAGACATTGATGGAGAATGGGATCACACGCTTGTGCGTCTTCTTTGGACGGCAGAAAGCCAACGACGTTCTCTTGTCCCACATGATCACGTTCCTGAATGATAAGAATGACTGGCACCTGCGTGGAGCTTTCTTCGATAGCATAGTCGGTATGTCTGCATTTCCTCTTAGAGTCATCTTTAAGGTTTAAATTGCCCTCTCAAACCCCTCCATTGGTTTGGAAGCTAGGTAATGGTTTTATTATGTTTTGTTTAATGAATGAGTTCCTAGTATTTCTGTCTGTCTTCAAGCTCCTTTATAGAATAACTGATTTAGGAGTGACTTTATTAATCAGTGTTTCGGGGATAGGAGAAGTAGCATGTGGTCGTTCAGAAGAGTGACTTGGGAAAGTGCATGGGATTCTGCAGAAGTGACAGAGGGCGTGGCAGGTCTTCCCGGAGTGTGGGCCCCGTGGTGTGATGGGGCAGGAGCAGAAACGAGTCTATTCAAGGCAGAGGCTGCAGTGCTGTTCACATGATGCCCATCACATGATGCCCGTCGACTGGACTAGGACAGCAGCCAGTTGTTTGGTTTATATTTTCCATATGTGTCAGTTCTCTACAGCAGACTTTTTTTTTTTGAAAATTTTTAGTTAACTATTTGCTTATTTTGCTGGGCTGATGCACGTGTGCTGTGATGTGTTTATGGATCAAAGGGGTAACCTGTGTGGGTTGACTTCTCTTTTCACCGAGTGGGCCTTGGGATTGCACTCGGGTCTCTGGCCTGGCACTGGGACTGTATCTGATAGTACTTCCTAGTTTGCCTTACATTAAAGAAAAGTCCAAGCCCTTTCTAACATTAACAGCTCCTTGAAATCATGGTTCAATAGAGTTATATCCTTTTATTCCATTAACTAATTTTACCAAAATTCATCTGCTCTTTTAATTAAATATTTTGGATATTTAATTTTCATGTTTTTTGTATTGGAAGAAGGGCTTACTAACCAGCTCAGGCTGGCCTGGAATTCTAAGTGTCCTTGCTTTAGCCTCCCAAGTGCTAAGATCACCGGTTAACTTTAATTGTGAATTGTTATACAGAGAACCTTACATATTTATTTAAGTGAACAGGATGATTAGGTATTTAAGTCTGGTCAAGCACTCTCTGGTGGTGGGCTTTGGTCTGAGAAACAGCACTAGATGTCAGCCTGTCACTCAGATGAGTGGCCTCTATCCTGTCACATTGCAGCTTACTCTCCACCATGTGGCTAGTACACAGTTCACTGATTTCCTACCAGTTTCTGTAGCTAGAAGTGTAAGATTTTACAAAGAAAGTTTGAGTTCTGTTACACAGAGAGCCTCTTTTGTAGTTAGCATTCTGTTTCTGTAAGAAAGACAGACCATGACCAAAAACAACTTGAGAGAGATGGGTTTATTTCATCGTAACTGCTGACAGTCCATCTCTGAGGGAAGTCAGGGCAGGAACTTGAGGCAGGAAGCTGGAGGAGGAACTGAAGCAGAGGCCATGGAGGTACTGCCTTGCTCCAGTAAGCTCAGTTTGCTCTCTTACACAGCCCAGAGCTACCTGCTCAGGCGTGGCACTGCCCACACTGGCCTAGGCCCTCCCACATCAATCTCTAATCAAGAAAATGATCCACACACTTGCCTACAGGCTAATCTGATGGAGGCAGTTCATCACTTAAAAGTCCCTTCTTCCCATAGGACCCTGAGTTTTGTCAACTTGACAAGGAACTAATGCGCACAGGTCCTGTTTTCAGTTACTGAGTTAGAGAATGTGAACACCGCTTTCATGGGAAGCACTCCAGTTACTGCCCAGTCAATAAAGCGTTCTTGCTATAAACAAAGAATATGCAAATGTAGCTAAAATAGCTAGTGTATTTTCATGACTCTATCAGCTTGAGGTGCTACCCACCCCATGCGCTCCCAGCTAGAAGTAGGCTTTCCTTAACCATTGCTTGCTAAAAGGGTAAGGTAGCAGATTGTCATGGATGTTTTCTGGTTGCTAGCCGAGCTACAAAACCTTTTCCTGATGTTTACATGCTTGTATTTCTTACATTATCTCTTATTATTTTGATTCTTTTTCTTGCATGAAGTTACATTAGGGTTTTTGGAGCATATAGACTATTAACTCATTTTGAAGGCAAGTCTTTTCTCTATTTTTATTTGATTTTCTAAAATTCATTTGAAAAAAGAATGTTATGTTTTGATCTTTGAAGGACAGTCTCACCGTGTAGTTCAGCCTCACTACACAGGACACGGGATGCAGCCTTAGCTGACCGGCAGTCATAGCTGACGTCCTTGGTTAGGGTCACAGTGCCCATCACATAGTGTTGTTGGGCCTTAGAAGTTTACTATGTAGCCATTGTCCTGCTTTTTATTTGTAGTCTAAGGAGAGGAAGGTCCTTCCCCTCTATGCCTTTGCACCCTCCCTTTGCTTAGTTGAATTCTTAATTATTTCACTGTCATGGTAAGCATTTACTTTGTGTTGTATGATTAAATTAACGTGTTCACAAATGGACTTATTCTAAAGGACCAGGATAACATTTACCTTATGACAAGTGTAAGTTTTGTTGACTATGAGTCAGGTAGTTGCTCCCGAGGGCTGTTTGGTCACTCCCCTGCACGTGAGTGTGGGGATGGCAGCGGCAGTCGAGGTTTCTTTCCCAGTTCACTGACTAGATTTTTTGCACATTTGAACTGCATATTTAGACGTGACTCTGTGACTTGCTCTGGAGTCCTAGATTTCTCTCTTTCTTCACTCCTCTGCAGCACTCTGCTTCTTTTTTACCGGTTCTGATGTTGCTTGGAATTTATCTCATTCCTTCCCTGTGTTATTCTTGAAGTTAGTTTAGTGTGGGATATACATGTTCATGTTCATTCCATGTGTGGCTGCCTTGTGTATGCATGCATGTGTCATTTCATGTGTGGCTGTGTGTGTGTGCATACATATGCATCATTTCATGTGTGGCTACCCTTGTATATGTGTGCATATGCGTCATTTCATGTGTTGCTACATGTGTGTACATGTTCATGTGTGTCATTTCATGTGTGGCTGCCTGTATGTGTCTCTGTGCACATGGGTGGAGGCTCAGCTCAGTGTCAAGTGTTTCCTGTGGTCACTTTCTTTCTTTTTTACTTTTCTTTTTTCGGAGCTGGGAACTGAACCAAACCCACAACCCCGGGCCTTGCGCTTGCTAGGCAAGCGCTCTACCACTGAGCTAAATCCCCAACCCCCTGTGGTCACTTTCTACCTTACTATTTTGAGACAAGGTCTGTCACTGAAGCTGGCCAGCCAGTGAGCTCCCTGGATTCCCCTGTCTTTTCCATCTCCAGAGCCAGGGCTAATGTAGAGATCTAAACCTGAGTCCTGTGCTTCCATGACCAACTGAACCCCTCTGCAGCCCCTGGTATCCTTGAGAGAATTACTGAGAACTGGGCTGGAGGATTCTGTTTTCCTCCGTGATCCTCGGGGACATCTGCACTTCTGTAGGTTCTCCACCTCCCTCTCTATTTTGCTAGACAGAGTTCCGTTTTTAGGAAACTTGTGAGGAAGGGCTGTCTTGGATATATGACTTAATTTTGATTTCTCAATATTGACAATTTTAGGCATCCCTGCATTTTCTCTTCTGTAAATTCTGCTGTCCCTAGATTTCTGGGTGATTGACTTTTCATTTATTTTGCTGGGAAAGAAGTTCGGCTCTGTCTTGGTTTTGGTGGGTGGCTTGCTGTGTTAAGTGTCACGCACTGCTCAGTGGTGATGCGCATAGCCTGGTGCCGAGTAACGGTGACACTGCCTTCCCTTTCAGGTGTGGCTGCCTATGTTGGCTGGCAGAGCTCCTCCATCCTCAAGCCCCTGCTCCAGCAAGGCCTCAGCGATGCCGAGGAGTTCGTCATTGTGAAAGCTCTCAATGCCCTGACCTGTATGTGCCAGTTAGGGCTGCTGCAGAAACCCCATGTCTATGAATTCGCCAGCGATATTGGTAAGCTTCTGGTTTTGAGACTTAGAATGGGAAGTTTGGGTATGGGAATGATGTCATATGATTTCATTCTGATAGAGTAAGAATAAACACAAAAGAAAACATATGGTATTTGTCTTTTTTTGGGTGTGTTATCCACTTTGTGATGGATTTTTAGCTCCTTCCACTTGTGTGTGCACCTGAAAACTTTATATTTAACTTTTAACAACTGTGTAATATTCCCTTATAAACATGCATTTAGTTTTTGTTTCTTCAGTTGACACGACAGTTAGGCTGTCTCCAATTTCTAGCTGTTGTAAATGTGAGCAGCAGTAACCATGGATGAGCAGGTGTCTCTGTGGTAGCATGTAGATCCTTAGGGCATAGACCCAAGAGTGGGGTAGCTGGCTCTTGAGGTAGATGATTCCTTCTTCCCGAGGAGCTGCCACAGTGATTTCCATAGCAGCTGAACTGGTTTGCACTCAGCAGCAGTGCAGCATGGACAGCTGACTGCTCCCTTCCTCATCCTTGCCCATGGGGCTGTGGTTATTGTGTTGATCTTGGTGGTTTTACCTGAGGTAAGATAAAATCTCAGAGTAGTTCTGACTTCCATTTCCCTGATGGCTAAGGATGCTGAACACTTCTCATGTGTTTCTCAGCCAAATCTTCATCTTTTGAGAGCTCTGTTTGGTTCTATCCTCATTTTTAACTGGATTATTTGTTCTCTTGATGTTCAGTGCTTTAGTTCTTTATATATTCTGGACACTTGCCTTCTGTCAGATGAGTAATTGGTGACAATAATTTCTCCCTGCTCCTGTGCCTGCAGTTTATGTATGCCCTAAACACAGGGAGTGTGTGTGTTCCCTAAACACAGGGTGTGTTGTGCGTGCCCCTAAACACAGGGTGTGTGTAGCCCCTTTGAACATGCAGTGTGTGCTAAACACTGTGTGTGTGTGCCCTACTCTGTGGTGTGTCGCCCCTAAACTTTCTCTTTGTTGTGTGTGTGTGTGCCTAGCACTCTGCTTCTGTTTTACCTAACAGCAGTGTGTGTGTGGTGTGTGTGCCCTAGACACAGCAGTGTGTGTGTGCCCTAGTGTTTGTGCTGGACTTGAAGTGTGTAGTGTGTGTGTGCCCTAGGACGGCAGTGTGTGTGTGTGTGCCCTTCCATGTGTGTGTGCCCTAGACACGGCAGTGTGTGTGCCCTACACACAGCAGTGTGGTGTGCCCTTAGACACATGTGTGTGTGTGCCCTATTCACAACAGTGTGTTGCTGTGTGTGTGTGCATGTGTGTGTGTCATTTCATGTGTGTGTGCCTGTAGACACAGCAGTGTGTGTGCTCACAGCAGTGTGTGTGTGTGTGTGCCTAGACACAGCTTCTTTGTTTTGTGTGTGTGTGTGCCTAAACTTTTCTTTGGAACACAGTGTGTGTGCCCTAGACACAGCAGTGGTGTGTGCCCTAGACACAGCAGTGTGTGTGCCCCCTAGACACAGCAGTGTGTGTGCCCTAGACACAGCAGTGTGTGTGTGCCCTAGACACAGCAGTGTGTGTGTGCGGCAGACAGAAGGCTGTGTGTGTGTGTGACCTAGAGACAGATGTGTGTGTGTGCGAGACACAGCAGTGTGTGTGTGTGTGCCCTAGACACAGCAGTGTGTGTTTGCGCCTTAGACACAGCAGTGTTTGTGTGTGTGTCCTAGACACAGCAGTGTGTGTGTGTGTGTGCCCTAGACACTGAGTGTGTGTGCCCTAGACACAGCAGTGTGTGTGCCCTAGTCACAGCAGTGTGTGTTTGCGCCTTCGAGACAGCAGTGTGTGTGTGTGTGTGTGTCCCTAGATGCAGCAGTGTGTGTGTGCCCTATGACACAGCAGTGTGTGTGTTCTCCCCTCCCACTCAGTGTGTGTGTGCCCTAGACACACAGTGTGTGTGTGCCTGTGTGCCCTAGACACAGCGTTAGCCCTAGACACAGCAGTGTGTGTACCCTAGACACAGCAGTGTTTTTGTGGTTTGCCCTGTGCCCCCTAGACACAGCAGTGTTTGTGTGTGTGTGTGCCCTAGACACAGCAGTGTGTGTGTGTGTGCCCTAGACACAGCAGTGTGTGTGTGCCCTAGACACAGCAGTGTGTGTGTGTGCCCTAGACACAGTGTGTGTGTGCGCCCTAGACACAGCAGTGTGTGTGCCCTAGACACAGCAGTGTGTGTGTGCCCTAGACACAGCAGTGTGTGTGTGCGCCTAGACACAGGGCAGTGTGTGTGTGTGCCCTAGACACAGCAGTGTGTGTGTGCCCTAGACACAGCAGTGTGTGTGCCCTAGACAGAGCAGTGTGTGCGCCCTAGACACAGGGAGTGTACGTGCGCCCTAGACACAGCAGTGTGTGTGCCCTAACACAGTAGTGTGTGTGTGCCCTAGACACAGCAGTGTGTGTGCCCTAAACACAGGGAGTGTATGTGTTCCCTAAACACAGGGAGTGTACGTGCGCCCTAAACACAGGGAGTGTACGTGCGCCCTAAACACAGGGAGTGTACGTGCGCCCTAAACACAGCAGTGTGTGTGCCCTAGACAGACACAGTGTGTGTGTGTGTGCCCTAGACACAGCAGTGTGTGTGCAGTGTGTGTGTGCCCCTAGACACAGCAGCAGTGTTTGTGTGCCCTAGACACAGCAGTGTGTGTGCCCTAGACACAGCAGTGTGTGTGTGTGCCCTAGACACAGCAGTGTGTGTGTGTGCCCTAGACACTGCAGTGTGTGTGCCCTAGACACAGCAGTGTGTGTGCCCTGTGTGCCCTAGACACAGCACGGCAGTGTGTGTGCCCTGGGCAAACAGCAGTGTGTGTGTGTGCCCCAGACACAGCAGTGTGTGTGTGCCCTATGCCCTGTGTGTGCCTAGAGACACAGCAGTGTTTGTGTGCCCTGTGTGTGTGCCTAGACACAGCAGTGTTCATGTGTGTGTATTACCCCTAGACACATGTGTGTGTGTGTGTGCCCTAGACACAGCAGTGTGTGTGCCCTAGACACAGCAGTGTGTGTGTGCCCTGTGTGTTTGCCTAGACACAGCAGTGTTTGTGTGTTCAGTTGCCTGAGACACAGCAGTGTGTTTGCCCCTAAACACGCAGTGTGTGTGCCCCTA
Organism: Rattus rattus; assembly: GCF_011064425.1. NCBI lineage: Eukaryota > Metazoa > Chordata > Mammalia > Rodentia > Muridae > Rattus > Rattus rattus. The sequence goes on from NC_046161.1 coordinate 96,945,015, forward strand.
GACACAGCAGTGTGTGTGTGTGTGTGTGTGTGCCCTAGACACAGGAGACACAGCAGTGTGTGTGTGTGTGACACAGCAGTGTGTGTGTGTGCCCTAGACACAGCAGTGTGTGTGTGTGCCCTAGACACAGCAGTGTTTGTGTGTGTGTGCCCTAGACACAGCAGTGTGTGTGTGTGTGTGTGTGCCCTAGATACAGCAGTGTGTGTGTGCCCTAGACACAGCAGTGTGTGTGCCCCTAGAGACACAGCAGTGTGTGTGCCCTGCACAGCCCAGACACAGCAGTGTGTGTGCCCTAGACACAGCAGTGTGTGTGTGCGTGCACTAGACACAGGAGTGTGTGTGTGCCCTAGACACAGCAGTGTGTGTGTGCCCTAGACACAGCAGTGTGTGTGCCCTAGACACAGCAGTGTGTGTGTGTGTGTGCCCTAGACACAGCAGTGTGTGTGTGCCCTAGACACAGCAGTGTGTGTGTGCCCTAGACACAGCAGTGTGTGTGTGTGTGTGTGCCCTAGACACAGCAGTGTGTGTGTGTGCGCTAGACACAGCAGTGTGTGTGTACCCTAAAGTGTGTGTGTGTGCCCTATACACAGCAGTGTGTGTGTGCCCTAGACACAGCAGTGTGTGTGCCCTAGACACAGCAGTGTGTGTGCCCCTAGACACAGCAGTGTGTGTGCCCCTAGACACAGCAGTGTGTGTGTGCCCTAGACACACAGCAGTGTGTGTGTGTGTGCCCCTAGACACAGCAGCAGTGTGTGTGTGTGCCCTAGACACACAGCAGTGTGTGTGTGCCCTAGACACAGCAGTGTGTGTGTGCCCTAGACAGAGGAGTGTGTGTGTGTGCCCCAGACACAGCAGTGTGTGTGCCCTAGACACAGCAGTGTGTGTGTGTGCCCTAGACACAGCAGTGTGTGTGTGCCCTAGACACAGCAGTGTGTGTGTGCCCTAGACACAGCAGTGTGTGTGTGCCCCAGACACAGCAGTGTGTGTGTGTGCCCTAGACACAGCAGTGTGTGTGTGCCCTAGACACAGCAGTGTGTGTGCCCCAGACACAGCAGTGTGTGTGCCCCTAGACACAGCAGTGTTGTGTGTGTGTGTGCCCCAGACACAGCAGTGTGTGTGTGCCCTAGACACAGCAGTGTGTGTGTGTGTGTGTGTGTGTGTGCCCTAGACACAGCAGTGTGTGTGTGTGTGTGTGTGCCCTAGACAACAGCAGTGTGTGTGTGTGTGTGTGTGCCCTAGACACAGCAGTGTGTGTGTGCCCTAGACACAGCAGTGTGTGTGCCCTAGACACAGCAGTGTGTGTGTGCCCTAGACACAGCAGTGTGTGTGTGTGCCCTAGACACAGCAGTGTGTGTGCCCTAGACACAGCAGTGTGTGTGTGCGCCTGACACAGCAGTGTGTGTGTGTGTGTGCCCTAGACACAGCAGTGTTTGTGTGTGTGTGTGCCCTAGACACAGCAGTGTGTGTGTGTGTGCGCCTTAGACACAGCAGTGTTTGTGTGTGTGTGTGCCCTAGACACAGCAGTGTGTGTGTGTGTGTGCCCTAGACACAGCAGTGTGTGTGTGTGCCCTAGACACAGCAGTGTGTGTGCCCTAGACACAGCAGTGTGTGTGTGTGCCCTAGACACAGCAGTGTGTGTGTGTGCCCTAGACACAGCAGTGTGTGTGTGTGCCCTAGACACAGCAGTGTGTGTGTGCCCTAGACACAGCAGTGTGTGTGTGTGCCCTAGACACAGCAGTGTGTGTGTGCCCTAGACACAGCAGTGTGTGTGCCCTAGACACAGCAGTGTGTGCGGCCTAAACACAGGGAGTGTACGTGTGCCCTAACACAGCAGTGTGTGTGCCCTAGACACAGCAGTGTGTGTGTGCCCTAGACACAGCAGTGTGTGTGTGCCCTAGACACAGCAGTGTGTGTGTGTGTGTGTGTGGCCCTAGCCACAGCAGTGTGTGTGTGCCCTAGACACAGCAGTGTGTGTGTGCCCTAGACACAGCGTGTGTGTGTGTGCCCAGTGTGTGTGCCCTAGACACAGCAGTGTGTGTGTGCCCTAGACACAGCAGTGTGTGTGTGCCCTAGACACAGGAGTGTGTGTGCCCTAGACACAGCAGTGTGTGTGCCCTAACACAGCAGTGTGTGTGTGCGCCCTAGACACAGCAGTGTGTGTGTGCCCTAGACACAGCAGTGTGTGTGTGCCCTAAACACAGCAGTGTGTGTGCCCTAGACACAGCAGTGTGTGTGTGTGTGTGTAGTGTAGTCAGAGTGTGTGTGTGGGACACAGCAGTGTGTGTGTGCCCTACACACAGCAGTGTGTGTGCCCTAGACACAGCGGTGTGTGTGTGAGTGTGGGCGGTGTGTGTGCCCTAGACACAGCAGTGTGTGTGTGTGTGTGCCCTAGACACAGCGGTGTGTGTGTGTGTGTGCCCTAGACACAGCAGTGTGTGTGTGTGCCCTAGACACAGCAGTGTGTGTGTGTGCCCTAGACACAGCAGTGTGTGTGCCCTAGACACAGCAGTGTGTGTGCCCTAGACACAGCAGTGTGTGTGCCCTAACACAGCAGTGTGTGTGTGCCCTGTGTGTGTGCCCTAGACACAGCAGTGTGTGTGTGCCCTAGACACAGCAGTGTGTGTGCCCTAGACACAGCAGTGTGTGTGTGCCCTAGACACAGCAGTGTGTGTGTGTGCCCTAGACACAGCAGTGTGTGTGTGTGCCCTAGACACAGCAGTGTGTGTGTGCCCTAGACACAGCAGTGTGTGTGTGCCTAGACACAGCAGTGTGTGTGTGTGCCCTAGACACAGCAGTGTGTGTGTGCCCTAGACACAGCAGTGTGTGTGCCCTAGACACAGCAGTGTGTGTGTGCCCTAGACACAGCAGTGTGTGTGCCCGTGACACAGCAGTGTGTGTGTGTGTGCCAGACACAGCAGTGTGTGTGTGTGTGCTAGACACAGCAGTGTGTGTGTGCCCTAGACACAGCAGTGTGTGTGTGTGTGTGTGTGTGCCCTAGACACAGCAGTGTGTGTGTGCCCTAGACACAGCAGTGTGTGTGTGCCCTAGACACAGCAGTGTGTGTGTGCGCCCTAGACACAGCAGTGTGTGTGCCCTACACACAGCAGTGTGTGTGCCCTAGACACAGCAGTGTGTGTGTGCCCTAGACACAGCAGTGTGTGTGCCCTAGACACAGCAGTGTGTGTGCCTTAGACACAGCAGTGTGTGTGTGCCCTAGACACAGCAGTGTGTGTGCCCTAGACACAGCAGTGTGTGTGTGCCCTAGACACAGCAGTGTGTGTGCCCTAGACACAGCAGTGTGTGTGTGTGCCCTAGACACAGCAGTGTGTGTGCCCTAGACACAGCAGTGTGTGTGCGCCCTAGACACAGCAGTGTGTGTGCCCTAGACACAGCAGTGTGTGTGTGCCCTAGACACAGCAGTGTGTGTGTGTGTGTGCCCTAGACACAGCAGTGTGTGTGCCCTAGACACAGCAGTGTGTGTGCCCTAGACACAGCAGTGTGTGTGTGCCCTAGACACAGCAGTGTGTGTGTGTGCCCTAGACACAGCAGTGTGTGTGTGTGTGTGCCCTAGACACAGCAGTGTGTGTGTGCCCTAGACACAGCAGTGTGTGTGTGTGCCCTAGACACAGGGAGTGTATGTTTGCCCTTAAACAGGCTATTGGTGTCATTGTGTGTTTTTACACTCTGTTTTCTTGTTTATTTAGCTTCTCTAATTTTTTTTTTCTTTTTTTCGGAGCTGGGGACCGAACTCAGGGCCTTGTGCTTGCTAGGCAAGCGCTCTACCACTGAGCTAAATCCCCAACCCCTTGATGATATTTTTAAACTGCTATGTTTTGAATCTTTAAAGTCCTAGAAATTTAATTTTCATCCACACAAAAGACGTACACTTTAATTTCTCCTCTCATGTTTTATGTTGTTGAGTGATTTATATATTTATATTGTGTATCCTTAAGCAGATTATTAGGGTTGAAATTCCAGGCTGGCCTTGAAATCATGACCTCTTGCTTTGACTTCAGTTCCCCCAGGGCCGGTATGCCAGGCCTGAGCATAACACTGGGTTAGTATGGTGATTCCAAGACCAGAACGGCCATGGTGTTCTTGGTGGAGATTGTTATGATTTCCTTGGTGGTGGCTTTAAGAGTCTATTATTCCTGACTAGATTATTCTCCCTACTCTACTTCCTCATACTTGTCTCCAGAGAATTGGGACATATTAGAGAGGAAAGCCTGAATGCTATAGTTTCTAAGACATGTTCTCAGCTCAGGCTTGAGTATTTGGTGTCAGCTGGCTGCTGTGGTACTGCAGTGCGTCAGCCAACCTCGGAGCCTCAGGACACTGCTATGGGTTCGTGGCCGTGCACCTGTGGGCTGGGTGGGTGGCTCTGCCTCAGGCCATGAGTCTCCTGTCCTTTGAACATGATCCATCTGTCTCTCGTTGTGGGACCATGGTTGTTGTGGCTGAGGCTGGCCCAGCTGTTCTTACAGGGTGACAGAAGCACAGGAGAGCAAGCCTAGCTATGTGACACATTCTCCTTGGTATTACGTTTGCTCACATCCATTGACTAAAATAAGGGCTGTGAGAAGCATGTATCCCACGTGCATGGGAAGCTCAGAATCAGCAACTTATCATGTGCAGCACCCATCCCCCATCATGCCATGGTGGCACTGTGTGCTTTCCAGAGGTTCTCAGGGCTTTGCTGGTTCCTACCGTTCTTGGTTGTTGAGGTGTGGGGTTGAACGCTGGGGCCCTGTTCATGTTAGATAAGCACCGTACCGCCGAATTCCATCCATTTTCCTTCTTTGTGTCAAAGGGAAGAAACCAGCCCTTCCTGTCAGTTGGACAGAGCTGTGGATGGTTTGTGAAATAATCAAAACCTTCATGGGTAATGAAGTGATCATCTGAGCACTTTAAAGAGAGATTTTATTATTTTAGTTATTTTGTGTGTTTATGTGTGTTCATGTGCACATATGTGCGTGAGCGCATGCCACTGCATGCTTGTGGAGGTCAGAGGACAGCTCTGCGGTTGGAACTCTCTTCACTTTGCGTGGCTCTCTCAGGTGGTCAGGCTTGGCCCCAGGAGCCATTGCTGGCTCAGCCATCTTGGTGGCCCAGGAGAGAGGGACTTTGAAGTCTCTCTTTCCTTTGCATGTAAGCATCACTGGTGTATGGTGACAGCTGTTGTTCTTCCCAGGGACCTCTGATGAGCAGCTCTTGAGTATACCTTTGAGGACTTAGACCTCATGCTACTGTTGTGTTTTAAAAGTGTGGATTTATCCTAAAGCAAATTAGAACAACTTTGATGAGTTGAAATAAGTGATTTAGATTTAGTGCATGAAAGTATTAAAAGGAACAAGGAGATTCAGTTTTCTGGGTTAATCTCTGTTTTGAAGAATGGACACACGTGTTAACTTTTCCATTTTTTCATTCACAATGACAAGCAAATTAGGAGTTTTGTGCTCGATCTGACCAGACGCTGCACTTAAAAGAGTGTCAGATGGATCAGATTGTTTTCCCAGCCCTGTGGGTGGAGAAGAAACAAGCCCCTCAGTGTCTCTCTGCCTCTGTGTGGTAGCCGCCTTCCTGAACAGCAGTGTGCAGTAAAGTGGAGCTGTATGTAACCCCTTACTGAGTGGTGTTTGGATTTTTATGGCTCTGTCCAGTCGTTTTTAGTTCAGTGCTAAGATGACTGTGTGCTAACATCTTGACTCTGAGAAACAGGAAGTAGACATTTGAGACAGGAGGTTGGTTTTATGGAACGGCTGATAAGTATGGTAGGGAGTGCTAGAACTGTTCTGTGGAGTTTCTTCTTCAGGCCAGTATGTGCAGGAAGCTTCTGGTATCACGGAGGCTTGATCTTTCTCTCGTTATGGCTGTGGAAGGATTTGTGTGACTCTGGCTTGATCTGTTTCCTTTCTTCCCTTCAGCTCCCTTCCTGTGTCACCCTAATCTGTGGATACGCTATGGTGCCGTGGGATTCATCACGGTGGTAGCTCATCAGATCAGCACTGCTGACGTCTACTGCAAGCTCATGCCGTATCTTGACCCGTATATTACACAACCAGTAATACAGGTACATGTGCTCCAGCTTCTGCCCAGTTCTTACCCAGTACATCTCCAGAGTCTGCACATCAAAGGAGCCTTAACATAAAAATGCATTTGCCCTGGTCTTTGACATTTTTATATACCTTTCAAGCTACTAATGTCAATAAACTGACTACCCTAGTAAGAGAGACACTGTCAAGAGACTCACGTCACACTGTGTGGCATGCAGAAGGTCAGACTTCACTTCCTTTGTGTAATCTTATACTGAATCTGCTTTTATTTTTATTTATATTTTAAGTTTATCACTTTTTAAATTTTATATATATTGGTGTTTTACAAGATTGTTATACCATATGGTGCCCAGGGAAGCCAAATGAGGGTGCTAGATCCCTTAGAATTGGAGTTACAGTCACTTGTGAACCTCCATGTAAGTGCAGGGAATACAAGCCTGGACCTCTGGAGGAGTAGCCAGTGCTCTTTAACCCTCAGCCATCTCTCCAGCTCCTTGACTAGTTACTTAGCGTTATTAAACTTGGCATTGATCATTGGTTTACATTTTTCAAAGCCAGGATCAAGAATTGAAGGGCTCATTATTTATGTTTTATAAATCTTACCCTTCTTTATTTTAAAATCTGAACTTCTTAAAGTTTTAATTTTGTGTTATAGGTGTGTCCCTGTATGGGTTCGTGCACACGAGTGCAGTGCTCTCAGAGGCCAGAAAATGGTCTTGGGTCCCCTGGAGTTAGAGTTACATGTGGCTATGAGCACCCAGCATGGGTGCTAGGAACCCAACTCAGGTCCCCAGGAGAGGGCCTGCAGTAGTTAATTATATCCAAAGAATGTCCTTTAGATCTGGGTGTGATGGTACACATTTAACAGTGTCACTTCCTAAGAAACTGAGGCAGGAGGATTGTGAGTTTGTGGGCAGCCTGGGCTACATAAAGAACCTAATGTTAGTGTGAATTATATAGTGAGATCCTGTTTCACAAAGCCAGGGGCTGGGATGTAGCTCAGGGGTAGAGCGTGTGCCTTCATGTTCAAGCCACTGGGTTCTGTCTCTAGCATTGAAAGGAAAAACAAGAGTCCATTTGGTGATTGCTAGTAATAGCCGTCCTTTTCATTATGTCTGCACTGACCACAGGGTGTTTCTAGAGCTGCTAAAAGATGGAAGCTTTGAACTCTGAAGAAGGGTGTGGGTCAGTTGGGGAAACATGAAGACTGAAGGGCGTCCTGTGGTGGTGCTTGCTAAGATGTCTGGCCAGAGCCGGTGTCTTGGGCCTGTGGCTAAGCCCTACACATGTCTCACAGGGCTGGGAAGTATTCTGACCTCTGCAGGTGGAGGAGAGGCTTGCTCTGACTTTCCAAAGCCTTTGCCTTTGGGCATTAATTATTAGTCTTCCTGTGCGGTAGACACAGATAGGTACTTTAGTCGTAATTCTGAAAAACTGGAAATACTTAAGCCCTTTAACATTGGCTAGTGGCCCATCTTTTCTCCTAAGAAACCATTATTTTCTTAGAAAATAAAGACTTTTGTTAGCTTTCCATGGGTTGCACTTGCTGAGTTTAGAAGTAATTGTTCTATGTACTGTAATCTTGAGAATTGTTTTTCCCTTTTTAATATAGATTGAAAGGAAGCTTGTCTTGCTTAGCGTTCTAAAAGAGCCGGTGAGTCGCTCTATATTTGATTATGCTCTGCGGTCCAAAGACATCGCCAGCTTGTTCAGACATCTTCACATGCGTCAGAAGAAGCGGAATGGCTCTCTTCTTGACTGCCCTCCGCCCGAGGACCCTGCCATAGCACAGCTTCTGAAGAAACTGCTCTCCCAGGTGTGTGTCTTCCTCAAGCCTTACATGTCAGTGTGTTTCATGACAGCATTGACGTAGCTACTTATATGTTAAAATGTTTTTATTGGGGTAAACCTGTCAGCATCTTAGGTACTCTCTATGACATCGAAGCAAAGACAATAGGATTAATTTAAACACTAGTTAGGCTAAATAAGGAGTCCTGGGAGACTTTCAACCTTCTTTTGTTTTTGTTGGGAGACTAGAACGAGCCTTGGATTTAAGCACTACTTTTGCCTTAGTTCTGTACTTCACCAAAATGTAATGAAGTTCAGCCAGAAGAAAGCTTTCAGAGCACAGACACATCTCAGTCCAGATCAAACCGTGGCAGTGTCTTCGGTTGAGAGAGCCAGCATTTACTGTTGTATTTAAGTCTGAATTTGCATCAACTAACAAATCCTGTAAAAACCAGAGAGTAACCCTTTTACTTTATTTGGCATTGGTAGGGTCTCTTTTAAAATACTAAACTTAGATTCATCTTCCTGTTTTATATGGGATGTGTGGGGCCTAGAGTCAAAATTACAATTAAAAATGCCTCAAGTGAAGACTGAGTCACTGGTTCTCCACGAGCATAAAAAGACGGACGACGCTGGTGATCATTAGCCCTGCAGCATGTTTTCAGAGAGAGAAAACACCCACCACGTCTCTCCTGAAAACCAGACTCAGTTTTAGAGATGATTATTTTGTTTTTAAGACAAGGTCTCACCGTGTAGCCCTGGCTGACTTGAACTCACTGTGTAGACCAGGCTGGTCTCAGACTCACCGAGCTCTCCCTCCTGCTGAGGTAAAGGCGTGTGCCACAGCTCACATGGTTGAGATCGAATGTGTTGAGCTTCGCAGTGTAAGTGCTTTCGTGGATTTTCCTTACCTTGAGCACTCACTGATGATGTGGGGATTGAACTGGGGTGTACCTCTGTTTCTCTTAGCCTTTCTGCTCCCCAAGAGCCTCTCCATGGCTGTAACTCCCTCAGTGCCACTGCCATTATTGATCCCATGATAGAGTCAGTCAAATCTCTGACTTCGGTGCCTCTGAAAGGCAGTGCTTGGTACAGTGGTCATTTGTATTACATCATCTGAGTGGAGGAAGAGGAACAGATAGGCCTACCTTAATTGTTGCTGTTGATAGTATTAGGAGGTTCACAAGGGCGGGGAGACATACACTCTGTTCCAGGGACACTCGCTGCCTGCAGAAGTGAGAGCAGGCCAGGATCTAAGCATCCAGTACAGAGAACACCGCCGATAGCTTCCATGTTGTAAAAATAAACATAACGAGTCTGTGCAGTTGCCTGTGCTCTGTTCTGTGACTGCCCTTAAAGCTCGTCTGAGCAGCCTAGGTTACTTGTGTGTTACAGGAGGAGACAGACACAGTGCAGCTGCCCGTGCTCTGGGGGGCAGTATGTTTTAAAGCTGGCATTTTAGTCCAAGCCCAAGATTACTGCCCTGCTGCCACACCCCTGCTCAGATTACAAAACCGGAAGGCCAAGATGACAAGCTCATTCAAGTTTGATAGATACATAAAGAAGCCTGTGTGTAGCAGCTCCTCTAGTCCTCTTGTACTCACTTTCATTGGTTTTGGCCTTTATTCTGTTCCGTTTACTAGCATCATTAGTAGAGGCTTGGGTCCCGGGGAGACTTAGTTCTCATTCCTAAGGCCCTGCTGAGAAGAAGAAAGACAGTTGTAACCTTCCTCAGGAGAGCTCTAAACTCCTTTATCTTGACGCTCAGCCCTTCTTTGCACTGTTCTGTATTTGAGGTGTGTTGCTTCTAGAATGGGCTTCTCTAGAACAGCCTGGTGCTGCTGCAGGGCACACGTTCTGGGGCTAAGACGCAGGCTTGGACACGCCTTTGGAACAGCTGTCACGTGGGGCTTAGAATCTATTCAGCAGGATACACTGTCAGGAGGTGGCCCGTGCAGGAGGTGGCCCGTGCAGGAGTGCTTTCATCAGATCTCATCTATAAGAGCTCTGCTTTGTGTCCACATAATAAGAGGGACTGTATAGGACACAGGCTTGTTCATTCCACTCCTTACTTAAACCAAGAGAACGAGAAACAATACAACCCAAACCCTTTGATGGCATGCAGGTGCAGATACAAGTGCAAAGTTGAAACTGGGGAAAAGATGCATAATAAAATGTTTTTCTGTCGTCCCCCAATTGGCAGCCATCTAGCCTTTCTTGGTTCATTGTGAACTTAATGTTGTTGGTGCTGAATTCCTTTACATAGCATTGGGCTAAGTCTCTTGATACTTGGAATCAGTTTTGTCCTTCCCTGTGGCTTTCAAGTTTTGTAAGGATAGGTCCAGAGCACACGGTGCAGCCCGCTTAGCCCCACCACCATGCTACTCTGGACACAAACATATGCTGGTCTGGGTTTCTAGAGAGCTCTCTCCTTTGGCAGAGAGAAGCACAGACTGTGGTGGTAATGACTTGGTCTGCTGCCCTCCTGTCGCTCTTTCCGTTGCCTAGGTAGTCTCTGGATGCTTCTATAATTTACTTCTCAGCCAAGGACTTGAGAACACTCCCTACCCCTTGTTCTCTGAAGCGCTAACTCTGTGCACAGCTTTCTCCAGTCCTCTCCACTTTTGCATTAATTTTTGTAGCATTAATAAACTCCTATCTGCTGTATGCTGAGTCCTTCCATGGCTGTGGCCTGGGAACCTTCCAGAAACAATTCTGGACAGCTAGCTGCAGGAGCAGGGCCTGTCTCTGCTTTAGGGACTGAAGTCTGCTGCATGTTAAGTGCTGGGTGAGTAATGTTACTCTCTCAGGCCATCCACAGACTCTGGGGTGCTGAGTGCTGGGCGAATGCTGTTACCCCTTCAGGCAGAACCTGCCAAGTGCGGCACAAGCACTGCTTTGTAACCGAGCCTTGGTTCAGACACGACAAAGTCCCCAGCTTTGAGTCTTCTCAGGATTGTTTTGGTTATGGCTGCTCCTTTACATCTCTTTATCCATCTCCTTAGGACTTGCCCAAATCAGCTTGTCACTTCCTAAAATGGAGCCCGCCTGTGGTTCACTGCCGCTGCAGCGAGCCTTGAGAGATGACTCAAGTGCAGCAGTGTTAAGTCTGCCACTCCCTAGGCGTGGTGCGTGCTCCCACTGTAGGCTTTAACTGACCTGCGGGCCTTGTGGGCCGTGCTGCAGGGCTTGCCCCTTCTCTATTAGCAATATTCTGAGTGGTGGGTTGGTTAGATTTTTTGAGTCAAGATGTCTTTGTAGCCCAGGATAGATTGAATTCACAGTCTTTGGTCCTGAGTGCTGGGATTACAGGGTGAACCCCATGTCTAGCCTGGGTGTTTGATTTTACAATTTTATATATTTATTTATTACTTATGTGTGTGTTTCTGTCTCTGTCGATGATTGTATGCCATGAGTGTGCCATGAGTGTGCAGGTGCCTGTGGAGGCCAGAAGAGGGCACCGGGTTCCCTGGAACTGAAGTTAAAACCACCAGAGAAGTCGTGAGGTGTGGGTGTTGGGAACTAAGCGGGTCCTCCAAGAGTAGCGAATGCTCTTCACAATGGAGCCAGCTTTTCAGTTCCATGATTGCTTTCTAAAACATACAATTATAAGTGCTATATCAGATTTTTCTTTTCGTTGCATAGCTGATAGGGGATCTTCATTGTGGATATTATAAAACTGCATAAAAGGGCTAGGGCTAGAGAGATGGCTCAGCAGTAATGGTTACCTATTGCTCTCTTAGAGGACTTTGATTCAATTCCCTGCTCCCACAAGGAAGCTTAGAGCCATTTGCAACTCTGGTTCCAAGAAATGCCTTCTTCTGCCTTGCATGGACACCAGACATGCATGTGGTGCACATGCATTCAATATGCAGACAAAACACTCACAAAATATATCTAAAAAGTACTGTTTTTTTTTTAAAAACTTGACAGACATCTCTGTAATAATTTGCTGGGGTACCTCTTTTGATTTTCTGTGTTTCCCAGGTGACTAATGTGTGAAGTAGTTGTTGAATAGCAGGTGTCTTACTCATTTTTATCGCGTTCTGAACTTGTGTGTTCTTCGGGCCTTATTGGAGGTAGAGAATCCGAGGTATAAAACTAACGTGAAGGAGATACCCACAGCGTGGTCTGGAAGAGCCGGCGCCCGCTCAGCCTCTCCTCTGTTCTGCTGCTTCGCCTTCTCATCTTCAGTTTTAGGTTGGAGTTGAGCCTTCACCGTTAGTCACCCTGCGACCTGTTGTTTCTTCTTTTAATGTCTGCCTTAATTTGGTTTTAGGGGATGACCGAAGAAGAGGAAGATAAACTTCTGGCTCTGAAGGACTTCATGATGAAATCAAATCGAGCAAAAGCTAATGCAGTAGACCAGAGCCACCTGCATGACAGCAGCCAGAAAGGTGTAATCGACTTGGCAGCCTTGGGCATCACTGGGAGACAAGTTGACCTTGTTAAAACCAAGCAAGAGCCCGATGAGAAACGGGGTTAGTACATCGTGTGCGCATCTTGCTATTACTAACTATTTTATAAGGCTGGGTTTTAGTTAGTTAATAGTTAATCTCCCCTCCCCCCAATTTCTCAGATACAGAGCTCTGAAATGCAGTGATTCAGCTCCTTACTAGGTGGACACAGGAGAGGAAAAATAGGCCATGCAGGCCTGCCTAGATCACAGCTCCGTGACTAGGGAAGGCCAGTGTCTGAGCTCTCCACCTGTAAAACCATGTGCCTCTTGAGGAAGGGATGATTCAAGTGCTGTCTTCTAGTCTTTACCTGCTAACTCAAATCCAACCTGTGTAAAACCAGATACAAGTTTCTAGATTATTCATAGATAATGCCAATGAATTTAAAACAGTGAAGTACAAAAGAGTAGAGGCCAAAGAATCCTTAGTTATTTGGGAACTAGATATCTGGAGCTGTCAGCCCGAGTACCACTGACATTGATTGTATGAGGCTCATAAGATCTTGTGTACATGCTTTCTGCTGTACAGTTCACTGTTGAGTATATGCCCGTAAGATTCTCCCTTTTCCTATATCATATTTCAGGGTAGCAAATGAATATTATTGAAGTAAGCTTTAAGATAGTGTTTGCAACTTAATTACTAATGGCTTACGTGCATAACACATAAAGCACCCATAAAGATCAGTAAGAAAAAAGCAAGCACTCCAAAGGAAAAAAGGGTGAAGGATTTAAGCATATAATTGGTAGACCAGACTATATATAAATTAAATGTAAATAATTAAATAAATGCAATTTAAGATATGTTTTCTCCCTGGATGAGAATAGATGGACAGATGGACAGTTCCTAGTATCAGCACAGATGTGAGTGACTAAGCATTTCCATATGTTGAGGTTATATAAGTTACGCATGCTCAGATCTTCATAGGTGTGTAAGGCATACCCATATCTTCATACATGTATACAGGTATACCCATATCTTCATATGTGTATACAGACATACCCATATCTTCATACTTGTATACAGGTATACCCATATCTTCATACGTGTGTACAGGGACATAGAACTGAGTAAAATGGAGCTGCAGAGAAACACATAGAAAGTGGGGTCCATCGTGCCCCTTTATAAATAGACAGTATATCACGTTGGTTTTACCCTCAGACTAACTGTCCCAAATATATTTTCATAGCTAGGAAGCATGTGAAACAAGACTCCAATGTAAATGAAGAATGGAAAAGCATGTTTGGGTCACTGGAACCACCGAATATCCCACAGGCCCTGCCTAAAACCAGTGACCATGAGGTGGTTCCGACGGGGAAGTCACCTCGCTCTGAGTCCTCTGCTGGTGTCTGTGTCTCTTTGTCAACGTCTCCGCAGGTACTGCCATGCAGGCACTCGCCATCGTCATGTCTGAGTTTTGTATGTCAAAAGGCTGTTACTATAAAGAAATGAAGACGGCTTCTGATTGGTTTCTATTTTATAGCCAAGAGAACCCAGTTACTTACGCACTGAGAAAGTCACTCATTGAGACATTTGCCAATAAAGCAAACTGAAGTTGGGTTAAAGGTCATAACTAGGCTACGGAGAACATTTTAAAACTTTGAAAATCTTTTAAAAAAAACTTTTATTCTTCCTTTAATGTAACAGAAAAGCAAAACATTGCCTGTGCGTGTTAAATATTATAAAGGCTTTGAGGTATTGGAAGTGAGTTTGTAATTTAAGACAGCTGTACCCACACCAGTCCTATCTTAGTTAGAAGATACTGACTTGGATCAGTTGAAATCCCACTTATTCTTTTAGCCTGAGTTTGCTAGTATTTTTTAAAGGACCGGAAGCTGGTATAACGGATAGCTAGAACATGGGGACATTTTCTTAACTACCTTGCTCTGACACAGAACTCTGTACTGTGTGTCTCAGGTTTCCGAAGCAGCACACATCCCCAGTAAGAAGCCGGTGATTCCGGTTGTAAGTAGCACGGTCCTGCCGTCCACTTACCAGATCCGGATCACCACTTGCAAGACTGAACTTCAGCAGCTCATACAACAGAAGCGTGAGCAGTGTAACGCAGAGCGCATAGCCAAGCAGATGATGGAGAACGCCGAGTGGGAGAGCAAGCCACCTCCACCTGGTGAGGGCCGGAGCCTGGGCTCCAGTGTAGCAGCCTGAGTCGGATTAGGCACCCCTAATCCAAAAATCCAAAACTCCTCAGCTTACAGGTTAGGAGTTTTAGTATTCTGATGGCAGGCTCCGGTTAGGGGGCACACCGAAACCAGACACCTGAACCTCTGTGCTCACAAGAGCCTCGGAAGGGGCTCTTCAGCCTGCACTAGGCAGTGTGTATTTAATAGCCAGAGGGAATAAGAAGCCCAGAGCAAGAAGCAGTAAATAGAAACCTGAAGTCATTATGTGTGAACACAGCTTTGATCGCCACTTACAGAATCCCATTCAGGCCATCACTTAATTGAGCCTGTCTGTGCTTCCTGGCTATTGCCAGGGGTCATGCTGTCATGGAGTCATGCCCCTCCACACTGTCATGTTGCTCTCCTTGGACGTCAGGCTTCTAAGGGTAAACCCCTGTTTTTAATTATAGAGTTTACTTTCTGATTAATATTATTTATGGTAGGACACTCAGAAAACATAGAGGCTTCTGGAAAGAACAGAATAACTTACAACACTAGCATTTAGCTAATTATCAACATTAAGAATTCGGTGAAAAGATCTGGAGAGATGGCTCAGCAGTTAAGAGCACTGGCTGCTCTTGCAGAGGACCAGGGTTCTATTCCCAGCAAGCTATATGGTGGCTCACAACTATTTGTAACTTCAGTTCTAGAGGTTCCAACTCAGTCTTCTGGCCTCCTTGAGCACCAGACATGTATGTGGTGTACAGACATGCAGCTAAAACACACATGCACATTAAAAAAAAAACAACAACAAACCAGAACTGTAGAAGAATCTGGTAAAATAGTTCCTGTATTCGGGGGATTGAAAGGAAGTGGAGAGATTGTTGTTTGGAGCGTGGTCCCCGGGAACTAGCAGCCTGCTTTGTACAGAGTGCTGGAGCTGCTCTTTGATTCTGGATGTGTAGATTTTTAAAAAATTAATGAGTTTCAATATTCCAGCTGTAATAGTACAAACTTACCTTTAAAACTCTGAGAAGAACTGCACAGAATTTTACATTTAGACTTTGCAAAGATCACAGGAGCTCCCATATGAGCTTTGATGTGGACTTGGGAAGTACTGGTCAAAGCCTCTAGAAGGTTTAAAGATTGAGAACATATTTTGAAGTGCTAAGCAGAGCGCAATCAGATGCTTCTGTCAGAATGAGTATCCTGGGATGTTCCAGCTATTTCTGTGATGGAAGCTAATGCCACCTCCCCGCCAGACCTGCCTGAACACTTAACAAGATGCTGCACACCGTCTTGTTTTATGGTCCTCTCTTCATAGGTACATCTTCCACATGAATGGAGTCGCACATTTCGTTCAGCAAGCACAGACGTGCGCAGTAACTACTCAGTTCTCATTTTTTATTTCTCTCCACGCCTGAGCAGTTACATAAGATCCTCAGCCAATCTGTAGAGCATGTACACCTCATGGTACCGCAAACTGAGTATAAGCTCCTTAGCGGTTATGTACAGCCTGGGAAATGAGTTTTTAATGTGAGTAAGCCACGCTTGGTAGGAATCTTGGTTTCATTTTTGCCTCTTGGTGAGCAGTCATTCTAAAGATATCGAACCACTTGGGCACAATGGTAACTGCCACAGGAGGCCTGATTTTCAGCAGAGCTTTTTGTTTGTTTTACAGTCAAGTAATAGTAAATGTATAAAATGTTATATTTCATTTACACAAGCTGTGTATAAATGTTGACGATGGTTCTGTGCAGGGACCTGTGCTGGGCACTGAAGGCATTCATTACAGGGTGAAATGTGAGTCTTTGCCCCAGAACTTGTATGTATAAGAGAATATGTAAAATAAATACAGGAAATGATAGATGATTTGAAAAGTACTAGGAAGTCCATGTAGGTTCTGAGGCTGTAACTCCTAATTCTAGCATGTTTGTGCTGTAGAAGAAGTGATTTCAGACAGAGAAGAAATTAGCTAGCTGGTGTTTTACTGTTTTGTTTTGTTTTGGTACAGGGTCTCTCAAAGTAGCCTTGGCTTCTCTGGTCTTGCTGTGAAGACCAGGCTGGCCTTTTCTGCCTCCGAAGTACTGGAATTAAGGCATACGCCACCATGCCCAGCTGACATTGGGTGGTCATGTGTGCTGGGGCAGTGTGGGCGTACACATGTCATGTCATGTTACTGAATTAAGTGGTATATCCCCATGTTACATCTGAGAAGTCGAAAGCTCAGTGAAGTTCGGCTGTAGCTTGGGTCACTCCAATGTCCCAGGCTGGTGTTTTGCAACTTTCTTGATTAGAAGGTGGCCTCCAAGCTGTTTGTCTGGCTAGGACACCATGCTTCCAAATCAACAGTCAGGGTTTTTCTGAGGAACAAGTGACTGTTACGTCTCTCAGACACTGAAAAGGGCCCCGAGGTAGAGTCTTTCCGAAGCTGTTTGAGCAGTACTTAATTGCTACTCTGGTATCTTAGTACTGTGTCATGGTCCAGTAGACCCCTCTGGGTGGGCTAGCCTGGGCACCGATGAATTGATTAGTTCTTATGATTACTTTGAAGTTAGTTGTTGAGAATTGGAGCGAGAGAGTGGTACGTGATTGGCTCAGCCACAGTTTAAGGTCCTCTCACTTTTTCTCAGGGTGGCGTCCTAAAGGGCTCCTAGTTGCACATCTTCATGAGCACAGATCTGCTGTAAATCGAATCAGAGTCTCCGATGAGCACTTACTCTTTGCAACATGCTCAAATGACGGTACAGTGAAGATCTGGAACAGTCAGAAGATGGAGGGGAAGACCACGACGACGAGGTAAGGGTTAGCCCAGCTCAATCAGCAGTGCTTGCACAGTGCTTTCTCTGTGTCGGAGTTACTTAGGCATGGGCAGGGCCGTCTGGTGGGACATGAGACAGCAAGAACTGTAAACAAGTGAAGTATGGGAACGATCCTGTTAGATGACAGGGCGGGAACCTAGGTGGGGCTGGACTTGTTGGTGAACTGTCCATAGACACTACCTCACAGAGAAGCTTAGATTCGAGGGACGAATTGAAAGCAGGGAGAAAGAGCCACATAGGAACGTCAGATGTTCTAGGCAGAGGAGACAGGGATTTCAGAGTCCCAAGGGTGGGGGTGGGGTGGGAGGTACCTGGTCATCATGCCTGACAGAAAGTTTTGTGTAACCTGAGCAGAGCAAGCAAGAGGGAGAGAAGTGGGAGGGTCCAGTTTTATAGACTTTGAGGGTTCTCGTGAAGAACTTTGACTTTGAGTGAGCGGGAGTCTTTGGAAGGTTGTGAAAGGGTAGAGTTGTGATCTAAGGTGTCATAGGAATGGCTGTTGCTGAGTTGAGGTAGGATGGGGGTGGTGAGACAACAGCAGCCGGAGTGTCTGTCACTGTGATGCAGAGAGGAGGCGTGGCAGCGGCTAGGGTGGCAGCAGTGTGGACAGTGGGAATGACCAGATTCTGTGTCTGCTTTGATGTAACCGTGGGCCAGTCAGCTGCATCAGGAAAATAGGACTCCATTGCTCTGGAACTGGTCATTTATGAGCAGTGTCTTTGTGAGTTTGAGTGCCCAGACTATGACTTTGATAAGTGTGGTTATTATAAGGATTTTAGGTTTGGGTGACATCATATATCCATTCCTCCCTTGCTTGAGGTTTCTTCCTCCTCCTCTGTCTGCCTCGTCTGTGTCACTGGGTACTGAAGTCTTCCATCTTCCCGCTCGCTCTTCCCTAATTGGTTCTGCCAGAAGAACTACTATAAATCAGAACGAGTCTCGGCTGCATTGAGAAGATGCAGGGCGCTCTGCTGCCCTTCTCGTTATTATCATTGTGCATAATTAACGCAATGAGAGCAAATCAAACGCCCTGACTCTCCAGTGGCATAGTCTGCTTCGTACTTACCAGCCCAGGAGGATGGGGCTGGCTGTGTATTTGTCTAAAGGGCTCTGTGCTTTTACATTGTACCTGTTTCTGTGCTCATTCTCTCTTGGCAGTGCATTAAATAGAATATAAAGGAAAGGTCAGTAAAAGAAACATAGCTGTATGTAGCAATTTTATTTTACTTTTTAATTTTTGTTTTGTATAGATTTTTTTTATAAAACCAACATTTTGTAGTAATTTCAAACCTCCAAGAAAGGCTTGTGACACAGCACATTAACATACTTATGACACAGCACATTAACATACTTATGACACAGCACATTAACATACTTATGACACAGGACATTAACATACTTCATGACACAGCACATTAACATACTTCATGACACAGCACATTAACATACTTCATGACACAGCACATTAGCATACTTCATGATAGCACATTAACATACTTATGACACAGCACATTAACACACTTCATGACACAGCACAGTAACACACTTCATCACACAGCACATTAACATACTTCATCACACAGCACAGTAACACACTTCATGACACAGCACATTAACATACTTCATGACACAGCACATTAACATACTTCATGACAGTGGCTGACCAGAGTGGCTGACCAGAGGGATGAGAGAAGAATATAAAACTAAAGCAAGCTTTGTATGTTTAAATTAAGTTGGCATTATTTAATTTTTAAAAAGATATTGTTTTTCTCAGTAACTTCTTAAAAGCTTAGAAACCAAGTAAAATTCAAAAACAAGGAAATTAAAATGCTCTTCTAAAAAATATTGAATACAAAAGAAGGCAGCAGTGGAGAAAACCCAGTTGAGACCAGGAATAAATAGAAAAATGTCAGACATAAATTGTCCCTATTAATAACCACAGGGACTAATCAGGAGGCAAAAGAGGTAGAAAGAAGGAAACAGCTGGGGTCACTTTCCTGCTACCCAGAAAGAGACATTTAAATTCAAAGGCAGGAATGGGCTGAAAGGATCAGGAAGATAAACCACACACCCCAGGGAGGAGTGGGGAAGAAGCTCAGAGAAACCCTCCTGGGGACAGACATTTTACTGTGTAAAAGCTCAATCCATCAGGAAGACAGGGCAGTTATAAACACTGGCACCTAACAAAATACATGAAGCAAAAATTGACAGTTTAACCGCAATAGCAGGAGACTTTAATATCCCATTTTCAGAGTGGATAGAACCAGCAATATAAGAACAGCAAGGAAACAGAGGCTGTAAACAGTCGCCAGAAAGTGGCCATGTCTGACAGAGAGCAGAGAACTCTTTGCAGCAACACTAGAATGCAAGGTTTTGATGTGCACATGGAATATTTTCCAGACTATACCACGCATTAGTTCATAAAAGAAGCATCAATAAATCATTAATAAGTGTAAAAATACCGAAGCCTAGAAAGTATTTCTCCCCCTGTAATGGAAAGAAATCAGGTATTGGTAACAGGGGGATTGAGATCCCCATGTGGGAACACAGTGTCCGGACAGATGGGAGCACGGCCACAGGAGCGTTAGGAAATGTCTATCTAGGTATTAATCCGTGCTTCTTCTTAAAAAGATCTGCGGTCAGCAAATCAGCTATAATAAATTAGGAGAGGAGACCAACCTAACCCGAGGAAGAGGAAGGAAAAAGACTAAGAGGAAACAGGTGAAATGGAGAACAGACAAGAACGAACGGGAAAACAAAGCTGGTTCTCTGTGAAGATGAGCAAAGCTGGAAAATTGTTATGAGAGTAACATTTTGTTTTAAAGAAATGGAAATAGACTCATTACCCAAATTGGAACTTTTAAAGGGGATTTTATTGTCAAAAATAAAAAAGACTGCTATAAATAATTATATGCCAAGAACTAGAACGGAATGGGCACCTTTGTAGCAAGACAGAGCGAGAGGCCTGCCGAGGGCTTCATGGTGAACCCTTCCCAGCATTTAAAGAACTAATTCACCTTTCAAAAGGGCTCCCAAGAAATAAGGGAACGCATCTGAACTCGGTCTGCGAGCAGGTGTTAGCTGGACATTACAGCCGTGTAAGTCCTGGGACTCCTAGACCTGTGTCACAATCAGTAAAGATGTGAAAGTCCTCACCAACCCACTAAACTGACTGTAGTCTGAAAAGAATTATACACGAGAGCAAGAGCAGATCACCCAGGGGAGCAAGGCTAGGTCAGCGTACAGCATGAGGGGTAGGAAGTACACACGGGCCTCTGCAGAGCCTGGGATGCATTGAATGAGGTCCACCCTTAAAAGGCTACAACCAACTCAGTAAATGAGTAATGGGGAAATGCAGCATCTCCACAACCACAGCTGATACTTACTGGTGGAGCACAGCCATTCCAAGTGAGGAGTGGAAGAAGATTGGATAAGTTAGTTCCGTTGAGCATTGGTCTAGCTAGGGAACACATGCACGCACGCACGCGTGTTACACACACACACACACACACACACACACACACAAATAGGAAAAAAAGTAAAAACTTTCTGTTAGTGGCATGATCTAGTATAAGGAAAAAAAATCATTAAATGACAAAACAAAATAGATCTTTATACAGAGATCAACTGCATTTTTTTACACTACCAATGAGTAGACTAAATGAACATTGTAGCTATTAAATATATATGTAAGCTATTAGAAGAATTTAGCCAGAGAGGAGTGCTAGGTTAGAACATGAAATGTTCTGTTTCTGTTTACAGGTAAGTGTGAATATGTACAAGCAGTGTGAGGAGTAATGCAGAGGCTGACTGGGCTGGTGGCGGGCGCCCTTTACATCACATACTCAGAGCATGCAGCAGTCAGGAAGGATGAGGGATGGCTCCAGAGGTCAGCATGTGTGTGAGGCTGATCTGGTCAGAGCTTCCTCAGCGGTCTTCATGTTCAGGGCTGTAGAAGAGCTGCAGGATACGGGAATTAAGGCGCTGCACAGTTGGAGAATCGATTGGTTCAGGACTTGGGGGCGGCTCAGGCTCTACAATAGGACAGCAGTGCTCAGAGATGGACATTTGGAGAGAAGGAGGTTTGTGGGTGGACTTTAGAGAGTGGGGGATTAAGTGGACCTCAGTAATAACTTTGCTAATAACTGTGAAATAGTGTTAGCAACAGTGGCTGCGGCTTTCACAAATGGTCCCATATTTCTTTCATTCAGGTCTATTCTGACATACAGCCGAATTGGAGGGCGAGTCAAGACACTAACGTTTTGCCAAGGCTCCCACTACTTGGCCATAGCATCTGATAATGGTGCTGTCCAGCTTCTTGGAATTGAGGCTTCTAAGTTACCCAAGTCTCCTAAAATCCACCCTCTACAAAGCAGGTACCGTCTGCCATCTTTTATCTCTCCTGTAGTGCACTGTGGAGCTTCCGCCCTGCCACCCTGCAGTGTGGTGTGGGTCAACAGGAGCTCCTCCATTGGCCTCCTCTGGGAGTCCTCAAGTGCAGGAAAGTGCTCCTGACCCAGGACACACATCTGTGCTTAGCTTTAGAGAGCAGGACCTGGGCATAGTAATTCCTGCGGTTTGTTAGAGTGCACAGGGTCAGCCCTGGACTGATCGTCTTAGTCTGGAACCTTCCTAAACGACAGCTGTTACCAGATTGTCTAACTGCCAGAGCACGGCGAGTGTTCATCAGTCAAAAACCACGTCTAAATACCTAGATTTGCTAATATAGTTTAGACGAAGGTTTGCTCATCATTCTAGAATAAAAGGTTGACTGGTTTTGTTTATGACTCTCAATTCTTTGTAAACAGATAGTTAAGATTAACCATAATGCAGAATAAATTAAAGACAGCCATCCTCCCTCCCCACTCCCAATATGTTATGCCTGAGGATTTAGAGACAGATAAGTACATTGTGTTAGCTTATTTTGTTAAAAACATGATAGTGTGTGTGAGTGCCTCCACAGGGATTTGTAGAGGTCAGAGGACAGCTTTCTTCCTTCTCTCATAGGTTCTGGAAACCAAACTCAGGTTGTCAGGTTTGGGTGGCAAGTCCTCTTACCCACTGAACCGTCTTGCCAGTCCTATGTTGTGTCCTCTGAGAATCTGTAGTGTACCAGGAGATAAAGACATGTTAATGGACAGTGAATGCGCTATGGTCATGTTCCATCCTCTGTGGAAGGCATGAGCCAAGCTGCAATGGACAAAGACTGAAGAGATGGCCCAGTTGGTAAAGTGCAGACACAAGGGGAACGGAGTTCAGATCTCTAGAACCCAAGTAAAAAGTGGTGCATGCCTGTGATCCTAGCACTGAGAGATGCAGGAGGACCCGTAGAGGCTTGTAGGCCAGCTAGCCTGCCTGTGCACCAAACAGTGCCAGGCCCACGAGAGACCCGCCCTCAAACCGAATGTGGAAGGTGCCTAAGAGCAAACACCCAAGGTTGTCTTCTGACCTGTAAGTGTACCCTGTGTATACAAATGCGCACGTGCGCGCACACACACACACACACACACACACACACACACACACACACACAAGGTTGTCTTCTGACCTGTAAGTGTACCCTGTGTATACAAATGCATGCACACACACACACACACACACACACACACACACACACACACACACACACACACACAAGGTTGTCTTCTGACCTGTAAGTGTACCCTGTGTATACAAATGCACCCACCCACACACACACACACACACACACACACACACACACACACACGAGCGGGGGTTGGGGAAGCCGACAAAAGGCAAGTGAGTCTGTTAAAGCAGGGTGGTTGAGAAGTGCATGCTGGGATTCAAACCAGACCGCGACTTTAATGTAGTAAAGGCTGCCATGAGGCCCTTGTGTAGCTTAAGGTAAGGAGAACTATCCATTGGGGCACCTAGGATATTTTTGTTGTTTTGTTTTGCTTTTGCATTTTAAAAATGTGTGTATTTTTAACATAATCAACAGTATATTTGAGTGATTTTAGCCCGGGACATTTTATTGGTGGCTTTTAACAACTAGCTGCCAGTTTCTTTGAAACTGTTTTGCTGAGGATGACCTCATTACTTTTGAGATGTTTAGATTACTGTCAGAGTGTACTGTGTGCTGGCTGTGCTCCTGGGTCACACGATGGGCAGTAGGAGAAGACACACTGTGCCTGGCTCTCTCAGCTGACAGTGCTTCACTCTGTGTGCTGTTCTCTGAGCAATATTTTATTCCTTAGGTTGGGAGACCTTGCTAGAACGTTTAGATTTTACTGGGCCCAACTGTAGCCCTCCAAAGTAACCTGGCCTTTGTACGGCTCAGCCAGGTTAACTGTGACCCTGCTTCGTAAGCAGTAGATCTGACTGGAGACCTGGCTCTGAGTTCATTACAGAGGACCAAGGTCAGTTCCCAGCGTGCAGCTCAGGTCAGTCAGAAGTGCCTGTGCCCCCAGCTCCAGAAGATCTGCTGACCTGCTTCTGAGACCCCTGCCCTCATCATAGACCACACCTAAGATGCACACTCCAGACACGCGCACACCTGTGAAAAGGATGCACTTTATATTTATTATATGTAATCTACGGAACAAGCCACTTAATAACTTAAATTTGGATATTTTAAAAAGCACCCTTCTATTTGGAAGTATAGTCAGAGGTAGAATATCTATACATGCTTGTCTGAAATAGAGGTCTGCAAATTGTAGCCTACAATATGGTCAGAAAGTGAGAATGATTTTTGCATTTTTAAGAACGAGTACTATGTAACAGAGATGTATACAACTCAAGACTAAAGTATACATTACCAGGTGACATTAAAATCATGTCCTTTTTTCTGTCCCCCCTTGCCCCCTTTCCTCCCTCGTCATGATTTGAGGTGCTGGGATAAGTTTTCACGTATTCTAGCTGATGCCAGCCACACCCTCAGCCTTATGCCGTTTTTTTGTAGTTTTACAAGTGTCCCCAGCTTGAAACAAACAAACACACACCCAGCGTGGCATAGCTGTGCCGTGAAGTAGAACCCTGCAATACAAAGTTGTAAATGTGAATTACTAGCTCACCGTGTGAGCGCTGACAAATCTGAATCAGGTTTTGCTGATGAATTATGTCAGACACAGAAGCCATCTGTCGCTTTGTTCCAACTGTATGACACTCTGCAAAGGAACAGAATTGGCCTTTGCCGTTGGTGAGGCCAGATAGAGTTAGTCCACTAATGGGCTACACCGGATACTTTGGGGGGTGCCAGACAGATGTGTGCGGTTCTGTGAAGGAAAATGCATGGCTAGCTGTGTGTCTGTAATAATCCTTGGGTTTCACACAACGCTAATTTTATTAGTGTTGCAACAAGGCCGATTTCTTAGTTTTGATAAATATTACAGTTATGTAAGATGACAGTATGAAGAAAACTGAGTAAAAAGTGTACAGAAACTTTTACAGCTTTTCTGTATCTGGAATTATCTTTAAAAAAATCCAGCTATAGTTGTCTCATTGAGGTCACATGATTTTTAAATTTATTTTTTTAGATGGGGTCTCAGCTCTTACAGTTCTGGAACTTGGTATGTAGATCAGGTTAACCGCAGACTCACAGGAATCATGCTCTCCTGTGTCTGCCTCTCAAGTGCTAGGATTAGACCATGCTACTCCAACGGGACACCTCTCCTTTTTGGCCATGGATGGGTTGTCAGTTTATCCTAAGCGGGAACCAGTGCTCCATTTTCAGTGCCTGGAAAAGCCCGAGCATTTCCTTTGTGTTCATGTAGGATTCTGGATCAGAAGGAAGACGGATGTGTGGTGGACATGCACCACTTCAACTCAGGGGCACAGTCTGTTCTTGCCTATGCCACAGTGAATGGCTCTCTGGTTGGATGGGATCTCAGGTCATCAAGCAACGCATGGACATTAAAGCATGACCTGAAGTCAGGCCTCATCACCTCCTTTGCTGTGGACATCCACCAGTGCTGGCTGTGCATAGGTAAGCCGCCGCTGTGTCGGGAGGGTGCCACCAACACCTGCAAGTAGCGTCTAGCGATGGCCAAGGCCAGCTTTTCCCCATTTCTTCACTGAGGATTTCCCATCTCCTTTGTGTTTGCAGCTACTATGTCGTACGATATCTGACAGTTTACTTTTCCTTAGGAGGTGTACATAAGGCTGGGAGTGTGCTCAGTGCTTGCCTGCTATGCCTAAGGCCCTGGCCACCCTCTCTAGATCTACACTCGAAGTAGCATAAAAGCTAGCATTGGGCACAGTATGGTAGTGCACCCTTCCAGTCACAGTGATTGACAGACAAGGCAAGAGGATCAGGAGTCCAGGGCACTAAGCTACATAGTGAGTCCTAGGCTGGCTTGGGTACATGAGGCTGTATTTAAAAAATAAATAAAGCTTTGTGTGAAAGGTAAAATCAGCATCAGAAACAGACAGGTTTCTTGTTTTCAGTGAGCCTTCCTCTCACAGTCACTGAAGCCGTTAAGAGTTGCTGGTATTCTCTGTGTTGTTGGGGAAGCTCTGACTTAAGGAAAGCAGAAAATTGATGACAATTTTAAATTCCAGGAACCTGCAGAAAGATACTGAGTCTCATTACCTTCATCCAATGGGACTCGTTCCTTCACAGGCTGCTTTGAAGATTTAGTGACCTGAAAGCGTCTGTCACAGGCCTAGAGGGAAGGGGGAGCAGTGGACTGATTACCATCTTCCCGCTGTCCCCTGGCTGGGCATGCGTGCTGCCGCTCATCTAGTCTAGTCCACTTCTAAAGTGCTCTGAGTTCTGACAATGTGTACTCTAGTGTGACCCCATCACAAATAGAATACAAGGAATTCTGAAAATTGGCTTTAACAAGTTTTTAAATTATTTTTTTAAATATATTGTTTATTCTTTGATAATTTCATACATTGTGCAAAGTGTTTTGAACATATGCACTCCTCACTTCTCCCTGTCCACTCCCAACAACCCTTCCCAATTTCATGTTTCTTTAAAAAAAGAAAAGCTGAGTCCAGTTTGCCCTGCCCTATGCATGGGCACAGGGCACCCACTGCGGCTTGGTGACCTACCTGAGGCAGCACACTTGAAGCAGTCTGACTCTCCTTCCCCCAGCACTGTCAGCACTCAGATCTTCTCAGTTATGGGTAGGGACTGTGACCCCCCGCCCCCAGACTGCCGGCTAACTTCTCTTGTGTAGGCAGCCATAGCTACTGTGCACTGAGGAGTAGTCAGTCCCTGTATCCAGAAGTCACTGCCGCCCCGGTCCTTCCCAACTGCTGAGTCTTCCGGCCCTGTGGCTCCTGTGGGGAGGGAGCACTGTGTGTTTCAGGTCTCTAACAGCAGCGTTCACACGGCTTCCTCAAGGTTCTTAGTGTGGGCTACCCCTGCCCCATCCTCCTACCCCCTCTCCCTGTCATATCACTTCTTCTCTGTTCCTTCTAGTAAGATGTCCCTCCCCACCCCATGGCCCCTTTGTAGTTTCCTGGATTTGAAGGTACTCCAGGTTTAACACAAATCCATGTGATGTGGGTCTTTGGGATCTCTGTTATGTGAGTATGATGATGGTCCATCCATTTACCCCTGCATTCCCTAATTCCCATTCTCTCTACAGCCGAGTAGAGGTTCCTTGTGTGAGGCACGACATTTTCTCTATCCATTCAGGAGCTAAGGGACCAGGCTGTCCCGTTTCCTAGCTACTGTGAACAGAGAGCAGAGAACATGGATAAGCCTGTGTCTGTAGGATGGTATGGTGGCCTTTGGGATCTATTTCCGCCACTTGGGGAACCTCCAGAGTCACTGAAGCATATCCTGTCTGAGAAACTGCATCGCTTGCTCTAGCACCGCTCGTCTCCTTTCTCTCCCTTTCCTTTCTTCAAAAGCCACGTTTCCCTAGAGTTTTGTGTGGGTTTGCTTTCTTTTGTATTTGAAACAGGGTCCTAATGCATCCAGGCTGGTTTTGAAGTAGCTGAGAATGCCTTGAACTTCTGGTCGTCCTCCTCTGCCTCCCAGTGTTTGGTCGTGTGGTATACTGAAGATGGAACCAGGACTTTGTATCCTAGGCACGCACTCTGCCAACTGAGTACATCCTGACCCCTCCCCACATAGTGCTTCGAATATGATATTTGAACATTCCACATTTTCTTCTTTCCCTCACAGCCAGACGAGTTAAGGGTTTCTGTACTTGGTTTAGAGCTCTGGATTCCTTGGTTTATACAGCGTCGTCATTGGATATCTGCCTTCTCCTGTGTTAGTGTTACGTAGTGGAGGGGTCCAGCATCCGTAGCAGTTCATAGCAGTGGAGAGTGCCCAGCTAGCAAATTTACAAAGGAAAAGATGTCTTAGGCAACCTGCACAGCATTGAGGAGGCAACGATGCCACTGTGGCTGCTGTTGTCATTGTCATGGAGTATGGCAAAGAGACGTGGAGAGACCCCACTGCCCTCTGTCCATCTCTCCTGTGGAACTGGACGCCAACCCAGAAATCTGCTCTGCTCTGCTCAACTGCTCGGCTCTTTTGCCACGGGGTCCGTCCATCCTTCATTAGTAGTAAATACCGTGGGGGAGGCGGTGCATGGGGTCCGTCCATCCTTCATTAGTAGTAAATACCGTGGGGGAGGCGGTGTGGGCACTCAGCCCATTTTCTGCTGTGGTTGGACATAGCTGTCTGCAGAAAGTTTTGGAACAAAGGCCACATGGGGATGGTCAGAAGCTAATGACAGACACAGAACTGTTCTCTGTGGACTTTGCAATGACCACTGGCTCTCAGCGGTGATGGATGCTCTTCAGGCAGTGGGCATGCTCCATCACCAGCTTCATCCTCTACAGTGTCTGGTTATGTGGGTGCCTTTGGCAGCTGATAACAATGTCAGTCTTTAATGAATTATTCATTTTAGCTTTGCATTCATTAGACTACTGTAATTGCATCATGATGAGCTTGTTATTACTGTTATTTGGCAACCGTGGGTGCTGTTTGAACCTGGGAGGCAGCATCATGAGATGCTGTCTTTTCTTGGCAGTACTGGGACTGTGCACAACCACGGGGTGCTTACCACTGAGCTGTAGCCACACTCCTGCTTTCAGTCTTTATCTTGAAACATGGTTTGACCAAGTTGCCCAGGTTGGTCTTGAATTTGCTCTTCAGCCCAGGCAGGCTTCAGCCTCCAGAGTGGCTGAGATTGCAGGCCTCTGACGCCAGGCCTGGCAACAAAGCCTTTTCCAAAGTGACCAGGGCAATTCTAAAATACATTTATCCGGGGTGTAGGGTTCACATCTCTTTAATCTCAGTTCTCAGGAGGTAGAAGCAGGTGGATCTCTAGGGTTTTGAGGCTGGCCAGGGTGGCATAATGAGACCCTACCTTAAACGAAACCTAAGAATGTGTTCATCCAGAGGTGACAATGTTTGCCATTGTTGTAAATGCAGCGCTCTGCGCTTCGCTTCGATGTTAATGGTTTGTGCCTTTTAAATTTGAGGCACGAGCAGCGGGGCCATGGCGTGTTGGGACATGAGGTTCCAGTTGCCAATTTCCAGTCACTGTCATCCCTCCAGAGCTCGTATCCGGCGCCTCTCCATGCACCCCTTGTACCAGTCCTGGGTAATTGCAGGTAAGGGGCAGGGCTGACATTTGGGTTGGGAATTGCATTGTACGATGTTGCTCTTGCTCTTGAGTTTTTATTTTGCATCAGAACCATGTGCTTGATTCTGTTTTCATGTGGAAGCTGCTCGCCATTGCGTTTTAAGTTCAAAACTAGTGCTCTACTCCCTTCTTCCGAGTCTCTCATCTTTTAAGCTCCTGGGCCCCTAAAACGGTCAGGGTCTCCCTAGAAATGTGAGCTGTGGACTTCCCTGCAGTTGCCATTCTTTCTGACCCACATCTGTTCCTCACACGTCCCCCTTCCCATCCCCGGGCGCTCAGTGTGCTGGCGTGGTGCCTGAGCTATCTTTTTAATGTGTGTAGGTGTGTTGCCTGCATGCCTGTCTGTGCACGATGTGTGTGCAATGCCCTTGCCCGGATGAGAGTGTCATGTCACCAGGGACTGGAGTTAGGAACAACTGTAAGCTGCCTCATGGGTGCTTAGAATCCAACCTGAGTCCTCTGGAGAAGCAGCCAGTGTTCTTCACTGTTGAGCCGTCTCTCCAGCCTCACTTAGATATGTCTTTGAAATTAATTTTCCTTATCTGTAAGGTATGGTTGAAAATACCTTATAATTCAAGAATTGAGGGGAAGCATCGAGCACAGTCTGGCAGCACAGCTCAGCTTGGTAGACAACAGCTTTTGATGAGCTTAGGTTTTCTTCAGTCCTCTCTTTTCCCAGGCACAGCCCACCCCGTGGGATCTAGATGGAGTAAAGGCAGGGAAAGGAGAAGGGCACCCAGCACAAAGGCTCCACACCACCCCTCCTTCCTGGCCACTGCGGTGAGCTCCTCTGGTCTACTTCTTCCTCCTTGCTGTGATGGACTGAGATTGGAGTCATTCTGCTAGGGTCATCGCAATGGACAAACTGACCAATACACCAAGTAACAGCCAGCACCACCTTGGTCCAAGTGGCTCTCTGTGGGCTCTTCTGTCCAGTCAGGGTTCCAGTAAGACAAGTTTGTTCAAGGAGAGTTCCTCTCTACAGGCTCCAAAGGTGTGGGTAGAGGTTGGCCTCGCATAAGATGTGGGCTTAGTAGTTGAGTGTCAGGGAGTGTTTGGGAGGTCTGGTTACTGGAGTTTACAAAGACGTTGAATAGAGAAGCCCACCAGGAACAGTGGTTTATTCGTGTGTGTGTGTGTGTGTCAGAGAGAGAGAGAGAGAATGAGAAGAGAATGAATGCATACTTTCTGGAGTCACTTCTCCCCCTTGTTTTTGAGGCAGGGTCACGTTGTTTCTTTGCTGACTCATGTCCTCTAGGCTGGATGCCTTAGAGCTTCCAAGTGAATCTCTCGTCTTCACCAACCACTGTCTGTAAGAACTCAGGGATTACAGATGGCTTTTTACTTGGATTTAGGGAGTTTGACTGGGGGTCATTGGGCTTGTATAGCAAGCAGTTTACCAATCGAGCCATTTTCTAATCCCAGGCAGTGATTTTTGAGGTGCAGGAGAGAGTCAGGCTGCTCTAGGTGATTTTTCTTCCCTACCAAGGCTGTTCATACTTGCTGACTTAGGAGCTGCGTTCTCATGGTTGTAGGGTCAGACGTCCCTGCTTGCCTCTTCCTGCTTCTCCTCCTACACTATCTGGCTAATGTCCTCCCTTCAGGGCAGAAGCATAACCCAGGCCCATTGCTGTTGGTCGAGTCTGCCTCCCTCTTGCAGGCATGCTTTTGATTGCATTTAGGGCCCACTGGATAATCCTGAGTAATTTACCCCTTTCTAGGTCCTTAATTAGATCTTTGTCATTTAAGGCAACATTTACAGGTGCTCAGGAGTAGGACCTGGAACTACTCGGGGACCATTTTCTTATTTTTAGATTGCTACAAGTCAGACACATGTAGGAACCTGGTAGTACGAGAGCCTAGACTGCGAGTCATGCAGGCCAAGCTTGAGAGTGTCATGTACCATTCACTCCTGAGCTTTTCCTGCCACCCCCTTGTCTGTTGCTGCCTGACGATTGCTTCTGTCCCTGCTGCCTTTTTAGTGTCTCTACCAGAGCAGGAACTCCCCGCAGTAGAGATTCTCTTGTTCTTTTGCCATCTTTATCACAGTGCCCAGGACACCTGTGGATGGTAGGTGGCCGAGTCCTGGTGTTGTCACCCCCCCAATGCACAGATTGTGTCAGGCCAATGCTCTCTGCCTTTGCCGGCCTCTCCTTCCACCACACTCCCTGAGCTTTTTTGCATGTATATTTCTTGCCTACTCAGTGTATTCTGCCTGAGATCGGCCACCTGCTGTGCATCTGCCCAGCTTTTTGGGGCCTGGCGAGGGCATTTACAGTCTGGCGAGGACATTTAGATGCAGCCCATGGGATGTGCTGCTTCTTCCTTGGCCTGAATGCAGGAGGAGCTCGGCACTCGCTTTCTTGTCATCACACTGTTTCATGTGTCTTGTCTCTCGCCTTTCTCCATCCACACTACATTCTTGAGGGCAAAGCTGTATGATCTGCCTTTCTACCCATAGTCTCTTCAGGACTTGGCTGGAGTGCAGTATATCTCTTAACTGTTAGGCTGTCAAGGACACATTTTAACTTACCCAGTCTGGTGACAAGTCACGCTGTTATTTTAAGAGTATTAGTATTTCTTGCAGGATGGAAATAGACACAGGCGGCCTTGTGATTGCTACCAAGAAGTGAAAGAAGAGCTAACAGTTCTTGCCTTTGTCTCAGCTGTTCAGGGCAACAATGAAGTCTCCATGTGGGACATGGAGACCGGAGACAGGAGACTGACTCTCTGGGCTAGCAGTGCGCCTCCCCTGTCTGAGTTACAGGTATGTCACCAGTGTTTATTGTAAAGGACAGTTGTTACCTCTGTCCTAAGCATGTTTAGGCAGTTTAGCCAGCATGGTTGCTCATGAATTTTATTACATGTTCAGTTAGCTCTAATTTGTGTTCTTAAGAGCATGAACTGTCATGTGACCGTTGCTATATGTTTTCCAGTTCTTTTAGCTTGCAGGGTCTGCTCCATGGCTGTTTGCCATCTCACATTGGAGCTCTGGTAGATGCAATGGGCAAAGCCTACTAAACAAGAATACAGTCCTCTTACATATGCAGGGGTTCCCCGCCTTAGGAGTTTTGCCTTTACATGGTGGCATAAAAAGCAATATACATTCACTAGAAAATCCACTTTTAATTTTGATCTTTCCCCAGGCTAGCGATTTGTGCTCTGGTTCTCTTGTGATGCTGTGTGTAGCACTGAACCATAGCTCCTGGTCAGACCATGAGGAGGGGAAACTACTAGATTAGAGCTAGTGTTGGGCCAGAACCCCAAAGCAAATTCAGGAGCATCCATACTGTGCATGAGTGGTCTTGGTATAGACTTGTCTATCACGTTTCCAGAAGTATCTTGTCAAGTAAGCTAAGGTAGGAAAGGCTACACACACACCCCTTACTTAGGTGCAAAGAAGCCCTGGAGTAATGGCTTTTATACTATATGTGACAGGATCAGAGTGTGTGGCCCAAGCTGACCTTGAGCTGGTGACTCTGGCCTCTTCTTCTCTGAGCACTGGAACTACTGGTGTGCACCACCATGGTCAGCCTGAGGGGACCCTGGAGACTGAGCTCAGGGCCTCTCTCGTGCTGTGTGAGCACTCTGTCCTGAGCTACCCTCCAGGCCTTCAAAGCAGTTAGATCCTGAAGTTCCCCCAAAAGATGAGAGACCATTTCCACAGGTTATATTTTGACGGATGAGCCACTTGTATAGCTTTTGACAGTTACCTCACTTCTACTAGATTGATGTTGTCATTTGTCTTATGTGACCATGTGTTTCTGTCTCTCTCAAGCCCTCACCGCACAGCGTCCATGGCATCTACTGCAGCCCTGCAGATGGAAACCCTATCCTGCTGACCGCTGGCTCAGACATGAAAATAAGGTGCAGTGTCATAAGAGTGCCTTGGGTTGAAACATGACAGCTATAATGCTATGCTATTGATTCTAGAGAAATCTCTTCCTAATACACTGGATTTTATTACCACTTATTCCCTCTCCCCTAGGTTCTGGGACTTGGTTTCCCCAGAGAGGTCCTATGTTGTTGCGGGAAGCACGGGTTCCCCGTCTGTATCCTACTACAAGAAGATAATAGAAGGCACGGAGGTTGTCCAGGTGCGGTGGGACTTTATTTCTTCTAACATTTGTAGGCACAGGAATAGCTTTGATCAAGATTGATATTTCAAGCTTCTTTTGAGATTAGGAAATGTATTTGGTTTTTCTTTCTTCTGGGTGGGAAGAGTGGGCATGGAGACAGGGTTTGGCCACATTGCTCAGTCACCGTCTGATTCTCCCTCCTGAGTTCCAGGGCTACAAGTCTGTGTGTGTGTGTGTGTGTGTGTGTCATTGCACCTCACTCACTGCTGTCACAGTACCAAAAGGGACGAGGAAATGCATTAAAGCACCACCTCACTGCTTTCCTTTTGCAGACCAGACAGTTGAGCACAGGGAAGTCGTTTGTCCAGGGTCACAGAGCTAAGAAACAGGAGACGGAAGTCCTGGTGGGGCCGTTGCCCTTCGGAGCATGTGCTGTTAGGAGAGAATACCAAATGTTCTGCCTGAGTGGGCATTCCATCCATGTTTACAAATGCTAGAACATCGATTCTTTCCTTCCATGTTAATACTCACACGGACTATACTGGCCTGTTTATAAGTGGCTGTACCTGCAGTCAGATGACTGGAAACCCATGTCACTTTAGACTCTTCTCTGGGACATAATGACCTTAAACAAGTAGCTAATTCTCTAGCCATGGGAGTACTATTGAGAGGTAGACGAGACACAGGTTAACTCAGGCCTTTGTTTTGACTTCTACCTACCAAACAGGAAATTCAGAATAAACAGAAGGTTGGACCAAGTGATGACACCCCTCGAAGGGGCCCGGAGTCTCTGCCTGTGGGACATCATGACATCATCACAGATATTGCCACCTTCCAGACCACTCAGGGCTTCATTGTGACTGCTTCTAGAGATGGGATTGTGAAGGTGTGGAAATAAATCCTGCTGACTTGTATAAAATGCTGTAAAATTAGAAATGTACCATAATTCAAGACAAAAGGATTTCTAGAGAAGAAACGTCATTTTTGAAGTGTCTGTATTACTGTTTCATGGCTGAACAAGTCCCAGCCACAGTGGGTAAGGATGTGGGCTTGGTGATTTTCTTCATGTACATCTCTGAAGAGTGGGCCAGATAGCACAACCTGGGAGTGCTTGCTGTATATGGAACAGAACAGGTAAGAAGTGTAAAAAGGAAAGAGGATATGATGCCAGTTTATTTTATATGGAAATGATTGTAAGTCACTATGTAAACACTTTTGTTATTATAAATGCTATTCAAACCGCAAGTAAACTCTATTCAAGCATCCTGGGAGTTGGGGTTTGTTTGGGGAAGAACTCTGACCTGGGCTGTTGCTAGGCAGCAGAGAGGACTCCTGAGACTCTGCTTCTGTACTTGTATCCTTTTGTCCCTCCTGTTCACTGCCTGCTGTTGTACAATTGATAACAATTGATTTCCTCTGTATCAGGCTCAAGAGCAATGTGGCTCTGCCTGGATACCATTTTCACAGGATCTGCCAGAAGTCCCTGTCACCTTACATTTTCCAATGGTAATTATTTACTAAATGCTAGAAGAATGCTCTAGGTAAAAACATTCCAAACTTCGTAAGGCCCACAGTTGCTTTTCCAGTATGGCAAAACTTTTCAAGCTAACAGATTTCTATTTTTATGAAGATTAGTTCTCTTCACATTTCATTTTCTTCTCAGAGAAGGGTTTGTGGTGTTCAGAATATTCCACTTTGAAATTAAATACCTGGAGATAGACCTGGCCAACTAGATGGTCCGAGTCTGAGGAATGCTTGCTAGTTAGGCATCACAGCACATTTGCGTCACTCTTGTTACATACTCCAGGTGTTCCTGACAGTTTACACGCTCAGTCCAGGATTCAGCCTGGTTTCTGGAAGGTTTAAATTGCAGAAGTATGGGGGCATGCTTGTCATTCAGGATGGTCAAAGTGGCAGCGTTGGTTCTAACGAACCATGTAGACTTTGGAAGCTTGGCATGACCACTGCCTGGTTGTACAGCTTGCAGGCTAAGTTCGTTCAGAGTCACAGGAACTGGGGGGCTGTCCATGGAGAGCGGGCCTTGGGCATGGAGCTATTGATAAGGCATGTGTCTCAGGTACTGAGGGATAAAGGGACGTTTGACAGACAACTGGTCTTGATCTCCATTTACTGCCCATTGTTCACTCCTGTCCCATAGATGGCCCTCTTTGGAAGAAGGTTATTGGTGTAGATACAATCTGATGGCTTAGTGTAGAGATACTGGGGGCCAGATCGACTGCAGTTACAGTCTACAGTTGAAGACAAGAAGCCCCAGTAATGCCCTCTGTGCTTCTTGCCACGAACGTACCTCACTAAAGTTAGACTCAGCTTAGCCTTTTCTGGTTTCTATTATTTTGGAGACAGAAGTCATAAACTTAGGAATTTGGTGTTTTAAATTCTTAATTTTTATGTGTGTGTCTGCACTTGTGTGTGCAGTGCCATAAAGGGCCAGAAGAGGGTGTTTGATCCCCCAGAGCTGGAGTTACAGGAAGCTCTAAGCCATCAGCGGAACTCCAGCTCTCTGAAGGAGCAAGTTCTTAACTGCTGGCCCAGGTCTGGCACTAGGAACTTTTAGTTTTGATTTTTTGACATAGGGTTTCTCTCTGTAGCCCTGGCTGTCCTGGAACTCAGAGATCCACCTGCCTCTGCCTCCTGGGTGCTAGGATTAAAGGTAGGAGCCACCATCTCAGCCAGGAACTTTTTTTTTTTTTTTTAATGAACTATTTGCAGCATTCTTAGACCCTTAACCTGTTAAGGATTAAAAATATGACCCAAGATGCTAAAATAATTTTAATCACCAAGCAATTTTTGCAAAAAGTACTATACTTAACCAACACAGGAAAAAAAATATATTTTCAGAGTATCTCCAACAGTAAGTAGAAAAATGTCTATGCTCAACCACAGACAGTTAGCAAAGTCCTGTTGTTAGAAATCCTCTCCATACTGTCTAGCGACTTTCTGTACTGAAAAGGCAATGTTCCTGAGCCTCTAAGCACCTTTAGGAGACATGAAGCTGATGTGTACCTGAGTACAAACTGACAGCTACTCCTGGTTTTCCTGCTCCTCAGCGGGCGCAGGACGCTGCCGCCATGCAGTTGCCCCTCGAATGGTGGCCAAAGGGTTAAAAAAACGTTACCGCACATGGCTCATCCACCCAGATTTCCTGGACAGGAATATAGGAAGGAAGATCTGAAGGCAGTACCTGCCTCCCACACACAGCTCCCTTTCCTTCCCAAAGACAGTGAGTGACATTCCGCGTGACGGTGCCATTGCTGTAAACTGAGGTAAGATCTGCGTGGTAGGCCTCAACACAGTGCCACTTTGATGTTCTGTTATTGAAATACCCCCTACCCTAAGAAGAAAGAAATGGGCGGGGATAGGGAGACAAAGCTACCATAGAATGCTTAAGGCTGGGCTCTGAGACTCAATCCAGATTTAGGGATTTTTCTTACACCCCAAAGCTCACTTGGGTTTCATTCCAAGTTTCCCAGTCCCACTTCATGATGTTCACCGTAGCCCAGTGGGGTAAAGGGACTCAGTCTAACTCACGACAGTATGCATGGTTACTATTCTTGTCTAAGGAACATGGGTTAGTAAAACATAATAAATGACCAAAGCAAGGAAAAAAGACCAGAAATCCCCTGAACCGGCTTAGCAGGAAATCCTATATAGAAAACCCAGTCCGTAAGTCTGACTCGGGTTCCGGGAGAATCCGTTGAGTTTCCCAGTGAACTTAGGAAGACAGAGCTGGAAAGGGTTACTCTCTGCTTCTTACCAGACCTGGCAAACAAGTTTAGAAGGCCAGAGGCAATGGCACAGGCCCCTCCCAGGCCAGCCAGTCTCCCCAGACAATGCTGTGCTGAAATGAAGTCCTGAAGGTCAGACTGCCAAAACCACATCATAAAGCCAGCATCCATGTCTAAGGTAAACGTTTGCTAACTCCACATTGAAGTTCTCCTATGAAACAGATAGCATTAAGTGATAGCACATTAAAAGGGTGGCTTTGCACATGGAAGACAGCAGAGGGTTGCAATTAAACACTTACATTGGCCCATGTCCGCCTGCATACACTGTTAAAAAAATCAAATTCAAAATTATGTCTCCAACTTTCAAAATGTGCGTGTGTGTGTGCGTGTGTGTACACTTCCATCTCCTCATAGTTATTATGCTGGAATTGTCTGGAGTTGTCAAGTAAACATACAGATAGATCTTAATCCCACAAGTGTAGGGGGTCAAGGTACCTGACCGCCCACCGCCTCTGGCTTGTCCTCCCTTCCAGAGCAGCCATCGGATGCTGGTAGCAGCCCAGTTACGGGCTCGGAGTTCAGGGGTGGACCCGGTACTAGGCCAAGAGTGACCATGGCTAACTCGTTCAGTCACTTCGTTTACCGAGTTTGGAAGAAGCTTTCGCCGCTTCTCTCCCCTGTTTAAAGGAGTAGCGTGTGCTTCTGGAACGACTTGAAAGAGCAGCCCTGCCACTTCTCAGGATACTTGAAAGGCGTTTTTTATCTTGAAAGAGCTTTGCTGCCTCCAGTGTGTGGTCTTTGAGGAGAGCTTTCTGTGGCCCCGGAACAAAGCTGCACAGCAAAAGAAGAGAACAGCGCATCAGGCCGAGCCCTTCCAGCCGGACGGGCTCCCTGGTAACCTTTCTTCCTAAACCGTTATACCCGCTTCTTCATCCCACCCCTCAGGGTAGATTTAAAACTTTTCTGAAGTAGAGATTTATATTGGCCTATCATGGTGGCAGTAATACAGGGGGAAAGGAGGAAGAGAGATAACACTAAAGAATTTCGAAAAAGCCATATAGAAACATTTCATAAATGTATTTTAAAAATAAAGGTATGCATGTGCATACATACACGTGTGTACCTACATATATCTGTGTGTGTACATATACACGTTATGTGTGCATATCTATTTTTGATGGTATAATACATGAGGTGATGATGCTGTCCCCAAGAGCCATGCCCTCATCTGGCAAAACCTGCAGTGCCAGGCTTAGGAAACCTCCCCTTCAAGAAGTTTCCATGGCAATGTGGGCTGTTGCCCTTGCTCTTGGTTGCCTTGGAGAACCTGAAGGTAAGAGCCTATTGCTGAAGACACCGTGGACAGGGTCACTTAGAGGAATTGGGGGACCTGATCTAGACGCAGCCTGCCTCAAGTATTTAAAGGTGTTTGTAAGCTGCCAAGGGAGAGGAGCAGTCAGTAGTCCTATCCAGTATAAAGCCTACAAGTCACAATGACCAAGCAAGATATCCCCCAGGTGCAATAGTGACCCCTTTTGTTGTAGCTCTATTCGGTCATAAGGCCTGCTCGATATTACTGTAAACCTGACCAACTACCCAGGTTTACTGGACAGGCCATAGACTCTAGAGAGCCTTCTGCTGCCATTTCCCCAAGTGAATAAAGTTCCTAATTATTCTAAGAACTGTCTTTATACCCATAGATAGGCATATCTCTCCAGCCTCACCAAAGAAACCTCCTTCTGCAACAGAGACCTGCTCAAAGTACAGACAATACGTGTCTCTGAAGTGCCAACCACAACTGACAAGTCTGCAGTGCAGTCCTGCACTGCTTAGGGACACTGTGGCAACTGACACATCTGCAGTGCATTCCCTGCACTGCTTAGGGACACTGTGACAGAGGGTGGAAAGAGTTTAGGAACCAGAGGACCAGGATGCCTGCTACTTCACAGTGTCCCCAGTCATGGCGGGGAGAACACCCGTGAACTCTGAGCAGTATGCTTCATGGATCAGTCCACCGTGATGACACGGCCGACGGGGACGGACAGAAGTAACAAGCTCCTGCATAGGCTGCCCTGTCCTAAGTGGTCAGCCCGGGATACATGTACAGATGGGTCAGGCTAAATGGACCCAGAGGCTATATACGTGCGTGCGTTTGCACGCGTGCGTGCGAGTGTGTGTAAATACATATATGCAAATGTATAGATTCGTGTAACAATAAATCATGAATTTGGGAGGGGGATACAGAAGGAGTTGGGGGTGTAAAGTGATGCAGATTCAGTACTCATGTCTGAAATTCTCTAAAATCCTAAATTTTCTTATTTTTATACAAGGCTTTTTGTCGTATTTGCCCAGTGCTACCCAGTTTCCTCAAGTGCCCACTGTCATCCCCAACTTAATGTCCTTTTTTCATTAATAACCTGAGTTCAGTTAGTGCTCCCCGCATGCACCTGGCTGTGCAGCCATCCACGGGACTGTAGAAGACCCACTATCCAGTGGCCACTTCCCAAAAGGATCGTGACTCCCTGAAAGGATTTCTCCTGAGTCTAAAGAGCACTGTTCTCAGGCTTGGCCAGCCCATCTGTGTTTCATTCCCCACCCCTCCTTTCTTTGATTCCGTCTCATCCCTTAGGTGTAAGGAAAACACAGCTGGAGAGGTGACAGAGTTTGGTTCCAGCACCCATGTAGGGCAGCTTACCCATCTTACCGCAGCTCAGGGCATCAGACACCAGCCTTGGAAGTCACCATACTCAATATGCACACATCCACCATGAAGATATACATTCATATAATTAAAAATATATTATTGGCAACTACTTCTAAGCCCAACCCTAGCACCTTTTCCACAGGTTAAAAGCCTCTTCTTTGTGGTGTTTTGTTTGGGAGTGGTTATGTGTGTCCCTGTGTGTGCATACCTGTGGGTGCACATGTGCAGGTCAGAGGACACCTGGTATTGGTCCTCAGGCACCGTCACCTTTTGTTTGAGATAGCTGGCTGTAATAAGTGGCCTGTGAGCTCCAGGTGTCCTTGCACCTGCCTCTTATCTGGGGTCTGGGGATCCAAATTCAGGTCCTCAGTGTTTACACAAAAGTGCTTTATGTGCTGGGCCCATGTCTTATCTTTGAGGTGTATTTTTTCTACTGTTACAGATGGGCATTTGTAATTGGAAAAGCAATTAATAAGGGTCTTAAGTAAGCATCACTTGACTACCTGGGCTTTTGTTTTTTTCTCCTATCGTGTATTATTTGGGAGAATGCTGGTTGGTAACTCCAACAACAGGCATTCAAGGCAGAAATAAGGATAAAATAATTCAGATTTTCAACTTGAGCCTCACTCTAGTAAAGCTCATAGAAAGCAAGATGTGGCATGTTCTAGATAAAACAGGAAAGGACGGGTACTGACCGTAGATTTCCACTCCTTGTGGTCACAGATTCCTCCATCTGTGTAGATAATCAGGAGGCAGCCATGCTATACTTCCTGACCGGGGCAGTGGGATGGAATGGCACAGATAAGCTTGCTTCTATTTCTAAATCCGTGTGTGTGTGTGTGTGTGTGTGTGTGTGTGTGTGTGTGTGTGTGTGTGTGTGTGTGTGTGTGTGTTGTGTGTGTGTGTCTGTGTGTGTGTCTGTGTGTCTGTGTGTCTGTGTGTGTGTGTGTGTCTGTCTGTGTGTGTGTCTGTGTGTGTGTGTTGTCTGTGTGTGTGTGTGCGTGTGTACGTACATATCGTGCATCCAGAAAATGTACTTTGTAAAGCAAACGTGCAGCAGGTGTGGCTTCCTATATCCACCAGCTCTGCCTGTCTCTGCTTTGGACTCCAGCACAATATGTAGGTGGCTTTGTGTCTTTCACTGTCTTGGAGCAGAGCTGAGTGCTTACACAAATGTCCTGTAGTCTCGCCTTCTGGCCATCTGTCTTGGTTGCCTGTGGCAAGAGTCCCTGCCTTTCTCATCCATTTGCTACAGACCAGCTTCCGCACGTTTCCTCAAACCCACAGCATAATCCCGAACACAGCATTCTCAGAATGGCATTTCATCTATCCGGCCCCTGTGCCTAGCAGGCAATCTCCTCAATCCCCTGTTCCTTTCTGTTTCGCTTCTCTTGAAAGGCCCAGGCGGGGAGCTTCAGAAGCAGCGGTGATTGCTCTCATCGTAATCTTCAGTTACTCAGAGAAGGCCTGGTGAGTTCCGGGCGATTACACCATCGGGGGTTCAGGGACAGCACTGAAGATTTCACATCTCAGTTCCTAGATGCCCCAGCCACTTGGCCACTTGAGATTCATAGGAGAAGCTGAGCCACCTCTGTATCGAGGGCACCGTGGGGAAGGAGAAATCCCTGGTTAAACGCCCCGAGGATCCTGTCTTCCCTCTCATGCTGCTCTTCAAACAAAGCAGTTTCTAAAATTGCCTCTTGAGTGTGTAGGTTGGCACTGACGCCCGCGCCTTTGCAGTCGGAGCTGGCTGCAAATTTGTGAAGTCGGTGGGATGAACACTTAAACCCTTGTATCAGAGACAGAAGAAAATCATTTTCTTCTATGACTGCTCGTCTCTCCCTGGCCATGACAGTTTTCCGTTTGTCTTTGATGTTGGGCTCTGTCATGAAGAGTATCTCTTCTGGTGACCCCATCCTATGGCTTGGCCTGCCAGCTTCTAGACAGATTCCCAGAAGCTGGGCCCTTTCGTCAGTTAGCTAGCCGCTGGAGACAGTGCCTTAGAATACCACCACCTTCCTGCTAGGACAACTGGGTGCAGATGAGCAAAGGCAAAGGTAGGGATGGCCTCCCATGAAGGGAATGGGAGAGGGAGGCCAGTGGAGTCAGAAGATGCTTGGTGACTGGAATGGTGAGTCTTGGGGAGGCAGCAGTAGGTAGATTTCAAGTGAACAGAGGCTCCGAGCCCTAGTGAGGGATTTATTTTTCCATCACTTAGAAAACCCGAATTCAAAACTAACAGCAGTTACAGCGAGCTAAGCCTAGATGTGCAGCCCAGCATAGTTCCTTGAAGCTGCCACATTTGCCTCCGCCCAAGGATCAGTCCGGTCACATATAAACAGTGCCAGGCACCTGCACCAGGGGGAGCCCTACTCCTCTTGGACTTGCTTCAGTGCCGCTTCAGGCTGGACTTCAGGAAACATTTGCTGCTGGACAGTTCCCCTGCTTGGTTCATGGCCGGAGGGAAGCCAGATTCTCCAGGCAAGAGCTTCTCAAACTGAAACTGCCAATGCCAGCCCAGTTCCGATGACCATACAGCATGCACACACACCAAGTCTTCCTACTGTTAATGGTGTCTGTCTAAGCATGAGCCAGGCGATGGTGCTCGGTCATGGCCTGCAGCTGGGTGTTACCAAAGAAATGCTCCTAGCTTAGCTACCTGATGGCTCAGTGGGCCAAGAGCTTTCCATATAACTTAAGGACTGGAATCGGATCCCCGGAACCCATTAAGGTGGGTTCTGCAGTCCTGTCATTCCAGCATGGCAGGAGGCGAGGATGATATCCCTGAAGCAAGCCTGCCAGGCAGATCGCTAAGGCATCATGCTGCCTCAGGGAGGGAGTATGCCACATACATGAGGAGATTGATCAGGGAAGACACTTGACCTCAGGCTTCTACATGTGCATACATGTGTACACATTCATGCACATCGCACACAGAAAGAGAAAGTCATTTATACCTTGGTTGCAACCATCTTACGTGGTGTTCTTAAGTCCTTTATCAAATTTCTCTTAAAGACATTCTCTTCTGCACACCAGGAATCCCATGCAGTCCAATCACATCAACGTACTGTCCATACTCAAATTTCCCCAGTTGTCCTCCAGATCATGGTTATGTTAGCCTTTTTATCTTTCTGCTCTATGATCCAATTAAAGTTCACAGAACTCTGGTTGGCTTCCCTGTCTC
Organism: Rattus rattus; assembly: GCF_011064425.1. NCBI lineage: Eukaryota > Metazoa > Chordata > Mammalia > Rodentia > Muridae > Rattus > Rattus rattus. The sequence continues at coordinate 96,987,547 of NC_046161.1, forward strand.
TAGTTCTCTCACCCCAAAACTCATCCTTACCCCTTCATTCATGATGTAAGGCCTACAGTCTAACAGTTCCATGACCTGGGGTTGCCCAGTGATCTCATCATTATCCTCTAGTCACGCATTTCCGATAAGACTTTCACACAGGTGATGACTGTGTGTCCCACTCTGTCACCTTAGCATGCACAGAATGCTCATAACACCCGCACCTCAGAAGCCATGCCACACCAGCTCTGTACATCTGATAACTTGAGGGAGGCTCCTGGATCCCACAGTGCACACTAGAAACCCAGCTCCCCGAAGTTATACTCTGACCTCACACATGCCTATGCTCCTGGGCATAGCAAACAAATAGCAACACATTAAATCAGTCACTCCGTGCCTTCTAATCACTTACCTTCCTTCTTTCTGGACTTACTGTCCAAGATTGGGCCCATGGGAGTCAGACCATCTCATCCTCTAAACATGGCACTGGTTGGTGGTTTTGGGTGTTTTGAACTATGTTTTTGCTTCCTGGAGCACCTCCATTGTCTTGGTCTAGAGTTGTTCTTTCCTCACCAGATCCTGGGTGTGTTAGGCACCAAGAAACTCCAGTTCCTTTGAGTATACAATGCTGTTTAAAACGCAAGGTCTGGCCACTGGGCATGCTCACTACCACTGGGGTGCCCCACTGGGTGTTTTGTTTCAACAATTGGAATTTTCATTTAAAAGAGGAAAAACCCTCTATCTGGTTGTTTCCAGACCTCTTGTTCCCTCAATTCATATTTTAGTACGCTATACAAGTTCCTGTCTGGCTAAAATGGGTGAGGGGCGAGATGGAGGAGGAGGAGGAAATGGATAACGAGGATGGCACATCTACCGAAGACGTCACAGCCGCATGGGGAACGTACCTTCGAAACTGGCGTGGGGACAGCTTCGGAGCCGCCGAGCTGAGTCTGCTGCACTTGGCTTTGAAGTTGACCGGTGGATACTTGTTTATCCCATCTAGAAAGAGAATAGGCTCTAGTAAAGATCTCGCTCTGTTAGTACGTCTGCTCGCTAGAGAATCACACCAGTTCCCAATGGCCATCAAAAGATGGTCACAGGGCGTGAGAAATGTCTACGTTTCAAACCAAGTTTGGAAAAGAAATCTCTAGTGAGTATGAGTGTGAGTCCAAACAGCTTTTCACTAAAATGCCTGTAGCTCCTAACATCATCAGCCATTGCGAAAGATAACACAAGCCAGGCAGTCCTAATAATGCTCTTGCCTTTGATAGGAACTCATTAGAGTGTTTTTTATTTGTTTTTGTGGTGTATCAGAATGCAAAGGGAACAGGGTATTCCCTTTATGGCTTTTACGTTAGCAACAAGCCACATGTGTGCCTTTGGGTTCAATTCGCCGCCTCACTTCATTTGGAAGAGTATTAATTTTTCATAACGACAAAGCATGCCTTAATCCATTTGAAAATGCAAAGTTTTTAACGCAGAGATTTTTAAAATGTGTTACACATGCCTGAAAGCATGAAGTCAAAAAGATTTGTTAAACAAATACCATGCCAGGCATGGATGGTATTAGGGACTTAAAATCCTGGCACTGGGGAGGTGACAAAAAAAGATGGGATTTACACCGGTGATGCTGGGATGTATTGGCCAGAAAGCTAGCCTGCTTGACAAGTTCTGCATCACTGAGAAACTGTCTCAAAGGTCACTGCCTGAGGAATGACACCTGAGGCTGTCCTTGGCCACGCATGTGCAACACACACAGAGAGAGAGAGAGAGAGAGAGAGAGAGAGAGAGAGAGAGAGAGAGAGAGGAAGAGAGGGAAAAGGGGGGGAGGAAGGGAGAGAGAGAGGGAGGGAGGGAGAGAGAGAGAGAGAGGAGAGAGAGAGAGAGAGAGAGAGAGAGAGAGAGAGAGAGAGAGAGAGAGAGAGAGAGAGAGAGAGAGAGAGAGAGAGAGAGAGAAGAGAGAGAGAGAGAGAGAGAGAGAGAGAGAAGGGATATCTTCAAAACCGCTGTTACAAGAAGGGTAGTACACGCTACCATATGGCCCAATACTGTGCTGTACCTGTGTACCTGACCTTTAGGTTTTCTGTCTCGTGTATGACTTTTGTTTTGAGGTAGAGTTTTACTAGGTGGCTTGGTCTGGCCTTGGATTTGCAGCAATCCTCCTGCCTCTCTGCCTCTCCAAAACCAAAATTCCAGGTGTGTGCTGCGCCCTCCAGATCTGGCTTTGGGTTTCCTTTTCCCGCTTGAGCAGGACGTAGGAAGCTTGCTGATTCAGCAGCTTGGCTTCCCTTAGGGGACGTGCAGCTCTGAAGTGGGCCGAGTTCTGCCGTCCGCTTTGTGGCAGTGTACCAAATGACTCACAAAACACTTGAGAGGCTTCTGAAGCGTCAGAGGGGACCTGGCCAAGTCTACTCCTTAAGCCTGACACCTGTGCAGTCAGTGGCCCAGAGAGGAGGCCCAGTTAACTCCGTGTTGAGTGGGCATGACCATGCGGGCCTGTGGAAGGAGTGACTTCCTGCAGTTTTACTGCTGTATTTTAAAGATGGCGCTTTCTAGGTGTCACAGCTTTGGAAATGGGGCAGGCAGCTGCGTCATGCTCATACGTCAGGGCACTTTCTTTATCTCCCCTGAGTCCTACCTGCTCTTTGCTTAAAACATTTCTGCTTTCTTCCTAAGAGGGAGGAGCTGCCTCATTAGATCACGTGGCTGGATGCCCTGGCATGAGCGGCAGGAAGAATTATGGGATACCAGGAAGGAAACCTCAGGGCAAGTCTTGCCCCCAAGCCTTGTGGGCCATCAAGCATGTTTCTTTCGAGTTTACCAAAGACTTACCAAGTGGCCTTCTGTTCAACCCTTACAACAAGCTTCTTTCAGGGTGACCCCTTGCCCTTAGCTCCTCTCTGAGGTTTCTGTTCCAGATCTATGGAAATAAATCTCACTCGGGGAGGGGGGGGCTCACTACTCCCATACCCGTGTTTCCAAAACCTTCTTGTATGTGGGTTTCCTGGGAGCTCTGGTAGGATACATATTCTGATTCAGAACGTCTGGGGTGGGGCTGAACCCTGGGTGTCTAACCAGCCCCAGCTGGTGGCTGGTGTTGGTCCTAGACTCATTCTGAGTAGGATTTGACCTTGCCTACCCTCGCCCCCACCAGCAGTCTCTCTGCACCACTCAGTACATCTGCAGCCTCAACTCACTTCGCCCCTCAATGACAGTTTTAAGAACTAGCCAGGCACTCCCTCACGCCTTCTTCGGCCTGTGCCTTCCTGCTTCTTCATCTGCACTCCCTCAGACAAGAGCAGCAGGCTCTGAGAACAGATAGTTTCCCACTGCGCCTTCCCTAGTTTCCCACTGCGCCTTCCCCCTTCAGCCTCGAATGTAGGCATGGCTCCTCGGCCATCCTGCTGCCTCCAAAATGGACCACATTGTTGCTCAGGGCGCCCATTGCAAGACAAACAGCCCATGTTTGTCTCCTTACAGACGCCATTTCTTCTTGCTAGTGGCTCCTACGAGGTCATGAAACTGAGAAAAAGTTGTGCAAAGCCATGCCTTTCATTCTAACCAATAAAATGGTACCTCCCAACATTCTCAGCTCAGATTTCGGAATTCGTCAAAGCAAAGCCAAGCCAAGGACTGTTTCTGGGTTGGTTTTTTTTTTTTTTTTTTTCCTCTTTCTGGCTGCTCTTTCTGTGTGTTAACTGTCGAAACCTCTCTCTCCAAAGGGCAGTGTGCTAGTGTTACCTGGCAAGGGTTCTGCCCTGGAGCCCGAGCCCGGGCTGTGATTTCACACCCCTAGACTACACTTCTCTATGCAGACAGATGTGTGGACAGCTGCTTGTTATGATTGCTTCTCCATAGGAACCAGAGGCATTAAAAAAGGATGAGCCAGAAAATTAACTGCGTAGGAACCAGAGTGTCCTCCCTTCCAGTATCCATTATTGCATATTTTCCTCTCTGACCCTGTAATGCCCTTGAAGACAAGCAAGAGGTGTCCAGGAAGGCGTGACAGCACATGGCCCTTCTAGGGAACACCGAGCAGACTCTTATGTACAGGAATGGTTTTATGACTTACGCCTGATGGAGTTTATAAAGGACTTCACAAACTTTACACCATATCCGTGGTCAGGTTTATGAATTCGGCCAAGCTGGATCAAGTGCTGGTCAAGTGGGTGGCTGGCCAGGTCTTCCAGTTCTTTGTCATCCCAGTCAGGGCCCAAGGAAAACACAAAGAGGGCATACCCATGACATTTGGCTCGCAGGGACTCTTTCTTTAAGGTTTCCACATCCAGGTGGCTGGTTTCCCCAGCAGATATCACAAATATGACTTTGTTCCTTCTCAGATTGGGCGTGTTTAGAAAGACGTTGTCCAGTGCCCACCTGAGGGCATGACCAAGGAAAGCATCTCCATTCAGCTGCTGGACTGCTTGCTCCACGTGTCTCTTCATGAGGTGCTTACTGCCATAGGTGGTTAGGTTGAACTCAGTTCTAACGGGACTCCTCTGGGTGTTGGGTAGGAAGTCAACGGGAGCATGACTCAGTAGGGCCACCCTGTCTCCAGTGACAGACGTCTCTGGTGCTGAAGTGATTTCAAAGTGATCTAGCAGGGCCTCCAGGAGGTCTCTCATGTCTTCAAATTCTGCACCTCCCACATGCCGGGAGCTATCCAGCAGGAATGCAGCGTCCAGGTAGGACTGAATGGGGGGTTTGGCTTGGTCACAAGAAGCATCTGGCTTGCATAGGTCTGCAAACAAAGTCACTCAGAGTTACTAAGCAGAGACAGGAAGTGGAAAGATTCTGCCTCATCTATTTTAGCATGTAGGAACTACATAGACTTTGCTCATAAAATAGCTACATCTCTGACAATGTCAAGAGTAAGTGTTTATCACCAAGGTGTCCAAATCTGATACCAGCCCATGAGTCCTTGACTCTAGTCCACGTTACCAGTTTTTAAGCTGTGTTTGGTGGAAGTTTAACCTTGATGGTTGTGCTTATAGAGTTTGAAGTGAGCAATTCATCTCCCAACGTAAGAACACACTGTAAGAGAACACACTTCTAGTGTCGATTGTGTACAGGCTAAACCAAGGGCCTTAATCACTACACTAGCTGTGAAAAATTCATCTGCTTTAAACAGAAAGCTTTAAAAGGCAATGTGTCTTCTATTTCAATTTAAGTAAGAGTTCACAACTTTGGGCCCCTTATAAAAAATGCTCGTCCATAAAGCGAAGTCATTTTTATAAATGTGCATTATGCGTGCATAGCAAGGAAAAACAGAGTAGATTTTATTGAATGTGACCACAGTGAATGAATGGGGGAATATGATAAATCAGAAGTGGGAGGATTCTAGAATTCACTTAATCTATTTTCATAGAACCCGCTGAAGCAGGGAAGTAAGTCGTTCACAATGGATGCACCATATTTCTAGAAGTTTCTGTATATGAAGTCAGTGGTGTTTCCTTTTTAACATTTACTTATCTGTTATACACATGGGTACACATAGCCCAGCACATGTGTAGAGGCAGAGGAGGATTTTCAAGAGCAAGGTTCCTCTTTCTGCACGAGTCCTGGGAGTGAACCCAAGTCGTCATGTCTGGGGACGTGCCCCTTTACCTGCTGAGCTAGCTTGCACTGTCTTATTGTTAGAGATAAGCACACATGAGGTCGCAGGGTGGCCCCTTCACCTGAGAGCTGGGATGCCCAGCTCTGGTTTTATCACATAAGGAACATGTCGCCTCTGAACAAGTCACTGCTAGGCCTCAATGCAGTTTCTCTGTACAACTAATTGTTTGTCACTAACTGGGAATCAGGCTGACCCAGATGCTAGGGTCTGCCTAGTTTGTTAGTAAATGAGAGGAGGAGTAACAAGCATACAGATAGAATTTAGCTATCAGCATGACCATAAATACCAACTATTAAGTGAAAGCGCTAATGGCTAGCATGTGATAGTGTGGGTGCAGCAAACTTCTTTTTTTTTTTTTTTTTGGTTCTTTTTTTCGGAGCTGGGGACCGAACCCAGGGCCTTGCGCTTCCTAGGCAAGCGCTCTACCACTGAGCTAAATCCCCAGCCCCATGCAGCAAACTTCTCATCTTCTTGATTGCTCATGGACTCAGTAAAAATGGCTGTGCCTAAGTCCCTTACTGAGGTTTAGTGAAATTTTATAACCCTGAATAATGGTCAGATGACGGAATAGTCACCTGTGTGCAGAGCTGTTTCTTTAATCGGGGACAGCAGGCTGCCCGTTTGCTCTGTTTTGTGGGGTTTTTAATTGCAGGAAATGACAGCCAAAATATCTTCCATTATATGCCTGTGAGACAAAACAAGGGTTTAAGCCAAGGCACAGAGCCAAAAGTCTATCCCTAGTCACGTATGTGCAGTTACCGACTGCAACACATCAGCACACTGTTGGAGCGGACATGTCCAGGGCCGCACCTAAGAGCAAACTGAATCTTAGCACTTCACCAGTTTTTGTGAGGGAGAGCACCGGGATCCCAGAATTCCCAGTACAATCCACAGGACTGGAGGGTGCGTGCAGAAAGCTTGAATCCAGGGCTGTAGAGGGGCACAGAAAAGGAACTGTCTGCCCCCTTCTCAGAATCCCTCTCTCCATGTGAGGTCATCTACATAGCAAACCCCAGCATCCCACTGGTACACATGGAAATGGCATCATACTGTCTTTCTCCAGGTCTGAATGGTGGGTTTCAGGGAACAGAAGGAGACTCTTATTCAACAAAAATTAAAAGCACTTCGGAGCCAGCTTTCCTGGGTTTGATCTGGTTGTGGGACCCTGAGGAAAATACCACATCTCTCTTAATTTGACCTCCCTCATCTGTACACTATTACTAATAATAGTTCAAACATTCCAGTGTGGTTATAAGGTAGACACAATTTATGTAAACCAATTAAACCTGTGCTTAGAACCTAAGGATCCCAATAGCTTAAGCCTGAATTGTCACCACAGTAGTTGGCATCAAACAGTGCACTGACTGTAGCAGAAACGGGGTAACTGCCCGCTGTCGTGACCACCTACAACCCCAGTGGTTTCCACATGGTTACGGAACATCAGACAGAAGACGAGAGAGACTGTTTCCAGCTAGAGCAACAGGCTGCACCACAATCGATACTGCGAATCCTTTTGTTGCCTAACTCTTGGGAGTCTGTGAAGACTCTTGAATGAAGATGTATGAGTTTCTGTTTTCAACTCCTACTGCACTGAAAAATAATTCCCCAACCAGGAAGGTGCCAGGTTGCTCCAAAGCCTTTGGGGCCAGTGTGTGTGTGTGTGTGTGTGTGTATTTTGTGTGTTTGTGTGTGTGTGTGTGTGTCTGTGTGTCAAGGAGACAGGCTAAGGCTTTTGTTTTGCTTTTCAATTATTATTGTTTCCTGGAAGCTGCACTAAAGTAGAGGAGGAGAGTCTTCCTGCTGGGGTGCATCGGAAGGGCCCTGCAGGCTGAGCTGAGAGGCTCCATGTGTGGAAGAGCCATTGTGCGTCCCGAGGTCTGCCCTAGGCTGTGCCTATCCCTATGGCCAAGCTCCAGCTGCCCTTGCCAATGGTGACTCAACGCACTGAGGCCTGATCAAATTCACTTCTCCCCGTGGGTCTCACCATAGCAGAAAGTGCACCGCTGGAGTCTCTCTAACGCTGGCACTTGGTCAGGCCTGGAGGGAACCACAAGGACTTGGAATGTACCAGTGTCATCAATCTGGAAGAAGCAGAAGCAAGAGAGAGAACTGCTTAGCGGGTTGGGATGTTGGAACTTTCCAGCCCAGTTCGAGAGCTGAGGTCATAGGAGGGCAAACCCACAGGGCCGCTGGGAGGTGGCCTGGCTGGTTTTAACCCTCCATTCTTCCTTTAGCTGTCAAAGGGGAATTCTATTACTGTGTCTAATAGAATGTCCAGAGATCACCACTGTGAAGCTGTCAGTGGGTGACGTGGATAGGTCAGTGGCACACGGTGGGTGACATGGGTCAGCAGAGAGCATAAAACATTTCCTAACTATATCACTCAGCCAAACAGGGGAATTCCCCGTCCTTATTCTTCTTCATATAGAGGAACCAAAGAACACCGGTCAAGAGAGACTGCCTACACTCAAGTCAGTTATGGAAAAGAATGAGACCCTGTGCCCCCCATCCCCTCTACCCCTATCCCTATCCCTGCACCTCACACCAAGTCCCAGGGGACTAGGAAACCAAGGGCCACTCTTTACACTTCAGGTTGACAACCAAAATAAGCCAGGACACTGCTTTATTATTCTCTCATGAACTAGGTGTGACAGAAGCTGTCTCAGGCCCAGGCCTAAGTGGCTTTCTTCCCTGAAACATCCCGGTCCTGCCACGGCAGCAGCACCATCAGTAGCCCGTCTAGGGAGCTAGAGGATGCAGTCTTGGCTGTGCGCTAGCAGAAGTGACTTTGCACTGTCAGTGGTTTTTAGAGCATCCACAGTGTTTCAAGCAAACCATATCTTTGGCCCACCTGAACACTGATGAGTGACTGGTGACTAAGCCAGGGTCAGCTCAGGGAGCAAGAAGAGCAGATAAGGATGCCCCAAGTGACCAAGATTAGCAAACTTGCCTGTCAACTGTGAGATGACTAATAGGTGAGGAAAAATTATAGTGATCCTATCCTGTGGCTAAGATGTGACGGTCAGATGATGTTTATTTCCCACTGAATCATTCTTAGACTCTCAAGTAAGTAGCTCTCCTCTCTCCCTGGCGAGTCTCAGTCCCACACTTAATCCATAGAGGTGCAACCACAGACGTCCTGGTTATGTAGGGTTACATCATTTCTCTGACTAGAACCAACTGGACCCTGGCAGGGCATCTGAACTGTCCTTTTAGGAACTGAGACTCAGAGCCCCAAGGGCTGCAAGACTGTCTAGAACGGTGGTTCTCAACCTTCCTAGTGCTTCAACTTTTTCAGTCCAGCTCCTCATGTTGGGTTGACCCTCAACCATAAATTATCTTTGTTGCTACTTCATAGCTGTAATTTTGCTACCGTTATGAATTACACTGTAAATACTCATTTAACAATAGTCTTAGATGACCCCTGTGAAAGGGTCATTCAACCCCCAAAGGGGTCTTGATGCACAGGATGAGATCCAATGGTCTTGAAGTAACCATCTGCAATTACACAGTGGGCTATGCTCTATCTGGCAGACCAAGGAAGGAGGGGAATGGGAGGAAGGGGGAGGGTGTCTCCCTAAGACTTGGCCCTATCTCTGCCCGTTTTTTATCTTGCACAGAGCAGATGGACGAGTCTGTGCTCATTAGCTTCCTCTCCAGGTGCCCACTGCTTTCTTTGCCTGGCTATCCTGCCTGGGTTAGAGGTAAAGGCTTGAAGCTCTTGTGAAAACTGAAGATTTAGGTTACATTTATAGACTCAGATCCACAGAGCAAGGAGCAGAGCACTCCAGAGAAAGGCGGGGAAGCAAAAAGCAATAAAAGCAAGCATGGGGGTTGGGGATTTAGCTCAGTGGTAGAGCGCTTACCTAGGAAGCGCAAGGCCCTGGGTTCGGTCCCCAGCTCCGAAAAAAAGAACCAAAAAAAAAAAAGCAAGCATGATGTGTCATAAGGGGACGGAGATGGAGGTTGGGTGGTGAGGGGCACAGGCGCTGTAGTGACACAGATGGGGACTTCGTGCAGTGGGACGCAATGCTCTGCTTCCTCTCACCATCTTGAGCAGCATCTGATTCATTCATAGATTGTGCAAATGGTTTCCTGTGAAGAGTGACTAGAAACCAAGTCAGTCAGCTCTGAGAGTGTGGGACAGACAGCGGGGGAGTAGGCCGCAAGGATTTTTCTTACTGCCAGCCATGGTACAGAATAAGCCTGAAGGAAATTTAGAAACCACATAAGCCAGCCTCATTGCTTTCCAGGCAAGGAAAAGTGAGCCCGGGATAGGAGTGGGGTCCAGAAGGCTTCAGGGCCAGGTTTGCTCATCTCTCACAAGAATGGGTTTCCATGCTCCAGTCGCTTTTATGGTCTGGCTGTGCATCGCTGGGTCCTTACTTAATTAAGAGTGATGTTTCTGGGGAGGTTGTCCAGGGAATGTTGTCATCTGCTAACTAGCTTTGTGTTCTATGTGTCTACAGCATAACAACTTCCACATTTCTGGCAACGACCACGTGTAATAATGGATGTTCACATTTAATGCTTTTTCCGCACAAGGTTATAAAACGGGAAGCAGATCTTCCTCACAGATTCTAATGAGTTGCTCTGTTAGGAAGAGTCCACTGGTGACCTGCATTTCCCTGACGTCCCAGCAAGTAATCTCTTCATACAGTTCGAAAGAGGTGGTTTTAGGGATCACTGATCCCATTGCTTAGCATGGAGTTGCTGGAGTATCTATATAAAAAAATCCCTAAACTGAATGTGAGCTGAGGATTTACAATGGTAAGTTTCTGTGTTTCTCTCACTGCTTATTTTCCTGAAAGAAAAAAATGCAAAGGTGCACCAGCATGGCTGAGAGTATAGTTAACAAGGCTGCAGGCGAAGTGTGGCCATCTGTAGACGGTTGGATGGTTTTTCTCTCGTAGACATCACAGGACTACATAATACATGGCACAGAAGAAGAAACATGGCATTCTAATACGCTGGAAGGTTTTCATTCTTATGAATGCACAGAGAGGGTTGTGGGAGGGCAATTGTGCTAGCGAGACTTACGTCAACTTGACACAAGCTAGAGTTCTATGAGACCCACATGGGACCACAGTTGAGAAAATGCTCCTGTAAGATTGGCCTATAGGTACGTTTGTGTGTGTCCGTCTTGAGGGCCGGCTGGTGTGAGAGGGCCCATCCCACAGGCTGTGGTGCTGTCCCTGGACAGGTAGTTCCGGGTGCTATACAAAGGCAGACTGAGCAACCCAAAGGGAACAAGCCAGTAAGCAGCCTCCTCCATGGCCTCTGCGTCAGTTCCTGCCTCCAGGTTCCTGCTGGCGTGAGTTTCTGCCCTGACTTTCTTCCGTGATGGGTTAGGATGTGAAACTGTGAACAGGATAAATGTGTTCCTTGCAAGTTGCTTTTGGCCACGGTGTTTTGTCACAGCACCCAAGGGTGATCTGGGCTTTAGAGCTGACACAGGGATAACTGCAGTTACCAGATTTCAGCCAGGCCTTTTTAGCTCTCAGCTGAACTGAGATTTAGACAAACTGTGATAAGTGAGAAGGATGTTTTAAAATATGACCCTCATGTTACTTGAGTTTGGGTTCTGTTCTTAAAGGAAAATTTTAATAATGTCAAGGTACTCAGGAGGCAGGGCAGGCAGATCTCTGAGAGTTCTAGGCCAGCTGGGGATACATAATCCCCAAAACAAAATGACCTCCCAATCCTCCCTCTCCCAAACCAAACCAACAACCACAGAATAATAATGATAACAACTAAGAGTTTAAAGTCCAGGGAAGGCACAGGGAATAAAAATGATCACAGAACCAAAAAGGCAGAAATAGAGCAAAGTGACTTTCCGGTCACCACGTCCGGAATCTGGCTCTAACCAGTTGGCATGCTTGCCTCTGTTTAAAGCTCCCCTAGATAGCAAGCCTAAGCCCCTCAAGGGCAGAGTGGGCTTAGGGACCTCCAGCTCCTCCTTAAAGCTTCAGAGCCCAACATGTGACACCATAATCAACCTAGGACCCATTCTTCACTTGCTGCTCCCCAGATTTATAAGGTTTGTGGCTGTTTTTAAATTAATAATAAAAATGTTAAGAATCTTTGTGTGGGACTGGGCTTGGTAGTGCATGCCTTTAACCCCAGGCTTCTGATGGCAGAAGCAGGCTGATCTCTGTGATCTAGGATAGTCAGCATTGCACAGAGAAACCCTGTCTCAACACACACTCACACACACACACACACACACACACACACACACACACACACACACGAGGAGGAGGAGGAAGAAGAAAGAAGAGGAGGAAGAAGAGGAACAAGAGGAAGAAGGAGAAAGAAGAAAGGAGGAGGAGGAAGTGGAAGAGAGGATGAGGAGGAGGAAGAGAAGAGGGGGAGGGGAGGAAGCAGCAGCAGCAGCTTTGCATATTCTCCACATGTCAGAGGGCAGCACTGGGTGGTGTCTTCCACAGTGTGTGAGGCAGGGGGTGTTCACTGCTGTGTGCTTCAGGCTGGCCCACGAGCTTCTGGGGATTCTCTCCGCCGCCATCCCTGTGTAGGGGTGCTGGGATTGCAGACTCATGACTGCACTGAGCTTACATGGATTCTGGAGACTCAAACTCTAGACCTCAGGCAAAGTGCTTCACTACTGGGCCGTCTCCCTACCCCACGGGGCTCAACGTTTTAAAACTGAGCTTTACTTAAAAAGACAATTTAGGTAGAATCAAGAAACTAGATTCACCTCACCTGTCTTCGTGGATGTTAACACTGAAAAGTTGATAAACTCCAAACCAAAACACCCAAACTCCAAACCAAAACACCTAACCCCAAACCACAATACCTTTTGTACACTGTGCTCTGTTTGTGTACTTTCTGAGTGGATGGAGAACTGTCAGTTTAAAGTGCCTGTCACAAATACCACCAAGTGTTCATATCATCAGGATATGAAATTATCCTTTGTTTATGACTAACCTTGCAAGGACTCTTTCACCAAAATCACTTGCAGGATTTCCAGGCTCCGTCTACATGGCCCAGCCACAGCCTTTTCTAATCTACCTACAGTATCCTTTGGACGAATCAGCCTTTTTTCGTTAACATAATTCTGAGTCCACTGATGCTAACAGCCATTCCATCTCCTGTGCCACCCTGGACCCATTAGTATTAAACAACATCAAGCTATTGAAAAAAGCCAAGCTAATCATCCTTGTGCTTGCTAGAATGGTCTGGGTCCTGAGGCACAGCATTACACCACTTACTCTTTACATGAACTGCCAGACTTATTTCCCAACGCTCTCGTACTGCTGTCCGGAGCTCTCCATGAACAGGGAACCCAACATCATGCTGGAACAGCACCTACTGGAAGGATGCCTTGCTGGGGCCAGTGAGTCTTTTGCATTGAAGAATGGAGAGTTGTGAAGCTCTACACTCTATGAGGATGTCTCCATCCCTGGTGGTTCACTGAGGGATGCTACATGTTAGGTTTGATCCTTAATCTAAGGACATTTAGTTGGAATGGCTTTTCTTTTATAAAGTGGGGACCTTTACATAACTGGAGTTTTGTTTTTTTTTTTAAAATCAGCTATTTGTTTATTTACTTTGCTTCTATGTGGCTGTGTGATACATGGATGTGTTCTTTTGTGCATTTGTACATGCATGTGACATGCATGGGGAAGCCAAATATTGTTGTCCAGATGTCTTTTCTCAGTCACTCTCTACATTAATTTTTGAGATAGAGGCAGCTGAACCTAGAGTTCCTTCGGGCTGGCTGGCCAGTAAGTTCTAGGGAGCCATCTGTCACTGCCCCACGCTGGGCTCACATTCATGCTTAGCCTTCATATGGGTGCTGGGGACCTGATGCACTTTACTTCCACAGAGCCACAGCTTACGTTTTGAGACAGATTTTCACATGGCCCCAACTCAGCCTTGAACTTACCAGGTAGGTAAGGGTGCCCCCAAACTCCTGGTTCTCAGACTTCTGCTTTCCAAGTGTTGGGGTTACAAGAGTGTGCCCCCACACCTAATTAGCTAACTTTTGAAAAACACCCAGCAATGACCACTATCATGATCATCTCTTGGATGCTCATACCTGTTTACTGAGCTCCTAATTTTAGCATCTTTGGAGCCAGAGGTCACACAGTAAGAGCCAGGGAAGCCGTGGCAAAGCAAACTGAGTATCAAACCCTAACATCGCCATGGGGCAGCTGCGGAACCTGGACCAGAAGCTGGCCTTGTCTGGGCTCAGCCTTTTCATCTATGAAATGAGAAAAAACCCATCTCTATCTTTGCACAGTAGTTGTGAGAATTCAACAGGAAAATGATCACATAGCTTATCCAGTGCTTGGCAAGTAGCAATGAAGCACCCACCATTGTATTTCGCTAACTGGAATGACCTTGTGCTGAAGGCAAGAAAGTGTAGCTATATATTTTCTTACGGGCTTTCTGAATATTGGTGATGGACGTGAACAAAAAGTGTTTTAGGCAATGCTTACCGAAAAGGCTCGCTTGACCGAGGGCACGTTGCTGAATGCAATCACCACTGGTATGATGTCCAGGGCACTGAACTCCATGGCAGCTGTGGTAATGGACTGGACATCGGCTGACTGGCCACTGCTAAAGAACGTGGCGATTCTTCTCACATGAGCCCCTGGGAGGGTTCTCTTGAAGACATTCCTGGAGATAAACCTCATGGCTTTGCCGATCTCCCTGCTGTCGGAGGATTTCTCGTAAGGAAGAGCTTTAATTTCCCTGAGCAGCTGGTCCTTCCTGTAGGCATCCGAGAAGCGGATGAGGTGCCTGGTGTGGGAGTTGTAGGCTAGGATGGCAACGCGGGCACCCACGGGGCAGCTGGCTTCCCTAACTTTGATGTCCCTAACTAAGGAGACCATCATTCCCTTCATCCGCTCAAAGTCCTGCTCCGTGACATCCCGGGACTGGTCCAGGACAAACACCAACTCAGTTGGATGCACTGGGCACTCAGGTTTTTCTGAAAGACAAAAGAAAAAAACATGCCTCCTGTCCTGTAGAATGTTTGCCTAAAAGCAATACATGGAAAGCAAAATCATTTTAAATGCTAAGTGTTCAAATATTTAAGCACTGAATAATTAATAACCCAAATATTAAAGCATATAAAATATTAAATGTTTACATCTTGAATCATTAAAATGGCTGTTTTAAAAGCTGGCTATATGCTCCGCTGGGATGAGCAGAAAAGAAAACAGTCTAAAATCAACATGATTAGGGATTAAGCGCGTAAATTAATTACCCAATCCCTTCTAAATGGTAGAACCTGTTTGGGAAGTGTCCTTAACCCTGCAGAAGCTGGCTTAGAGGCATGGTCGTTTGCATCTGTACTTGAATCATGTTGAAACATAAATTCTTTTCACTTAATGAGGATAAAAACAAGGGGAAAAGGACTTTAAAGGGATGGCTGTCAGGAATTCTTTTATAATTAAAAAGAAATGGAGGCTAAGAGACTAGGGATGTAGCACAGTCAGTGTGTTACTCGTCTGGCCTGTGCAAAGCCCTGGGTTTAATCCCCGGCACCACAGAAAACAGATATAGTAGCATATGCCTATACACACACACTTGAATGGTAGAGCCAGGAGGGCCAGAAGTTCTAGGTCATCCTGAACTAGAGTTCCACAGACAAAAGGAATAACTCCATGGCCAGTTGTAGTGCATGCTAATGCTGAATCCGTTCATCTCAGCGGAGATGGGAACATAATTTGTTAGCCCCTGAGTCTAATCAGTGGGGTGAGCAGAATTTTTTTCAAAAATGAAGGGAATGTTGATTTTACAATTAAAAGGTGAATCCTAACTAAGTGTGGACTTGATGCTTCTAGCTTTGTGTTTGATGGTATACGGTACAAAACCAGTAATGACGCTGGTATAATTTAGGGACACAGGGAAGAAGGGGTTAACAGTGCAGCCTGAAAACACAGAAAAAGTTTTAGTTTTCAAAGAAAAAACAAAACAAAACACTTCAGGGTTAATTTGAAACATAGCCTCAAACCCAGCATGCGGTTTCCAGGAGCCCAAGGTCTCCGCAGAGTGCAGAGTTCGAGCTGACGGCTTCTGCCTAACAGCAGGCAGGTGGTGTCTCCATCTACCTACCCGCACCCTACTTCATTCTCTGGCTTATCAGTAATTGAGACGTGATTCGAAAGTTACTTGAAATAAACGATTATGAGTTTAAACAGATCCAAAGTTGATACTTCTGGGCGAACTTTTTACACAGCTAGAACAGCCACTCCACAGCGGATTTCACAGTCTCTCTGACGAGTACATTTTTATCCACTTACCCACAAGAAAACCCAAGGAGTCTACAACACGGTGAAGCCTAGATAAGCAATCAGCTTTACTTCCTCTTTCATGGCTTGGGCTCTTCACCTGCACCTCGCCCTTCCTCACCACCGATATTTACCCTTTCCTGGTCGCCCCTCGACATGGTGTGCTGCACCCACACTTACCTTCGCTTACACACGTATGACAGGCTGTGAGGGAGAACAAGTGATCTTTCTTTCCGTGTGGCATTATGAATGGAAGTCCACCTACCCAGCTTGATGCAGCTTCTAGCTCCACCTCCTTTGTTTTTAACATGCTAATCTCTCCTACACTGCATCGCAGGGACACTGGGCTCTGTTGCTTTCTAGGGAATGCCTATGTCCGCTCCTCTGCTCACAGCTCTGGTATTTGGATTTCTTGCCTTACACTTAGAAAACTGAGGCTCCTTTAGTCCTGACTCCGAGTTCGCTGCTTCAGGGAGGAGCCCTGGTCCAAAAAGTCTCCACCCCTGCTCCTGACATTACTCCATCTCAGGGCTGCCTGAGCTTGATCTCAGATTCTGAATTCGTCTCTTTATCTGGAGTCTCCACGAGAGTGGAAATGTATGATGGATCTTGTCTGCTGTCAACCCTGTCCCCAGCTCGAAACAAGAGACAAGATCACAGGAGGCTTTCGATAAATCCTTACTAAAGGACTGAGTTAGCAGAGGGCAAAGGCTGGGGAATTCATATAGTAAGGGTGTGTGTGTGTATCCAGGTGTCTATATTATGCTGTTACAAATGTACCATGTATTAAGCATTGGTAAAATATATAAAGAGAGAGACTAAAAGCCACTGAGGCAGGCTGGCGATTACCATTAAGCACGAGCTACCTAGGTCCCAGCATCATCTCCATTGCACATCTCTCTCACTTTATCTGATTCTCATTCTGCCTTCTGCATCCTCATCAAGGAACTATGGAGGAGACATGACAGAGATGGGGAGAGAGAAAGGGAGAGACGGAGTGGAAAGAGAGATTGGGAGAGGACTGAGGAGAGATGAGAGAGAAAGTGGGAGGAGGGAGGAAGGATATTTTAAAGTCAGGTGGGTGAATGATGATACATGTCATTAGCCTATGCTTCATAACAAACGGGCTCGCGGTTGGATGGGGAAATGGGGGTGAAACTCAGCTACAGCTGCTGAGTCCTTAGAGCCCATGCGTGTGCTCTGAGTGTGAGCAAAGGAAGGCCAGGTCCAGTTTCTCTCATCACCAGGCTTGATCTTGTCTTTGTGAGTAAAGCGTGAGGTAGATGAAGATCACTCACCGTGTCTGACAGCTGTGAGGAAGAACAAAGGAGACGGGGTTATTATACTTGGTAGGACACCAGGGTTCTAAACTGTTTGGGAAAACCAGAGCGGTGGGGCCATATCCACCCAACACTCAAGGCAACAGACAGTCTGGAGAACATAGACTGTGACCCACATCATGGAACAGCAGGGTTCCATCCGGGGTAGAGGAACGGGGGAAGAGGGACAACATGTAGCCATACATTGGCACCCTGGGGC
This sequence comes from Rattus rattus, assembly GCF_011064425.1. Classification (NCBI taxonomy): domain Eukaryota; kingdom Metazoa; phylum Chordata; class Mammalia; order Rodentia; family Muridae; genus Rattus; species Rattus rattus. The sequence continues at coordinate 97,004,947 of NC_046161.1, forward strand.
CAGCTGTGGGACGTGGAGACCCTCTCCTCTGTCTGAGAGGGAGCATGATGTAGCAGGAGCTGAGCTCAATTTGGGAAGTTAGATGGTCCTGACTGCTATCATTTCTCCTATATCTATAGATGCCAACTGTATGTGCATACATGCGTGCATACATGCACATATACATACATGCATGCACACATGTGTGTTTGGTTGTTTGATTTTTTTTTTTTTTTTGTGAGGAGGCATAGAGGAGGAGGGGACCAAGTCAAGGCCTGTGTCACTTTCTCCTGATTAGCTAAGGACTGTACCACTGTGTTACAGCCTCAACCCCAAAGGCCTGGATCTTACCTTTACTCTTGTTTTCTGCAGCGCTGGGAACTGAGCCCACCAGGGACCTACATCCTAAGCTCAAGTATGTACACATATGTGCGGATGGATATATGCATATATGTGTGTGTATGTCTATGTAAGTGTGTCTATATGTACATATGGTGTCTGCATGGGTTGAG